>NC_090942.1:166642246-167892246 GCF_040807025.1 Struthio camelus | reverse complement strand
CATGATGTGTTGGCTTGACAATGCAAGTTTGCCTGCACCACTTGCAGTGGAAGGTTATTCCTGAATTTTTTTCATTGCTGGAAGCCTTTGATTACCAGACTAAATAGACGTATGGTCAGTTGCTGCTCAGTAGTTCTTGTAAGAAAATGCTTTTCAGATTAACTAGATTTTCGCCTTTAGTAGTTTTTATCCACCAGATGTATTTACAGAAAACAATCATATTTCATACAAGCCTGTCTTTTACCTGACTAAAGGAGCCAAACTCTTTTATCTCTTAACATAAAATAAGCTTTTTAATTCTCTCCTCAAAGAAATACCTTTTCCGTACAGGTCTCATCTGAAGTAATAATTTTTAAACTTCCAGATGTGGTTTTACAGAAGTCCTGCAGAACTATACTAAAAATACCCCATGTGGTGCATCCAGATTAATACTTGCTATTCTCCACTCTTGCCTTATGCTGGTGGTTCACAATCATTTTGGAATTAACTAGCACATGTAGGATTTTTTTATTATTATTTTATTACTGATGGTTTTCATCCAATTACTGTTATTCAGTCCCCAGAAACATCCAGTTATTCCTTTAAGATATTCCAGTCCTTCTCTGTACTGATGAGAAGAATGTCATCAGCAGATTTCATGAGTGTGTTTCTATACTTTGTGCCAAAGTCATTCAATCAGAAATGTTTAATATCTTCAATCCTAAGAATGATTGATGAGAAACATAACCAAACACTCCTATTATGGGCAAAGCTTTGCATACATATGGTGCCCAGTTGTCTTCATGATCTGTTTAGACAGATCAGATGAAGAGAAGATAAAGAAAACTGATATGGACTCATATTATATTTGTAATAAGCCACAGACAACGGAGTTTCAATTAACTTCAGTTAGAGAATGCAGATTTTAGGCTGTAGTGAAGATGTACTTTAAAGAGCATATTTTAGGATTAAAACCTCAGTGTGTCACAAGCAGGAGATGAGAACTCAGAGAAATGCCGAAATGCCGCATATAGATATTTCTACCTCTACTGTTGGAATATAATGGGGAATCAGAAGTTCGGATACACAGCACTTAATTGCTATCACAAATATGTAGTGCGACTATTACAGCTTAGTATTAGCTATATTCATTTGAATGTGAAAAGTTTACTGTCTTTCTCCAGTGTTCCCATCAAATAAGTTTATAAGCAAGTCAACACACTCGCAATGTTTCATAAAACTTTGACTGTTCTGATTCATGTTTGATCCCTTATTAAAATGGTTGCTAAAATAAAGGTGAATTATATCTATTATGGTACTTTTAGCTTAAGCTCTCTTGTGAGACACTGTCATGAAAACTCTATTAGAACAGTTTTTCCTACTCCCCCTTCAGGCTTTCTTCTTCTAGGATATCTTATTCCTAATATGACTTTGTAATATGGTATCAACAATTAACACCTCTTTGTTCGTGGTTTTTAAATATTGTGTTTTGGCCCTTTTTTGGTAATGATAGAGGATTTGTCAATTCTCACAAAAGTATTTGAAGGATTTTTGTTTAAATGCCATTGAGCTTAGTGAGTTTCCGACTGCTTATCTTCTTTAATACATCCTGTATTGTTTTGCCTGTAAGTCAGAGATCACTGCACTCTACTATGTTTTCACCTACAATTGCATCATCTCTGTTTAATGTAGTAGTCATCATATACAGATATATCACTAATATACAGGCAGTTTAAAAGTCAGCACCAGAAAAGCAGTCTTGAAAGGGTAAACTTTAAGTAGCAATGTGAAATAGCATATTTGTGACTGTGTTTATCACATTAGCTCAAAATCTAAAGATGCCCATGCTCTGTGAACCATAAAAGATTTATGGATGTTTAATCATACTGAATTGGGAAAGGCTACTCTGTCCCTTCTCTGTAAGAAGTTTCTGGATCCACGGGAACATCATGTTCTACCAAGGAGTAGTTAGATTGTTACCGTACGGAAAAGCTCAGCTCTCATGATCTCTGTGAACTGCTTGTGGTACTCATCTCATTAGAAGTAAACTACTCCAAGAAGGCTGAGTTGTGAAAACACTGGCATTCCAAGACCAGACATACATGATTAGTTTCAGGTTATAGTTTTAAGACGAGTTAGAGTGGGATCTGAATGGCAGTGCCTAATTCCTGCTATCATTTATTTAATTTTAATGTCTTCATAATGTGACTATAGCCGAAGGAGTGGCTTTAAGTTTTGTATTTTGCATCACTTGGAACCTGTTAATATAATATGCTAGGTAATTCGATGGCCATATGGTTTTTGAACCACACAGGTGCATGTCCAATTAAAATAACTGAGCTGCTGGAAATACATCGAGCTTACATTAACCTAGTGTAGTAAAGACTGTGCAAATCTGTATGATATTTTCATTTTCCAGAGTATCGAATGTCCTTCTTCCTGCATTTTTGTGTTGCCATCCTTAACATATTAATTTGCAAATTTTTTCCTGTCTTCTGGAATGCTTCCATGATATTTTTTTCTCTCTCTAGTATTATTTACTTCATTTACTTTTGTAAGTATCCAGTAATTTCCTGGCAGGACAGAAGATCCTGCCCTTTGTTGTCAGTTCCTTCTAAATGCCTCTTCAGTAGCAATGACTATAACATGATTTCACATTCTCCTAGTATTGCTTTAGGAGTTTCAGAAACCATACTCCCATTAGTCAAATCTGGCTATTGAAGACACTTGACCTGCTTGACCTCGGAAGGTCATTGGGCTTGGAAGTCAGGGAATTCCTCCTAACTAGTGCATCCTACCAATATATATTTTTTTCATTTTATGTACAACTTATTCACTAAAGTCTATGAAGACTTATTTCCTACTAAAATGTGTAATGAAATCTACTGAAAATATGAACTGAATATTTTCTTTATTTTTTCTTTTTTAAATCCTGGCATATCTTTTACTGTTGCTTTCTGATACTGAACAGGTTATGGTGAAACTGACTTTCTGTCAGCTTAATAAATATTGATGTATTGGATGCAGCCAACCATTACCTTACATGATCCATCTTTAAAGGTAAAGTCATTTTGCAGGAAGGTCACAATATATTTATTGTACATGCATTCTTTCATCTTTGCAGAGGAATCATTATGTAAATATTGAGCACATTCATGAATTGATAAAACAAAAAAATGTTGTGGGTTCTCTCCTTACAAGTTTAAACTTGTAAAATCCATAAAGCTGCCAGCAATACTGTGAGGAAAATTTTTTCATATTTTCTGTCTAGTAACTGATACTTTTTAATGTTTTGAAACGATTCAATTCCATTAAATGAATCTGTGGATCATGTAATGATGTGCTTATTTAAATCTTTATTTTTTTATAACAATTCTATTTAATATCTGTAGATATGCAGCAATGTGAAAGTGGTCTGAAATCAATTTTGGAGCAACATTATCAGTCCATATAATAATATTTTTAAGAATGATTTAGCTATAAATCCTCAACATTTTGGAGCATTTTAAGAAGCAAAATCTTCAGTAGGCTTTCAAACTGAATGGAAGACAAGTATATTCCAGGATCCAAAAAGTAAGGTTCATTCACCTTTGCACTCTTATAGGTCTGATGAAGTCTAAGTGATGTAAGAAGAATGACTATGATAGAAGGTGTTTGTAATATACTTTTAAATTTAATTTTTCAAGTGCTTACATATATCAGAATTAAAGAAAATTGAATTAATCAAAAGAGTCAGAAACAAACATCAAATTGGAAAAAAAACAGCCGTATTTCCTTCAGTCAGCAGCCTTTAAATAAAATTTCCTGCAAGCTTCTATTAAAAATGACCACTGTAGCTTAAATTTCTTGTTTTGATTTAATGATACAAAATCAATATTCTAGGATAAATGCAAACATATGTAAAATTGTTTGAGAAGAGTGAAAACCTAATTCACCCTGAGCTGAGCTGTTTTCATTAATTTACTAATTAATTTTCTCTAACCTCAAGAGCATTTTAGAATAATGTGTTTTAAAAGTTTTAGGAAATTTTTTAACTCCTTTTGTAGAGCAGTTAGTGTCCTTATTAAATTATTTAAGACTTTTTCTTAAAAAATAGAGTTCCTTTAAGTCTCATTTAATAACCAAGGAGAGCCTTCCCACAGTTTGGAAGTGTATTATCACCACTGAAATAACTTCCTGGGAATAGCCAGCAGCAATTACCTTAGAAAGAATCACTTATCCTATATCTGGTCTCACATCTCTGTCCTTGAATGTTACTTGCCTACTCCGGACCAAAGTTTAACAAGTAGAAAACTGCTTTCACTCCCACATACAAACTAAAATGGTGCAGCAGGTAAAGACTAGCTTGTGTCCTTGGAAATTGTTAGAATAAGATTAGCAATATCCAGCAGTGAGCAGTGAGCTGCTGAAGCTAGTTTGATAGAAATGATGAGGCTGATGACAGAAGTGTTTACAGCTCCTCTCCAGTGATCTGAGTCAGCAAAGGATATATAACTGTTATTCCTTGCCTTAATTTAGATGTTTGAGCCCTTTCAGAGGAGGAGGGCAGTGTTTTATTTTAAAACAGACCCTCAAAAGAGTAGGCGAAGGAGGCAGTAGTAGAAGCACCCTTGTTTATACCGTAGGCACTGGAGCTGTGAGAGCCAAGGACCCAACAGGCATATCTTCCAGCTCTCAGGAAGCTCTCTCCCCGACTCTTTTGCCCTTCTATTCTGCTTTCATTAGTTTTAACTAGGAACTTTCCTCCCCAGCCTTAGAAACCCAGTATTCTCCTTCTAGAAGCAGGTTTCTCTGGTATGCCCAACCAGCATCTTACTAGGATATTTCCTATACTAACCAGTGTCTATTTCTCTTTCTGTAAGAAAGAGGACTGCACTATTTACAACCGAGTTTAAAAAGCAAATGTTTCATAAAACCTTGATTTTCCTGTCGTACTTAGAGCTCATTAAAGGCCAAGACATGCAATTTAATAGCTTTTTAGTATTTTTAGGACTTTTTTTTCTTAGTTACCTCAGTAAAAGGAAATGATCCACAGCAGTTTGATTAGGCAGACTTTTTCCAGTAACCATTACTCACTGTAATTCATTATAGTGTATCAGCAAATGTGAAAAAACTAAGTGAAAAAAGTTTGATTATAAGGTCTTATTTTAGTTGGCTTAAACCTAGTTTCTGACTTTCTCTATGTGAAGCTAGACTGCAGAAGTCACAGGTGGAAAAGAGATCTAATCCTAATTATTCCTTCCATTTACCAAAGAAAAATTGGTACCCATTCAATATTTCATCAAATATACTTTTTAGTGCTTCATATAATGTAGCCATTTGTTGTGAATTCAAGTGACAATTGCCATTCATTATTGTATCTATATTTGTTAGCATATTTAGCCTCACCATAGCTTAACCTTTTTCCTTGAATATTTGTGCTTAGTTTGCAGATTTGGTGAGCTGAATTTCTTTGGGTTTTTTTCTTTTTCATATAGAGTATTATAGTCTGATAAACCTTATTATAGCTTTCTTTCCTCATTAGAACTCTCAGTTTAGCAAGGTATGACTTTCATAACCTCACCATCTCCTTCTCCTTGCAGGCTGCTCTACCTTGCCAGAAAGAGCAAAAATATGTCCTGTAATAAAGTCCCAAAAATTCAACCACATTACATTTCTGTTAAAATCCACAATTTTTGGACACTATTTCAGTTTATGAAATTGGATATCATTTTGAAAGGGTGAGGAAGAACTTATCTCCTCTTTTAGTCTGTAAACTTAGAACATCTGTAGATTCTACTAAGAGTTATCAAACTCAAGGAAAAAATAGTATGTGTGTGTTTATGCGAAAGGAAAAGAACATACACCACTTAACAATGTTTGAACAAACATACCAGTTTAAAAGTGAATTCCGAGTAAACCATTAAAATGAAATCTGAGGTAGTGATAAATTTATAAAGTTTCTTTTTGTTTTCTTTAAATAATAACTTTTAAAAATACTATATGGAAGTTCAAATACAGAGTTTCTTAAGTGTATGAAGTTAAAATTTTTTTGAAAATAAATTTCCATTCAGCCTGAAGTCTGACTAGGTATTTATAACTTGCCAACTAAATGACCAGTAAAGTTATTTCTTCTCAAGGCCCTTCCTCCTTTTTTACTGTCTAATTTACCTTTATTTTATATTTCAAATACTGAAATAGCATGTTATGGATGGTGAAAGAATGGCAAAGCTTATGGATGGTGAAAGAATGTCAAAGCTTCCCACATCACAATATCCTTTATATGAGATGCAGTTCCCCTGTGGATTATGACCAAATGCATATAAACATGCAAATAAATTAAAGGCATTATGTCCTTAATTAAAATTGCAAGATAGCCATTAATGGTACTCTTTGCTAAATTGTCATTCCAAAAAAGGGGATTTTCTTCTCATTTAACAATCTTTCCACATCTTTACAGACATCACACCAATTAACAGTGTCCTACATATAACTAATGTAGCTTCTCTTTGGTGTTCCTCCTTTTTGAAACCCCAGGAATGCATATAAATTAATATTGCCTATTTTGCCCTAAAATAATCTTTTTCATATTCAAAGCAATGTTTGTGTTCTATGGAGCTGCAAAATGAAATACTAAGGATTACCCTTTTTGAAATGAATGTCCATGTATTAAAAGGTGATCCTACCTGCCTCTTGAGGTTTTACGGTCCAGCCCAGAGTACCACACCTGCTCCATTTTACTTATCCTGCCAGTTTCTCTCACATCAACTTGAGTTACAGTTCTCTTCTAGCAGATGAAAACACACAGCTTTCGTTCCAATCTAATTAGCTGTATTATGCTCTTCAGGAGAAAAGCATTCCTCCAAGACAAGATTGCAGAGACTGAATGAACTTGATTATACATAGGTTAGAGTCAGAATCATTTAGACTTTCCCTTGCTTGGACTCAAAGTGATTCTTTCCGGGTATGTGGTAAGTGCGAGGCTGACATGTCATGGTATTATTTTCCTTCTTCATACTGCTAACAGGAAAAGAGCTTTTAAAGACTTTCTTCCCTAATACGGTGAGTAATTTTACATATTCTTTTTCTATGTAGCTTCTATGGAAGAATAAATATTTATTGGTATATGGAAAACCCAAAATACATAAACTAAATATGATATTTTCACTAGTTATGTTACCTGCAATACCTCACATTTTGGATCCCTGAATCTGTGTGAATATGCTTCCAATACAGGTAGATTTCATATATGTGGTTTTCCCAGCTAATTTTCTTTCTTTAATATTTCCTTCCTATTATTTTTAAATTGTACTGCTTATGTTAGTTTACGTAGCTTAGTCTTTACTTGAATAGATTTCTTTCCTCACAAGTATTTTATTAGAGTTATAATGAGTTCCAGCTTGAGTGTCGTAAGAAGCTTTTTTCTCATATATTGACCCTTGACATGAACAAAACCACATTGTCTTGAATCTCTCTTTAATCAGAGTAGAGGCCTCCTCATCCAGTTATTCGCCAAATAACTGTATGTGATCAGCAGCCAGATCAGCCTGAAGCCAGTGCATTAGACAGATTCTCTTAAATGTTTGGCCCCCATCAAAGAACTTACTACTCTAGAGACTCAAAAAAAAAAAAAAAGAAAAGAAAAAACCCCAAACCAGCCAGAATTAATTTTAAGCATTGAAACTAAAGTGAGATTTAAGTCATGGGATGTTTGTTCTCATTGTTTACAGGAAGGAAGGACTAAATCTGATTCTCTTAAATCCTGCCTAAACTGTACTCCGGGTAGCTAAATTTCCATCCAAGTCCCAGGCATCCTATTGACTTCATCCATTTAGTCTTCATCCTATTTACTTTCCAGCAACTATGCCTTTATACCTCCAGATCAGAAGGCACCTACCTCATCGGCCTGAAAGTTTTCTAGGAACCAATTTCTAAACACTACCTGGAATCTCAGACCCAACACGGTCCTTTGCAACCCAGGTTTAGGCAACCCAGGTTTATACTACATTTTAGTCCCTGTAAAGTACATGACAATGCTATTTATCTACTGTGGTGAAAGCTGTTGTCTGTGTGTATAGTTTGCCTGCCTTCTACATAACCACCTACTGGCAAGAGAGTCAGAAAGTTAGAGAATAGGGTTTTAAGAATGAGTGCCCCCAATGGGTCAAAATAGCTATTACTATAATTACAGCTGAGACACTGTGACAAGAGTCCAAGACTTAAGTAGCTGGAATATGAATGAGCACAAAGAAGCCTGGCTGAAATCGGCATTTCCTTCTCCTAGGATCACATCCGCGTTCCAGGACCTGAAGGACTCAGACAAAACTTCTGTCCTTTCCCTTGGGAAAACTCACAAATGCCTTTTCATTTCTCTACTTCTCATCCCTTGGCTGGCCATGTCAACAAATCATAGAATCACAGAACGGTTGAGGTTGGAAGGGACCTCTGCAGATCATCTAGTCCAACCCCCCTCCTCAAGCACAGTCCTCTAGAGCATATTGCACAGGATCACATCCAGATAGGTTTTGAATATCTCCGGGGAAGGACACTCCACAACCTCTCTGGGCAACCTGTGCCAGTGCTCTGTCACCCTCACACTGAAGAAGTTTTTCCTCATGTTTAGGTGGAACTTCCTGTGGTCCAGTTTCTGCCCATTGCCTCTTGTCCTGTTGCTGGGCATCATGGAGAAGAGGCTGGCCCCATCCTCTCGACACCCCCCCTTCAGATACTTGTACATATTGATGAGATCACCTCTCAGTCTTCTCTTCTCCAGGCTGAACAGGCCCAGCTCTTGCAGCTTTTCTTCATAGGAGAGGTGCTCCAGCCCTCTAATCATCTTTGTAGCCCTCCGCTGGACTCTCTCCAGTAGCGCCATGTCTCTCTTGTACTGGGGAGCCCAGAACTGGACACAGTACTCCAGGTGAGGCCTCCCCAGGGCTGAGGAGAGGGACAGGATCACCTCCCTCTACCTGCTGCCAACACTCTGCTTAATGCACCCTCTTGGCCACAAGGGCACACTGCTGGCTCATGTTTAACTTGTTGTCCACCAGCACTCCCAGGTCCTTCTCTCTGCAGCGCTGTTTTCCAGCAGGTCAGCCCCCAGCCTGTCCTGGTGCATGGGGTTATTTTTCCCTAGGTGCAGGACCTTGCACTTGCCTTTGTTGAACTTCATGAGGTTCCTCTCCGCCCACCTCTCCCTCCTGTCCAGGTCCCTCTGAAGGGCAGCACAGCCTTCTGGTGTGTCAGCCACTCCCCCCAGTTTAGCATCATCAGCAAACTTGCTGAGGGTGCCCTCTGTCCCTTCCTCCAGGTCATTGATGAATACATTGAACAAGACTGGACCCAGGACTGACCCCTGGGGGACACCGCTAACTATAGGCCTCCAACTAGACTCTGCGCCACTGATCCCAGCTCTCTGAAATCTGCCATCCAGATAGTTCTCAATCCATCTCACTGTCCACTCATCTAATCCACACTTCCTGTATTTACCTATGAGGATGTGATGGGAGACAAACAAGAAGGGTGTGTGAGGAGAGTACCCCTTGGCGGGAGACTCTTCAGAGGTTGATGGTAGCTTCATGAGGCTAAGGGCTACCTGGTGGGCTACTTCTAGAGTGAATGTGTCAATTAATAAATGTTTGTGCAAATGTGGTAGAGAGGGAACATCATTGCTGCTCTCTCCTCTTTCTAAAGCAACCGCCCTAATTAAATTGGTTGCCTACTCTCAGTTAAAGATTCAAAGCTTGAGCAAAGGCAGATATTTCCTATTGTTACTTCTACACTTAGTAGGAAGAGGTAGATTCTTAACTTAAGCTGACTGTACTGTTCTCCAGAGATTTAAGGAAGTAGCTGTTTCTCTTTACTGACTGTATAGAAAATTTAGGTCCTTATTATAGTGAGATTTCTTATACTCCCAAGGGACCAACATCTAAAATTTAGGTAACTCTTAAGATTTTAAGTTGGTGAAAATGAATCTGGGCAGGTGTGATACCATGCTTGCTTGCTTTCTTATAACAGCTCATTTCTAGTGCACTAATTTATATCCCTATTTAATATGTTAGTGTTTGCTAAAACTATTTAGACTGCTATATTCAGACACTACACTTCAGCTAATAGCTGAGAGGCAGCGTGGAACTTTTTCTGAAACACATATCTTCTCTGTAACTGTCTGTAGAAGCTCTCCTAGTTCATGTGAAAGCAAAATTGGTGGTTTAGCTGGTTTAGATGAATGTATATCTGATAATCCTGATATAGATTAAAAATGCTTATGTAGTCATTTACCTCCTCTAGACTGAGAGACTGTCACTAACAGCAGCTCTCATGCCCATAGACGTGCTTTTTATCTATTTCCCAGGTAAGTCAAACAGGGTTAACCTAAATCCTCTTTTGCTATAGCTGCTTTTTCACTGACACAGGATGACAACACTCAAATATCCAGGTTTCAGATTTCTGCTGAGGAAGAATAAATGCAACTAAACATTGACCAGTTATAGGACTAGAGCTTGTTTTTCTCTTATTTTACCTATGCTAAATTTACAGCCTTCTCATGTGCTAAAGCAATGAACTTTTAGGTGCGAGGTGTCATAAGCATCCATCTACTTTAACTCTTTAGTTTGTATCAGGAATACACTTTTAAAACAGATCGCCTAATTGCCCTGGTCACTGCTCTTTCATCCTTATGGTGGAGCTGTTTTAGACGATACAAACTAGATTCCTTTCAGATGAAGCTGAATTGAAAGTTTGTTCTTCAGGAGCACAGCTAATGCACTCCAGCAGCTACTGAGAAAGAAGAACAAACCAGACCTACTCCAAAATAAAACACTCTGAAATGTGTATAACGCGGACTTTGGATACACAGCGCCAATTCTTCAAATCTATGCTCTAGAAATCCCAATCCTAATGGCCTACACTGTTTACTAATTGATTTGCCTCAGAATGTTATCCTGGATTTAATATTCTGCTAACCTAATGATATAAATATAAATAGGGAACACCTTAAGTCAGAATATGTGATCTTAAAAACCCACCTGACGATCACGATAGTTTAGATCACAAAGGGCTCCATGCTCTCCTTGGTACGTTGTTTTCAGTACCCAAGTCAAATATTTTGTTATTAGCTGAAGGAACACCATAAGACACAGTCGTCTCTTCTACTGTTGCTAAGTGGTTCATATAATCAGAATAAATGTAGGATAATTTATGATGACTTCAGTTGATCATTTTCTGCTTTGCTTATATCAATATAATGCCATAAGAGCAACTGTGCAATAAATGATACTTCAAATCCCTTCTACCAGAGGATTAGTGCCTGGGGATGGAGACTAAATCTGTTTTGCGGGTGTTTGTTTCAGTATCACAAATTTTACAATTTACACCCGACTAAATGGTAATTAAACATAGATAGTGTAGATAGTTAAACAAGAAGGGCTGAAATCAATGAATTCTGCCTGCTTAAGGTACTGGTAGCTACCTTTAGAAGATTCTATATTGAGTAAGCAGGTTTCTTATTCTTACATCTTTAAAAAGAAAGATAGAAGCATTACCCAAAACAAAGTTATTACCCTGAGCAAAAAAGTCAATAAAGTACTCCAGTGCCTTTTTTTACTCCTACATTAATAAATTGCTCAGTGCTGACTGTAGCTTGCTATCTAGTTCTTTAGTGCAACAGGAATTTGTTGAAAGCACGTTTTATGCTAGCTCCACTATCCTCTTTCAAATCAGCATTTTTCCTATAATACTATTTCCTGTGCCTTAACTATTTCTCATGAAAATTCTGTTGAGTTCATCACTGTTTTAGGATACCATGTAATTTCGGTTACATTGACCCTAAATTCAAGGCTGTAGTTTCAGTAAATAGTGATTGATGCATAAGACATTTCAGCAAAAAATTAGCTCTTCCCATTGTAACTGTTATACCATTTTAAAAAAGCTCTTTGATTCTGTTCCTACAAAGTGCTGAAACACCACAAATTTACTGGTAATATCACTCCTTAATAAGAGCAAATGGAACCTTCCACTCTTGTACATTGAGCTAACTGCACTAGGGGACTGATTTTCAAAATCTATAGCACAGGGCTGGATGCCTAATTTGTCCATAACAGGACAGACAAATAGGGGTGGATATGTTCAGGGGGCTGGTATGACAGTAATTGATACTTTGATGCTATAGGTACATCACTAAAGTGCTTGAATTTAAACAATCTGAGCCAGCAGGTGAGTTGCACTGATGCACTGAATGACTTTCCATTCATATTTATTCTTATTAAAGAAACCAATCCTTATTATTTACATTTCACATCTAAATTTAGTAGGGAGTCAATGAAGTACAATTTCCTGATCAGATATTCTGCACTGATTAAGTGGCAAATAGAAAATTGGAATGACAGCCTGCTATCCAGTGGAAAGAGATGCCTTTTATTTCTAAAGAACACCATTTATTGAATTACATTTATTTATTGAGAAATCCATATGATATTTTGAAATGGATAGTGTATTTGAACTACATATGAGCACCGTATATTTGATAAGTATTACTACTTGCAATGCAGCTATCATGCTTGTACCTTCTGTCCAACTGTAACTTACTGTAGTATTATTTAGAGTCTCTCCAATACAGCAACTTTTATGGTGATATGCAAGTCACGCTTAATGTGCAGTAGTGAGATATTGCTCTATCTTTGCACATTAGCTGCTACCCATATAATCATGCACATTTTAAACAGGAAAATGAAGTTGTGCTTTCTGAGAAATTTCAGCTAATAACTTTGAACTAGCTACACAAATAGATATATAAACATACTCAATACTGGGAATTTTTTAATGATTGGCAGTACTCAATTGTTTTTATTTTGGAGAAATAAAAATGTGACAAGAATTGTTTCTGTACTACTTTTTAGCTATGCATATTATGTAACAGTTTGCATAGCACTGGAGAGTGCTAATTAGATATAGAAATTGATGTTGGAAGTCCTAGATTGATTGTCAAAGTTACTAAAAATCAACAGACTCATATTTTATTATATATGTGCTACTATGAGCAACAGTCATTTGAAATAATAACAGCAAGAGCTAATAGTCCCTAACATCAGAAAAATGTGGTGCAAGGAGGAAGCAAAATTAGTGCTTCTTGAAAAAATAGAATTGCTTCTTGACATTTTTATTTGAAAAAGTCTTCTAATTTTATTAAAATAAATTGAAATGTTGCATTTTTAACTGTCTTAAAAACAAAATTCTCGTTGTGGCAGACTATATCTATATTTGCGTCTTCAGCAAAGAATTATGCAATACTGCAGCACCTTTGCTAAAAATAAATAGCATTTTTTTCTGTAGGCTCAATCTATGTAAAGATAAATTATATTTTGGAATTTCCTCTCTGTATTGTAAAAAGGTATATCTAAAGGTCATAGTGCTATATTTGTGTTTATTTGCAACCCCTTATTTCTGTTGTTTCTCCTCTTCAGTTTAAAAAGAAAAAAAATCAACATCTGATGAAAGGGGTAAGTTTCACGAGCAGTGTGGATGCTCATAAAAGGCATTCTATTCCACCTTTTTTCTTTTAGTCTTTTTAGATTAGTATTTTAGTCTATACTGATTTAGTATTTTATGGCTGCACTAAATAAAAAAGCTCAGGAGGCAATATGAAGAGGTGAAGTTCTAATCGTCTTCACTGCTTAATTGTTAGGTTATTCCCTGATGCTATTTTGGACAGCTTCAGTTGGCTCTCTCTAGAAGAGGATAGCTGCAGAGGCTAGCTCCGAAGAGCTTGGACGCAAGCCAGCTCGTGCAATTTTGTCTAAGGGTCAAACACAGACATTTATAGACATAGCTATAACAGAGCATTCCTGTCTCTTTTCTGATAATTTACTTTTCTTCTTTATGATATATTCTTCTTTAGTTGGTTAAAAGTTACAGTGTTTAGGATTTTTTCTCAGTAGTCTACATGGTGTAATCTTTCAGGCATTTTTACTTTACTTTTCGAAGTTCTTTTTTTTATGTATTTTTTCTTAGAATCATATTTTGTGGGAGAACGAATGTCATGAGGTACTATTAAGTGATGCTCTCTGTTTCTGCTCCTCTACGTGCCTTGCTATAGAAATACTCTTTGTCTGCGTCTTGTGCTGTTGATATCCCTTAAAGAACTTCCTTGTGGGTGGAGACAAAATATTTGCCTTTTCAACTTTCCAGTAGCAGAGGACTCCCAAAATACAGAGCTCTTCTACACTCTCTATTCAGCTAGGTCCTCTTGCACCAGAACGTCATTTTATAAGCCACAGAAACCTTTAAAAGTCTAAATAAAGGGTAATACATGATTTTCACTGATGTTAGAACTCTACAGAAGCTGCTATTCACACAACAAAAATGAATATTTGATGCAGAAGTATATACTGAAGTAACACTTACCTTTAATAATGAGACAGGAAAGTTAATTACCAAGCTGTTTGGCTTGTTAGCCAAATGGTCATTGATAAAGAGTAAAATGGGCAAACAGTTTTTCTTTTCAAAATTATAGTTCAGATATTCAAAAATGAATTGGGAGTGAGATCTGGGGGCCCAAAGGGTAGAAATTCTGTAAAGAAGTCTTTGGTTAGGATCCCAGACCTTTAGTCATCTTTTAATATTTAAACTATTTTTTCCCATATTGACCGCATTTGGATTATCTTAGTTGACCTTAATTGGTAATCTTAGTTAACTCTTACAATTAATAAAAGGATAACCAGGGCAAAGTAACATCATGTTTAGCTTTTTGGCAAGAAGTCTTAAGCAGCTGCATTTGCAGTTTTTTCCCCATTCTGTGTGGGCTTTGGACCTGTACACAGTGCTGTTTATTTCACTAAAACTCTTGACTTGTTTTTTTTTAAGATGGATCTCCTTTGGAACATTACTCTGTGATACCTGATTTCAGTAGGAATCCGGACTCACTAGGTTACCGGACTATGCAACCTGAAAGTATAAGAATGTGTCATATAAGAGCATATGATTTGTAAGGATAGTTTATGAATGGCTATTCAGACTAAAGGGTATGAGAAGTAAAAAATTAAGCACCCAGATACACAAACTCTAAGAAAGAGAAGATAAAGGAGACAATACTAAAGACCAGAGCTCTGAGGTCGCTGACTGATGGGCCTTTGAAGGAAGCTTTGAAGGGCCTCAAGGATCAATCAGAACATTGTAACTGATAGAAAGGGGGAAACAAGATAATCCTGGTTCCCGCTGGAAAAGTTTATCATGGGATGTTTGAAGGACTTGGTGTGTGAAAGACTTATTATAGGATGTTTAGTGGAATGGCAAAAGGCAAGGAAAGGGAGGGATCAGTTTAGACTGAGGAGGAAAAAACATGGGAAAGTAAAGAGGACGGGGGTAAGAGGGGCCAGTTACTTGTAAACAACAAATTGATGACCACAGTATGTCAAGGGACCAGCTACTGGAGACCCCATAGGTCTGAGGGCCAGCGAAATAGAGTCTGAGAGCTGGCTACTGAGGACACCACAGGTCTGGTCCCATTTGTGTTTGTGTGTAAATGGGTGGGAGATCTGCTAGCAAGCTTTGAGCCTCATTAGACAGCGAGTAAGAACAAAATCAGTCCATGTGTATTCCTCATGCTAGTGAGTGTGGGTTTTGTATATATTGTGCTTATAGAGGCACCATTCTCATGTTTGTGTTCATCTGTTGACTGTAGTTGGCTGTGTCTGTATATTGTGTGTATGTGTGTGTATTAGGGATACCTGCTCAGCCTTCTTGTTGAGTGGACCTATGGTCAGGCAATGGCAGCAGCCTGGCTATAGCCGACAGGGAAGAAGAACAGCCCTGGGTCCCAAAGACCATCAAACTCAGCTTGCCTTTAACAGAGAGTTTAAGAAAAGCCCTTTTTTTGTTTGCTGTTGTTTTTGTGGAATGCCAGGGAATCTATGCCAGTTTTGAACCAGTTTTGAGCAGCCTTGATTTTTTAATAGAACTTTAGGCTATGATGTGTAAGTGAAGTCTCAAAAAATAAACTATCCAGTCCGTGAGAGTGCTCCATATGAATCTTCTCGAAAGTGAAGCCTTTAGTATGTGCTTTCTTAAAATGTCCGCTAGGAAAGCTGATTCTAGCACAGGGCAAGACAAAATAATAGTTGGTGGCTGTTGTTTCTAATTTGTGAAATCCTTTCTAATATGCCCAGCACTGTTGGTACTGCAGTAGCAATTTCTCAGATTCGCTGCGGGTTGGATTAGTTTCTTGGAATGTAAGGTATTTAAAGTGTAGACATCTACACCTGACACAAGGGACTTGGGCTTCTTTTCCAGGCAATGACTTTTTAAAAGCATCTGACCTTTTTAGGTACCTCCGTTACGAGATGAACCACTCTTTGGAAGGCCTTTTCTCTTCTAGAGGCTAGAAGAGAAACCTAGTTCAGATAGGGATCCACAATATAAAATCTACATTTGAGCAGACAAATCCCCCAGGAAGTTTGCAACCCAAAGATGTCTATTCATATCCAGTTTATTTGTCACCCCATCTTCCTTATACTACGCAATCCCATTGTTTTATTAGTTTTTAAGTTTTCTTTTGTATGTAATGCACAAACTATTCTTTTTTGTACAACACCTCGCACTTCATTACACAGCGTAAGCGCATTCTGCTCTAAAGCTGCTGTTATCATGGTCAGGGCAAATGAGCAGTGAAGCGCTCAGCATACTTCTTGAGTCAGATCTCATTATCTCTTCAGAATAATTGAGATAATCATTTGTTTGAAGCAGAGTCTCAAAATTGTTTCTAAAGCTGGGCAGTGATCAAAATGATTTTTTGTATGGCTTAATTCTCAAGTACATTAAAATCCCTCTCAAGTACATTAAAATCCCTTTACCCAGTTATAATATCTGCAAGAGAAACAGGCCTGTCATGCTTAGAACTGTTTCACAAGAATGTCAGCTCCTTTCTTCACCCTTCTGATTACCTTCCTTTTGTAATATCTCAATCTAGATAAGACTCTGGTATTTGGCTCTGGTAGTGAAAACTGTGAAATGAAGTTAAAATCTTATAATAAAATCAACATACTGAATCAAACCAGGTAACTTGAGTATCAGGGAGTGGTATTCATAACACTCAGCATGCAGAGCTGGCACGCACAAGGGACTGAAGGGAGGAGTATTTCTGAAACTGTGGCTCACTTGGACTCAGCCTCTGAACTTGCAAGTACAAAAATATGTGAAACACCCTCCTATATTCAGACAACTATGCTCTCTATTCACCACTACCATATTCTAATATATTATTTCTCTTTGAAAAGGAAACTTGCGGTCTTGATGCTGTCAAAGTATTGTGGAGTAGTGTTGTGGCTAGAGAGTTTCTCAAGAGCAGGGACCCAGGTTTTGGCTCTCCTTAGCCTAAATCAGGATCGAGTCCAGAACTCCTGGTACAGATTAGAGCACAGCGGATGGGAGTAGCCTCTGTATTTCCTGTTGAAGGCAGACCTCTTTGCCTCCAGGAATTTCAGATTTACAAAATCATGGAGAAAGCTCCATGAGGTAACATGTTTCTGTAACTAGTAAATAGGACTCTTAGCTGGGACTGACAAGATCCCACATTTTCACCACTATTCTTTTGTTTATGCTTTTCTATAATTTTCATATTAAAGAAAAGATCAATGTGCAAAACCCAGAAATAATCCAAGGTCATGATATTAGGGCGATGATCTCTACTTGAGGCATTTCTATAATGTTAATGAAAAATAAAAAGATAAAAATATAGTGCATGAATAGAACAACCTAGGTATTGCAATAATTATCAGCTCTGTCTGGGTGAGTGATGATAACACATCTCATTAACATCCAGTACATTTCAGCATAATACTCAGCTAGAGAATGCAGTACATCTTAAGCTGAATTCCAGAGGAGATAAATACCTGTAGTATATTATCAAGCACAGCAAGGGAAAGCTAGCAAGGTAAAAATAGTAATTGCTTTCTGTGCAGAGACAGGCAATGGGTCTTTTAAAATTAGAAAAAGTTTGCAGAATCCCAGTTCTTGCTTCACTTGTGCAGTTTGTCCGGCCAGCTAAATTAAAAAAAAAAAATGCCTAGGGAAACATGTAAATTATTTCATGAAAAAAATGCATTGTTCTGAAGAATACTCTTTGCTATTCAGTTCCCTGTTATTGTGGTAACCTCAAGGTCTTTTGACCTATACATTAATGAACATTTCAAGTCCTTAGGATTAAAACAAGCCCATCACCTGCACATTTTGTTTTTTAAAATGGTAATTCTGAATTGAATTGAAAATACTTTATTATACTGTGTATTGTAGAAGTAAAAGAAGCCTTTCTTTTTGAAAAGAACTTCTACTCTTTTCTTGTTGAAGTACCTGAGGAATGTCACAGCCTCGATGCAGGCAAAAAGATGAACTTTGCCACAATCTCCTGTATAATCCTAAGCACAGTAAGAAAAAGAAGAGCGGAGGATTGCCAGTCTATGTGCCACCTTCCTTCTTTTTCAGTCCTGCAATAAATCCCATGCTCTTGCAATGCTTTTAACTTCACATTATTGGAGACACCACCACTTAGAGCAATCCTGAAAACTAATCTCACGTCTAGGCAGCCATCATGCAGCTTCACGGCACGTTGCATGTGTCATTCAGTAGCTTATACTACCCATTTTTTTGCCTGCTAGTGCTTCATAATAGCTCACTTATGAGTGTCCTACTAATCTCTCTTTACACAGGCTGTGAAATCTCTTAACTCCTTCATTCTCAACAATAAACATGAGACTACGTGAGCCTTAATCTTTTGGTGTGCACCGTTCACTTCTCCCATTTTCTTCTTCTCTTTGAAACTGAAAACATCATTTCTGCTCATCTATGAAAAATTCCTGCAAAACTCCTCAGGGCCAGATTCCATTCCTACCAGGCTGAAAAACACCATGAGTGCTAGACTCAGTCCAAAAGACTTTATTCAGATCTTTTTTTTTTTTCTTCTTTGTAAAGGAAATTTGTCAAATCGTTTCATTCTCTACAGTTATCTATTTTGGGTATTATATTTCAGGAAAACAAAAAATGTAGGCACATACCTGTTACTATTCAGTATCTGTGGAGAGCCTGTTCTAAAAGTACAATTCCCACAGGTCTGCAGGGCCCTCCGAAGGACTGGGGAAAGGGTTGATCATCGTTGAGATGATAACGATGCACTGGTAAATGGAGGAGAATCTATTCCACTGGAGTTTCATACTAAGGACATGGCACAGGGGGAAAGTCTCATATTGTCTTTCAGTGGACAGAACAAGATTGTGACAATGATGATGACAGAGGACTGACATCACTCATCTTTTACCCAGGACCAGGACACACTTCTGATATTTTGAGAATACAGAGGAAAACATGAATAAGATAGCAACAGGAATGCTTAGGAGGTTGAATGCTTAAATGAAGTATTTGCTGCAGTTACTTGTTCCTGGAAGGCAATTTTCTTATGAATGAAAAGTATATTATGTGTAATTTAGTTATCACTACAAATAATGAGGTACATTTTTTGAATAAAAGGAACTGTATATACTGTATATACAAGACATTCAGTATGATCTTTTATTTAGAGGATAAATTTCTTTTATGCTGACATAAAACTTAAAGAGATTAAATAAGGGGAAGAAAAATGATTGAAAAAATAGTCAATGTATTTTTAGTTCTAAATCAAAGTAGAATTCATAGTAACCACTAAACTGCAAGTGCAAAAGGAACTCATCTTTCTAGAACAAAACTTGAAAATTTATCTCTGTATATATAATTGCTAGAGAGTGGATTAACTGCATAATGTTAAGATCTAGTAGTAAATGTGAATGTGTACCTAAATACCAGGCATTCAGAAAGTGGTATAAAATAGTTGTAAAACGTATAATATCAGTTAAAGAGTTTAGCTACAAGCCACGCAATTTTATATGTGTGTGTATGTGTGTATATATATGTATATATATGTAAATATATATATATCTCTATGTGTGTGTGTGTGTGTGTGTGTATGTATATATGTATATATACACACATGCGTATATATTGTGTGTGTATGTGTACATATACGTATGTATGTGTAATATAAGACCTTAAGAATTTTGGACTTACAATAACTTAATATTGTTAAATGCATAAAACATAAAAACATTAATAAAATACAAATTTTGAAGTCAAGTTCCTTAATTTGCAATACACTGTAGTCATGCAAAACATTCTACAAGATTAAGAACCAGAAGTAAAAATATAGTTTGAAATGTTATTTTAAAATATGCTATTAATTAAGATACAAAATATTACACAAACTATCATTTCAGCTACTCTTTAAATTTTCAATGTTTTCATACCAGACATTGCCAATAAGAAATCCTCAAAAGCCCAAACAGAGAAACATGGATAGTCTTGTTTGTTTTTTCTTCTCTAGACACTTACATACGTGTACAAGTTGCACAGGTGTTTTGCATGCTTTGGAGACCAAGAAGACACAATCTCACTAGAAGATTATACAGTCCATTTTAGAAGTTACACCATCAAAATGATCAATAGACAGTAGGAAAGATAAGAGATACTTTGTAATTTATCTTTAGGGTGAGTACAATTTTCTTGCATATTTTCTGTCATATACGTCACAAATGAGTGTTTGGAAGGGATGTGAACTCCGAAAGAGGAATGCCTTCATCAGTAAATATGCAAGAGAAAGAGAAGAAGGCCTGAAGTTCTAAATACAGGGACAGAAGCTTAGAGCACAATTGAGCTACCTAAACTGTGTTTTGAGGAGCACGATAAATTAGAGATGTAGACGAAATAATATTATAAAGCATTGAAAGCTTTGATTATATTCTGTATTTAAAACATAGAGAGATGAGAAGTTACTAAATCTTGAGATGTAGAACAGTATAAAAGTGGGGTTCAGATGGATTTCAGTAGAAGAGATGGCATCAAAATTCATGGAAAACATTTTTTCCAAATTTCTAATTACGTTTACTGTTGAATATGACTGACAGAAGAGATTTGCAATAAAATGAATTTGTGAAAGTTTTGTAGCTAAGCCTTCAGATTCTTAAATTAATGTAGATAAAAAAATATCGTTTCTGATACCTGTGAAGAAGATAAAATATTTTCATTTTTCACCGATGCTATCCTCATGTGCCTGTGTAGAGTATGTGGAGTCACATTGAGCTACATACAGAATTCTTGCATAATAAGACTGTGCATTTTAAATTTATTTCAGGCTATAATTCATTATTATTTCAGCTTTGATTTGTATTCTGTACAGCATCTTGTCGTGTAGAAACAGTGTGTCTGTCATAAGTGAGATAATTCTCAGTGGGAAAACCCAAGAGGTTGTCCTGTAATGTTTACTTTAAGCTTGCTTTAAAATAAATAGTTCTCTGAAGTAAATTAGAACACTATATTTTCACAGATGAGTTCAAGTGTATGCTCAAGTAATTGGTACAGTAAAAAATATCCCATATGAAAATAAAGAGATGCATAGTAATCTGATTATGAAATGATTATCTGTTTCCAAAGGAAAAATATTATTTATTTTCAACATTCCTAAAACTGGATTAGAGGATCTTTTGAATTTTCATAGTTTAAGAGGAACAGACCCAAGAGGCCAGCAGTGGGAAAGTATACTATCACTGTGTGTAGGGCTCTGCATGAAATCAAGCCCAGGGCAGCAGTGCTTGCTAATATAAATTTATGTAAAAAGAGAATGAACTTCAACCTTCAATTCTCAAATTGAAATATAAAGCATGTTTGTTTAGAAGTTCTTACAAAGTGGGCAAATAGCCTGCCCTTTTATTCTCAGATGATTGAGAGTTATGAGCCATTTAACCTTTCCTCTGAGCCCAGCTGCAATGAGTCGTTTGACCTTTGTGGAATACTGAGGCTACATAGTGAGAAATGTGACCTTGTAAGAGAAGACCTGTAGAGAGACATGTTGGATTCTGAGGACCCAACAGTACCTGTGTTTGCGGGCTTTTAGTGCCATCTGGTTCCAGTCTGGTCCTGTGGGTTGAATGCCCACTAGCAGTTGGAGTGCATTAGGTGCATTCCTGGAGTGAATCTACCAGTTTAGTTTCATTGAAAAAATGAGTTTGTTTTTCTGTTTTCCAAAACTGTTCAGTCATGTGGACTAAACCATGGTAAATAGGCATGACTGGCAAATTTGCTTTTTGCTTGCAAAAGTGCATTCCAGCTTCGGAATAAATTGCTAATGGAGATTTAACCTTCCGTTCCCTAGTATATCATCTCACTCTTCAGAAATTAGGACTTACTAGAAGTCAGGAGCTTTTCTGCTAACCCTTATTTGGAAGGAGTAGGAAAACTAGCCAATTTCTGGAAAAAAAAACAAAAAAGTAGTGCTAAGCGTGGATAGACTCGAATAAGAAGACAACTTCCAAATGCACTTTGTGATCTGAGCACCCTGTATGCTTGCCAAATCCACTTACATCAATAAAAAAATTAATGGACTGGAAAAGGGTGAGCAGAATAAGGATATGAGGTGAGTAGAGGAAGGTAAATGAATATAAACGAAAATTTCCCACTTCACATTATTTTTTTTGTTTATTTACCGTTGCATTGATGAAGAAGAATATAGTAATCAGCTGTGGAGCTTTGATGTATTCAGAAACTGAGATGGACAGGCATTCAGATTTCTAGGCACTGACATGATTGTACCTGCAAGTTTATTATTTTTTTATTGCACTTCTCAGGAGTAGTGACAACTATTTTATAGTTGATACCGAATAAGTTAATTGACTTAATACATATGCCTAATGGACAGAATTCCATAAATAAATATGCCAAGGTGAATGATCCATCATTTAGTGTATTGATTTAGCATTAGGAATTACTTTCTCAGCAGTTTTTAGAAGATGCTTAAACCTGGATTCAAAACAGTCAGGTTTAGGACCTGCTGCTGAGTGGTAAATGAGAAAAAAGCATTATAGGTATGCTGGCCCTCATTCTTATTTTGCATATTACTTTTTAGATAACTGTAGTATTTTAAAGTACATCTGCAAATTTTCCAGCATGATACTTCTCAAGTATACTGTTTTGTTTAAATAAGGTAGAAATCACCAGGATGCTTAAATTGAACTTTTCTTGTCTCTAAACCGGATAATATAAAACTAGCTAGGAGAAAACGCTTCGTATCATATAGCTCACTGATGTCCAATAACGTACAGGATATATTCTGCATTTATTGAGTTAGGTGATAAAACTTGTAAGTCATTGCAACAGAGGGAATATTTTTATTCATCTTGTTTGAATCTGATCAGCAGAATATCTGCCAGATATTGAAAGAATTGTTTTTAAAATAGCAGAAGTAAAAGACTGTCTAATCCTTAAGGTGCTGTAAAAAGAGTTCTGAATGCATCTGTAAATGTTCTGGACACATAATACAAAGGGGATTACTTTTTCTATAGCATAATAAAAAAGAGGAGAGAAATAGAATGAAATGAGAAAGAAACAGGTGAGATAATAAAATGAAGACACACATAATTATTTTCATACTTCTGGGGAAAGCACTGGAACCCTAAAGAATTCCAGTATTATTGTGTAACAACAGTGTATTTTGATTCCATACATACTTTCCATATATATTCTCCAAAACAGAGAAATTACTTTGAAAAGCTCTCCTTTTGTAATCTATGATTTTTAAAACCATATTAGTTTTAAAAATATGTTGGTAAATGAGGATATGCTTACTGAGGACATGTTTTATTACCTGAAAATTATATATTTGCTGCAACTTATTACTGTTAAAAATAATTTTTCTAAACTAAATGAATAATAAGTTCAAAAAAGAAGAAACATTAGAAAGGGGAAAAGAGAATGGAATTTAATAGAATGCAGTATGCATAATCTCTAACCATTTAATAATTTTCGTATTTCCTTAATAATGTAGCAAGTGTGTTTCAGTCAATCAGTCATTCCTTTTCTGTACTGGTGAAAAGTTCTGATATGAATCTGTCAGAATATAAAATTAAATACAAGAGTGTATTGGCCTTTTAAATTATAGTCTAGTCATTTTTATGAAATCAAATCTTTGCTTATGAATGCCTAGAATTAAAAAAAAAAAAAAGCCACTTTGAGCTTAGCAAGTGAAAGTAATGTGAAGAAAATTGCCTTATTGTATTTTCCTGTTCTTTAGTTTGAAGTGTCTTCTGAAAGAGTGCTCAATAGTGAAAATGAAATAACATGCACACAGCTTTTTCTTCTGTGGACTAAGAACTAAATCTTCCCCATTTCTTTTGCTAATGTGTTTCTCATATTTATAATTACTTTCTCTTAATAAGCTTCCATTTTATGCCCCCTTATTTCCTATGTTAAAAACTCATATAAAGCTTTTGTTGAACACATTAAAATGCCATTTATATTATAGCTGCATGAAGGTTTATAGAAAAAAATAAAGAAGTCCAAACGTAGAAAAGATGTATAATACTTTAATTAGAAAACTTCTAATTCTGATATATGGTGATTTTGTGAGCATTCATTGGATAGCAAAATTTTTGAACAATAAACATTCTTCTAAACCTTAAAGATACAGGTATAACTTTGTGCGAGATCTATTCCTAACAATTTCACTCTAATAGCACGTATTTAATTTCATATTTCCTACTGAATGATAGACAGATGAGTAGGTTCTTCCCAGCCCTGCTATTTTTGTTTCTTCAGTATTTTATGCAAAGCAATTTCAGCTTTCCCAGTGCTTCCGTATCTATCATATTACTATTAAGAATGGAGATGAGATTGTCTTGGAAGGTCATATTAGAACCTTTTGATGAAAACTGATTTCAACTTTGTAACTCAGTGTGAATTACTTGACATATTATATGCAAAAATAAGTTGCATACTGCATTGCTTGCAATGAATTCAAATGCTTACAGAATCAGAACTGCAAAATCTGTTGTTCCAGAGCAGTCTAAGAAATTCTTTTAAAAAAAGTGATCTTCTAAAGAGAAACATAAACTCAGTGTTTAAGTCGGTCAAAAAAGTAATAAAAAGTCACAAAGATATCTGAGCTGAAAGCTATATTCTACCCTCTGTCTTCAGAGAAAAGCATATAGGTGATGCTGATCTTGTGATACAAGTAGTAGAATTAAAATTTAGTCAGCTTTGTAAAAATGATTTAATTTTTTTTAAAATGATCAACTAAAATGAACTTAGTTATATTTCAAAAGCACTCAGCACTCTGCAACACTTGTCTTTTATGAAGGGGAAAGCTGAATGTTTTTATTTATAGATTGAATATTCTCACCTAACTTTAATAATCTGAAGGATAGGTGGCCAGTCTCAGCTACTTGTGTAGGTCCCTGTATAATCAGTGAGAGGAATAGACGAATCTTAGGATACGATGAACTGGTCTCTGAATTGGCTCTCTCTCTTATTATGCGGAAGTTAAAGCTGCATTGATTCCTCCTATCTAACAAAGAGCACGTACTTAGCACATTGAAAATTAAAGTACTTATTGGGAATGATTTCTCTAATGTCTGTATGATCAGGCTTTTTCTATTTAGTGCTTGTTATATATGTGTTGTGTAAACAAACAGCTGGGATCAAATACTGCTTTGTTCCCCAGAGACACTAAATGTACCCCATCAGTATGTTCAAAGTAAATCATCAATATCCCGTGCAAAACAGATTACCTTACCTTCATAAGATTTACCTTCGTAGTTGTCCTGAAGACAACAACATGCTATGCAAAATGTCAGATGCATGTCACGATAAACAAGGTCTGTGGACTCAGATAGCTGAGGTCAGCTGTTCCTGGGAGTTGTTGCCTTATAACTTTTGCAGTTGATGGGATTATTACTACACGGATTAACTAATGTTTTTTACAATCTATTAGTTACAGAAATTCACCAAAGTTCTTCTAACAAAAAGTGTTATGCCACATATTCTCACAAAGCTAAGGTAAAGCTAAAACAAGTTAGGTAATAGTCATCTTTGCCTGTTCTTCCAGCAGACCAGGAAAAGCCCAGACAAAACCTGGGAAGTCCTGATCCTTGCTACTAGCAATGCACAACCATATTTCTCTGGCTGTTGGGCTGCAGAGTCTTGTATTATCAAAAGGTTGGATTACATTTCCTGCCTGGCTCCTGGCTGTCAGAAGCAAGGAAAAAGGCGCATAACATTTTCCCCTCTGGTTAATCATTGTAATTTGTATCTATACAACTATGGAATATTTCTTGAAATTTTGAAGTACAAATTCATGCAAAATACAGTTTTAAACTTCTTATCTGTTATATATCTCATATAAAATTTTAAATACAGTAAATGAATAGATTTTAGTCTAGTAAACTAAAACACTTTCTGGCTTACTTATGAGGGAGAAAATATTTGTTTATTTCAATAAAATGACAGTCTGGCAGAAAACTCCTTCTCTTCCCACCTCCCCCTCCATTGGATGAAAAGGGCAGAGTGTTGAAATACCACTCAGACATTTCTTGCCAAGTGATGCTTTACTAACATTTTGATCAATATGTCTGCCTCTTTATCCCAGGAGCCATGGAAGATAGGAAATTGCTAATTGGTGATGCAGTTCAGAAGATCACATGAAATTCTCTGCTATAGGGAAATGGGCACTTTGTTTCATTATTGCTGTGGACTTGAGAATTGCTTTCTCAAACTAGACAGTAAAAGGATATTTTTTTAATTTCTGATTCCAACTAGAAGTTTTCCATGTGACTGTCCTTGCTTTCTATTGCATCGTTTATGATACAAAGGACAGCTTGTTTCTCTGGCCCTGCTGTGTGAGAAGCTGGGTGTTTTTCTGATACTGAAACTCCATGCACACACGTTAATCCATAGATCTTAATTTACGGGCATTTCCTTAGAAGTGCTGTTGATTTTTATTTGTTATTGAAACAGTATAGCTGTTTTTGTTATGAACAACTAATGTAGCAGATGTTCAAGCACTGCACATATTTGCTCAGTTATTTCTTTCTTCTCTTAGATGTCCCATTTTCCTTTAATAATGTTTCTCTTACAGAGGCCCTATGTAGACTAATATTTCATTGCTGTACTGTATTCAACACAAACTGTACTCTTTAAAATTAAATTTGGAGAGGTCTAGTGACCTGAAATATTGTCATGAAAATTAGATTAAACTGATGTATAAAATAATCATTTTAATTTATTTTAATGGCATATCAAACTACATCAAAATCCAGTGAAAAGTATGTTGTTTCTCAGTTTTAGATCATATTTCAGTGGTCTTTAAATTATGTTTCTGAGATTTCCTGAAAATCAACTCTGAAGGAAAAATTTGAAAAACCTCCTGCCCAATTTTATCTGATTTTGCACAGAGACAATCAAATTATTGGATGATCTGAATTCTTCATTGACCACTGGGTAAAAGAAGGCTTCACTGTGATAAATAAATTGATTCAGTCCACTCTCCAATGCTCGTCCCAGAGCTCTGTCTCAATGCACAATAGTTACAATTCGGTTCTGAACAAGAAACACAGGGCCAAATCAGGAGCTCTTTTCTCGTGCAAGTAACGCAGGGACTTCATTAGGCTGAGTAAAATCAATAGAAATTGACCTGCACATGAAAATGCTTTTTTAAACTCTTATGTGCAGAGTGAATAAGACTATGGAATCAAATATGTAAATTTACTTATCATTAATGTTATAACTTTTTGTCTCTCTTTACATTGCCATGTGATCTAGCTTCTAGGTGGATGCCACACTACATGAGCTCAAACTGAATTATGGCCTAGCCATGCTTCTCTTGGACGTAAGCAATTTTCCTTAACCCACACCTAAATATTGACTTCATTCTTTCTCTTCGTGTCTAACAATTTTCTTAAGTATGAGGATTACACATATAGCACTTAGCCTAATTTATTACTCTTAATATTTTGTTCTATTGCCTATAATTGAAAATAGATAGTAAGTCTTTCATTAAATCAGCATGATTTCTCACAAATAAACAGCCCTGATTATACAAACTTATACAATTCTGATACTTCCTTTTGCATTACATTCAGCTGACTATTTACAGACATTAGTTTAGTTAATGTTAGTTTAAAAATAAATCAGTCCTGGCTATGTTGACCTCGATATATATATATATTTTTGAAACTGTGCCCTGCAAAACCAAAACCAAAAGAAAATTAGTTTAGATTTCTTTAGAGACTGGGTGGTAGTGGTGGATGTTTTAGCAAATGTCTTAGGCTTTAAAAATCTAGTACAGACGGTACTCATGCAAACCACCTTCTAATATTCAGGTCCCAGTTCAAGAAAATACTGAACTGGGACTTGAATACTGAGTGAGTATGTATATAAAATTAAGTATTTACCAAAACATGAGACATAGAATAAAAAGCCTTACATGCCTATACTTACACTGACACCTATAACTATGCCTAGACCCGTACATATGTATGTATGTATGTATGTATGTATGTATTTATGTGTGTATATGTGTATAAATCTGGAAAATTATATGACTGAATAATTTTTCACTGTTTTATTTGGAAGATATAATAAAGGAGAACTGATTTAATGCTCTTTAAGCAACTAAAATATAACATCAATGTACGTATTAATTAACCCAGATTCCTTAGAATTCTGCACCATTGATATGTTATCTTATTCTACTTACTTTTTCTCAGAGCCAAAGGAGAAAAGGTGTGTATAGACCCAGTTAAGCTCAGATTGTTACAAACTTCGGGGAGGAGAAAATTGATATGAACCAAGAACATTATACTATTTTTTCTGTTCACACACTAGTTAGACTTCAGCTGTATATTTCGAAATAGGAAGCAGTCTCCTAGGTGGTTAGGTCCTAACAAGTGTGATTTTCTACAGCTATATTTTGAAATTAATTGGAGACTATCTTTGGTTTTAATATTTTCACATCAAGAAATATCACCTCAGAACTGAGACACCAAAAGCATTAGTGGCTTTGCCTACAGAGGAAACCCGGACAACTAATTTAGAAAAGATGATTAAACTTTGACACAAATCCCATGTAGCGCTGCTCAGCATCTTCTGCATGGAGTTGTCTTATTGTTGTACTCAGGTATCAATGGCTAGCATTTCTTTCTCTGTAGACATTTGAAAGCTGGGCATCTTGTCTAAACTAGTTATATAAATTTGCTCTATAGCAATAGAGAAAAAAATACATCCTTTCAGAGGATGATTCATCTCAACTATTTTAGATGTCTGTCTTCAGATGGGATGAATCACCCTCTGGAGGTGCTTCTTTCTCTTTTTAAAAAAGAAAAAAATGACAAATAGTATGTTTAGTATATGTCACTAACTTTTCAGTAGATAAATATAAGTGAGATTAATCCCATCCAAGGTAAGATAGGCCTGAATCAGGGTCAGTATCAAAAATCTGGATGCAAACTTGCTGGGTGTTACCTGTAGATAGAAAAGATTACTTGGGTTGCTACAGGACAGTCAGGAGCCAAAGTGGACTCACACATTGCATTTCGTAAAAATATGAGTGTTAAAAAGCTCAGACTTATCAACGAATGTTTTTCTTAGAGTTAAGGTTGTAATTAAAACATATAACTTTTGCAACTTCATCCAGTGAAAAGATGTACTTACTATCTTTCTGTTAAGAATAGAGTATAAATTCATTGCTAAGAAGCATAAACTTTTGCTTCAAAAATACTATATTTAGTTGCAAATTGTATTGTATCATAGAATCCTATAATGACACTATCTGATTCCTTTTGATTTCCAATTTCTCATCTTGTCACAACAGCTTTATAGTAGCCTTAAAAATTTACAGTCACCAGTTATTGCTTGAGATCTGTCAAAAAGTGACAAAAGGTGTACTTTCATGACCCAAGCGCTTCATTGCAGCATTTATATAGCTTTTGAGTATCCATTTTGTGCATATTGCTTTGGGGATAACTTCTATGAATTGCATTTGTATTTTTTCGTATGTACTTCTTCTTTTAAGATGAAATGAGAATGTTTGTATCTTGACATTTCTCAGTGTAACAGTGAAAATATTGAAATATGTAAATATGCCTTTAAAAGTACATGGTTAAACCTAGACATGTTGGAAAAAACCCTCAAGTCTACCAACCCAGGCAGTTCTGCTGATTGATATTAACCATATTTGCTATGCACGTTAGACCAGAATGCACGTTAGGCCAACTGAGAGCTTTGTCATAAAACTAAGATGTGAGGTAGAAGGTGAGTTGAAAACACAGCGCCACCTTGATCAGGTAATTAATATCCAAAACATGGCATTCAGTTTAGATTAAACAATTATTTAGTTTAAAGTAATTCCTGGAGGCTGAGGGGTTGCTTACCAAGGAAAAAAAAAATGTGAGAGGTATTCAGATGAGATAGAAAAGTAAGCTATTTTCTGAAAGAACTAATTGTGTGAATGATTTTGAAAGCCGTATACAATACATGCATTGAATATGACTGAGATCTTAGTCAGTCCCTTAGTCTTCGTCAGCTGGAAACACCTGTTTTTTCTATTGAGTCTGCAAGGAACCTAAGAGGAGTGCTGAGGCAATGACTAACTTTTTAGACAGCCAAAGTTAGCTGACATGAGCCCCATCAAAGATAAGTATCTTCCAATGTGTTCTGGAGGTGAAAGAAACTAATAAATGTGTTCATATATTTCACTTAGTTATATAAATAATGACTTTCTCTTTCCACTTTAGCCTCTTCTTCACTTCAGTATTGCTTCTCACTTTTTTAAATCTTTCAGAAAGTTTCAAGAAAACTAAATTTTGATTAATGGCTCTGTGACATGATTCTTTTTCCTATATCCACCATTGAAATGGAGCAATTCAGATTTGCTCAGCAAGCTCTTGTCTCTCACCTTTAACCAGATAAAAGAGCAAGATAACTTGGAGTAGTGTCATGAATATCTCATGTCCAAAGTCAAAGAAAAATTCCATGAGACAAGGATATGAAGGTTGCTAGATAAATGGGTTAATCCTTTAACATTTTTCATTCTCATTATGATCTTTACAACAGGTCTTTTTAAAAAGGCTCCCTTTTGAATATAGCACTCATGCTATTAGAGTCACAAGGACAAATAAAGGTTGTGGTTTTCTCTGTTCTTATTGCAGTCATTTTTTGTCAGCAGTACAGATTAGTCTGTGCCATTTGTCAGTCTAACCATACTCATAGCCATGTGATAAAATTCAGTTTTTAGAGTACAGCAAAAAGACACAGAAGAATCTGAAGTTTTCTGATAACAGTATGCTTCTCTCCTGAGAATCTCTTTTTCTTCCCAGTTATCTCACCCTTGTTTGCAGTGTGAACAATTACGTAATTGTATCTAGATTTAAAAACCTGGAATTAAAAGGACTTACTTCCCTTTTAAAATTTAATGTTGATTATTATTCTTTTGATCTAGTAATCAGAAACTGATGATGTATACGGCAGATGCAGCTTTCTTGTCCCTCTCTTCCCAACTCACTTGGCTAGTTTACTCAATTTTTTTTAGTTTAATCATTTTACCCCTGCACATATGGATGTCTTTAATTAGGAGAGATTACTGCTAAGATGATTTAATGTTTATTTCTCTCCTTTTTTTTTCTCTGTTGAAAGCACCCGTATAAACTTATATTTTAAATAGATTGCATCTGATATGGACTGGAAAAGACGTTTCTCCTACTGACACAGCACATACCATCAGTTTTGTTTTGTTTTGTTTTGTTTTTCAAAAAGGTCCAAGGCTCAATTGTCTTTATCAAAACTTAGTGAAATTTCTTATTTAGTAAGAGCTGAACAAAAATTAGATTATGTGGGAGGAATTTACCTCCAGTTTTTTGACATCAACATTTATCTAATCACCTGCTATGGTAAATGGAGATCAAAACAGTAGGATGATATTTAGCTGCCTAAATGTAGGCACTCAGCACCATATGAGATGCCCTCATATGCTCTGCCTAGACTCCAGCTGACTCTCCAGAAGGATAGAGGCATCCCGTACCTTCTGTGTAATACCTGTCACACCCTTCTCTGCTTATCCCTTCTCCCTCTCCTCAGCGTTTTTTTATATAGGCAAAATCAGTAGTACCAAATGGAGTCAGCAGAGCTTGGAGAGTTTTCGTCTAACTCTAAAAGGAAAACCTACACATAGTCACCTGAATAATGGAGTCTTTGGAATCCACTGAGCCACTGAGCTGGAATATTGTTGCCCAGTGCCTCATATTAGATACGAAACAGAAGCTATTGTGAACAGTGGCCAAGCATCTCAAATTACACTGTATGCCTACGGTTAAGAAATCATTTAATTGTAATAGATGCATAGATAACTTGCATATAGTCAGTCTCCAGGCATTTACATGTCTAAAATGGAATGGAATCTCACCCTATATGTCATTGTCTTCATTTGAGCCTAAGAATAGGCTTTGTATTGCTTTTAATCATATAATAATATTTTTAAGGAGGCAACAGATAGAATTCCCCTAAAGGCTAAAACTACTTTGGTAAGGCCTTTACAAGGAGAACCCTGTAAGGCACTTACTTTCTTGACTACAAGCTGATAGATGACAATATTTGCAGGATAATAAATCAGAGAAAAAAGCTGCAAGAGACGTAACAATTAACTATGCCTGTTCTCTGTGCTGCAGAGTGGTATTAAATTAACACATTAATTTTTATTAGTAAGATTAAAAATGGAAGAATATCCAAGACATCTACCTTCTGTTTACCTGTGCATGAAAATCTATTAATTTAACACAGCTGAACAAAATACAAATTCTTAAAAAGGGAGGTGAGAAGCATTGGCATCAGTAATAAGTGAAGGGGTTATAATGGGAAAGTAAATTTGCTGGATTGTTTCATGACCTTTTCCTAGACAAAGTCAACAATAAGCGTATAGGCAGGAGAACATAGCAACAGGCAATGCTATCAGAGCAGTGGTCAGAGGGAATAAACTCAGTCATGAAATGTTCACAGTAACATAGTTTAGCAAAGTAACAAAGAGTAAAAGAGCCGCCATTTCATTGCATGGCAGAGTTAACTGATATCTTCAAGCCAAATAAAGCAAGCGGGGGTGAGACAGTATGAGTCTAGAGCTTTTTGTCACCTACTAGTCCAATCTGTACATAGGTAGTACGATAATGACATCCTTTAACCTCCTTTAGCCTACGCTAAAGGTGACAAGAACTAATTAAGGCATGGGTATATCACTTATTAAAGAGTAGGTTGGAGAGGTCAATGTTAAAAATTAAATACATCATTAATTCAAAAGGATACATGGTTTGGACACCAAGATTAGCTAGGAAGGAGGAAGAAGAGATTTTTGCTGACGAGGTTCAGCAGAAGAAAAGTTAAAGCTCAAATTAAAAAAATGAAGGAGAATGATAGATTAAATAACAGAAATTGAAGTAAGCTGTAAAGCACGTGAGCATGTAGCAAATGTACACAACATGTCAGTTATCAGGGGAACAGGATAGATGGGCTCCCACACACTCCTCTCTGTGGGACAGACTTCCTCATAGGGAGTCTGTTCACAGACTGGACTCTGATGTGCTGAACTGTGGATAAGATCCTGCTTTCTTGGTCTGTTTAGGCAAGCGGAGTCATATGCTTACCCCTTAAGCTGGACTTCATAGAGAATAATGTAACTGGCCTTCAAGATGAAAATCACAGTCAGGAAGCAAGATGATACTAAAATGACTTCTGCTTGTTTGGCATGCTTTCTTTTACCGTCACTTGCAAAAACTTAATAGTACCTTCTCTGTTTTGTTTTGTTTTTTTTTCCTTCCTGAAAAATGAAGCAGAACTCATTATCATGTTCATCCATAACGTAATTACTGACTTTCTGGAATATAGACTTTGTCAAAGGAGGAACAAAGTTTCTATTATTAAAAATGCTTCAATTTGGTTAACATGTAGTAGTATTTTGCAGTCCATAATTCTGTGTTCAGTACGTATAAGTTTTTGACCTTTGAAAATGTAGCTAATAACATATTGCAATGCCTTTTGCAATAATTCAAACATTTTTGTTACATTAGAGTTTCTTTGCTGTGTCCCTGTGTGCACTGATAAATGTTAAAGTATCTTGTTATAAGGATAGAGCTCAGGTTTAATTCTCTGCAGTGTCTGAACAGATAGACGCTGCATTATAGCGCTACTACTGACATTTCAATTCAGAGCCAAGGCCACCAACACTTGCAGCTACTTCTGTTCTATTAAATATTTGTCAGCAAAGGAGACAGAGGATTGCTTCTTTCATATTTCTTGTATGTGCTGAGCTACACCAAAGATGAAATGTCAAGTAAAAATCAGCACATGCTGTCCTTCTGGCAGCAAAACTCTTAGCTTGCATATAGAGACTGGCCTTTCAAGAATATGCTATCACAATGCATGCTGTGATCCTTTAATTGAAAAGTAGTGTAGGTAGATAACTGCATAGATTAGAGATAGATCCATGATATGTGCTAATTACGCATGGAGAAAAATGGAGACTTTGTAATGTGAGGAGAATAAAATCAGTCTGATGAAATACAGTAGACTCAAACTTTCCTCCTAATCCTCACCTGAAATTAGCATTTGTAGCTTGTAAGTGACGCTGTGGGGTTTGGTTTATGGCTAATGCTTTTGAATAGGCCCTACAGGGCTTGTTCACTTTTAGTTTCTTGATAACTACTTTGTGCATAAATGGAGCTTAAACAAACAGGCACAATGGACTCTCATTTCTGCAACAGCTGCAAAGTTTCCAGTCTTTCCGGATATGCTCTGTCTTATCCCCTTACTTGATAGTACTGTGCATAACAGTGTAAAATTCAGAGACAGGGTTTAAATGTGTTTATTTATTTTAAAATACAGAGGGAAGAGGAGAAAGGGAGTTTCAGAAAATAAGTTATTTGTAAGTGACCATAATCTGCTCAGCGTACCATTAGCTTTCTAGTGAATAGCCTTGCTTTCACCTGTGTAGAACATTTCAGACTAATGCTGAGTGCTGTTATCACTGCAGTCAGCCATTAAAAATTGAGAGCCAAGACAGTTAAGCATGTCTGTGGCACTGATTATTTGTGCCACTACTAAAATTGGTGAATTTTTAGACATATATTGTTGTTTTTGTATTTTTTCTTTTTTGATTTGTTTTTGTATTCTTTTCTAAAATAGCTTTTTCCCTCTCCACCTCCCATTCAAATACATTTTTTCCTCCTCTGTCTTAGAAGGAAAGAACTCTGAATTTTAGTATCTTCTGTGTCAGGGAAGGATTGAGTGAGAAGGAAGTTAAGAGTCTCACTGGGTCCATTGGGGAAGAAGCTGTGTGTAAGAAAAGTTTTGGTGGATTTGGAACTCTGGAAAGAGTAAGAGATTTGTTACATTTCTCTATCACTGCAGTTTTAAGTGGGGTTTTGCTCTTAACCTTATGCTATAATATTTAGAAGAAAGTTGGAGAATTTTCAGATGCTAACCACTGTAATTTTTGGAACACTCTGAGTTTGTCTTTATTATTAACCGTAGAGAACCTCAAATATGGATTTGTAGCTTTGGGAAAGCTCCTACTTCGTGATTCAAGCTTTTACAGAATGCTTATTTTTTAAGATGACTATATTTTGCTTTAGGGGGCCATATAAAGCTGGAACATCCTTTAGATGGTTGATGTTAATTTAAAACAATGGAATATTAAAGGTTTGTTAAAGTTATTAATATGGTAATTCATAATTTGAAATAATAAATTACAACATACAGTGTATATGTTAAGTTGTTGACATAAACACAATCATTGCAACAGAGGACTGAGGCAATGACTGAATGATTACAAATTTGCAGAAAAACATACCATGTAAAATATTTTTATTTTTCATGTAAAAAGACTGAAAAGTTATTAGAAATAAGTTAAGACATTTTTATGTGGATCCAATGCAGTTGAAATGTGGTATTACATCACAATTTTTGAAATCTGATAGGATGTGACTAATACTTGTACCATACTGTCATTCATGTGACTTTCATTTATGCCCATCAAAAGGTTATCCACCCTTTCTTCAGGAAAAAAGAGTTAATTTGTCATTCAAATGTAAAATTCTGTAAATCATGTATGCTTAGTTTCATCTCAACTAACTTCAGCTATCTAAATTAATTACAAAGAACGGGAACCTAATTGCCTCCTAATCAGCGAAGAAAATATAAAATGAGGAACACACCTCTAGAGTATGTTCCAGACTTCAAGGGTCCTGACACCTCTCAGAGTACTATTTTTTTTAAAAAAACTAGGAGTCTTCAACTCACCATCTATTTAAACTTGGATAAGGCAATAGTTATATCAAAATAAAATAGCTTGGTTTCCTTGCTTTTCTTGGTTATTCCCTCCTGTCCCACACTCTACCATGTGTTGCAACGACATAGTCAGATCAAAGAACGGATCCAGGTTAAAATCTGGTTGTGCTGGGCTTTTCTTGTCTTATTTGGTGGAGTCAGTTGTAGCCTGGATCAGTCCTGTAGAGACTTCAATGTGGGCCCAGAGTTCAGTCTTTATATGTATTAGGAATATTTATCCTCAAAGGATCTTGTCTGTATATATGTCTTATAAAAAAAAAAAAAAAGACCTTTTCAAAAGTAGATGGTTGTATATTTTTGTCATACGTGAATCACATCCTTATGCTACAAAGCATGTTAACCAGCCGCATGGGATTCCAGTAGGAGCTTGCCACCGAAGGTGAAGGTGCTGCAACGTTGCATTTTCTGTTAATGTTCTGACTCTATGTGATTTCAGCGCCCAGGGTTAGAAATATCAACCTCTGTAATATAGACTAAACCACAGCAGAAACTGGTAGAACAAAATTAACTTATAAACACTGTGTGTATACACTGTATATGATTTGTAATTCACCTATGGAAAACCTCACTGAACCACATTACCAAATGAATTGTATGTTATTGCAATTTCTCAAGTAACAGCAGGCTTTGGGGCTTTCATCTAGACATTTTACTTTATTTTTACAACAATAAGCAGGATTCTACTAGCCATCTATAGAATGGGCATCTATTCCCATGTTTATTTATGCTAGCCATCCAATTGTTTACATCTACTGGAAAACACTGGGGAAAAATAGTTAGAAAGAACAAGCAATGATATGCAAGATCCACTAATCTTAGCAATTTTTAATGAAGGCAAAAACCTATTTTCTGTCTCATGCGTTGTGAAATTTGTATAGAAGATACTGTAGTGATCTCTTTTGAAGTGCAGTGGGAAGTACTGAAAAATAATTGTCAAAATAAAAATATAAGATTTTCTTTCCTTTTCAACACTGGCATTCAGTTTATGTAAAAATTCAGTAGTATGCTAAGATGTTCTCATTATTATTTGTTTTAAATTCTTCTACATATTTTTTACAGCTTATTCACATTCATTGTCCGGGCTTTGCTTTTATATACACAATGTTTATTAAGACATGTCCGCAGAGCCTCTTGTGGTATCTTGCAGTTGTAAGTGAATGAGTCGTTAAACGAATAAATGGCAAAAAGGCACCAAACAGACATGCAATTTTCAAGGTAATGGCGACCTTAAAACTAAGTGCAGGTTGAAAATTTCCTGCTACTGACACATCAAAAATACATGTTTTTCTTTGTATGCATGCATAATTCCCCAAAATTTTGTGCATAAATATTGAGTGGCCTATACGTGCACCTGTGAATCAAGATTTCAGTGGTTTTGCTACAGTTACTAATTCAGGTACGGTCACACACATACAAGCACAGACACACCTATACATGAACAAAAACGACAGGACCATCCGCATTTCCTTTTTTTGCTTAAAAACACAAATTGTAGTATTTGTTCTTTATTTTATGTCTTATAGCCTGTCATTTATGATAGTATTTTACTCTACTTTACCATATTTCACTTTCATTTCACAAACTTATAAAGTACAGGCATGAAACAAACATGTAATCAAAGCATATTTGCCATTGGCTCATATTAACATACGTCGTTTATCACTCATTTCCATCAGAGGTAGTTACTTAAAATGAGTAGACATAATGAGTTATAGCCTAGCATGGGGAAATGTTGTCATATAGTGGACCACAGTTTGGTACACAGGCCTTCATTTAAACAGACATTATGAGATTTTAACGTGTCTTCTGAGAACTGAAATGATGCATGTTAGTAGGTAGCAGCAGAATAGCAGTACATCAATGAAAAGCTGATTGTCATGTTTCTAGTCAGTGAACTAAATATTTTTGGATATTTTCTAATTACTTCATAAATACTCTCTAGGAGATTTACCTTATTTTCAGTATTTAAGTGGCAAAACTATTTTCACAATTAAGGGCAATTTCAGACGTGCAATATATAGATAGGAAAAAATACATCCACACCTCTGCTTATAATAACTCCTGATATACTCCAAATATCTGACCGTTTACCAGCTGTTTCACCCCAAATCCTTCTTGTTCTACTATCAGAGATTGTTTCCATTTTACTTATTGCTGTGACTACATATAGTGCGTTAACACTAGTTTTAAATGAGCCGCCTTACATATTAGTATTCGTGTGGCTGTGGTGCAATAGGACCAGACTGAAGTTGAAAAAAACAATCAGAATCATAATAAATATCAAAGTGGAATAGGAAATCTCTTATAATGTGGTTTTGGACTATCATTCTTCTGTCAGAATTATGGCATAATTCCGGCTGGAAGTACCTCAGGAGGTCTCTAGTCCAACTGCTCAAATTAGGGCCAGTCATGAGGTCAGATCAGGTTGCTCAGGGCTTTGTCTTTGGCATCTAGATGAAGACAAAAGGTCAAAGCCTCTCTGCAGTCAATGAAGAAGGGTAGGCCACTTCACAAAGTAACTCAGATATTACTTAAATGTTCAAGATTTGGTGGGATATGCTTCAGATATTAGCACACCGCAAACTGCCAGCTCAAAGCACAGAGCAACTATCATAATGTTAATTCTTCTACTTGCTTACAAAACACTCATCTGCCAAGATAAAACCTGCCTCAGCAGTTATCAGGAAACTTAAGAAAAAACGTTCTGTCTTGAGGATTATTTTTTCTATATATAAAACTCAAAGCTGAATGGTTTAAAAAGTCCACCAATATTAAAAAAAAAAAATTGAGAGCTTTCCTAACAAAAGTCATCTCATTTAGTTTTCAGAGTTTAAAAATTAGCTAAATAAGTTGCTGCTTTATTGAGACACATCACATCTCAGTGTTCTACTTTATTCTATACCATTTTCTGTTTGATCTCATCAAGCTGTAGCACTGTTCAAAATTATAATGATGTGTAGCAGAATTGCTGTAATCTCTGAGGAAAAGTCATGAAGATGAAAAATTGTCTTCCCACTCCCACACCATAACCAATCAAATTTTAATTAGAATTGTTTTAAATTAATTGACTTCCAGTAACATATTTAAAAACTCATTTGAATTAAAAAAAAATCTCACACATCTATGTCATAGATCTGTGAATTAAAGATAGTCTTGTATTGCAGTCACAAATAGTACTTCCAAAATATAGTATACGCTCTATTTTTATCCATTTTTTTCTCTACTGCCACAGGCAGAAAGAAGTATTTCAATGAAGATGCTCATTAGTCTGAATGCAGTGAAAAAGTTCCTATGGGAAATTGTTTTTGAACTGCAATGCATCTATTGTCAGAAATCACACATTCACAATTTATCTTTGATAAATAAATATTTACTTAATTCAGATAAGTAGGCCTGTCAAATTCTGCAATTCTAAGGACTAGTGCTTCTGAAAATTGGTTGATGCATATACAGGTTTACTGGAGACTGCACATTCTTTTTTCCATTACATTATTAAAAATAGCAGTGTTTGACACATTTGCACATAGAGGTTTATATGTACCCCTGGCAAGATAAAAGAGCTGACACACATTTGCTGGTGGAATCTAGTCTCAGCTTTGCTCACAGTGTGAAAGGGGCAAAATGATTTAAAAAGTCATTTTTACAACAATAAACAGAAGCGAGGAGGTTCTTCTTACTACCTTGAGGATTCAGAATATTAAAATAACACCACAACACTTTTTAGCTGAAATAAAAATATCTATATAATAGTTGGAATATATATATAATATTATATATATAGATATAATGTGTGTGTGTGTGTGTGTGTGTATGTATATACTTATATGTTTAGAGAGCATACTACACAAGAGGGAAAGTTAACAGTAATATTCAAAGAAAGTATCCTGTTTATCCAAGTGAAGCTTATTCAGAATATAATTTTCAATGTTTTGACCTACATCAACTCTTATTTACACTGAGCAGGACCCGAAGTGGGTCAAAATGTCAGAGGGCCTGCTCTGATGTTTTATTTTCTTTGAATACTCCTGTGAATTTTCCTGTCTAGGAATGTGCGCTTAATGCATTTTTGACTCATTTCAGTTTGGAATATTATTTGGGGATGCATATGAAATGTTGAGATGTTTCTTCCTCTCCACTAAAACTATTTGAATCGTAAAATGCTGATTTGTGCGTACTGGACCAAAACGGTAACAAAAAAAGTGAAGCCATTCATACAGTTCAATAGAAAATGTCCCATTTTAAGCTTTTTAATTATGAGTACATACCTTATAAAACAAATATATTTTCCCAGTGTGCCAGTATCCTACATTTGTTTTGTAAAAAATAATTCTGACCCTCATTTTCATGTTTTTTTTAGCTTTTCTGAGCCAGTGTGTTACATAATTCCCTTATGAACAACTTTTGGCCACTCCAATTACATCTGAAAGTCTTTAGGATCTATATACAATTAAAATATGAAGGAGCACCCAGATAATCCAAGGCTACTGCAGTATGATTTTGTTTTTTTATCTTTGTTCAACATGGACCAGCTTAGGGAGAGTCCCAGATGAAAACCTTTCTTAATGTGCAAAGCATTAGAGATTCTGTTTCAAACTGAAAAATATTGCCAGAAGACATTGCAGAACAGATCAACAAAGAGAATTAGAACAAATTACCAGGGACACATGGTAGTCACCTAGGAGTTTTAAAGCATTTCAAGAACGAAATAGGCATAGAAACTTTTGCTTAAAATTGTCTTGGCAGTAAAGACAAAGGTGGCAAGTGTGATGCCAATTTGTAAAGAGAGATTCAAAGGAAATCCAGGACCTATAGACAAAAAAGTCTGACATGTCTGATGAGAAACATGCAGAAAGTGTTCAGAAGAATGGATGAGCCAGCATATGGACTGATGTGACACGTTAGAAATTGTAAATATAACGTACGACTGCTTTTGCAAAAGGAAGCAATGACTCACAGCACCTATCAATTTCTTTGAGGGTATCAACAGCTCTGCGCTCTTAGATTTTCAAAAACATTGGACCATAACCCCACTAAATACTTGTAAAAAGTATAAGACTGAAGATACAAGAATAAAAATAATAAAAAAGAGGAAACAAATGTTTAGTTCTTCAAGAGGAGGAGGTCATTAGGGATCTGGATCTATATATCCTGTGTTGTTCACTCATAAAAGTATTGGAGAAAATGCATGAGTTTTAAAGTAAGCGTATTTTTTAATAACACAAAATTATTCTCATGTCTGAGAGATGCAAAAGGATCACATGGTATGAAGTGATTGGAGAAAATGTGGTAGGTGATATCACTCAGGAATTACATTTTAGGATTTTAATATACAGTGCGAGGAAGCTAGCAATGCTTGGTAGTAGTGAAAAAAAGTAAACCAAGTGCTAAGAATAATTAGGAAATGAATGGAGAACAAAGCAGAAAAAAGTCCTTAAAGGGATTGTATAGGCCCGCTGCCATCTTGATTACTGAGTGCAGTTATGGAATTCTCCCCACCTTCCTATTGAAAAAAGACTAGAACAGGCAGTTAGCACAAAGCTAGTGTGCCTTCTGTGCAGGCAACTAGTAAATAAACTAGAATTTTCAGCCAGAAAAGGGAGACGAAGGAGAGGGGGAGAAAAGGTAGACTAAAATAGATCACTATAAAAGCATGAGTAGTATGGAAAATAGGAGAAGAGAATGACTGCTCATTTTCTCTTCTAAAATAAGAAGTGGGAGACATTTAACGAAACTAGAAGAAGTCAGGTGTAAAACCAAAAAGAGAAGATCCTCCTTCACACAGTATTCTGTGGAATTACTCACCACATGATACTGTAGATAATACTGAGCTCCCATAAGTTCCTAAAGCTACTAGGCAAATCTCATAGAAGAAAATATAATTGAAGATGTTAAATGCAAAGACTGTATCTCCAGCACCGTAACTCTCCGAATTATGATTCTAGAGACTACGAGACAGTTCTGAAGAGCGTTACTTTATTCTAGTCTTGTTCTTTCACTCTTCCCCCACATACATGCCCAGGCAAGATACTAGAATAAGCTGGCCTGTATGAGTACCCTAATGTTTACATTTAATGTTTTAGTTAATGACTTATGTGGTAAAAATGATTCTTGTCTCTCCTAGATTAAATAATCTTTTACCACTTGTTACTTTCTTTATGTGAAAGTACCTATGCATTATCAAGTCCTCTTTTTGGCACACTTTTTGGTATGATTCCCTGTGAGATTGTTACTCTGTGCCAAGACTCCAATAAATTAGTTTTCCTTTAAGCAAACACTTTAAATGTGGGCACCCAGAGTTGGCTGCAGCATCCTGGAATTATTCTGTGCCACTACAAACTTTATTCAGCAGAGAGCCTATATTTAGAGAACTTTACATCTTGCATCTGATTATTATCCCTTGAGTTTTTCCAGTGCAATCATTTCTACAGTCACGTCGTAACTAAGTCGGGGAAATTATCTTTTTTAGAAAGAAATGTGCTAAAATGCTTATTTTAATACACTTATTTTTATAGATTTAGTTTATAGAATGGGCTCAAAAGCCACTTAACCAACACTACCAAAAGGGCAGACTGCAAATGCGGGAGAGTGTAGAAGTGTTTGGAAACCGAAGAAACAGGAACTTCTTGAGCTGGCTTTATTGGCAAAATAATCTCCCCCTTCCTCTTCCGCTTCCCCTTCCTCCTCCCCTTTCCCTTCTGTTTCCCCTTCCCTTTCTCCTTCCTACTCCTTCCCCTTCATCTTCCCCATCATCTTCCCCTTCCGGTTCCTTTCACCTTCCTTATCCTTCCTCTTTTACATATTTATTGCAAACCAATCATAGCTCATAAAATAAAGAAAATCTGAGTCCTGAATGCTTCATTTAATGAGACTCTCTTTGAGTTTGGACCTCAAATAGAAATTGGGAGACAGCAACCTAGAGGCTGAAATTGCTTTTAATTTCTAAAACTCTTCTGATTCTATTTCTTTGAAGTTTGATGAAAAGCAAGACCACTACCATTATTAATATATTGTGTACATTGCATGCTCTGTAGTATTGTTAACAGGCTTGTGAGAGTTTATCTGAAATTGGTATTTTTCTTCTTTAAGCAGAAATACATCAGAGAGGAAACATGTAGCTGACCTATAATAAAACTAAGGGAGAATGTGCTTTATATGCCTTAAAGTTAATTCCTTCGCATTCCTTTTCCAGGTATGACAGCTATTATTTTACAGTGTATACTTTCATCTATCAGGCAAATGTGCTGTAAGCAATCAGCTTCAAGGACTCGAGTAATAAATATGGTTCTTGCTTACATAGCTAATGAAATGATTTCAGCTAATAAAGTTGTTCATTTGTAGAAGATCACTTTCCTTAGCTTCTTATTAAGCTCCAACAATCTCAACCTAGACTATAGCATTTGCACAAATGATGTCCTTGGTTCTAAGTCCCAGGATGTCAAAGACTTGATTGACTGAATCTATACCAAAAGCAAAACAGTTGATGGGCCAGCTCTGATACTTGAAAGAAAAAAGATTTATGCCAAAAGTTTTGGACTTAATTTTTTTCTTCTTGCATAACTTTAGGTCGATTTCAAGTTGGAACAAAAAACCTCTCAAGATAGTTTCAGATTAGCTGTATCACAGTCCTATCAGGACTTTGTTAGATCGTTTTGTTTTTAGGGAAGACTGAACCATTATTAGAAGGCAAACATTAATTATAAAATAAGTAATAAATAAGATAGCTAACTTATTACTAGAGTCCCTTTTCCAGGGATATGTATGAACCACATTAATTCTTGAATTATGGCCTACTTAGGTTCTCTTACTTCGCTGTCATGTACTAAATTTCTCTAATAGCAACTGTACACAGTTCTAGCCTTTCAGTGTTTCAGTCTTTGTCTTCATGAATGCAAAGTACAAATGATATTTGCATCAAAGCCAACCTTTTCCTCATTCATATTTCCTCATTCCACATGTGAAGGATATTAACAGTTTTGTTAAAGGATTATCCCTCCAGAAATCAGAATCCTAACAGTTAGAAAATTGATAGCATTGATAACAGTATAAGAAACACGGAATACAAATTCGGGAATTTTCAGGCAACTTCATGAGTAGATAGAAAGCAAAATGACCTTTAACAACGTCGTGCTTCAACTCAGACTCAAGGATATTAAAACTTGAGCGAATTTTAACAAAAGTCTCCCTCCTGCAGTCATAACTAGTTTAATACAGGAAATGTTTTAAAGAAGTCAATACACAGCTTTTTCATTCAGTCTAAATCAATGTGAGCACCTTAAGGGACTCACCTTAAGACCTTAATAACAAAGAGCCTGTGCTTTTCTAAATAAGGCTGCTAATGATTTACTACTCACAGAGTACTTTCAGCAAGAAAAAGCATCAACAAAAAAGTCAATAAAAACCTCTACAAAGTGTCTTCTGCTTACTGTATAGCCTATAACTGATAATTAATTGACTAGTAGATGATGGAATCTGTTAAAAAGACATAAAAATTGTATTCATCCAAACTTTCTGCATATTTTCTTCTAAACACAGAAATATTATCATTTGACATTGCCAAGATTAGGATTTTACTGTTTTTCAGTTTAGTAATCGAAGTAACTAGTAAGATTTGACATTCTGTCAGACATTACATGATTTGGTCCTTCACTAGAAGCAAAAAATTCTGGTCTCTGAAGACATGGGATGTTGAGCTAAAAACATAGCACTTACTTAACGGTTCTGAGTCTGCGTGATTTATAGCCCAGCTTTGTGTTTCTCCGCTTGTTGGTTAAGACTACTTTTGTACCTTATGCTTGCTTAGGATTTATGCTTGGTAGAACTTGCAGTGCTATGTTTGTAAATAGGTAGGTTCCTATATCAGGAAATGATATGGCTGCGTCATGCTGAGCTTTCTCACACAGAAAGAAAGGCAAAATATTACTCCAAATTCTGAGAATCATTCTTGTGCAAACATTGCATCTGTTGTATAGTAGATGTGAACAATAATCTCCAAGTGGCCAAATATATATGTCTACAAAGTAGTCATTTACCTGTGAACTAATCTTCTAGACACCCTATAGGGTCAATGAAAAGAAATAGTTTCTTTGGGGCATGATTCATCTCATTCTAACGCAGACTTCTTAAAAGTCTGACAGTAGATATATGAGAGGTATCTTAATCAAGCTTATTACAGGAAATTGCCTAGCACACTTTAATACTGCAAGATAACTACAATTAAATTACTATAATTGCTGGAGAATATGTCAAACTTCTTGCCAAGAGCTATTAAACTTCAAATGATCTTAAATTTAGCAACAGTCCAGTTGTTGTAAGGGTGGAAAGGGCCATTTTATCTGTTCAGTGCCTTTCCTAAGATTCTTCTGAGGCAGTTTTAGAACCTGCTCCACGTCAGCCTGTATTCAAAGGCCTGATTCTGCCTCCTCAGCAATCATCAATATTACTATTGCTATTTAAAGTTGAAATTAGTTTTGTGGTGTGCAATAGCACCTGTTGTGCTAGGTGGAATAAGAAACACATTTTGTTCCCCAGAAAACTTACTCTTGCTGCATTATATGCTTAAGAACCAATTCTGAAACAGTCGTCTTCTACTGCAGCATTGGATGCAGTTTAGATGCAAGGCAAACCGATTTCTCTTGAAGCTCGCAGTTCTTCACCTTGACTACCATACACCAGTTCTCTGCAGCTGCTTCCTCCTCCCGAGAACGTCACCTATTAGATGTCTCACTCTATGAATACCATGCTGCAATCTATAAAACACTACGGAGTTTTTCAGAATGAAAGGAAGAGGAGAGAATTGTTCTGTTCTTATTTCTCAGATTTCTTTTTCTCCCCCCAGTACATCAGTCTGGTGCATCCCAGTTTTAAGTGGTTTCCTTTTTGTGCCCCTTCCTGGTTATCTCACATATATCTCAGAATCCTGCATGCGTCAGTGTGCTACTTGTTCTTGTTGGCATCACAGAGCAACACTGTGATTGTAAATGGTTATAAACAAAATTAAATTACGGAGGAAGGCACAGAGCAGTTGTCATAGAGAGTTTCTGTTACAAGGGAGATATGCACAAATAAATAAATAAGTAAATCTGATTTAATTAATTTGTATATAGGAGAAAAAGAATTAAACAGTGCCAGCCAAGCAGTCATCATAGCAATAAATTGTGATGTAAAATTTATTATGATCTAAAATTCATACTAACATAGCTTAACACCTCTTGTCAGAGACATGTGGTGCCACTGTATTTTCTTTAGCTATGTGTATTCTCACATAGCATTCTCATGCCAGTCTTGTTAGTAAGGTCAGCTATAGTTCTACCTGTTTTTCAGAATTCAGCTTTCTTCATCTCATAATATCTTTGGATCAGAAAATTTGATGTCACCTTACTGTAAAATCTTTTTTTGATTGTGTGTATAAAAATTAGTCTCAGGATGAAATTTATATCTTGACAAGTATAGACGCTGAAGTTTTGTGTGGTCTGTTTTTAGAATGGTTAAAAAGATAATTTGAAGATCATTAATTTTGTATTTTCTTAGGGTTTTTTTTTTTTTTGATCCCATCCTTCCAGGATAATTTATAGCTCCTATTTATTCAGGTACTCTTCAATCCAGTAGTCCTTACACAGCAAAACTTCTATTGACTGGTCAAGACTGTAGTGTGAGTGAGGACTGTAGATTTGGAACTCATAAAATTTACAAGCTGTTTGACGTTGTCTTATAATAATTAAATTACAATGTTGGCTTTTATAAACATGATTAATCTCTTTCAAAATGTAATGTGTTTTGGTGTGGGGGAGGGGTTACAAGGTGAATGTGCTTTCACTTCTTGATTAATTGATGTCATTACTGGTTAACTGCCCTGATGAAATATCTATTTAAATACTTCATTTTAGAGCTGGAATATCTTTTCTTTTTATATACCAGGCTAACTATTTGACTTGCTCACTTCATAGTACCATAGTTTAAATTCGTGTATTACTTTGACAGTCTTTAGTGCAAAAGTCATTGTTGGAGGCTACATTAAAGATGAATCTATATTTTAAAACAAGCATATGTCTCTCTGCATCACGATACCTAGAGCACAGATTTATTGCATCTCACTTGAGGCACTAAACAGAAGCAACCTATGTACATTCCTTATACTTCTGAGCCCTTCAGAGGGGCATTACCTTTTATCAAGAGCGTCTGTTTCTCCATAAAGATAACTTAGATACCTTATCTCCTCTAATAGGAGATATAGCTAAAACTAGGAAAATCATATAGATAAAACTAGGAAAAATGAATTTGGACCTAGTATCTAATAAAATATAACCCTTCATCTGTGGGATTCAGCCCCAGACTGAGATATGTAAATATCTTGACAACATTTCAAAGTATACATGGTTCTTCCAAGGGTTCCCTTGTATGAAAGGGTACCTATTTGTGACCATTATATAGAGTCTGATATTTGTGACCATTATATAGAGTGTGATCTTAGCTCAGTGATGGATTTTTTAATGATTTACTATTGTTTATAACCTAGTGCTGTGAGTTTTTTGGATTCATTTCACTTCAAAAAGGGCAAAGTTGCAACATGACTTTAGGGACCGGTATTCAGTCTATTTTGGAAAGTAATCAATAGTGCAAAGTAGCCCCTTCTACATGACCTCATGACCATACCTGAGCAGCACTTCTAAGTCAAAAGGCACAGATTAAAGAGCTCAAAATATAATGGGTGCAGGAAATCCCCAAGCGGAAAAAAAAAAGCATCCATTACCTCTATTAAATTACAAATCATGTGGGCGACAGATAAATGCTGAAAAGAAGTTTCAAGTTTTGGAAAAGCTAGGAATACAGATGGGATTTTGACAGGCAGAGACATACAAATGTATAAGACGATCTGGATCGTCAGGGAGAGAGGGTTATAAAAACAACTGAAGGGCACTGGAATACGGTGTGTTTGTATATAATGAATCAACAAAAGGGTAGAACGAGAAAGGCTGACAGTCTGAGGAGGTTCCTGTGCCTTTCACAGAGTATATGACTCTTATTGTACTTTCTGGGTCTAGTTCAGGATTAAATTATCCAGCCATACAAATGTATGTCATAATGAATATCATTGACTTCTGACTGATCATTATAGAAAATGCTTGTGAGCTGTCCAGCCACAAAAAGAGTAAAAGCTTAAAAAAAAAAAGTAATTCTTTGAATACTAAAGCAACCATTTATAAGTCAGCTCAAATCAAGTAATTTGTTTGTGCAGCTTTGAACAGGGGTTTGGGAGAAAGAATGCAAAAGGTTGTACTTTTCTTTCAAATACCCTCAGGCTGTGTTAAAATTTCTTCCTCATAGTCTTTTAGTCAAGCTTCTTAATAACAGAAAAAGCTAAAATATGCTAGGTACGTTTTACTGTGGCAGGTAACACACATTATTAATCCCTATCATCGGATTTTCTTTTCACAGTGAAAGTCTTGATTATAAATGCAGTAGAACTGAGAGATTAACTTGATATGTATTTTGAGATGAAATAATACATATTTCAAGCAAGATACACCTTTTCTAAACAACAACTTTACAGTGAACTACCAAATATACCAACTGCTGAAAAGCAAGTTCTATGAGCACTGCGAAATATTTTTCTGGTCAGTTCCTTGCTATATACTTTCTGTGGTAAAGCTGAATGTGAAGGACAGCGAACACTATAAACACACCAAATCAAAAATGGCAATGTTGTTCTGAAATGCACTAAAGGATAGTTATGCATATAAATTGTTGTGATTAATTCAGTTTGTGAAATCGATACAATTTCTCCCTCCTGAAACACTAGAGGTCAAGGGAATTGTATTTATTAAAGTAAATTGGAGACCATTTTCTTTTTCTATCAGAGAAAAGCTCACAGTTAAGAGCAAAGTAAAGCAGAATAATAGTTTCACTTGGTGGGGGAATGTCCTGATAACTAGTGTGGGTCTTGCATAATTTTTACAATTATAAGTTTCCTCATGTGTTCAATTTCCTGTTTTTTTTTTTTTTTTTACAATTTTTATACAATCTGGAAAATTATTATCGTTCTGGTAAATAAAATATTCTCTAAATATCTGAAAAATTGGAGAGGTACCTGCATGTCATTTATGAACTGCCTATGTTTAGTTATTCTGTTAACGCTTTTTTAGGCAACTTACACTACTTCTAAAAACAATCAGATCTAATCTACAATGTGCAGTGTCCTAAGACGATGCAGGAGCATACCTGTCTCTTTATATCGGTGATGTATTGGAGCACTTTTTGCTGGCATCTCTTAACCTTATCCAAAGTATATTTTACCTATCTTTTAGAATGTCCCTCTTCTGATGCCAGAGACATATAAAAAAGTATGTTTCATTCTTTTTCCTCAGATCCCAAAGAAGTGGTAAAATGGAGTGCCATGATCCTTGAGGAAATGGTTCTAGGAGCTCTGTAGTTATTTTATTTTTCTATAACCATGAAATTATTTTCAATGTGAACAAGTCCTGTGTTTCAAACTCATCTCAAAAAGGCTGTACCATCTCTCAAGACAATATGAACGTATGTAGCCCCAAATGAAACAAAATCAAATAACTTGATTTTATTTTTGAGGTATAAGATATATTCACTACCTTAAATACATATCCTTTTTCTTAATCCTGTTTTCCAAGAACCCTATTTCTTTCTCAGTATTTCTCATATATGTGTGAGAAATGAAATTGTATCATCCATTGGTGTTAGATTCTTTTTGTTGTACTAATTCACACCTCAAGGTTCCTGTCTCAGATAGGGCCAAATACACTTCTTATTTAATCCTTACATAGGTTAAACTTTCACGGCCTCTGCTGAGAATTTCTGTTTAAATATTATTAAATTATTTTTTCCAGTAGAATGCTTCCTCTACTGAAAAAAAAAAAAATCCTGGAGTCAGTAGCCTTCATTTACACCCTCCTAATGTTGCTTTGCTCTTGTTTCTAGAAGAGTTCACAAATAATATTTTGCACTTCTGATTTTAACATTATATTTGTATTTAAAAATGATGAATATAACTTTAAACTAAGATAATCTGCCTGTCTTTCAAAGAACCTGTACTTGAAAAGAAGTTCTTCAATAGTCCAGACAAAATCAGATGGTGAGAGTTATTGGAGTACAGCAGATGAAAGGGTACTAAGACAGGGATAAACATGTGGAACGAATGCTGTGGAGAGTAGAGGTAATAATGCTACCGGGGAAAGCAAACTCTTCAATAAATATTCCCTCTGATAGTCAGACATAAAATAACCCATGCTGCTGTTAAATCTCTTTTTTTATTACAGAAAACTTGGGAGCCAAATGAACAAGGAGATAGTACTTTAATTGAAAATAATGCTGGAAGCCCTTAATATATATATATATATATTTTTTTTTTTTTTATTAGAAGAAACTTAAAACAGTAGGAACTGGTTCCAGAATCTGAGCCTGGATCCACATTTTAGTGTTATTTTTTGCTTCTCTCCCCAGAGCCTGGTCATAGCAGTGGAGGAGGGTCAGCACAAAAATTAAAGTAGCAGATTGCCTGCTTCATATGTCTGAGGAGATAGAGATCAGCTGTGTAACCTGAAATCCCACTACCTCCTGGTTTCTGCTACCAGAGCACATTCATTTAACACCACAAAAATTAATCCCTGATTTTGATCTCTTGCTAATATGAATTTCTGCTGCATTGTTTAGGTGGAAGTTGGGTAAGCGAGATGACAAGTACTGCTGCCCCTCAAGCAGAAGGTCCCTTTGCTCAGGTCTCTGTTATGTTTATCTAGCTTAAAAGAACTTCCTTCTTTTCCGTTGTTTGTCCATGAAGTGCGCTTACAATGATTGCTTCTTTCCTGCCAAAGTAGCTCACATAGGTGAATGGGGCCTGCTGTGGGGATGGAAGGAGAGAGAAGAGAAAATAAACATCTTATTAAAGGATGCATGGGATGGAGTAATCCTCCAGGAGAGAGATGGGGAGTCATTCCAATATCTAGAAAGTGAGCAGTGGAACGAGATGTTGAGGAAGGGTAAGTTGAAGGAGCTGCAGGTTCCCCAAACGCCTAGAGTTCCCTAGAAGCAGGTGTATTGCAGGACTGCACTAATCCATCCCAGGCCCATACTTCTACTCTCCCCAAACTCTCCTGGCAACTTTTTCCCCCTCTAAAAGCCCCCATACTCTTTTTCAGCTCTCCAAAGCTTTTCACGGCATCCCCATCTTAACCCCTCAAAGAAGTCATATAAGCCCTCCCATTTCTCCTACTCATTTCCTGCCCATTTCCCTTACTCATGATGTTCTTGACCTTCCTTACTGACTTCATTCACGTAGCACCCCATTGATCATTCGTACATCCATCCCTGTTACCAGAACCTAATCTTCCAGTTTAAAGGAATTAATTTTAATCAATGTGACTGAGGAGCTCTAAGCTATTTCTTTCAGTCCAGATATGCAGTCCACATTTGTCCGTTTAGGGGATAAAAATAAATATTGGCCTTGTAAGGCTTGTCACTGACACTAAGGATTTATCATGGATAGTCCACATACTTTAACCTACGAAATAGTAATATTTCATTTTCCACTCCTCTCTTATTATATCTGCAACAAATTGACCTGAATATGACTAGACAAAATTATACAATTAAACAAAATAATGATTCAATTCTACAGGAAGGGACCTGATAGGATATACATGACCACAGGAGGTTCAGCTTCTGCTCCAGATTATGAATGCATATACATCTTAGCCTAAATTTTGAGCAAAAGTAGAAGTTATTCAGTTTATCCTGGAGTAAACACCTAGATTTTATCAGCTGAATACCTTACCAGGCTCCAGTGACCTCCTTGGCTAAATCTCCATTTACTGTAATGGAAGATTAGACATCCAGTTCACATGAAAGACCTGCATGTGTACTTAAACTGAGATGATTGAAATATGGGGCTGAATTCCACTGCTATGTTCTGTAGGGAATAGAAAGATATAAGCAATTTTTCTTAGCCAACACAGAGTATCCGGGGTGCGTCAGGTGAGTGGAGCTCTAAAGTGTGCGCTTCCCTCGTATAAAAGGCTCCTTATGGAACTAGCTGCGGTACAAACACTCTCCCTGAAGATGTCCCAAGCTGATGAGATGAATTGAATGGCTGTTGTTTGATATTTAGACAAAATCAGGTACCTGGTAATTCACCAGGAAGCACATACTGTGTGAAATATACTTGTTAATGCTTAAAGCACAATATTATGACTAGACAAAGTAAAAAAAAACAAGCAAACAAAACACATGCAGCGTATGATAGACTCTAATCATTCAATTTCTGAAATAAATACATTTCGGGATAAATATTTACAACAGAAAATATTTTTCCAAGCTATTGTTCAGAGGGTGCAATGTATCAAAGACTGTTAAGAAGTAAAGAAAGTAAAAATTGAAAGTAATTTACATGTGCCATTGTTGCTAGATACTTACAACTGCAGACAATTTATTTTCTTTCAGAGTAATGTATTAGATATTATTTCTGCTATTTGCTTTTAAAGTGCCTCATGTGAAGTGAGTGCTCGTCACTATAAGGCTCTTTGTGCTACCCAAGGTCAAGTCTAGAAATAGATATTTGCAAGATTCTGCTTAGTGTCTGAAACTTTCTCCTCCTTGTATCAGCAAAACATAATTGTCTTTGATGCTCCTCTTCATATCCATCATTTTTCCTGTACGCATACTTATTTTTTGCTTTCTCTCCCTCTCTTTTCTTCCTTTCCTCATGTTCTCCCCTGGTCAGTGCCTCAAATCCTTCCCTTCTTATTTATGCGATTTCCCTTTTCTTATCATTTTGGAAACTTGGATCTGTTAAACACCGTGTAACCTCGAAATTAGTGCTCAGTTTTTTCTGCTTCAGATTTGTCGCACTTCTCAATAAGGAATTAGTGTTAGATGTGAGGGACAAAGGCAGTAAAATTAGGAGGAATCAGCTCATGCAAACAAAAACTACTACTGCCAACACAGAAATAAGAGTCCAGTGCACTAAAGAGAGGAAGATGAATAATCTCTTACTGAGCATTCTGAAATAACTGACACTGGACATTGAAAAGAATTTGAATACATGTTTTTAAAATCTGGGGTTTTATCATGTCTGGAGAATAGTGAATGTTTAAGAAGCTCGGAAAGATAATCCAGACAAGCTCTCTAGGATGCGTTTCAAAAGCTTTAGATTACATTAGGAAAGGAAAAATAATCATAGACCTGGAAATTAAAAAGGATAAAATATCACTTTGGTTTACCAAAGAAAAATTATCCCAGAATAATTTAATGCTTTTCTTTAATAAGTCAGTGGGCTCTCTAGAACAAGAAAATATACCAGATTTAATCATCTGGATTTCAGCAGAGATTTGGTGCCACATGAGAATTCATACCTCAAGGTGGAAAAATGGAGATTAATTTAAGTATTATAAAATGGGTGAAAACTGATAAAATGGACCACAGGAACTGATTCAGTAGTAAAAATACTGGGCTGGAAAGTTAGCAGTGGTGTTTCTTATGATTAATCTTGGGACTAATCTTACATAATATTTTGAAAAAGAATTGGAACACAAGAAATAGGGGAAAATAAAAGAAATTTGCTGATGACTAAATTGGAAGCATCATTTATATAGGAGACAATAGGAATAGCATTGTCCTTGAGGACTGTGCAGTGGCCATGTTATAAAAACTAATGATGTTGAACACAGAACTAAGACATATTTACTAACAAGATATTCTGCTGTAAGCTGAGAGTTTGTCAACCGGAAATGATAGAATCAGAGAAAGATTTGGTATGATGATTAATCTGAGGTCTATAACCATTGTGATTCATGTGAGGAAAAGTAAAGTGCAGTCCTAAAGGTATTAGATGAAGTATTTTCACTAGAAGCATCAATTTTGTGGTTCAAGGCATTGTACTAGTAAGACCTCATCTGCAGTCCGTGTCTACTTCTGGTCATTCATGTTCAAAAAAGGTTCATTTAACAAGGAACAGATGTAAAAAGTGTCTCTTAACACAATTAGGAGAATGAAGAGCATTTTATTTTATGAGCAGAGAGGAAAAGAATTTATTTACTTAACTTGCCGAAATTAAGGTAAGGAGGGGAGATATAGTTACATTATAAAGACTTCGGGGGAGTAAACACTGGGGAGAGAAGAAGGTGTTCAGCAGAAGGATGATGTTGAATGAGAATAAGCATTTGTAACTGGTCATGAATGAATTTAGCCTGGAATTTTAGATATTTTGTCAGAGGTATGTAAGTAAACTTCTGGTACTATGTCCTTCCAATACAAATGGTAGCAACCAGAAATCTAATTTGTTTTTATATAAGGTGTGGAAAATCTATGATAGGGGACCTGTGACGCAGGGAGATTGGAATCAAGAATCCATGAGATCCTTTAATATCCTACAATCATAATTTTATATCATATTTCCTTAAACGTGTAATCTAATAAATATTGATGTTAATAGTACTACAATGATTTGACCACAGTTCAGATATTGGAAGATAAAACATTTGCTGAGTGCAGTGTTGTGTTTTGAAGCAAATAATGGCCATTTTAATCTTTCATAAAAGCTTCTTTGACTTCTTATTCTAAGAAGACAGTAAACTTTGATATTTATTTTATAGTATTCCAGTATCTCTGCAGTTCTTACCTTATCAACATTTAAATTAGCATAGATTATGCTAAAACGTTCTTAATACCTGCTGGTTACAGGAATTTAGCTTTTCAGAGTGAAAGGTTAATTTTTAAATACTAAGATTATTGTCATGAGCCCTGTAAACTGACTGTCTTAGATAAATTGCCAAGGTTGCTATTTGGAGGCTAAGTCAAAAAATGATATTAATAGCAAACTGTGAATGAAAAATAATTACATGTACACTATGCTATGGAAAAAGGATTTGGTACTCATTACTCCATGGGCAGAGGAAACTGGGAAGGATAAATGAATGTCTTAAATACAATACCAGTTAGCATAAAAGGATATATTCACCTATTCAAAGCAAATCGGTACTAATATTAAACCCATGTACAGTCAAATTATTCTGGAAAGAAATTGCTATGGATATATTTTTTCATTATGCATGCTGAACATTTATAACTGATTTTTGCTGCCTCTTTTCTTTCGTACTTAAAAAGAATGGTTTTCTATTACAAAAAAACAACAAAAATAAGCTTTTCAGTTATTTGCTTTTGTCAAAACAAAATTACCAGCTTCTGGTGATGAAGAGGCTACTTAAAAACATATCAAATTCAGGAGGTCCCTACTGCTTGATAATCATGAGGTTCAGTTCATCCTACCCAGCTTTTGATACTTTAGTGACCACCTGCTTTAGGAGCTCAGACTCCTTCTGTGCTATCCATATTTGACAGAAAGAGAATTGGGCTTACTCAAAGTCAGAATCACTTTATTACTCCTGTCTTTGAAGCGTCAAAAAATTAATGGCAAAATTCAGACTTTAGGCCTCGATTCTTCTTATCTTCATCCAAGTAAGGCCCAGATGCCTGAAATCACTCAGGACCTTATATGCCCTTGAAATCCCTGGGAATTATACAGTCACATTCCTTTATGGAGCTCGGTGTTACGACAGATCTTACAAGGACATAAAGTACTTTAACATAGGGCTGAAGTGCCTTAGAGTTATGTGGTTCCCTAATGGAACAGGTCTATAAAGTTCTTTAACACAGATGAGTTAAGAACATTGGTGAATGAACCTCTTTTACATAAAAAATTGAGGATGCAGGAACACTTAGGGAGCTAGGCAGGTCCTGTGGATTCCTTAATAGTATTTAGATACCTGAAAAATATTAAATGTCTTTGCAGATACAATCCTTACAGCTGCAAGCACAGATTTTAAAGCAGTTTAAAGCCTACCTTTTGTAATCAGTTAAGCCTCAGACTTCTGAGCATGCATCCTAATATATTTTCTGCAATATAATTTTAAACAAAAAGTACAATGTTCAGTAAACCTACTCAGAAATCTTTGCCCAAGAGACTAGACAGCTGTTACCCAATCATAATTTAACGAATTTCTTTCTTAGTTATACTTAGTAATGACACCCAGCATGTGTAACACAAGTACAAATACTATTTATAAAATCAGTTTAGTGTGTGTGATAGTGGCATGTACAGCAAAGCCGATAGCTGGATGCAGCTGGTTTTTACCAGATGCAATATTACTTTTAATTACATTTGAGAAGTAGTTGTGTTATTTTCTGGTTTCTAAAAAGAGGTGAGTCATAAGTGTAAAAATGGTAATTAAATGAGATACTAAACTAACCCAGTTTTTCAGTATTGGAAATAGACATAATTGTATATTAAATGTATAGAAAATCTGAAAACACAATCTAGACTTTCTGTAAAACAAAATATTGAAAGTTGATCAAATAGCAGATGAAGTAGATATAAACACTGATATAAAGTAACACTAGACATATTATTTTCAGGTATGTGGTACTCTAAGGAAAATATCCATCAACCAATCGATCATTTAATATTTTGGTCAGGCATCTATTCCAAAAGAAATATCTTTCTTTCGGCTGCTGAAAGGCAACATTATACTAATATGTAGCACACTGAGAATAAAGCCGATCAGTTTTATAGCATAAGGTGGCAAGATGCGATACATGCCACAGCATCATATAATGCCTGTGAGCAGTAGTCGTAGTTTTGGGGGAGCAATTATACTCAAATTTGCCTTTTAAAGAAATAAAGTTATTCTCATTATGTTTTTTTCCAGTTCTTCCTCCCGTTGGAATATTTCACTGTTTAGTATCTGTACACTCTCAGAATGAGATAAATAAAGTGGGGCTGACAACTAATGGATGCTTTCTATTTGTATTATTCAGTCTTGGATGCCCAATATACTGATTGCTCTAAACTGAAAAAAAACCTGATTGCTCTGGCAATGCCCAGAAGGATTCAGATGGGACTGAATCTCCAGCTTACATCCTAATGCACATGCTTCCCTAGCTTATGCTGTGGTCAGATTACTACTTACAGTTGTGTTCATACGATTTAACACCATCATCTGTTTATTACTGTTCCTGAAAGCACAGTAACTGAATATGGTCTTCTTACTGGTCTATTGCTTTGCAAAGTAAAATGCATGTATTGAAATTGCATGATCAGAGCTTGGTGGTGCTCTGATCATGCCTTAGCCTCATTCTAAACTACACAGAGAAGAGTAGTCCCACTGGTAGTATTCTAAAGATCACTTTCTGTCGTGACAGTCAGGCTACAGAAAAATTCATTGGGTGGGAGGAGAGCAGACCAGGTTTGAGGTGTAAGTCATTATCTCCTTGGATGACTTGCATCTATGCATCTTGCATCCTAACACTGTGAAGTATGCTCATCTGAGTTGCTCACCCGACTTGCTCAGCCTGAAAGCGTTTTTGCTACATTGCCTGCCAGATGACTGATGCCAGTCGTGATATACAAAGTACTTCTTATTCTCAGAGAAAGAGGATAAAATCCAGAAACCAGTCTTGCTCTGAAAGTGCATTCTTTAAAAGGTTTCTCATTTTTCTTTTTGTTGAAATAGATGTGAACTATGAACTTATCTATATTATATGATAGATATGTTTTGGAGGACCATCTTAATGCTTTTTTTGTGAAGCGGTATCATCTTTTGGCCAGATGAAAAAGAATGTCAGTTCTCATCTTACAAGCAGAAAAAATACTTAAAGCATTGTACATAATGTATAAAAAAGTGGAAATAGTTAAAATTATCTTTAAATTCTGCTCTAAAGTGACGTATGTTGTACAAAGCAGTTCAATTCAAAACCTGTATTTATATTCAGCAGTAAGATGCATATTGCTCTGCAAAATAGCATAGAAGAAGAAAAGCATTAGGATATTGCTTCCAGATCAGACACATCTATTTTTACAGATGGAGGTAAAATTAGTCTGTCCTAATTTGGGCATCTAAAAGTTAGATTTCAGAATCTAAAAGTCCTCAAAAATATCTTTACAAGCTCAGTATAAAGATACAGCCATTTGCAGGATATATTTTCCCCTTTTTTAAGGTAGATCAGATGAGTAACCTACTGCAGATTCCTCGCCTTTGTTTACTAGCTTAGACTTAGACATCTAGCTACTAGACATATAATAGCTTTATCTAATATAAATGTAATTCTTCCATTAAAAAAAAAAACTTTCTTTATAGAAGAACATAGCAAAAGTCTGTATTGCAAGTGTGGTTTCTTAAGTCTCTTTTCTTCAACAAATATCTAATTTAGCTGTCTGGAAATATAAATTCTTGGATTAAAAGCTACCTCAAGAAGATAGGTAGATATGAAAGATTTTGGGAAGTAAGAGGGCTGGTGGTTATTCCAAAGACTATTCCATTAAAATATTCTCTCCTCTTTCTATTATAAGTCATATGGTGCTACACATATTTCAAATAATCAGCTTTGTTACAATAATAACACAGAAATCTACTTGGATTAAACATCTAAGGAAAGATGGAAATGTCTGATACTGACTTCCTTTATATTAAAGAAAATGTTGTTCTGTGTTTTAAGTTGTGGAAACTCTTGATGAGCTGTAAATAAGGTTACATAATTATCACTTCATGCTGCAGAGTGTTGCTTGAAATGGCAACTAAAAACGGAGTCTGCAAGGAAATTTATGACGATAGTCTCACCAGGAAGGCATTGGGCTGGGACCTAGAGTCTTTGGTTCAGTTCCAGGGTCTGATGTAGCCTTAACTGTGTGGTCTTTGGCCACATCTGTAGAAAAGGAGATGATACTTTCCTGTCTCCATGGGATTTTGTAATAATAAATGGATTAACGTTTGTGAAGCACGGGAACACTGCATTGATGGTGGCCATGCAAACTACTAAATAGAATTTCAGAGTTAGTTAGAAAGTGATTCAGCTCTAATCAAAATAAATATCCACACGAAGCCCAGCAAGTAAAAATTCAAACTGTTTTGTGTATGTTCTAAATGGACAATATATACGCTGATAATCTGGTTTTATACTGTTACCACATATTCTATAACTATTACTATCTTTTATTATATCTATTACAGAGAAAAACAGCTGCATTTGTTTTGTATAACACTAATCTTAATAATCAAGCTCTTTAACTGACCTCTTTTAGCACAGGAACAAAACCTTGCTATTTCTGTAAACCGATCAAAACAAAGGATCCTGATTAAAATTAAAATGGTTTTACATATATATTATGCATAGAAGTGTGTGGGGATACTTTGTAAAGCACTTATATCATCATCTTGCTACAAAAGGCAGTGAACAGAGAATAGGACTGAACGTTGCAGAGGAGCACATGTTTTATGCATAAGATATAACACTGGGCCACATTGTTAGTAAAGACGTATTCCTAGCATAACTGTCCTTGCTATGCGTTTCTAGTAAAGTTTCTCCTTTCCCATAACAAAGGAGTTATATGCTACGTCTGCACAGGGCAGGGGAAATCACCCCATGTTTCTGTGAAAATGAAAATATCAAACTTCTCACAAAGAAAATATAGACAATTTTTTCTTCAATGAGCATCAGAACCAAGGAAGCCTATTTCCTACAGTTTTGTGCCTTACGGTTGATTATAGCTTTTGAGTGAATTTTTCATTGTTGGCTGGAGTATTTATAAGGTGTCTCTGGCTATGTCTAGATGGCATCTGGTCCAGCAGCCAGGAGCATGTCCAAGATTCCAGGACTGGGCACCTCATCCACCTATCTCAGGCTACATTCTTTTTCACTCTCTGTTTTCCACGCAGAGGAAACCCTGTTATGCATCACAAACAGTTTCCATCACGAATGGCCAAGGAATCAGAATTCAAGGAGTAAATGTCAGAGTGCGTCAGAAGGTCAGCTGAGATATAGCTGCTCTTCTCTCTCCTCCCCGTACTGTAAAGTGTGAACTCTTTAAAGAGGTATTAATTAGTTCATGACTCAGCTTCTCTAACAGTCAGGGCAACAGTAGGCTCCCCCTTCTGTCTCCATGTGCCTGTTTTCACAAAACATGCAAAAAATTCTTTTTTTTTAACTTCTTCCACATTTTGTTGAATTTCGAACTAGATTAAAAATTTACCAGGGAGAACACAATTAAAAGCAGAAAACATAAAGCATACAAATGCAAACACAATTGCATGAGCCCTAACTTCTATATGACAGCAGTCTAAAAATCTGGAAGTTGAATGAAAAACCAGAGTATGTATCACTATGGTCAAATACTTATCTTCATTTTTCCAAAAAGCCTGAACAGACTTCTGTCTCATACACCCTTCTAGTCTCTTTCAAGACTGCATGGAACACGGGCTGAACATTTAGTACAAGAAGGCTTGTTTCAAGGAGAACTATGGAACATAGCTCCATCCAGAAAGCTGGTCATACACCTAACTTACCCAGAGAAATGGAGTTAAATGGAACAAGAATATTAAACTCGATCTCATTCCTGTGGGAGGAAAGTACGGATATATAGTTATCTGTGACTTTGATATTTTCTACAGGAAGAGTTCAGTATAGAGATAGATTTTAATCACATTTATTAAAAAAAAAAAACAACTCAGAAAGCTTCCTTGGTTCAGCTGATATTTTTCATTGTATTATTGATGAACAAAATTGATCTTAAGTTTTATAACACTTACACAGACTATAAAAGATACACTTGATAGTATTTAAATTACAGATGCTTATTACATTGATTGTAGTGGTGGAGTATATATTGCGGATATTTACTCAGTTTCTCCCCTCATTACTTACATGCAGATCCTTCTATTCAAGAGGAGAGCTGTGATTCCTAAATCAAATGTTCAAATAAACAGAAGTGAGTGAGCTGCTGGGAAAGACAAGTTCTAGGGCAAATCTATGTAAGATAGGCAGAGTGTTTACAAGCATCTGTTAACATTGCTGAAACTACAGCAATGTCATATGTTTGTCCCAGAGGCCTACCAATGAGACAAGAATTTCCTGTAGGTTCATAATTCCTGAGAAGGAATATGCAACAAGTGTCCACACAAACTTTCTTTTTCCTTTTGACATCCATTCTCAAGAAGATAGACAAGCAAAATATCACGCAAAACATAAGCCTTACTCCTCACTGTACACCAACTCTAGAAAAGATTAATGATGATATCTTGTAAATGTTTGTGGGCAAAAGAGGATTAGGAGTGCATTCTCTGAGGAAGTGCACATCTGGATTTCCACATACAGATTCTGCTGGTTTGGCTCTGGTCCTGATATTTAGCTCTCTCCCTGGTGAATATAGTTAGGTTTTATTACTGTCAAAGGAAGGTTTTGACAGGAGTATTTGTCAATACTAGAAACAGTGTTTGGTCCACATAATTTAAGCAGAGTATAAAGTGGACGAATAGCAGACAGTTCAAAAGTGAGATTTCACGTTCTTCATTCTCCTAATCTAACAAATTTTGCCAAATTCTAATTAACTCTAGTGGGAAGAGAGTAGTGAAACCCCAAAGACATTAAATGCTGCGTTAAAAATCCATTAACACTGTTTTCAGTGTTAATATTTCACTTTCTGCTGGGGGAACAAGAGTGTAAGTCTGTGGTAGGAAAGCTAGTTTTTTTCCTCAGAAAACCATTAAAATCCATTCTTCTCAAATGAAAAAAAGTGAAAATGGAAATGAAATGTTTTAATCGCCATGAAAATAATGAAAATATTTCTTTATCTGGATTGGGTTATGGATCGTCACAGCACAGTTCTCACAAAATTTTTATCGAGTTAACCTTGAGAGAAAGATAGGAAATGTATTTGTGTAAATCGTGATGAATTCATTTCACTCAAAGGACAGTGCAAAAGCTGAGTTATAAAAATCATGGGGAATAGAAATCCTAACTTGTTTTATAGAAATCCTCTATGATGATGCTCTGTATTGTCAAAAGGAGAAATTATATGCCAAGGCAATATATTTTAGAGGTAACTTTTCCACCTACAGTTATAATCTGTGATTGTCCTGCTTGTTTGCATTGTTTACTTGTTTGCATTGTTTGAGACTTTTGTAAAGACCCACCTTAGAAAGCTATAGTATTTTGGATCAATTTTACAGTCACAAGTATGTACCTTAAAGTTTGAACTGTCCCCTATACAGGAACACTGTCACATTGCATTACTTTGGAGGTGAGTCAAATATTGTCACTACTTACAAATCCACGGTTCTTATGAGATCATAAAATGTACCTCAGTACAGATCTGGAATTATACATGAAGTTTTAGTTTAAGTAACAAGAAGCTAAGACTGAATTCAGATGCTATTTATGCTCAGATCTTAACTGCTCAGATGTTATCTAAGTCTGACAACACACTCAGTCCTCCTTGGCTTTGCTTCAGAAACTAGAGAAAGATTAAGCTGTCAATTTAAGATGCTCAGATCCATGTGTCATCACGTAAATCAGGTGCCTAAGTCAATGGAAAGGTATTGCTTCTCAGTTTAGGCACCTAGTGACAGCTGAGATAACCTAAGGTAGCCTGTTTGACCTTCGGTTGAGCTAATGTAACCTCCAGTCATCATCTCAAAAAGGCTCAGATTTCCCCATAGGTCCTGTATCAAACCTCACAACCGATGCCATGTCTTGGTATCCTGCAGGCATCTCAGAGAGCACTCTAGGCAACAGAATTGAACTCCAGATCTCTACTGACATTTGACGTCCAGACCACCTCTAAACACCTAAAATCAGGTTCTGAATCAGCAGTTTTTCCCCGTAAGTGCCTTGCATGTTGTGTATGCTGAGAATGCTTAATGAAGATCAGATTCCACAAAATGTTTCAGCTCTTGCTTTTTTTCCTGAAGGTGGCCAGGTAATGTGGTGTTGCCCCTCTTTTATGTAGTACCCTAATTGTCAGAGCAGTAGGAAAGAGAAAGGGTGAACTCCCTGCTTCAGTTCTGTCTTCAAACGTTTAGAAAAGGAAACTGGTGTCTCTTACTTCGTACCAGAACACTTTGACCTCCAACTGGTCATGGGGTGCTCCTCAACCAATCTCTTTGAGATGTTGCAGAGAACTGAATGTTGACTTAGCCAAAGAGATTCAGTACTACAGTTGCAGTAAGGGAGCACATCTGGGCTCCAGTTCCAGCCACAGGAATTTATACTGTTAATAATGAATGGGCAAAACAACCTTTCCACAGTTCATTTTAAAAGAAAATGCCCACAATTGTGATGAATTGAGTGTAACAAGGCATTCTTAAGAGAGAGAGACAGAAGAGTAGGTAAGGTGATATTCATTTGATCAAATTTATAGTGTAGATATTCACACCAAAGCCAGCTACCTGAAGTTCTCTTTGCAGTCATTAGGAAGAAATAAGTTGGTCTAAGGCATATTTCACTTCATAATGACATAGATATCTGCTGGCCAGAGAAATCATCCCCAAAATGGGATCCAGTCCACCTAATTTTAGATATCTAAGGAAAATAGGACCTTCCTCTGGAAGCTTTAAAGGCAAGCCATTTTTTTTTGCTGATTGTGCAAGAAATGTAAACACTTACTTTAACAACTGTCTGTATTTGATGCCTAAAATTAAGATATAACTTAAGCAGCATCCTACTCTCATTTCTGCATCGTAATGGAACCATTCAAATGTAAAATAAACATAAAGTCTTTTAGATTTGGACAGTTCAGGGCATTTTCAGAAGCATAGCTAAAAGCTTCTGAGGAAATTAAGTGAAACAAGGAGATATCTAATAGAGAGGTTTTCATGTGAGAGGAGTTTAGGATACAGTTTTGGACTTACTTCTCTCCAAGTCCTTTGTTAACTCTATCTCCCTACTCCCTCAATGAACTATACAGGAAGTCTATCTAGTGCCTAATGCAGGATTCTGGCTTTAGTCACAGATATCATTGACTGGCTCTCCATGCAGTTTCAAGAGACTGATCTGAAAAGTCGCAGTCAGTGAGGGAAAAAAATGACACTATTATGTACAAGCACAACAGGGGGTTGTGTAAAAGATAATCTTTCACTATTATTTTTATTAGCACACTTTCCAGAGTGTTTTGTCCTCTGGAACTACAAGAAAGGGTGTCGCTTTGTTTCTCTGGCAATCATTAATGGGCTTGATGATATGACAGTTGCTGGTTACACATAAGCTGCTTTTAGAAGGTGTATTGAAAGACTCAGTTGCTTGCTGGGGTGCCAGGACTCAAAGTGAATTGCAGTTGTCGCAAGCCGAATGCTCACCATGGCAGTCTGTATCTGTCGTGGTATGCACTGGCATTACTGCGCAGTGTGTACACACCTGTGCAATAGGTTGAACCCTACATAATTTCTCTGCCTGTTGTATTTTAACAATCATTATGAACTGGAGGTGCAGTGTATACTTGAGGCTGCTACTGGTGCAAGTTGGCTATTTCTGTAATAAAATGTACCATATGGAGCAGATGATGATCTAAGGCAAGTGTAGGTAAGCCTAGGCTTTTTTTAATTTTATTCTGCAAATAGTGCATCTCATTTTCCAAAATGCCAATCACAATGTTACAAGAGCCAGCAAATAAAACATTTCTCCAACTCAGAGAAAAAAATTGTAAACATGATTGAAACATGAAAAAAGAGTCCTGTGTATTATTTTAATAAATTTCTAAGTAATTTTGTTGTTAGGTGTCTGTTTGTAGGAGCTGATCTCTTCTATAAGGAGTCATACATTAGATTCACCAACTTTTCTCTTAACTCTTAGTGTATTAACACTCAGTTGATACATTAACCTTGCGCACATGTTGGCCTGTAATTCCTTGTGTATCCTTGAGGAAACATCTTTTTTGGTGGCAAGAATGAAAATTGCAAGCTTCCAAAACAGCCAGACCTAAACATCTGTCCAAGTAACACAGGAAATTATCTGTCTCCTCTTGTTTTGTGGAGTTCTGGGTAAATTGCTGAGATGAATTTTCCCTCTAACACCTGGAGTGAATTTGTAACATTAGATATGGCTCTTTTCCAACAGTACAACTACATCATCTTAGAGAAGTTCATGCAGCTAAATGTAACTGCTTCTGATAATAAAAAAAAGCCTCCACATTTTTATTGGAACCATTTGTGTATACAACATTCAGTTCTGTTGATGTTCAGATTAACTATACCATTATTTAGAAGCCTTGAAAATGTTTCCATTCACACTGTTTAATAACATTTTGGTTGATTTGGCCCCAATGGAAGATATAGCCCAAAACGTATACTCAGAAAAGATAACATCTGTGCCTGTAAAAACCTTGCAGAATAACTTTGAGAAAAAGGCAACTAAATAATGTGGACCATTTGTGACTACATAAACTCCATGAGGGATTCCTGACAGAATCAGGACCTTTGTGACGTAATGTAAACGGCCATATATATTCTTTAACCAGTAATTTCACTAAAGACTCAAAGCATGAGTCTCAATAAAGAGGGAATGTTTCAAAGGAGCATTCATCCAAACAATTAGAATGTTAGACGACTGTTTAGTTAGAGAAATAAATTAGATTTAAATAACATTCTAAGAACACAGATTATTATTCATTTTATATTGTAAAAAATCGTACATGACGCTTTACAAAGAACATCAGCTCCTCCTGAGAAACCAACTGATATGTGGGTGTTTAAATTGTTAAGAAATTGATTTATATCTTTAAAATACAGGGAGAATTTTAAAATATCTTAGCTTTTAAGCCTTCTCCACATAATTGCAGAACATACAAAATTAAAATCCATGTTAAGGAACAGAAGAGGGGACTGTTTTTGCTTCATGTGGAATTTACACTGATACTCAGTTGCTAACATGAGTGAAATTTTAGTATATCAGAAAAGACTTTGACCCCTGTCATTTAATGTGATGATATTTATATAAAAAGTGGCCTTTAAGGGCTATAGTTCAAGCTGATAGTTTCCTTATCCTAATTTAGATGTGAGAGAAACAGAGGCTGAGATGATAGTGCCTATTAGCCAAGATCTTGATCTTGCAAAGTTATACACACATGATTAGCTTCAAGCACATAAATACTCAATTTGCATATAAATACACAAATACGAGTATGTGGGATCAAGACCTAAATCCATACAGTGGCCAGATTCAGAATTATAATTTGGCACAAGGAATGTTTATATATTTATATATTTGAATACTTACATATTTATATACTTCCATGTGCATATGTTTATACACTATTATATTTTATATATATATATTTATATTTATTCACAATAATATATTGTTAGCTAACAATTTTCCCAGCTAGTAGAAAATACTCTGCAGTATAGGTGAAAAAACATATTCCAGAATCAGGGCCACCTGGCATCTCTTCCTCTCTTTTGCTATCTAATTCAAACCTGTTTATAAGGAATTGAAGACTTAGACCAGCCTATAAAATAAGAATTTCTGAAATGAAAGTCCAGAATTAGATTTATACTCTTAGGTCAGTGTCCAAACTGGGTACAGTGGATGGGCTTCAACTGTTAAAGCATAAGTCTCTAGTATCATTTTTGGTGCCTTACAATATGGACATATGTCTTCTGTAACTCCTGCATGATGTCTGCCAGTCTGTGAAGTGGACATCGCAGAATCATTATCTGAAACTGTAATAGATGCCTATGACGGGCTGATTGAACACAGTTCACTATTCTAGGTAGGCACCTACATTGTGGACATCTAAATTTAAGCAAGCCAAATCTCACCCACGTAAACTTAGAAGAAAGACTGTGAGGAATAATCACCTCAGACTGGCAAGAGTCAGTTAAGTTATATATGCTTATTCCCCTTAGATGTTTATATGATACACATTTGTTCATGTCCAGATTATACAGAAAGCAAGATTTGGTATGACAGCCACTTCCTCCTGAAATAGGCACATTAAAGCTGTGTTTCCATGGACCAGTGTAATGTGCTGCCAAAAGAAGGTTTGTTACCGCTCTCACCTTCCTTGTTCCTCTGTCCTTCCACTTCTGCATCTGGCTGTGCCATTTAACCTCACCCTCCTTGACAGGTATGGCAAGACACTGCCATGATTCAATTCAAATTATTAATCTATTCGAAAATAATCCAATTTTGTTTTTACAATTTAGTTTTGCATTGATTTGGTGAGCTGAATCAGCTCACAGAGGAGTCCAGCAGGAGTCATATCCTGCAGTGGAAGGGGAAGTAAAGGAGAGGAAAGGAAAAGCTGAACTGCCCTGTTTCAGTAATGGCAAGCTTTCAAAGTCTAGTTTCATTTAACAAGGAGATCTGACTTATCAGTTCATCAGTACCAAAAGGAGGAGCTTTTGCTCTTCCCTTTCACTCTCCCCATCTTCACTTTCTGGATGGACCACATTATGAGCTGATCTAATTTACTAAAACTATCCCAGCAGTTTTCTGCTGTCTTATTGAGTTAAATCAGCTCAGTGAAGGGCTTGACAAGGGCCAATGTAAGAAAAAGGGAGGAATAAGATTGCTTGGCGGAAAGCAAGGCTGAGAGGTTAGAAAGGGTGAGAAAGGATGGGAATTAGAAAGAAGGAGAGAAGGGAAGGACAGGACTTCCTCCTTTTGGCATCAATAACTCAAGTGACTGGACGAGATGCACATAAAATCATCAACTTGTCTTGTCTTACCCTCCCTTGGGGAACTTCACCCTGAATGGCAAAGAAGGCAGAGAGGAATAAGATTTTTTTTTATTATTAACGGAAGAAAAAGATTGTTAACTGGTCACTACAGTACAGGAGATGATGTCTTACCTAATACAGGGATATTTATATCTCTAAGGAAGTGAAATAATGCTTACCTTAATCAAGAAGGATAAACAAATTCTCTCCTGGGTAAGGGGAAATAAACATTTCAGAAAGAAAGATGAAGTCTGTCTGGACGCCTTAGGGGATTTCAAAAGGGAGATTGGTGACTGCCACTGAGCCAGAAAAGGTTGTCTATGTAGAAGGAGGGAATACCTCAAAGCCACTTTGTCATGAAAACTGGCAGAGAGTCAGATAGATAAGAGGGAGATGGATATTCCAGTTTAATTTCCATGTAAGCAGGTTAACTTTATTTATCTTCCATTTTATCATCTATGCCTTTTATAAATATTTGCAACATCATTGTGTATTTTAGATGTTGCAGATAGCTACTTTTATTTTCATTTGACATTAATTTTGTTTGAATTAGGAATGATTTTACTGTAATTATGTAGCAGAGCATTTCTAATGCAAGAATGTGACAAATCTATAAACAAGAGTCCTGGGACATTTTAACAAGTATCAATTTAAAAGTGATTTTAATAAGTAACTTTACCGAGTATATTTTCCAGAGAACTCAGAAAGTAAGAGGATTTCACCATTTCTCCTGCATTGGCCAGATGGATAGCTGCCATTACACAAATCTGGAGGATCAGAGAGCTATCAATAACTGAAAAAGCTGAGTGGTATGTAAAATGCTGTGCTATTTGGAGTACAAATATAACATAAAATATAGAAATACTGGGTTAAGAAATAATACACTAGATCTGATTATCATTCAGCTTAGTTCTCAATATTTAATATACCACAGCTTACATGCTTTCTTGACCTCTGAAGAGAGGTCTTCCAGTTCTCAGGCTCCTGGGATCCTCCTTTTGTTATGAAGGTCTATAATTCTACCAGTTCCCAAGAACTGCACTCCACCCATGGTGAGAGGAGCCAGCAACTTTACGATCATTATTCTTTTCCGTTAACTGGAAAAAGACATATCTTCTCAGGACGTTATTATATGGATATATGTATCATATGCAGATTACAGGACATCAGAGGTGTCTTTTCCTTCCTAAAATCATTTTCTATAAAAAACATTCAATGACATTCAAGGTCTGTGCAATGCATCAAGTCAATGGTATCATAGAGTTTCAAGTGAAAACTGTGGTTGACATTTCTATAATTCTGGCAGAAGCCATTCAAAAGGGAAATAATTTCTGCTGGGTATAAAACTTTCAGAGGTTCTTGAATTAACACCTAATGGAGCTAGGATTCATCACAAACCTTACATCTTTCCTGTAAATAAAAAGCACCTGTCTCCCACCTTGACTTCTCCATTGTAACAGTGTGGTTTTGCATTGATTTTAGAACAAAACAAAACTAGAAACACTCAGAATGAAACAGCATGTGTTTTCTCCTCAAAGGGAGGATGAGAGAACATCTGTGAAGAGCCCATTTGTGACAGATGTTAGTACCATTACTTAGCATACTATTGAATACACTCTAGTACAGCATAAATCAGTACAATATAGCAATTTCTGGAGTATAAAAGAAAATACTGTCATATTACTGCTCAAAAACAGTTTTCAGACCCAGTGGCCACATGTTTAAAATTTTTATATAACCCTGGTTAATGGACTTACATGAAAATTAAATAGTTTACTATTCACAACATTTCCTTTAAACTTTAAATCCAGTTTAAATAAACACTTGGAACACTTTCTGACAATTCTGTATCTAATAGTTGCTTGTTAAATCTATTTTACACATGTAAAGAAATTAATATTTGCAGCTATTTTTAGGAGAAACTAATGGCTGTGATTAGGATTATAACTTGATCTCATACAGGGAAATAGGTTAAAGTTGAAAATTTTTCCATCTGTTATGGAAGCAGTGGTGTGCTTATTTTCATTCTTTTTTATTCTTTAGTCTTTTATTTCATTCATTTTCTGATGAAGTTTTGCACCAATTATCATTTGTGCACTGTGCCAAGAGCCAATGTTCTTACAGATTTTAGGCGAACCCAATATATTAAAAAAACATTTAAATTAATCAATTAGTTATATCATGTTTCTTGGTAGTTAAACCTCATAGCGGTGGATACTTGAATTCTCCAGTACTTTACGCAGAAGCTGAAAAGATTAACTCATCCTCTTTCGTAGTTTCACAGCCTGTGTAATTATCTCTGTTGTTTTATAATTTATTATAATTGGATGAATTGTTTCTTATTGTGGCTCACCTCAGATAAATTTCTTAAATTTCTTTAATATTTTAGTTTTTATTTTGATCTAAAAATGGTATGTATATACATATACATGTCTGTACCTATCTCTTTCATTTTTTTTATTTTATGATTTTTCTAGGTAGTTTTTCTTAGTTTTTCTTCAAGTTGTGAAAAAAAAAAAAATCTTAACTTTAACAATGCTTTATCCTCAGTAAATTAAAGCTTCTTAAAGTGACTAGAACAAAAAAGCAGGAACCACTCCTCCGTGAAGATGACCTGAGTTCTTGGCCCTAATCTGGTGACTTCTTCTCTCTTTTACTCTAGATAGTCACTTGATAAAAAGCAGAAATAAACCGAAGCACAAGGGTTTTTAACAGAGTGCTGCCTTATTCTGGAGGAGCTGCTTAAATATTAGGATATTAAGCCCGTGCTTCCACAGTGGCCTAAATAGATGTAAGCGCTGACTGCTGCAGTCCCACCCTCTACTGCTGCTCTCATTCATGTGTTTCCACCTCCTCTCCTGAGCTGGTGTTGGAGTTTGCTGGACCCTTCGTTCACCTTTTCAGTGTTTGACGCCAGAAGAAATACTATTTGACGCACAGGAGGGACCAATGATAACTGAATGGAGTACTGAGAAAGAAGCAGGCACACATGGTTGAGATCTGGGTTAGTGCAAAATCACAACAGCCGGCAGCTATGGAAGCACAGCTTGCATCAGGCTCTTACTTCCTTATTTTATATCTGTCCCCGTGCAATTTTTGACCCCATGGGGACAAAGGCATCTGCTGTGTGTGACTGGAGAGGGTTATCTGGAGAGAGTTATCTGAATCTCCCCAAGTGAGGTAAGAATTTAGCCTAGGTTTTCCTCTTGTTAGTGACTGCTCCGTCTAGTCTGTAACATAAAAGTCTGATGACTTTTCTCTCCACCAAAGTTTTCAAGTGAAATGGGCGGTGCTTTGTGCTGAACTCAGTGCTCTCAGATTTGTTAAGCATGTTCAGAGCAGGCTAAATGGATTACGTCCCTTCAGAGACGTAGATCTCTCCCCATATTTTGGGTCTGAACATCATTGCTGCTCACATAAGAACATCTCGCTTCTTAAACATTACTCGGCTTATTTAAATGCCCTATGCTAAGTTTTCCTGCCAAAGGAAATTAGCACCAGTTGGAAATAATCTCCTCTAGGACTACATGAAACTAGAAGGTAAATTTTCTGAATCTCCCTCTTGGACTTCAATACCTAACTCTGCTAAACGTGCAGTCTTAATCTTCCCTATGTCTTCTTAAAACAAACAAACAACTGTCCTGGGTTTGGGATAGGTTGTAGCTACTTCTCGAGAGACCATTTGGTCATAAACTGTGTGAATACTTTGCATAACGCTGCTCTGCTCTCTAGTTGAAAACATTGGTCTCCAAGGGTTGGTGTTCTGCTTTTACGAGTGATCCACAGTTTGTTGGGGAAATTATAGCAGAGCTTACACAAAGTACTTTATTAAAGAATATATTAAAGGCTAAAGTGAACATACTCAATTACTGAATACATAATTCTCTGAAAGAGCACTAGTTTTCTATACCATTGCTGTAAATAAACAATAATTATATAGGATGTTAGTATTAGATGACCCCTATTTGCATAATGTTGATATCCTAATTAATATTTTTGTATAAGTTGCTATCAACTTACTCTCTACTGTACCTAGCTTTCTATATTCTCTCTAGCTTGACCCACAAGTTTTGTTTTTTGTAAAATACTATCATTATTAATAAAGAAAAAAGAAAGCAAAGCAGTTTGGAACAATTTCCTTAAATTATCCTAGTAATTATATTCAGCGAATTAAGGAAATTAAATGGTGGTCTATACAGCAGGATGTATACCTTAATGCTGATGAGCACACAACTTCATTTAATTCCAATGCGGTAACTTGCTATTTCACTCATACGGATTTTACCACTTTATTGTGACGTACTGTAACAACTATAAAAGCTTACCGAGCTGCTCACATCTGTAAAATGGTCGGGAAAGAAGATGAATCCATCCAGAAAGATGAATCCACCACAGAAAAACCCACCGTATATATAGACATATAAAACCATAAACACAGGCACACAAGCACGCGCACACACACCAAGAGACACGGGTATCACCGTGAGAGACTGTAGTTGTTGTAGTGCTAACTGCATCTGAACTCCGTCTGAACTGTGTCTCTGTTTTAGGACAAAGAGAGCAATTGCTCACAGAGTATTGGGTTTGCCTTTGAAATAATACCACAAAACTATCGACGAAAGGCACACCTCACAGCAGAGCTGAGATTAGGTGCTGAAGGTTATTGTCCTCCCCTAGTCTCAAAGCTATGTGAAATGCCAGTTAATTGAAAATGGTAATTGTTCCACATAACAGCATCAACTGTTTCATTCCAGGAAATGTGCCGCTCTTAAATTAATAGCCATCGACCCAGAAGCTTTTCATGATTCTTCTCCATCCTTTTGTCAAATTATCCAGCTATCAGTCCTTTGGACAAAAACTATTGCACTATTTTTATTGACCATACTTTAGTGAGGGACCTGGCTTCCTGTTCAGATAGCTAGACTAAACTAGGTCTATCCATCTGAATGTATGTCAAGTAGCCTGAGCCACCTAATTTTCAGTATACCTGCTGCTTCTTACTATAAATACTTAAAATGAAAATAGTTAAATAAAAGTACATAGAAGTTACATAGTTATTACAGATTAACAGGGTGAACTAGTCCATCCAGTTGGCAAATAGCTTTTGTGCTAGTAAAAATTGGTGGAATTTCTTTCAACAGTGCGCTTCAGTCGCATTTAAACCTTTTTTTAAATTTTTTACGAAGGAATGTAGAGAGTTTTTTTTTTTATTTTTGTTTGCCAAAGGAATATATTGTTAGTACAACCTATCAGAGTAGCAAATGGTAGTGTATCTGACTTTCATTATTAAACAGAGAGCAATTGCAGTTTCTGCATCACTTAACAGCTATTCTGACAGCTTAATAGCGAATTTTACTGCTGTAAAGTTGTTCCTTTATTCTACTTAGAACAAAAGTTTAGTTTTCCTTCCTTTTGCATTAATAAAATGGTCATTAAAAATGCAAATATATTATTTGCATAAGCTGTTAAAAACATTTATAGAGATACGACTCAAAAAAATTTGTTTGTTTGTATTTTAATAAATTAAGAATTGTACTAACCTAATCAACTTTTCAGGAATCAAATAATGATGCTTTGACATATCTGGCAGTACTGAGCAGGGAAGAAGGCTGATACTTATTCAGAGGTGACATTTTCATTCTAAGACAGAACAGTTTCACCTTCAGTACTACACCGAAAAAGAATGTTGTCTATATATTTATAAGTGGTCAAATTCTAGAATGAAATATATATATATATATCATCTGTATATATGTATATTTCATCATATGAATGATGAAAAATAGACAGAAATATAATGATTTTAAATTAATTTATAGTGGTAAGTGGTTGTGCAGTGACCTAGAAAATGTGTCCTTTAATCTCAGAAGAAAATACCTTACATTTCCATTTGCAAGGACTTTTGCTTACAGTGGGTTGCAATTTAACATATACTACAACAATTGCCAGCAGAGAAAAGAAGTCCTACATAATATAAGTCACCTTTCTATTCTTTTAAAAATAATTTGTTAGTTGTAAAGAGGAGCTTTCATATACGGTCTTAAGTTGGTATATGTTGGTGTTCTTTTATTTATTAATGGATATTTTTATATGCCAAATGGAAGAGAGAAATCTGATTAAAGTTTCTAGGACAACTATAGTATAAAATCAATAGAAATTACATTGCAACATAGCATACACAAACCATTCAGTTGTTATATACCAGGTTTAATGCTCAATCTGCTTTATAGATAATCTAATCAAAAGGTAAGGAGGCAGGGAATATTTTAAGAAAAAATTTACAGCTGCTCAGAAGGGATGGAAAAGATCCCCGGGCATATGGTGTTGAGTAAATGCAAGTGAAACTGGTTGTTGTGAGGAATCATCAAGGAGTCAAAAGAATTACTCACAAAAGGCAAGTACCTTTTTCTGTCATTTATGCCTATGACCATACGCACAGTTCCAATGTCTTGTCATTTTATACATAATTTCTTCTTCAGCAAATTTCTACTGTGTCGTAAAAAAAAGTAAGTGCGAATTGGGTGTAAATGAGTGAGGAGAGCAGGTTGATGGTTATAGGAGGCAGGGCAGTTTTGCACTGGCTATGGTGATGAAAGAGTTTCTTTCGAAGTGCAGAAGTTAACTTTTAATACCTTTGCAGATCCTGAGTTAGCTCTTTGATTCCATTCTTTATTGCAGGATATAAGTTTGCCCATGTTTCATTTATTTTACTGGTTAAAAACCGTTGTTTCAAATTATTCAGACTTCCGCATCATCCCTCATGTGTCAGTTCAAGTTCAAGTTAGTCCATCACGATGCTGGTTTATGTAGAGCTTTTGGAAATTAGAACCACTTATGAAATTTGCACAGTCCTGAGTCGCAATTCAGATTGTCTGAAAATATTTGAGTATGTAAGCACAGCACTAAGTGTGTTGCTCTCATTAGTAAGCCTTGAAGATCAAAGTCATTTCCAGCCTGTGGAGCTTATCTCTTTAAAGCTTATATTAGCAGCTAAAGGATGTCTTAAACTGTCTGATATCACATTAAAATATCATAAAAATAACATTAATTATAGAGATGAAGATTACAGATGTAGATTACAGCTGCACATTGAAAGTGCTAAGCAAATACACAAGATATCAGTAATGACTTAATTAAAACAAAATGCAGCTGTATTGGAGCACAGCAATAAAGGAAAAGCGGCAATCCACAACAAATAGTAACAAATGCATGAACCATTCAGCCAAAGGGTGTAAGAGCAGCACGAAATAGATTGGCTTGGGTAAGTAAAATTTATGCCAACCTTAAACATTAGCATTCTAACAGCTGCCAGGAATTTAGAATACTTTGCCTTTTGAGTGCCAGGTAGTTTAGAGGGTAACTACCAACTACCCAAAAACTGAGTCATATCAGAAATGACTTAATGTTCTGTTTCTTCCCATGGCCAAGCTGGCTACCCTTTAATACCTATCTGATACCTTTGCAATAGACTTCATTAACTGTACTCCCTGATTTGGAAGGAAGCTGCCCTTTTCTGGTTTTCAAATGGACTAAAATGACCTCATCCGGGATCACATTAAAGTGGGTGCCAAGACACAGTGTTACAGCAAGGCCTGTTCACACAGGGTGACATTCTTCCTAGCTCATAACTAGAGAGAAGGTCATGTTCAGCTTTTCTCCCTTTCAAATCTATTTGGAAGAAACCATTCTATTTTATACTCTGAAATTTCAATCTCTGATAGTTTGCAACCAACAGTCTTAGTGTTTCAAGTTATACATGAGATGACTGTAACAAAGATTAGAGAGAGCAATATTTTCTCTCCCTGGTTGTGGGGGGGGGGGGGTAGGATAAGACCCATCCTCCTCTCCAGTTCTATATAGTATTTAGATTTAAAGATGGCACTAAACAATTTTCACTGAGGTAGATATAGGAATATTTGCAGTTATTGTAATGACCATAACTACCACTTTGGCTGTTCTGTTCCTGTCACAGACTTTGAGGTATGATTCAAGAAAATACATAATGGGCCTGCCCTAAAGATTATCTTTTTTTGAAACACCACAAAGCATTTGCTTAGAATTAAACATGCACTTAACTTCCTCTTAATGTCAGAGAGATGGAGTAATAGCCTAGCAACTCTGAATGATGGTAGCAGAAGGCTTGCGATGCATCAGTCTACACTGTATGCTGTCTTCCACAGACACCAGCTCCAGTTTGCTGGTATCTGTCACACTGCAACATCCTTGTTTAATGTTTCATGCTGGTACTCATCGAGTATCCAGAATGTCTGATCCTGCATGAATATACATCATTTTTACATAGACATATAATTACTTGAAATTATGGAAATTAAATTAAGATCAGGGCTTTATTGTTGGTGGAACTTGCATCACTTCGGTGGTACTCTGGAATTGTTTAATAAAAAAAGAAAGAAAAGAGAAGGGCTTTATTTTAGATGTAGTGTATATGTTACGTTTATATCTGTTTAGGACACCCATACTGAATATTAATGTGAAAATCTGTATGGAGCAAGACTGCATATATTTTGAAAAAAATGAAGAAATTATACACAGCACAAATGCAAAAATGAACATCACAATGCTAATTAATACTCTACTTTCTATAAATTATTTAGATCTCTTGATCTGAGAAAAAATTACTCATCTTTGCTTATACATATGTCTGTCTCTACATATTCATATAGTGGGTTATTTTCCTGATATTTCCTAAAAATTATATTTTGTGGAAATTGCCTATATCAGCTTTACCATAGATAGTGTAATTTGTTTCCAATGCTATAAAATTCGTATTCGTATTTGCAAAATTCTTCTCCAGAAAACATCAGTTTAATACTAAAGAAAGAGTCCAAGTGGAGTCCAGTCATCAGTGGTGTCCCTCAGGGGTCAACACTGAGGCCAATACTGTTTAACATTTTCATTAATGACCAGGATGATGGGACCAAATGTGCCCTTTGCAAGTTTACTGATGATACAACATTGGGAGGAATGACTGATGGACCAGAGGGCTGTGCTGCCATTCAGAGGGACTTTAACAGGCTGGAGAGATGGGCAGAGGAATCTCATGAAGTTCCCCAAAGGCAAGTGCAGGGTCCTGCACCTAGGGAGGAATAACCCCATGCACCAGTACTGGTTGGGGGCTGACCTGCTAGAAAGCAGCTCTGTGGAGAGAAGGACCTGGGAGTGCTGGTGGACAACAAGTTGACTACAAGCCAGCAATGCGCTGGTGCGTCCAAGAAGGTCAATGGTATGCTGGAGTGCATTAGGAAGAGCACTGCAAGCAGGTGGAGGGAAGTGATGCTCCCTCTCTCCTCAGCCCTGGTGAGGCCGCATCTGGAGTACTGTGTCCAGTTCTGGGCTCCCCAGTACGAGAGAGACATGGAGCTCCTGGAGTGAGTCCAGCGAAGGGATACTAAGGTAATGAAGGGTTTGGAACATCTCTCATACAAGGACAGGCTGAGAGAGCTGGGACTGTTCAGCCTGCAGAAAACTGAAGGGGGATCAGATCAATGTGTGCAAGCATCTGAAGGGAGGGTGTCAAGAGGATGGAGCCGGACTCTTCTCCGTGGTGCCCAATGATAGGATGAGATGCAAGAGGCAATGGGCACAAACTGAGACACAGGAAGTTCCATCTGAATATGAGTAAAAACTTCTTTGCTGTGAGGGTAACTGAGCACTGGAACAGGTTGCCCAGAGAGGTGGTGGAGTCTCCTTCCCCGGAGATATTCAAAACCTGTCTGGATGTGATCCTGGGCAATGTGCTCTAGAGGTCCCTGCTTGGGGGGGGGGGGGTTGGACTAGATCTCCAGAGGTCCCTTCCAACCTCAACCGTTCTGTGATTATGTGGTTCTGTGACATCTGTAGTGAATCCAGCGAAGGGTTGCAAATACAATTAAGGGACTAGAGCATCTCTCATACAAGGAAAGGATGAGAGAGCTGGCCCTGTTCAACTTTGAGAAGAGAGGGGTCGGAGGATCTTATCTTTGTGTAAAAATATCTGAAGGGAAGGTGTAAAGAGAACAGGGTCAGACTCTTCTCAGTGGTGCCCAGTGACAGGTTGAGAGGTAACAGGTACAAACTGAAACACAGGAAATTCCACTTAAACATAAAAAAACACCAATTTACTGTACCACTTTACATTTTCATACCAAGTAATAAGGTCCTATTTTTCCTACCTTTTTACGTTCAAAGTGTCATCTTATTGGGAGGATTAGGTTTATGCTGCAGTACACTGTGATGGAATATTATGTAGCTTCCATTCAATGCCTACTTCAGAGCTACTTCATTTCCAAAATATCACTGAGGCATAAGTTAATTAAATTACATATATTTCAGTCAGTGATGGAAGAATATTCGATATAAATAGCTTTCACTGAAATCCCTATTAGAAGAAAAAAAAATTGTGATGATATATCATCAACATAATTAACAGTCTTTTTATAAGTCTAGGGGGAAGACATATCAAAAGTAGGATAGTTATTCCTGGGCTAGTAAAGCAGGATTGTTGTCGTTTCTTCTTCCCACTCCTGTAGGGCAGAACTCATTCATAAATCAGACAGGAAAAATTAATGATGTATAATCTAATATTAATTGTACGCACACTCATGGTTCACAGTAAAGTTTGTCAGAGATGGCAGTTGGCCGCAGGTGTTTAATGTCACATTGTTCATAGTAATGACTTGAAGCTCCCAAGGATCAGCAGCTCAAACAATTGTGCTCTGTACAAGTGCCCTCCAGGGTAGTGTGACTATGTGTCAGCACAAGACAGTGTGTAGCAATTGACTCTTGTTAGCACCCTCTATGAGCCACTTCTTAAGACTGAAAAAGTGATAACGGCCAACTTCATCACCAGAAAGCAAGTTCTTTACCCTGAGTTAATTTTTAATGATATTTTTCCTTAGCAACTGTATAAAAAACAGCATCTATCTTTAACATAAAATTGAAAAGGTCCCACAGGCCAGACTTTAAACACATTAGCAATTTTTTTAAGCTTCTTCAGCCGTATTTTCAAAGGACAGAAGCTCCCATCCTTTTCCTGTTTAGTCACTTAATTGAAATTGGCAGCCTTCCCTATGGCTTCAATAACAGTCACGCCCAAAGAGAACAAAGGGATGAGGAACACTGGTGATTTTGCCTAGCTGACAGTGCCGAGCACATCTGAAAATCCAGTCCTTTGAGATTTCAGGACTGACCTGCAACTCTTATGACAACAGTCTTACTTGTAAAATTTCTAGTACGACTTCTTGCTTACAATACTGCTTAGAATTCAGAAAAGCCAGAAATAATGGAAGGCAGAAATAATGGAAGAAATAGGTTAAATATCTTCAAATTTGAAAAATATTCATCCTTTGCTACTTTATTTTTTTAATTGGAAGTAGAGGAAAAAGTATTCCTATTTGACATAAGTCAGTTTGCTCAGCCTGCCAGAGAACTTGGAATAATTTTGGAACATATTCTAAGATCCCACTCTCCAAATTTATAATTTTGAATTAAAAAGAGAGACTTCTGGATGTATAATAAATTCAAAATTGTAGTTTCATATCCAGAAACAAACATAACTAAGTTATGAAACATGTCAAATGACAGGAAAGTTTTCAATCTGAGAGATTCTAATTAACCAAATTTCAGGAATGTGACCGTCTAGGCCAGACAGGGCCCATTGGTGATCAAGTCATGTGTGTTGAGGGGATCTTCAAGCATCTGCCTCTGTCCTGCCAACATTGGCAGATAAAAACACAGTAGAATTGCTATATCCTCAGCAATCAGACTCAGTGCCTGTGCAAACCCAGAAGACCCCGCAGCAAGACCGTGTATCATGTCAGGGTCACTGAAGTATATGAGGCATCATGTGCACATGTGCATTGTGTCCGCCCACTTGAGGCTGTTGGACACCTGCTTACCTGAGCTCGAGGCATCTAGAAATCTGGAAGGTCTCTGCCCAGAGCAGCAGGGCCACAGGCCACTGTTGAAAGCACTGGCTGCATCGGCAACGCTGACAAGTTGGGGAAGGCACTCAGTGCTAGATCTAGACACTAAATCTAGGTGTCAGAAGCTGAATCCCACTGCAGGCATCTCAATCACAAGACTTGTATCTGTACTTGCCAGTCAATGGGAAAGGAAAGAAGCACCACTAAAAGGTAATTTAGAAGTCTAGCTTAAATACCCTGAATTGCTCTGTTCCAACTCTCTTGAGCAGTACTTTAGCAGTTAGTAAGAATGTAGAGGAAGATTATTGGTAACAGAAAACTGTCTTTCTCCAGATGGGAAGGAAAAACATAAGGTAAACATTGTACTGCAAAGCTCTTCTAAGCAGAGCAGACAAATTCATGTTTTCCTTTAATATGAAAGCACTAACTCATGCTAGTCTTTGCACGGTGCTTAAACCCTTACCTGAGGCATGTCATTCAGAAAGGTTTCCTCTTTTGGATACCTCAATAGTCAATTGGAAGTGATAAAACACTCCAAAGATTTGAGGTGAGCCAAATTATTCTCTGGAGGGGTGACAGACTATAGACAGAATATTTGGTGATTAAGATCCTGAATTAGACGCTTCAGTTAAGAAGATTGCACACAGGCTAAGGAGCTTAAAAAAAAGAGCAAAAAACATTATAGCTAAGAGAAGGTATAAGACTTTATAGGAAAAGAAATACAGTCAATTGGAAATCCTTTAATGATGGAAAGTGGTTTTTTTTTTTCTTAATGTAAGTATAATGCATATTTTTCAGAGAACTCCCAGGCTGCGAAAAGTTTTGAAATTGTATCTGTATGTAATTTTTCATCCTATTAGTAAAATACTTGTTATTGGTTATTCTATGCATTCTTTCCTACCACTGTGAGTTAGGTCACACAAACCATGAAATCAGTCTTAAAAAGGGTTATGATATGAAAGAGAATGGAAAGGTAAACAAGTGCTGCTTGGTCCTTGCTGGCAAAGCTGACAGCATGAAACATGTTACTGACAAATTTCATATACATATATATATATATATATATATACACACACACATATATATATAGTCTGTACATATATATATAAAAGAAAGGGTCTTTTTTGATGTAAAACCAAAGGTGACCTTTAAAAAAAAGAGGGGAGATGGAAGAAATGATTAATGATCTTAATGAATATGTAGAACAGGAGAGCTGGAAAGGTTACAAGTTAAATTTTTTTTTTTTTTGCCTATAAATGCAAATAACTCTTCATACTGTTGGTTATGCAATACTGATGCAGGAATATTTGCAAATATTTTCACAAACCCTGTCCAAAAGCCACAAGATGCCAACACATACTGTCGGTCAGTAAACAGATTAGAAGACACAGAGGGCAGTGTGCAGCTACAGAGTCAGCGAGAGAGCCAGAAGGCGCCTGAATTCTGTTAGCGGCTGTTAGGACAGAGAGGAGGCAGAACAGAGCCAAAGAACTGATGAAAACTGGTAGGCTAACGCATTAGACATCAGTGGAGAAAAATCTTGACAAGGTCTGCTTTCACAGCTTCTACATGCTAAAATGTGCCCCAGCCACAGGATTGCTAGCTGCTGTTGGAGAGCTTGCTCCTTATTACAAAGTTTTGGAAATTATGTGATGGTGAAAGCCTTCCTTGTTTAATGAAACACTTGAAGTACTTTTTGATAAGAACAATCTGGTGAAATAAGCTCACATATTTTGCCTGGATCTACTTTTTTTCCCCTTACATTATTTATAAAGTTTATAGACAAGCTTTGCAAACATGCTAGTAATTTCAGATCAAAACAGAAGCAAAAAAGTATACAGTCTAGCTGCTCTTTAAAAATTTATACAAAGTATGAGTGGCTATATTAGCATCTGGAGAGGTTTATGACAATTTCATATATATTCTGAAGGAAGGAGGTAGGAAATAGTCTTTTAAGGCACACTCTAGAAGCTGCCATCTTATCATACTCTTCTACAAGCACAAATATGGGAAATGTTAAAAGATTCTTTCACAGATTGTCTTTAAGGGTGTGTATATTTGAATAATTTAATTTGAAGAAATACTGGGGATGCAAACTTCTGCACAGGAAATGAGCTGTATCTTCCCAGAATGTACTCATTCTTCTGGGTACTTGCGTAGTTCTAACTACAGGCGTAGTTCAGTGCACTTGCATTTAATAGCTGGGAGAGGAGCAGATCCTTCCAAAAGATCGGTCATAGTACCGAAGTGTAGTGTTCAACCTTACCATGACTGTTTTCAGACATCTGGTGGGCAATTTTTCTTCTGAAGAGGAGATCCTGCAGTCACCTATTCTATCATTTACCTAACATTAGAAGGAAATTTGTAAAGCTATTCTGTGTGCAGATCAGCAAGTAAGAAAATATTAGCTGGATGCAGGTGTGTGTACAGATAGGTAAAGTGAAGACAGAAAGCAGAAGGCACCAAACTCTAGACTTCTAGCAGATACTTCTAACACTTCCATTCATGGCTTTTGATCATGTTTGGTACATCTTTACCCAACCCACCTCTTTGAATAACCATACTGCTTCATCCTAGTACGGTAGCCTAAAAGTTATTAATGACTAATAATCACAATACAAATGGAATAGAAAACTTGTATGTCCAAATATTTTCTCTTGTTTCTTAAGATTTGCATTCTATTTCCCTTGTGAAGAATGATTCCAGATAACCAAAGCAAGGGAATGCGAATTCCTCATTGGATCAACCTGTCCATTGATGTATAAAGGCCAATATTCACAGGTTATTCATGGTGATGTTGGACAATAAAAGCCTTTTCACTTCTGAACCAAAATTTGTTAGAGCTACATGAACACCACCTCAACTTTGATAATCCTCCTTGATAGTAGTTTTGACTTCACAGTTACTGACCATTTCTCTTGGTGTTACTATTGAAAACCTACATTTCTAAAACTAAATGAAACTTGTTCTGTGCATGCATGCATGTGGACAGAACAGTTTGCTCTTTGGACGTCCTGCCACCAAAGTTACATTGCCGTGACGATTCACTGACTTTAGGAACCACTTCACCCCATAATCATTTTGCAGAGGAAATAGATGGTTAGGTCGTTATACTTGTAGTACCTACCTACACTCTATTAATTATTGTATTATGCATTCTTAGCTTACCCTGCCAATAGAGCACTTAACTTTGCACTTCAGAATAACTGCATGGGGGAGTTGTAGAAATCACAAGTATATGACACAAGAACAACATGAGGAATAATATTTTCTGTTAATTTTTCCTAGTTACATAAACATACAGTAAATGTCTCAAATGTAATTCATGGAGAGCACCTTAAAGGGAAACATTAATTTCTGTAGCCGACAGAATGTAATAATAAAACAAAAAAGGTTTGTTATGTACTGTCTATGGCTTAACCTAATTGTTTGCTGACGGTTGCACAAAACTTCTGAATTTTCGGTGTAAGAAAAAAAGCTTTATATTAAGGCAGATTGTGGGACAAGCCTGAAAAAGTTCATTCTGAGGGCCTTAGATGCTCTCAGAGGTCCAGTATAATGCTCATATAAACTTTTTTCTAAAAATAATTTTCTAATTTATTAACAGAACTGTAACAGATTTAGTGGATGTTACACATTTAGCCTGATAGATTTAAACTGTACTGTTTTAACAATTTTATTCCCATTGCAGATATTGTAACTCACTACAAGCTGTTCATGCTGTCATTAAGCATCCAGAGGTTTGGCTACAATGCTGTTTCAAAGTTCTCAGGAAGAAAATCAATCTGAGATGATTCTCTACTATGATAACAAGCAGCAATACTGTTCTTTTCACTATAGAGAGTTTATACATGCTTTTGCACTTTGTGAAGGATTTATTATGCTTGATTGAACTTATATGGATAAAGTAGGAATCAGTCTGAATTTTAGCTGATACCTGAACTGAGCCCAGATCTTTCATTTTTCTTTTTCAGATTAGCTCAGATAAGACTTCCTTCTGTGTACATATTCCTAAGAGTCTGTATTTGGTTTCAAATCTATACGTTTGTGCTGGCTGCCATTAGATGTTACAGGACTGATGTTTTAAATTTGCTGACATCGTGGTTTAAAAAATACTGGAAAAGTCCTCATATGTGTAGCAGGGCACTAATAGGCAGCCTTAGCATGTGTAAAACTTTCCACTTTGAATCTATATGTAATTGTGTGACCTGAGGCACAAGTAACAGGAAATCCTTTGAACGCCATCAGATTTACCATGTGTTTCACGTTGTGCCAAACAGACAGAGAGCGAATGTACTGTACTTCCTCCCTGAAAGAAGCAGAGGTGAAGGGCCTAGTAATGAACATATAAATGAATGGGATTTATGCTTGAAACATTTTCCAGAGAGCACTACAGACAAGCAACAAGCTGGTATAACTGATTGCAGGTCTACAATTTAAATAAATTAATACATCATAAAGTAGACCTATCTTCCTTTCTAAAACTGAATAAGGAGGTCACTGATTTAATTTTCTTTAATGAAGTCTGTTAGTTATCTCTGACAGAGAGTGAGTAATACCATCAAACCCAAATATTAACATTTAATACATTAGCCTAATCTACTAATGTCTTTTTTTTTTCTTTTCTTTTCTTAAAGTAGGGTTCTGTTTCTTGTATGTTTTTTTTAAGCAATCAGGATAAAATTATTCTGTGAGGATATATGAACCACTCCCAGTTATGTTCCTTTCAGTAGGATAACGTTAAGGTAGTCATTTCGCCCTTCAGCGCATCAGGCATATATTCCCCCAACCTTTTTCTCAGCAGCTATGCTGGCTTACACAGTTCTTACTCCCACCGCTATCCCTAGGTAGGCTTTCCCAGCTCCATTTGAACCAGCACAAATGTGTGGGGCTTCTGAAAGTTAGTGAAACTAACCTTTTTTTCTCCAGAGCAAATTTAAATTAAATCACTTCACTGATCCGCTATAAGGCATGTTCTCACAAACAGTTATGCCTGCTAAATTGAGGTTGTCTCTCAAGGGCAGTAATAGGTAGCCAGGATCAAGGAGTAAGAACACCAGAAAATGGCACTACTACTGAAGAAATCGAATATGAAACTATGGCTGCAGTTTCCCTGGCTGGAGATAACACAGTTGCTTCTATGTAGTGCTTTTAGATCTAATGATGAAAAGCTCTTGGAATTGGGATGTATTTTCAGAAGATTATCAGAAGATAATTTTCAGAAGATTTTATGTTACATTCATGTTGTTCTGTGTGTAGTGAAATTCTGAAAAGCATCCAAATCTTTAATATTATTATTATTATTATTATTACATAAATGAAAGCAGATAACGCTATTCCATATCCATTTAACATCAGGCGCTGGGGCTTTTAAGAAAATGCAAATATTGCTGTAGTCACATTATCATTGTATGAGCTGCAAACACTTGATAGGAATTAAATGTTGAGGATATTCCTTACCAGTAGCTTTGAAGTTCATATTTATTGATTATTGAGACTGCAACTAACAAGCCACAGCATAGTGAAGTTCAGGTAGCGAGCTCAAAGAAATGTGTCTCCATTGCTGCCCTGCTTGACCAAGGGTTAAGCAAAATCATGATCAAAACCCTGAGATCATTTTCCTACTGCATCAGATGAGGCAAGGACACTGCCTGCTGAGTCCTTCCAATCTGTCCCTGACATCCTGTGCTCCACACTGGACCTTGCACACATGGTGTCTTTGGGCACTGTATTTGTGCCTTGCATCATGCTTTTAGTTTAAACAAAGTGTTCCTTGAGCTATCTTCTCTGCTGACCGCAGCCTGCACACTCTGCTAGTTCTGGTATTCAGCCTGTGTCAGTCTGCATAAAACTTAGCTAACGGGTTAGCGATTGCAGTCAGTTATTATAAGTGATGATCATCCTAATTCCACAGTAATATTTGGATAGTATGTCCTATAAGATTTAATCTATTTTGTTTATTTTCACTGTTTATTTTCTACTACATAATTACTATTTTGTTTATTTTCACTGTTTATTTTCTACTACATAATTATATTCTCTTAGAATATGTCTGCTTACCCCAGAGATCTCTCCTGTGCATAAAGCTTTGCAGTCTCCTACTGGGAATAACTAAACCTCTTTCAAAATCAGGAACCATGTGAGAATAGTGTTTATTTCAGTGCTGTAACTCACAGATGAAAGGATTAAAGTTGGACAAGGAGGGCTGGGCACCGCAATGCCTTTGGTCAGTTGGGGCTCCACTACATTGTTAGTATGTGCAGGACTCGTTTTGGAGTTCTAGTTTATTTGTTCTTATTCCTGACTGAACATATTGGTTATCTATATTCATCTTTTTTTCTGTGTGTGTGTTTGTGTGTTCCCACCAACTTTGATAACTATGCATCCGTAACAAGTCCTGTCACAAAAAAGGGCCAAGTAAATTGTTACAAAAGGATAAGCGTGTCTGATATATGTATCATATGTGTGTATACATATATATATGTATATACAAATAGACTTATGTGCTGTATTTCCCATGACTGGGAGGTATACCGCTTTGTGATAATTTCTATATTGAATAGAACTAAATGGAAATTTTCTGAGATAGGTTTTGAAAGAAAATCTATTTGCCAAGCCCAAAATTCATTTTTATTTCTATATTTTATTTCCGTATTTACCCACCACATTTTTAGATTGGGTGATGTCTGCCTACTATCAGTCCCAGATTTCTGCGCCTTGAAAACTTTGGACCTGTGACTTTAGGACAAACCATCCAGCAAGACAATTTGGGATAAGCGTTCTAGGGGAACTGCTAATAAGATGGCAGAAGCAAACTGGCCTAGTATATCCAGGAAAGCAGAGCATTTTTTCTCGCAGATATTGGACCGTGAAGTTCCTGAGAGACTTAAGCTTGGCTCCCAGTTCTGTCACAGAAAGCTTGCGCACCCGAAGTTTCCTCTGATTTTCAGCACATTATGGAAGATTATTTTTTTTTTATGCTCTCCATAGGAGTCTACAACAACACAACAATAAGAAAAGTGACTGGCAATTATATGGAAAATGCAAAATTAAGTAATGCTAATGCTCCATTCAATTAGTTTTGCTGGATTTGTGTAAACCATGTGGATATGATTATGACCAGAAATGACCGAAAAGCTAAAAAGTGCCAAGAACTTTGTTTTGACCTACAAGGTCTGTACATAATGCAATCCTTGGAGTCAGGCAGCAGAATGCCTTTACTAAATAGAGCAAGATTAGAAGATGGACAGCTCTTTGTAAAATAGATTAACAGGGAAGTAGCAAGCATCTTCACATTATCAGGATTGCCTTGACAATGGAAAGGAGAAATAACACTCTGTGAATTTGAAATTACTTTCCTAATGCTGCTTTCCAAATGTGCCTGTTTATCTCTTTTTTGCTGTAGGAATTAACACCACACCGCTTAATGGCAAAGGCTGGCCTGTTGATTTATTTGGGGGATTAAGGCCAATGTCAGCATGTCTTTTGCCATAACAGCAGGAGGAGGGGGAACAGAGGAAAGGCTTGCCATCCTGAAAGTCGTAATGAAGTAATCTTAAGGCTGCTTGTAGTCATTGCCATAATAGTTGCTGTGGTCCAGGCCTATGTGAAAAAAATAACCACTGCAGGGCTGGCAGTTCTTTAAGAATTCAGGACTTTTTCCTCTGCCTATTTTTTGATGAATATGTTACCTACTTTGTTTAATTTTTTGTTTCAATGTATGAAGAAATGAAAACTCAGTCTCTCTTATGCACATGACCCAGCAAAAATCTCTGTAATTCCCAGTGTGATCAGGGAGAACATCTCCCATGAAGTCACACGGAAAGCAGTCCTCAATCCAAAGAAGACTTAAGTACAGCAAAATAGTGTCCCCATGTGTAATTGTTAGACTCCTGAAGTAGAAGTCACAAAACCAGGTAAGCTCCCTGAAAAACCTTGTCCAACAAGCTTCAAAACAACTAGTAAACTCAGGCGTGTAATGATATGTTAGAGAGGCACAGGTATGATGATACATGCTTTCCACCTGTGCTTTGAGATGGCAGGACATAAGACAGATCCAGTCCAAAAATCAGCTATATATACTACCCAAGTCTGTGCCCTGCACATAAATCAGTCAGCCTGACCTTAATAGCTGTCACCTGCAGAAATGCACCTACATAGTTTTCAGAGTGGCACTAGTTTGTCTTCCAGGAGTTTGGGCAATTGTCAACTTAACTAACTCAACCTGTATTGATGTACCTCAAATCATCCCTTTACGTGCTGACAGTTGACTCCCTTCCTTTACTGCATGGCCAGAGAGGAGGAAGACCTTGTGCAGAGGCCCCCTGTTTTTCACCTTTTATATTCTCACTCTTGCTGTGGGATTGAAAGGTCTGGATCCAATGCCTTCCTCAGCCCAAGCACATGCATTTCCTACCACTTCTGTTGAAATACAGGCTGGGACAGAGGTACAACTCAGGCTGAAGCCAGGCCACACTGCACAGCCGGGAATGGTAGAACTGTCTGGGCCAGTGAGAAAAGGAGGAAAGTAAAAACATAACTTTGTAGTCAGGTATTGTGGGCATAACTAGGGCAGTAAAAGAACCCATGTTGTGACTGGTTCTTTAGATCCATTTATGAATTTCATCTAGTGGCTCTTTTTTGTAAATTATGTAAGCAATTTGACACCCTAGGAATTTAGGCACCTGCAAAAACTCAAAACAAAATATAAGGTGAGGGAGTCTGGATCACGTTCTTGTTGAATTTTGCATAAGCGGCACTTCATGACTATAATGCACTTCTGAATCTAGCCCTAAAAGTCTTCTGAAGAAAATGTGCTCAGAAATTGCTTTCATTTATGACTTTCTGAGTACTATTCCCCTCTTTTTAATTCCCTCCACTACGTAATGCCCCTTAATTAGAATTCTTCCTTTTAGAAGTGACACATTCCATTTGATTTGGCCTAGAGTTTGGATTTTTAAGGAAAAAAGTAGATGTCCAAAGTTGTCATTCAATAATACATAAAGAACTATTTTGTAATTTGGTGCTGCTGCATTTTTTTAATAAAAATTCTTGTCATTCCTTGAAAGTTATTGTAATATTTTTGGTACATATAACTTAAGGGCCTTGAGTCTGCAGTGATTTATAGTCATTATTAATTTTAAACATGTGCTTAGCTCATTGATTTTTCTGAAGTTACTTGTGCTCAAAGTTAAGCATGTGACTATTTTATGTAAGAACAAGACCATGACTTACGGCTGCCTAACAGGGTTAAATAATCAAAAAAATGTAAAATACAACAAAATACAACAATAGTTGTAAAAGAGGCATGTACAAAGTCCCCGGTACATTATATTACCATACTCTTTGAAATAATGTCAATTTTAGAACTAGAAAACCATTTTTTTCGTTTAAGAACTTAAATAAGAAATACAAATAAACGAATTACACAATCAGTCTTAACATACTGCAAATAATACATATAAACAAATGATGCTATCAAACAATGCTGAGATCTTGAAGGCCTTCTCAAAAATTGTTTGTCAGAATAAAGTTTGCCATAATAGATATCTCTTGCTTTGTGTACATGTATGTGTATATACACATGCATAGATATGTCATAGAACTGAACTTCTGGTTTGGTTTTACTGCCTTTTTTGTCTCTATACTAAATATAGAACTCTGTCAATGAATCCTATTTTAAGGGCGTAAACGTGAAAAATGTGAGATAAAATATAAATGCTCGATAGGATTATAATGCACAACTGGAGCAAAGTCCATTAACACAAATCTGAGTATCAGTTAACTACAATTCTGCTTTTTTTTTCCCCCATAGTATTTTAATTTTTTTGTTCTGTGAACCTGTTGTGACTTCACATGGACACAACCTGGCTTGTCTTCAGAGGGATACCACAGAGAGGACACCTGGGCGGTGTAGCCAGGATGCAGGGCCCCAGCAGGGTGGTAACACATGGACAGGCCAGAGGTGGCCGCAGGGCAGAGGCACTGCAACTGCACTTCTTGCCCTACTAGTACTACTAGGGAGAAATGAGGGAGGCGCACACCCCTGAAGGGAGCTTTCATTTCGTCTTTTGTGGTACCATGCAAATCCAACTGTACCGTTAAAAAAAAGAAAAAATAGCAAACATAATAAGATAGTAACACTGCCAAGGGTTTACAGGTCACAGAAGCGACACAAATAAGGAGTAAGAGAAAGGAGTGATAGTAGATGGATAGTGGCAGATAACTAATGGCATGTTGTTTGTTTCCATTCCCTCATGCTTGCTATTTATTTATGTGGGTGAGTCATCATGTATGCATAAACATACACATACATATATAAAAGAATAAGTGGGAAGGGCTGGGATGAAAATATGCAGGTTTTGCACTGGCAGAAAGAAAAAACGTAAGAGCGGGGTTCCATTTCTGTAGGTATTCACCGTGTGGGTATTCACTGTGGAATTACTAGTGGAATGAAGTAGTCTAGTACATTGTAAGGGATTATAAAAAGATGCTTTCATAATTGCTTTCTATTAGACTCATTGCTGTATTACTTGGTACACAGAAGTTTATTTTTTGATCCTAAAAATACAGTGTCAGAAGAGCTGATTATTTATGAGAGCTTGCACTGTATCAGGATATGGATTTGTTTATAGGTTCTCTTTGCAGACTAAACGAATTTACTTTCTTCCTTTGGTAGCAAAATTACAACCTTTCAGACTTTTTGTCAAACTTACAATTTCTTTTGGCAAGGTTCTATGACAGCATTTAGTGTCAGCCAAGTAGTGCCCTTCCTCTTTTGTAACTGAAGTATCAAAAGATGTTCTGCATATTGTTGCCAAGTTCTACATTCGTCTTTACTTGAGCGGGGGAAGATTTTCAAGAATGAGTCATTGAAAGCGCAAGAAAATAAATAATTTAGACAAGAAGCTGAACTTTTAAGATGAAAGCTTTTATTTTCTTCTTTTTTTTTTTAAATACAGGGTATATTGTCCAAAAGTAACAATGAACTGTATTTTTTTTGGCCTATGATACATTTAAAGACAACTGAAAGTGTCTTCTAGAGCATTGCCAAAAGAAGATTTATTCTCGTTTTTAGAAGTAGTTTATGTCAGATTTTTTTGGAGTAGGAATCTTGCTTTCTTAATTGCCTATTATAATACTGGTAGAAGAGTTGAACCATAAATAAATAAAAAAGTTAATTTTATCTGCAGATTGTCAGTCGCAAAGACGCTTATGGACAGAATGTCTGCTGAAAGAAAATTAGTTGATTGGGATCTTTTGCAGAGGGTAATGTCTGTATGGGGAATCTCATCTCCCAAACAGGATGGTCAGCTGCTGCTGCAGGATGTGACAGGAGTCTCCATTGCAAGGGTCTTTGCAGCTGTGTTTTTAGCCAGATTGGATGAGACTCCTCAAACCTCTGTTCTGCTGAATGACTATAATCCAGCTATAATCTTACCTATGTACAAAGGACCATCCTACACGAACCTTTCTGCATCTGCAGGAAAAAATTGTACTATTTAGAAGTATCTGAATATCTTGTCCATATAGAGCTGGTCAGTTCTGCAGCAGGAACTGCCTGGGAGAGACCTTGGGACTGCCCAACTCACTACCCGCAATGTTAATCAATACATTTATGCAGACAAATGGTGTCTATCAATTGGTCCAGGCCCAGCAGGAGCTGCCCGGACTGTCTGAAATTCCCACCTGGAGAGGCCCTATGACAATTAGTTGAATGCGCTGCTGTGAAACCAGCTAGAAGCTCAGGCAGTCACCTTGTCTCGAGTCAGCCCCAGGTCCCATCGGGAATGTGAGGTTCCTGGACCAGCCAGGGAATTAATGACTGGGAGTGCTGGGTACACACACGGGCACAGCCCTGATACCCCGCTACTCCACCATCGTTATACCACAAGAAGATCCTACGTTCCACAGTTCTTACCACAGGGTCAGCCTGTTTACAAGTTGTAAGCTGCCCTTCTTTTCAAAGAGAACTGACTGTTGTGTAGATGAGATAACTAGGTAAGGCCCTGGTAAGTATATTGATTCTGTTACGTGTTATCTGAATTTCTGATAGTATTTGAGCATTAATGTCTTTCAATAAGTGTTTAAGAGGATTTTTCCCATTGCTTAACAGGCATGTGCAACCTAGTCCTAGGTGAAATGATGATCTACTATCACAGAGTTATAGCAGTTGGAGAGGTATGCAGGTAATCCTTCCACTTTATAAAGTTGATCTTTATCAACTCTAGCAAGGTCATCCCCGGCAGATATTGGTAAATTTGTTTTTAAAGGCTGTAAGTGTTTGAATTGCCACAATTTTTCCAGGATAATATCTTTTCTAAAGCCTGCCTAAATTCTTCTTACTTTACTTTTAAGTCTGGTAGTTTTTATCTTCTCCACCATGGACATGAAGAACAGAATATTTTATTCTTCCTTTCAGTAGCTTTTTACATACATTAAGACTGCTGCCATGTCCTTAATTTTTTCCTCTTTAGGCTAAAAACTCCAACTTACTAAATCTCTCTAACATATATGTGCTAGTACTCTGATTACCTTCGTAGGTTTGTTCCAGACTATCCCAAATTGTTCCATATCAGAAGTATTGTGGGAAAGAAGCTTATTTCTCCCTAGGCCTGATGAACTAGTTCAGAAAAAATAGGCCAATGGCTGCCAGGTTGCGTATTCTGATGGATCCCAAGCCAATTGTTTTCTCATCATGCTTTCACCATCCTTGCCAGCATGATGCCTTCACACCACCTTTGATTCGTTCTCTCACAACCAGTTGCCTGTTAGCTGCTACACTTTCTGGTTCAGAATTCAGTTCCTATGTAGCAGCTATAGAAGGAACGGAAGTTAAAGGAGCAGAAGTTAAAGGAGCAGATTTGAATTGTCCCCTTCTGCTGGACACTGGCTCTCCATTGTTTAGGATCACCAAAGCAGCAGCATCTTGCACAGCAGTGATGTCAGAGGTACAGTTTATTGCACAAAACTCTCATACATCCTCTTCTGTCCAGCAAGTTCTTAAACAGCTATTTGTTAGATGTTGGGGGTTACTCCAGAGAAAGACTGATTTATACATGCCCTGTTTCTTATATTCTTTACCTACATTTCTGCAAATGGCCAAAGAAAGATTTTTGCTCTGATCCAGTTCCTGTATCCTTACATTTTTATTTTAATGATTGCTTTATAGCTCATATGAGTTAGCATCACTCATTTTGTTTCATGTAGTTTCTCCATGGTAAAAATGAGAACCTTTATCTGCTGCGTCCCTTAGCATCTCCTTATCTTCCCTTCCATCATTCATTCCCTTTCCTTCATTCTTTGCTTTTTTTGGTCCTTTCTCTATTAACTCATCATATTCTGCAGTTTTCCTTTTTTACATCATCTCGCCTCTGTTTTCTTTCACAGATAAAGGGAAACAACACTGTCCTTATTCTTCATCTGTTTATTTTTTTCTTGTATTTTTAGGACATTGACTCTGCCTTCTTTACTAAAAGTTGTTCATAGCTATAACAACATGCCTGAAATTTTACTTTCCCTATTGCAGCTTTTATAATAGCAAAACTACACTAATAATTAAAAAATAATACTTAAAAAAAAAAAAAGCACAGACGAGTACTCCCCTCCCTGTCTGGTGTGTCACTGACATTCCACTCAGATGATGGCTCTTAGGAAAATTATTGTCACAACACAAAGTTCAACAGGAATCAGTAATAACGAGGTTAATATGGATTGACTTGTAGTTTACTTCTCTTCTTACAGTAGATTTGTGTGGGCAAATGATGATAACTCCTACTCAGTGATATCTGGGGTTCCTACTGTGTTTTATTGTATCACCATGGCTATCTTTGCACTTTACTACATCACTCAGTGAAGCAGTTTCCTTTTTTATTGTGCTTTCAGTGTTGTGATTATTCCTCATTCATGCATTTATCCTCTCCACTAAGATATTTTTAAGTACTTGAGAGAGTAATTTGTGAATGTACAAAATTAGATGAGAACTTTTGGTCTTTCTTTCTGTCTTTTCATAATTAACTACTGCAAATATAATGTCCCTCATTTTACTTGAAAGTTTGTCCTTGAACAAATTCCAGTCATCTTTTCTCATTGTATTTTGTGATGATCTTTGCCTTTTCATTGATTCAGCACTTACCTTTGAGCCTTACGATTCAAATATGTTGAATTTGCCTTTTATCAGCTTAAAAATGTGGATCTCATGCATATTTACGTTGCAAGCTGTGACAGCTCTGAAAGAGGTCAGTTGTGTCAACTTTTCTGTACATCCACAAGAAACTTTATTATCTATTGAACAGACACAGTTTTATAGTATGTAAAACGGATCATACTACTCTAATAACCTTACCTCCTTATTTTGTGAGGCTGTATTTTGGCAATTAGTGATACAATTTTAAATATAATTGACCTCAAATTAATATTGAAAATAAAGAAAAATAAAATTTGAATGCCATATCTTTATTTCATTATGGTTTTGTGGCTGTCACCAAGAAAGAAAGGTAGTTTTAAAATGGCAGGAGTGAGTTCCTTGTCACTGTACTGTCAGCTTTTCTGATTATGGGAGAAGAAAGGCGAAGGATTTTGACAAAGAATCAGATATTTCCAGTGTTGGCTGATAAGACAGTTGAACTAGGTATTTCATAAGCTAGAATCTGATTCAAAACTATTATTTGCAATAAAAGGAAAACATAAAACACTCACTTGTCTTTATTTTGAATTTTATTTCTCCTTTTTATATACCTGGACTGAGTCTGCGATCTCATTTAAAAAACATGCATCTGTTGGTGCTGATTACACTAGTTTCCGTTATTGGTGAGGCTGTTTTTTGGCTTGGACTGGATTTGACACTCATGGGAAAAGTCTGGGAAAAGGAAAAATTACACTAGTACAGTAGATGAACCCAGCCCTGACCCTGGACATGTCAGAGTGAGAGCTGCATGACAGAGGAAGAGAAGAGGCTAGGACAGCTGCAAAGTTGCAAAGAGAAAAATTTTACAAAAAATAAATAGTAAAACTGACTCCTGGTGGGAATTGCTTTTCTTGTTTTTCAGGAACCCTAACCTATCCATGGGGATGTTCTTAAAGTGATTACAGAGTACTGCCTGCGTTGCTGCCTTTAGTTTGACTTGAAGCTTAGTTCCTGTCCTTTATATTTGCATTGGCACTACCACTGCTGCTACTCTGCTGGATCCTGTGATCACTCCGGATGATGTTAGTCTCTCACTCTAATATGTACATTTCTGTCTCTTTTACAGGGGTAGGATCTTTATTATATTGTAAAGCAAGTCATGCAGCAATATTTTCATAGCCTTATGGTGCTCTGATGATGTCAGGGTGAAATTATCCAGAAGGATTCTTTAACATCCAATGAAATGGAAGCTCCAGAGCTCCCCAATGTTAGAAAAAAAAAAAAAGTAGAAATAGCTGTAATTTGTCACTTTTGCCAGCATCTGGCAAACACTTTAAATCCTGTTATGTAGCTTTAAATGTTATAAATAAATTAGTAATAAAGAAGTAGAAGTTGCTGTCTTAAGCAAGAAAATAAAATGAGATATTTTTATGCAAAAGTATAGAAAAATCTCAAAAAAGGCAATGCTTGCCACTTATTTTTTTCTTTGACTTAGAACAGAGTTATGATGATTCCATGCAAGATTTTGATAGAAGAGGAAGCTTTTTTTTATTTTGTGAGTTTTTTTTAATACATACCTCAGTCTCTAGTTTGAATTTGGCATGCATTGTTACAGGAGAATATAGTAAGATTCAGAAAGGATTTGTATGGATCTTAAGACTGTTACAATTAATGATACTTAATTTGGAAGGGAGTATACAACATTTGTGTTTGGGGGATTATGCTTACATTTAATTCTTAGAAACTAGAATGTTCTTTAATACAGGAAGGAAACTATTCTCCTCCTTCATGTAATGGACACATCAGCTGTCCTTTCAAGCAGCTCATTTTGATCAGTGATAGAGTCTTGTGGTACTGTCAAAAGCCGTAGTGGAAGCAGCAATGGCTTTTTGCATAGTAACATTGTTGGAGCACTCAGCTAGAGAGACAGCATTGGCATTGCTGCACCCTGTTTTGGCTGTGGGAATCGTGATCCTGTGCTTTCTATCCCTCAGGAAAATACCCTAACAACTAAATCGTAGCTGTAGGTAATAATATTCCCTAACTTATCCTGCAAGGATAAGCCAGTATGTAACCAAGACTGCGTGAGTTCTAGGCTATAACAGAAGTCACTTTATAGGTATCTTTTCCCTGCCTAGTAGCAAAGGCATTTGATTCTCAGGAAAGAGGAACGGTGCTCTGAGCCAGGACTGTTTTGGTTTTAGTTTGCAATAGATAAAAATGGAAATGTAGAGCACAGGATACGTACCACAAAACTGAACGACCAGACCACTAAATTTGCACTCTGTATGGTTCTATGACTCTTTTCCAGTACTGTTAGGTAGGATACCTGTGGTCAGACTGCTTTCCTCAAATGTGAAACAAATGCGTTCAACGCCCAATAACATCGTTTTAAAGGGAAGTACAGTTTCGTCACCAGTGAAGTCAGAACTAACGCTAAGCCTACTTAATTTACAGGCTACTTTAGCTGGTTACCTGTGCTTTAAAACTTGTATTTGGATAAGATATTGAGCAGGAGATAGTAACAAATCCCTCCAAAACAGGTACATATAGGCATGCATAGCAGACTCCAAAGTGCCTGGGGAACTTTCAGGATAAGAATTAATGAAGCTAGGCACACGCAAAATTAGGCAGTTCTGAAAAGGTAAACTTTAGACCTGGTTGTTGCCTGGGACTTAGGTGAATGATATGGAGCTGAGAAAAGTCATGGCAGAAAGTAACTAGTGAGAAAGAGGTACTTCAAATTAGACTTGTTTCTTCTAACTGTGAGAGCCAAAAACAGGTCTTGATCTGCTGTCATAGCAGGAGACAAATGTTGGTACTGTATCCGTTTAAGCGTAACCAGGCTGAGATAGCCTCAGAATAATGTTCAGTGTGACTGTATCCATATGCAATACTTCATTCTTCACAAAAACGCCCAGTCTTTAGGAATTTAAACAAAATCTAAATGCTTAGTTATTCTGGAATATTGAGTGTAATGAATAATTAAACAATGAATAGAAAAAAAAAATCTTTATCCTCTTCAATAATCTTGAAGATTTCATCAGACATTTTTCTTATGTCACAGAACCTACATTTTTAGTAAATTCTCAGAGTCATGGCCTACATTTCTCCAGCCAAAGAAAGAAAAGAAAGGATTTCACCCATGCTTTAGACTAAAAAGATTATTGTGCTTTGCAATACATTTTCTCTCCTCAGATTTCCATTAGGAACCTTCTCATTCCAGGAGATGTGAGGAAAGAAGTTGATTAGAACTGAATGTAAGCTTTCTATTCCCAGGACTCATCAGAGCACTGGGTCATCTCTTCAACAGTCATTTATGTTCCAACAGTTTCACCAAAGATTCTTACAGTGAGAAGGAAAACATTTGAACTGATGCAAAAAGCAGCCAGAAATATATCAGTTTGTTGTTCCTGCTACATACCTCCTAAGGCTTCTTTCTGTCACTTTCTGGCCCTTCCAGTTTTCTTTAATTAATAAACAATAAATAGTTTTTGTTTTTGACTCCTGTTACTGCATTCATTCCTATTATATCCTGGGGCACAGGGTTTAATAAACGTACAAGAATCAGAAATACTGAAAAAAATCCATATTTATTCCAAATACTCCTCCTAATTCTGTATATTTTACAGAAATTATTTACATACATTTGTAGAATCACTTTTAGCCTTTTTCATATCGAGTAACATCACCCTTGGTAAAGACTGTCACTGAAATGATCACTGAAGTAAAGATGTTATTCACCATCAGTAAAGGTATGATAATCTGGTCTTTGCACAGCTGGTAGTTGTTTTAAATTGTTTGGTACCATTAACTGGGATAACCGAAGATTAAACTTTAACCATCTGTGTAACCTTTTCACTTTTCTGAATGGTCAGAAAGCATAAGGGATGCTGTCATTGCCAATCACAATTGTACCGAACAGGATAACATACACAATGAGCAAAGTGTTGCTTAAGGATGACAGTTTCCTGAAAGTAATTTCCTTAGTTCACTATAAAAATGTGTATCTCAGTATGAAAATAGTAAACACCAACATTAAACTGCCTATTTATAAAAAAAAAAAAGGTTATCTTTTTATGTCTAAGCTGGGAGGAAAAGTGCAAATGGTATTGAAAAACTTTGTGAATCTCCAGTAAGGGCTCCATTTGGCCACTGCAGCTTCTCATTCTGTTTCTTTCCATATTTCTCATTTGTATTTATTCATTTTTTTAAGCTCTATGAAATTAGTACTTCAATGTGAACTATCCTTCTGCTGGAGTTTCCACACTGTGACTTCACTGAATATTGTTTGCAGCAAAAGCTCTATCACAAGGCGAGGGACTTTTATTTCTTTTTTCGTGTGTCAACTGAAACAATTTATTTGAAGACTTTGAGAGTGAAAGATAAAGCTAAAAGCAAGAAGAGGCTAATAAAAGTCAATATCTCCCCTTTGAGAAGTGTCAATCAATTTGAGCGAAATAGATTCTTTGTCTGTTCGATAAGAAAAATACTTTGTGTCACAAATGACCTGAACAACTCTTCCTGAGTGTCCTCGTTATCAAGAAATACCTGATGTTTTAGTCTAATGCTACCTACATAACTGGTAAATTCATATTAAGCTGTCTGTTTCTGTTAAACAATTTAGAAGAAAATATGATTTTATTAAATTATGATATACTACAAGTAGAAGATCCCATGATAGCAGTGCTATGGTAAGTCTACAATTCCTTTGGCAGCATGGTAAATTGAAAGTGTACACTGGGTATTTATTGAACTCAGCAATGACATAGGATTTAAATTTCTGTAAGTCTTTGTTCTAGTCAGAGATAGATTCTGTTATTTTCTTATTCTCCTTTACCTGGCTCATATTTTAGCAGTAATTGTAGTAGTAAAAACTAAATAGGGAAAGGTCAATTAACTTCTAAGATAGCACGTCATGCTGCCATGGACTTAAATTGGGGAATTCTAAGCACTACTTTGTCTGAACTTTCATGAAAAGCTTATTTTATATAGCTTTTAGCTCTATACTTTTTCTTCATTGTTTGTTTTCAGTTTCCAATATTTAAATGTAGGCTTACATTTCCCCTTTCATGATAAGTAAAAGTGTATAATCTCTGAGCAAAACTGTTAGACATCTCTGAGGCGTCTAATGAGATTTTTACTCCTCGTTCACAGTGTTATGAAAGCTCATATGCTGTACACACTGATCTTGTCGAGGGAATCAGATGTTAAAAACCCACACCCTGTTTTTCATCCTTACCACAACTACTGTACAATACACATACTATGACACACAACTTCACTAATTCACTAATTCAGTCCCTTGCTCAGGATGGGCTCCCAACAGCTTGCTCTGCCCACAACCCTTCAGCAACTCATCCTCTTCCTACATAGCCAACTGCTCTGCTAGAATATTCTATTACTGATATTGAGGTTGGTGGGAGGAGAAAATAGAAGTCTAGTAAAAATTCCATAGAGAAAGTTGAAACAGTGCAGTGTGACTGTTTTCAGGAATGGGTAGCTTTTATGCATGGGTAATTGCAGACCAGATTTGAATTATGAAAAAATATCTGTGTCTCTTGGTAAAACACTAAGAAAATTATAGTTTTAGATGACTTGACACTTTATCTTCCCTTCTTGTGGGTCTGTAACAAGGGTGTCGTATTGCAGACGACTTAACTAGCACTGACCTTCACCTTTGATTTTCCTACTCCATTGAAGACAGAGGAAGACAACCTACTCATATTTTTTTCCCCATGTACCAGACTTTGATTAAGTATCTCCAATTTGAAAGGATCATCAGAAAGCCTGACATCCTCAACTGACAAGGCTCCAGCTGCTCTTCTTATGATCGTACCTATAGAGGTAGATTAATAAGAAATTCCTATTTTCTCAAGCACTCCCCATTTGAGGAAAATGCCAAGGTGGCATTTCAAGCTTATCATTCTCTTCAGTTCTCTTCAGCTTTGACATTGCCTTTCAAAAGATCTCCATTCTGTCATTCACTTCTTCACAGAGAAATATGGGTATTCTGCCACATATATGGTAGAAGGTAAGTTTTAATTTGTATCCTTCTCCATATGTGATAACTTATGGAGGGATTAAATGCCATTTTTATTTAAGTGAACATTCAGGATGTTAGGTTTTTTTAAAATTCAGTTCAAATATCCTACAGTGGATTCAACAATGAGTGTCTAACCATTATTAATTCATGTAGTATTTCTTATGGTAACATTACTTTTGATATGTTATTTTAGTATTACTGTAATTGTCATTGTTCATAGATAATTAAGTGGTTACATGCTGTTATGAATCCTACGATACACTGAAAATTTCAGTATATTGCAAAACATCAAAATTTTCCCAGAGCAAACAACTGCCTCACAGTTCAGCAAATTGACTATGCAGAAAGGAGCAGAAAAGAGTCAATGCAGAGTAAGCCTTCTTCTCTTCTATCCCCTGTTTCAAGCAGTGCTTTGGAGCAGGAATTAAGTTATTTGCTTCTGGTGACAGGAAGGTGGCCTTCATGAATGAATGTAAAAGTACATCTAGTTTAGCTGTGTTGTCATAGTGTGTGCTAGCATCATTACTAGGCTTTACTAGCAGATAAAGGGACTATCCAATGAGAATGGGTATAGCAGGATCAGGTCTTTCATTCAATATAGCATACTCTCTTCTTGTGCCTAAATGCAAAACAAGGGATATTTGTTTTTCCTTTCATGTGGTGAATTATATAATAATGTACCCCATTCTTTTCGAAGCCAGCAGCCAAAAGCTTATGGGCAGTCTAGAAAGAGTGAGAAATACATTTGAGAGCTAACCGTTGTTTGAAAATGGTGACCAGCAATTGAGGAGACCAGCAATTGAGGAGACAAATAAGAAATCAGAAAGGAGGGGATCTTGTCCGCTTTTATTGTGAGTTCCAGGTATATTTCAAGGGAATAAGGAGCTATTCATATGGAGAAATAGAGCTCCTTCAATATTCTAGTTTTCTTTAGGAAAACAAAAAACTAAAAAACCCAAAATACTCTCTGCAAAAACTGTAGAGGAGAGAGAGGAAATGCATTTCTTATAGCTTGCACCGACATTTCCTCAGGGAACAGAGACATGTTTTATTCTTGTGAAAAATCTTTTCAAATAAGACATCTCTTCTCATGGCTATTTGTACTAGCTATTTGTACTAGCATGTCTCAAACCTTCTTCCAGAGTAAACACCAAAGTATGACATGCCATCGAACTAAAATTTGCATTTTAATATTTATTATTGCCTTTTTCAGCAATATGCTCTCCTTGAGTTCTTTAAATTAACCTTTGTAACAAGGGAATAATACTATGTCACCCTATTATATTGACTCGTCTTCACAACATAAAATGACTAGCAATTGAATACATAAAATAAAATGATTCAGTTTGTATGAGAAATTAAAGGGTGACCCTGAAACATACGATAAAAAATAAAAAGCTTTTCTTCTACTCCTATTATTAAGACACTTTTGACATGGCTTTTAAAAGAACGTCTGAGTTGCAGGATAATATTTACATCCTCTGCAGCTGTAGCTTGAGAATGCAGTAGGCATTATGATTTCAAAATATACATGTATCAATACGTTCTGCTTAAAGAAAATAACTAAACTACTTGGCAAAAGAACCATGGTATAATGCAGAAGGACATGGATACAACTCATAGGTGTTTATAAATAAATTCAGATCAGGATTTAGAAATTAAGAAATTGATGAGAAATTAAGAAAGGCTCCAGGAGGTAGATGACCATATACCCCTATCATGTTGATAACACAGCTCAAGAAATAGAAGAAAAAATATTGCAGGATGAAAGAAAGACAGTGGGTCTTGATCTGAAAGACTAATTGAGCAACTAAATCGGAAAAATACAGTCTACTTTCTAGATAAAGAATACATTGCCTAACACTGGAGAGAACAGGAGATAAAGGCAAGTGGATCTGAGAGTTCATGGAGTGATGGTAGGCAGAAAGATCAAGGATTTGAATATTTTACCACCTCTTGAAGAGACTACAGCCTAGACAGTTGATTTTTCCTTAAAGGAACATTTCCGTAATCATTCAGCTTATTTAGTGAAGAATTCTGGCAAGGCATAGCTGCTAATTCTTATTCTTTTTTGAGATGGCTTCTACCCAGAGAATCTAATGAAGACATGTGGAGAAATCTATCCATTTGATGGAGTTTAAAGCTTCCATTTTGCAACTATTACAGTGTATTTCTTTTCTATGCCTCCTTCAGAAAACATTGCATGACCTTAGAGGGTATATAAGAGTGTGCTATAAATCATGGAGGTGAGTAAGGAATGTTATAATTATGTCATGCAATATGAGAACTTGGAAGGAGCTAAAGACATTCTCAGCTAATAGGTTTAAAATAAGCGACTTGAATGCATTTGCCCTCAGTACGAGATATCATGGCTGCCAAAGAAGTCAGGAAAGTATCCAACAAGTTCATGGAAGAATGGTGTATCTGTGGCCATCAGATATGAGAGATCAAGATGCAAGTTCTAGCTCTCAAAGTCCCACAGTGCTGACTGCTGGAAGATGGAAGAGCGAGGACAGCCCTATACACATCCTGTTCTTGTATTCTTACATACGTATCAATTATTGCGTGCTATTTGAGACAGCATATTTAGCTTACCATGACTGCTCTCATGGTAATGCTCTCATGGTTTATGCTCTTAACTTAGTAAAGACAGGGTAGCCTAGAATCTAAGAAATCGTTCATTCTGGAAATATCCCATCTTTGTTTCCCATATGAAATTTTTCTGGTACAACTTTTTTTAGTGTGGGAAGTTTTTGTTGTTAGTTCCTGATCATTTCTGTTCCTGTTTTGACTTAAAATGAGCTCTGTTTCAGCAATGACTGATCTCATGTTTAAACACTTTAAATAAATACTTGTGTATCTGGAGTGATTCTCAGCAGATGGTTTTGGAAAGGAAAAGCCTAATATCTTTCACAGGTAATAGCTGAAATCTCTAAAAGAAGAGCCAAATCAGGGCAAGCTATAAAACATAGACAGAAGCAGGCTTCATAAAGTAATATTTATAGTTCTAGTATTAGAGGACTTTATAACATATAGTTCCTATCATTCCTAGGAATAATTAAATCTGCATTTGTGAATATTCCAAGGACTGTGAAATACTTAACAACTCAACAGAGGTTACTCCTGTCTTATGATTTACCATTTTGCAGTTTAAAATTATAAAAAAGTGTTTCTGAAAAATTCAAGTCAAAATGGCTTACCTAAAAAAAAAAAAAAAAAAAAAAAAAAAGAGCCAAAAGAACCTAAATAGCCTAAGTTATAAAGACAATCTGAAACCAGAAATTATATAACCAGTAAGTAAACTAAGTTTCTCTTAGTGCAAAAGAATAAATGTATGCACTCTGCAGGTGCCTGGAGTATACAACCTATAACATAAATGAAAAATTATAACCCTCTGGATATGTAGTTTTAACTAAGGGGCAGCAAAAAGTTTTTAGGTCCATAGTAAACCCATGGTCACGCAAAGCTAAAGCCAAGAGAGTGAACACATAGTCCGAAAAAATAACTGAGCATTTTGTTTTGCACCCATATTGCTAAACCAGCAAGGAGAGGATCATTTCCTTCTAAAAAGAATGCATCTTTGTTTTAGCTCATCCTTTTCAGTATGTTTTAAAAAGATCAATTTGAACATAAATCTTGGCAGGAGAATAAGGCACCTGACTATACATTTTCAAATGCCTTTAAGAGAACTACATGTTCCCAAGCAACATCTATTTCCCTAAACTTTTTCCATTAAGCAACTCTTCGAAAATACCTTTCATTATGCCAACAAGATGAATGGTTATGTTAATAATAATAATTCAAGGAGCCAAGAAAATACAATAGCATTCTATAAAAGGTAAAGCAAAATGATATAGAATATAATAGTGAATGGTACCTTAATATATGCACATACAAACTTTTGAATTTTTGGATGATGAGACTAACTTCTGTTACCGCTTTGTGCTCTAGAGCTAAAAGCTATCACTTTTTTATGATAATATGTTTGTAAGTGTCTAGTAAAGATTATAGCATATTCTGAGATATTTTATGAATAAAAAAAAGAAATCAGTATTTGGACAGGGAAGAGACATAAAATTTACATCAACTCGTTCGCTGCACCATCTCATGATGAAGTCAGTCTCTGGCTGAAATATGTTTGTTCTGATTTCCCTAATGACAACAGCCAGCCACATTCAAAATCCTTAATAGCAATTCTGGTTATAGAAATTCTCTAGTATCTCAAGTTGCAGTCTGAACCATATGCTGGGTTCTTGGTACACTTTTTTGGGTCTTGGTACACTGTGTATCCGAGAAATATGAGAAACAACCTATTTGTAGATGTCTTTCAGAAGTCTAGTCCTTCTTTGTTAGAAAGGGTCATGAACGTGTGCATGGCCAGTGTTTAAACAAATAGTGCTAGGGTCACCACAAACATCAGTGTTTGCATTGCTTGGGACTCTGCCTACCCATATCTACTGTAGGACCTGGACCATATCATATAGTATATTAGAAACAGTGTATATAGAACCATATATTATAAGAAACATAAAGCGACAAGAAGCTAATAGATATGGAAACACTGCAGTACCCATTGCAGGAGGTGGAATTCACATGGTAGTTCCTCTGACCTGGAGATGACAACCTGAAAGCAGGTAGAACTGACTTAGATCAGTCTTTAAAACTAACACTGGACTAGCAGGACACAGTGGTTATCCAACTTCCTATGGCTTTTACTTATTTGCCTACGGAAGCCGACAAATTTCCAGTGTTGAGTTCCCTCACCTTTCCATTCATTATGTGCAGCATAGCTTTATTATTTATAAGTCTAGATGAATCACTATAGTAACTTCAGCCCCACTCTCAAATACAGCCAGAAATCTCACAAAAAAATTCAATAAAAAGGGGTAAGTCCCCACAGTAAGGTTAATTTTAAATATTGATCCCTCTGGATGAGATCTACATGTTTTCTGACAGTGCTCTTTTCAGGTTTCTCTACCACCACCCCTGCAGTTAATACAGACTAGCATTATATCTCTGCCAGTAAAGGATTAGGTTGGTAAATCAACATGTTTTATTTGAAAGCAGAGGCTATCCAGGGACGGAGAGACTGATAGCAGAGCCTATTTTTCATTAGGGGACTTTTAGGTTTAGCCTTCAGTAAGAGCCTTATTTAAATAGGAAGATTTTTGGTTGCTTCCTTTGGGAGTCATAAGCAGCCAGTAAATGGGCAGAGTTTTACAAATGAGAATACACGGGGACTTCAGAGTTACCAAGGCAGTTTTCTACAAAAGGTGCAGAATATTCCTTTTATATTTTCTTTGAAGTTAAAAACCGCAAATTAGGCATTAAAAATGGATAAAATTCACACTGTAAGAAAAGTGATGGTAAGTGAAACATAAAATTTCATTCTAGTTTAAATAATTTGATTGCTAGATCTGGGTTAATAAAATGTTCATCCTTCCTCACCAGCTGCGTTTTAAGCAACATGAGTTAGACAGCTTGGTTAGCTATGCTATAAGCTGTACTTCTTTCTGCTGTTGATATTTTTTTGCTTGAATATGTATTTATTGGCTGCAGGAGGATGCTAAGGGGAAGAGGGTGTGGACAGAGGCTAAAGGCAAGGACATTAACTAGACTGCCAAATGATCTGTTCAGCAGCAAGGCCAACACATGGGACCAGGGGCAGGTCGGCATATGCCTAAAAGCCTCAAAGCACTAATTCAACTCCTTCCAAATTTTTGTTGTCTTCTCTGTGCTGTAAAGACAGCACAGTCTTTCTGCAGCGTTGAATTCATTTCAGATGTCTGGAAGAGAGCCGTGCGCAGGAAGAATTAGGCTCATCCTTTCCTTCCTTTCTCCCCCTGCTCCTCCTCCCTGCTGTATCTGGGGTCTGAACTAGTTTTCATGTTATCACAGCACCTAGCATGTGGCCACATCTTTTCTCATCCGATCTTCAACATTGTGCCAGCAGTGCTCTGCATTAAACATTAAAGCTTTCCAACATGATTTAGCAGAGGTTTTACATGCTATGGATCTTCTCTAATGTTAGAAAGGCTATAGGGGGCTGTTACTATGGTTTCATACTATCCTTTTACTGCCAGAGTCAGTGTAATGGTGTTGCGTTTCTCTAATTTTTACTCATCTGTCCCTCTCTATAACATGCTTAAGAATTACTATCCACCTGAAGCTATAATAGTTCTGATTACCTATCAGCAAGAAGGCAAGAATGATCTTTCTTGCTTCTTTTCACATATAAAGTTAGATCTTTTATTTGCAGGAGGATCATAGGGAAAACCCAGGGCCAAGCAGACTCAAGAGCAGGGATCCCAACTGCCCATCACCCCTGCCTGCGTAAAGCAAGCAACAAAATCAAGTATCTTTCCAACACTGAGCAAGTTTATTTCCAGATCTGAAACGGAAATATAAGTCTTACGTCCGTTTCACTCTGTTCTATGTGGTAAGGATGGGAAAACAGGCACATCATTTTGTAGAGGGGGAGATATTCAAGGAAATTCTTTTAGCTGCATCAGGAGTGCTTACTTCTATCCAGATTGGCTGAATTTGTGAAAGGAAATCTAAAGAGAGGGAGAAAATCTTCTTAACATACCTCAGTTTTAATATTTCTTAATTATAGTCTTTAGCAATATAAGCATTGCAGCTATACAACCCTTCAAAAATATCCTTTGTTAGATGGATATTCATCATCCAATAATTTTCTATGTCTTGTTTCTGTTGTCCATTTCCAGCCTATTAGACCATGAGGAGAGGTATTCATTGACATGCTATTTGAATTGCTATTACTAGGCAACATCTATGTTTCTGAGGAAAGGCCAGATTAGTAAAGTGATTTTCTAGTTGCTATGTGAAAAGCAACCATTTAGAATCAGGTGGATATTTTTGGCTGCAGCTCAATCCTTATTAAAGTATGCTTCCTTTTAAGTATGGTTAAATTACTAACCCTAGAATCTATAATAATGAGCAGAATGTTGTGAAATAGAGAATTTTTTACATAATGAATGTCTCATCTAGCAGCTCTGTAACACATCAATCTCTGAATAACCTTCAATTCGTACCATAACATGGATGTTAATATAGAAATTAGAGCTGAAAATACCTATTTGGTCTTCTGTTTCATGTATTCACTTGATTGTTCCCTAAAGAATATTTTCCAGTGCTTTGTCTCATCTAGATTTAAATGTACCTAGCAATAAAGCTTCTATTACTTCCCTTTGGAGGCTGTGTCACCATGTAATAGATTTCACTACTGGGAATTTTTACCCTGTTCAATCTTGGAAAGATATTTCACCTTCACAGAAATACGAAAAAGAGGAAAACATAATAAAACCAAAAATATTTATTGGCTAGAAAATAAGCCAGCAAGAGAGCTCACTGCAGACCAGGGATCTTACTACTCTTAAAAGCTCATTCTTCCCATGATGCTGTTGCTATTTCCTGTAGTGTGAAATCTGCTGTTGCATTTTTCAGCACACTTCCCTGAGGCAGAGGCAAATTCTACCCTTGTTATTTGGCAGTGTCATTTAGCTCTCCCTTTGTAGTTGCAAGTTTCCTTTGCCCTTGGAAATGAACTACTGATATACTCAAATAACAGTTAAATTTCCTTAAGTTAGATTTATTAAAAACAGAGAAAAATGGATTAAAAATAAAGAGATTTGTTAAATGTGTGAAGGATTTCTTAACCTCAAGGAGGCATTATCTTAGTTCCATAAGAGTGGGGAAGAGGTGGGGGCAACCTCCCACCCGTAACAGAGAAAGTCTTGGCTCTACCTGACCCATGATTTGCAAGGAGGGATTGTGAAGATAGGCAATTTTTCCGAGTAGTAGGTCACGGACAGACATGAGATAATAGTGGCTACTCAGCTTACTAGACCACTGACTAGAAAATACTGACTGAGGGGAGTATAGCTACCTGTTCTCAGTAAATTTCTGGCATATGGTGTGCTGAGCATTTTGACTAGTGCTAGGAGTCGAGAAAATTTGTATTCTGGGATGTAAAATAGCCTAGTCACCGTCAAACTGTGTAATATAAGGCTACATGGAGAGAACAGAGTGATATAGAGTCAGGTAAAGGGCAAGGGAGGAAACAGAAAAACATATTTGGGCTTGTACACAATAAAGCTTTACTGACAGGCTAGAGTATTAGAGAGGAGAAAAAGCACAGCATTTGCCAGGAAAAGACACATACATGCACCCAGCTCCATACACAGCCCTAGGCAATTTCCTAGTAGGCAAAAAGGCGCCGAGGAGTTAAGGGCTGCCAGAGTTAAAGGCAGAGGGCAGAGTTAAGGCTGCTGGTGGAGCACCCTCGCACCCCACTAACCCCATGCTGACTCTCCAAAGGCAATCCATGTGACAACTATTTCTCACCTACCAATTCAAAATTCTGTCATTTTATAGGCTGTGTCAGCTTCTAGGCAGTGTTAGCCTCTGCGCCCTGAACTGCATGCTGCACTATGAGGGTGTTACTTTCCCAGGCTGTGGCAGGTGCCTTATCCTGTTGCTCAGCTGTTTTTTCTTGCTTACCTGCTTCTTTTCTTTAGTATGCTGAAAGCAGTTTTTTCCCCAATCTCAAGGCTGTACTTCTTCAATGACCAGTAATTAGCTGACCATCTGTGAGTTGCTTATAGCCCTGGGTCCTCTGTTTTCAACTGTATTTCCAAGGCACTTCCTATTATCCTATGCTTAAACTCTGTATCATAACACAAAACACCTGGTACGAAGCTCCAGTTCACATGGCCAGCTCTCATAACAAGTTGATAACAAGCTTAATAGGTCAGGACAGGGGATTTGTACAGTTAGCATAAGTCAGCATTTTTTTCTCGTCCTCTAACTAATACTTTTTTCTTCCTTGGATCTGTAATGGCAGGGGTTAAAGAGTGAGAAGAAGATCCCAGAGGTACTGAACTAAATCCAGAATACTATTAGCCCCTTCTCCCCCTCTCCAGATAATCCTCTGACCCACTAACAGCTACTTTTGTTGGATTTATTTGAAAATTTCATGTTGGAGATTTAAAACCTTTATCAATAGTGTTTTTGATCCTATAGTAAAAAATGTACTGCTGTTTTAGTGCCATCTCAGTCCAAAACTCTGAAATGGTAGTAGACTCCTGTTCTACTGCAGACTAAGTTACCTTACTGCCAACGAGTGCACATGTATTTGCAAAATTTAAATAAATGTTGCATTTACTTGTTCAGTCAAGTCAAAAGAACTCTACCTTTATTCTTCAGGCTGAATATTTTTTCTGTTATATACAGGTCTTGTACTTTGATTAAGAAGTTAAGATAGACTATGGTATTTCACAAAAATGTTTGGATTACATTTTCAGCTTTCTAGGCATTTAACCAAAGGCAGGTTGAGATTTTTAGAAAACAAGCTTTGTATTTTGGTGACAGCCCTTTGTTTTTCCATTATAGAGGAATTTTACTTTCAAGTACATATCAGACTATGAATCAGAAGCTTGACCAAAATAATTCTATTCCAACTTTGATATTTTTGTACCTATTGATCCAGACTCCTTGGTGTAATGCTATGCTCATCAGTTAAATCACAGCAAAGATAAATGTGTGCATTTTCCTCTACCTAATAACAAAGTATTCATGAGTGGACACAAAATATATGCATATCCATGAAATACAGTTTCCAGAAATACAATTCCAGAAGCATTAGTTTCTTTACTTTATATTCAAATTGAGAAAAGTTTACTCTAGAAATATGGTTATGGCAAGTCCTAGTAACTTCAGCTGCTTCAATGTGCTGCTAAATACAGCAGGAAAAATTCTCGTATCTTCAGATTATATTTCCAATTGATATTTACCTAATTAAATGAATCTTTTAAAATATCATCTGTTGGATAATTTTGTTGCTAAATTATCTTCACAGTTACATTTCCAGTATATTTGGATGTTTGTAACACTTTAATTCTCTAAATAATGCTTTTTTTTAACAGCTAAACTGCTAAATGCTAATATAAATTCTGAAAATATGATAAACATGATTTGCATTTTCAGATTTTCTTTAGCAGGCTTAATAAATGTTTTACTATTTTTAAATTTCTACCGAAATACTTAAGAAAATTGGTTCCATCTAAATTGTTACTTTTAAAATCCAGACAAACTCATTAGAAGTAACCAGACCTGACTTATATCAACTACTGACTTTTTGCAGGAAACATTGGTTATTGGATAACTGAATAAGTATGGAAGCATCAGTTGTTTCTTTGTATGGACACAGTTGCTGTAACTTTTAGGGCCATTTTATTTTTCAAAAAAATGTATACTACTGCAAAAGCAAGAAAGAATTTGTCACAGAGTAGGATATGACTTGTTTTTTCTGTTATCTAAGGAAGAAATTTATAATCTATACAGTAAAAAACTAGTATAGAGAGTGACAGCTTAGTTGTGGCCTTGAATGCCTGACACTGTTTCTCAAACAGAAATACAATTATATAGCACATCAACCTGCTAACCGCACAGGATTGTAAGAAGATACTATAGGGCCCCAAGCCTACCAGATTTACATAGTGTGTTTGGTGTAGACAGGACATGATTCCATGACAGCAAGATTGGATGTGCCTTTTAAGCGTAGTGAAATTATGTGCCATGTCTGCACAGGCACACTCTCTAGGATTTATGATCCGGTAGAAACTCTCTTTATAACTGCTCAATTCTAGGCTGTTCTGGCAAAATGGGTGTGCCAAACAACTAGGTCTCCAGAACAATTTTTAGAGTCAAGCAGCTAATTTTCCCTCTGAGTCAAAGCACTAAAACAATTCAAGGATATTTTGTTCCTGAGCAGCATTTATCGGCAATACGAATGAGACAACACTAAGACTGGTTTCCTTTGTTCTCCAACACATCCCTCTAGGCCTTCAAAACACACCATAGGACTTTGTGCCATATCTCAAGTATTCCACACATGACCTCTGTTTCATGCTATAAAACCCAGTTAGGCAGGCTGCAGCAGCATACTCCTCCTAGGGTAACAGCTAATGCAGAAAAGTACACAACATAGTTGTTATATCTTGGGCCCACAAGAGATCCAGAAGCACTGGGCGACGGAGATCTGGCTAGACTCTCTTACGTGTAGCTAGCCCTGGGTGGTATGATATGATGCTTTCTGCGAGGTTGGGCTTGCAGACAGACAACTCCTTTGCAGCCCGGGTGAGGGGGAGAAGCCTTAGTTTTCCAGAGGGCCGCTCAAGTGAGAACAGCCTCCCAGCCTGCTTTCATGAGCGCATAGCTCTGCACGCTGCTGCTCTATCTCAGTCTCTCTTCGTCATCCTCTGAAGCAGGTCATAAGATCAGAGAGTCCCAGGAACTTTATGGACATTTTTCACAATGTAATAAGACAAAAACATCTTGAACTATTATTTATATAAACTCCTTTCTTATGCAACCCCAGCTCCCTTCAAGTGAGAAAAAATGAAAACAGTGGAAATCTATTTGTTGCTGTCTAAGACACAGGTTAAATGGACTTAGGTACCAAAACACTGTAATTACAGATATATGCAGTTCTACAAATTACGTGACTTCCCTGTCCCATAGAAGAGACGACACAACCCGGGAGAGAAATTGAGTGGGTCAAGCCAGCAGTCCCAGCCATGGGGTCTCCTGGGATCTTTCCAGGTATCTCGGGGTCTCCGAGTTTGGAGAGATGGTTCTGAATCCTGATCTGGGGTCGTGAGGTCCCCTTGGAGTCTCTCAGGTTCACCTTTTCCTCGGTATCCTCCAGAGTCTCTCCCCCAGCTTCCCTCAGGTACGCTGGGTTACCCCCAGTATGCTTAAGCGTCCTCAATGGTAGGACTGGCTAGAAAATGCCTTGCTGATGATTTATTTGTTCAAATTGCAATGTCATTTCCTAATTCGGTGTGGCTGCTGCTGGTGCTCCCAATCTACTTGTTCTGGACTCTCCTGGACGTGTTTGCACTTCTTGATGATCAACAGGTCGTTTTATAGTTTGACTATTTCCTTGACACTCAAACACTAGTCAAGGTTCACTCTATTGTTTGGGACATGTGGCTGATCATATTTCGTCCACTTCTACTACAGTGAAGAATTGGTTCAAGTTCCTGGGCTTATGCTAACAGCTATGGTAATTAGACCTAACTCAGGCTACAGACCTAACTGCTACACCATTGCACTATAAACAGTGAGATATAACACTGGGAGGCAGAGGAAAGGGGGAAGCTGTTTCTGCCTGAAGCAGCTTGAAGAGAAAAGACCTTATTTTTCTTCTTTTTCTGTAGCAAATATATGCATGGCTTTCCATGGGTTGTGTTCTCGCCCTGTCTTCTGCCTGCAAGCCATTGACAGTTCTCTCAATAAAGAGGATTTGCTGTAAATAAATCTGCCCGTGGAATACTCGCTGAATACAAAGCTTTCTGACATTCAGAGCTCTTTTTGTTGTGGAATGTATTATTGAAGGTACCGTTGCATATCACAATGAGATGCGTTCGCAGTTCTTTAATACGCTAGCTGCAAATGCACTTTGTGATCAAATGTCAATAAAATGTGAAATTGAACAGCTTTGCTTTTAATGTTTAAAGAACAAACCTTTATAACACCTTCTTCTTTATTAGAGCCTCAGCTTTTGAAATGTGCTTCTTTTCTTCAACTTTAATCAGGCAGGACATTGTTTTGGACCCTCTTCCCTTTATCTGTGTAGCATATCTAGCATGATAGACTCATATCTTTGCCTCAAGAAAGCTATATGCACTAAAATTAAAAAGTGGAAAAGTTTGTGAAATTGAGTCAGAAAGCATACCTTTCCCCATTGACTTAACTGAATTCCCCAAACTTAAAAAGAGGATGCTGGTGTTAACTCATGTGTATTTAGTTTTGAAATCAGAAATTTGCACACAGAATTAGTGCTTAGCAACTGTAAAAAAGAATCTTTACCAGTTTGGAACAAGGATTATTTTATATGTTTGCTTTTAAAAACCAGGAAATGAACTTAATTATACGGGAGACCTTGTCTGTGCACATAACTGCCCTTCCTATAAATGACTTTTGCATAACTGTTCAATTTGCTGTAGTATCTCTATAATGAATAGGTAGTATTAGTTAAATCATTAGGTAAAATTTTCACATTTTTTCCCCATTTGCACTCTCAGACACGAGTTGATGATCTATAGGGTTATAATTCAGAGAGAAATTCTTTCATTGCCTCATTATACTAAATACAATATGCTTTTTATCAAACTATAAATAGACCCATTGGCTGTTACTTAGTCTAAAGCTCTCATAGTGTCTTTTTTTTTTCTTACTTAAACTCATGCTGCATGATGTCTTCTTTTTAGGGTATAAGATATGTAAAGATACATGGAAAAATAATTGAAGTATGGACAAAATTTCAATGCAAACTCTATATGGTTTGTGAAAAACATAGTATCTACAAATCCCAGACAATGACCATTTCTCCAAATATGAAATATAGTCATAGTATAGTCCATGTTCAGTTTCATCCCAGTAATGTGAGGTATCCTATATGGACTATTGGGAGTTAATAAAAAGTGGCCATTACCATGAAATAGCTGGAACTAAAGAACAGTCCAAGTAGAGTTATGATTTAATCTTCTTGAAAGCTAGGAGATTTTCTATTCATCATTTCTATACTTATGTGAAATTTGACAGCATTACTTGCTAAATCAATAGGAATTACAGTACCTGGGCAGAAGCGCTATAGGTAGTCTGAGTGGTAAATATTTCACGTCCTTCAAATTTTGTGAGAAAAAAGGCCAATCATTGATTCTAAAAACAAAACAACAGCAAAACATTTAAAAATCCACTTTTCCCAGAGCACTAGTTCTAATATTTTTCAATGTTATTTCTATTAAAAGACTGATTTCCCGAGAATACCTGTCACCCAGGTTTAAGATAAATATTTAATGGCCTTTTATATCCAGCATTCTTAAACCTAGATTCCTCCCATTTAGGATAAACTGCCTGAACATGAGGGGAAGGGAAAGAGTAGGATTGATTCCTCTCTCTGAAAAGGGAAGAAAAAAGGTGAATTTTAAAAGTTTTATCACAGGAATAGACCCTATACTTAGTATAAATCCCAGCAGGCACGGAATATATATATTTTTTCATTTCAGAAACAAGCGTCTTGACACAAACAAGTTCTGCTATGTCCACTGTATCAAATGATGGAAGGTGCACTTTCACCATGAAATTCCCCAGTCTCTGGAAGGAGGTGGAGCATGGCAGCTTAGTATGTCTTCCTATAGACTCCTGTTTCAAATGAGGGCATCTGACAGCATTATCGGAGGTGAATTCTTAGCTGTTTTTCAGGAGCTCTGGCACTGACGGTTTGCATGACATCTGAGCTATTAACAAGGTGGAATCATTTTTGACATAGCTACTACCCAGAATGCTGTTACATGCAAGGTACCCACCCCATTTACGTGTGAAAAGCAAGGGAGTGATATCAGATATCATTCTCTCGGAGAACCCAGTTAAAGGTAAATACTTCTATAATTTCAACATTGATGAACATTGATACCACTTGTCTTCGCAAAGGTTGGAATATCTACTGTTATGCCTGAAGCTGGTAGTTCTGCCTAATGATAGCACGACCTGTGCTATATTACACCTTTCTTATCTTTTTTCTTCTGTAGTCTCTCCTTCTGTAAAGATAGTAATACACTTGAAAAACAAGGTCAGGGATAGAGGACAGCACTGTCAATCTGCAAATTTACAGTTACTTTGTTACAATATTCACAGGAAGTTTGAACAAAACAGTGAAGAACAAAAAATAACGGTGATGAGAAAGGATAAGAAAAGTACTGTAATATGGGAGAAAGCATGCATTCTGTACTTAGTATATTCATTCTAAGTAGCTATGACAGTTTCAAAATTCTAAATGCTTTGTTATTTAGGTACTCTTGGAAAAATACATGAGGAATGCATGAGGAAATAAGAGCAGTAGTTTTTTTAAGTTTTTTAACACAATCATGAGAAAATAAGTACTTCTTTCTATTGTTTTACTTTTGCAAAAAATCCAACATATATTTTCATAAAATCACATCTTATAGTTTTGATTAAAATGGTCATCTTTCTCTTCAATATTTGAAAATATTTTTAAAATTCCATTCCATCTTTATATTTTCTGAAAAATTTGACACTTGCCTCCTGTGAAAGATTAGTCTTTGAAGATCTCAACAACATTTTTGTGCAAAACACTAGTTGAAACTTGGCACGTGTTGTAGTATATATATTCTTCATATATAGTTGAATAGAACACAATATTATCGCAGTTGCTTTTCCAAAGTGATCACACCCTGTATCATCACCATCTAAAACCTCCTTTAAACCCAAAGGGCAGGAATGTGCTTTGAGGTCATAGACCTCATCATTTATCTTAACTAACATCTACATAAAGTTCTTACACAATTACAGTTCAATTCCTTCTGTTATTTAAGATTCCTACTGATTTCTGGGCAATTTTTGTGTGTGCTCTCTGAAGGAAGGGGTTTTTTTTTTTTTTTTCAGATCCTTCATTAGCTTTAGAAATCATAATGTGTATCTTAAATTAAATTAGGTAGTTTTTTTGAGGACATATAATGAATATAGTACATAAATGAATAGCTCCTATAACCTTGACATATAAGCACATATCATGCTGGGTTTTTCACTCGTTTTCTCTAACAGTTTCTATCATTTGCATGCAGTTTGGGGATTTTAATATAAATATTCAAACAGCATACTGATAGCATTTCTGTTGATAATGCCTATCTGATAGGGTCTAAATTTTATTAGTGCTTTATCTCTGCTGAGTGTAAGATTGACTCTGAATTTCATCTCTTAGTTATTTTGAATCCCTGTTGATTCTATAAATAGCATTAGAATCCCTATGTGTTATAGACATGAGTTTTACTTCTGTCAAAAATGTGGTAAAATTTATTTCTGCCACAATGTAGGGAAGTAACTCTAAGAATCAAATGCCTTTCCATAACAGAGATTATACAGAAGTACACAAAAGTACACAACGACTCTTTACACTTATAAAAAATGTAGGGCACAAGACCTCTTCTTAGATTTCATGTTCTGTACTAGAAACTGTTTAAAAGAAATTGAACTTCAATCACATTATGTTACTACTCACGTACTATTCAAGAGGCATATATTTCAAAGATATTTTTGTGTCTTCTTGGTGATGAAAATAGTCTACCTGATTCTTGCAGAAAGGAATTACCTGCTGGACTTTATTAATTTATCTGCAGACATATCAGAAGTTGAATATTTATAAAGGATTTTTACATAGTTCTCTGGGGAGAAACTGTTGCAAAACATCAGGCATCAGGCTTCATACGCATGTAAGGCAGATTTTCTGTTTCTTAAAAAGTCTATTCTGATACATAAAGTTCTGTGACTGTGAAGATGTCAGTGGTTTATCAGTGGAGAAGTTACATGAAGTTCCTTCTTCTCTCATCTTCCAGTTTTAAGATGTTGAGGTTTTCTAACTCGTTAGGTACTTCTAACTCGTCAAACACATAATTAAGGTAATCAGCAAAGTAGTTGAAACACTTTATCTTTAGCTATATGTGTACCTCTTTTGAGGAAAGCTTTATCTACAGCACTGTCATTTCCTCTGGTTTTTTAATTTGCCAGTGTTCATAGGGGCAGTTTGGGCTGCAACATTCTCTGCTTCTTTTCCAGTAAATTGTGAAAGAACTTGTCTGACTTTTTGAAAGAATCACTGGCAGCACATAACAGGACTGTGATCACATGCATAATACTTGTCTGCCTTTATACTGAACAGAGCATAAACTGCAACACAACTGAGACACAATCTGGAAGATTTCCCTAAATTTAAAACACCTCCAAATTGAAATCAGCAATTCTCTACGTGTATTAATGGGAAAGGGAAAGAGTTGGAGGGAAAGCAGAGGTTCCCACTATGGTAAAGTCTCTTGCTTAGAAAGAGCCCTAACGATAACCAAAGAGCACACTGCAGGAAAAATCTATAGATGTTTTCCTATAAAATCATAGCCGTGCCTTTTCAGGCTTGCTCCTCAGCCGTACTGTAGGCTGTACCCTCTTGAAAAGGGCTTTTGTTCCCCTGGGAGAAGTATGACTGGGCTTTAAGGTAGACATATCACTGTTTTATTTTTTAGAGGCTACAGAAATAATATGATTTACCTTGTAGTCTGACAAGCCAATCAGACTTGGACAGACCTTTGGCCTTAAAAACCTTTAATCGCAATACTGCAGGATTTTGTGGCCAAAACACATTTCCTTATCTTGTCCTGTTGTTCTGTCACTAGGGAAGGAGGGTGGTAAAGGGGATTGTATGTCATCTTCTGTGCCTCCGGCATGAGTGGGAATGCTCTTCCTGAGGCTGCCAATTATGGCTCTATAGCCCAAAGCCCTCTGGCCATTTGGTTCAAAAGTAGTCATACAAAGACTTGGTCCTAGGAGCCTCTGGTAGAACAAACATGACATTTTACTAATTAGCAAAATACTTGGCAATTCAATTTGCAGGTGTCTTTAACAATGGAAGAGATACACAATTTAATAAACCCAATGCATTCTTGGGCGTATTTGAGTTTTTTGGAATTTGAAACTATTTTTGCTCAAGTGAATCTCAAGACTACATGCATGGAATGAACTAAATTCACATTAAGACCATGAACAACATTACATCTCCCACATGAATCTCTGAATTATTGAACACATAGAAGAATGTTTTGCAACCTTGATTAGGGAATTGTTAATCAGGCCCATAATAGTATGTAGGTCAAAAACCAATTAAGAGAGTCTGACTAGAATTTATGATTAGGCAGCTATTAGAAACATTGCTTATTAAACAAAATAAAAAGATAGGTTCATAAATATGAATTCTTTTTTTCGGTGCTCTGGATACAGTATGACAGTTTGAGCAGCAATAAAGCAATACGTTAGCTATCAATTACTAACTTCAGGAACCTAGAAATAGTTTGGCTGATGAAAAGCTTGTTCAGCCCTTAACAAATACTTGGCTGTCACAATAGTTTATTTAAAATACCATTGCAGCGGCCCTAGCTTTGGCTTTTATTTTTGTATCTTCCAAACAAATAAACTATGTGTAGTGTTTTCAGTCAGACTTTGAAGTTCAATCTGTTCTGGCAAGGCAGTGGTACTTTACAAATAGTAAAAATACAATTCCTGCTGTTACTTATCCTGCAGAACCTTTTTCTTATCAGAAAGGCTTGCAAAACAAATGAGCAGCTGGATCTCTGCTAACTGTAAAGTTTTGTAAAACTGCGCCATTGAGACAACAAAGGAGCACGGCAACAACTCCAGCATTTCAAAAGGCACAAAAAATCCCAGAGATAAATATGAGATATCGTATCTCATTTTTGATCCGCAAAGAAAGATGATTAGCATATCACTTCACCCCATCTTCACCTTTGTCTTCCATAAAGATAAATATAATTTCACTATTTCAGAAACTTGTAGAAAATAAGGTTTTGTCATTTAAAAATACCTGTATGTGCATAAAGCACTTATGAATCTATCTTTGAAACTATTAAAAAAACAATACATTCCACTTGATAAAAGAGACCACATTTTTTTCTTCAGTCCAAAAATCTTTGTGAAAAACATTTTAATTTCCAAGGAGAAAAGTAATGTTTGGTATTAGGTGAAGGATGCTAAAGATGAAACATCCTCATGAGCTACAAGCTGAAGCTGAGTTTCAGATAAATCCAAATTAACAAATCCCAGAGTGTGTGTAGGGGGAGGACACTGAAAAGATTGTCATGCAAGAACAATACTCAAGTAAATAGGATTATCGGTAATGATGTGCTCAAGCTGTGAAGAGAAGATTTCAGAGGATGCTAAGGGAACCAAGTGAGTGTCGGAGGAATTACAGAGTGCAATTTGTGTCTTATCTCTTTCTAGGGTAATATGTTTATTTTTTCATAAAAATCCAGCAAGGAAGGGTGACAATGTTGTCTCCTGATAGATCCATTGTGACGATAAAGGTATCAAACCTCAAAAAAGATTTTATGTTTTATGGTTAAATATGCTCTCAGGAAAAAGAATATTATGAGAGGAAGAACTGGGGCTGCACATCTGTTGGGCTTTTAAAAACTGTCTTGATAAGGGACTTCTGTCCCTATTTTTTGATGGATATCTATATGCTTGTTCTCAGAACATAGACCTAAGAGATTTTATAAATGTACACATTCACAACTTTAAATTTGAAATAGTTTGTGGACCAAAGTAGCTTTAGAAGAAAGTAGCTTCAACGGAATTATTTAGGAAGAATTGATAGTAGGATTTTTGGTTACGGTCCTACAAATGTCTCACAAGACCTGAAATCAGTTCAGCATAGGTGTTTTAAATCGTATTGTAAGCAGGGCTGGCACAAGCATGGTATAAATGGCAACGGTTTGTCAAGAATGGAGTAGACTGAAAGCTGAAGGAGAGGATCAACAGCATATGACTAGTGCTAATAAATAAGGCCTACGGACTGTTTCCTGGCACTGAAGTTGGAGGGTAAACAGATTGGCTGTGTTCTCAGTTCATAGAAGTTAGCCCTGGACCTCCTCTGGCTCTACAAAAATAATTATCTTTTGTGTGCATCTTCATTTCACAGTGCCTAATGCAGGGTGTGAACTGTCCTGTAGCCAACCACAGCAGTTGATATTTTCACGGTGTGAAACTGAGGGTAGGGATATGCGGGACGCCCTGGATGTGGTAGGAAGCATGAGGGAATGCTGGAAGGTGCGAAGCCTGCCAGAACAGTGGTGGAGGACTGGAAAGGGTAGCAGGATCCCAGCCTAGACCTGTCTTGACTAAAACTGTCTACAGACAGTAACCCTTTGGAGACAGTTTCCCTTGAACTGTGCCTGAGTGTTGCCTGGGAGCATGCTGCAAGTGCCAAAATGATGCCAGGAGGCTTGCTGATAGCACGTCAGTGAGGGCAGTCCATGCTTGAGGTTCCTCATTCCTCTTTTATGTGCAAGTATGGACATTGCCAGAGAGGCTGGGCTTACTCTCAACAGGCTAACCACGTTGACTCCTCCTCTTGTTAAATAAGAAAAAATTCGAAACTCTCAAAACAGGCTCCTCCTCTGAATTTCCTTCCAGAAGTGTCTGTCTTTGTTAACTGTAATAAACAGCATATGCCTATATTTTTCCACCTCTCTGAAATGGCCTCAAGGCATCCACATATAATGAATATAGAAACAATATCATATGTCCCATTATGATATTAAACAAATTTAAATTAGTTTAAATTTGCAGTAACAATCAGAGGAGATAGGTAGGATTTATAACATCTCCTATTTTACCACTAGGGAAGTTAATGCAGAAAGGACCATATCTGCACTTCCTGCTATTTCAGTCATCATGACAAGTAGTATAAAATTCAAGGGGGCAATGAATTTTTCATACCGCATTGCAAGAACCCTCTCAGTATTGTCACTGGAGCCACGATGCCTAAGGCAATTCTGAATAGAAGGTGGCCTGAGTCACTAGGCATGATCTTGCTGAATTTAGGTGTTATTATTCCAGCAATTTTTGTGATTTTAAGTTACACATGTAGAAGTAGAATATGCTCCGTACGGTTTAAAGATGATAAATGTATGTGCAGATGTGTGAACCTCATGGTTATTGGTCTCTTTTTTAAACATTAAATAATGTTATATTAGCTTGAAAATAGGTAGTTTTCATTTTAATGTTCCCCTGTGATGACTCAGACCCTTTCTTTGATGTCCTTCCACAGGCAGGTGGAGGCCATGTGGGTACTCCATTGCATCTAAAATGATATTCAAGCCTATTCTTAGCCTAATGAACCCAGTCTTGGATTTACTTTATTCACAATTAGAACTTTACAGGCGGCGCTAAAGTGTGACTATAGCAAAGACCGGCTGAGAAAATGAGCTGTATTTCTCTATTGGCCCTTCTTTGCATACATGCATTTCCCAAGACAAATGTTTTGATTGGAGTTTCTTGACTATGTAACTTTCCAAACCAGATTTTGGCTGTCTTTGTCCTCACAGTAAAATGAGAGCTGTCAAGTCACACAGAACTTTATTGTTCTAGTTTTTATATTACTAGAGGAAATGTTTTTGCCCTCTGAATTCTTTACCATCTCCTTCCTTTCCACCTTAACTTATTTAACTTACACTTTTGACTACACCCTTCTCTAGCTTTCTCAACAACTGCATTTTCTTGCTCATTAGCTATAGCTCTTTACCTCTAAGAATCCGTAAATTACCTTTCTGCTGTTACTAACCAGCTTTGCAAGTCAGCCTGAAGTTTTTCGACAGTAGTCCCTGAAAATATGTGCGACTATTTCAGGAACAATTATGTTCCCTTTTTTATGACTATTTGGACAGTATGATCTGCACAGGTAGATGGGTAGTGTGACCTCTAACTGTCACAAAATGCATAGAGTAAAAGGAAGAACATGGAGAATAGATCAGCTGATTCAGTGGGACTGAATTATTTAATTTTTACTAAAGATGTATGCATGCCTGTGATTCACCCAGCTGTTAGTCAGAAAAATATCAAAGTAAGATATAAGCCATTGAACTTCATATGTCTTCAGTGAAGTAAATGATAAAATTTTTATTCCTGGGTTTTACATTAAAAACAGAATATATAAACCCTGCAACATTTCTGATGCAATAAATTAGAGGCAGAATAGTTTGATTTAGGATCTGATTATCCATTGTTATTTGCACTTCAATTTTCAGAGACAGATGATAATGTAGAGGCAAAAAAAACTTTTAAAAGTTATTTAATTTACAGATCATCTTCATATCTCTTTTGAAGGCTGCCTGCAGCAGGACTGTATGCTCAGTCAAACAGTGTGCAATGAACCTACCTTATGTTGCCTGCATCGTCTTCCTGAAACTGGGGAGAGAGATGGACCAGCATGTAGGGTGTATCAAGATTTGTTAATGTGAATAAGAGGGAACTGAGCCAGAAAATGTCTCTGGTGCCCAAGAGTGAGCCCAAAGAAACAGTGCCTCTCTTGCCTCTGGTACATGCTTAGAAAATTCATATCTTTGAATGTAGCATATGCACGTGTACAAACCTAAAAGGTCAAGTATGCATCTGGCAAATGGCAATGATGTAAATCTAGCAGCTTGGATCCATCTAAATAATATGCATCTTGGGGATACTCTGCAAAAGCTTTCCTTTCTGCTCAGTTGCAGTATTATGCAAACTCCCAAGTCTCAGCATGGTGTTATTCTTCTTAAGCCTTGTATTTTAGAGTGAGAAAAGCAGGTAGGCACCTGTAAGGCTAAGTGTAATTGCAGAGTTATTATGAAATCAAATTTTGTTTTAATAACGATGAACAAAGCACAGGTGGAAGCAAGTCATAGTTTTGCCTGTCCACTTTAATATAACATTTTTTATACCTATCCAAAAATTGTTATTTATCATATTATACTTAAGAATGATGCTGTTAAAATAATGATTCCGGGTGGAGTGGACGTACTGTACTCTGTATGTATGCTTCAACAATATACACACTAGAGTAAACTATAATATTATGAATAGACTATGAACAGTTATGATCCTTGTCTGAAGCCAGTAGGATCTGGCACTGACACAAAGCCCATTGGAACCAGGATTTTGACCATTAAAATGGGAGTGAGAAATGCTTCCTATTTGTAACATTGCAGAGTTAATATTGCTTTGCAAATTGCTTTCCGTTCATACTCACTTATACAGCAATCCTGAATCACTCCCCTTACGTGTTCTTTGTTTCTAGATTTGTGTTACACATTCTTGAAGCAGTTACGCCTCTCACTCAAATCCAAATACATATTTATATATATTTTTTCTTATATGGTTTCCATATATTTTTACATAGATGTAAAATGCACACCTTTCCCATGCACACCTACAAACACAAGAGTGCATGTGAGCCATGGTATGTACAGTTGCAAGGTGTGAATGAAAAAGTATTAAGCTACACATCCTAAGAAAAAATATAGTGTGTAAAGTCAGAGAAACAAAGTGACAATTGTTCTATAGACCTGATTCTGCATTCCATCTCATAGACTGCTTAACTAACTATTTATTTATACCTTTCAACGTATAGAAACATGGATAATTATTGTCTGCATGAGAGAAAATAGTGAGCCTTAGAGTAAGTAGCTTCCAGCTCTCCGTTTTTTAAGTTTTTTTAAGACATGGACAGTTTTTTTGGTCTTTTCCTTGCATTTTTACAAGAAAGCTGCAATCACTTGCATATAACAACTGTAGGATTTTTATTTCTGTATCATGTAGCACTAATAGAGCAAAAAGAGAGCAACCTGTTCATTGCAGCCTGAAGTACACACAGAGCTGATCGCTCTGCAGTCCAAGCATTGCCATCAATGGCAGATAACGTCTTTCTGGCTTAGATTCAGTTGCTCAAATTCATTCATCTAGTGCCATTTTTAGATTCTGTGGCCTGGGTTGCTGGCTGCCGTGTTGAGAGAGTGTGGCTCTGCCACAAGACCTGTGCAATGTTTGCTAGCTTTGTGCAGATGTTTTGTGTGCTGCAGGGTTAACTGCCCATGTTTAGGGGCATAAGCCTTCCACTTCTATGGTCAGACCCATTGCCCTGTACAGTCGGAATCCAACAGAGCCCTTGACCAAAGCTTTTCACGGAAGTTAGCTGCAGTGTCTCCGGTTTGTATAGTTATAGATGAATGTGGGTTTTCTTAAAAAGGAACGAGCTTGTGACCACGAGCTTGTAGGCAAATTTTATTTACTTTTATGTGTTGTTCAGTGTAACATCTTACTGGCTTGCAAGGTTTTATCTGATAATTTAAAGGTCTTTCTCCTTTTCTGAAAGATTTTCTTGTAGGGCTTTAGTGCTTTCCGGGACAACAAATGGAAGAGTATTTTCATCTCAAGCATTCTTTATGTGTATTAGTCTGATTGATTGATGGCAATTCAACATTTTTTAAAATTAAAAACAAAAAGAAGTCCCAGATTAGGGTTCTTCAGCACACAGCCCATAGATAGCCACAGCTGATCTGCACCACGAGGCCCAGTGACAGCAAGGTCAAAGTCCTACATTGATGTGACTGAGAAGCAGAGGAGCGTATTGTTGAGAAAAGGTAACACAGGGAAGGTTGATTAGTGTGGAAAAGTCTGAAGAAACCACTGATATGCAGCCCCTGCAGAGGCAGCCCTTCCAGATCTCCAGGCTCCAAGCCAGCTAAATACCTTTCAGGGAGGATCTCATGGGCATCCTACCTTCTGCAACTCCCTCCTCCTGCTGCAAATTTTGCTCCTAACAACATAACTGAAGGGACTGTGATTTTTTTTTTTTTTGGTAAACATGAGTATATTTATTTTTTGAAGGAGTTGGGGAAAGCAATCAGGTGATCTTTTCTTTTGTCAGTGTATCTAGTGTCATAGCAGAATGCCCAGTTCCTTGCTTAATAACCTAATGCTGGGTCTGGGGCTAAAGAAATATATGCACTGCATAGCTTTAAATGAATAAAATGCAATTCCGAGTGCAGTACATGTAAACACTACAATATTACACAGTTTAATGTTTTGTAGGCATGATTTTGTCACAGCTGAAGGTTTTCATCTGGTGTGCTAATTTGCATTACAATGCTCCTCATGTCCCTATATTTCTAAATTATTATTAGACTTCTTTTCCGAGCCATTCAATGTTCTCCTGGATGCATTATCAGAAATATTGACAATATGTGGATATACATTTTCAAAGAGAGCAATAATGTCTTAGTGTCTATGAAAGTATACTGCATTTATTAAATATTTTTGTGCTTAAAATGAGCAAATATATAATCTTTACACAAAAGTATAAGACAAGACTTTTTTTTGCAAACATTTGCCATATTAAATACTTAATAATTACTCGGGATTAATTTTAATGGTAAATTAGAAGACTCCTTTTTGAGCCAAGAATTTCTGAAACTGCCTTCTGATCACAACAGCAGAGACAATAAAGACAGATAGTAAGTTTTAAAAAGAATATAAGTGCTTTCCAGACTGAATTATGTAATGAGACACAGTCAAGTAAGGTACAGAACTCAGTGATACAGGAGATGTCATCTGTTCTTGTATACCTAGACTTATGCACATAAGTGACCAATAGCTTTATCTTTGGATATAGCTTTTTAGCTATTTTATAAAAGTAATTGTTGGATTGCTTATTTTATAGAAAGCCTGCTGCCTTAACATTCACAGAATCACAGAATGGCCAAGGTTGGCAGGGACCTCTGGAGATGATCTAGTCCAACCCCCCTCCTCAAGCACGGTCCTCTAGAGCACATTGCCCAGGATCACGTCCAGACGGGTTTTGAATATCTCCAGGGAAGGAGGCTCCACCACCTCTCTGGGCAACCTGTTCCAGTGCTCTGTCACCCTCACAGTCAAGAAGTTTTTCCTCACATTCAGATAGAACTTCCTGTGGTTCAGTTTGTGCCCATTGCCTCTTGTCCTGTCACTGGGTACCACGGAGAAGAGACTGGCCCCATCCTCTTGACACTCCCCCTTCAGATACTTGTACACGTTTATGAGATCGCCTCTCAATCTTCTCTTCTCCAGGCTAACAGGCCCAGCTCTCTCAGCATTTCTGCATAGGGAAGATGCTCCAGTCCCTTTATTATCTTTGTAGCCCTTGTTGGACTTTCTCCAACAGTGCCATGAACATTGGGAATAAATGGATAAATTTGTCCTTGCTTGTATGTATAAACATTCTCTCTTACTATATTGTGTAAAATACTTTTCAAGCTACTTCTAAAATAAGAGTACGCAAAAGGTTAATACCATACTTATTTTTAGCTTCACGTGTCTGTGAAAAAATGGCAATTTTACTGTATTCATTGTGATTTGAAAGCAGATAAATAATGAATAGTTCAAGTGATAATTACCTTATTTCAATATTTACAGAAAACTGGCACTTCATCATCATCAAAGCACATTGAGAATTTTCTTATTATCTACCCAAGTGCCTGGTTTCTATAAATATTGAAATTTGGTAATTATCTCTAGCACTATTTCTTCCTTATCTACTTTTCAGAATTGAACAAATAGAAATATCATTTAGTCATTAACATTTGCCAAATACTTATCTGGTTTCTTTTTAATGAGACAGCATAAGTAAGGAAGGTAAGTTGCAAAATAAGGTCAATGAAATAGAATGAAATATGTCGGATCAAAGGAATCCAAAAGAATGAGCTAAGACCATATTATTCAAATACCTGAATTTATCCTCAGTCCATTCCTAAAAGGAAAGTCCACTTTACTAACAATAAGAGAGTCTAACTCACCAATAGGAGACATTGACATCATGAAAGCAAGATCTCTAATTTAACATAGATTTGAGCCAGTTCATTTATGTGGCCGTTCTTAGTTGGGTTAGGAAGCTATATGATGTTTCCCCGGGGGTTATCCCAAGGAAGCCCATTTGGGAGGTGATAGACAGGGCCCAACTGGATTTTTCTGAATTTATCACTGCTGCAGTTGTATTTCTTATAGTCACACCTATCTGTACCTCACGTAACTGAAAAGAATTTATCTGTAATTTAGAATATATAGAGATCTTTTAAACTCTAGTCCTGTGCAATATACTGTGCAAACCCAAGTAATGGGACATTGCAAAGGCAAATTGATATGGACTTTAGGGATAGAAGAATCATCTGTACCCTAGAGAAAGGGCATAGGTTACTCCACGTGGGTATAGGCTGCAATTTGTTTCGTTGAAATAAATGTGTCAAAATTTCAAAATCTCTTGTTCTATCAATGTATTTTGATATGCTCTGAAGTTTAGCTCTAGCTTGGGGGAATCTTTAGCTATGTTTGTTCTAGCAAATAAAAGAGGGCCAGAGAATGGGTTCAAGCGCTGTTCAGTGACAGTCCATATAATTTAATCATTTGCATGCACTCCAACAGGTTTGGCCAATGCTAGCTTGCACTATCCCAGACATACTGAGGCATCACATGTCAGGAACTGTTCCTGAGAGCAATTCAGATGTTTTCTGGAGAAGGAGAGTTAAGGGATGCGGGTACATTAGCCCAAGGGCCAGAGAATGGCCTTGATCTATTTTACTTTCTTTTTTATTTATTTATTCTCTACATTCACTTGTCTTTCTCTTTAATAAGATGCATTGATCACTAACATTTTTAACCAGACAGCTTGGATGGGATTCATCTCATCCATCCTGAGGTATCAAGGGACTAGCTTCTCTTTACCTGCCAAAAGAGAGAAAAGAGCACTCCTTGAACACAATTTTCAGCTGAGCTGTATTATACATTTATCTTAGCATGAGATGAACTGTGACCAGAACCATTTCTTTCACTGAGTGTCAATGTAATCTGAACAACTAACTCAGAGGTAGATGTCTATAATATATCTATGATGTATATTCTGAGAGTGGATCAGATGAAGTGTACCTCTTACGCCTTTCTTGGTTTCTCTTTTTATAATGTAAGGCCCAGTATGGCACACACCACTTCATAGAGATGAGCACCCTCTGCATGCTTCATATAACTCCTGATCCTCATTAAATAGGAGCTCAAGTAATCCGAGCTCTTTCTAGACACTTCCTTCCCTAAGAAAAAAATGGCGTGAAATAAAAGAAGTACCTGATTTTTTTCCACCTCCTGCTACATATATATAATAAAAGGGCTATAATGTGGCCACAGCAGTGATGCTAAAGGAGTTCAGCATGAAATTATGCCATAATTAAGGTCTTACAAATTAACATTGATTTCCCCCCCCCATCTCTAGGATTCAAGAAGCTGCAAACTAAGCCAAGACAAATGTGTATTTTCAGCACTTATTATATCTTCCCGTTACAAAGAGCAATGAAAGTAAGAATGCCATTATTCATAACTCAGAGATACATAGCCAGTCCAAGCTGTCTAAAGAGACATAAGAGTACGGCATTATTTTCCCAAATTGCTGTCATGGTGAAAATTAATGAGACATCCTTATGCAAATACTGTGAAGCTCATAATAAAATTCTTGGCTATCTGCTTGCTGTCACTTGATTTTGATTCTTCTGCTGAAAGAGAGCTAAAAAGAATGTTACTTCCCCGATTGTTCAGTATACTACAGAAGAAAACCACTAGTGACCATCCCTGGGCACTTATTAGAAGGCAACAGCAGAGCTATGAACCCACCACATGTCGTTCAGTAGCCTTTTAAGGCACGGAGAGGGAAATTAGGAAGACATAATTTTAACAGGTTATGTTGAGAGCAAGATCAGAGGTACCATTTATTAAAGGAAACTGGAAATGTGTAACATAAAAGATGCTTATCCTACAAAGAGTAAATAGTGATATTAAAAATGATTTAAATATATAAAAACTAATAATAGAGCAGAGCTAGGTCACGGCAGTTTAACGAAAAGTAGGGCTGAAAGTATCAGCACTATGAAAAAAATATATTTGCGTTTGTCTGACACGCCTTTTTTCTGCCACACTGGTTGAAATGTTTCTCTTTCTTATTATTTTAATTTAGGAATCTGTGGCTGTTATTCTACAAAAGAAAAGCAACACCTTTCCCGCAATATATAAACCTCAGTTCCGTTCCTTCAGTCATTTTTGTCTTACTGCGTTGGAAGCTAATGTTCTTATCTCATAGCCACAGGGGCAAGAAAAGGAATCTAGAAAGAAAGGGGAAAATAATATGAAAAAGCAACTCATTGGGTGATATGCTATTTTACATGCAATAAGCTTTTGGTAGCATAAGGTATAACGGTTGTGCTAGCCGCTGTACTCCTGCAAGTTCGTTTGCCTTGATTCCAGCATGCTTGTGTCTGTGTCTGTGAGAGGAGGGCTGCCACTCTGGCAGGCAAACCTTTTTTTCTGCAGAGCCACATAAGCGTGGCCTCACAAACATCAGCTGAAGACACAAGCCCTTAAGGGCTGGGTCAGAGCAGAGACCGACATCCCACAGTCAGGCAATCATGCCATGGAAGTGTAGTCCCAAAGTGTTGGCATAGCATCCAGTTCCTGAAATTCTGCATCTGCCATGATCCACAAAACGCTTCTCCAGTCCTACTAATATGAAATATCTATGACATAGAAGTGCAAAAGCCATAAATTATAATGCGCTATAAAGTGCAAACAGGAACTTGGGGGTATATTCAACAAAGTCACCTAATAAAATGTGACGTATTCCAGCTTTCTCTATCATCATTTTCCAAGGTTCTCAAGGCAGCTTTGCAAATACTGTATTTTTATTGCTTTGGCAAAGGGAGATGGTATGTTCAAGTAAAGAACATTCCAAACATTCTATATTTTTATAGGGAATCAGAAGGAGGTATGCCAGAGTTTCTGGAGATCAGGATCTCAAAGTTTACCATCATTCTATGTGTCCTTTCATACTGGAAAATTTGGTTAATACCACGAAAATTATATCAGAAGTTTTTTTTTTTTTTTACATTACAATTACATTATCTTCCTGTTTGCAACTAATTAAAATAGTGTTCCAGATTTCACATTTCCTAGATTTCTTAAATAAAGTGTATTTATTACAAGTAATCATGCTGTTTAGAAATGTTAGACCAGAAACGATCTTATTTTTACTCCAGAAGACAATATACTTAAATTAGAAATACCTTTCTCCAAGTATTTTGAATGGTTATCTGTCAATGCGTTACACAAAGTTAACACATTTATAAACATGCATAACTTACAAGAGAGTTACAGAAAGGAATAATTTTAACATATTAACGACTGCTAATGCATTCTCTTTATTTAAAAATGCATATTTCATTACAAATGGCTTACTGAATTATGAGATGGCTTTTATATCTGTCTTTATTTCATTTTGAATGTGTTATGGTTTATTTTAACCTGCCCGCAATCACTTCGACTCTCCTTACTTCATTTTCAGAAAATGTCATCTTCATTACCCATATCTTCTAAATATACTCAAGCTATTTATAATGAATTATGAAATATGAAAATACATTTTATGTTATCACAGTGGAATTGTTTGTCAACCATAAGTGCACTGCAGATGTTTATAATTTTTAGATTTTTTTTCCTGCTTTTAAAGTTAATTGCAAATGTTCACAGATGACCAATACTATTTCTGTTTTATAATCTTACAAAAAGCATGCCAGAAGGAAGACTTTTCCACACACACTATAGCTAATACAGAGAAATGACCCAGTAACCAGGCTGATTGGAAAATTTGGCTGGGTAATAGTAAAGTTACCTACATTAGAGCACAAACATTAAGGCAATACTGTAGGAATAAAGTGATTTGAGGGTAATCTTAAGTGAATCGCTTTACTCAACGTAGTTTAAAGGGGATAAAAGATGAGTTTTCTTTTATTTTGTTTTCAGTAAATTCCTTCATTGTCTTCTTTATTCTCTGCTGGTAGATGCATTGTTAGATGCAGATTTCAGCGTCATTGGGTCAACAGATACTAAGTCATAAAGCAAGAAATGGGTCTGACCAAAGGTGAGTCTAGCACAAAAGCTTATCTCCAGCAGCAGTTAAAAGTAAATGTCCAGAGAAAAACATAAAAACAGCATCTAGTAATACTTCTCTCAGCCTCTAAGACTACCCGAGGCAGGAATGGTTTTTGTGGATTTTTCTAACATGGGTTTGTCTAGTCTTCCTATGAACCCATTTACATTTTATAATCCACAACACTCTATGTCAGAGATGTACAGTGTAACTGTAACTATATTTTGAACCTGACAGCTGATAGCTTCATTTGACGCCTGATAGTTCTTTTGCTGTCAAGGGCAGAGAACAATAGATCAGTTCTCTCCATGCTCTATCATTTCCCCCTCAGTCGTTTCTTTTCCAAGCTGAAGAGTCCTAGCCTACTTATTTAAAAACTGCTTCATACTTTTCATATTCTTTTTGAACTTCTCTTAACCTTTTCCTATTTCTCTACATCCTTCTGTTTTCTGGGGAGCTACAACACTAACAATAAGCAAAATGAGGTATACAGCTGTATAATGACATTGTCCAATTTGTAGAATTTCTTTCCTAATAACTCCTAACTCCTAATAACTTAGTTATTCCTAATAAGTAATTCCTAATAATCAGTTTATCTAGTATCGTCAGAGTATTTTCCATTATAACTTCAAGATCTTTGCTCTGAGGGGTAGTGGTTGACTCTTTGAAAATTATTTTTTCCCATGAACGTTACTTTGCATCTATCTACATAGGATTTCATTAGCCATTTTCTTCCCCAGTCTTTTGGTATACCTTCAGAGTTGGCCCGGGTCTTTGCTCCCCCAAATGGCTTAGTATTATCAGCAACATTTTCACTTCATTTGTTACCCTCTGTTCTAGGTCATTTATGAATATATTGAACAAGGTGGGTGCCTGCCCAAGTTCTTGCGAAACTTCATTGGTGACCTCCATTCACCGTGAAAACTGGCCATTTACTCCCATCTTCTGATACTGTTTTGTAACCACTTATAAATTGATGCAAGGAACTCTTACTCATAGTTTACCTACTAACATTTGATGAGGGACCTAGTCCCCAAGATCCTCTTTAGCACTTGCTTGTCGTAACTAAAAAGTTAGTCAGTCTTGACAAGATGAGAGTGAAACTGAGCAGCTGTCCACCTATAAGTGAGCCTGAGTGATATAATAGCCTCCTATGATTCTCTGAAGCTAACTGCCATCCGAAAATGAATAAGAGCGCGAAGGGCATGAACATAAGTGATTCAGTCACTGAGGCTTGAGAAAGGGAGGATCGTATTTATAAAATAACAAGCTCATAAAAGTATTACAACTGGTACATTTTATTATTAAAATGCAATGAAATCATACTGCATCTTCACATTTTTCCCCACGTGTCCCGGTGGGCATTCTACAGGATGAATACAAGAACAGCTATGAATCAAATATAATTCTAGCTGCAATAAATAAGATCAACAAGCAGCCCTAAGGGTAGCTCCAGCACAGCAGTTTACCATCCTTTTATTAGTTATATAAACAGCCTCAAGACATTTTGTCATATGATATCCCTATGGTATCTTTAAAAAAAAAAAAAAACTTTTAATCTGCCTGTGAAAGCTTGTAATATGTAGCTGAGCCTTACAGCCCTTTGCCTTATCTCCACGTGCAGCAAAGGCTAATTTGTCCCCTTTAAGCCTTTCACTGCAACCTGATGCTCTCTTAATCACCCCCTGAAACTCTGCTCTGTTTATCCCCTTTTACAGAGACAGGTGCAAGGGATTTTATTAATGCAATACCTTCTTAAGTGGTTTAGTTTTATCCTTTACTATTGATCCAAAGGTTTAAATCCATTAATAGGGTGTGAACAGATACTTTGCTCTTTGCTTAGTAAAATCCACTCTAGAAAAGAAAAGATAGACCATAGTGTCCTATCCTTTTCTACACCTGAATTTTGTTCTATGATACCTTAGCCTAATAAAAGGTTACAGGAAATTTTCATCTAGCCGCTGTGTAATTTTTGTTTATTTGTTTGGGGTTTTTTTGCCTGCCTGGTATTCTTGAAGTGATTTATTCAGTTTTTTTAATTGATATATTTTATTTTTTCAATGATTTAAAAATTCTAAGTCTGATTATATACTCAAAATACTGATTTTTCATATATGCCATACGTTGCTTTGTGTCCTTATGTATCCAGCCAGTAATGCAACAGTGGTAACATCTGCAGTAATCCTACATTGGTGCTTTTCATATTCAGAGCATATTCTTTATGAGGATATTAAGGAGTTAATGAAAGTTCAATATTGCTTATTACTAGTCACTTTTTGGATAAAGCCCAGAGGTTCCCTTTCTGTAAGATAATACTGATTTTTTCAAACTGAGGAAGTCTTTAATGCATACTGTCCACATGAGTTATGATACATAGCAGAAGCAATCCCAACTTATAGCGCATACTGCCCTAGAGAGAAATGCAATGATGGGTTCCTGTCATGAGTGTTTCAGCAGCTGAAGTAAACAAGCATAGGAAGAGAAGGCAGTAAACAAGACAGCAGTCATTTTTCCTTTGATTTTTTAATAGCAATGAATAAAAGTGACGGAGTAGTGAGCACTTTCATGCTTAGCCATGGAAAACACCAAGTGTTTATGACAATGGCGCTGGTACCAGCAAAGCACACTATCCCCATTACACTATCTCACTACCTTCCTACATAGTCATGCTAAAGCAGCAGTCTACTGCTCCATGCCTCTGATGAATAGCAAAGGGATAACATTCACATCATTTCAATGATGCAGGCTGCTTCACCTGTTGTCTTTAGGTTTTTTTTAAACTCTTGCTCCAGCATTACTGTCAAAGTATGATACATACATATACATATACATATACAAAGGAAGGTTTTACAGAACAGCCCAGGCTGAGCACCTAATGAAAAACAATACTCAACAGCAGCAAAGAAAAATGCTAGTGCATTATTTGTGCATTCAGTGGAGATGTATGGAGGTGTACAGTTGTTGGCATAACAGATAGGTCTATTAAAACAGTCTGCATATATAGCAGTAGGAAAATAGTTCAACAGTGAAACATCTTTAGATTGAAAGCTATCTATTTTTTTAAGATATAAGCTTGTTATGTTAAGGGGAAGATCTTGGTCTGTACTCTAGTTGCCTGTGTATCTCTGTTTTCCAGGAGTTTTAAAATCCTACTTGTTCTATAAGGAATTTAATGTCCTCTAGGTTGCACTAGTCATAAAAAAATGTAGTTACTCTGCTGAAAGAGTAATACTCCCTTCCTGTAGGACAAGAGGAAGTTTGCAGTCTCTTGCACTTTAGTACGTACTCTCAATGAGGTTCTTATGCTGCCATTGGCTCTGAGACAGGCTAAACCTGCATAAGTATTAAATAGTCCACTTTATATTGGGTTATGGAGCTAGATTTCCAAAAGATAATTTGGCGGTATTTCACTTCCCTGCTGTCTGCAAAAGGTCCGTTCTTTCTTCAAAATCACCTCAACTTCTTACAGCCCTGCAGATGAAATAGCCATATATTTATACAGGTGTTCCTGATGCCAGAGTATGCAATGACCTACCAGTACGCATACGTAAGTAGCTGAGTAGGATGACAGATAGAGCTATTATAAATACGCTACAGTAACTAAGGGAGTTACTTTCTTCTCCCCGTTCTGTCTTACCTTGCAGTCTGGTTATTGTCAGTGTAAGCTGACAAAACACAAGTGACACACACATTCAGCTGTCATGTGCCAGCTGAATACAGCTTGTTCCAGCTCTCACTGAAGATAACAGGATTCCTTCAAGACTTTTTACTCTTTAAAGTCAGGGTTTCCTGTCATGTGAGGAGTCATGCACTTTAAGCAATATCCATAATGTTCCAAAAGAACACGCTTGTGAGGACACTGCAAATCTGAGCCGTTAATAGATGTAGACTATAATATGTGGAGTGTTATAGGCAGAGCAGACAGTGAAAATGATTAAGGAAAAAGTGTGGCTTTCTTTTTCCCCTCAGTGTACTTTTTCTCCTCAGCTTTCCACTTTTTAGTCCTGCGGGATTGGTGTAGGGTGCAGATGATGCAGTGCCAGTCCAGTCACATGCACTTTTTCTAGCTAATGCAGGAGCCGAGCATTGTATCAGCATTTTTTTTAGCAGGTATCAAGTGTATTTGGTTATGCCCTTACTTATTTGGAATTGGAGGGGTTACTACCTATTGTAATTGCAGCCTTCCTCCATTCTGTTATTGCTGCCAGTTTCTACTGAGCCAAATCAATCCTGACAGCTGGCCAGATGCTTCTTGTGCCAGTCAGCAGGACTTTGGTCTCTAAAGAGCGTCTGGTTATAAGGACGTTTTGTAGCAAACTATATAGCCAATCTTGTTTTCTAAAAATACTTTCATAAAATACTAAGGGAAAGGAATTTAATTGCTTCACTAATAAACCTTTTGATTTTTGAGGACAATATGTGTGCGCATTTGACTTTTTACACTAGAAATTTAGTTTATATTGGGTTAATAGGAACTTTACAAAGCTTTATAAATAGATAGACTGTATATATTAGATCTTTATTACAGCCAGTGGAACCCACTGACTCAAGAGCAGCTGCTTCAAGTGTAAGCCAACAGCACAAAATGCATTTGTTCTAGTATTATTTAGTGAGGTCACAACATTAATTTTAATCTGGAAGGTCTTTGGGGCATGGACTCTTTAGCTGCCTAGATCATTTTGGCTTTTACTACAATATAATTAACAAATAATAGTGTTTCTCTTTTTACTGACCAAAACAGTTAGAATAGTACAACACTTTCCACAGAACATAACCCTGTTTTCATGCAGTTTCTTTAGATAAATCTGGACTTGTTTTTCTTCCTACTTATTTTCACTTTGCTCAGAGAACGTTAATTTTTAGGGAACAATGCAAAAAGTGGGCCAGGAAATTGGAGTTCTTCTTTTTATATATTGTTTTCACTGCTTTTGCTTAGCAAAGTACCCTTATACATTTCTGATATACAACAGATATATAGCAAGACAGGCTGCCTGTTCTTTCATGTAATCATCTTTCCTTGGCTAGAATGATTGGGAGTTTAATCTGAAAATATCTCTATTCATCCAAAGAGTGAAGAGTTTTTGAAGGGGAATAAAAGTCCCATACTTGAAAAAGGCTACCAATGCAGTTACAATCAAGGCTATTGGTTTTTCATATTCTATTGGTCCATATATAAGTACATATACTTTGGATGCCTCTGCGTATGCTGACACATATGTGATCTTGCAAAACAAGAGAGCAGCTACAACTGGTGAAACTCTGCTAAGCCCTCCCACTGCCTGCTTGTCTATGCGCTTTGTACTCAATTGTCCTAACAATACCACATAAAAAGGCTTGTTCTTGCTGTCATTTTCTGCCATAAAAACAAGCTGATATTGTCTATATATAAGCTCTAACATCTGAACTCCATATGCTGGATGTAGCCATTTCTTTTTTGCTGAGCATATTTGCTGAGCATATGAGCATCTTTTTTTTTCCCTCATAACGATACCACAAAGTCACAGTATTTCTAGTGTAATTGAATTAATTTGATCCGTATTCCGTCAATAAGGGTATTTATAATTGCAGCCTCCTTCCTGTGGAAACTTCACATTTTCAGCTTTTCTCTCTGTTTTGGAACTCTCTTGTTTTGTCTGTATAGAAAAGTCCTTGAAAGTCATTGTACTAAAGGAACTCCCGTAAGGTTCATGCATAAGACTGAATGATGAACTTCAGGTCAAAGTAATGAGGAGTGAAGATCAGTAAAACGGGAAAGAAAATTTTGGTTTCTTACTGTGCTTAGGAATATGCATAAATATCACTAGAAAAAATATGACTTTTGTCATCACTTTAGTGATGATGAATTTTCATAACTTATTTTTACTATATTCAAAAGGCATTTGACATATATCCCCATTTTTTCCCCTATTGTCACAAGGCCTGAGCAAAGATTGTTCTGCTTGTTTTTCCGATGAATGGAGTATCCTGAATTACAAAGTTTAAATAAACCTTGCGTTGACACCACTGTGGAAGTAAAGGCACAAGAGTCAAAATCCTATCCTCTGAACTTCATCTTTTTTTTCTCCGTTATCATCTTCCAACTGAAAGGCTGGAAATTTTACATCTGCTTACCAATGCCCACACACCATTTAACACACTAACACCAGCCAGACACATCTCTGTGAAGTGTAATGCTGTTATGCATGTCAGAGCTGAGCAGCAGTTATTATTAGCCTTAGTTTAAAGGTGGCAAAATTAGTTCCTGGGGATAAATTCCAGTTGAGCACCAATTAGCGGATGGCTCTTTTCTTTGTCATCACCAGTGCAATCTAGTGTGACTGGTGGACAGTGATTCAGAAGACCTCTGTTTAAATCTTCTGTTTTCCAACACTGTCCCTTGTTCCTATTGTGCTGGGAAATAGTAATTAATCTTTTCGCCTCCTTTTCTGCAGAATGATACTGAGCTTTTATGAAAATCAGTCTATACAAACGGTGTATCCTCATTATTCATTATTAGGAGGTATTTCCACTTAATCATTTTGTTTAAAAAGCATGTTCTTGTTTGCTTGTTTGTTTGTTTTTTATGGCCAAACTCTGTACTATCCTCTCCATTTCACAGGCAGATTCCCTGCCCATTCCAGGATTAATCTAGGCAAGTTTACCAGGTCAGGGTTGGCAGTGCCAAGAGAAGCACCAGCTGATTGAAAGGGCTGAAATTTGCTGCTATGGAGACCCATCTGAGAAAGGGATACCAGTGTTTTGAAGCCACTCTGAGCATGAGTGACATCTACGTGAATAGACTGATGGGGTAACCAGCAGAGGGAAAAAGAGCACCTACGGCTTGATCCAGTTTGTAATGAGGCTAGTAAGTATGGACAGACTGGTAGGAATGTTGTGCCAATACCTGGGGAAGTAAGCACGGCTGGGAGGAAAACCTGTAGCCTTGAAGGAATCTGAGGGATCCTCAGTAAACAGAAGATGAGCAGAAGGTTTCAGTGCTACTCTAAACAGCTGAGTATGAGTGGCGTTTCTTTTTACCTTGCTTAATATTTTCCTGGTTCTTTTCATCGTCTACACTCATCATACGTATTTCACTGAGTATGTTCAGTGAGGTAGCTGGGCTCCCTGCATGTATTTCTGTCCCTTGTTTCCCCAGGGTTTTATGATTCTGGTGGAGCTTTCTCCCCTCCCACGTTGAGCTGATTGGCCTGAGTGCGGCAGCAGATTTCACTCTAGCTATCATAGGTTCTTTGTACCGTAGCAGACAGAGCTGCTAATTTTCTCTCAACTTGTGTCTTTACCCTGCTGCTTTCTAGAAGTGCAGTAACAATCTCTGCTCTATGTAGCATCGTCAGCAATGAAATAGCATGCACGTGGCACTATTATGTGTTATAATAACCATTACTACTGAAGACTTTTAGCACGTGTATAAGACTTCTTGCCCATGCATATCAAAAGAGTATATCTGGTATACAGGTATACAAGTATCTTGTATAAGAAAGATAAGGCGAAGTAACTTATGCAAAGATCTATGACAATTTTATGACAGCTCAAAAAATAAAAAACTCTATTTTTCTTTTTTGCTCAGGAAAAAAATACTTTTCTCAGTAGCAGAAACTGAGGGATAAACTACCAATACTCGGTCTTAAGACGAGTCAGCACATATATATATAATACAAAGTTTTATTTGTGCATCATGATGTTCATATCCCTAAAAGTAAGGATCTCTTAGAAAGATCAGTTTATTTCAACTCAAATCCCAGTTGAATGGCCAGTGAAAATATGGAAATGTTGAAATAGCCACATTTGTGAATAGTGAATTTTATTTTAGTTGTTTTAAAAGGCCAATTTAAATCCTACTAAATAGCTGTTTGTATATTGTGATCTTTATTTGGATATTCTTGCGTTATATTACAATATATAAGAGAGTTTGAAATGACAATAAAGATTTTTTTATTATCCTTAGATATAGCATTTAAAAGTAGCAGTCTTCATTTAGACACTGAAATATTTTTGACATATATGATTTCATCCAGAAATTTTTTTTTTGTTTATATGCCTTGAATGGCTTTTATATTCAGTCCTTATGTTAGTTCATGAGGTTTATGCTATGTAGATAGACATTAATAAGCCCCAATATCGATTTCAGTTCTACCTGCCGATGAAATAAATCTCACAGAAAATATCATGGGAAATATGGCTAGAACAGTTGAATAAGCCAAATGAGAATATTTTAAAAAATTAACTGTTTTCAGTTGATTTTTATACTAAATCAACTTAGAAAAGTTAAATATATTGTTTGTAAAACTGATTAGTTACAGTCTTAGTTATTACTGTATATGTAATTTTACGTTAGCCTAGTATTTTCAGCTTATTTTGTCTCAAAATATGATTTACCTTTAAATGGGATTAAGATCTGCTGGCAACAAAAAATGAATCTAGATGTTGGCTCTGCAGAAAGTAGACTATCATACACTATTTCATGGAGTATTTTGAAAATAAAAGTTATAGGGAAACTAAACTATGTGACTCAAAGTCTCACCTCTGATACACTCAAGATATCTCATTGAAATGAATGGTGGTTGACTGCCGCAAATGAAAAGCTTTGGCTTTCCATATCTAAGAAAAGGAAAATACTGGGGCACAGAGAGGATTGCTGATGCTCATCCAAATCTTTGTTAATGAATCTATTTTCTTAATGTCCTGCTAGTTTATGTCCCCCTCTCCTCCACTTTTGTTTAAGACCTTATCAGCGTACGGCTTTTGAGTGGCATACTCAACTCAACTGTAGGACCAAAAAAAAATAATCCAGTTCTGAAACTATCAGTGCAATCATATGGCCTTAACCAGATTGCCAGTTAGAAGTGACTTGTTAAGGGTCGTAGCACCCGTAAGTAGTAGGAACTAGCCTACCACTGAGATGCAAAACTGTTGTCGCTGTATGGTTAGTGGGCATCTCTAAAAAGTGGTTCCATATGGCCAGTGTGCATTTAGCAATAGAAGACAGTAAAAACTAGAATGTATCTGACCAGGTACCTGGCTGATAACAATGCCTGCTGCCATTCATTTGGGACCTCCTGAACTGAGTTTCTTCTGCAAGGCAGGTGCTTACTTAACTGGTGGAGCCAGAAATTAAAGCTTCTCTTCATGCAAAGCCTCCATGGCAAGCTCATTGATTCAGGAAAAGGAGGCTGGATTTTTGAATCCTCCAAAAGGACGCTCTAAGCATTGGCTAGGTGGAAGCTGAGTCACAAAGAATTTAAAAGGTATGGAGGCAAAAAGAACGAATAAGAGCAGCGCTCCCCCAGTATTTTCTTGGCAGCACCTAAGAATCAAGCTATGTTTGTCCTTGTGAGCTACGTATGCTGTATCATAGACTTTTTCTTTTCTGCTCCTTTTTTGAGAGTTGTGTAATGAAAAATAGCTTAAACTCAGCTTGCTGAAGTAAATTCAAAAGAAGGAATGCTCTGAATTTTGTGTATCTGTTTTAGCACACATATTTTCAGACATGTTTTCTGCCAATGACCTCTTTCATATAAATCAAGTTATTCAAACTGAGTTTTCAATTCATATTCAGAAATGTTAACTCCTCAGATCTCAGGATTTATATTCGTCTCCTGAGAGCACAGAAATATTCCATGAGGCCTGACTATTCCATCCAAAATAACTTAAAATCTTGCTGAAATTCTCACAAATCACTGAGCAAAAATTATTTTCTAAGTTCTTTGGAGAATGATTTCTGATAAGCTACATCTTAAAAATTACAGATGATTCATGTACCAAAATGGTGACATTTGGTGAATATATTTTGAGTATGAATCATCTGAGCTAACTTAATATACCATTTGATTAAAGTCATATGTTCCTAGACTGCTTAAACAGGAATTTTATTGTTAGGAAAAGGAAACTTAGTAAATCAAACATTTGTAATTTCCCTCGCTATTTTTTTTTGCAAGTACATTCTGTTTTGAATAATAAAATTTTAAATACTTCAGGAGATTACCGATTTAAGTTTCTATAGTTGGTGGAGTCTTCTAGGGCATCTAGGTCATCTAACCAGAGATGAGAGAGAGATCGGGAGACCCTTTTCCCTAGACTGAGATAAAGGGCATTAAGAGCCTGGAATCTAACTTGTAGATACCTGAGCTAAATTTCTCAGTTGCAGTTTAAGTGCATCCCTGGGAAATTCGTGAAAAACTTTTTCTTTATTCTACATAAAGATGTAACATGGTCTCAATTTTTTAAGAGGGCAAGAGTAGGACCAGTAATATCCATGCTACGTTTAATTCTTCTTCCCTTTCCCAATCACTATAATAGATTTGATCAACTTTTATTTTTCTGCCTCGCCCACTCTTCTAGGAGAGTTCATCTACATTTAGCTGTAAGGTCATTTTGCATATTGCTGCAGTACAGATAGCTCCTGCAGCATGGCTTTCATAAAGCTTAAAAAGAAGCTGTGCCGTTCAGGAGTGCTGAGTAGGAGGACAAATAGGCTAGGTTCAAAGGCTAGGTATCTTCCTAAATCATAGGAGATGGATAATTTTAGGGAACTAAATGGGAGAAAAAAGCAGTCTTTCAGTCCTTAATATGGACCTGACTAAAGTCTTATGATACTAATAGAATCTTTTAATATGAATTTAATGAAGGTCCGGACCTAATGGAAGGAAATTCTTTGCGCTGGAACTCAGCCTCCATCTTCCTGCAAAGTAAGAACTTACAGAGGAGATAAAAGGCCTGAAGTATAAATTTGTCTTAACTAAAAGCATTATATGAAGTTATTAGTTTTTAGGCCTCATTTTATTTATTGTAACTTTTTTCTAATTTAATGGAAAAAGTAATAAACATTAGAAAAAATGAATGTAGGAAATTGACTCCCTTTCTCATGGAAAAAGGGTCAGAGGCTCTTCTGCTGCCTTTGCACCCTGAGTACTTTCACTACTGAGCTTCTTACAGTTTCTGAAATAACCATGATCTCCGAAACGAAACAAATGAGCCTCCAAGCAATTGGAAATCCTTGTTCATGTTGATACTATATCTATTTATTGCAAGTTCAATTAAGAGACAAAATTAGATAAGACCCAATTTCCTGTTTTCCAAAAGTTTAATACATTGCAAGACCATAAAGGTAAATGGCAACACTTAATTTCAGAACATATTTTCTAGTGTCTCTGTTGCTGTTGTACTCACTGGAGATAGATTTACATTCCATTTGGAATAGTGACTGAGGCTAATTTTTTACAGATTTAATTGAAAAAAGCATTCACCAAGGTTTGTATATCCAAAGACATTTGACAGCATAAAACTTTATTTTTTAAACAGTAACTAACCCAAATTGTCCAACACTGTTTTATGGAACAGGATCTGTTGATCCATACCGACCCAGCATACTGTTCAGATTTTATGAAAAGTCCAGCAATGGTTGTTATGAGATTTACAGGGTAGTTGTTACGTTTTGTAGTATTAAATCTTCTTTCTGGATATGATTCTTCCATTGTTCTGCTTTCTAAAACTGAGGCAACGACTATATAGCTATCTACTTCCATTGCTAATAAAATGAACAACACATAATGCTGCATCACTCTAGGTTTATGCAGTTGTATCCTCACTGTTGTCAGTGAAATTACATGAGTATGAATCTGGTTTATCACCAGCATGAATTATGCTCACATTTGCAATTTAGCTCTTCGGGGACAGTATTTATAGCTGAAAGTGCATCGTTTCCTATTAATAGTAAGCCTCTGTGTATATGAGCTGAACTGATTTTGGTTCTAGTTAGCAATGCTTAAGATTCACAGAACAGTCTCTAAAGTTTTGTTTGCTTGTTTTAAATTTTAATATTTAACATCACTTGAGTTATTTTTATAGTCTCATTATAGTGGGATATTAATTGTTTGTGCTGAGGAGTATATGAAAAGATTAATGGATTGTGACTCAGTACCTGCTGAGGCTTCGAGCAAAATTATTTATGCATTCTTAACACACTTATCTTTGAATTTACTCCCCAGCAAAAACTATTATCTAAGGTGAAAGCATTCATTGACTTGTAATGGTAATAATGCTATCTGGATTTCCAGGTAATATTATGCATATTATTGGTACTGAGGATAAGATAAAGGTAGCAAAAAAATCAAAATGCGCTGAGGCTAACAGTAGAGGTCAAGGTGAAAGATACAGTCTTATACAAATATATCAGTGGCAAATGAATTACTGAGGAGAAGGTAGATCTATTAAAAGGATAAAATAGTGCAGGCAATGAAACAAATGGTAATTTAAAAATAGCTGACATGCTACTTCCATTTGAAAATTTTCTTCAGAAAAAAAGTACTATGAATAATTAGCAAGGAAAGAAAACTCTGTAAAGGTAAGGTTGGACATGTGCAAATCAGCCAGCTGAGATGCTATGCTTCCTAAGCCATTAATGCGACTGTTTAATAGATATAAGAGATTTTCAAAGGTGTGAAGGACAAATAGTGTCCCACTCTGTGCGGGTCAGCGATAGTCAAGAGCTCAATGACTGCATATTTTGGCATACTTACTAAACAAAGACACTATTTCTGAGCAGTCACAGATAATGAGAAGCAGTAGCAGAAAACTAAATGCGAATCTGGGTAGTTTCGTTTTCTCTTTTAAAAAAAAAAAAAAAAAGAAGTGAATGTGGCAGGCAGAGTCCCACGGATGTGACTTCCATCCCAGCAATACTAGAACAAATGCTCTAAGATGAGAATCACAGATCAGATCCAAGGCAATGAAGTCCTGGTCAGCATGCAGCAAGGGCTTTTAAAGAATCATTTTGTTTCGCAAACTAGATCAATTGTGGGCGTTTCTTACACCAGATTTATAGAGGAAGCAGTCTTATTTCAGAAAATTATGGTATCCAAAGAAGACTAGCTGAAAACTAAACCAAACAAAACCTAGTCACACAAAAGGGAAGAAGCGTGGGGTGAGAAGAGACTCTGCTGTATAGCCTTCTAGATTTCAGAGCTTGATTTTTTGTATCTTTTAATAAATTAGCTTTCATGAGTAGAGTATATGTGACCAGGATCTTATCACTAATTGCAGCGTATGAGTGGGTGTCCACATTTTACTTTCAAGAGAGTACTTATCAGTCTCTCCCATGACTTGTGATAACAGTATGCATACATTGCGTTTATAGCAATGCTCTGGATGTGAGTCTACCAGGGGATATTTGTGAGGGGAGAAGAGGAATTGTTGAACAACTCATCTCCTATCACACCCAAAAGCTTCATTTTAAATGGATCTAGAAACCATTGCAACCCTCAAGATGCATTAATGAAGTATTTTCTGCTCGTTCTCAGGCTATTCACAACATCTCCACTGAAATGGTTGTCCTAGCAATCAGGGAGAAAATCATAGACCCCTGAAACCAAACGACACTGCTGAGAACAAGAATGTTCTCAGTAGCCTGTTCGGAAAAAAAAGTCCCTATCCGTGGAAATCTGTCTTCCTGCAGGTCTGTGGAACACATGCATCCAAAAAGGATGTCTAGAAATGCTTAAAATATGCAAAAGTTTCAAAAGGAAGAAAGATTTAACGTATTTGAACTGTTTAATTTAGGAAAAGCAGGCAAAACTTGACAGATCTGTGAGCTACAAGGAAGGTAATTCCTAGGGTACATTCCACCCTTTTTCATGACAGTAGAACAAAGAGCTAGATATTTGCACATTCAGTGAAGATAACATCCGGTCTAAATGGGGAGAAGGATTGTTACACTGGTGTAACCACATCAGATGGTATGGACTGCATCTCGCATTGCTGGGAATGCTGCTTTCTTTCAGGAAATCTGGGTTGTATGTGATGTACAAAGCAGATACCGTTCCTGACACATCAGGATGGGCTTGAGCAATTGCACATGAACTGCACAGATGGTCAGCATGTGCATAGCTTGCTCCATGTGTTCTGGGTGCCTTGTGCTGATTGCATATGCTCAGCAATCTGTTATTCAGAACATTTAAATAGTTGGCAGCTGATTAGAGTTGAAGCTACCACTTTGGCTGGGTCATTGGTGTTTGTAAATTCTGGAGAAATATTCTGCGCTTACTGATTTTAAAGGAAGGGTTAAACCACCTGCCTTTCCCTTAGGCATAGCATGACTTTGTTTTGCACAATAAGAACCTGTGGAACGCATCACTACAAGTCATAAGGGTGTGAAAGCTAAGCACTTATGGAGATTCAAAACAAATGTAGATATTGAACACAGTCACCTGGACTCATTTCACTTTATTTTATGTCCTGATTGAGATATTGGTATTATTAGATATGTATCTCTACAGGGAAATGCAAGAGGATACTCAAAATTATACCCTAGAGATATGTATTTCCCACAGTGACCACAGGAGTACCCTAAGACAACTCTAGACTCCAAACGTAGTTTCCCTACTGAAGTGCTAAGTGATGAGGGTGAATCTGATAATGTATTAATAATAAAGCCATCCATAATTACAGTATAAGACATGAAATTTTGAAAAAAATTATGTTGAGCAAAAACCAGGTCTTTTGTTGTCTGTATAATTCAGAAATAAGCAGAAAGTATTCCTTATATAAGCATATGTGTTTCTACTTGATGTTGCTCTAAAGCTCTTAGTAATGGCCTCAGTTAGATATGGGACATTGATCTAGAAGAACCACTCCTATCCCTGTAGAAGTCTGGGGCTTAATGTAGTCTAAAATAATGAATGTTGTAAGTCAGTTGACTAAGTAAATTTGTTCCTGATTTATTTATAGTGAATAGAGAATGAGGATTAAAATGCCTAACTCTATAATTGAACTCAAGTCCTTTTCAAAATCCCAGGGAAAAAAGCACCGCTGTAGCGTTTATCTATTGTGGTATAATCTTTTATTATATCTGAGCTGCACTTCACAATTCTTTATTAACTCCCTGTACAACTATTTACTGTTCAGAATTACTGCAGGAGCCTTTCTGAATATGAGTATCTTTAATGAAAAAAAAGTCAGGGAAGATTGTTTGTGCAATGCTATATAAAGAAAGATACTGAGGCAACAGATACCTCAAATATATTGATAGAGAGATATAAATCATTCAAAATAAGCATTTAAGCATTCATAAGCAAAGAATAAGGCTGACTCCTAAAACAAGAAAAGAAAGAATAAAAATAATATGACATACTGTTTTCATTATTTCGAATTGTCCCCATTTGGGATTCATTAGCATTTTAATGATAAACCTCTATTTCAATTTTTTTTCCCTTTGTAAGCCTGAACAACACTATTGATTTTGAAGACCAGAGATTAAAGGAATTATGAGTTTTTTCATAAGGCCCAATTCTTCAACTACTCCCGTAATTATAAGACACTAGGCTTGGCCACAGTAATTTTCATAAAGGTCAGAGTAATTTGCAGCCTGAGAGCACCTTGATTATACTAATGCTTTACTAGATATCTTCACTTACCATTCTTCAAACCAGCATTGTTGCAAAAGTCACTAATCTTTTCTCCTTGTTTGATGTACCATGTAGAATGCTTACAAAGGGCAAATTGAAAGACTGATTTAAAAAGCTAAAGATATAATAAAAGTAAAACTACTGACTGGAAAACCTTCTCCCAAGGTAGATTTTGCCTCGTGTAGCCTTAAATGAAAGTCGGGCATTCGTTTTAATATGATACGTGATTTCCATCCTCTGTCCTAGACACCTTGCAGATTTTATTTAACAGTTTACAGATTTTTTTGCTGTCATCCCGTCATGTTTTAAGAAATAGAAGTATTTGGTATTTTGAACTTTGTCTTTTACTGAATCATTTACTCCAGGCTGGCTTGATCAAACACACTTCTGGTCAGTTCCCCTCTTCTAACTTCCTTCCGGGGATTATCATAGCTGAATTTTCATGGCAGTACCAGCATGTCTGTCTTTTGCCCATATGTGGAAGACCAGTCCATCTCTGCTTTCCTTTTATGATGCTGAGTATAATTTGAAACCTGAGCAAGTTAGCAATTGTATTTAAGGTCCACTCCTGCATAGAGCTGCACATGGCTTATAAATTGATTGCTCCTTTAATGCCTATTGACAGTAGTGCTTAGGGTGTTTGACATCTGATAGGAAACACTTAGCTCTTTACAGATGGGGAAGGAAGGCTTCACATAATAATATCCCACAGGACAGTTCTTAATTGCTATCTTTACTTTTATGTCTTTACTTCATATATATAAATCCCTATGCATAGATAAATCTATTAAAAGGTGACCTGCTAAGTTTCTAATTTGAGAAATAAAATTCTGCTGTCCCCCACTCTCCCCTTTTTATGATCTTCAACTGAGAGAAAATAAGGCATCTGGGATTAGGAATATCATAATTACCTTTTAAATACAAAATTAATACCTGAAGAGATTGAGAACAGAACAGGTCCTTATATAAGCTCAAGTGAAAGGCTACATAAATATCTTATTCTAAGGCCAATACTGGGAAAAGAGCACAAAGTCATGCATTTATATATTTAGAACAGCAAAATTGTCTGTTTTTCTACCTACACTGCAATATCTTGTAGTTTGAAGACTGAGGAAGAACCATGCGATATCTGAGATGCTAATACATAGAATCTGAATCCTTTTTGGGGTCTTGCTCAAAATCTCAGACAGATTAGTAGAAAAAAGGTTCACTGACATCATTAAGCTTTTGATTTGGTCTTTCAATATCTCTCTTTCTCTGCTGTGTATGCTGTTCTGTGCTGTAAGTACCGTTTATATATTTGCCATTTCTTATCAGATAAAATTCGTATGGAGCTTTTGGAGCATAGGCCATAAAATGTTTTGTTTTGTTTTTTTTTTCCAACTGGGATGCAAAAGCAAATCTTCCCGTATTTATTATATACCTGGATTTGTGCATATCACATTTATTTCTTGATTTATAAGTCATGCAGCTTCAGTGGACAAGTAAAGAATGGTCTCATTTTACTTCATCTTGGTCTCATCTTGGTCATCTTTTAGACTTCCAAAAGTCTGAAACCAAAGAATTGTGGACTTGAACCTGTTTAAGATGAGAAAAACCCAGAACACAGGTTTTCTCACTCATAGGTTAGAGTTAAACATCTACTGTTTCTTTCTTCTCCTCAGATCCACTTATACATCTATGATAATTTTTGAGGGAGCTTTAGTGGTCTGAACTACTCAGGCCAGTCAAGTCCTCTTAGGTGTTACGTAGCCTCAACGGCCTGATTGGCGCAGATGTCAAAAGCCAGCCCAAAATGCTTTTGCTGGTAGTCACACAGAGAACTGAACCAAATTTTCTCATATCCCAGGCAACTACTGGTAGAAAATAGACAATCTTGTTATTTAGTCTCCCTTTCTTTGTATACCATATGGCTGACTCTACTTTGTGTCTTTGTGAGCGACACGTTAGAGTCTTACTATATGACACTTACTTATTCAAGCAGCAAGATATACTGCCTTCATTTGGAAAATCTGCAGGGACTAAATTTTTTCCCTCCTAGTATGCAAATCTATTTTATTTCTGTTTGCACTGACTTTACTTATTCAAGTATCTGTTACTACAGAGTGACCCTAAACTTTTCAAGATCACTAGTTATCTTATGGAGGGAGGTAGAGAGAGGAGGAGGAGGAGGAGGAAATTTGAAACTTACTCTCTTCTTTAAAATTACATTAGGTGTAATAAATGCACAACTAGGCATATGCATTCTTTTATATATTATATCATACATGCATATAGTATCACTAAGAAGTTCTAAATCGAGTCATAAATCAGGTAATAAAACAGAAATCCCTGATCACCTTGTTTAAGTCTTTACTCCTACTTCCTTTTAATTTTTCTGTTTTGGTTTTGTTTTCATTTTTATTTTAAATTATACTACATAAGACCCAACTGCTATCTCCAGCCAAATAAAAATAGACTATATTTCAAGATACTAGAACTTTGAGGGAATCTTCTAGTTTACTTGGCAAATATATTACGTTAGTGGAAGTCCCTGTGACAGCGAGCTGCTGGGTGGGTGTGTGTGCATGTTTTATGAGGGAGGAAAGGGAGGCAGCCAAATAGCAGGATTCTGGCTTCATTCCATGGTAAAGCAGGAGGTAATTCTGGTACTGTCCAATTGATTTGCTCAAGGTGTTTGCTGGAAATGTCTGCTGTCTTACCCATATATTGCATAGCGTGAACATTTACCGTCCGTATTTGTCAGAAAGATTATTCTGGGTTTTCACAGTACAGCATGAGTTCTTTCATAAAACAACTGCCCTAGGTCTCCAAAGCAGATGGTGCCATTTTATTTAAAGTTTTTGTTGGACTGTCACTAGTTTTGTTTTGCATTAGATAACAAATATTATTTCAAAACAGATGTTTGAAAAGAGGAGGGAAAAAGATTCACGTCAAAATGTTATCAGTCTAACTGCAGCTAAATTCTTTGTGCCAGGAAAGCGATCAGATAAATAAATCAGTAGTATTCCAGGCAAAATTTGATCCAGTCCTTGGATCCAAAACAACTTGAGAGCATATGCAGTTAATGCTCTTTCTATTTTTGTCTTTCTTAGTATAATTCAAAGAATTCATCCTAAAATCACAAGTGATATGGTGGTCTATTTTGAATGCCATGCAAATTAGACAGGAGTTAGATACATATTTGTAAGTTTCTGTAGACAAAATTCTGCAGCTGTAACGCATGCATTTGCCTTTTTAATGGAGGCAGTGATTGCTTAAAAGAAGGAAAATGAAGTTTTCAAAAAGAACCACAACTTGGTTAAGGGTTTAGAAGAAATGGATGTAGAATGAAACATTAAAATGGCTTAATGAGTTTAGCTTCTCCAGATGCTAATTGAAAGTGAATATAAAATGCGTGCGTATAGGTATTTACAATGACTGAAAGTATCATTGTACAATAGTTTACGTTGATCTAAAGTAGTGCTGCTGCAAGTGCACCTTTCCTCTTATACCTTGCTGGGAATTTCCAACTCTTCCTTTGCACTAACTCTGGAACTTTTCTGTACTCAGTACTGGTTTTTTTAGAGAACTAAACCAGCAGAAAGCTAGTCACTCAAGGTAGCAACAGGACATATTCTGGAAGGCCAAACAAATATAGAGAGTGTTGGGAGGGAGGAAGATCATCTTGGAATAATCTCATGAAAGAAGTTATGGTTTAGTATTAATTTTTAGACAACTGGGACTTAAGTACTGAAACAGATTCTTTTCAGGACATCTCATCATCCAGGATACAATAAACTTAACAAATAAGGGAAAGGAGCACGATATGGGGAAAAATCCTGCACTGGTTGCAGACAAAAGTCATACTTTTCACCATATTTATCATCTCTCATTATTTAAAAATATAAAAAGCAGTAAGCAAGAAAAAGGAGGTAATATTTAGATAGATATTTCCCACCACTAGAAAACTGGCGGAGGAATGAAAGTGAAAAGAATTCTTCCATCATTCCATTTTAAAATTTTTTATTACTTTTGTATTTTCTATTAGTAATAAAGAAAAAAGTTTTAAATGAAAGCCTGAGAGAAAAAAAACTTAACAAGCATTCCACAATATATTCATTATGGAACCGATTATTAATTTTTATAATTGTTATTATTTTCCTTGATATAGAGACCAGAAGCTTAATTATTGAATTAAAATAAGGCTCTCCAGCTCCATGCATTAATGTATTTTTATTCACGTGAACAGCTTGCATGTTTTTTCTTATTAGTAGAAATGTAATTAATACAGCTCTGAGTTTTTGAACTATTCAGTGAAAACTAGTCACAGAGCTGAATGAAGTTATTTTGAATGTATACTGATATAACGGATTGCCAGTGAACACAATGAGCTTGAAATACAGCCATTAAAATGCATTTGCAAAGCATTAATTTAGTTCCTAAAGGGGAAACCTGGGAAATCCTACCAAGAGGAAGTCAGATGATTCCTGTGTGAACAAGGGCAACTGAGAAATGATAGATTATGCTGTCCTTAAAAGGAGGGACTTATACCTTTATTATAAAGCTTTGAGAAAGCAAGAACAATATATTTTTGTTGTGAATGAAATTTGAGCATTTCTTTAGTTGCAACTACATGCACAGAGCAACTGGCAAGCTCAGATAATATAGATGTTGGAAAATGGAATATCTGCCATTTCTGACTGGTCTTTTTCTGTCCCTGTTCCTTTGGCTCTCTAAGTACCTCCTGGGTTGTGCTGCTAATGATTGCTCCTTGCTTCTGCTTGCCCGTCACCTCAAAGGGTCCCTTCAGCGAGGCTTGTACGCCAGCTCTCAGGTAGATTCCCAGTGGGAATTATTCAAGATGATGGCATGTACGTATGATAGACTGCAGTAGTGCTCATGCAGAACCTTCATTTCTCGTAAGACTCAAGACATTGGAAGGGAAAAGGCCATTAGTTTAAAAGAAGTCATTTATTTCACTTTCTTAGAAACTCCAGGGATCATTTGTTACCTTTCAGACACCTATACTTGCCTATTGTTTGCATGGCACAGGCAGGTGTCTATTTTTTTTTTTTTTTTGGTGCTTCCTTTGGTTTCTAAGATTTATTATTTATTTGGGTTGCATCAATGCCCTCAGAATATGATTCAGTTAAAAATGGAGCATATTCCATATTGCATAAATATTTTCTGTAATAGACTTTGGATAGACCTGTCTAGAGCATATGTTTAGCTCTGCACAGAGCTTTAGCTACCCAAAAGTCATCAGTAGTAATGAAGAGCACCTACATATCATGACTGTAGATTAAAATGTGTTTTCATATGATCAGATTCAGCTCCTTCACTGTGGCTTTTGAATATACCACCTAACTGCTACTGAGAGGTTTGAGTCATATGGTCATCAACCCTGATTCTGTGGATAGTGAAAAAATTTTCATAAGCTACAATATTCACAGATTGTCCACATTATCATACGTAGTTTGAGAGAGCGACTAAGCTTTATTAACAATAAATTAGCTTGAGCTGCTCTTAAATATTTCTCTTGGGCATGACACTGATAATGCCATATGTTGTTTCTTTGTGCCCCTGTCCCTCTCCTCCTTTTTAATTAAGGATGCATGGGTGAAAGCAGTGAATTCTCATTAATTTAATTAATGTATTGAAAGGCCACACGACCATGAATTAACATGACTTACTCTATGGAGACAACATTATTTTTTTGAGGAAAGAAACATTTCAGTGACCTCTAGTTACCTGAATAGACTGAGCAGAGAGAAATAACAACCGGGATTTACCAATTAGAAAATAGACAATACTTAAATCTGACAGTACCTTAGATAACACTTAAATCTGAATCTCTTCCAAAGTACATACTTCAGAGTATGGATATTTGAAGAGATCTCTCGTTTCATTCCATCTATGATCCACCATTCACCAAAGATTTACAAAGGAGAAAGAAACATTCATTTTTAATTGGGCCTGGAGACCAGGGATCAAGAGATCTGCGGGAATTTTTATTTCACTTCTACTGCTAATAAGCTGTGAGACTTGATGAGAGAGATTTTTTCTATGCTTTAGCTTTCCCATCTGAAAAATAGAGCTATTACTTCTTAAGCACATACAAGCGGAGAATGCTATACAGATGGAAAAAAAGGGAATCCTTTTTGTTATAAACAAGTGCTAAAGCCAAAGAGTGGGTTGAAATTTTGAAGGAAAGTTGGTACTAGCATTTGACCAAATGAAAAATACCTTAAAATACACACTGGGCAACTTAGAGGCATAACTAGCTTTCTTTCCTTAGAAATGGGAACTCACCACCAGCGAGATGAAGGACATTGATATCTCAGTATAGTAAAACTGTTTTTCTTGTGCCAGGCTTTAGAAGTTTAGTAAATAAATGATGTAATGCTCTACCAATTAGTAAACAAAGAATTACATCCTCCTTTGAGCTACTAAAGCTACTGGAAAGCTATAGAGAGTAATCCAGGGCTAAAGTTAGAAAGGGGGAGAATATCTTTTTTTTCAATCGGGGGTTTGGTTCAGCTCAGTACTTTTGCCTGCATGACAATAGTATTACGATGGGCTACAGCAGCAGACATGCCATTGGGCTTCAGCAGCTTCTGGGGTTTCTTAATTGTGCAAAAGTCATCCTTTTGTTGTTATGGGTTAGGATAATATATGCTGAATACATAGATAATGGTGAGTTCATTCTAAAACAAAAGTATAATTCAGAAATGCTTTCCCAGCTAGTTAGCTAGTTTTATTTAAAACTTTTTAAGGTAGGGATGTTGTGTGAGAATGCGGTTCCAGAAAAACAAGTGACTCTTACAACAGATGAATTTATACTGAACTGCAGTAAAGTAGACTTTTTGATTTCTTCTTTAAAAAAAGAAGTTTTGAAGATTATTACCAAAAAGTGACAGTGATATTTAGGATATAACGTACAAAATCTTTAGGACAGCTAATGTATTTCCTTTCTCTTGGATTGATTTTTGAAAAAACTAATTTCACAGGATTTAAAATATTTTGATATATATGCATGGTGTTTTTCTTATAGATTTCAGAGAACTGAACAGAGACACATTTCTCTAAATAGTTGTGCACCCAGCATATTCTGCACATCTGGTGGTACATATCAGAATATGAGACAGTATCTAATATAGTATCAATACAACAATATCAGATCTATGAGGTATATTAAATGTGACACAGAATATTAAAGTAGTTTAAATGATAGCTCTGTCACAGCCTTCTTGTATATACTTGGATCTTGCCCCAGAAACAAACAGTAGTCCTAAAACTAATAATACAATACCGAGCAAGCATCTTTTCTTAAGTGTTAAATTCTTCTCAGTTTGTGTTACTAGTTGAAGTAACTCTAATGTTTGAATAAGCTTTTGTTCAGAATGAACACGGTCTTGATGTTAGCTTTTGTTTGTTTGTTTGTTTGTTTTTTGCTTTACAAAATGCAACTAGGTTCACTGCTGGACCACTTATAGATGTGTACAACTGAAGCTGAATCTGCATCTGACAGCCACACAGAGAGTATATTTAAGAAAAAAATGCAGTTGCTCTCCTACTAGAGAGTTTTATATGCAAAGAATTATTGCACCAGTCTTGCAGCATTTTCTCTGTCTTCCCATTCTTTTCCAAGTACAGTTCAAGGTACTGTGTTTTGCTCATAAAACCTTTTAATGTTTGACTCCTAGGTATCTTAGGGACCTCTTCTGTCTCTTTGCTTTATATCAGCAGTTGAGATCAGCTGGGACATTTAAACTGACAGCCTCTATATTTAATTTAAATGTCATGGGCTGGTGACACATTCTCCTTAGAGCAAAGCCATAGATTTCTACAATTCACTTCTCTTGTTACATCAGAGTTAATTTTAGGCAGACTTCAGCGTCTGTATTTTCACTAGGTGTGTTCAAACGCAGCATGTTACTTAGGAAGATTTCTAATGGGCTAGGAGTACCTTTTATGTCATTTTCCTTTTTTAATATCAATTCGTATTGTTATGAGACACGTCTTTAAGTAGTTCTGTGCCTAGACAATTTTTTCCGGAGTTAGAAAAAAAAACGCTGTATTGTGAATTGGCCAGGAAGGCAAGAATGACCTCCCCAGTGGATATGCAGAATATTTTTTGAAATTTTTACTGAATAGAAAATAGCATTGAAAAGTATTTTATATTTACAAATGTATAGAATTACTCAAAATATTATCTTCAGTAGGTACAGAATATGCCTCACAACAATGAACCTGTCACTGCTATTTGGATCAGGCTTCTTTATCCATAACACATTTTCTCCCCTCTCCTGTACCTTCAGTTTGGCATAGGCATATATGAAGCTCACCGGAGTGTGAAATGCTGTTCATGATATCCACTGAGCTATTTGAGCGACACGATTCCACTTTCAGGTAAAATACAAGAAGCAGACATCTCGTAAAGGCTTCTGAACCTTCCCTGTGCAGTCGGCCTCTTACTGCTGTCTGCAGGGCGGCTGTGGGCTCTGGCTGCACAACTCCCACTAAAGTAAATCGGACCGATCAAAGTGGGCGATCAAAACCTCGCAGATTTGAAAAGTTGAAAGTTTACCCTCGGTTGTATGTCTGACCTGGAGACTGGGGCATGGGTGTACGTTTTGTGGCTATGTCATTAAAACACCCAGCAATTTTGTGCTTTGTCCACTTGCGTAAGTCAACTCAGTTCCACTTAATGCTATTTAATATAATTATTCTCTACATGAGGTCTGCTTGATACTGCTAAAAAAGGTTAAAAGTATCGATAAGAATTCCCCCCAGTCATTTCCTCTTTGAAAGACTTTGACACTGTAATTTCTTAGTAGTTTAAAAGGGAACAAAGTTGTGTCGGGCCAAAACCGAAGTTTATAAATCTGGCTGAAGATCTAGCAAAGCACTGGAGACACACAATATTGACAAATGCTTCAAACACTTCAACTTGTAAGCACTAATTTCATTATTTTTTTAAAATTATTTTTGGTCATTTTTGACATAATTCATTCTGTTCCTTCATCTTAACAGTCGCATTGTTTACCTTACGTTATAAACTCCCACTTACCTTTGGTCCCTCAGAGAAGATTATAAATTCCTGCTCGTTCACAGGAAAAGTAGAACTCCTTGAGAAATGCTTGAAAAACCTTTCACATTAAACTAGTTCTTCTCTCTCAAGTGTGTTCTGCTTTCCAAAAATGAGTGTTATCTCCTAGTTTTCCCAGTTGTTCTGATATGTTTTGGTAGGAAAAAAAAGAGGTGGAACAACAGAGAAAGAAACTGATTAATTTTGTTGTGCTGTATATGCTATGATGTCATGGTCTAAAATGAAGGAAACTAAAATGAAGAAAGTTGTGGTATCATAAATATAATAGTTTAAATACATCTACACATATAAAAGATAAAATGTAATGTATTATAGATACATGGATAGATACACCGATATCACCTAATGACTGTATTTTAAATCATAGATTAATTTACCAGTGGAAAAAGCTGCATTTGTTTTGTTAAATAGCTAGTGTAACCCAAGATATAGTTTTTAAGATTATAGGGCAGATGATAGTACTGAAATTGTGCCACAAGAATGCATGTGTGGCTTTAAATATGGTTACATGAATGCACTTCTCCTCTGAAAGGCACTACAAGGTTTAAGTACAAGGTTTTCGGAAAGATGTGGAATAATCACAGTACTCTAAAGGTTAGAAAGCTTTGCTACTTTTCTGCTTAAATTTATTTTACTCATAGTCCAGTTTTTATGTTCTTCAACTAAAGTAAATCTTCTTTATCTAAAGTGTTTAATACTTTCATATTGCAAAATATTTATAATCAGAAAATGTATCTATCTTTTGTTAGTCTGAATAAACTAAATTCTTTAGTCTCTTTAAAGCAATTCTTCATTCAGACCTCCAGCTCTCTGGATCATCCAAGCTGTCTTTCTCTGTACTTATACCAGTTTAAATGTATTTGTCTTAGCACAGGTACCTACCAGTGTACCAATAGAGCTGTTGAATACCTTAATACTCAAAAATGCTTAGTACAGCTCTATTAATTCCACTGGAAGGCATAGCATCTCTTTCCGCAGACAGTAGAGAGAAATAGTCCAAATAAAGTCTAAATCACTCAATTAAAGCAGCCTGTCTCTCTGCATTGACAATACAATAGAGAGATCTTAGGGCAACTGCAGTGCTAAATTAGGCATATCCATTAGATTCATCAAGTTAGGAAGAATTAGGAGCTGAGTACCTACATTTAAGGTACTGAAAATTGACTCATGCAGGCAAAAGTAGACATGCTTGTCAAAACTTGGGTTTTAATGGACAAAAGATATTTTGCTCCCATATCAGGCTGCAAGTTTGGATCTTAGATTTTAATTTCTCAGAGGCAGAATAAAAATCTTAAACAAATTGTCATGCAAAAAATAATAATAATTAAAAAAAGTAGTAAAAGTACTGGGCATCTTCTAAGATTAATTTTGCTGTTTACTACCAGGTCCTAAGTTTGTTTGATTCCATATTTTGAAAAACTTGTTTTTACTACACATGACACTTTAAATTTATTGTTATTCTGAGCAGTAAGGATAAGAAATTTCTCAAAGTGAGGAAAAAGCACCTTTACAAATACTGTACAATATAACAAAACATATTTCTATGAAAGGTTTGTATGTTTACCTCCTGTGTAGGGTTCCGACTTTCATTTCAAGTAAAGTGGTGATTGTTTCATCTAGCACAGTGCTGGAAGTAACAACTCCCAGGTTCTCAGCTTTGCTTTTCATTTATTGCCTAAACTTCAGCAAGGTTTCTAAGCTCTCTCCTTCTCAGATTCCATACCAATACAAATAATCATATTCTGTTTAATTAACCAGCTTTTTCATGCCATGTGAAAAGTAAGTGTGGTATTTCAGTATTTTACTTGAGAGTAAAATAGAGAACTGCAGGATGTGACATCAAATAAATTCCGAGATTCTACAGTTTCTAATAGTGTAAGTCAACTTGCAAATAAATTCTTTTGGAAACCTCCAAAGCAGTTCCAGCCCTAAATCATTAGACTTACTGTCATGAAATACATTTCATTCATCATAGTTTGTAAAACAAGGAGATAGCAGGTCTAAGCTAGCTCAGCAGCACTCAGATGGCAATCACTAATGGGTTCACTCTAGTTCAGAGAGGGATTGACTCCTAGAAGATAAATGAGTGTCTAGAAAGAAAAATGAGCATCAGTGGCACTCTCTAAACCAATATGATTCTCTGACCTTTGCAAGAGAACATGCACAGTCCTTCAAAAAACTTTTCATTCACTGCCACCTCCCGGAATAGAAAGCTTTAGAAAGAGACTAATAATAATGCCTATTTTATGACACAATGTTTAACTGCTAGTGGGCTTCTCTAGCAGCAACATGAAAATCAGATACCCGAAATGGGTGTAAAATTGTGGGAGTAGAGTAAAGCTATCTTGAGCGTTATCCCTGAACCTCAAAGTGGTCTGAACTTGCTGACGGTATATATATACTACAATAACTTTAATCTGATGTTTCTATGTGTCTGTTGCTGAGCCTGTTCTGAGTACCTGGGAAAAACATAAGAAAAAGAGTGAAATTTTTTATTCAGTAAAAGTGACAGGTACAATCTAGTCATCCTACATTCAACATCATAAAATACCTAGGCCAGATGGAGCAGTTACCACCCAAGCTGCTCAGCTCCCCGTACTGGGTGACTGCTGTAGTAGGGACAACCAGACAGCTGGTGAAAATGCACCTGCCACAGCAGCTTACATAAACCTGCATTAGTATTTATCCTTATTACAGGATTTTCAGCTTCCAAAGAGGTGAAGAACATGCCTTGAAGTGACCACTTGTGATGTCCCAGTTTAATCTGATGACAATGAATGTCAAACACCCAAAGTCTCTCATAGCTTTGCAGGGAGAAGGAATTATCACCATTCTACTCAAGAGAAATAGGCACATACTCTCACATCTAATAACTATATTGTATCACAAAGCAATGGAAAGATAAATCCCAAGTTGCTTTTCCATGGTCAGGAACAAAATCTGCAGCAGAATCTGAGGCAGAGCACACAAGTGAAATCTTGACCCATTTTAAAACAGTGCCCAAAATAAATTGTCTTTAATAGCATTATTAGTAGTATTTCATAACAGATCTTCTTCAGGCTAGTCCTGGGTCTAAATTTTAGAACATATATGTCATAATAGATAAAACTATTAAGTAAAAAGGAAAAAACAGTATACCTAACTATGAAATGAATTTCCATCCTGGAATTATTCCCACAGAAAATGTGGAAATGTCAAAGTTGTCAAAACCTGCTGATGGAATATTAAGAAATCTTTCATCTTACATTTCCATGCTGGCATTGCTGAGTCTCTTCTAAGTGTCTGGGGAAAACATAAACACATGCAATACAAATTTATATAGCATAAGAGTGGCAAAGAGTACTTACAGCTCTTAATTAACTGTGAAGGTGTGTTTTGTGCATTTTCTAGATGTTATCATGTACAATCTCGAATGTCAGTATCCTAGAAATCATTAATTATGCCCTATGCTAAATTATCATCTAATGCCCAGAAAAAATGTTAAATTGGACTGCATGAATTATTCATTACTGCCAATTTAATATGAACTCAGCTGTTCTAGCTGAGTGTTAAGCACTTCTAAATAGTATCATAGAAGGTGAACTCTTTTCTGACAATGGCACACTGGAAACTGTGATCTGACATTTATGAAAGATGGGCCCTAAAGAATCAAAACGATATACTTCAGAGGAAGAAATTAAAGTACATGTAAAGATAGACTTTGTTAATAAGGTCATATAAATATTTGCATAGCATTTTTCAGCTCAAATCCATTCATCTGAAATTAAGACTATTAAAAATAATATTGTAGACCTCTCTACCTATGTCTTCCAACAACAATTTTTGTAATAGTATCTTTAGAATTAATGTACATAGCCTGTTTTGTCTGTGTCCCTTAGAGGATTAGCTAAGCTCTTCTTTCTGTGAATATCTGTAGACCATTAGTTGCTACTGCTCTGGTTTGGCAACGTTTTGCCTGTACTTTGCTGAGGATGAATTCAACGGGGAGAAAGAATGTTGAAGTGGGCTACTGCTCTTTATATTTGTGTGCACATTGGTGCAGTACCCACATCTCCCAAAGTTTCATGTTTAAGAAGAATGTTTCATTGCTTTTCTTACTCTAGGTTGGTAGACTCCGGTTACCGAAAAAGGTGCTTTTTGGGTAAAATATTACTGTCACATGACTATGCTATTAATGTTGTCATTTCATGCCAAACACCTCACAAGCTCCTTTACCGACTCAAACAGATTCAGGTCTCTCAGATCTCACTTTCCAGACTGGAAGAAGAAGGTTGGTAATGTAATAGTGAGTATAGGCATGAGGCAGGGGCAGTGGGAGGACTAGGAGCAAACAACTCACAACTAGTAAAAAAGGGAAGAGGTGAGTCGGTGTTGCCAAAATCCCATGATTTATGATTATTAAGTGAAAAATGGAATTTAAAAGCCCACAGGGACCTGATGGCCAGTTTGAAGGCTTGAAGTTTCCTGTCTGAACTAAGATTATGAGACTTCCTTTATTAGATATGTTTTAATGTATTTAGTTCATACTTAGTTTAGTTCATATTTGTATTTTAATACAGATGTTTCAATGTGTACTAAAATTATTAGATGTCTTTAATACACCATAATAAAAACTATCTCACAGAAACTGCTTTATGTAGTGTGCAGAAAGTGACTAGCCTCCAGATGACCTGACTTAAGGCAGGTTACTTAGGACCGTGTCCAGACAGCTTTTGAATATCTCCAAGGATAGAGACTCCACAGCATCTGTGAGCAACCTGCTCCAGTGCTAACACTTGTGTTTTTTCTGTGTTGAACTACACATCACTCAAGATATGATGTTTTTGACCTGTTTTCTTCTAGTTATTCATTCTCTTTGCACTGAGAAGCTGATCACTGTGACAGAGTTCTTCCCCTGTGTCTTTAGATACAATGCCCAGCACGTGGTCACTGCTTAACACTAAGGAATGGAACTTTATTGTGAACTTTAAATTTAGAATAATCGCATTATAGTAGTCAGGAGTGGACAGGAACCCAAGAGGTTTCCTAAATCATTGCTTTCCACAGAAAAATAAACAGTCAGATACTCCCAGCAATTAATTTTCTGGTAGAAAAATGTGACAAGAGAATTAGTAGGAGAGGTACATACAAAGGAATAAAATAAAACTATTTTTTCCACTTAAAGCATTGACATACCTGATTTCAGGACAAATCTGTGGTGCTTTCAGCTTCTTCTTAGCCTGCATGCATGGATGCACCTATACTGCTAAGTAAAATAGAATAAGGGAGCAAGCTCAAGAACTGGCTGCTTGATGGAACTTGCTGCTTAACTCTTAGCTCCCTTTCTGTCTTGACTCTGACTAGCTTTTTTAAGAGAAGCTGTCTTTTATGACAGCCCTTAACAGTATGCATATCAGATAATAGTACGGGTGGGTCAAGTCTGTTCCACTCAAATTCAAGGCTTGCAATAGATGCCTGACTCCTTTCTTATTTAGCAGGCTAGACATAATCAACCTCTCTACTTAGATTTCTAAGTGAATATCAACTAGAAACCAATATTTTGAAGGCTAGATATGGGAAAGTCTTAGCCACCTAGTCTTCTTAGAGATACAAGCACCTGCAGAAGGCAATATGTTACCTGGAGATGGGTCTATAGTTGACAGAAGTCTATGTCTAATTTAATACCTAAAGGAGATGAGACTAATCTCATCCATACTATCTATAAATAATATCTTAAAAGTAAATAGTTGTAGTGCTAGTGCTTCCAATAAGCTCAATTTGTAAAGAAGGGGAGAAAAGAGCAAGATTGTCTAGATCTTTAAAATAAGAAACTTAAAAAAATTAAACGAAAAATAAAGGAGTTCAAAATAATGATGACTCATTTACTTTTAATTTATCATAATTTTTCCGGAATTTATTTAGTGGAATGATATTTTGTGAAAAGCTTCCTAACATATTTTAAATGAATCAATTAAAAATAAAGAAACAGATATGTAAAATGAAGGACTGTCATTCAGAGAATAACCAGGCACTGCATGATGTATAACAGTAGCTTATTGAAGAAAATTTAGTTTAGGTGATTGTATGAGACCAGGCTTATGCATCACAGACTAATAGCACATCTGCTGTGGTTTACAGTTATATGGATAAATATTTATCTACAACTAAATTATGCTACACTCTGAAACTTGAACAGTCTGGAACTAAGAGTTTTATGTTAAAAAGAAAGTGCCAGAAAGTACATTAATGAGTAAATTTATAGTTATATTTTACTTTAAAAGGCCAAGGGTTTAAAACAGCAGGTATATATGAAATAAAAACTTAACGGCACTTCAAGTACGTCCTGAAAATAGATATATATATACACAGATGTTTAAACAATAGTGTAGCAGTTTTGATTATCCTGGTAGCATTTTTGTACAGAAGAATAATAACAATGTTTAGTTAAGAAGGAGCTTGTAAGTTCCAGCATCATGGGAAATGAGTACAATATCCTACATCTAACATTATTCAAGAACGATTCAGACTGGTAGAGAATATCCTCGTATACAATATTGACAGTATTTACCTGTATCTTCTCAGTTTGTACTTTCTTTATAGCGGAAAGACTTACCAATAGTTACACACAGAAGCTTAATGCAGCTGCCCATGTATCAACGTAGTATTATTTGAGGTGATCGGGAGCAGATGAGAAAGCTGTGAGTGTGTGTGAGTGTGTGTCACTGTGGCATAGGACCCCCTCCCACCAACCCCGCCACCACCACCAGATGAGCATCTGGGATTCAGGCAGGATGCCTCTGGGAATCTCAACTTTTACAAACACCTGTATGTGGGCACCTGACCAGAGCCCATTAAATAACTACAGTAACGAAAAGTAAAACTTTAGGGAGGATGATTCAGTTTCCTGAATTTAAATGTCTAGTATATTTTTAGATATTGGGAGTTTTGCTACCTGGCCTCCAGCTCTAGAAAGCTGTAGCTCTCCTCTCGTTCTTAGCTCAAATTTGTACCTGTTTTAGACATCCAAACAGCTTTGTCTGATAACCTAAGTCCATAGGTGCCATAAGGTGCCTGTGCTCACACAACTGAACACAGCTCTTAAAAACCCGTAGTTACAGTATGATTTGATGCCATATCATCTCTGATGGCCCTTATTTCCACTCTCTTTTTCTTTGCAAGTTGTCAGTTCTTTACGTGTGTCTATGAGGTATCTTTTCTAAAGTGAGTCTAAAGATGAAACCTATAGGACAAACTGCTGGCATTTTTCCCCCCCTTTTTTTAATCATAACACAAAATCAAAGGCGTCTCATCAAGAAGAACTGGAGTTGATACTTAGATATCCTAATCGCTATAAAGACATTAAATCTTTCTGTGATTCAAGAATAAAAATTATTTTATCAAGGACAATAAAAAATAGAAAAGTGAACCTAAAAACATGAATTAATCTTTTACTTTTCTATTTCAATATCCAAAGGATTTTTATAAATATGTCGATCATAAAAAGAAACAAAAAATGTCTGTTTCCCATATCAAATGGTGCTTGTTATTCTGTTCTTGAAGCTGCCACAGCAGCCAGTGACCTGCTTCAGAACCTGTCCTGACAAGCTCCACAGGTGTCCAGGCTTAATGTAGCTCTGGAGTGCTTTTATAGATAAGCACACTCTATCTGCTCTGGCAAAGAAAAATAGAGCAGGCAACCAGACAACTGTCTTCCCTAACCTGAGCGGAATACTTAACATAAGTCAAGAGTAAAGAAAATAAACTTCTCAGTGTAATGCCTTGAAATGCCATTGAAAGAAGATCATCTCTGTTTATACATGTATGTATATATGCATGTATTCATACATGCATTTGTAGCACCAGGAATAGAAATTTGAGAAAATACTCCTCTATTTGTTTACATATGTTATTTGACAAAGTAGAAGCCCTTTTTGTGTAGTAATCTAGACTTACTGTCTAATAAAATGACTAGAAAGCTTCATATAACAAATAAATATGCTATGAGAAAAAAGTCTTGATCCATAAGAAAACAGTATTTTCTTTAGTCATACTTGCTGCCTAAAACTGAAAATTCTAATGATATCAGATCAGATACCACAGAAGAAAAAACTCAAAAGATTTTTATTTTTATCATACTTTCCCTTTTATTGAGAGTTTTATTCCCTTTTTATTGCCAATAACAATCTACAGTAATATAATTCTCTTATAGTACTGTGCATTGCAAATTCCCTGTAACTGAATTGCTTTTTTCTTTTTGTTGATTTATACACAAACACATTAGAGAATAGAGTACAACAAATTTTTTCTCTTGATTTGTTAGATTTGTTACTATTATTGTAATGAGCTTTAAGATCTAAATTCTAGAGGGTTCCTGTTCAACTTTTAAATTTCCCAAGTAAGTTTCAAATAAATTTCTGTAGAGGACAAAGTCTACTACCATCAGTTTAAAAGAACAGAAGATAGATTATTAGCTTATTGGTTACAGAAGCTTTAAAGCACTTTTGAAGTACAATGTAACCTGTGAATTAAAAAAAAAAAAAAAAAAACAAAACAAAACAAAACAAAAAAACTCCTTGGCCCAACAGGGTTGGAGTGCCAATAAGCTGATGCAAAGACAGAGAGGGATGAGCTGTTCGGGTGTTCCCACCCTTTGTGAACTGTCATCTCCTAAGACATGATCCATATCTTAGTAACACCAGCGCGAGTGGAAGATGAATAATTCTGTGGAAGTAAGTGAATTCACTGTAATATTGGCACCCAGTCAAGTTTTCTGGAGTGTTGCTGTATGCTGAAGCAAAGTTATATAAGGAAAAAAAAAAAGGAATTGTACGCAGGAAAAGAAGGCATTCCGGAATGAAGAATGCAGTAACAGGATCCTAATCAGTTAGATCTTGTAGCATAGAGGAAGATTGCCTAAATACTCAGCATTACCAATCCCCAATGTCTAAAAATTGTGAGATTTTTTGTGAGCAAAATACTTTTATTTTTCCTTGTGAGGTGGGCCTACTGCAAATGTTAAACATACTAGACATATTTTTTTTTCTATTTAGTGAAATCTGAAATATTTGCATAATCATCTCTTTCAAGAGCTAGATATTTATGTAAAATATTAGCTACTAAGAGATTTATCACAACAGCATGAGAGCTGTCAACACTGTGCATGTATGCCTATTAAAAACATTGAACAAAAGGAAAATTGTATGTACAAGTTGCAGGGGCCCTTTGCTGTTGTAATAGAAAATCAAGTGGTACAGAATAGCATTCTTTATACCTCTAGTCATTCACACTTATTTACTCTTACTTCAGAAGTCATCGGGGTAAAACAATCCATGCTATCACAACCACAGATGGAAGACAGAGAAAGAAGTGTGAATAGGATTTTACTGAAGAAATCAGTATCTTTTTTTTCCCAATATTATCTTTTTCTCTTTTTTCTTATTTGCTTTTATGATTCATCCCATATTTTAGACTCCTTTTTAGTGCTACATTCAGTGAAACATATTCTGAGAAGATAAAACAAGGGTAGGTTAAATATTGATAAGTAGCTGTGAGTCTGAAGCCTGCATCTGTAAAGGGTAAAAAATGTGTTTAATGTAATACACTTCAGTTGTCTCATTTAGGCAGTGGTGAAATTCACATCCCACTGGAGTGAGGCAGAGCGTCACCATTCTTTTCCATGATGTCAGCATTTCACTTAAAGATTCAACACACAGTATTTCAGACAGAAGGTGCTGGATCATCAATACTTTCCTTTCCCTCGCTGTTTTCCCCTTCTTCCACAGGCTGTTATCCTCTTAAAAGGACTGATGGAGCTGCAGGTGAAGCCAATCGTGAATAATGAAGTTTTCATTCTACTAAATAACATAATGACACCATAATTTCAATTTATTCTTGTACAGACTTACACTTTTTAAGGATATGGGCTTAAGACCTTCATGCTTTTCTAAAGACATTTGAGAGCAGCACAAATTGCACCCTGTATGAGATGGAAAAAGTAGTAGAGCTAGTAAAACTTGTTGCAAAAACGAGATGTAATATAAATGAGGAATAAAAATTATCAATAATAATTCATTAAAAGAACTGATTTTTCAAACAAGAGAATATTTTTTTCTTGTTTCTCTTTACCAGCATCAATTCTTGTTACTGTTTCAGTGGCAAAAAGAAAAAGAAAACACAGATAAAGGGAGAACAGGAAACTAAGAAGGAAGAAGAAACGTAAAAGTAGAGGTGAAAATATCCAAAATAAATAGATAAGGAAATAAATAATTCAAACCTTGAAGAAGTTCAGTTTTAAAAAGGGAAAAGAAAAACCTGAAATATAAGTAAACTTTCTGACTTGTCTTATACTGTAACTCTCAGGTACATCTAGACACTCAGATACCACTCCATAGTTCACCAAACTGTGTTGGTTCACAATCTGTTATGCACTGAAATACAACAGTAAAAATATTCTCATCATGGGTTTTCTTTCTATGACATATATTTCAAGCATAGAGATCCTGAAATGTATTCATGCTCTTCTGTGAGACTTACAAGGAGTTGTCATATATCCTTGCTCACTTGTCACTGGCAACAACAACAGGTATCTAATCCCATGCCTGCACTGAGCAGTACTGCAGGAGAGCAGTCCGATCATGTTTAACATACAGTGAATATACTCCGGGTAAATATCATGCTGAGTTTCTATCAGTAAAAACCCTGAAACACTTCAAGAGCTCATTTGCTTATGAGCGCAACGTCTGCAGGAACGAGGAAAGTTTATGTGGCTTGTTGAAAGGGGAGGGAAAAATGCCATCAGTTTGCTCCCTGAGAGAGGTTTATTCAGCCAGCTTATTTCTACTGCATGTGTTACCAGGTTCTTTATCTCCCTGCACAGAATATGGTTAGTTTTAAGTTGTCCCTTGCTGCCTGTCTGTTCCCATAACAGTTTAATCTTAGGTCATCCAGAGGTCAAACTAATGTATATGTTCTGAGATAAGGCTATAAACCATATGCTAGTTGATAATTATGTAAAAGCACAGTATACTTTCTTCCTCTTATTCTTTCTTTCAGCTTTAATGAGAGTTAAACTGAATTATATTAATAAGAGCCTACATTTGAGGCTTCTCCTTGGAGAAAAGAGGGGAAAAATGAGATTTTATGCATGAACAAGAGAATTGATCTAAAATCAGCTAAGCAAAATTTTTCATTGACTTATATGGCAGTCAAATATTAATGTTTAAGTATAATGGCTTAGAGCATGTAAGCTTAAGGATTTGAAGGATTTGCAGGTCCTCATTAAAAAATATGTACAATCAATGGCATTGCCTATAATGTATGAAAAAAAGAATTGTAAAGATTATTTCATGATTTTATTAAATGATTCTGTAAATTACATGTAAACAGTGAACAAATACCATTTTATTTCCATAAAAGTTTAAAGTTATAGATATTTTGATATTGATATTTCGTTATTAGTCAGGAAATGTTATCCTGACTCTATAAAAAATAAGCTGTATGTCTCTAACAATCTATCTTTCAATTAAGTTGTACAGCATCTGCAAATTCTTTTTTGATATTCTTTCTTGGATGTGCTATACTTGAACAGATATTGCCATTCATTTTGCTGGTTTTAGTGTACTATCTGATAAAATGCAATGCATCCTTCTTTGAGCAATGAAACCAACATAAAGCACGTGCCACCACCATGGCATCCTGACATTTGAAATTGCACGTTCCAAGTCACATTGTGTATGTCCGTAATATTCAGAAACAGAAGAATCTTAATTTTTTTTATATCCAACTTTCATTCTTTTTTAAAAGGAAGTACCAATAAGATGGTTAGATCACATGCACTACTCAATTAGTTCATTCTTAACCACGATAGCAACATTTACTTTCTTGTCAATAAGCTCCTGGTAAACAGTCAAGTCACTCACTTGGAATAAATGATTGCTTGACCTCTGATAGCTGTGGCAGAAAAATCTATCTACACAAAGATATCGTTTATGCTTGAGGGAGTCCTCGAGCTGCAGATTGTTTAAAGCAGGGAAAATAATCTGAAAAGTGTCACTCTCATCTCATACTTTTCCGTAAACATCAGCTACTAACCATTATTAGACAGAAGACCTGGTACTACATGGACTTTGGTTAGACCTGCTTCACTCATGTTGTTCTGCTAAGCGATTTGCTCTATTTTCTAGTGTCTGTTCCTTTATTATTGAATTAATAATGTTGTATCAATGTGTGGGAAAAAAAAATCAGATCTAATCCAGGAAGAATAAATTCAAGTTTTCTATGGTATGATAAAAGACTAAGAAATATGAATATAAACAGTAGAAATTAAAATATACACTGCATGATCAAGGTCTTGATACAGCCAACCACATAGGCATTTAGTGCTTTTTAGTGTGTATTGGGATACCTACGCCACCACAAGGAGCTGGCAGATATGATATAGTTGTTTCAACAAGAGTACTCTTTTGGCTGATCTTGTTCTCCATATGCAGCACAATATCCTGCAGTCCTGAAAACAGATTCATTTTTATCAGTAGGCATTCTAAGAAGGACTGTCTTTGCTGGACTTGTGTATGTTAGAGGAGACCTCTCAGTCATGGAATTAATAAATTTTGACTGGCCTCTGGTTGTGCTATTTTTGCGTCTCTTGAAGGATGAAAATTCTGACATTATTACACTGCCTAAGCTAAGCAGATTTTCAGAGACCTGTGCTAGCTAGTCTCAGGTAGTTTTCTATAAAATAAGGCTCTTGCAATGCATATATATATATATATATATATATATATATATATATATCTTTCCACAGAGGAACTTGAGCACATTGTGTAAATGTTTCATGTAGCTTATTTTATTCCCCTAAAGAGAGGGATGATCTCCGAATCTGATATGTAGGATTCTGCATTGCTTTTTAGTCTTATGTTAGATTTCCCCATGGTTTCCTTTACTACTTTGTCTGTTTTAATTGCCTATTCACTTAGCTCGAAACACCATGAGCTTTACTGCAGACAGCATTCTTTAGTCACCAAGTTGTTTTCAGTTTTGCTTCCCTAAAAGGTGGCATCTATGTTCTACTGAAAGAAAAAGGCCAGAAGACAAAAGGAGGTTTTGTTTGCTTGTTTACTTTGCTTACAGTTGCCAGAATCCATTTGAGGATGCAAAATGCAGGACATAGTAGTAGAGACTGCACTATCACTATGTGGTGCATTATGAAAACCTTTTATCACATTGAGAAATAAGCCAAGAAGATTGCGCTGAATTTCAACAGTCACAAGACAGTCAGGCATCTCACTGTGATTAGGGAAATACAGTTTAAAGAGCAAGTTCTTCCAGTTCTGTATGCCATGCTCTCTGCTGGAGCTTCTTGTGAGCTGAGAAGGAAAATTCATCCTATGGAGAAGCTTCATATCCTGTGAACAAAGGAAAAATACAGGGCCTCGAGCTGATTTCCTTCTCCTATTACCTTCTGTTATAGAAACTTCTTCTTTTTAACCAAATAAGCAATAATATACTGCACAAAGACACTACCATTCTAAATATCTCTTGTACAACTAGGCAGTAGGAGGATATGATTACGTTTACTCACCCTTCTACTGCGCATATGTGGGTAATGTCAATGATGAATCAGACTTGGCCATAGCTCTAGTTATATCATTTTTTTCTAATGCCAGTTTACTTAATTCCTTGTTGAAAGACATGCTAAAATCCCATTTTTTTTTTCAGGGCTTATCAGAAGCATGATATGAGGTTAACCTGCAAAACTATCATATGTAAAATTCTGATAAGAATGTTTTAAAAGTTCACAGTCAGTAGAAAGTAAGTCACAGAAATTAAGACATTCACTGAGAAAAACACTATGATCTTTCTCAATAAACTAATGTTCATTGTAAATAGAAAGCATGGCATATACTAAAAAAGAATGGAACATGGAGTTCATTAGTTGCTCGTCAACAGGAGTCAGGTACAGCCTTCTTTGAAAGAGGATTAGGTGCAAAGTTTGTTGGAATTTTTGTTCACATTCCTACCTGGTTTTATTTGTCCAGTATAGTGCACCACTGCATGCTGTCACATGATTGAAAGAGGGAGAAGCCTTTGTATTTTGCTCCAAAAAACCTGCTATCTTTTTTTAAACGCTTTTTCTTGCAGTAGAGTGACATTTGATGGTGGAAAAGTGGAAGTTTATTTTTAAACCCCAAAGTTCTAAGTGATTTTCTACGTGAACATTTAAAATGGATAGACTTACAGATTACTTTCTGGTAATTAAATTTAATTTGAAATTTTTGAAATAGATTTTCACTAGTGAAGCTGCTGATATTACAATTTAAAAAATTAACTTACTTTGTAAAATTCTACTTTTCTAACTTACACTACAGTGAGAAGAAAGGAAATTTGTTGATTAAAAGCCTTGTTAGAGAATTTGACTAGCTATAGATATTTGCCATCTAATGCATTTTTGATTGGACCTGGACAGGCTGGAGAGCTGGGCAGAGAGGAACCTCATGAAGTTCCACAAAGACAAGCGCAGGGTCCTGCACCTAGGGAGGAATAACCCCATGCATCAGGACAGGCTGGGGGCTGACCTGCTGGAAAACAGCTCTGCCGAGAAGGACCTGGGAGTGCTGGTGGACAACAAGTTAAGCATGAGCCAGCAGTGTGCCCTGGTGGCCAAGAGGGTGCATGAGGCAGAGTGTTGCCAGCAGGTGGAGGGAAGTGATGCTCCCTCTCCCCTCAGCCCTGGTGAGGCCACATCTGGAGTACTGGGTCCAGTTCTGGGCTCCCCAGGACAAGAGAGACATGGCGCTAATGGAGCGAGTCCAGTGAAGGTCTACAAAGATGATGAGGGGACTGGAGCATCTCCTCTATGAGGAAAGGCTGAGAGAGCTGGGCCTGTTCAGCCCGGAGAAGAGAAGCCTGAGAGGCGATCTCGTCAATGTGTACAAGTGCCTGCAGGGAGGGTGTCAAGAGGATGAGGCCAGACTCTTCTCCGTGGTGCCCAGTGACAGGACAAGAGGCAACGGGTGTCAACTGAAACACAGGAAGCTCCATCTGAACATGAGGAAAAACTTCTTTCCTGTGGGGGTGACAGAGCACTGGAACAGGTCGCCCAGAGAGGTAGTGGAGTCTCCTTCCCCGGAGATATTCAAAACCCGTCTGGACGCGATCCTGGGCAATGTGCTCTAAAGGACCGTGCTTGAGGAGGGGGGTTGGACTAGATGATCTCCGGAGGTCCCTTCCAACCTCAACCATTCTGTGATTCTGTGATTAAAAGATGCACTAGAGCAGTAACAGCAGCAGGATCACTGTCTCAGTTTTAGTCCCTTGTTCACAAAAACTGCCCATTTTTAATGAAGAATGACCTATCCCTTTCTTTTCTAGGTTTGAAGTAATCATTGTCTGACTGTTCAACAGTTTTATGAGCCCCTGAAATATCTGCCATTTAGTGAGAATGCTAGCTTGCAAAAAGAAATCTTCCACGTTATTAAATTAAATTATTTTTGGCACAAGATTAGCCTTTTATTTTCCAGCTCTTCTAACTGTTGTTAAGAGTGTACCATTCTCGTTCTGCTAAAAATTATTATTTGAGAGCTTTACAAGCAACTCAGCTGTAAAATTTCTCTTGAGGCTAAGTCTGGCTTGCAAAGACTGAATTGGTGCAGGAGTATTCAAATTAAAACATAGCAATAGCTTTTGTTTCTAATGACTAATAACAAAACAAAAAATGAAGAAAGAAAGAACAAAAGAAATATATAGGAATTGTTAAGCTAAAAGAATGCAATAATCACGAGTTAGGTTCTCAAACTCGGAGAATAAAAATGATTCTCAGTAAAGAATGCTTCTGATATTGGACACTGCTACATGAAGGCTAGGGATTTGTTTCAGCGAGAGGTGAGATTTTCATACGGTTACAGAATCTGAGACTTTAAGAAGATCAGCAAATATCAGCCTCTTGATATTTGGACGCACTCTTGCTCTCCTTAGAAGAGAGATTGTATACCATCATGTTCCTCATCCTACTTTATAGGTTTACCAGATTGCTCATTTCAGGGTGAAAATGTTAGTGAAATATGGGGCATAAAAAATGAGATCTTCTGCCCTTTTCAAGGCTTCGTTGTTAGCCAGGAATCTGTAATACTATCCAAACATACTTAATATTACAGAAAAACAGAGCTAAAGGATTCACTATGCTTTTCTCTAATTATCAGGTTCAAGTGTTGATTCAAGTATCAATTTCCTTCTTAATATTTAAGTCCCCTTTTCTTTGATGCTATAATGTAAACTTTTCCCTGCACTGTCTATTCAAAGACTGTTCTTGTATTATCTTCCATAAAGTGTTTGTGGTTTGCTACTTAGATATCAATACAGAAAGAGATTCAATTACAGAAGTATTGCATGCATAGATGAACTAAGAGTATATTAAATATAGAATATCTGACTGTCTCAGTTTTATATGGTAACATTTAAAAACCTAAACAAAATAAAACCTTATTCGATTATATGGGCATCATCAATGATGTATAAACAAGGAATTTGGTGCATAAAAATGGTTCATAACGCGAATAAGTTTTATGGCAGCACATAAAGTAGGAACATAAACATAAATGCTAGATGGTGCAAAAAATACAAGGATGTGAAAGTACATTACCTTTGATTTCAAAAGCAAGTAATTCTTGTTTGTTGGGAAAAGAGAGCAGCCATGCCTGCTCTGCATTGTAGAGTTGAATACAACACTACCTGAACTAACAGAGACCTGATCCAAGTTGTTGTGCCAGGTAGACTTAACATTGTGAGCCAAAACGTGGCCTGGATGTACCTGCCCATTGCTGCACCCTAGCAAGTACACTGATTATGTTGTTACCTGGGCACTACACCAGGCCGCTATCGTGTTAATGAGTACCGTGCTTGTACAGCTTATGTTTGGATGAGAGCTGGCTCACATAGCAACAGTTTGGATTTTACATATCCAGGTTTATACTTCCAGTTTGGGGTGTCGTTCTCACATTTTGCTAGTGAGACCGCAAACAGGTTGATCCAAACTGAAACGTCATGCGAAAGCTTTGCACCAAGCCTCAGTTCAAAACTACTGTGAGGTCAGAGGATCTAGTCCTTAAGGAACTATTTGTCCTGAAAGAGCATAAATCTTGAGCTGCAGTAAAGGTTTTCAGCTACCAAAGCAGACGTATCTCAAAGAAAGGGATTTTCCAGGACTTTCCTAGCAGTTGCCATCTGTGAAATAGATAAGTAGTAGAATTTAGTTACCAAATTCAGCTCAGCTGAGTATTGTAAGGCCAACCCTCTACCACTACTCTGCTACAGAAGTATGCCAAAGTAGAGCGTTTATACAATGTGAGTACGATTCTTTATCTGGAGCTTGACTTGCTTATGGTTGTTTTATATATCCACGTATTTATTTCAACACTCAAACATCCAGGAAAAAAAATCCTAAAATGGAAAAGTAGGAAAATGGAACATCATTAACTTTGAAGTAAAACAGTGTTTGTATAATAAACATAACATAATTGAGTCAATGAAACAGAGCAATTAACTGGTAGATTTAAAACAGAAGCAAGAGTAAGGCTTCCTGCTCTGGCGTCTGCCTGCAATAGGTGCAGCTAACAGAATTTTGAATTAAGATATTTTTCCATTTTAAATTCAAGCAAAAATGAAGCAACATCAGTTGTTCTCATGAAGCAAGAAAGACTGCTCTTGTCCCTCAGTTCCTGGACTGTAGGGTAACAACGTGTTACACAACAGCAGGTACCACCTCTCAGTTAATAACATGAGAAGACTCAACCTTTCTATAAGGTAACTGGTTTTTTGTTTAAAAGAACACACTCTACAGCCACAAGCAGCTTCTCACTGTGTTTGCAGTCTGCGCTTTGCTGTATTTGCTGCAAAAGCCTTGCTCACATAGTTTTGTGCTTCCACTATACAGGCTATTGCTGACTGCATTTCTGCAAATCTTGTCATCCTCCAAAGAGGGAAAAGAGGTCATCACATACAATCTCTAATAAGGGTTCTGATATCATTCCTAAGAAGAATGAAATATCATGGCCAAAGCACTTTATAACTTCTCTTTGTTTTTGCAAAGAGGGCTAATGAAGACCTCTAACCAGGGAACTGCTCGCATGGCGCACAGCCAGCAGCTTGAGGCTGCGCAATCCTCCGAGCCTCAGTGCTGGCACTGAACCTGGAGGGGATCCTAATGCACTGCAGCTGCTCTCAGAAGTGCAAGTATATGCTTTAAGATCAGGGCACTGGGGTATGAAGGCAGCTTAAACCACTTGTGCTCTCCTTCTTTCCCTGTTTTGAGTGCAGCTCTGATTTGGTCTGGGATGTGGCCGTATTTATGAAAGGAAAATCTGTCAGGGCTATTAAACAGAAAGACACTACTTTTGCTTAGAAGTTCTGGAGACCAAAATTGCTTCAGGCTGAGAGGGTATTCCAGGGAAATATTATCATTAAATGCTTTCACTGTTATTTGATTCTTCCTCAGGCATCTGCTTTTGACTAACATCTTGCCGCTTCTTCTTCTACTTCTGGGAGCTGGGAAGAGTGGTGAAAGGCAGAAGGAAACCCACAATTCCTGCATCTGCAGCAGTCAGAAGGCATCAACCCAAAACAGCCCCTTCATCACTAGTGTCCTCTCCCTCCATTGAAGCTTCCTCCTTGAAGGGGGGATGCTGCAGTGGATGGATCTTTGACCCAACTATTACTGACATTTAATTATTTTCTAGGTAAAGATATGAGAACAGAGGTGCAGGTTCCACCTAGTCTGTAGCCTCGCATGTCCCCCATCTTTTAGCAGGGTCCTGTATGCAATGCTCAGGGAGCCGTAAAGGATTGGAAAAGTACAGTGATACAAGCCTGCAAAAAACATTCCCTGCTTCTGGTAAACTACAGCTGAGTCCAGCATTGTGTATTTATATTCAATAACTGCTGACAGTTTTTTTTTTCATGGCTTCAGTCATTTTTGAACACCTGGATTAATGTGTGCAATATTTTAATTATGTGCAATTTCTTTTTTGTTTGTTTTTGTGTATGTGTGTTTCTTTAAATACTCGCTACCCAAATGACCGTTAATTCATGCACTACAATCGCCTGAATAAGCATTTCTTATTCCATTTCTCATTCAGATAATTCTTTTTCATATTATTTTTCAGCTGTCTCTTTCAAAGAGTTCTAGTATATTCAATTTATCCTTATATAGAAATCATCACACAGAAACATTCAACAATATTTGTCTACTTTCTCTGAACCTCTTCTAGTTCTACAATATTTTTTTCACAGAGGAAAATCAGAAGCCCATACATCATTCAAGATTCAGCACTTCATGACATAATGATTCGTTCTGTTCTGTTTCTATTCATTTTCTAATAATTTCTGAAATTTACTTTTTGTAATTGATGAACACTAAATCGAAATGTTCAGAGAACTATCTTTAGTAATTCTTTGATCTCATCCCTCTGTGACAATAGCTATTTAGAACTAGTCATTGTATATAGGTTGTCTTGTTTTTCTGTGTGTACTAATTTGCACTAATCAACACTGAATTTCATTTGCCATTTTATTGCCTAGTCAGTCAATATTTTGACATCCTTCTGTACATCTTCACAGTCATCTTTTATTTTTTTTACCCTGAACAATTTAAGGTTATCAGCAAATTTTATTCTCACTATTAACCCTCTCCTCTGGATAATTAATGAGTATGCTGAACAACAAATACTAGAAGAAAGAGGGACCTAATTTAAATGCCTCCTACTGTGAAAATAGACTGATTATTTTACTGTTTGTTTCCTAACCTTTGATCTGCTATGACTCCCATTACTTTTTTTTTTTATGGTACTAGTCTTTTACAAGAGACCTAGGAATATCTCTTTGAAAATTTAAAATAACTGATGCTATTCAGAGGATGCTTGATTTTTAATGACAGATATCCTCCTTCTACAAAAGCTGTGATGACTTATCTGTGTGCATACTTAGATTTTACTGTAATTATTTTAATATGCTAGAAGAATATTCTGTTTTACTGATTTATAACTGTGAATCATCCCTATTTTAAAAAAAATGTGGTTACATTTACCAGTTTCTGTTCTTCTAATCCTAATGGCAGCTTCAAGTATTAGGTTACATACTGTAAGTGGGTTAATATTCTGAAGTCCTGGTTAGTTTTTATTATTAATTTTCTACAGTTTTTCTAACATTTTTCTCTTGATTCTCCAGTTCAGCCAACTCCTGCCTTTCTCCATAAAAAAAAAAAAAAAAGCGAAAAAGGAGAAAAAGGATAGTGTGGGCATTTGCCTTACTTCCATAACAGTGAATATCAGTGTAATGCATTTACTTAACTTTACAGCCATTACCTTATTTCTTCTGAGCATTATCTTTGAATCTTGATCGTCTATTGGACCTTCAGACCCTACTTTCTGTTTTCAATGTGCTTTAAAGAAATATATATGGAAAAGACAAATTTGCAGGTTCGGGATTTTTAACAGGTTGCTTTTCTAAGTCATTTTTAGCTTGCCGTAATTGGATTTTTAGCTTAGTTTAGTGTTTAGTTTAATTTTCCTTACATATTTCTTTCCATGAACTCCATGGAGAATGTAGTAACAAGCTCAGATACGGATATTCATCCTGTAGAGATAAGGAGAGCTCCAAACTGGGGACACTTGATTGTAGGTTCCTACACGTGAATGAGATATCTAAATGTCCATTATAGTTAATGGATATCTGACTAATACAGGCAATAAATCTAGAGAATTAGTCAGTTGAACAAATGCAGATGTCAGATTTGGGGTAAGCGGAAGAACCTTCTGGATGCCCGGACTGATTCAGTAGCTCACATAATATCCACTGCAGAGTTGAATCCCACCCCAGATACTCGGTTTCAACTAATACTTTATGTTCTGGGATAATGACGCTTTTGTCTTACAATGCCCTGCTGTGAACGTAGCTTTTAAAGATAGCTTCCATTTTCAAGAAAAAATATTGTGCAGTAATAGCACTAATAGCAATTACATAACAGGCAACATGTATTGGCAAGCAGAACGTGCTTTATGACGCTCAGGAATAACTGACCTTGGCTATAGGCTGCTAATAACAGGCTGCTCATTAGCAAAGAAGAATTCTTTGCCACACCAGTGAAGGTGGTTCTGCAGAAAGAATAAATATTTCCAAGAGGTTTCGGTGTATGTTTGGGAGCCACTACACCTTTTCTTTTCACTTTATCCTCATTGCATTCCAAAGATTCACCAACCTAAGTTCTATCTAAGCAGCCTGTGGCAGGCATTCTTGCATGATCTCCATGCCTTGTTCTGTAGTATTAAGTAGACAAAGGTGTCAAATCAATGGCTCCCAACAGGTTTTAATAACAAATATGATTCACTCATTTAATGTCAAGACTATCGTTTGCTACAACAATAGAGCAATCCTGTAACTACATGTGTTTCTTCCAAAATTTTCTCAAGTTTGAAGGGTGATGACTTAAGCAAAGGTCATTTAATATAGATCTCCACTGGTACAGCTACTGCATATTGAAAGACCTTTTCATAGAATTACATGAAATTATGATTTACTTACTGATATCACAAAATAGTTCCTGAAGATAGTTCTTAGCTATAGAGAGTCCTATACACTAGTAAAGTATCCGTCTTAAATTTCTCTCTACCTATTCTAGTTGCCTAGTTTGCCTCAGCTGGTGAAGTAAGTGTTTAATGTGACAATGTTTGGAGTGAAGAGAAAACCGAATCTGTGTAAATACAGTTAAAGTGTACTTCTACTGTAGGTGAATGGTAATCTTTACTTGAGAAACTCATTCAGAACACTGAAGTATTGGGGGAAAAATCCTCTTTCCATGAGAAGGGAACAAGCTACAGGGAAGGGAATATTCTATTCCTGTATAACTAGCAAATCAAATAGGAAAGAAGAAAGATACATCAGCAAAAAACAGCAAAAAAATTTTGAATAGTACGAAGAGTGGAATACCAGAATAGATAGTTGGGAAGGAGGTATAGTCTCCATCATTAGGAAACATGCTAGTCATGCCTATCAGGAGTGATTTAAATATAACTGAGCCTACTTTAGGGAGATGGGATGGACTATATGGTTTCCTGCAGCTCCTGACAACTGTTTTCTCTGATTCTAACATACTTTTGAGTCACCACCAGTGAGCTCCATTTTTAGGTGTTGGAAGTAAAATTACCACATTATAATAAACAATTTAGGTGTATGTTAATAGGGACTATTTGCATGTTGCTGCTTCTGCTTTTATCTGCAAGAGAGCTGTTAATATTTTAGATTGTCTGTTTGTTTTGAAGCTTACTCTTTTAGCATTTGTTTCAAATTGCATACACCAAGGTTTTAGAGTCCCTTGTTCTTGGCATGCGTTAAGCAAACCAGACAAAAGTTGGTTTTACTCAGTTGGAAATTGATAGATTCATTTTAGCATTTCGTATCTTTGCAGTGTTTGGTTCCAGCAATGCACTATAGACTCTTGGACTATTTCCACAGACCAGAAAATCCAAAATCTGAATCAGGTCCTTTTGCTGAGGGCTGATTTGTCACTCATAAAACATTCCCCAAAAGTTAGACCCTTGCCGGGATCTGCAGTTCAGAAGTCTTTACTTTGTATTTCTCCCTCCTGGTTTCATCCAGTATTTCCCCTTGGCAGGGGCATTTGCGTGGAATTCGGATCCAGTTTCAGATATCAAAATTTAGCTGCCTAAATTGAATATACTGAGTACCATTATCGATGCCTTGGTTTTCTAAGCTATCTAAACAAGGCTGGCAAAAATGACACAGGACCCACGGGAGATCCGCACCCTTATGTAGCGGCAGCTGAATGCCAGGCAGGATATCCTAAGGCATCTGAAATAATTAGATATCTGTGCTTAGATATTAGTTATCTGAAGATAACCATGTCCTTCAGGTCTTCATGTTACCATTTAGTTGGTTGCAGCAGGCAAGCAGCATGTTCAACTCCTTATAGAGGATCAATTACTGGTTTTTGCTTTTCTTACTTCATGGTATCACACTTCTTGTGCTAGCTGGTTTTGCATCATTGAAAGCACTTTTGCATTTGTTTCAAGTAAACCTTGTTCTCTGCCTCTTACACTCTGTTTTCCTAACTTGATGTACATTTGTGACCAAATGCATTCTCCCCAGAAGTTCTCCCTGTGGATCCAGATATCCATACTCATTTGCAAGGTCTATTCTACTTTCACAATAGGTTTGTAGGGATTTGAGTATTAATTACATGTAGATATAAATAAATTAATTTACCCTATAACTAGTCCTCCCATTAAGCATTTACATGACTTCTCAGTATGTCAGGGCATAAGCAGAAATGCTCTTATGTCTCTAGCTGAAATAGTTTATGAAATTATCCCTCCCAGCTGCCTGTTACCAGCCTCAGAGCTGAGATGCCATAACTGATCATGTTAATTTCCAGTCCATTTCTGTGCAAAGTGAAATAGATTAGTTTAATCTACCACTGAAGCTGTTTTAAATAGATTTACTTCTTTGCATTGAAATGGAGTAGTTTTTTCCACCGAAACAGTTGTGACTCAAATCACTATTGTTAAATGAAAAGAAGTAAGACTAAAGGTAGAGGAGACATTTGGGTGAGCAGCAGTCTTCATTCTGAGATTTGATTGAAAAAAGATAATGAAAGGCATGCATTTGCTTTAGGAAAAAGCTCTGATTTTTGCTATTGTTTGCCGCCAACTCTGTATTATCTAAATCTCATTTTCTGTTTAATCAAATAAATTGTGCATTTTATTTAGTCAAAATTATCTAAGATTACTTCTCAGAAATGCTCCTAACACCAGCAGTTCCTTAAAACAACTGACATTTGCAAAGTCACAGAATAATTATGTCAGAAATTTTTGCAGAGCTGTAAAAAATTGCCTGTGTCATTGAGATTAGCCAGTAGGTGGCCTGAACAACTGAAGTCCATCAATTGGCCTGAAAGCATGTAGTGGAACACAAATACTCAGGGAAGAAGCTGATATGTATTCTTCTACATTTCTCTTATTTTTCCTTTCCCTCAGGCTGGCTTAAATCATATTTCATATGTTGAGGCTCTATACTCAATTGTTGAACTCCTTCATCTAAGATCATTGAGGTTAAAGGAAGTGATTTCCCTACCTTCTTTCCTCCTGGCTTGCTTAGTATGCTCAGTAACTTACCTTTGGAAGACGAAATTCAAACCTTTTTCTGCTGAGAAAGCAGCAGGGATTGCACAGATTTTTAGTCATGCTAAAGATTGTCTGTACTTAGGAGCAGCTATAGTCACAAGTATGAGTTTGTATGGAGTGGCAGCAGAGAGATGACACTTTTGGGCACTGCACAGGTCTGGTCCTATGCAACATCCAATACAATCTACATATGACTTTGTGAAGCGGTACAGGCTCCAGAGCCAGCAACATCCACATACCACAGATATCACTCAGTCTGCTCTTCAGCACGCGTAATCAATGCCACCAAAATAAACCAGCCCTTACCCAAGACAAACTCTCAAGTGGAAAAGTCTGGCACCTCATGCTGAAGCCAAAGAGGACAAAAGTTGAAATCAGAAAATACTTTGATGTGTTTGCAACTACAACTGGACATTTCATGGACACAATTAATTTGGAGGGCTTCTGGACTGCTCTCTGATAGATCTCATCAGCCAAAAGAACATCATTGCATCCAGTTGCTATGAGACAGCCTCAAAGCCCAGCAGGCAATGACCTGGTCCCAAGCATGTGTGTTTTACCATCTGCACTAAGACAATGCAACATACCTGAACAGGTACCCATCAGCCTATAGAAAACTCCAGCTGCTTCACAATTTATGGCACATCTTCTCATCAAACAAATCAGCAACTGCAAGATAACCCAAAACATTTTCTTCTACCTATCTTAACTTTCTAAGAATTTTGAAATAAGCCTAAGGGTCAGCTACGTATGCAATAACTAACACTGCATCTGATGAATTGTTTTTTTGAGGACGTAGTGTAACTGATCCTGGCTAGAGCAAAGTGATAGCTGTCTTTCTCTGTGTGTGCAAAGCTGTAGGTCTTAATCTATACATCTGTGATTCTCACAACATTTCTGAGAATCTGGAAATTTTTAAAAATAAGAACATCAGGTCAAGCAGGTTGTGATCTGCATAACCAGATGCGTGTATATACTTTGGATCTTGAACACTTATTTTTCTGAAATTTTATTTACCCATTTCATTTTTATATAAACAAAAAAAGATATTTTCTTGTTCTTGTTCACTAGGCCTGTCTAGCAAGGAAAGAAGAGCAGTAAAGGTGAGTGGTTAGAGTTATCTAAATACTGATTTAATCATGATATGGATCATTGAGGTGAAAAGAGCATACTACAGTTCCTTTCCCTTTCCCTTTCCCTTTCCCTTTCCCTTTCCCTTTCCCTTTCCCTTTCCCTTTCCCCTTCCCTTTCCTTTTCCTTTTCCCTTTCCAGAAAATGCGTTCTTCTTTTCTATTTTATTTTTATAAAGACTTGCAATAGAAAATAAAGATGATAGATTGAAACTGAGCCTAATAAAACGCTTTTTTTTTTTAATGGAACCCCTTTGAGCATCATTAGGCCTGGTCTCCTAATAATCCTTGGCAGACAGATTACAGAGACAACAGTAATGTATTAAAGTACAAGAGATATAAATATCTTCCTTTGAAGTTTACATCTATGACCTCAGGAATGGGCAAGCAAAAGGTTTTTCTGAGCATGACTTTTTTTCTTCTCTAATCTAGTTTTTACTTTCAGGATGCATTCACTCTATACTAACCAAAGGATGAAGAGAATCTGTCTCTAAAATCAAGCATCCACTTTTGATAAACCTTTGAATAAAAGCACCCTAACCATTGTATTCTGTTTCTCAGGCTTGTAAAAGATTCTGTGATGGAGCTTTGATCCTGAAATTTTACTTTCCCAATTTGTCTGTCTACTTTCATTTTAAAATCAAATGTAGTTATCAGGCAAGTCCAAGGCTGCTTTTCATCTTGGATATAGAAAAGAGCTCAATCTGCATCTAAAAGCATGCTCAAACCATACAGTTTGTTCCCATTATTGAGACAGATACTGAATTATGCAACAAGTTCCCAGTGAGCAATTACATTTTAATCACTGTAAAGATTTTTTCTGCAAAGACACTCCTATAGATGATTTATTTCAAAAGATAGGAATTGTGCCCATCTAGCTTAACTGGGAAAGCGTTCAGCTTCCCCAGACAGATTTCCTGGCAGGTAGAATGTATGAGGAGACCAGTAACTGATATTTAAACCACTTTTTTTCTCCTCCCCCTCTTTTATTTTACAGTAAATCTTTAATACAGCATGACCTATAGCAGCTGAACTCTTAGTGTGCAGTTCCATTTGGTCACACATAGCTTTCTTTCTTATTTGAGAAACTCTATGAAATATTTTTACTTTTCCTATAAGGATTATAGTGTTTACAGTAGTTGCCTTCTGTGCTGCTAAATTGGATACCAATATATAGTACTACAAAAAATGCCTGAAAATAGAATTATAGCATAGAAGAATGACCCACTGCAGTTAATGTTAAAATGAAGTTTTTGTGATAGGTGAATATATGTAATATTGTTCAAAATTAGTGATTTACTTCCTATTCTTATATAAGATATAAATTTTGTAAGCTAAGCTGTACCTTCAAAAATATATTAAAGATGCTTATAAACTACATGCGCTCCTCTAGGTTCTGGCTTCAGATAAATTTCAAAGTGTGCAACCACAGCGCTGCCAGCAACAATTGGTGCTTTTGCATGGAAAGGCGAAAAAGATACTAATATATTAAAAGAGAGATGAGAACACTTCTTTTGTTGATCTTTCCACTGAGAATTTGAGCATAGTTTATAAGTGTCTTTTGTATTTCCCTAGTAAACAGAAATTCCTACATTCCATTGCCTGTATAGTCAGTCATGCAAACGCAAAAGCTTTTTAGTTCTTGGTTGGAAAAAAATGCAGACTGGTAACAAGCATCCCAAATGAAGCAGTCCTTCACACAGAACATGTTTTTATAGCAAGTGGAACCAAACTTGACTATGACGGCTTAATCCACCTCTGACAATTTCACTAGTACAAAGGAGCAAGTTATGAAACAGCAAGTGCCAACCTACTCGAGGATTTACAGAGCAAAACCAAAAATTTAAAATCTACTCAGGAAACCACTGTCCAGTGAGTATCGTTTGTGGAATGCAGATTTCCCGCCAGGCTGTTCCAGTCTGTGTCACCCTGAGGCTCCAGACAGACTTTTGTCAAGTATTCCATAGCCACGTATCCGTTTGTGTAACTAGTCACCTGAAACCATATATATAGCTATTTAAATAAAGGAATAAATAAGTGTTTAAGATGGATCAATATTATGCATTGCATTTCTATGTAGTTTTTATTACAGCAAGATTCAGGACTTCTATTTTACAGCCTGTAACCAATTTTATTAAACTCTATAAAATGTAAATGGATAAAGAAATTTTATCATCTTGGATTGCAGGATGACTTCTAGTCTTCTCCAAAAGCTCAATATTTCCAGTGCTTTTGTATTGAGGGGGAAAAGAAAAAAAGAAAGAAAACAAAAGAAAAGCTTTGATTGTTGTAATATCTAGCTGCAAACAAAGAGTGCACCAAGACATTGGGAAAATCACTAAATCACTTAGCATAGCATGTTCCAGTTCTTTTACATTCTAGGACTCAATAGACAGTATTTTAGTATTTATTTCTAAAATAATCAATGTATTTATACAATTGGCAAGCATAGTATATTAATATTCCATAACAACTGCAAATTAGCTCAAGAAGAGTGCATCCCAATGAGTAAGAAACTGAGCAAAGAGGACAGGAGACCTGCATGGATGAACAAGGAGCTCCTGGCAAAACGCAAACATGAGCAGGAAGTATACAGCAGGTGGAAGCAGGGACAGTCCCCTTGGGAAGAATATAGGAACGTCAGAGTTTGCAGGGATGGGACTGGGAAGGTAGAGGCCCATCTGGAATTAAATCTGGCAAGGGATGTCAAGGACTAAAAAAGGGCTTCTTCAAAAACATAAGTTACGAAAGAAAGACTAGAGAAGATGTGAGCCTGCTACTGAATGGGGCAAGGACCCCGGTGACGAAGGACACAGAGAAGGAAGAGATACTGAATGCCTTCTTTGTTTCAGTCTTTACTGCTAAGGCCAGCCCTCAGGAATCCCAGACCCAGGAGACCAGGAAGAAAGTTTGGAGAAAGATAGACCTTGCCTTGCTGGAGGAAGATCAGGCTGGGGAACATTTAGGCAAACTTAACACCCACAAATCCGCGAGCCCTGATGAGATGCAGCCACGCCTATTGAGGGAGCTGGCATTGATCTTTGCTAAGGCCACTCTCCATCATCTTTGAAAGGTCCTGGAGATCAGAAGAGGTGCCTGAGGCCTAGAAGAAAGTAAGTGTCACTGCAGTCTTCAAAAAGGGCAAGGAAGACCCAGGGAACTACAGGTCAGTCAGCCTCAGCTCAGTTCCTGGAAAGGTGATGGAACAGCTCATCCTGTCCTGGATGCCATCTATGAGTATATGAAGGATAAGTAGGAGTAGTCAGCATGGATTCACCAAAGGGAAATCATGCTTAACCTTCTATGATGGAATGGCTGGCTGGGTAGATGAGGGGAGAGCAGTGGATGTTGTCCACTTTGACTTCAGTAAGGCTTTTGACACTCTCTTCCATAACATCCTAATAGGCAAGCTCAGGAAGTGCAGACTGAGTGAATGGATGATGAAGTGAATTGAGAACTGGCTGGATGGCAGAGCTCAGAGGGTTGTGGTCAGTGGCGCAGAATCTAGTTGGAGGCCTGTAGCTAGCAGTGTCCCCCAGGGGTCAATTCTTGGTCCAGTCTTGTTCAATGTGTTCATCAATGACCTGGAGGAAGGGACAGAGTGCACCCTCAGCAAGTCTGCTGATCATACAAAACTAGGAGCAGTGACTGAAACACCAGAGGGCTGTGCTGCCATTTTTGATTGGACCTGGACAGGCTGGAGAGCTGGGCAGAGAGGAACCTCATGAAGTTCCACAAAGACAAGCGCAGGGTCCTGCACCTAGGGAGGAATAACCCCATGCATCAGGACAGGCTGGGGGCTGACCTGCTGGAAAACAGCTCTGCAGAGAGAAGGATCTGGGCGTCCTGGTGGACAACAAGTTAAACATGAGCCAGCAATACGCTCGTGTTTCCAAGAAGGTCAATGGTTTGCTGGAGTGCATTAGGCAGAGTGTTGCCAGCAGGTGGAGGGAAGTGATGCTCCCCCTTTACTCAGCCCTGGTGAGGCCACATCTGGAGTACTGGGTCCAGTTCTGGGCTCCCCAGGACAAGAGAGACATGGCGCTAATGGAGCGAGTCCAGTGAAGGTCTACAAAGATGATGAGGGGACTGGAGCATCTCCTCTATGAGGAAAGGCTGAGAGAGCTGGGCCTGTTCAGCCCGGAGAAGAGAAGCCTGAGAGGCGATCTCGTCAATGTGTACAAGTGCCTGCAGGGAGGGTGTCAAGAGGATGAGGCCAGACTCTTCTCCGTGGTGCCCAGTGACAGGACAAGAGGCAACGGGTGTCAACTGAAACACAGGAAGCTCCATCTGAACATGAGGAAAAACTTCTTTCCTGTGAGGGTGACAGAGCACTGGAACAGGTCGCCCAGAGAGGTAGTGGAGTCTCCTTCCCCGGAGATATTCAAAACCCGTCTGGACGCGATCCTGGGCAATGTGCTCTAAAGGACCGTGCTTGAGGAGGGGGGTTGGACTAGATGATCTCCGGAGGTCCCTTCCAACCTCAACCATTCTGTGATTCTGTGATTCTGTGATTTTGTGATTCAAATTAATTATATACAGATGTACACTTACTTCAGGATGAGAAACTTTTAGCAGCGTGTGTTGACCTCAGTTCTTTGAAACCAGTAAGCTTGGCCACTTGTTAGCCAAAGTCTACACAGTTAGCTTGATCTTTAAAAATTTTCAAGCTCTTAAAAAATAACATAAAAGTAAAGATTATTCTATCAATAAGCAAATTATCAGCATTCGTAATTTTAATATCTCAATAAAATCTTAAATCTCAGCGGCTGACCTAATAATCTAAGAGCCTCGTCTTTTACCTATTTATTTATTTTTCAAAAATATTTATACTCTCATGATTATGGGAAAAAGCCTAATGTAAAAAGTAAGTGTAAAATAATAGCTCAGAAATGAGATGGCAGCTAACACAGAGATCCTGTATTTATTTGTTTCATTTCGTGATTTTTTAAAGACATTTTTATGATCTTTGTGTCAGACTATTTTTTGGGTGCTTGAGTCTGTCAATATGAAGCCAGTCTAAAACTATGATTAAAGATTTTCCAGATGAGACCCATGACATTTGGTGTGTCAAATAAAAATGAAACAAAACAAGCAAACATACATTAGAAGCTAGGAGTATAAATGAAGCAGGGGAAATTGAGACTAATACACTGAGGTATTTAGCAGTGTTTGCTACAAGTGTAAGTGTTGAAATTCTAAATAGTAATTTATTCCTCTATTTACTCAAACTACTTGTCTTGCATCTGCTTATCCACTCATTTTACACTGTTTCAGCAACTTTATTCTAGCTGAAAGGTAGAGTCCTCTTGGAATTTTTGTTATTTCCCTTTCTACAGTCATATCTTTCTTACTTTTTTTTCAGCCTCTATTTTTGAGCCTCATGTAACTCAAGATACCATGGCAATTATCCTTCCTAGTCATTGCCAGAAACACTATTCCTTCACTTATTGCAAATTTATCTGCCTACATGGTGCACTTAGTCAGTATTTGTTCAACACTTTGAAGGCAGGAAGTGGTCTGTAAAGGTTTAGCACACCGTTATACAGTCAGAGGCCATTTAAATCATGTACCTACTGTATTTACAGAAAATTTAAAATCTATTAAATATACCTGAAATTAAGCCTTAAACAGCTTATATTGGGACATGGAGAGAGAATCAGAGAAATCCAGGCTTTCCTAAGTTTGAGTGCTTAATCTCTATAGAAGCCAGCAAGGCCTTTTTTTCCCCTGCTGTTGCAGCTATATGACAGTCTGTGATAATATTCAGTAATTTTAGTTGAATTATTATAGTTTTGAAATTATGATTTTTAAATAGAAAGATTAAGAGAAAAAGCCATGAAGAAATAAGTATTTAAATATTTTTACATCCCCACATGGAAACTTTGCCTCCTCTCTTCTATGTGTACTGTGATCTTGTAGATATATCTAAGGCAGATTTGGATAATATCAGAACTTTGATAGGGACCTTTCCAAATCCATACTTTTTCTAAACATTTTAGGAATTCAATAGATGATAGCATCTCTTCACTTGCAGCGATTAGTTAGAATGAAGTAACTATGTCATTAGATGCAGCTTTCAAACACATAAAACTCATGAGAATGACTATATACACAAATGATGGATTTAATTTAAATTACAAAAAGTACAATTCAACTGACAAAACTCTATATTATGTAAAAATAGCTCTTTTGAATCCCACAGAGTTAGAAAGATATGAAACTGGTGCAAGAAAAACATGCGATAAGAGATAGAATAACCATTAAAATTAATTTGCGTACAAAGTTCCATTATGAAGTCCCCTTTTTATGTTAAAGTTAAGTGCCTTTATTAACTTTGGTCCTTGTCTTAGAATGAAGTAGTATACAGCATAGTTTGCTCTGCCACTGCCAAGATGTGGAATAAAACTGTTTGCTTTAGAAATGGTGGAGTGATTACACATTTAAAATTGAAAAAAGATGTATAATGAAAGGTCATGATAATGTTATTCTTTTTCAAGATTAAAAATAACATTTTGCAAATGAATTTTCAAACTACTCTAAGCCCTGAAAATGATAGGAAGAAGTTTGTCAATTAGTTGATTCACCTGCCTATAAATCTAAAACATCATTTTCTCATAACTGGAAAGGCTTAGAAATACACACATTTAAAAAGCTGTCTTGGAGGACTTTTGCTAGGCCAGCATTTTGGCATCTTGTTGACACAGAATTATTTTTCAAGACTGTGTATAGCATTTGACAGTTTCTGAGATGGTTTATTTCTTGTACATTTTCCTTTCTTAATATTGCTGATTTTGGCAGCAGTTTGAATTTCGGGGCCACCATGTAACTTCCAGAATTTGCTTCTGTGCTCTCATTACGAGATTAGCAAGAAATTTACAGTTTGCTAAAGATGCAAATACATATCACATATAGATAATATTATGGTAATGAATCACCATGTTTTCAGTGATGTTTGTTTTCTAATACATTGAGGTTTTTTTCTTTCACTGAAATAGGAAGTAATCTGCTTGTGTCACAAGGAAATAGTAATATTTCCTAGTGAAATAAAGGGAATGGATATCTCATTTCTCATTCCTGTCCTCGATGCCATTTACCTATTAGTGGCAATGCAAAATGCAAAGCAGTACTTGAAGCAAGGATGAGGACCCGATACTGTTCTCTTCCAAGTAGCTTGTCTTAATCATAAGGTGACAGAATCAGGCTCCTTATTTATGATCTGATGCATGCCGGGCTGAAATGATGTCTACCTAGAATAAGAAAAGGAAAGTGTTCCAGCTGTGTGCCTTGAGTTTAAAGCATTCTCAGTCAATGTGAAAACAAATTCTCTTAAGTTATGGAAGGAGGTGGGTCCAGAACCCAGAATTTCTTCTTCTAGAGTGAGCACCTCTACAGATTTGGTCCAAAGGTAATTATAACAAGTGATTTGCATATTTCAAGTGGTTACACTTGAAAAACAAACAGTCTGAATTGCCCTCTGCTACTGTGAATGCAGCTGCAGCTACTCATGTGCAGACAAGCTGCAGTTTACTTTGCCTGTTTTCCAAGCTGGTTTGACTTAAACTGAGTCTGGTTCATGCTCCACACACATTAACAGAGTGTTTTAGTGGAGTGAGTATTTTCTACTGAGAGGCAAGATATATTATCTAAGGTGCAGGATAAACGCAACTGTATAACTTCTAGGCTGGTCTGTGGTTGTTCAGGTCAGAATGCAGAGAGGAAAAGCTTGTATCTGTCCTAACCCATCTATAGCTGAGGACTCATGTCCAACGTCTGTCTGTCCTAGTCTTAGGTGAAATATATATAGTCTAAATGTCACCTGTTGAGTTTTAGGATGAAATTTATCCCTTTATCAAAATTAATATATGATGTCCGTGGCCTCACTTAAACTCTTAAAGTATGGGATGTGGAATGGGATAAATGGGATTTATGTGGAATAGCATGAGAATAAATTAGGTCAGAAATCATGAGTTTTGTTGTACAAAAGGAAAAAAAGTACTGAAGTATTTCAGATTTAGCTACAGTGCAAGAAAAGTAAGCATGTGTAGGCAGAATCACACAGAGTATGAGTTTTATGTAAAAATGTCAATCTAGAAAGTGCTGTTCTATGACCTCCCACAGGAGTCCATTCTGGGACCAGTACTATTCAATATTTTCATTAATAGCTTTAGGGGTGAAACAGAGAAAAGTGATCTAATTCAAAGAGAGATGAAACTGAGAGGAAATGCAAATACTTTTGAAGTGAATGCTTTTGATGATAGACCTTTAAAAAGTATTATATTGGTAAACTGGAAGAATTGCTAATGCGGTTCAATCTAGATTCAATTATAATCTTCTAAGGGCGTTTATAATACTTATTTTTTTCCCAAAAAAAAAAAAAAAAGGAGAGGGAGAAACTCCACTGTAAAGTAACTCAGGAAGCAAGGAATGATTATAAATAATTTTTTCCTCCTTCACTCATATTTAATGAACTCTTGCTGTAACTGTGACCAAGATTCCGTTTTCTGAATAGTACTTCATAATAAAGTATTATGCAGGCAAAGGATGTCAGAATGGCAAAATCATGCACTGAGAAAAACGTGCATATCATTAGCCATTTCTAAAGCAAGCATTTGTTCTGCACTGCTGTTCTGTTTAAGGTAGAGTACCTAAAAAGTACCTAAAAGACAGATTATATGTTTTTTCTTTTCATCTTTCAAAAAATAAAAAACCTTAACAAACTTTTGAGGTGACTATACTGACTCCTCCAGAACTAATCTTGCTGAACTGTGTTAGAAATTGTGAACTATTTCATTACATTTTAATACAGGACCCGATTTTGTTTACTGATAGACATTTCATATATGCTTTTTCAAAATGAAAAAAGAAAAAAACTTGTACACTTTTTATTGTAGTAAATGAGGGCATATTTATGGCTAAAAACATTAACCTGTTTATAAACCTCTCGCAAAAACTTGGTGTTATAATGGCAGTGATTACATATCCTTAACTATGGCATTGTGTAGATTCCTTAAATTTACTGTAGCAATAAACACCTAATCAATAAAAACTCATTAAACAAACAAAAGAAAATCAGTTCAATCAGTGAAATCTGCATGGTTTAAACAGCAAGTTGAAGGTCTTGCCCATCAATGTCTATTTCAATTCTTAGGGCTTCACTGACAAGCAACACTGTTTTCCATTAAAAGACATCGGTGTGTAAACTGATCCGGAGGTCACCTGTCATTTTTAAAACATGATCAATACAATCCAGAAACAGTGCTCAAATTCACTTAATAAGTGAGAAAGCAATAGGTCAGTAATGCCCCAGTGAGTTGCATGCTAATTTCTACAATGCTTTATCTTTTATTACTGTAAAACAGCTTTTCTTTGTGCTTTTAAAAATAATGGAATTTACGTATTTTCATACTGAGCAGTTCCCTAAAGAAGGCATATTACCACATTCATTAAGAAAGCAGGGGTGAGAGTTCCCATTTTTCATATTCATAAATCTGTTTTCTTTTATTCTACAGTACCTGCAAGCCCTTTTCTTATAACTGATTATCACACTGTTTGTCAATTTTACACCAGAGAAAACAACATTAAATGAAAATGAGGAGGCAATGGGAACTTCAGCAGTACTTCTGATTTTACATTTGAAATCACTAACTATAGGTAATAGCTGATGTTTAAAATAAAGAAAGTATCTTGCTTGACCTATTGTCAAAACACATTGTTTTCTGTTAAATGTACCTGATAAAAATAATTCTTTTTTCCTCCCGCTGAAGAAGTTAATTGAAGCCCTTTGCAATAAGATATCTTTACTGCTACTCTGTGACAGGAGAAAATAGAAGTTGACACAATAGAGATGAAAAGCAACTTGCCACCCATGACGCCCAACCATTACGTTGATTGTTCCATGCATCTGTGCCTACAAGTGAAGGTTTTAAAATTGCATATGTTTTCTTGGAAAAATTGAAATTATTTTGGGGAGTACTATCAGAAAATAGCAGCAGTACTGCCTAGGTCAGGGTCATTGGACCTCACCAAGAACTGAGTCTCAGCTGGACCAGTGACCTTGCACTGTGGCATCAGCGGCACAGATGTTTCCAGGTGAGGGCACATGAGCGTCCTCCCTCCCCACCCGCACTGTAAGGAGTATTCAGGTGTAAAGGGGTTGAGAATAAGAGGCGAAGCCAAAAGAAGGAGGAGCTCAGCCCAGGGAACTCAGGAATTAGCTGTTTCCCAAACTCCAGAGGGATAGACTAATGGAAGATAACTGCAGTAGCTGGGCATAGTTTAGGCTCCTTCCTGCCTTGCTCTTTCAAAAAAAAATGACTGCCATAACTCCCTTACTACAGCCAAAGCTCATGCTCCTGTAATCCTGGCAGACGCCAAAACACTTCATTCACAGCTAGCCATTAGAGTCGACCTGCCTTCATCCTGAAATGTAGCTTTCTCCTCTTAAAGCTGATGGGATTTTTCCTTAGCAACTTCTAAGCAAAATCCGATCTTGTACGCATCCATCATCCCTCATCTCTTGTGGCACTTGCTCCCAACAGTTTGACCAACCTTGAACTCTGCAGCATTCAAGCCTGCCAGACGCTTTGCTGGATTGCCTGCCTCCTTTCAGCAATGAGAAGGTATTATGGTGTGTTGACAGACCTCTCTCCTGTTCGACAGCTTAATGCTGTGGAAGAAGTTACGGGACGCACAATGTGTCTGCCACCAGGGCTAACTTTCCTGGCCTTTGTCCTCAGATCATAGGTCTTTAGTCCCAGTGACAAGCACTAGAGTGGCTCACGTGTGCAGTAGTGGCTTCATGCTGATGTTTTCTAAGGGCTTTTGCGCAGCCTGTATGTCGACACAGAGGGGCTGGTGGAGCCATTCCCTATCAGTGCGCACAGCACACGACCACTTCTTTCTGGGAATGTGTCCGCTGCAAGCACAGAAGATTAACAAATGCTAAGGGGTACTGACTTTAACTCAGGGCTATTTTCACACTTCTTTCTAAGCCACCTCACAGTTTCTTGACGTGCATTGCAGAGGTGTGATATTTTAGGATTAGTACGTTCCTTCTGATTTGCTTTGTTTTTTCAAATTTATCTTTTTGTTTCTCTGTTTTATATTACAGCAGTATATGCTAGCTGGCTCCGTAGTTGAGTTTGATGTATGTACACTTTGGAAGGATAGCTTGGCTTTCTTATAACTTGCTTGGATTATCTTCATACTCTTTAGGTTTTACTATTCCTTAATGATTTTTAACTGTCTTGAAATCTAGCTGGAGATTCTACCAGATAACAGACCTTGTTTCTCCTCTATTTTTTGTTTTGTCTTTTCAGCCTACACCACTCCTGACAGCTGTGTTTGAATTGCAGCAGCTCGTTCTGCTCCTCATTGTCTCTTCCTCACCATCTCCTTTGCCTAAAACAATTTTGTGAGGCCTGGATGCCTGAAGCTGGAGCCTTTATTGCCTCTACTACGATATTGATGTAGTCAGGCTGACAGCATAGGTATTCATAACTATATCATTTGGGGCTCCAGCCAAAAGTCTGTCATGTCACTGAAAGGCTCATCTCAGCCAGCAAGCCAGAACTTCTCTGTAATATAGCAATAATGAACCTTTGTCCTAAGTATTATCGGATACTAAGTCTTCAATTACAGGCAACAAAGCAGCACTTCTTTGTTCCTCTACAGAGTGATCCTGAATCACTGGGCATCTTTTGTTCCCCTGCATACCCTTTCTAAGCTTCCAGATGGTGATTTTTAATAGGTGAAACAGTGTTTAGCACCTACACAGATGATGCTAAATGTTATGGGACGTTTCTCGTGGCCTATGTCTCACTCTTCACTCTTGTAGCCTTTGCTCGTCTTATGATTTCCATTTACGTTGCTCCAATGGCAATTGAAATAAAATGAATACAAACACAAAAGAAAAACAGACCTTCACATTTACAAAATATTCAGTTATTTAAAAAACTTTGCTGAGATCACCTATCTACACATTCTTTTAAGTATTTCCACAAGGCTGAGTTTGCCTTGTGAGAAGAAACTGATGCTATGACCACAACGCCCGTGCTTCACCAAATGTGATGGAACACAAGCTGCTTTTGCCTTGCTACATCAGCTCATTCTGGGCCACAGACCAAAAAAGCCTGAGGTAGATTCTTGGCCAGGGTACATGGCCATGAAGACTGAGTAAAAAGAATATCTCAAATAAAGAATTTGTATGTGGGATACAGAATTATTTGTTCCTTTATATGCAGGTCAGTGAGACTCCCTATGGCAACCCACACAGCATACTCAATGGTCTCCTTTATTACTGTGCCATATTGTAGCCAGGTAGTGGTGCTCAAAAATTTTATCTATGATGCGCAGTAATATGTGGCTTGACTAGACTACTTAGTTGTAGTTATACTTCAGAAATGTTCCATATTTAGTAATCACAGTCATGTGTATAAGTTTTGATCCCTGCTAATTTTCATGTAAATTATCACACTACGTTAGCAGGAAGAAATGAAAATCATTCTAGCATAGGGTTTTAACATGTCTCCTGCAGCTAGCAGTACTGGTAGTAATTTGACTTTCTCAAGGGAAAGAAAGGAATAGAATGTAAAAATTGGCAGTTCAAGTGAGAGTTTTTGATTCTCACTATATTGGCAAGAATATGTTGTTTTATGCTTGTATATGCCCTCTGCATGAGTGTTCTTCTTCTTCGTTTCCTGGACAGGCAAAGCTGAAAGCCATATTCATTTTCTGAATAGATGGATTTCTTCCAGGTTCAGTTGGAAACTTTCTTACCTTGGAAAGCATTTATCAATTCCAGGAGCCATTCATGTCGCTCAGGTAGACCTCTTTCTTCAAGTGACTAAAATGGCAATATTCTGGTTGTTATTAGGAAAATGAATATGATTTATATGGACGTTTTTGTAGTTGTTACATTTCTGTGTTGCAAAAGTACAACTATTTTAACTGAAAAAATAGCTGTAGCCATTTTCTTTTTCCATATAAAATAAAAATCTGTAGATATATTTTCACCGTAGAAATCTTATCATCTCAGCTAGTGAATTCCCCAGGTAAAAGTCATGACAAACAAGAGTGAGTGTTGCCAAAAGAAGGCCCCTCACACCAGGAATAGTATGAGACCTACCTATTAACCTATTTAAATGTACTTAAGCTAGTCAGAACCTTAAGATATAGTAAAGATGTGAAATCACCAAAACAGGTGTTCGGGCAGGCAAGAGAGAAGAAAGAAGGGGAGTAAAACACCTGAATTTCATAGCAGCTTGTGCTATATTTCATTATTCTGAATTTCTCTGCAGTGATAGTTTTAGTGATTCTTATCCACAATATTAGCATTCTAAAATATTCAGGAACACCCACTTCTTTAATACTCTTGCACCCGTCTCTGCCTCATTTTTCCTTCTCTTTGCAGCCTCCAGAATACACTGACAAATTACACAGTTAATAGTGCTTTCTGGATAGCTGATGAGCCTCCCTGAAAACTCTTGCAAATCTATTCATGAATTCTATATCCATGATTCATGGAAGTAAATGCATTCTCAAAATCTGAATACTTTATTCATAAATAAAATGATATGAGATAGAGAGAAAATAATTTGTTTTGGTTTATTAAAACTCCAGGTGGCATAGTGTAGCTGTCTAAAAATACATTTCAGAAGTTTGTCACACAGTGTAATATGTGCTATATGCATGAGAAAGAGACTTCTCTATAAACAGCATGTGTTAATTCAGCATGCATTTTCTAGTGTGAAGAATGAGTTTTTATCATTGTTTTGGAAACCTGCAACCTCTTCACCCACCCCTCGTCCTAGCTGGATCCATCTTTGTTTTGGCTGCACCTAAACTACAAAAGCATAGAGACTAGGGACCATATTTTCTCTAAGTGCCATGGCCTGCCTCACATCCCATATAACTAAATTCCCTTCCCTACCAAAGCAGGAGGCTTTGAGCTGCACCTAAACTGCTATTAGGAACTGCTAGCTTCTACTTTCATCGTGTCTAGCCACTATTTGAGAGATAGCTAGTTTCATGGTCAAAAACTACACCAAGAAATTTACTAGTAATTACTGGATGATGCACCAAATAATTTGTAATTTATAAATTACCCATAAAGGTTTACTAGTAAATAACGATGAGTACGGATGATCACATACCCAGGCCTGTACTCTGGTTCTCTTTTATGCACTGGAACAGGCAGCAAGAGCAGGACCTTCAATAATAAAGAACCAGGATAAGGGTATATTGCCCCTACTGAGAAACTGGAGCTGCAGGTGTGTAATAGCAGAAGGGTAGCTGCTGGGAACAGCCAGGACGTACAGCAACCACCAATACCACTGATGAGGTAGGTAGTGTGTAGTGCCTCCCGTGCCCGTGGGCACACCCACAGCAGAACAGACACAACTCATTAGGAACTGGGAACTCGGGTGCCAAGTGAGTAAGAGGCAATGAGCAGGCTGCAGACACGGCAGCGTCTGGAAGCGTCTGAGGAATGGGAGCTTCCCACTCTGCTAGTATGACAATCTCATGCTAAGGCTCTGCTATAGACTCATTTTGCCCAAGCCCTTAACAACTAAAAACGATATTCAATTGATGACATTGCACAGTTCCTGTTGTTTTCTGCTGCTTAAATAACATGCAACAGAGAGAATCTGAATAACTTTCCTGGTACAATAATACTTTCTAATAATGGTGTTGTTTTAGCTGTGATAATATTAACATAAATTCAAGAAAAGCTGTAGGGGGAATATCTATTATTAAGCCAGCTGTTACAATTGAAAAATGTAACCACACACAAACACCTCCTTCAATCAGTATTTTTTAACTGTTTTACAGAATCTTATGGATCTGTGCATGTGAACAACGTTACAAGTCCATCATATTAATTTCAAGTTATTACAACTAATATGGAAGGAAAATGCCCCACATTTTTCCTCTCAGAAGAGAGATATTTTTAATAATGTTCTTCAATTTGAAACTCCTACTGAAACACCTCCTACCCAAAATAAACAAACCAATAAATACGTGGCTTGAAACAAACCCAATATGAGTAATCCCCAATTAAAATGATTCTTTTGTTATTCATTTGTTTTGAAAAAGGTCAAAGGGGCTGGGAATCAAAAACAGTGCTAAAAATGAAAAAGATCTTGCAGTTAACCAAGGAAATTAACTTTTTCAGGGCTCTTTGCCTTTTTTTCCTCTCTTTTGATATTGAGTCTGCTTTTAGCTATGTCCTTAACCGAATGCATCTTTTTTAACTGTATTGTGGTTTACATCTAGTGTGTGACATCTAGCACTATGTGAACATTTCCCAGCTTCCCAAAGCAATTTCCTCTTTAAGCATATTTCATGAACATTAATGTTATTTTACAAAACTACTTTAATGTTTTGTCTTTGATTTTCAAGGCAATTTTTTTTTCTTTTGCAGTTATTTCTCTGCTGCTTTAAGCCCTAATGAAGTATCACCCTGGCATTTTTTTTAATTGGAGGATTAATAGATTGGCAAAAGGATCAGAAGTACTCATTTTATACATTTTTGAAAACACTTATTCCTTTGTGGTGCTGACTTACTAATTAAACTGGGATTGTTCTCTACTTTTTTGGAAGCTCGTTTGAGGGATACCTAGTAACAAATAATCTTAGCACAAGTAAAAGGGGTCACCAATATCAGTGCAGATTCCTCCATTTGGGCTTTATGTATCATTTGTTGAATATTCTTTATTAATCTGCTGACTTCATTTCTCCCTGAATTCAAAAGGAACTGAAGATGCTCCATATTTGCTGTACTGATCATTCCTTTGTAACTGTCACTCTCACTGAACAGCATTTTTGAAGTTATGACTAGGGATTTGAACTCACATTTGCCACCTATTATCTATTAACAAGATGTTTCTGGGCTACTTACAACTTACCATACATATATCTTTAGAAAAGGGAACAGCTGCTCTGGAAGCCTTTCTCACATTTATCCCCCTATCCTTTGAAAAAATAATTTCTGTTCTTCTCACCTGTTACTGCAAAGAGAAAATCTAACAGTAATTATACTAATAAACCATAATGTTTACATAAAGTCAGTGTAACATCAGTCCATTTGACAGCTGAGTTGTCTTAATGTGATATTTTCATTGACCGTGTTACATCCTCACGGAGGTAAAGGAAAAGTTGAACAGGTGTAGCAGCTGAGAAGAGCAGAAAGCAGAATAAAAATAGGAGGAACAGCACACGGGCTGTGGACAGGGGAGAAAAACAGGTGGACTGAGGAGAAAGGATTGAAGTCCTTATCTAGAAAAGTGACGATGCATGACCACAGAAAAACCATGCTAGATTAAGCTAGCTAGAAGAGGTACAGTAACGGCAGGACTGTGACAATATGGGCTTCAGCATATACGGACCAATACAAAGGAGAGACAGAAAGGCACGTTGCACAGCCTAGCAGCTTGTGATAGTTACCCACTTACATCAAAGGATATTGGCAATGCGATTTAGAAATCCGAGTCTTTCCTCAGTAAGTTGGTCTTATCATCTGGCTTGAGGCCAGGTTCAAGCCTTTCTTGCCTTGTTACTCCCCAATCTCCTTTCTCAAACACAGCAGGGTATTAAGGGTGGTGAGAGGTAGTAGCTCAGCTGTAGACCTAGTGATTGGCTCTTCTGTTGCACCAGGAGTTAAAGCAAGACCTCCAGAAAGCATTGCAAGAAACCACTTCTTCTGTCCTTCTCTCTTCCTCAAACTAAATTATGTAACTATGTAAAAATCCCATTTTTATTTGTAGCTTTTTAAACAGAACAATGCTAATACAAGTAGGAGTACAAATATTAATACTGCTCAGGTAGGATCAAGTAATATATACATGGATATACTATTATGCATTTTATGCTATGTTCTTATTATGCATGTTCTCATGCATTATCAGAACAGATTATAGAAATCTCCATGGGACGCCTCAAACAGGGCACGGTACACACACAGTATTTGTTGGCATATGGGATGACATCTGCAAACAAAACTGCTGACAGCCCAATAAACATAGTCCACACTCATGGATATAGCTTAGTTCTTGAAACGTAAAGGTCATTCCTCATCATATGAAGACAAATCTGAAAAAAAAAAAAGCAAATCAAACAGGAACTAGGGCATTCATGCCACTTAAATATAGACATTTCACTTAGGACTGCAGTCATGTTAGGTTCTTAGAAAGACAACGGAGAGAGAAATGCATCATTACCTTTTTTTACATTTGCTCTGGCTTTATTGTCTCCCATTGATTGTAAACGGAGGCTTGGGTGACTGCATTCCTGCTGTAGGGGTATCTGGTTAGGTGCCTAGAAATAGGTGGAATGAATCAGATCAAAATAGTCACCTGCTGTAACCTGAGAGCATGACGCTCATTTCGTTTGTCAAGGACACGGAACAGGTAGCATGTATGAGATTTCTGAGAATATTACAAGTCTAAAGCACTTATTCATCAAATTTTGGGAACATCAAAAACAAATTGTCAAACAGACTAATCCATCGAGTCATATAAGGTTTTAGCAAGTGCTAGAGAATACGGCAGACACCAGAGCACTAGGATGAATGAAAGTCAAAAAAAGTGAACTTGTCCACTGGATATTGGAGTGCCAGGGCAAGTACTGAGACAGCGGGACTGATGTCAATATGCGAGGAAGAAAAGAAAATACCAAAATGCTGCAGAAAGAGGAAATGTTTAGTATAATTACTTTTATTAATTTTGAACAGGTCAGAAGTTATAAATTTAGAGTGGGGATACAGCATGCATTGATAGCAGACCATGAGCAGTGCAGAAGCAAAATCTGCAACAGAGGTCTCCTTCACCAGCTGCAGTCAGGAAGGAACTGGCAGGAACCTTCAGAGGAGACGCCAGCAGTGGCTGACCAGGGGTTGCATGCTCTAACCTCTTAGCACTGTCTTCAGTGGACAATAAATGTAAATAGCAAAGACAACTTTTCAAGTCTCATGTTAAGAAAATAACACCTACCACGGCCTGCTACGAGTAAGTTTCCTACACAGGTGGCATATTTAGAGAAACATTACTTTTACCAGTACGATTTGCAGACTATATTCTGTAAATCACTTAGGCAAACAGCAATACTTGTAATATAACATACTTAATTCAAAATCCCAGTTTTCTTGTAAATTAACAGCTCCATCCTATAATGTGCAATTAAGAACACTATGGCTGGATTCACTTTGAAACTGTGAAGAGTTAACTCCTCCTGTTGACTTTGGACCAGGTTTCTTGCTCCATTCTCCTGATTTTGATTGCCATGGTATTTGTTTTTTGTGCTTTCAAAAACTTTGTTGCTTATATTAAAGCAGGAAATATTTCCCCTTTTCTCCCCATCCTCCCAGCAGCAAAATAAGAAGAGACTGATTAGGAAAGCACTATTTATAGGAAATATGTGTACAAATCTTCTACCTTTTGGGTAATATCCTCAGAAAAACAAGTAAAATACATATAATAGTGCTTCTACTACCAACCAAGTTAGCTACCGCTAAAACTAAGCTGTTGAACATTTTTTTAATGTTCTGAGTCCATTCTTTCCTGCTGCCAAGCTCTCTTTCAAATACATACATTAGAAATAAAAATCTTTTGTAAGTGATGGCTTTACCCTAAGTTGTTACATGCATTTAATTGTTACCGAGACATATGTGCTGTTAATGGCAGCGAATCGTGCCCTAAAGCTGCCTTTTTTGCCTTTGCCAGAAGAGCTGGGAATCAGATGTTTTATCAGCATGTACTGCCTAAAGAGTTGATCTCCGGTTCCCATAAGCATAGAGTATTTTGCTTTTGCTGTTGCTGCCAAGAGCAATACAAGCGTTTCTTAATTGGAGCCAGAAAGGTGGACTGGAAGGACTGGGTGCCCAGGCTTGAGCTGAAATGGAGCCCCTGGCCCATGGGCTGGGCTGTGGGTGGGACTGCCAGGGTGGTCAGGGCCGTAAAGGTCTATCGGTGGCCTCAGGGACCCAACTTCCTCTTTCCTTACCATCGACAGCCTCCAAAGCTGCCAGTTACATCCTCAGCTGCAGCTTTCCAACCTGGTTAACCCTCTCTAGAAATCTCACTAATTCTCCTCAGCCATCCTGCACTATTATCTCCCCGCTTCAGCTCTAAGCCCATTCTGCTGCCACTGCTTTGTATTTTGTGTTCAAGAAGAAGAGGAGAAAGCTCTTTTTGCCTTCATGACGGGGACAGCAAAACCCAATTTTGTCTCATGATGCTGCAAGAAGCCTCATACTGGTTCTGAAATTAAAAGTAATTGATTTGAACCATGAGTAATCACTTCAAGGCTTAGCTTAATATAAACAATTTTCAGCAGACTAGAGAGAGGAGTTGAGGATGGAAAGTTGAAAAAGGATAATTCAGCTTGATTGAACAAAATATATAATTTTTAAATGACTTGGATAGAATGATTAAAGCTGTTTCTTTCCTGTTTCAGATGCCATTTGACAGTTAAATGATAAATACAAGCTTTAGGGATATCAAATTTGCCAAAGGATCATTATTTGCTATTAAAAAATGTGTAATCAGTTTTCCTGAAACATCAGGGGAACAGCTCTTCACATTCAAGTAATTTTCTAGCGCAAAATAAGTATATCTCAAAAGGAAAATCTCAGTCTCCAAATGGTCTCCCTCTATGGTCTCCCTTTATCTCCCTAGGATAATTGATCTTGGGTTAAACTGGTCATTTTAGACAATTTGACCTTACAGTTCCTTCAGGATTCTGTTAGGATAGAAAGGCAGTCCTAGGACTGAAATCCAAAGAAATCAATGGAAAAATCACTAACTGTTTCAAAGGGGCAAACACTTCTCCTCTGAGAAATTAGTCTTCTTGGAAGTTCTTATGACTCATTTTTTGGGAGCAAGCATCAATTTCCAAGATAGTGCTGGCCCCTAGAGTTCTTTGTTAACTGCAAAATTTTTTATAATTTTGAGAGACATATGAACAGAAGCTGAAAATTCTAATTGAATGGAAGGAAAACCAGCAGTGTGATAATGCCAGCTTAGGTCTCAAGTAAATAAAAACTGATTCCGCTACAATAAGTTACTGCAAGCTGTGAACTTCTTTGGAATTATCCTGTGAATGTGCTTGTGCAATTGGGAACAGAATTCAAACCTTGGTTGCACAGCGTCCTTCATATTAGTAACTTCCAAGACCATCCATTTGGCATCTTTTTGTCACATCTGCCTACAAGGAACAACAGAAGGATAGCTTATTTTTAAATGGAACTGGGGGTAATAATTACACTATATCCATTGTTCTATCTTTTCTAAGGTTTTCATCTGTGAAGAAGTTTTTCCATAGTGTAGAGCCCAGTTTATCCTGACACCTCATTGAAAATAATCTTATGTCCTTGTACTTTACTAAATAACCTCCTTTTTAGTGTTGAGATATTTGTAGAAATCTAAAAGTTTCGCCTATAAATATCACCAAATCAGCTTTTTTTCCCTGATTACTTATGACATCTATTAGATTTTTCAGTCTTTCCTTATAAACCATCACCCACAAACTGTTCATGGCTTTATTGTTCTTCTGATCCATATCAGATGTATTTATATGTTGTTTCTAAATAGTGTCTTTCCTATATCCTTCAAATGATACAGGTGAATATAGTATCACTCCAGTGGTAGAAAGCTTCTGAATGGATAGCAGGATCTGGCTTTGCTACTGCATTTGCATTTCTGTGTTTCATGTGTGTGTGCCATATATTTTTAAACAGAAATGAGTAACAATGCAGATTTTACAAGTAATGTTATTAAAAAGGAGAGTTCAGTGCATATATGGACAATCAACTACAAGAGAGAAGACTTCCCTTCTCCCAGTGCAATATTAAAATTTATACAGTGTTCTGGAAACAGGATCTGGATTGCATGCGCTTTTCCCCACGTAACACTGGAATCGAGGAAAATGTTCAATGCATGTTTGTTTATTATTGCATCCCTGGAGTATGTCTATGACATCATCTTAGCTTTATTTAAGCTCAAATAAAACTTGAATTTCTGAATCGGCTGAATTGTTGGCTCTGATGTGAGCCAATTATCTCTTTCTTTTAAGGACACTGAGGGATGGGATGGACTGGCTAAAGCTCTGTCATTAACTGCATTGTGCCAGGGGGTTCTGAAAATGTGAATCTGAATTTTAAAGCAATTATCAAAACACTATATAGTGTTATAAAAGCATTAGCTTTTTTATGCTAAGGAACTTCCTTTGCCTGTCCTGCAGTGGGGAAGGTGTTTCAAGAGGCAGCAGGCAGGGCTATGTCTGCCTGTGAACCTTAGCAGTATATAAGGCTCCTATGGAACGAATGCACAGAAGGACCTGATCGCTGAGTGGGTGGATCTGATTTCATATCTTGACACAGATGTCAGAGGGTTTCCAGTTACCGAGGTATCAGAAACAGAGAAGAAACGGTGGAAGGGAGGACATTACGGGCAAGGAGCTTCGCTGTGGTCCCCCAAACAAGTAGGGAAAATTCAGTGGCGTGCTTTTGTATGTCCTGAACTTCTCAAATAGGTGAACAGAAGTATTTAATTTCGGCCTGACTAGTTATTTCCAAGTAACATGATCAAACACCTACAGCTGTTGCAGCTTGTTAGTAAAGTCCTAACAAAGATGAAATGATAGGACTTTCCATTTTCTTGTTAGCACTGAGCAGTATGAAGTAAAAGATCTGTAACTCTAGCTCTTTTTTTTTCACTTTGCATTGAGAACAGGGTTTCATCTGTTGCCCGTAGTAATTTTCCCTTTGTTTACTTACTCTATCGCTTTCTCTAGTAGTGGGAAGATTTTAAAAAACACTCGTCATTGGGTGTCAGCACCCTTTGTGTGAATGTTGAGCTGCAAAAGGCATCTCATGGGCATTGTAAAAGCACATTCTTTCAGGTACCTTTGCCCTTGCTACCCATCTTGTTCAGATTTGTGTATTCTGTACTGTGAGACTGAGACCCCTGGGGCAGGCATTGACCTCTTCCTAGTGAGGCATAAGTAAGCCATTCATTGAGAATGAAGTGAACGGAGCATCTTTTCCCTTTCTTGAGGGATCGCTTTTATTTAGGAGGAAGCAAACACAAACACATCTACTTTCTTTGAATTAAAAAAAAATACTTTGTAGATCTGAGCTTGCCAACTCTTAAATAGAAACAGATTGAAAATAAGAAGAAAAATTAAATTGTTCTCTCCACATGTTTTTTTTTTTAACAGTCTCCCAAAATAAGCCATTCATTTTGGTATTTTTATCAGGAGAACTCCCAGCATGCGTCTAAAAATGCTCATGCTAGGGTGCGGTCTCTCTCTTTCATTACCGTAGGGACAAGTCATGTCCTCGTGGCAAATCTGGGAAATCCTGCATTATCAGACTAGGTAGGTTATCACCATTCACGAAGTGTTTTTTCTATCATGACTTTTTCACCTTGTCCTTTCTGCAATGACAGTTTTCCCTTGGAAAGCCTTTCTGAATGCACTAAATTCTCATTTGGCAGGAAGATAAATGATTTTACCTTACCTCTCAGTATCCTCAGTATTCTCTATCAGTGTAGCATCTGAAACTCTAGTAAAAGAGGGGAGGGCATAGCCCTGGTAAGCTATAGATGTTCCAGAAGAACTGGAGCTCTGGGAAAACATCTAGTCTTGTGGCTGGACTATAGTTTTTGTCGCTGACGAGATCGGCTTGTTATATCTTCATCTGGAAGCATAGTGCTCGACTGTAGGCATGCTACAGAGAGCAGATCACCTTAGATCCCTACTGAAGGGACATGTGGCAGGCCAGAGAATAATAGGAATAAATACCAAGGAATAATCAGGTTCTCTTCCTTCTTCACCTTATTTTACTCCAGCAGCAAGTGGCTTCCTTGTGCCTTTCCCATGCCAAAGTCTGAAGAGAAAAAAAAAGTCTCAGAAAAGTTCTCTGAAGCACAGTTGAGTCAGTAATGATGCAGTCTGCGCACTGCATCCGTGGCTCTGCCTAGAGTCACCATCTGGCTTTCCAGTATCTGTTGTTTGTTCTTTAAAGATTACGGATTTGTTCTAGCAAAATGTTGTTCTGAGTTGGAACTGGCTGCCTTTTCTCTGTTCTTATTGATGTTACCTTCACTGCTGTGGGAATACTTCAAGTAAAAAACTGAAGGCATACTCCAGCACATAGGAGAACATCATTGGTAGAATATGACATTGCATAGCATCGTAAAGGAACGGACACCTTACGATAACAAAAATACATTGTTTCAGGGCTTTAGCCAAACATTCTGCAGTTAAATGAGTTTATGGGGAGTTTGTCTTCTGTACTTTTACTTTTCTTAGAATATCTAGTGTAAATTGTAATTTATTCTTTGGCTACTAATACCGTCTTAGAGTCAGCAGAAATTACTTGTATTCTCTACTTGCGGTACTCTGCACAACCAAACTTTTTCACTGCTGAGAACAGCATGCATTGTAGCAAAGGCAGCACTTACTCTGAGTTATATTCCAGCACTGATTCACAGACTGTGGTGTTAAATTGAAGGTGTGTTATAAAGAAAAAGCCAGTTAGTCGCCAGTGAAAACTGAATATGAAGAGCATTAAGTCAGCACTCCACACTGCTAAATTGCCTTTAATTCAAAGAGACAGGCAGTACTTTCAATTAATCTTTACTATATCAAATAGTGGAGAAATTTAGCATTCCATAAAATACCTCCAGGAAGAAATACTGAACCCTGTCACTCTGTAATTGGCAACAATACATATACAGACAGAAAATAGAAGTATACAACTAAACATCCACTACATTTCAATGCGTGCTATGGATAGATGGAGAGTAGTATTGTCACATATCTTTATTTTACAAAGGCTTTGGAAGTTATCACATGGCATTCCTGAAAACAATCAAGGGAAATACTGTTCAGATTAAACAACTGTAATATGGTTGAAAAACTCATGGAAAACTATTTTAGGGAGGAATTATCTGTGGCTCATTGTCAGACTGAAAGGAAGTATATTGCGTGATAACACAAAAGTCTGCGCAAGGCCTAGTAATATTTTTCACTCATGGTAGTGGAAGAAAGAGCACCTTTATTAAGTTTTCAGATGTTATGCAACTGTAGGTCTCCAAGTACTTTAGAAGATAAAATTAAAAAGACATTTTTTGATTAGTTGAAGTATTAAACTTCAGTAAAATAAACTTAGCAGGAATGAAGTACTCTACTTAGGCAAGGACAAACTATGGTATGAATGTAAAATGGGAAATAACCAGCTAGCCAACAAGTTCTGCAGAAAAGGACCTGAGGACTGCAAAATGCTGGACTGCAAAATGAACATTGACTAGCATTCATTACAGTATGGTGTCTCTGTTGGGACATAGACCACAAGAGGATACACAGTACTTTTTTAAAAGAGTTTTCCCCTTCCTTCCTGCTCTTGTTAAGTTTTCACTTTAAGCACTGAGTCACAGAATCCCAGGATAATTTAGACTAGAAAGCACAAATCTAGTCCAACCTCCTGCTCAAAGTAGGTTCCCTAAGGTACTCCACTTCTTAGTGGCCTCCAGGTAGAGTATGACCCATGAGCCACTACCTCCTAAACCCAGTCATCCAACCATCCTTTTACCTGTCTATTCATCCACTATGCTGAACCCAGTGTGGCGAGATTTCAGGAAGAGATGTGAATAGGACAGAACACAGATATATTGAAGATGATCCAAAAGAAATCAAGCTCTGGAAAACACTAGAGGAAGGTGACTTTTTTCACAAAATCTCTAAATGAATTGATTTTTCACACTCACTCTCTCATAGATTTCATTTACTTATATATTCACACGCTCACAAGCACCAAGACATGTGTCCAAGTGATCTGTTCAGGATCACCTGTGTGTGAAACAGAGGACAACAGACAAGTCCTTGTTGTTTCTCTGGGTTTCTTCTTGATTGGTGGCAACAACATTTGAACGTATCTTCTATACCCTTTAGGAATCATCAGCTGTTCTGGAGTAGTCCTTTGCCTCAAGATCTTGCTTACTTCAACTTCCTTAAAGCTAAGGCCACATTACTATGCATTGTCTGTTTTTGTTTCTTTGAAATATATCTGTTTTCCTGATGGGCTAGAAAGAAAAGGACTGACGTATGAGATACGCTGCAGCCCTGCTGCCATCCTCCTGGTGTTCACTAATGCAAGGTTTTCACTGAGGAGTCTTCTGTGCTGTGGTGCTATCAGTACAAGCCATTTGGTCCTGACACAGGCAACAAAGCCTTACTACTGCAGGTGGTGTCCTGGGAATAGTGACCGTTGTTATCAATACAGGCCACTCTTATGACTCCAAAGAGTTACAAGTTCTGCTGTTTCTTTTGGTGCTTTCAAACAAATATTTCCATTCATACCAATCTTTAGAGTTCTGTTACAGAAATCTCTACAGCAGGTAACAATAAAGTTTTAATTTGTTCATGTTCACTGTGGATAGGGCAAAAGCTGATGAAGAGTTGCAGCAGGAAGAGTTAAACTAGACATCTGAAAAAAAAATTCCAAAAAATCCAGCCCTAATCTAGACTGCTGTGAAGTGTGTACAACTCTGACACTAGAGGGCCTAAACCAAGTTCAAACAATTGTATTCCAGGGATATTTTAGATATAGATGAGATTTCTTTGTGTATAAAGATGGACAAGACAATCTCTCTTGCTGTACTTACGCTATAAATTGAAAGATGCTAAGAACAAGGTACAAAGTCACATTGTACAGCCTGGCCCACATCCACACAGCTGAACACTTACACCCAAAAAGGATGATGACTATGCCAAACTTGATGTTCCTGGCATGACCTATCTCATGAACTCTGCCCAGGTGTCGTCTGGGACTATAGTAGTTGGCACGGACCAAAATCATTAACAGCAACCACGTTAGGAATTACACAGGATGAGCAGTCATGACCTAGGCCTCAAGACCATGCCCTAGCCCTATTTTATTTATTAATGTGGACACAGTTTCAAAGTTCCTCCCAGCCATATTTTGTATAAACACAGTATACCAGAATAAAGGTTTGCATATTGTGACCCAAGTCCTCTTTTAAGAAAAATTAGGTGGGTTGCTCTTTTGTCAGAAGTAAAATCTATACTTTAGTATTATGCTGCATTGCCCAGTGCTGACATACAGATTAAAATTGTATTCCAGAAGCAATCACTGTTCATTCTAGGGGAAAAAAAAAGTTATTACTTTTCACTGATGTAGGAGACAAAGTTTAAATAATCTTATATGTCCCTGAAAAATGAAACAGAAAGCACAGCCCAGATTTCCTTATAATGGCATGTATCTGTATTCTTGTTTATTTTACAAGGACTGTTCAGAGATATTTCTGGGGATGGTGTGAAAGGGTCCATTCTTCATCACATATTGCATGAGATGATGATTATATGATGCTTTTTAAATGTACTTTTTATGTTTAGTCATTTATAGTTTTTACTTTTGGAGAGAATACCATTTAAATTAGTTCAGATATCTTATCAATTATGCACATATTTATTTTCAGACAGTTCTGTTTTACAACAGAGGATCAGAATGTCAATCTTTCTAAAATATCCTAACTCCTCACACCGAATGATGCAACCGGTATAGCATATAGAAAAAAAAATGTGCAGTACAACCTAAAATTAGGTCTTTCCTCCTTTAGTAAATTAAGTATATATATTTAAGATTGCATATATTTTTTACCTTTGGTACATTTAGGCTATTTAAATGAAATTCACTTGTCTAAAAGACAAAGGAGCCTTACTGTCTTGGAGCCTTACTGTCTCCTACCACAATAGTACAACTGAGTGTTAAGAGCAATATTCCTTAACTACATATTTCCTGTTAGTTTATCTTGGACTTGGTATTGTCTAGAGACAATAACATTTAGCTACTTTTCTACATTGATTTGCCTTTTTTAAAAAAAGTCTTTTTCTATAATGATGTGACTTGCACAGAGGAAGAAATGTTAGGCCTCTCTAAAAACATTTGATTCCTTGAAAGTAGAAGTTACCCAAATTCCCTGTGGATCTAAAAGTGCATTTAATTATTTGCACCACATAATTTCTCAAAGAAAATCATTATTCTTGTAGTGTAAATGAAAGTCATCTTGCAATTCACTAAGATTTTCTGTCAGTCCAGCATTTCACAGTCATATTGGCTTGCTCCTTTTGCAAAGGCTTCTAGATTTTATTGGGTTAGAAAGTGCACATAGTTCTAACAGATATTGGCAAAAATAAAATAGAAAGGTACTGTGACACCATTTTAGTACAGTACTTTCTAAAATGTTTGTGGCATGCAGTCACAAGAAATTCAGTTCAAATGATTTAGCATGCAGGCTAAGTCACAGACCGTGTTAGCATTCCTCCTTTAGGGCACAGAAGGCCACAGAAACCATCGCATATGGTTCAGAACTTTTGAAAAGCAATTTATACAGAAATGAGATGATCACATAATAGATCTCTAGGTGTGAATTTAAATACAGATGCCATATTTCTTACAATTACAAATTCCAAAGTTTTTCAAGTGAACAAACTGTGACTTCTGACAGGGTTCTTAGAAGTAAGCTGAGAAATTAGTTCCATTATGGTAGATGTTGGGGTTTTCAGCTCATTCTTTGCACATTTAAAACTTGTTGTAAAAGCAAAACTTTCTCTGTTAGAATCAAATATGTCTGTGATAACTGCAACAATATAAATATTCACAGGAAATGGCAATCTATTTAAGCAGCTAATGATGAGATTTATGACTGTAGCGTACATACTAGTACATAGAACATACCGTACATATTAGTGTTGCAATGCAGTCACTGTATTGATTTGTTTAATCTCCATTCCAGTGAACATCAGTATGTAATGCAATTTATTAAAAAAAAAAAAAAAAGTAGTCGTTTCTCCAAAGAGGTTGATCTTTTTGATTCTGGAAATAGAGTTGTAACTTTTTTGGTGCACGCTCTTCTGAGAATCTATGCATTATTTAAAGGAAGTGTCTTGTCTTTGCATTGCATCATGATGTGGCTGTTAATAAAAACCATCTAACCTCATGGGGAGGGAGAATTACCCTGACAGAATTCATAGGAACTACTTTTGAACTCGATGCTTCACAGAAAACACAGTGGGGTTTTGTAAGAGCACTAAACTAACCTAACCACCTGAAGCTCATAGTAGGATCAGACATAGAGGATAGTTAAAATGTAAATGTGAAAATAAGCACAAATAAACCACAATGATAAGAAAAGGATAAAAAAAAAAAACTTAAGATATGTGCTGGTGCCCCAGGGTAGTTTGAAGCCTTGCTTGAAGAGAGGTTTAAACAGTTTCTGGAAAAACACCTCAGTTATAGCTCTACTTGGAAATGAGAGAGCTTGATAAGACAAGTGTTAAGGCACTCTAAAGTCAGATGGCTAAACTTCTCCTTCTCTTTCTCCTCAAAAGAAAAAAGTGTGGTTCACACTCCCTGTTGGAAACAGTCTATAGTGTGTTCTGTTCTTCAAATGATGCCTAGCCTCTTTTTAGAAAAACGGATCAAAATTTTGCTGAGGAGTGAGCTAATCATTAGCAAAGATGGATAGCCACGTGCTAGTGATCAAACCTATCCTCCTGGTCTGTATAAATTATTGCTGTAAATGTAGCTCGAGGGAACATGTAAACAAAGTGTTGGAAATGGCTGTGAGGTGAAGACACAAAGGTTTTCATTACAGAGGTAATTTGGATGATGCAGTGATGGAATGGGGAAAATAATCTTTCTGAAATGTATATATTTAGATATTTTGAAGGTATTCATGCCTTCACATGAAGTAGGTCATATAAATCAATGCACTACCTGAAGCAAAGAAGTCCTCAATTTTAAAAAGCCCCCTACCCTTTCAGGAGGAACGTTTCATTTCATATAGCTCTCGTTTACCGGTTTCTCTTCTTTACTGGTCTCACCTACTTTTCATTTAATTGCTTTACTACTCTGGTTTTTACTGTGCTAACTTGATCTTAGCTGCTAACAGCGTTCAACACACCACGTTCCCAGACAGCAACGTAAGGGCATCTGTGCTGCCACTCTGGAACAGTTAAAGGTCAATTGATGACTGTTTCACCTATTATCTGTCTCCAGTAGCTGCTTAGGTAATGACTTACAGAAAGAGGAAATATACAATGATCATTGATCATTTCCTGGAATATTTTCTCAGTTCTTGTCAGTCTGCAACTCAGGGATTTCCAGAGCCAGAAGTAGTTGCTTTTGGTTGTACATTAATACACTTTCATTTAGGCGCCACCATGTAACTGCTTATAGGTGAGCTAGATGCTTATATGCAAGCCTTAACTATAGTTAATGGACTTACATATAGTTAATGAACTATCTAGTTAAGACAGTCAATAGCACCTCAAGAGAGATTCAGCTCATGCTAAAATAAACACCTAGGGTTTGGTTGCTTAAGCATAAACGGCTAGTGCATGGGTGAAATACCCAAGCGTATCTCACCAGCTCTGTCTAGAAAGGAAAGGTCTCTTTCCTCTTCCAGGTCATATATAATAGCCACATGCAGGTGTGTAGCTGCAGGTGTCTGAAATGACACTAAATGACTATATTTAAGCTGTATTTAATAGTTACTGCTGGATTTTCCTGGAGCAACTTTACTTAGCTACTTCTTAAACTTTTGTCTTACTGTGCTTTGTAGCTAACAATTGCTAATTGCACTGGATTCTCTTTAATTCTTCTGTTAGCAGAAACAGTGAACAATCATTTTCTAGACAATTAGTCATGATTTTGTAGACTGCCTCATTATCTAGTGGTCTTTCTAACCACGAGGACTCCACACTAATTACCATGTCTAGAATATTCCAGACATAATTTTTTGATAAACTTTGAAACACATCTCCCAGGTTCAATTACGATCTTCCAAACAACTTAGTCGCCTAAAAACCCTGTTCATTCATTCTTGGCCAGTTTCCATCCACTTGATTTTCATGGCTTTATTCTGTTGCCAAATTCTAACTCTTTTGGGACCTTTCACTTTTTGAGACAGTCTTCTACATTGTCTCATGCACTGTCTACTGTCTGTCTTGAATGAAGTTATTTTCCTTTTAAGTGCACATTTAAGTGCTTTCCTGAAATGATGCCCAAGCTGCTAGTGTTCTCAGCCATCCTACTTTCCTTTTCTAATTTTATGCTGCTAGCTTATATATTTCAATAAAATCATCATTACAGTCACAAATCTTAAACCTAGTTAAGACATTTGAAATAAAACTGGAAATCATTTAAAACTTAATTTGTTTCAGCTACGATATGGACTCATTACTGTGCATGCATTCTACAAAGCTTTTGGGGCCTATACATCTTTTGTGGAAAATCATACTAAACAAAATATTTTTTTGCCTCTTTAAAGGAGTATATATTTTGAAAATAAGAGATTACCTTTATCAAAAAAAACCCAGACCACACACAAATGCACACATGAAGATGGGAAAAGCTGTGTATTCAGACAGTTCTAAAACTTTAAGCAAAAGTTGAATTTGATACAAAATCAGACAGATACAAAAAAATCTCATCACCAAGAGAGGCTCGGTTCTGGTTACATTATCTTTCCCTGAAACATACGAATCTGCAATTTTTAACATGAAGATTAAAAAAAAAAATACAGCTAAGTCCATAGAAACCTATATTCATTGATATTTTGTATCAAAACATTTCAGAGACAAAATTTATTTCAGAAATAAATAGATAATGTAGTTTAGAAGGAGGTCTTCTAATAACAGATGTTGAAGATATTCCTCACCTAACTTTTTGGGTTTTGTAGCACTGAAATTAATGGAAAAAATTTTCCTTCACATAAAACTCTTAATTCACCTAGAGAAATGAACTTGTCTTCAACTGTAAATATTTTGCTTTAATTTTCCAACATGGAAGTTGGATTCTTTCTGATGAGTAAAATGAATCAAGCTTAAATGTTGTTTTCATGTCTAATAAAACAAAAAAGTTAATGAGTTGTAGATGCATTACACAGCTGCAAAAGAGTAGTGATCTCCGTCCCTGCATATAAAAACCTATATTCAATGTTCATTGGTAATAGTTTTTTCTTACATGGCATAGAATTCTGGCTGGCCGTATTTTTGTAGAGTAGCCTCAGTACATGACAGCAACATCTTGAAATATTTGATAAATACTGGAGATTTTGTACTGTTCAAGAATATAACTGGGGCAGAATGAGAAGTATTAGAGCCCCTCAGAACAGGAAAGATTAATTCAGAAAATAATATACTTGTCCAAAACGTTAGCCAAATACTGTAGCCACAGAGCACGTAGAAAGCTTAAATTAAGAGTTTTTGCAGTTGCCTCCTATTTCATCTCCCGAATAATAAAACAACAACAAGAAAACCCACACAAACTTAAAGAAGCTTTCATTACACGTACACAAGTTTCCTTTCATGAAAGTGGTGTATACTTTTCATTCTCACCAGAGATCAAGTTATTTTATTGAAAACAATGCATCAAACTGCACTAAATCTTCAAACCCTTACTACTACTGTTCCATGATGATGGACTACAGTACAGAGAAATAAGTTCTGTTCAGCATTTTTCTTTTTTCCACTCCCTAGCTATGAAAATCTTTGTTTTTGTTTTGGTTTTGGTTTTGTTTGTTTTTATTTTTTATTCCTGCAGCCTCCATCATTCTGAAAGCATGGAAAAGAAAATTGCATTAATTAAGTTACCTTAGGGACTGATAATGAAAGAAAATGCTTACATAATGATTCTGGTTTTTGTGTTGAGGATATAAGCTTCTGAATAGTGTCATCTGCTGTTGCTCTGATTGTTGCCTAAAATCTCTGTGTTAAAATATGGTCTAGATTCCAGTACATATATTTAAACTTAATATTAGCTTGTTTAAAAAAGTCATCAATTTTAATTGGAATTTTTGCAAATTATGAACCTGCTCAGAAATAGTGAGATTAATAGAATCAGTCCCTCTATATTAATTATAATTTTTAAGATGTCACAGTAATGGTTGTCAGTCACTCTATAGGGACCAACTTTAGTTTCAACTGTGTTGTTCCATTTTACCATTGTTCTATTTCTGAAGGAATTGGGTTAGTAATCTAGTTCCTTCTACATATGCTGCTACTTCAACCTGTGATATTACTAAGAATGACTGACCATTTAGGAAGATAAAAATTATTAATTTTCGTTCTGGAAAAGTATCATTCAGTATGACATAGGAAATAGTAGCTTGCACATAAGAAATTAAATTTTTTTTTATATATTAAGGCAAGTGTTATAACACAGCTCTTTAAAGACATATATAAAAATAGTACGACAACAAGTAAAATGGGCATGAAGAACATTCTTTGATGTTCTGAAATGCACACATTTAAAAGTCTTATATATATATACAAGAAATGAAGTACTCCTCCATTTGCAATGGAACGAAGAAACATGATTTATTTACAGGAACTTGTTGCTCGCAACCATCCTATGGGAGATTTAGGCCTATCATCTCTATTACTTTCTGAGAAAAGTGATTTAAGACTTTTTTGGATGTTTTGGCTGTGATAAAGTCATTCTCCCTAGAAAATGATATTGTTATGCATGAAACAATTGTGGAAATTGTATTACTGGAGATTTCTTAGAGGTTAGAAGAGAGAGAGAAATAGGGAGCACGACAGCCTACAGTTTAGGGCTTTGTATAGGCTGATAGACACTAAGATTCAAGTCCCTGTTGTATTTGGTTTGGGGTAGATATGTGAACTTGAGTTTCCTTCCTTCCAAGTAATTTACTTACCTATACTCATCCTGGGACTGGCACCTTTGCTATTTTTTGTGGAAAAAAACCAAAGATTTCTTTCATAGCATAGTAAGAAGACAATGTTACACTTGAATTTTTTAAAACAAAATGAGATTCTTTTTGAAGAGATAGCCCTACATTTCTTTTCTTCACCTTGAGCTTAGAAACAGATTTTCAAAGACATTTAGATACCTAAACTCTCTTATACCTGTACAGAAGACTTATTGCACATTTTTTAAGCCTATTCTTGGAGTTCTTTCCTTCTAGAGTAACTAACTCAGTTGGATAGCTATGACCAATTATTCCTTACTGGGTTTAGAAAAAGGCTCTCTTCCAATTTCTGCTGTGTGCAGAGTGTCTAATCCATGCTATCTGTTACTATTACCACTAAAGCTGTATTCCAACTGGTTGTAGTTTTTTCAAGCAGATTGGTGTCATCAATTGTCATCGTGTTACGGTTTATGGAAAATTGTTACAAAAGTCATACAACAGAGGAGTAAATTTATTCTAAGTGTCATAAAGGAACTTCTGAATTCCAAATCTGAGCCTACATCTGAGTCTTGAAGACTCTGTATACACTTCATACTCATCGGACAAACCACGCTATCCTGTGCAATGACTTTACAAATATTTTCCCTTACTTTTCTGAGTATGTTTCATAATCAAAAATGAATTTGAATTAGTTGGTTAGCAATGAAAACTCTAGAAGTATTTTCACGGTAAGCTATATATGCCATTGATTGCCCACTCAATATCTCATTGCATATTATCCTCATTATCCTCATATTCAAAATTTGACAATTTTAACGATATATGAATGTGGACACAGAGAAAAATATACTATGTGAATTTGTAATTAAAATATTTTTTGCCTAGACACTTAAGGCTTTGTCTATACCACCAAACTAAATGTGTATAGGACTCTTTTACAGCACTAAAGGCAATTGGCATGAGAAATTTAAACCCTCTGACCTTGCAAAAGAGAGTGATCACACCTAGAATAGCTTTTGCTAATGGTGTCTGGTTCATGCTGTCCTCCAAACTTTGACTGGAAGGGGGTTTGGAGAGTTCTCGTTAGCCTAGGCTAAAAATTGCTAGGGGTCATTCTGACAGTATAGAATGGTAAATGATCAGTTTTCAGCAGCTCAGAAAGTTCCCTAGCATGCTTAATTTAGTAAAAAAAGATCTAAATTAGGTCTGCATAAATAATTTTGATTCTTACATTTGATTATTTTAACTGATTTTTCAGTCAAGTGATAATGTTCTAAAATGGTTTTGATCTGGGTTTTGGTTTTCCTTGCAATTTTTTGACCTGACAACTAAACTGTAAAGAAGAAATCATCTCAAAACAAAATGAAAAAAAAATCATTTTTTCATATAGATACTTAACACTGAATATTGATGGAACCTAAAGTTTCAGATCTACTGCAAAAACTCTGCTGCTTGAGCCAAAAGCAGGTGACAACAGGTAGAGGCAGATCAATAAGTTTACTGTCCCACAACCATAGGCATTCACATCGTCCCACCACTTCCAGATAAAAATTCACCTTTTTTGTGCTAGCTTGAGTGCTTATTTGACCCAATAGTAATTAATTTTGCTTGATCTCTCTTTCATTCATTCCCAGCTGGCTTCAAAAATTAGTGCCTTTCATATACTCCTCTTCCAGGCTGCACATAGTCCCAATTCCTCCCCTTTTCCTTTCTAATTTCACAAATCTACAAATCTACTTGCCCCACTAGCCGATCTTTCAGTCTTTCAGTGCTAATATACCCCTTTTCTTTTTTTACTTTTGATCTGTATGTCTTTTTCTAGCCAGTTTTCAGTCTTCCCCTTATTTCTTTCAGGTTCCTAGTCCTTCCTTCTCCTTTCCCAATAGCACAGTCTTGGTAATTCCTTTAACGACAGTATTCCCTCCTCACTGCGATATTTCTTTCCCCTATATTTGAATTAGATTCTTCTTCTGCCACAAACCTGAACTGTCTGATGCTAGCACTGGCATAGTGAGAAGACCAACCTTGTTTTCTTCTCCAGTGGTCAGTGTGTAATTCTAGCTCTGCATAGGACATCTAAGAATAGCAATTTTGGAAAAAGTCTAGAGGAAGGCTTTGAACTTGCCTTCATGTTCCATAGGAAGTATCAGCAGTTATCCAACTTTAATAGTGTATGCATAGTTTAGTCACAACAAGGAGAATATGAGGAGAATCATTCTTCAGAAATTTTAAGTGACAAAAAGAAATTCTAATAAGTAAGTGTACTCAAAACTATATAACTAGGCGTAGTCATAGATTTGCAGTGAAAAAAAATACATCAAAAGTCACTAAAGGCATACTTAAAAATCAGTCACTAAAGGCATAGTCTCAGTCGGTGGAACCCTTTCATGCCACAACTTGATTGGTCATCCTAGAAAAGAAAAATCTACAAAAGATGTAAGCATTTGGGAGTGAATGTACATTTTCTCTTAGTCTCTCTTTCAGATAAGGTTGAATCTTTATAACTGAATATTTCCAAATAATTAATTGGATTGGGATCCATTTTACAGCAGATACTCAGATAAAGATTTTGAGTCTAAGTAATTACATTTTGGCAAAAATGAAACCAGTCATCATTAATGGAAGGCCCAGGAAGCCTTAATTACAGGCAATATTGCCAACACCAATGATCATTTGATGGCAGGAAATAGTAAGGTCCTTTTGAGACATGTATTGTAACTGAGGAATTACTCTTATACTGTATCTGTTCAGGAAAGACACTTTTATTCAGTTTTAGTAAATATGTGAAATTTGATATGTTAATAAAGGAGTTTTATTAAACTTGAGATGTTATAACACTTAAAATTAGCCTATGATTCTAGAAAGAACAATGTGCAAGACAGTGGAAAATGAAATAACTTTTACCCCCTGCAGGGATTTAATTTACAGGAAATACTGAAGAAAATACTAGAGAAGCTTTGAACGGAGGTTTGACCTGTATATGGAAACAATTGGAGCAGAAATGAAACCCTTGGATGCCTGCCTTGCTCTTAACAGTAGTACCATCCACTGTTCTTGATGTGTACAATATTCTTGCGTGCATTATAGAGGGAGTAAGCAGGAAATAAATCAATTACTATAATATATGCATCACAATGTATGTCAAAAAAAAAGGAAGAAACAGATGTTTCTTGTGCAGGTATAAAATTCAAAAGGATTATAAAACTATCAAAAACGTGTAATGAAGTGTAGATTAAAAAGAGCAGTCTTGTCATTACAACATATGTTCTGAACTTTCATAAGACAGCAATGTATAATATTATACATGTGTTCATGAAAGCAAGAAGATTGAAAGCACTTGCAAAAGAAGTGTTCTCTTTTATCTTCTGAAAAGTACAGTCTGCAGAAGGGTATGAATTTAGCTTTAAGGTGCCGTATGAGTTGTACAGGTGGACTGATGCATAAGCAACCATTTCCCAACTCTGAAGGTCTCTTTGGCAGAAGGTCATTATGACTGAGATACAGGTCTCAACAGTTCTTGAAATTTCGTTTAGTGGAAACAGTGCCAATTTCTTCATATCTCACTTATTCGGATTGAGAGAAAAAAGGGAAAGGATGCATTTCAGCTATTTCATTCTTTCTCAGTCCTTTCTGAGTAGGATTCATTTCACTTACTTACAGACAGAAGGATCTGCCATTTCTTTTTTATTGTGCCTAAATGCATGCCTCATGTAGAGCTGTGTTTACTAGACACAGTATAGTTGTCTAGAAAAATTTAAATATACTTAACAAGTTATGGGTGTTGGGATAAAATCCAGATGTCAATAACATACATCAGAACACCATTCTTCTTTTCATCATCATCACATACCACTTACGAAGAAGCAACAAAGCTTGAGTTTCTAACTAACATCAGTGTTTTGTCCATAGTTACATGATAGTAACTGCAAAAGTGCGGTGTATGATTTATAGCAATTTTCCATAAACTATAGATACAGAAAGTAATATATATATGCATTGCAATCCAACAATAAAAAAAATTTGAGCTAAAAAGAGATAATAACTTTCTTATCTCTCAGACATGAGCTATTCAGTATCCTTGTACATACTTCCATACGGATACAAGTATCTTCAAATTAATATTCATGATCCACAAAACTAAGAAAAATAGAAATCTGCCTTAAGTGTTTCAGACAGTCAGTCATTACTCTCTCTCATGACTTAGTAGGTTTTTCACAATCATCCATCATCATCCCATTGGAAACCAAGGACTGCAGTCAGTTAAATAATCAGAAGTCCACATTCTCCCAGATGCTGGATCTGAGTCAGACTTGGAAGGAATTTAGAAACATTCTGCTTCTAATAAATGTTCATTTGGACATTCATCTAGATGAGACATCTCTTCCACTCAAAAGAATAGTCATTTGCTGAAATTGCTTTGTCCACAAGCAAAGAAAGAGCCCAAATATAAGCTCATCAGGCCAATGAGCAGAAAGATCTATAACATCCATAAACATCAGTAACTAGAGATGAGCCACACAGAAGACACGTTAAATACAAAAATTGTCATAAAGTTTGTCAAATTCAAACTGCTAGCCGCACCAAGTTAACCATGGTTAACATCAGAGAGGAAGACAACCAGAGTAGGGTACCCACATACCCATGTTGCAGGTATCTAGCACCATCTGAGAAATATGAGGGTATCCAAGACACAAATAAGGCTGATAAATATGACCTAATTCTAGTGGGAAATTCTCATTTTTCTGAGGTGACAATGAGCAGCTAGACATGATGCCTAATGATGCCTAAAATAGCTCTAATTGGCAACTGAGTCGCATACTATATCTACAGCGAGGAAATCAGTACCGCTCCAATTTTTCTCCTTCAAACTAGTGATTCATAGAACACCAGCATATTGCATTGTCCTATTGCACTGCTCATTCCTCCAGTTGATTCATTCGTTACTCTTTATGTGATTTAACATGCCAAATTTTTCCTACAGTAATATGTCAAAGGCCTTCCTCTGTAGCTTGCTGGTCTATGCATCAAGGCCTCTGTTGCAACATACAGAATAAATTTGGGAATTAGCCAATACACATTTCTTTCTAATAATGATAGACTTCTTTGAAAATAAAAGAAGCTTATTTAGAAATTAAAATACTGAACACAGAAATGACACAGAATGAGTACACAGGTAGATGCACTATAAAAAGCCCCCTAGCAATGAATTGCAAGGAAACTAAGCTGGGGCAGATACAAAAGCATAAATAAATCTCGGGATGGTATCATGACCAGACTCAAATGGGCAAACACCAGGAGGATTGCTTTAAAGCACTATGCCTGGTGTCTTTGCTCAGGAATTTCAAGACCAATTCAAGACCTGAATGCTTCCACTGCTAGCGAGATCTGACAGAAAGCTGCAGAGTATTCTTTGGTGTCTAGAATAGCTAGGTTGTTAAAAAAAAGCTTGGAATGTTTTCAGTAGAGAAGCTTCTGCTGGATGCATCCCTCATCTTTCTCCTTTATGTCCACCTCAGTCTACCATGCCTACAGTTTATTCAGAAATTGCTTCAAAATCCATGGGCTACTGCCAAGATTTGAAGGCAATTCTGCCATGCAGACATCCCTTTGTTCTTGATAGTAAAGGTGCCTTCAGTGCCCAGGATCTCCAGGCACAATTATTCAGGGATTCTTTGAGTATCTAAACTAACTCATAGGCTGTTCAGGTGGCTCCCAAGTCTGCACAGCTCTGTGGAATGGGTGGACTCCAGTCCCCATAATTAGCCTGACACAGACAGTAGGTGGCACTGGGGTTGTCCAAGCTCTGCCTAGTTACCCATTTCCAAGCAGAGTAGTCTGACTGTTGGCATCTATACAGAATTGGTTGGCAGTAGACTTGCAATAAATTTATCTGCACTCTGTGCACAGGAATTTGAAAGCTTATCTTCCTCCAGGAAGGGGAGGAGGAAAAAAGGTGTTTCTGAAACCGAAAAATTATGATGTTTGCATTTTAGTGGGAGGGATTTTTATATTCAGTTTCACTGAGTATTGAAACAAATGTAAAAAATTTTTCTGAAATAAATTAATCTTTCAAACAGGAATATAACCTGCTTGATGACTGTGCTTGTATGCACCCCAGGAGGCAAGATACATATATGTACACACACCTCAGAATTAAAATTGAGATTACCTCAATAAAATACTAGAAATCTCTCTTGTTCCCAGAATTTTTCTCCAGATGCTCTGACATAATTACGTTCAGCTGAAAATATTCATAGTTGTTCTATTGGCTAAATTGGTTTATTGCGTACTTTGAAATGATTGAACATTATTCCTGTTTCTTCCTCTGTGTGAAGCTCTTATTTTGTCTTACTTTGTGCCAGAACCAAATTGAAATAGATGTGTTGAACACATGGATATGAAGCAGTTTGCCCAGTAACGATTGCTTCACGATAGTTTTCTATTCTTCCAGTTCTTCTCCCTTTGGGATGGTTTAGTGGCTTGAACAGCATTAGTAACATAGATACAAAGCACTGTCTCAAGCTAGATATCATCACTGCAGACTGGATGATACCTAAGCATTTTTGAAACAATGGTTCTCTGAATATTTAAGTGGATTCTGAAATCCGCTAAACATTCACAATATTTACTGCACCTCATATTTTTTAAAAGATCATAAAAGAATTCCACTCGTGGAAAGAAGTCAGTGTTGTTCCTCAGCTGAAAATATTTAGAGCAATGCCACTATCTAGAGCAAAAGTTAATTTTAATACATTACATTTCAGCACTGTCAATTTGTAAATGGTTACATAAATGATACCAATATAACGAAAATTTTTCTTGAAAATAACTTTCCAGCCTTTGTTGGCGTCTAGCTTACAAATATTTTAATCAGGAAATTCGCTTGTTTGGCTTACAATGCAAGACAAAAAGTAATCACTCAATCTCAAAATAAATAAATAAATAAAGACCAGCTGTTAATAATTCTTGCACATCATCTAGTCATTGCTGTGTAAACTAAAAATAAATTTTGGCAGGAAACTATGAAATCTATTTAATATGGAAAAGCTTAAAAAACCTTACTTGAAAAAAAAAAAAGATTTTCTGTTTCACTGAGCTGCATTTTGGCAGCTTCTCAGCAAGTCTATTTGTCTAGAAACCTGAAGAGAACTCTTGAAGTATCATGTTTGCTCTAGGGTTAGGTCTTCATATAAGCCTCATTCTGTAGATTAGGGGTCATTTTAACAAAAAAAAAAAAGTCCTTACAAACAACGATAAAATACTCCTGGTGTAAAGTTTCCATCAGCAGTATTTTCTTATGATCTGGCATGAAAAGAAAGAGCACGGTTTGAGTAGGTAGTGTGAGAAATTCATCGTCCCTAATAGATTTAAATTACTCAGATTTAACGCAAGCTAAAGTTATATGTAACATTATGGCATTTTTAAATTATAGTGAATCCCACAATGAGAGGTGTTAGTTTTAACATTACTTTGGCTTACTAAAAAAATCTTCCAAAGGCAAAAATAGTTCAAGAAAAAGTGGCCATCTCATTTTATTTTATGATACTTTACATGTATTTTTGAACTGAGTACGAGCATAGAGCATTAGTTTCGTAGCAGTGAAATATAGCCACACACATACAGAAATGTCTCAGGTGGGACCCCATTAGAATACTACGCACATGATAGTGTGTGTATTAGAAGAATGTAAATCAGAAAAGAAAAGATTATACAATATATTGTAGTGCAATATTTTTAGAGTGAAGAGTGACTATTTCTGTGGGTAAAAAAATAGTCAAAATAGTAAAATGTTTGATACGCAAATAATTTATAACAACAATAGTTATGCTGATTTTCTAGACCATTTTTACTTTGAAAAGAGTATACAATTCTTTTTTTCTTTTCAGAGCATATAAGAAATTTAATCAAATAGAGATACATAGAAACTTGCAGTGTGGTACAGAAAGATCGCCGTAATTGAGAGTTATTTTAATGTTGCTATTAATATTACTTACAATAGAGGAGAAATTGAAAGCATATATCCTGGTACAGGAATATATCTCTTACTCATATATTTTTGACTAAACTTGTGCTTTAAAAAAAATTGTAAATTTCCTGAATTTCTGTCCCATGACAAATTTACAATTTTGTTCAGGGATGGAAGGTCATTGCACCCCATCATAGAGTAATTACATACTTCTTTTAAGAGTAAGCTTTGCTAAAACATCAGCATTTTCACACTTGTTTGGAGGCAGCCAATGTATCATCACTTTTTAAATCCAGTCTTGCCTACACCAGCAAACTCAAAAGCAGTGCGTACAAAGGGACCACTGGGTTAGAAATCTGAGGTTTCCGGTCTCTCAAATGTTGTTCAAACCGGTAGAGGCAGTACGTCTGTAAATGCCTGTACTGTTTCTCTCTGGGGACAGTGGAAAAACAATATATGTGGTAGCCATAATTAAACTAAGTGATACGAACATGAGCAAACTAGGTAAGCGTGCAACCCTTGCCCACATCTGTCACATTTCATCCTTAATATTCATCTTGACTTTACATCAACATGCCTAATTTTGACAACTATAGAGGAGTCTCTTTGCATAAGGAAAACGATTCCTTCCTTTTCCTGTAAAGTATCTGGAAATACCTCTGGGAACTCGAAAATAATTATGCATTTACAGTAGTGAAACTCCCGAAGCCAGATAATCACCTTTGGTTTCATTTCAAATTTCAGCCACAGTCAGACTTATTTTCTACTCTTCCAGAAAATCATGGCCAGATTCTAAGTCACACCAATATGCTGAGACCACAGTATAATGAAAAACATTGGGGGAAAAAAAAATCACATGCTTCTGTTGTAAGAAGCTGAAAGTTTGATCCAGGAGATGCAGACTTAGGCAGCATTTTCTCCTTCATATTCACTCCACAGGGTAAAAATGCTGAGCACATCCTGGCTATAGTTTTAATAATGTTGTTGAACATTTAAGCCATGAGCTATTTTAAATACTTCTTTAAAACTAGAGACAAAGCTATAGGACAGTTACACTATAGACATGGCCAAAGGATACTCATATTTAATCATTTGTTTCTCAGGTTCTTAGCACCAATAAAGAACCCATAAAAATTGCCTTCACTCCCAGGAGTGCAATATCTTTCTGTGGGAGGTATTTGCACAGAGGAAGACTTTGAAAAATGTCATCTGAATACAAAGCACTGGAAAGAGACATCAGAAGGAGATATAGAATTTCTAGTGCCTAGTTTTTGCTTAGGGATTTGGTTGTAATAGTGCTTAGTGTAGTGCTTCAGTTAAGTATCTGTCAACATTCAGCTAGTAAAGCCCTATTTTCCAGAACTGATAACTTTATAACTTACAAATTCATTCTGATGCAAAAGTATTCCTGACATAAATTGTCTCATTACAGGAATTACTTTATTTTAAATTTTACATGGCTTTGAAAGATGTTTTTCATTTATAAATTATAAAAGTTCAGCAAAACATGACATTGAATAAATATAGGAATTTTACAGTCCAAATTGTATATTTGAAATTTCTGCATTGCTTTCAATTTAAAATAAGTTATACCTGGATTTATATAATTAGAGAATTTTCACTTGGAGAGCTAATGTGGAAGTCTAGCTAACAAGCATTAATTCCAGTTCAAGAGGATTTCAATCTGCACATAATTAGCAGGTCTACAGCCAAAAATATTCAATTTTTATCATTTAATCTGACCTCATGCTTAATGCAAACCATAGAATTTCACTAGTTTCACATTATATTCAGATATCTGCACATACGACAAATGTATCATCTAAAAACATCCTTGGAAATGTATAAAATATTTATGTCTGCATGTCTTCATTTTTCTGTTTACAATTTCTGTTTATCTCAGGCAAATTTTGAATGAGGTTGACAAACTGTGCCTAACTTATTTGGACTATTGAATTTCAAGTGAAAAACAATTTATGACATTAAATTAAGTTTCTTACAATAATCAACTCAGAATGCATCTATAATATTTTTGCTTGAAATTTCCATGTGTCAGTTAAAGAAAATATTGCCTGTTTTATTTATGCATTTTAAATGAATAGTAAGATTGTAATTCATTGAATATAGAAGTGAATGGAAATTTTTTTTCATTCGGAATTGAACTAGTACTTAATATCCCAGTTTTATAACATCTAATCATACTTTCTTAGGATTTTGCTTAGGCTAAGACATGAAATGTGTAAGTTATCTACTGAATGTTTACAGATTAGACCACCATGTAGGGAAAGCTGTTGCATCTTTCTGAAATCCGTCTACCTTATTTATGCTTTCACAATCCATATTCAGGAAAAGCAGCTAAAAATGCTTGCATCTAGAGAGTTAATCACAGTGACAATAAAAGGATTAAACATCAAATTATCTCTCTGCTTCCTGTAATGTCTAGCAATATAGAAGATCTATTCTGTTCATCAGTTGTGCATCACTCAATGCTATCTGGCCTTATAAGTACCACACCTTTCTTTTTGCCTTTGAAAAGTAGCTGTATTATTATTAAATCTTTTGGAGAAGATACTCAATGGGAAGGAAAAAAAAGCATAAATAATTGAGAAAATTTACAGAATTTGTTTAAAATAGTCAATTTAGATATAATTTCTTTCAATAAATGTCAGGGTTTTTTAAGTTACTTAGTACAATAGGAAATTTTTATCTTATTGTTAAGAAATATTTTTATTTTCATAAATGAACATATTGTAACAGTGAGGCAGTTCTTTAATTTATTAGGATGAAAATAATGGTGAGTTTTTTTTGTTTTCTTTTGCTTACAGCAGTTTTCTGCTTGAAAGTAGTATAGGTAACACAATGTTTGTCGAGGCCTACATAGTCTTGGCTGATCTCAAACCCTAATATTTTAATATGATATTTAAGGCTTAGTTTGAACAAACAAATATGTTTCCACATAAAAGACTGGGATTAATCAAGCAAGAGGTATCATACTATAGATTTCTTTGCAATATCTTCATTTGCCTTTAATCTCAATCAAGGATACATTATACTATAAATCAGATCTAGACTGCACAGTTTAAAGAGATACGTTGGGAACAGGAAGACTAGAGCATAGTACCATGGGATCAAGTGGCAAGCAGACACTTCAGTGACAATATCAGCACGCGTTTGAATAAACAGACAGGCTACTGAAATAGTGAAATTCCTCCAGGTTAATGTGGAACGAGACTGGTTTTGGTCAAACAGACTAGCATCTTCTGTAGCATCTTCTGGTAGGACTGTACTCTCCTGCCCATTCAACACAATCAGTAAGTCAGTGCAGGACTCTGGGAGGCAGTCGTGTTCAGGTCCTTCCCTCATTCCTCATTCCTCAGTACCAGGCATCCTGGGGGTACTTGTTCCTCCTTTCATGCAGGAGATTGCTTTATTGAGTCTGGTAACCCTATGTTCCTTTCAGTAGGCAGCCAGCTGTCCCAGGAAGGGAGCCAGTACTTCTCTGCGCTTACTCCATCTCCACATGTTTGTTCTCTCCAGACACGGTCCTCTCCTGTAGCTAAAATTCGTCATCCTTTCCCCCGTGCACCCACACTATACAGCAGGGAACAGAAACACACACAAATTACCATTCACATAGAGGAAAAGAGTTATGCATCCCTTAAATTGCTAGTGTATTTTTTTGGGAAGACTGTGTTCTTCAGAGTCATCTCCTAAACGCTGACTGGGAAAGTAGATGCAGTCTAGGAACAGTTAGAGGCAGAATCTCCCCTTCAGATGTATCCAAAGAATTAAAAACGGCACATCAATCCTCCATAATGACTGGAGACACTAGTATATTGTTATCCCCAGATGCGTTCTCGCTTTCCTCACAGTATCTTCATCTGGAGGATAAAGTTCACAGCTCTAGATGATAATGCCAGGGCTAAGCCACCCACCAGCAAATTCTATTCTAGAAAAACTGACTGCAGACAATCCTCAGATAGGATGACCCACCAGCTAGTGGTATGTGCCCTGGTGATAGCAGGAACTCCCCAGGGCTAGCCCTAGTGACCTATCCTTTTCATCAGAAGCCTGTAGCTGGTATTGCAGCAGGAGAGATAGGTGCAGATATGGGGAGCGATGAGGAAAAAATTGTGTTGTGTGAGGGACACTATATCAATTGCTCTTCCATACTGTGTCCTTGTGCCATACTCAGAGCAACAAGTGGAACAAGAACGTTGCACAGCACCTCTTTGGAGAACGGATGAGATTTGAGGTTCTGCTTGGGAGCCCAGCCTGCTGAGCAACTTAAACAAGTTAGGAACTACTCTCAGACACCTGCCACAGGGGTATGCCCACATCCCCTATTCTAAGCAGGATGCACCTTGGATGTAAAGGCCCTAACTGCACCTGATGTCTCTACTCGCACTCCCTTGACTATGGGCACATCACCGATGTTGTGGTCCAGGAGATGCCAGAGGTACCAGATAACCATAAAAGCAACTCCTAGGAGGGTTCCCCATGTCTCATCCTTTCTCTGTAGCCCTGCTCCCAGATTTAGAGCTATCTTTTTTGAGAAAATGAACAGAGACACCATCTTGATCTGGTGTCCCGGAGGATGTTGGATGTTTATGCTCTTCCCCTGCCACAAACATACAGCATCTCTGCTGTTCCCCAAGCATAAGTCCCTTGAGAACTATGAAAACTACTGGAACATGACCAACTTGTTCTGGGGCTGTGAGGAGGAGGAGGATGGCATGAAACAACTCACTGATAAGCCTGGAGAAAATAGAGGGCACATAAGGATACGGCACATCACAAGGGAGGAAGGAGGTGTCAGACGGCTTTAAGCTCACATGAGACCATCAGACTTATGGTTTTACTGACTTATTAAAAACCTAGACTGTGCCTTTTCAGCAGTTTGGTCCACCCATTTATTCTGCTGAACTATTTTTGGAGATAGTTTCCTTTGTCGTTTAACTTACATTAGTTTCTGAATGCATCCATTCATTCAACTGTGTTCTGCTCCAATTCTGCCTTTTTAGTTGTGTGAGAATTTCCATCTTCCCATGCCCACTTTTTAGTTTGTATAACTTCAGTCTTGGTCTTCTTACCCTTGTAGATTTTGATGGTGCCTGTTCAGTACTTTCTTTTCTTAATGTTTCTATTACGGCCTTACCTTAATGTGTGATCTCATTCGTCAGTTTTACCGTAAAACTTTAAAAATATACACATCAGTGGTAAAATAAAAATAAACCCAACTTGGAGACAGTTCCCAAAATCAAATGCTTCCAAGTTGACAAAATGTTATTTTAACATTCAGTATGTAATAGAAGATCTAAGCAAATACTTTATTTTTTCCTAGAACATAGGCTTTTTTTCATTGTACAGTGAACTAATTTTTTACATTAAGATACTTTCTTGAATCTCTCCTGTGGAGTTAATCTTCCAATAGTACATCTAATTTTTCAATCTGGTTACTTGTTTGGTTACTTTTTTTTTTACTGTACGGCTCTGCTACCCTAATCTTCCGCACTGCATGCATGCTAATTGGAGTTCTTCCAAAAGAAAACGCTCCACCGGCTGAAGGAGATAACTTGCTTTAGGAACTGCTGAATTGCTAGATATTGATATAATTTGCACCAGGTTTTCCTTTCTCCATCCTGGACAATCACTCACCCTATCCCAGTGACTTTATGGCTTCAAATCTCTCTGCCCTCATTCATCCGTGAACGTATCACAAATCCTTGGTGTCAGGCTGAAAAACAAGTCACTGGGGTCCAGAGTAGCAGCCATCTCCTTATTCAGCTTGCAGTTTCTGGAAAAGGACTTTTAAAAACAGTTTCAGGGCACAGAGAGCTATCATTTGCCTAAAACTGTCTCACATCCAGGCTCTACTCCACTGGAACTGTTAATGTTTAGTGGAGTACTAATCCTCCTAACTATTAATCTGCTTCACTAATATTCAAGAAATGACAATCTAACTGTGCTACGCCACTTCAACTTTAAGCTCTAAAAAACATACTTGAAGGACTGACATATGAATTATTTTTCTTACGTAGTCTGACATACATTCTTGTACTATGGCTTGATGCCATAAGCTTTTCTGTGCAGACGTTTTGCAAAGCTTGCTCTGCAACACTACTTCTGAGATCTGAGACCAACCTTTACCTAAACATTTCATCTAAAAGAAGAAGAAAAGGGGATACTGTGTTCTCTGCCAAGATCACTCCGTTATCAACTTCCCCTTCTCCTGCCATTACTTCAAAAAATGCTGATTTTCGAACAGAGAACAGGAGTCTGGTGGAGGAGGTGGTCTTCGTCTGTTTATACTTTCTTAGGTTCAAGAAGAAGACTAATTATGTTTAAAGGACACACACTCTGACATTATGCAGAAAATGACGGCTAGGGAATGGTCAGAATGAGGACATGGTAGCCTGAAGCGGAAGGAAAAGAACAAAACTTACAGAATGACCCTAGTCAGAATGACTCCTCACCTTTCACTACCCACCCACGCGTAAAAAGCTGACTTCACATGCCGTCACGTTTTAATATGCCTTTTCCCTGACAATGTTACAGTTCGACTCACTGTACCCTGCTGGAAGCAGCTTTAGGGCAGAAATAAGTGCTTCCTAGCCAAACAACAGTATCCTTGCAGATCCAGTGCAAGGAGACTGCAGTCTTACAGTCTATTTGGTTTAGAGGTCAGCCCTCTCTTTGCTCCTCTTTTTGCTTCTCAAACCTCATTCATTGATTATTCAATTCTTCCTCTCTTGGATCAACATCTTTAGGCTAAAAGGCTTAATTGTAAAGGTTCAGCTGTTCCTCTTCCATCTATACTTTTGCTGTCTTTGAAGAGCTGTATTGTGACTAAGAACTTGTTTTGAAAATGTGCATACATTATCAAATATTAACTAAAAAAATGTTAGGGAAAAAGTTAATATAATAGAGTGTTTATATATCAAGTTAGTTTCTTTCTTTATGATTCACTATCACTTAAGTTAGATGAGCTTTCCCTTTAAGTTAGACATAAAAAGCAGACATAGCTTATGTTTTTTAAGACAAGCTCTTGAAACTACACTGACTTTCTTTTTTCTTTTGGCTTTCTTCACACCCACACCACCTCCCTTGAAAACAAGGAAATCATCTTTTTCTTCAGCCTTTCTTTCCCCCCCTCCATCTGCACATGTTATCCTGAGGCCTGTTATTATATTTCTTGGTGATTTTTGTTACAAGCCTGGAGACCAATGTATTTATTTGTTAGAAACTGCTTTTCCCGAGTCAGTCATCCAGAGCCGATCAAGATGATGGTCGGCTTTATTAGGCTGTGGGAACATGAAGGGGAAGGTAGCTTTACTTTTATGCCCGGCCAGATGCTTGTGAGCCAAACAAAAGAAGTAATATTTGTAGATTGCTGAATAGGAATCGTACATTTGTGTGAAATCTGCATATTGATAAGAAAGCTGCAAGGCCAGAATTCCCAGAGCGAGAGAAAATCGCTACAGGTATTGAGTTTAATTTTTGAATTGCCTGGTGGTGATATCTGAACTTAAGGAATGCATTTGTTTTGATGTTTCACTGTTAGTTTTTAGTGACTTTAAATCAAATGCCTTATACTTGTGAGCTGCACTGAGGCACAAAACTTTCTATGGCACTTCATAACATCATTACCAAACACACCCAGGGATGCAGATCAATATTCATCAACAAGTACCACAGTACTTATCACAGATTTTTATCTGGAGCGAAAGAAATCAAAACTCTCTGCCAGCAAGGGCTATCTCTGAATTGAAAATGGGAAAGCAAAAACTTTTATGAAGAAGTTGTACTTTTTTAAGCCTCATAATCTGATTATAAAATGTACTTCTAAAAGGGCATCAAGAACTAGAATCTTTTGACTCGTGTGCTATCGATACCTTTCCAACATAATAGCTGGGAATGAAAGTCGTTCCAGGAGGCAAGAGAAATCAGTGACTGAATTGATTCTCTCTATGCTGCATTCTTATTTATACGGAGAGAAGTTGTGCTTTTGTTTCCAGGAAAGAAATTGAAAGAAAGATAGCTGCATTCTTTATTGCTCCACACTTCCTTTTTGTCAGTAACCCAGTCTTTGATGTGGGTTCAGGCCAGAAATCAACAGTGTAGTCCATGTTTTTCTCAGTCTGGCTCTGGGTGCTTTATGATGTTATGGTTAGCTGATAGTTTAAGTCCTTCTCCAGATCATGACAGCATGATCCCTCTTCCTCTTGCCAGCACTTATCTGATCACACAGTGAGCTAGCTCTAAAAGTAAGCTTAAGCTGAAATAAAATGAACCCAGCAAGAAAAATCATAGTTCCGATCGCTCACCTCTCTGAAACTGGTTCATTATGGGCTCGTACATAAGCCAGCATGCTCGATCACCTGATTATCTCCTTACTGTCACCTCAGTGTGCCCTTTAACCGTACTCTCATTAAGCTCATACAGAACCGACAACGTTCTGCTCAAGAGCAATCAAATTCTTGAGAAACTTTTTATTTAACTTTTTTTGTTTGGAAACATGTCATTAAGTATGCTTTATAGCAAAAATTAAGAACATTAGTTTAATTGACCTCTTTTTGGGTGGACTAATCTAATCTACAGACTATATATCCTTTAAAATGAAATTGGATTACTAGAATTCTAGGTAGACTAACCTGAATAAATTGCAAAAGTTTCTTCAGCATCCTAGCATCAATAATTGATTTAGTTCTTTTTTCTCTTCTGGAAAGTTTAGCTGTCTACCTTTGTTTTAAAAAGAATATTTAAACAAATGTAAAATAATGAATTTTGGCCTTGAAATCGGGTCATAAATCCTGGGAATCTGAATGATTTTTTTAAAAAATGAAAAATACTTCATTTTCCTAATGGGCTTAACATTCTGCCTCAATCTAAACTTTCTCAAATTTGTGCATTACTTTCAGGAGTTTTAGTTCAAATTTATCTCTCTAGTCTAGAGGATATTTCTATATAAATCAGAATTGTTGATAATAAACCTCCTACAGAAAATTGAAAAAAGATTAAAAATGAGTCGTATGGGTAAATTGTTTCACAGGACAGTAATTTATATGGATTTTATGACTCATAGGATAGTAATTAGTTCTGATCAGATGAAAATTCAGAGAATGAAGAATTTGCTTACTTCTACCTGGTCTGATTTATAGGACTTCAGTCCTATTATCATTTTGCATTGATTACAAGACCTTTGCATAGGTTAATGATAATGGTTAAAAGTTTCTCAACAGTGAAAAAGATTGAAAGGATGGATTTCTCTAATTAAAACAGGTATTATTGACAATGTTGATTCCAGAGCTCTATAGCATTCAAGTTATTTTTATAATGAACATGGATTTAGAGGTTATTGGATGAGAAAGCAATAGCAGTAGATCTAATTAAGGTTACTGAGGTTCTCAGTAGCTCAGAGTAGAGAACAGTTAAGTTTTAGTCTCCATATGCAAATTAAAACCATGTGTTTTAGACACATAATACTTTGCTATATGCTAAAATTGAATAACAAGTAAATCTAAAAGTGTACATTAACCATTTTGACAAATACTATTATCTATTTTTGATTCTTAAAAGTGAAATAAATGGGATTCTTGCGGTTTGTGACAGTATTTGTTTGTGTTGCGTTAACTAATAAAAGCTTTGCTTTCTAAATGGAAATACTGAGTTCATTAACCTATAATGTGAAACAAATGCCACTGTGAACTTTGAAAGAAAACTTTCAAATATTAAACTAGAGACTTAATGTCTGTTGCTCTTGTAGTTAAAATGACTTGCCAGACTCATGTTAAGATCATTGGTTGCAATCTATTTCTCATATATACAGCTTTCAGAAAATATATGCAGTTAAACATGATACGTCGGATTCATTTCCTAATACATGTTTAGCCATACAGAATTCTCTTAGCTAATGTCATTAGGCAAACTGCTTAATTGCTTTTTAACAATGACAGCAATACTATTCCTTCGTTTGGAGGTGAGATTACTTGCATCCAAAAATCCCTTATGCATTAATAATTTTTGTTTGTGTTGATTTGTATATTACTGTAATGATTATTAAAATATATACAGTTAAAAAGAGGGGTTTCGATCAAATTATTTCCTCCAAATAAGTATCAATTATCCAATCCAGAAACTTTCTACTTAACAGTATCTATATTTAGTACATAGACAGAGAGCATAAATAGACAACAGTTCAGCACACTGTCTCAAGGAGGTCTTAGCTGCATCATGCTAGGGAGTACTACCGTATACGGACAGCGGCATAGCTTTCCCTGAGAAAACTGGTGAAAACTCTGTCCATTAAGAATAAGATGGATAAAGTACAGAAAGGATACTCTAAGGGGAAAAAAATATATTTCTAACTTCCAAAACTCAATTTGTTCAATAGATTTAACTACTCTGGAGTACTAGAAAACCTAGAAATAACTTTAAAGCGGAAAAGGAAGTCATCTGGGGGAAAAAAAAATCACCTCTGGCATAATCCAGAATGTAAACCTGCTGAAAGGTAGCACACCATACTGTTAGGGCCTTCTTGAGTCCTTCCCCTTTGTATATGGAAAGTGTCACCTAGTGAAAACAGCGTCTCCTGCTCTGGGTATGAAGACCGCAATTTTCCTTTTACATTCTGTCCTGGCCAGAGTGATCAACTAGTTTATGACGACTTAGTTATCATCATACATTATATATGGAAACAAAAATCTCAGTCACTGATGATTTCCCCTTGTGGAGGTGCTCTGAATACGAATTTTCCGTTGGCTTGGCTGCTAAGTGAACATCCTCTCATTGTTCCATATTGCCTTGTGGCATACAGATCGGATTCAGTGCTTGGACACTCATACTCAAGGACCTGCCTGGGGTTTGATGCACGTTCTCTGAACTACTTTTCCTTATGAAGAGCTGTGAAAATCCACAATATTGTGTTTCACTGAAAGAAATGAGTGGAGGTTAAGAATTTTGCTGCTAAAATTCCTATCACAGTACGGAACTTTTCTATGAGAATAAGCAGTTCTCAGAATTTCAGTGATTTCCCTGGCTATATCTACACTGTCAAGTAACTTAGCTTGCAAGTTGTCTCCTGGTCCACATTGCAGAAATGTTAGTTCATTCCATGGCTCAGCATTAAGGAAAACCTTCTCCACCCCTCCAAAACAAACCTGAAGTTCTGTGGATAATTTATTCCATTGACTGCTCCCGAAAGGCAATACAAACCAGATGGCCAAAGGCTTGGATTTCTCTGCCCTACAAAGTCCTTCAACATCAGGCTTTTTATTTTCAAAGCACTTTCCCATGCATGGATATCATAACCCAGAGCATTTAATACACTCCCTCAGTTTCATGTTATAAAAACATCACCTGGTGGGTTGCAGCACAGCCCTTATGTTATTTCAGACACTTTGAAGTAAAAACAAACAAACAAAACAATAATTGTATTTTGAGCCAAGGAGATCACCACATGTGGCTTAGAAGAAATCCAGGGCATTGCACTGTGCAGCAGATTTGTGCATCTGTTAGTTCTAGGTATTGCTAGCTCTGAGCAGGGTAGACACAAGCCACTCTGCCCCACTTTACCTAAAGGATCTCCTCCTGGGATTTGTATTTAGCTATGTAAATACAGCTACATTTACTCTTTTTGTACTTTAGCAGGAAACACTTTCACAGAGTACTGGCCCCTTAGAGATGTTTGCACACATTAGACTCTAATTCATTGCTTTCATGGGGCTATAGCAGCCTAAATTTGTCATTTTTGCCCTGATTCATCACGCCCTTCAACACCAGGCAAACTCAATGCCGAAACCAAGAAATGCTTACAGGTAGGGTTTTAGGTATAAAGCTGAAAACATAAGACTACAATTGAAAAAAATATGAACTTAATTAGTACCCTACCTTTTTTCTTAACTCTCCTACCTAGAATTCCTTAAATGTAACCCACTCATCAGAGCTATGGGATTTAGCGTTTTGATTTTTTTTTTCCCCACCAAAGATACATAGCATAATGGCAGGAATATGTTAGAAAATATTCACTGCTCATTCAGTGATGAATCTATTTTGTGAATAAGTATAGGATTAATCTGGTCAAAGTCACACTGTAAATACCTACATCTGAGTACTCCACTCCTTTTTATAGAAATACACACTTGTGTAATTACCTATTTCTCTACATTCCTACATAATAGGAGATAAAGTAACTAGCTCACCTGTAGGGCAGGATTCAGTTGTTTAAACACAAGACATCTTCACAGGGCTTTATAAGAAACAGACTTCTTTGGGAAGGGCAGCCATATGTCGAATGCAATACACCCCCAAAGTGTCTAAAATGTCAGTAGACGGCTATGTTTAGACAGCTGAATCTCATCCGCAGATGTAGGCTTTACAGATATCTAAAATTCAGTGGAATGAATCTTACCTTCAGTATCATCTGGGATTATCTTCTTAAGCTCATCACTTTTGACTTAAGTATCGTCATACTGCTACCTTTTGCTGCGCTGGGGATGGCACACCATACCGAAGCTTATCATTTCTGGCACAAACTGACCTGTATAACCACTATAGCAAAACAGATGAAACTCTGCTCTGACAAAATAGGAGCTTATCTGCGATTTTAAAAAAGCTGTATTGACTTTTTAATGGATGTGTTTTAAGGATTCTGGCCTTTGTAGTTAAAAGTGATCTCATGCAGCTGAAAAGGTGCAAGCATATTTTCAGCTTGTTGTTCTTTTTATTTTGGCTTTTCATTGCTTTTGATTTGCTTTTTTCTTGTGTAAGGCAAAGTGGCATAATTTATGTGAATTAAGAGAATCATTCACTCTACTTTATAAGCATAATAAATATGTATCTCTATGCTCCAAAGCACCCATTAATCACTCAGTGTCAAAAGTTAGGGATCCTAATGGTCTGCTTGTCTAAATGGTTCACTGTCTCTTATTGCTTTTCCCACCTTTAAAGCATCAGGCAACAGTCACAGGTAGAATTAAATAGTGAAATAGAGACATTGCTGCTGTGGCAAAATCTGTTATTTTGGTTTTGACCCCTCTTTCCTCCTTCATCTTCCCAGTACTGTCAGCCTATTGGGATTGACACAATCAGATAACAATAATACATTACACCCAAATAACACAGAAAGACAAAAGGGACAAGAATTAAAACTATTTTACAACATACAATTTTAGTATCACTGAGGTCTGTTTTCTGTGCTAATCCATTAGTTTCATTGATGGAGACAGCAATTATATATGATCATGTAGACAATAGATCCCATAATGCAAAAGCCTTCATTCAGTCTAAATCAGTCATGTAGATTCAATCTTTTTCCCTAGTGCCTTTTCTTTTTGTCATTGTTCTTTTTTCAAGAACCTTCTGGCAAACAGAGCAAACAGAACTGCACTGAAGAAGAGTAAACTTGAAGTATTAAGAAATTCAGCTGAGCAAAATGATTTATAATTCAGATATGGAAAACCCAAGTGCAATGCCAGATAATTGATTTTTCTTTAATATTTAGGCCTAAAAAATCCCCAAAGCCTCATATGAAAAATGCTTGAAAATTTTGACATTTCTTTAGGCTCTGTGGATTAACTGCTAATTTCTCTTTCATTAAATGAAAGCTAAACAAAATAAAGCAGAGACATATTTTTTTCACTAGGTTAATTTCTGACTTCATTCTCGGCACAGACATCTCTCATATCACTGTACACCTCTCCTAAAGCCTTGCGATGGAAGAATGATAGAGCAATGTAGCTTCCTTCTGTCTGTATTGCTTTCATTGAGTCAGGATTTTTGTTGTTGTTTCTTATAACTAGTGCTGAATTGTGAAACATTTAATACCTACAGAATCACAGAACAGGTGATGTTGGAAGGGACCTCTGGAGGTCATTTAGTCTAATCTGCTGCTCTTTTTCATTTCACTTACCGTGCAAGGAAAGGGTAGACTACATCATAAAAATGTGTATCATAAATCATAAATAGGGTAAATATATGTTCTATAATATATGTACACTGTAAGAAGGGCATTTTTCAAGTAAAAGGTAGGATATGCTTTCTTACTGGAAGTGTCCCTTAGCTTTTGAAAGTATAGATGCAGCCATAAAAACATGAAGTTTGCCTAACGAAATTAGTTATTTGCCAGGTATCCTGCATAACATAGCTCTTTTCAGTCATTTTTTTTCCGCTCATTGAGACCTCGTTGTCCACATCACATGAAATTCATGTGAAAGAATGTTTGAATAATAATAGAGGTTGCCCACTGTTTCTAATTTTCTTTCTAAGCACTGGATACTGTAAGAGTTTTGTTGTATTTTTAACAGATTAATGGTTTAAAAATGCTAGGTGAGGTATGATCTGACCTATGCTGAATAAATTATTCTTTACATATAGTTATTGTTCAGTAAAAACATGTATATGTTATTTGAAATAGAAAATGAAAGTTGTCACAGCAACCACTACGTATAAAGTGAAGTACGTCTAAGGTATTTAAACATACCTCTGTGGTCTAGTATAACTATTTTTCAAAATGTTTTCTTGATATTGGATACTTTGCAGTAAAATCTGGCAAAAACAGTGAAAAAAATGGAAGAGATATCCATTATAAGATTAAAAGTTTCAGCGGGCAAAAGATTGGTCAAATCAAAAGATTATTTGACAACTGTTGTCATTTAAATTTATGAAATATGAATCCACAGTAATTCCTTTTTGTTTTTTGTATTTTGTGGTAAAATCAATTAATGCAATTTTTCAAATTTAACTGTTTAAAGACATTATTGAGACCTCAGTACTCTGAACTGACAGAATTAAACTAATACTATATCTTCCTTAATGCTACAAAAAAAAAATATGTTGATATTGGTCAGTGTTGGCGTTTCCTTGACACAGTAAGGAGATTCTTTTAGCACTATTGTCATCTGCAATTTCCTGAGATGATTGCTCTGATATGACTCACTTTTCATCCTTCTTAATCATTATGATATCCTTATCCTTTTTGCCTTTGCTTCTAAATTCTTCAGTTTACTTTATCAGTTATATCCAAGTCTCCATCTTGTACTACTTTCCAAAAAACTCTAATGGCCCCTTATGGCATGATAATAATGCATGAGCCTATAAGATGTCATCCTTTTCCAGGTATCTCCTCATTATTGTAAATTCCATTTCCAACTTCATATTTAGACATTACTCTACAAGCACTTCAGTTATTTTCCTTCTGTTTGTCTAATACTCTCTGTATTTCTTTAACTTCACATAAAGTTTCTTCATAATCTTTCTTGCGCATTATAGGACATAGCTTCAATCAGCTATTAGTGCTTTTCTTCACAGCTCATGTGTTATAAGATCCTGGAGCACAGCTTATATATAATGACTGAATTAGTTATTTCCTCTGCTAAGAATTTTGTATACAACTTCACAAGAAAAAAGAGTGTTAAAAGTAGTATTGTCTTGTAAAAGCCACATCCCATCATTTTTTTCCTATTTGAAATACTACCCTCTCCTCACTCAAATTAGTCCTCTTATTTGAGGTTCATAAAAATGCTTGTGCCATAAGAACTGTATTTTAGATCTTCCAGAATGTCCTAAGAACAATGATGCGCACACAGAGAAATCCAGTTCTCCCCACTCTCTAAAACTTGGATAGGGTTTGTATGCAGCTGGATTCCCACAGAAACTCATTTGGCAGCTTGGTTTCCCTTGAAGAGCCATCTCATTTGTAATATATGTTACTGCATACATTGCAGATAAAGCAGCAAGGTGTCTGTGGTGAGACTCCAGATATGCAGATATTTTCTGGTCTAGTTCAAATCAAGCCATTGTTACAGGACCTTCTGTTTAAAATGAACTGGATAGTCTCGGGATGGTTCTTCGCAGGCAAGTGTCTACTATTCAAACGTCGTAGCTCCTTTTTGCAATACTTTGATAATCTCAGCAGGAAAGGTCCAAGCCGAATGGAAATGCTTCATGTTTTTAGGTCTGACCTTTCAAATCAAGGTTAAGGTCTGTTGTTTGATATTCGAAGGAAATGATGCTGCTGCTGCAGCTTTTCTGGAGAAGAGTAAAGCAGGCCAGCTCTCCAGGCTGCTAGTACTGTTACCTTTCATAGGCTTTAAACATCTTTAAAAGATGCTAAAGAGTGTTAGAGTTTACTTTGCAGCTGTAATACTATAATGAGAGACTGTAATATTCATCACACAGTTTGGTAAAATTCTTTCACTGATTAATCTTTTCTAAAATAGAGTAGGAAAATATTTTAAGTTGCAGTCACTGACTGAATTTCACAGCTGATGTTGGGCAGAGAGATATGATACTTTATATAAGTTCATGCAAACATTATATTTGGATTCTAATTCCCAAGAGATTTATCTGCTGTTCTGCTTTGCAATTCTAGCTTTCCTTCAGAAAAAGCCCTGAACCTCAGCTGAAATTTCTGAACTTTAGCATTTTCCAGTCAAAATATTAGCTCTAGCATGACTTTGATATTAAATCAGAAACTTATCACACATCATTTAAAGGATGTGGGAAACAGATGGCTTTTCTTTAACATAGTATTTCTTTAACATAGTATTCTTTTCTAGTATGTGAGGGAACCAAATCTAAACAAGCTCACTCTAGATTTTGTTCTGTTTTGCTGCAAATATTTGTATAGCTCCCACTGCAAGTTTTCTGTGAACCAAAGAAGCTAAATTCATTTAGAGAAAAGGATCACTTTTACGGCTGATTATGATACATGAAGGATGATATATATGTATAAACAGAGATATATAATGCACAATAGAACCTGCTTACTTAAATAGAAAATATAGCTAGATGTAGGAACTAAGTTTATAGCTATTAGAACTGATTTAAAAAAAGCATTCTATAGAAAAATGCAGTCCTGTTAAAATAGGTTATTTTTCAGTATTGTTTTTCAATTCAGTGTTTTTTTGTAGTAAAAGGTCTAAGTATGTTTTTTGAACTATCTATTCAAATAAAGTCAAAGTTGTGGCATAGCCCTATGACCCCTATATAGGTCAAAGGGTCGCTATATGTTTACACTACTGTCCTAACAGTATATACATTTAACATAAGAGATTGTATTCAATACATTATAGTATTCTGACTTCATCAGAGGAAAATGTATTGCTAGGTTTGAATATTTTTTTAAAAACACTTTTTTCATAGGAATTTCCAAACTTTGTTGTTTGCATTTCAGGTTGGGAAAAAAACTTGAGGTAGCTTTTTCCATAAAAATCAATCTTTTTTTCATTTTTTCATTTTCCTGCTTTCCATGATATTGTCAATGAAAGCGCCACTAGATGTTAAAGTTGACCCTCTAGTGAATAATTAATATCAAGTCAAATTGCCTTCAGACTTAGATCACACCCTTTAATTGAAGACTGGCAAACACGTTATCATCAGCTGCAAGATCTAGCAACATATTCCTTTTTATGATGATTATCTTTCATAATAAATGAGATACTAGATATTTAAGGTAAGGTCATATATTTCACTCAGTGCTGTGACAGAGTATTTCTCAATACACAGAAAAATCTGCTTTGTGATATCTATTGCACTTGGTTAACTGTATTGTTGCACACGTTCAGCAACAGAGCTGAATTTTTCACAGTGTTGAAATTAATGTTTTTAAATAGTGGAACTCTTCACTAAAACTCTGGATGAATGACCTGGGCAAACTTATTTGGTTCTACCTCTGATACTGCATAGAAAAAACCTTGTGATCTACCCTCTTTGGTGATCCACCAAACATTCCTTCTGCAAAGTGCCGAGGGACTGATCTTTTTCTAGAGAGGTTGCTCAATGTGCATGATAAGAAGGAGCTGTTTTCTCTCCTTCTCAGTAGATTTTGTTGCTCCTCCTCCTTGTCCGTCCGCTTGCATTGTACTCACAGAGCTAATTTTCACAAATTCCAGGCAAGAGCATTGAATCAATAAATCCACACAAAATAGCAGTCTATTCTTCTGTCTAAGCACAGCAGCCAAGAAGACAAATTCATTCTAGCAGGTTTTTCAGACAATGTGATTGACTTTCGCTGACTCTTCCCTTAATGCATTTTTTCGAAAATACAGGAAGGAGATTTGAGTAGATACAGTAAGTTCACAAAGTGCAGCTTTCAGCCTGCTTTTAGGGAAAAGAGTATTTTTAACATAAGCACCAAAAAAGTTGTTCTTTTTAAAAATGCAGAACTTACCATGATTCTCTGCGGCTTCTTATTAAACTCTAGCTTAACAAGGAGGATATCACCATGACTAAAATATTCATCCTCCATCGTAGTCCCTTTGGAAAAAAAAAAAAAAGAATCACTAGTTTATTCATCTTTGCTAATAATACAAAGAGGGAAGAAGTACCTAAACAATGAATAATAATGCAGAAACTCAGACTGTAAAATCAATATGTCAGCTCAGTAGAGCTGGGTTTCTTTCTAATGCTGCTGCTCCAGCACAGTAGACCTTACCTTCTAAATTATATATGTATTGACCTAATTACATAAATATTGACTTTGCTTTATATGAAGCCTTTTTCAGTCTCAGTGTAATTACAATGTCAATATTTGTTGCATGTAATAACATTGAATTTAGACTTGTTAATTTTGATTGATAATGGCATGCCACAAGTTATTACATGGGATAAGACAGTTAGTCTAGAAATATGCACAGAAAACACAAGCAACTGATAATGCTGCCAAAGCTGAATGTATCTCCAAGACCTTCTATTTCCAGTTGTTTAACAGGGCACAGGAATTAAAATGGGTGATTACATCCTTGATCCATACAAAGCATTTTTTTGAGATGGAGGAGCATTTATCCCAGTCCTTGAACATACAATATTCAGCTGGGACCTTGGTAGAAGATTTCCTATTTAAAGTTAGACTTACATTTTTGCTAGTATGTTGTAAACTCTGCTTAAGCAGTGTCAAAATAGATGTTGTATATAGTAACAAGTATACTTTGCTGCGTACCTTATATCAGGTATACATTGTTTTTGAATAATATCAGGAGCCGGACACAAGCAATTTCTTATTAAATTGCTTTCTTTTTTCTTCAAATTCACGAAAGATATGAGTACTGGACATTTAGGTACTACTGAGACTTGCAAAACTGTTCAATCTGCAAATGTTTGCTGAGATATATTTCTACAAGAACTGCTTTGTTCAGAGCTGGCAGTCCTCTGAATTGCTTTCAATGATGAATAGTCATATAGTATAGTGTGTGTTTCTAGATGCAATTACAAAGGATTTTGAATTTGGCAGTAACATGAGAATCAGAAACCAAATTGTGACAGTCTGCGTGCTGAGGATATTTAAATTTGTTCTAGCTATAGCACGTTGCCAGTAGTGACAAGGCATGTATCATACTGTATTTTCTTATTTGTCTCAGCAGGGATGCCAGACAAGACGAACCTCAGTGACGTAAAGAAAATCCATCAAACCAGCGATGGCAGCACTTTAGACACGACTGGAGCAGGATGTACAACAATGCCTGATTATATGACATTTATGCTGATTAGTTTGGTAACACTATTTCTCAGTCTTTGGTAACTGTGTAGCTCTGTCTTGATATATGTGTCTCATTGTCATCTGTTTGTCCCCACTCAGAAACCTAGAATAAGGGATCTGGTGGACAGAGCAATGCTGATGATAGCTTGTGTAATATCAGCCTCTCTGATCTTAGGCCTGAATATTAACAAAATCGTGTAATATATTTCCTATTTTTTAACACCTGTATAGTTATGAAAAATTATGTTTCTTCTCAAAATATTTTATGTTAGAAAAAAGTTGACTTTGATAATCTTTATATTCAAAGAAATTTGAAAAAAGAGAGATCACAAAATCTCAGAATGACTGAGAGTGGAAGGGACCTCTGGCAATTGTCTAGTCCGAACCTGTGCTCCAAGTGGAGTGAGTCAGCTACAGCAGATTGCTCAGGGCTGTGCTCAGTTCAGTTTCAAATATCTCCAAGGATGGAGGCTCCACAATTTCTCTGGACTGTTCAACCATCCTCATAGCAAAAATGTTTTTTTTCTCATTTCTAAATAGAATTTTCTGCATTTGAATTTGTGCCCATGGCTTCTTGTCCCTTCACAGGGCATCACAGAGAAGAGTCTGGCCCCATCTTCTTCACTTCCTCCCATCAGATATTTATATACACTGAGCCTTTATTCCCCCTTGAGCCTTCTCTTCTCAAGGTTAAATAGTTGCAGTTCTCTCAGCCTCTTTGTGTATGAGAGATGCTCCTGTTCCTTAACCATCTTTACGGCCCTTTGTGTAACTCATGTGTGGCCCTTTGTGGACTCGCTCCAGTATGTCCATGTCTTTCTTGTACTGAGGAGCCCAGAACTGGACCCAGCATTCCAGATGTGGCCTCACCAGTGCTGAGTAGAAGGCAACAACCATCTCTCTCGACCTGCTGGCAACGTTCTACTATAAGGGCACATTGATGGCTCATGCTCAACTTGTTGTCCATCAGGACTCCCAGATTCTTTTCTGCCAACTTGCTTTCCAGTTAGTTGGCCCCCAGTCTGCACTGGTGCATGGATTTATTCATACCCAGCTGCAGAACTTTACGCTTCCCTTTGTTGAAATTCATCAGGTTCTTCCCTGCCCATTTCTCCAGCCAGTCGAGGTCCCTCTGAATGTCAGTGCAACCATCTGGTTTATCAGTCACTTCTCCCAGGTTGTGTCATCACTGAACTTGCTGAGGGTGCCTTCAGTCCCACCATCCAAGTCTTTAATGAAAACATTAAACAGTATTGGCCCCAGTATGAATCCCTGAGGATCATCACAAGTGACTAGCCTCCAGCTGGACTCGTGCTGCTGATCACAACCCTACATACAATTGATATCAGCTATTGATACAACTGCTCTGCCCTTTTCATGCCTATCTTCAGACAAGGTAGGATTAAATTCTGGATTAAGATATCTCTAGCCATATGTTTACATATAGGTGTTTACATATGAGCTAGATGTCTAAGCTGTTGTTGCAGTCAGTGGAAATACAGAGCAACATTCAGTTACCAAACCACAAGCAACTAGTTGAGTAAGCAAACCCACCTGATCTCCAGCTACTGCCACAAAAAAGCTTAGTCTTTCGGTGGACCACTGAACTAAGCCCTTTGTCAATACAGTCAATGAAGCCTGGTGAGTTATTCAGCTCGTATTAAAGCAGACATCTAAATATTCATTTGCCCCCAAAATAAATGTCTGGTGCCATCAGAGATTTCACAGAATCACAGAGTGGTTGAGGTTGGAAGGGACCTCTGGAGATGATCTAGTCCAACTCCCCTGCTCAAGCATGATCCTCTAGAGCACATTGCACAGGATCGCGTATCTCCAGTGAAGGAGACTCCACAGCCTCTCTGGGTAACCTGTCCCAGGGCTCTGTCACCCTCACAGGAGAAAAGCCTTTCCTCATGTTCAGATGGAACTTCCTGTGTTTCAGTTGGTGCCCGTTGCTTCTTATCCTGTCACTAGGCACCATGGAGAAGAGTCTGGCCTCATCCTCTTGACACCCTCCCTTCAGATGCTTACACAAGTTGATGAGATCCCCTCCCACCGCAGTCTTCTCTTCTCCAGGCTGAACAGGCCCAGCTCTTGCAGTCTTTCTTCAGAGGAGAGGTGCTCCAGCCCTCTAATCATCTTGGTAGCCCTCCGCTGGACTCTCTCCAGGAGTGCCATGTCTCTCTTGTCCTGGGGAGCCCACAACTGGACACAGTACTCCAGGTGAGGCCTCACCAGGGCTGAGGAGAGGGGCAGGATCACCTCCCTCCACCTGCTGGCAACACTCTGCCTAATGCACCCCAGGATCCCATTGGCCTTCTTGGCCACCAGGGCACACTGCTGCCTCATGTTTAACTTGTTGTCCACCAGCACTCCCAGGTCCTTCTCGGCAGAGCTACTTTCCAACAGGTCAGTCCCCAGCCTGTACTGGTGCATGGGTCCTGCCTAGGTGCAGGACCTTGCACTTGCCTTGGTTGAACTTCATGAGGTTCCTCTCCGCCCACCTCTCCAGCCTGTCCAGGTCCCTCTGAATGGCAGCACAGTCTTCTGCCATGTCAGCCCCTCCTCCCAGTTTAGTATCATCAGCAAACTTGCTGAGGGTGCCCTCTGTCCCTTCCTCCAGGTCATGGATGAATATATTGAACAAGACTGGGCCCAGGACTGACCCCTGGGGGACACCGCTAGCTACAGGCCTCCAACTTGACTCTGCGCCATTCACCACAACCCTCTGAGCTCGGCCATCCAGCCAGTTCTCAATCCACCTCACTAGCCACTCATCCAGCCCACATTTCCTGGATCCAAGATACACTAATGACACTGGCATATATGATGCAGAACTTAGGAGAAATTCCAGAAAGCTGCTTAAATGGGAGTCATCTGGAGTGGCATCTGGTGGCTAGGTGGGATATCCTTGGATATCCCTTGGTGGGATATCAAATAGCACTAGATATATATGCGTGGGTGAGTGAACCATACCGCAGATCTCCATCAGTAATATTGAGAATTGGAATACCTAGCCTACGTGTTGACACATAAATACAAGAGCCTGAATCACAGCATGAATCCCAACTCAAGTTCTTATGCTTTATAAGCTGATCAAAGTTAAATGTTCCACAGTACTAACAGAACATTCTATATTGCTGTTATAAGGTACTGTAGTCAGGCCTGTGTCCTGCTGTGACTAATTTCCATGTCATTATAAGTAGAAAGTATTTAAGATTATTGTGTGGTTATTTCCTCTTTAAAGTCTATTGTAAGAGAAAAAAAGGAATGCACAATATAATACTGTGTACACTCATACTGTACCAAGAATTCTTCCTGGACTGCAAAAACAATTAATTTTAAATGAGACTAACATAAAGAAGCATGTGCAAATATTTTTATCCCTAAATGCATGCATTAGTCAGTAGTGCACATAGTATAGCACACAGGTAAATAGTAATAATGTTTAAAAAAGCAACTAAGCATTCCTAAGAGCAATCCCCATGCCCAGATAAACATCATTAATAGGTATGTGTGCCAGTGTGTACATTATACTTTACCTCTTCTTTCTTTTGCAGGTTTTGTAAATCAGTTCTTTATATTCACTTATGTTGTTATCCCGCATACACTGAAATGATAACGAAATTCAGGGAAAGAAAATCTGATCTTTTCCTTTTTCTTCTTCACATCAGCTCAAACGAGTAATCCATCTAGTCCACCCCCTTTTTTTTCTAACAGTGAGTGACCAGTCCCAGTCACTTCAAGAGAAACTGAAAAATAGCTTTGAATAGGAGATTCGTAAATGGAGCAAATTTTCCCCTAACACCCTTACTTAGGATTTGGTTTATATCTTGAAGCACTTTGCTTCCATTCCACAATTTTCTATGTTGTTTAAGTCCTTACTGATGGAGCCAGTTGGTGAGTATAGTTTACTCTACAGCATCTTGAAAACATAAGCCCTATTTTCAAATAATGAAGATAATTAGGTCCCAAGGCCTCTTCAGACACATATATGTTATTAGTCTGTATTACACCTCAGTTTTTTCATGGCCCACTTCTCTTATTTTCTGTACCACATCTACACACAATCTGTGACTCCTTCTGGAGTGGAAAACTACGTCTCTCCTTCTCAGATACCACACTTGAATAATCTAGGTGTTGGGACCATTTCAACATGTAATATGAATACAATGAAAGTAAGTCTGGAGTTCCCACCGGCCCCATAAGCCATGTGCCCTCATTCACCTTCATGTCTCATCTATCTCTATGCAACATCATGGCCTGGACTCTTGGTGCTAGGCTGCACCACAGGTCTTTTAATCATGTTGGACACCTTATAAAGAAATATTATTCAATCTTAAAGAATCATAAGAAATTGTTAAAAATGTTTCAGAGGAAGGAGAGGACACTAGCTTCACAGAGTTCAAGGCTGCTGTGGCAACTTGTCTCAGGCTAACCTTGGGGAGCTAGTGCTGCAAAAATCTGCTGGAAATCTGGCAGGATGCTCAAGTGTAGCTCCAGGTAGGCAATGGAGAAAAAAAAACCCTGAAACGTTGCCTATCTTAAAGCCAACAATAAAATGAGGAACAGTTGTTGGCAAGCATTGAGCAGGAAAATGTTGAGCGTGGCATGTAGATAGCATATGTTAAAGAAGCTAGGAGGTGAGAAAGAAAAAAGGTCTGAGCTGGGAACAATATAGTGTAAACTCATCCTTATCATCCTAAAATCATGGAACATATGCAGTACAGATGTGAGCTACTCTTGGCCAATTGCCTTGGGGTGCAGATGTTATTCCCTGCAGCAGGTCATACAGGCAGCACAGGACAGTTCCTGAGCTCCAAAGATCCCTAGGCAACCTGAGAAATGGCATCTGAGTTCAGGTCACTCCATATATTTTCATTTATTACTACTTTAAAGCTTTTAATAGTTCAAAACTTTTCTGTATCTCACAAAACCTTTACTGAGTGAGAGTTTCATTTCATTGTTTTTTTAAGCCCTTGATATAATACAACTGACACAGTTTAAAGTAGGGATGCTAAAAAACATTTCTCAGATAGACATCTTCTTCAAATGCTGATTGTACTAAAATTGCAATGGACATCAACATTAAAGCGGTGTATCTGGTCACAGCACCATAGAAAAGCTGTGAGTAGAAGGTAAGAAAGCCTTGTAGGCAATAGCTTTCTAGAGGAGAGTGTAGTTACTTACTCCGAAAACAGTATTTCAGAAAAAGAATAATTATTGAAGGACAATTTTTCATAAATCCCTGATAATTTTAGTTTGCAAGATTGAGCCCTTATTCTTGAATATTCATTTTTAATTTTCTTTAGATGCACTTGTATGTTTAAATGTACCTGATTACAAAACAAGTATGGAAGCACACTTTGCTTCGTAAATAACGTCCAAGCAATTTAAATAAATATTTTAAGGTAACAGCGTGTAGTTAGTGTAAGAGTGTAGTTAGTGAAAGAGGACAAAAAGCATTTATCTCCTTAGGAAGCAAGTATCATTGTTACTTTACTGACTAATAAAAGGTAAAGCATAAGTGCAGCCATATAACAGGTTCTCTTGAGATAGAGAGAGAGAGAGAGAGAGAGTGTCTCTGGAGAGATAGATAGATACATATATACAGCTTATCCCTCTAAACTTATATTTTTACATATTTAATAAAATTATATTCCTTTTCAGATTATAAAAGGTTTTAGATGAACCTAATTAAGGTTTCAGATTAATATTAGTATTTCCATATATCTAATCAGAAGTGCAAATTAAAATAGAAGAAACAACTTTTAAGGGGCTGATGCTATCTCTGCTTAATTTCTTAAGTTCATTACTACTCTGAAATAGTCGTCTAAACATGAATCTTACTCAGCAAATGTTGCCATTTCCATGTGTTCTGAGTCACAACTGATGATAATTGAAAAAAAAAAAGTTCTTTTTAACTGCATTAAGCTAAAAAGCTAATGCGGCTCTAGAAAAAGCCAGGCTCTGCCCTTGCAAAGCTCAGCAAGTTACTAAAAAAAGTTCTAGCTGCTGATTCCATCCTCCTGGTGATGCATGAATAAAAAGATATGGCCTGACTTTCAGATCCAGACAAAATTTGCATGTCTGGCAGTTAGAAATTGTATCTTTTACTTTATTTGGGAACCTGTAAATGTGAAATACTAGAGACAATATGCCTGCTACTCCCTGAACTTGTTTTTACCAGCTCACATTGAAGAGGAATAACATGCTGAGCTTCTGTGGTTGGGAGGACTTGGTCGATGCATCTCATCACCACTGACAGCACACAGTGCTGGGCCAGGATCTCCTATTGTGCGTGCCTAATTTAGGTGTCACATCTATTTCTCTCCAGGTTTGTCAGACAGCCTGAATCTATTGTTAGTCTTTTGAATTCAAGTCACGTGAACGTTTGTCTCAGTGGCAGTTTCTGGCTTCCCTGCTTCCCCCTGTGCCATCCCCTCTCCTGCTTGCGTCACTGGTACAAGAGTACCAGCCGTGTCAGGACCATGCAGTGAAATGGGTCGGGGTACTTCTGATGCAGGGAACCCAGTTCCCAGTTCTGGGAACCCACTTCACCTTGCATCTCCTCAAACAACGGTAGTGGGAGAGCTGAGTGGGTGGCCACAGTGCTCACGGCAGTTCAGTCGCACGTTACAGCAGATGGGCGCAATGTTAGGTATAGCAAAACCTTCTAACAGCATAACCATATAATGCAAAAAATTGCCCTCGCAGTTGCACCTGTACAAAGATTCATACTTTTAGCATCTAAAGCAGAATATGACCATTAAAAAAATCAAAGCAACATCTGATTTTATTTGCATCTTCACCTTAACATAGAAACACATATACAAGCCACACATAAAAGACTATGACAGATCTTTTTAGTCTCCCGACAAAAGCATATTGCCCAATAAATACGTTAGTATACCTTACCCTGAGCTGTTTTTCCTTCTTTGTACCCTAGAGCTATGTCTGTAGGGGATTGATATTATATAGTAGGAAAAAGCAGTTTCCTGTTTACTTGTACGATCTTTCATTTATTTCTACGTGTAGCGAACACCTTTGTACTGACTGTTAAAAATATTTTTCATGTCTGTTGCACGTTTCTGCTTTTTGCAGCCAGAAGTGTTTGTGAAACCCTTGTCTTTCACTTCTTATTTTTAAAAAGATCAGAGATTTACTCAAATAAAGCAAAATGTTCAATACCAGTCCTTTGATAAAGGTAAAGATCAACATGATCCTAAAGAATAAATGCTGCTTATCATGTATATCTGTATCTTTAGTAAGCTATAAAAAATATTGTATCTGTACTTTCAAAGCATCAGTAGGACTGATAATTAGTGCATGGGCTAGGTCCTTCTTTTTTACATCTGTGATACTATTGAATTTCATGGATACAGCTGAAAGCATAACTTGGCTTTGTATTATCTACATGCAAAACTGAATTGATGATACATTTAATACAATAAGATTATTTTTAGATAGTTATCACAGCATTACAGATAATAATAATTTGTATTTCTCTGTTCTAAAATGGTTATATGTATACTATGGCAAATAAAAATATAAAATTTATATTGTGAACTCCCATCAACCTTCCTCTTAGAGAAAGAAAGAAACATTTATTTTCCTATTAAATATGCAACTTAATGTTAAAATTTTCAGCATGTTAGTAATTCAAATAAATTTTGATGATGGATGGAAACATAGGAAGCATAAGAGAAGACTATATCATTGTTCAAATCTGTAAGTAGGTTGGTACACTAATACTTAGTTAAAACAAATATTTTGAAATAATGTCAATTTGCTTGATTTCCATCTCTTGCCCTGAAAATCCTATTTCTCTATAACAATTTGTAAAACCACTAAGACTTAGCATAGCTGCAGCCATTGGGACTTCTATGAGAAAACTGATATAGCCTTTTGATAGGTAGCAAGGTTTCCATACTATATCAAATTTACTTATGATGTTGTATGAATAAAACACAAACAAGATCAGCTTTATGAAAGACTGTAAGTATCTATCAGATTTCAGATCCTAGGAGACACCGCAAACACATGGATTAAAACAAATAATCTGAACTAAAATTGCTATAGACTTATCTGGCACAGGGGAAAAGTCAACTGTTTTAACTTGTGCATCTAAAATTTAAATTCTGAATGATGGACTCTTTTCTGCACTCCAGACTCAGTCCAGTTGCTTAAACATAGGTCACTAGTGCTATGCTCAACATCTTTTTTTGTGGGCAAAGGGGAAGCGCATCTTATGTATAAAACCAAGTACGTGTTATTAGTATAATTGAAGTGTTAGGAGTCTAATTTAAGAATCATTATTGTTCTAGATCTAATTATTAGAGATATAGTTAGCACACTTCTAAAGTCTCAGTAAGAGTAATAATACAGTTAAAATTATAATAGACACACTTAGTTTCTAGCCCTTTTTCTCGTCTCACCCTTCCACTGCTCCTCTGGGTCTCAGCATCAGTAACTGCAGCCTGCTGAAGAGGGTACTTCAGTGAGCTGTTGGCCACGGGAGCCTTTTGTCAGGAGGAACATCATGTTGATGTTGCTGGTTTCTTCTTCCTCAGTCCAGCATTCATTCTGCATCATTTTTATATGTTTGCTAACATGCTTTTACACCATTACTCTTTCTTCATTGCTCTGCAGCTCCACACCACATCCGAATTTACGATATATGGTGCCCCTTTTTTCTATGTTAGATACTATGTCCTCTCTGTTACCCATGAAAACCAGTTTTGTCCAGCTCCACGTTTGCATGTCTTTACTGACCCGTGGCTGAGATGTTTACAGCAGTGGGCTCTCCAGGGCCAAGGCTGTGCCCCATCTCTTACCATCTCAGGCCTGTGCTGCAGTCCCTGTCCCCACCTTTCAAGGCCTCTGCTATCAAAGTGGGCCTGTGTTTCTTTGCATTACATCATCGTGGTATAGTCGTAAATATCTTGTTCTACATAGAGTAACTGCTTGTTACTGCTACCTCTATAAAACTATGGTTGTATACAAAGATAAATGAAAATGAAGCAAATTTGCCATAGCCACCTGATCAATTAACGAAATTGCTGTTACAGCTAAACCAAGCAAAACAAAGCCACAGGCAGATCATGAAAAGTTCAGACAGAGCAAGCCTGACTAGCCTCAGTCCTGAGGCCTTGAAAACTCAGTGCAAGTCTTTTGACCTCTTATTAGCAATGACAATACCATATTTCAGGGCAACCTGGTTACACTAGGACCACCTGCACTGCTCCCCCCTCCCCGCCCTTCGCCAGGGGTCTTCCCAGCACAAGTCTCATGTTGCTTCTGCCAGCCCTGGTCCCTAATTCCTTCTGGCTTCTCTTTCTAGAAGAAAAATACCTTCTAAAGTATTTACCTCCCTTCACTGGCTGCACAGACAGTTTAGATACTTGAACTAGCAGGACTGGTCTGCTACACCACGCAAGATTTAGGTACAGATAGTCCTGATCCTGCATCTTTATACCTGCAAAACTGGTTCCACAAAAGATCATGTTATAGTATATACATCCCTAGATTACAATCCACTTAAATCAAATACAGATTAAAGAAATATGTCATCATATCTAATTCTGATCTGAGTTAAATCTTTCATTCTAACCTGAAAAGTATAAATAGATGTACGCACGCTTCTGCAACTTGTGATAGCGTGAAGAGTTCAGAAATTATCAGAATGAGGTGACACTGCAGATAGGCAACTCAATTGCTTTAAACCATTAGCAATTCCAGCGTGCTTTTGGATGTACAAGGGAAGGATTTTGCAGAAGTGTAAAATATTAACATAATTATTATTGATATTCCAAAGTTATTTTTCATTTTTCTCTTTTACCTAGGAGATTCTTAGAAATAGACATTAGCAAACACTAATAACATATCCAATCGTTTTTGTTTCACTGATTTACAATAAGATATTTTATAACTTCCTGTGAATTTTATGTATATCTCTTGCTGCACAATAACCCCATCTGAATAAACTTCACAGAAAGTTGGTGCAAATGCAAAAGATCATCTCTACTGGGAGGAACTGATTATAACTTCTGCTTAGGTCCCATTGTCCTCAGCTTTTTCTTTGTTTTTCTCTCATCTCTCAAAAAGCATATGGCAGTAATGGCTCTCTCTATGCTATTGCAAAGACCCGAGGAAATAAATTAGCTGTTGGAATAATTAGATGCTCACTTCTTCCTCTTCTTCAAAATGTCATATTATTATTATAATCTTTTTCTTTCCTTAACTTGTTTAGGTTTAGATTATAAGTACTTTCTTAAAGCAGGACTGAATCTTTGGGGATTTACTGATTTTTCTCACAGGAAAATCTGTTTTACTGGGCACACCTTTAGTGGTCTGACCCTGAGGCAGAAGAGGAATCCTGCCTGGAGGATGTGAGCCTCAGAGATAGGCTTTTTGCAAATCTTAGAGAAAAAGGAACTGCCCAAAAGTGCTAAATAGGTAAGAAGAGACAGGTTTAATCAATTCTATATATTGATCTATATTTCGTAATGTTTGAGGACATTTCTGTTTAGAACAAATAAGCTGTGCAAATGGAGAAATAACCTTTATAGCCATATTGGGGGGAAAAAAACACAAAAAAATACATACGCACAGAAAAAACCACAGTAGCATGCAATATGCCTGAGATGAGAGGCCTCTTTACTAAACTATGTAACTTGTAGCCTTGAAGTTGAGGGAACAGTTATGAGAGTTTTTATTTGTTTTTAATATTTTTTATGAAAACCAGGGAGAGGCATTAGGTCAATAACACCTGTAAACCCATCAACCTTCCCTAGCAGAATTGAAGCATACAAGAGATTGGGTGAGCAGAGTGGAACTAGAACAGATTAGAAGACACTGTGGCAGGAGCAAGCAAAACTGAATGCACGTACAGGTATGGCTAACTAAACATGAGACCAGAGGGGAACCTAGTTAGTTGAAAGACCACTACAGAATTCACTTAATGAAAGCATCTAATGGACTCCCAGCTTGTGAAAGCAGCAAGTGAAGGTAACAAGTGGCAAACCTGAGCAGGGAGAACAGCTAGCAGTGACTGTGCTAGCAAAAGAGGGCACGAACTCCAAGATGAGCAGTTCAGACAGCCACCGCCCATGAGGGCTCCCTGCTCAGCAGGAAGACAGGCACTGTTTAAGTTGAGATTAGTAGGAAAGTCTTGTAAACTACCTCTTTTAGAGGTAACCCTTGGACTCCTTTGTTTGATGGACGGATTCTGCTGGGAGTTGGATCGATAAACTGTGACTAAGACATTACTGGCTGAAGAGGCTGGTGGCTAGCTCCCTCAGCCATCACTCACTGCTGTTAGAGAAGAACTTAGTCAGGACTTTGCATGTTTGCTTTGAAGAACAGCAGCTTTGTCTTTTGAAGATTTCTCAGGTTTGCCAAATCGATAAGTTATTTACATTTTATTTCTACCCCAACCTTGTTAAAGTCCTATTTATGTGTAAACTATTTTATGTCACTTATTGCTTCCTAGCAGGGAAATACTATTAACTGAGCACACAGACAGTATGATTGAATCTTCCGTTCTTCTGGGTGGGTTTTTAGCCACACTTGTCTGTGAGTTTAATGAGGAGTACTATAAATTGAATCTGGCCTTTGTTGCTTGGGATCTGTTTTTGGCACAAGAATTACATACTGCTATAGGCAACATACATGAATGCTAAAATCAGTTTCTCCTCTCTCACCATTAAATTTCATCTTTACTCCAGTTTTCTAAGTATTATCCTCAACTACTTTTGGATTTTGATGACCAATAAAAGCCAGTGAAACCTCATGTATGAGATTTCACAGCTCTTGATGTACAAATCACAGCTCAGTGCTCACACAAAATGCTTTCCAACATGTTTTTCTGAGATATTTTCCCTGCTTCCAGCAGTAATACACTCCACAGACACAGAGATAAAATACAGCTAATCCCAGGAATTTACTGTATTAGGAATTAAACTTTTCAGCCACCACATACATGACAGCAGGAGGTACAAAAGCTAACAACTCTATCAATGAGAAATGGAGAGCAACACAAAGCATGCAAGTTCTTTTAATTCTCTTTTCAGCCCAAATTCTAAAATTAAGGTTAAGATAAGAAAAGTTAGGAAAATAAACATACTATGTTGAGTAAACTCTGATTTATCTCTCCAAATTCTTTTGAATTTTTGAGAAAATTTGCATTGGAAACCAAGGCTCCATTTACTCCAATAACAGATCTGCAAAAGATATCTATGACAAAGCTGTAAATCACACAAAAATCACCTACTTCTATTTTTGGAAACATTACTGGAAATTCAGTTTATGTTATTTCAGAGATTTATAACCCCATAATTGGACCCATTTTCGTGAAGCTACTTGCTAATTTGAGCAACGCTCATTCCTGTTTCAAATTTAGATGAATTGTGTAAGAGTGAAGAAAATAAAAGATGTCAAATTCTGTGGTTTACCAAGGAAATGTAGATGAAATTTGCTTGTGTCTACTGAGATTTTCTTTTCGTTTTTCAATTAATTTAACACCAAAACTTGAAGCCAAATTTACTGATGCTCACTCGATGAAAGCAAAGCCAAAAAGAAAAAAAAAAAGAGAAAAAAATGAGAGAGAGTGTGATGTTAGCTTTATAATTAGAAACCTATGATGAAAGTCCTGGGAAATCACATTGCTGTTTGCTAAATGGTTTGTGCATTTTATATGTGATTGTTCCTGGATAAAATACTGAAATGGTGCAGAGAGCAGACCATAAAATTTCAGACTGTCTGTGACTAAACCACATTGTCTGTGAGCTATGATGGGATAGCTGAAGCAGCTTTTTATTATCTGCCTCTAAGAGAAGCTGTCCCCTAGAAAGAAGTGAGTCTGTTCCTGAGTTGCCTGAGCTTGCAACCTAGCAGTTTACAGAAACACATTAAGATCTACATTGCTGCAGCAAACATAAACACGCATATCACTACTAAAAAGGCAGCAATCTCTAGGAAAGAAAAGCCAGGACTAGCAGTACTTTCCCTGGTCCTAGCAGAAGCTTGCAGCTAATGGAAATCAAAATTCTGAGTGCTCAAATTCTGTCTAAGTACCATTTTGGGCAGAAATCAGAAAATGAAAACTGTTTTAACTTACATTAGTATATATAAACATGTATATATGTAAACGAACATGTGCTAATATGGCAGCTAAGGATCGTGAGTACCATCTTTTTTTTTTTTTTCAGATGTGGAATTTCTTCTCCTTTAAATAACAACAGAATTATGGATGAGCATCTTTCTGCTTTAAAAAAGCACAAAAAATCGCAAACTGAATTGTCAGGAAAGAAAAACTTCATAAGCATTCACTTTTCACACTGTGCTCTCCCGATTTTTAAACAAATAAGTGCATTTCCTAGCTGTCTCAATCAGTTGTCTGGATATCAATAGTCAATAAGAAACACTGATAACTTGTGCACTGAACCATCTAGTTTCAAAGCACAGACATCATTTGATCCTGAAAGATCTAATATTATTAATAGCAGTTGTTCTTATTCTCCCAAGTTGCACCTGAACTACACTGGGCAAAAGTAGTAATTGTCATGTAAAGCAAAATTACCGTTAATGCTTACTAAATCACTAGATAAATGTAACTTCTGTCTAGTTCTCTGGCAATACTGATAAAAGCGCAGATGTGTAACCACTGACTAGTTCATCCCTGCAATCACATAATCTCTTTGGTGTCTCTCTCTTATACATTTGCCTATCCCTCCTTATGCATGTTAATTTTATTTAGTATTTTATGTGTTTCTCAATTTTAGCACTTTATTTCAAATGAGGCTGCTGTCCTTTAGAGCAGACCTGTTTCTTTATTTGTTCACGGCCTACTGACATAGAATCCCCTGTTATTCCCGTCTGTAGAACCTTCTTCACTAATTACTTATGACTAACAAAATTATTAATATGAGGGAAAGCAAATCAAGACCTCAGGTACAGGATCTTACTGCTGGTAAGCACATTCAGCTGTTGCTTACAGACACATACTTTTCCTTTGGCATCCGCTGGTAATTTTAATAAACTTCAGATTGGAAATTAGAAGAATATTCTTAATTCATAAAATAGTGAGTTTCTTCACTTTCTTGATGAGAATAGTCGGTAAAAAAGTAAAAACTGAAACCCAACCTCCTTCCTTTTTAAATAGACCTAGGTGAGTTTAGGGAAGTAGTTATGTGAGTCCATTACCTGAACTAGTGGGTGGCCATGTTGCATGAATCAAGAGATTCCCTCCAGTCCTGTGTTCTCAAGAGCCATATCATCCGTGGCAGCTTCTAACTTCTTGATGCAACATATATTTTGCAATTTCTATTCTTCTACAATGCCTGTCACATATTTTATATTATTACTTGTAAATATTAAAATAAAAAAAAAAAAAGAAGTAGGTCTCAAACTCTGTGGGGTAGGTCAGGTGAGGTTGGGGGATTCCAATAAGTTCAGACACTTTTCAGTCTTGAAGGAAGACAACATTTATTTAACCACTTCTACGCAGTGGCAAAGTAGGTTACACTCTGTGTATATCCATCAAAAATATCTTTGTAGGCAATAATGTTTGGTATTTCTATTTATATATACTTGCTTCTTCATCACAGTCCTCTGTCCTCTTTGCCCTCCTATTTATTAGGCTGATAAGGCAGTCCAGAAGGAGTAATTTACCTGTATGGTATGCCAGCCTCTTCCAGGGACTTTAGCCTAGTTATCACAGGAACTGGATAAGCCAAGGAACTAATAAGGTGGTTATGAGATGTTTCAGTTTTAGGTTGTTTGTTCAATTTTAGCCAAATTAGTAGCAACATCTTTGCTTTATTTGCTAGCTTTTTATGGGACTATATTGAAGAACAATGCAGTCTGAGGTGTGTTGAAACTAGTACATTTGATTGACGGTTTCAGCAAAGAGGTTGAGGTTCAAACAAGCAGAAGTTGAACTACACCAACCTCTATCACTAATTCTTCCAAAATGGAGCTGAAGGCAGTACTTTGACAGGGCAATGTCAGGAAGCCTGCAGTGCTGCTGCGGGTGTTGTTTGCTTGGTGGCTAGATAAAAGACGTTAGACTCTTGCACTGTCACTCTGACACATTTCACAAACACTAAAATAGCTTATATAAAAGACCCATAAAGCTATCAAATGTTAAGGCAAAATTAAATCTAAATTTCATGAAGGTTAGTAATTATCATTTCTCAAACTCTGCTAGCAGGTTTAAATAAAATATTCTTGAGGATTTGTGATCTACAGTGCATTGTATTGAAAAAGCTTTACATCAAAGTCTGAAAATGGCTTTTCCACCAAATTACATCTTTGCTGTACGATGTATGTTCATGGAGTGTCTCTCAGATTGTGGGGTTAAAAACAAAACTGTTGCTTTCTGACCTAGCTCTGCCCTTTATTTCTCTACCTTTCAGGGTGTCTCTCATTTATTCCATACTACTACCAGATCTTCAAAACAATGAGTCTCTGAATGAAATAGAAATTTCCAAATCCAAGTAGTCCATCTAAATATTGACCTCCCCTTTATGACACAGCAAATATATCAGGAGCTCTTACATTCTTTCTTTCATAGTAGAACTCAAACATCTTGAAGTAGAAAATCCATCGACAGCGCAAGCAATGGCCTGTTTCTTGCCAGAGAACCTCTAGTAGATAAAACTTCCTGATAAGATTCCATCTTATTCCATCTAAGAGAAGAGACTATCAGCAGTTCATTCTGTGATGCCATACAGGCACATGCCTAGGTTTAGAAGAAAAAGAAGCTAATTGGAAAATTACTCCAATTAAGAGTCCAAAAGGCCACAGAGAATGTTATAGCAGATATTTTGTCCAAAGATTGAAAAAGTTGTGTCAATGACTTGCAGCACCCTATATTAGGACCTATTAATTTCAGGAAGTACGCAGTCACTGAAATCTTATGTGTGGGATCTAGGATTTTACTGAACTGGTTAAATCTTTAGACAAAAGCGTGCAATACTTGGTGGTACTCCCTGGAAAGACTGAAGTTATATCATTTGCGCTTCTATGGAGAAGATCGTATTTAATACTTGACACTGATTGCATGTAGCCAGTGCTCAGAATTTGTACCTTTGCTCCTAACCTGTTTTACATTTCATATTTTAATTAAAACTTTGAAATTATGCTAAGGAGTCTCTCTACCTTTGCATAGTAATTTACTTTTATGTTAGGACATTGTGAATGAGTGTCCATTCCAGGATTTCAGAATATTCCCCTTCTCCCCACTACAATTTAAAGTTAAAAAAAAAACCTTTATCCATTGCTTCCTTTGAAAATAACTTTACAATAACTTACAGTAACACGATCAGTGGAAAAGTTTCTGGGTTTTAGGCCTGTGTTCACTAGATCATACTGCTCTAAATCTTTCCGGATGTTATTATATGCAGACATCTTTAAATGAACCATGGTGTCTGGATATAATAACATCCCAGCCCAGCTGCGGCCCAGCTCATTCTGAACTTTCTCCCTGTTCTATCAGCAGTGTATAAAAACTATCAAATATATATTAGCTAAAGAATGAATGAATGAAAAGATCTATAGTCACAAATAAGAAATATCAAGCTAGGTGATAGCTGGGGGCTTTTTCTGTCTCCTTTCTTTTTACTCAAAGAGGCAGCAAAGAAATACCACAGCATAAAATTATTGCTAAAGTTAAAAAGGCTTTTAGTTCTGAGTTCCCAGGATAAAAAAAATAAACATTTTCTCAGCCTCTAGGACTGAAGAAGCCTCTCAATGTATAATACCCCCCCCACCCCCCCCAAAAGGAGGGTGTGGGGAGGAGAGGAAAAATTAGGCAAGTGCTTTTAATGCTTCCGGATAATCTTCATATTCAAAAAAAGAAAATGGCTATGAATGAAAGTGTATGCACCTCCAGCTCCACACAGTAGGAGACTTCTATGAACTTGAGCCTGTCATGTTCACAGGCAGATCTCTAAGACTACACTAGAAGAACTCAGCATAGATCTAGACATTTTCCTAATATATTTTCTCCAGTTATTAAATCTTAATTTAAAAGAGGTACTCTTAATTCAGCAAGAATTATCTAATAAATTTAAGTCTGAGAGATGCCAATATTCTACTACAACCTTAGACTCATTTGTAGCACTTCGTAAGATGTTGACAGCTATACTCCCACATAAAGGAAATAATGGTTTGCTCTGAATGACACTTCTTCCCCAAGACTGTACAGACAAAGTAGCATCATTCAAGATAAAATACATATTTTGTCATCAATTCCAGAAGCAACAGCAGTCTCTACTTCCTTTGCTCATGAAGTTCCGCTGTAGAGATATAAACCCTTGTCATCCATTCTGTCAAAGAAACATCTTCAAGAAAATAAACTTGACTTAATTGTATGAGGTTTTCATCCAAAAACTAAGTAGGATAATGAAGTCTGTTAGCATCTTGGAGGGGGAGTGCCATTCACTGAACAAAAACTTTAAGCTTTGAGAAAGCAATTCAAAAACCAAAAGTCATAGCTGTTTTCTACTGAATACCAAGAAGGACGTTTCGGATTTTTTTAGGATACATGCATGCTCAAAGGAAGCAGACTGGTTTGCAGAAAACTACTCCAAACTTTCAATTTTGAAATCCTGAATGAACTTCTAGGCAAAGACATCAACATTTCTTTAAATGTAAAATAAAGTAAGCCTGTAGAGAAAAGAGGTGGAATTCATTTCACATAAGCTCAGCCTTCTAAAGAAAGGTATCTGGGTTAAGCTTGACAGCCAGGCTCTCTCTTAGTCAGCTGTGAGATATATGCAGTACATCTCATTTTAGGATACGTGTCTATGACAGAAAAAAATCAATTGCATCTGGAGATGCGTGCCTTTCTCGACTCACTGTAAAGAGAGTCTAGATGACTAATTTACACTAGGTGCCGAAGTTATCATATAGCAAATAGTGAGATGCATCCCCACCCCAAACGTCCAGCAGGAATGAGAGAAGTGATATCTTAATCATCTCTTTCCTTCAAGCAAAGGAAATATGATTATGAAGACCTTAGTTAGAAGGATCATTATTATCATGTAAGGAAGTCAAGCTGATGTTAAAAGATTTGCTGCCTTTCCAAGGTCTAGGGACTACAAATTTTTCATATTTGACAACCAAGCACACCCCTTAAAGAAAAGCACAGGCTTAGCTGAATCTATAAATATAGGCATTTTTCGAATGTGTTTCGCCCAACCAACCAATGCTGCAGCTAGATCAGCACTGTCACAAGGAAAAAAGGGCAAAAGGGTTTCAGACTGGTTATATTCATAGGGCTATGATTCAACCAGGCAAGGTCAAAATTGTCTTAAACGGCAGCAAGTATCACAACCTCACCTTCCATCTAACAATTAGCGTTGCTACAAACTCAATTTGATAGGAGCACACATAAATTCATCTTTCTGCTACTAGCTGTTAAACTTCAAAGTCATTTCCAAGTGTTATTGATGGAGGTGGTCTGGACCTAAAAGGGAAAGTTGGTGCATTTCAGATCTTTGCTAATGAAATTAATGAACAAAGCCATCATATCTAATGGATTAGATATTACATTAACAATCCATTTCTAAAGGATTGATGAGTTCCTTGCTTGTTCCAGATGGTATTTAAAACAGGTGCACAGGACTGGCTAACAATCTGAAGATCTAAACATCTACCAGTCTTTCTTTCTTTGTCTCTATTTACGAAAACACAGTATAAAAAGCACCAAACCCACCACATGCAACAAAACAATTGGCAAAAAGAAAAGAGTTTGGTTTGTAAAGCCCTCCTTGATAGCAAGACTACAGAGTAGTGCTGCTTCAGGGTCTGACTCAGTATCACAGGTGTGCTATATGTAGGCTAATAGGCCTGTTGCTAGGCTAATAAGCCTGTTGCTACTACTGAAAACACTATTTACCAGTAGCAAAACTAAGAGTAAGTCTACGTTACCACTAATTTACTGCCTATTTTTCTTCATTCACTAGCTCATAAACTCCAACAGTGTTGCTTCTACGGAAATATCAATTGCCATGGAAAAGGCATGCAAGTGTGTTATAATTCTAAGTGCTTCTGTGACAGGATTATTAATATTTGCAATTCATGTATATCACTCAATGCATGAAATATGTTCTAAAACATATTAAATCAAAAAATCTAACTGTAAGATCTTCAAGTGATTTCTAGTTTAGTTGCTTAAGAGGAAGAAGAGCTAACATCTTGTCAACCTGTAAATACAATAATCTTCCTGCAAATACTGCTATACAAATATCCTCTAATAATGCTCAAAGGGTGAATAAAATATTTATTTTTGTAGACCATGTTTTTGTCAACTATTATCGTTATTGATGGAGGAGCTTTCTTAAAAAGAAACAAAGGTTAGTGGCAGAAAATTTTGACTGCATTGGACAATTCTTGTTGTGCTATGGCAGAGTAAAAGCGAGCAAAGTGTCTCCTTGTAGTTGTTTGCATTAGCTGTATTTTATCTCCCCAAAGTTTTTTTTCTGAAAACAGTCAAGATCAGCTTGGATGACAAATATTGTGTGAGTTTAAAATAACTCACAGAAATAGCTTTTTACCAAAATGGCTTGTTTTAAGTCTAAATTTAGGAAAGCTTAACTGCTAAAGAACACACTTGGGGATGTGTTTTCTTTCTTACCATGAAAGTTATCATATCTCCAGGGAAATGTTCTTTGTAACATGTATTAACAGCTGTCGACAAATGAAAGGGAGATAGAATGAGAGAGAGAGGCGAGGAAGGAGGGAGGGAGGGAAAGAAGGAAGGAAAGAAGGGAGGGCTGGAAGAAAGAAAAAATATTTCTCTTTTTCTCAGTCCTGTATTTCAGAATTCTGGATATTCGTGCTCACTTAAATGTCAAGCTCTCTTTCTGGATTTTGCTGAGATCCTGGCTTGATGGTATTATGGACGATAAATTCGATTGGCTGAAAGTACCTTCAATTAACACAATTATTTACTTGAGTTTAAAGCTGGAGAAATTTTACAAGCTTTGCTATATCCTTTTTTTTTTTACATTGTTGCACAGTCAGAGAAGGGATTTAACCTCCATTTTCCTTTTACTGTTGCTTTCAAAAGCACGATCAGCCTCTGAATGAACACGTGGTGGCATCTTTTAAATATTTTCCCTTTGTATCTTCACAGTCTGTTTAATGTTGCAACATGTCAAGTTATATGGCATTGAGAGAAAATGTTGTAATAAAAAAAGCATTTAAATAATACACAATAAGCTCTTGCAGTTCGTAGGGAGAGGGTAAGCCTATACTTAATATTTTCAAGGATACATTTAGCATGTATTACAGCACATATTCCAAACTCCTCTAAAAACAACTGTACAATCTTACATTGATTTAATGAAAGAGAAGCACAAACCTCTGCCAGAAGTCACTGCAATAAAAGCGTTTTGTCCCTGGATGATAGAAAACTTTAACAGATAAAAACTGACTACATTCACTTATTTTCAGGTAAAAGAAAAATTTCTGTTGAGTTCCCCAGTAGTTTAAACAACGTATGCTGTGCCTTTTTCTCCGTTTACTTGAATAAAGGCTTTTAAAACCTTCGCAAATCCTTTTGTTTGGATTTTCTGCATGAAGTATTCTGACAAAAGTAAGCTGTGTTAGATAGCATGATGAATCTTATAAATGTTCTCTATTTCTTGTAACCAAGATGTCTAGAGATTCCTCTAAATGGCAGGCTAAATGGAGATCACTGGTTTGATCACTGGTTTGATTGAAAGCATACTGGGGCAAAACGGACTACCTGGAAATGCATCACAAGTGACACTAGTGAAAAGTACTGCTGAAAGCACGTCTTTCCCTTGGGTGGCATCAATTTTTCCACTAGTGTTGGTCAGCACACTTCAGTACATTCATCCACAGATCTGTGGTTCTTGGAAGAGCCAAGCTGTCGTATGGCATATTAAAGATCTTGCCTAATAAATCTAGCAGAACAGACCTTTCCTTCAAGCTGTTTGTTTGTTTTTTTGTTTGTGTTTGTTTTGTAACAGAGTTTCCTGCCTGGTTGTTGCAAACATCTGGATCTGACAATGAGGATAGTGTACATTTTGCAAAGAGGTTCTGATTCTCTGTTAGCTGTGTCATTGACTTTCAGTGTTAGGAAATATATTTGTCTGCTGATACATGTCTATCTTTAATATTAAACAAGATGTGGTATTGTCAAGCAATGAAGATTTGTAGTATTTGCTTGCTTTTCTTCTTTTGGGTTTTTTTTTTCCTCTTTCAAGTATCATCCAGAAGGAAAATTTGCATTCTGATTATAAAGTTAAAAGCAAGTGGAAAATTGAAAAGAAAAGAAGTATTAGACAAGTTATATATTAAATCTTCCATCACAAACAAGCAAATATCATACTTAGGATTTCCAAGACAGCTGCCCTTTCATATAGCATCTGAAAAATCCATTTTTTAAGTGACTTCCAGTTTGTCATTAATTTAAATGATGTTCACACACCAGTTTCATAAAGAATAACTAGTCTTTAGTGCGGCCATATAACATCCATCTTATGCATAGAAATTAGAATCTTATAGATAATTTCTTCTAAATATTGGTAACCTTTGCTGCTACAAGTAGATGTTTATTTGTTTGAGATTTAAAAAAAGAAGCTGTCATATGCCCATTGACCAATATGTGATTTTATGCTTTAGTAAAAGATAAAAAACAAGCACAGTAACTCAGAATTGAGTTCATGGGTCTCGTGCAAATGCTGATGTAGAATTCCATATTTTCGTGTTCGTTCAGTTCCCTGCACACTGACTGGTTCTCTAAGGGAAACCCTAAGAGAAATTTCCTAAGAGGAAATCTCTGTTCTTTAGCTGTTTTTGATACACCTATCAGAATATAGCAATGAGCATAGTTCTTCTGTGCTTATTTCTCAATTTCTGATACACAAACATAAACATTTCTAGATTTTTTACTCCTTTCTTCTCTGTTAGGCTTCTTTACTGAAACACTCCAAGCTGTGTGACGCTATCTTCTTTGAGATTGCCTCTGCTTACAGCTGCACCAGTCATTCCTGATGACTATCCACCCACCACACGTGTGCTTCCTCCTGTAATTCTATCTATAGTATCTTCAATACAGCAGAACACAAAATATTTTTGTCGAAAATATCCTTTTTAAAATAGTTTAGTTTCTACTATTTGCTTTTTGTTTCATTTCTCTGTTTTATCTGTTTAGTCTCTTGTTTTCTCTTTTCTGTTTTCTTTGCCCTACTTGATCAGTGTGACAAAATGCAATGAGAGGAAAGAACATAGTCTCTCTCCCTCACTGCTGGCAGTAAAGTTTCTGGAGTGACTCAAGCCCATGTGGGACAGTGCAACACTGATGGGGGCAGAGCAATTCTCTGCCTGGCCATAGCTGCTTGTTCCCGTTGTCTCCCTCGTGTTACCTCGCCATCCAGTGAGGAAGATCAACTTGTTGATCCTGCTGTCAATTTACCCAGCAAAAATCAACATTTGTTTTCAGCCTTTGTGTCGCTTGCTCTAGTGGTAGCTGGTTGCAGCAGCACAGCTTCAACCTGAAAAATGCACAGCATCCCCATCTTAGAAGCCGCTGTAGCTTGAAAACGAGAGTAATGAGGACACTCTCCTACATGAGAGATGTGAATTGAACCTTCTTGGCCTGTAAAGGTAATGAACCTTGATTGACCACTTATTCTAACCTCTTCAACATCACATAAGAGTAAACAAATCTACCATCACTACAATGTAGAAAGGAGAATCAGAAAAGGCACCTATCATCTGTGGTTCATGAGCCCATACACCCACAGCTTTACAGGATAGGAGGATCTCTGACATATCTCTACCATTGCCCCTACCACGCAGTTCCCTGCAGCATGTGTGGGATCTGAGGTCTCCCTGTGTGTTGCACTGAGAAATTAATTATTCAACAAAATATGCTTTCTTAAATGTCAGGCCTTGTATGGAACTTTTAAATCCTTAATTGAATATTTTACCTTCAGATTCGAGAACTTAGTGTTATCTTTGACTCATTACTTTCTATTATTCCTCATATCAGTTTCTTACTCACATTAGATGCCATTTTCTTTTAGAGTTACATCAAAAACTAAGGAAGGAAAGCAACACATCACAGCTGAAGCTCTCATTGATGATCTAGCTATTATCTACCTTAAGAAGTGCGATCTCATCAGCATCTCTCGTTCTCTTGAGGTCTGACATGCTGCCACCAAAATTATCTTCTATTTTATCTGTCTAAGCGTGTTTCCTGTCCTTCTGCAATCTGGTCACTGACTCCTCCAATATAATTTCACATTCATCCTCTTTAAAGCACTCTACTGCTCCACCTTCCCAGCTATCTCTCATTTTGTTGCTTTCCATTATCAGTAAAGAATCTTTCCTACTGAAACAATCTGCCATGCACTTTGTATCAAATAATCCTCTGTGCTTACAAGAGCAAGCTGATAATCATCTGCTATATGACCTTCTTCTTTGTCAAATTGCTCCCTCAACCCCACTTACACTGTGAGAACTGTGCTCAGTGCTAAGTACATTGTTATGGGTTTCCATTGTCCATTACTTGCATTCATTGCAATGAATGTACCTAAATGTTGTATACAGCAGTACTGTAATGAACACATTTTTTACATTTCTTGCCTCACTCCATGGTCACTGAAATCAGTACATTTTTTTTCCCCAGGGATTTAAACACTTCAGTGGGCTTTGAATTAGACCCCTATATTGAGCTTTCATGAACAGAGACTTTGTCTTTCGAATATGACATTTGCACTCTGTGTGCTTTTAAACACTGGGCATGTCACCAGTGTAGCAGGTTTAGGTCATCTTAATAGGAGGGAAGAAAAAGAAATTATTCCCTTCGTATTTTGAATGAAATGTCTGTACTTGCAGGAGGTTTGTAAAGGTCTTAGAATATGAAAAAGTGCTGTACTTTTCCATGAGAGTGAGAATGACTGATGATAAAATTTAAGATTAGACAAGTTACCAGCAGCTACTTTAGATGAGAACAATTTCTGTAATAGTTTAGCATCTTCTTGATATAGCAGCCCAGTACTACTGGGTTTTGTCATCTGTTCATTGAATTGGTGGTATTATTTTAAGTGTGGGTACTGGTGGCATTACTGTAAGCACTGCTGTTTGTTACCTTACATCATGGAAAAGTGAAGTGTTTGTGGAGAAAGCTGAAAGGAGAGAAAATAGAAAGAGAAAAGAAGAGTCATTTAGTGAGAATATTAATAAATATTCAAAAATTGAATTATAAATTAAATGAATAATTTGATCATCATGACTTTTAGCTGTAACAGTTTCTGCAACAAATATAGCCTTGTGCTTGTTATCTATTCCTAGCGTATGCCCAGCATTTTTTGATATTTACGAACAATTTTAAAATGCATTTTTAGGAAGGGTTTATCTTGGTTACTGTTTTGATTTTTTTTCATACGCACACTTTAACAAGGCTTGGATTGGCAGCTTTTAAACCTTCCTTCATAGAAACCTTTCTTCTCAGAATGAATAATTTTATTTGATACTTTGTTGGAATACAGTTTAAAGTAAGTTCCAAAGTAAACTGTTCTTAACTTTAGAAGACTTTAAGATCAGGCCTAAACATTGGGTAAGTACAGCAAGGCTGTTTATTGCTCTTTTACTACAGTAAACGTATTTAAATTTAGTGTAACATAAAATTTCTTGTACTATGTATGCCTATATGCAATCTCTAGTGACTATGACTGTTTATCCAAGTCACTGTGATTTCCTTGTCCATTTATTTTCCATTATTTCGGAACACTGTAGTGGAACAGTTTTCTTGTAAAGAGATCTAGTTAACATTTTATGAGATAGACAAGCTTTTAGAATTCCTTTTGTGCTTTGCTAAATTGAACACGTGAAAATAAAGTTGTCAGGTGTAAGAGCATTTTGCAAGTCAGGTTTGGAGAATGAAATCACATAGTGCTGTCCTGGGAACAGTGATTATAGTCACTGTGAAGTGCATCAATATTATTCAGTCTGATTGATCAAGGAAAGTATTCATTTCATTTGAATCAAGCAAAGTCACCAACAACTGTCACTGCTTGATTTTTCTCCCCACGGTCAGGTGCATGCCATCTATCTAATCTAAGCCAATCTAATACATTTTTTCATTTTGTTATAAAAAGTAGACTGATTCCAGCAACTGAAAAGTAATAAGTCGATGGTAAATAACACAGCAGTTGTCAGGCTATATGAGCAGAAGAGTAAAATAATAAAAAAGAAAGACAACTTCTAAATCTTACAAGTTACGTAGAAGGAAGGACACATTTCATGTGATTTTATTTGAAATGGTGATGATATCAGATAAATTACATATACATTTTGCCAACCTCTTCACTTAGTTTTAGAAGCAGATGAAATATTTTTATATTGTCAGACCCACTAGGTAAGAAATATTCTATAGTCTCTGGCTATTTGTAACAACTTTAACTCATTCCAGTATTTTAGTAGGTAACTGTCAAGAGACTTAACATGTCATGTGATTTGTTTTAGGATGGGAATGGTAAATTTCTGAGCTCCTGGAACATTGAAACAAGATATAGATTAACCTGAAAATTTATTTTTTATGAAATTTTCTTTTTTATAGGCTTATTGGCAAGACTCTAGACTTACTGGCAAGAAAATAGGCATTCTGAGGTCTGTCATGCTCTATCACGCTTCACAAAAAAGTCTAATTTTCATTTAGATTATTTAAAACAAGGTTAAAGTATGATGATGCCAGTGAGACTACACATGTTGCACCTGTACTTCCATGCTCTAAGCTTACAATCAATGAACTAAACTAGATCATGACCAGAGCCCTGTTCTATAGAAAGAGAACAACTCTATAGATCAATGTGAGACTTGAATCCTTTCTTTCAGCCACCTACTGAAAGAGCCATATTTGCACTGTTTTATTGGATTATGCCATTTTTGCTTTTCTGCATCAGTAACAGACATTGCTATGTAGTACAAAGAAGCGTGTGCCCAATCTCACTCCTTGCACCTCTTTAGAGTTCATCATAGATATTCTACATACATAGACGCTATTGTCCCCCAGGCAATGTTTTCCAGTTCTGCATTTGAAGATGGAGATTATAATATTGAATCATCTGGCAGGGTAATTGTTAAAATAGACTAACAGAGAATCCATCATAGACAAAATTCCACAGAAAACTAACTATTTTCAGAACAAAGTTGAATAATAAGTAAATGAGGTATGGGACACACCTTGAACAACAGTGCCAGTAAGATAAATTATCAAATGGTCATTGGCATTTTGTGGAAAGTTGGTTGCTCTTGTGGTTATACAATATTAGAATGACTATGACAGCTAAGAGGAAATGCAAAGCAGGGTGAAACCTGGGCAGATGCTTGTCCACAATGCCAGGATAAAAACCTTTGTGAAAAGGAGATTGATAGCCTAAGTCAGATCTCTCTGATTTCAGATTTTCTCTGAAAACATGGCCAGTGAAGAAAGATCAAGGGTTAATGGGCAACTCAACTTGGATATGTGATTGGAGAAGTCATTCAAGAAGTTTGAGGACATTACTCTGTCTCCCAAATTTTGGACTATTCCACATCAGCTGCCATTTCTAGTGCTGAAGTCAAGGTATGGTGAAGTTAGGAATGCAAGATTTAGTACAGAAGAAAATCCAGATCCAGAAAGCCACTGATTCTCACGGAGTATCTTGGTCCTGCTCCCAAGGCTCTGATATATTTTACAGTAGACAGTCATTGAATACAATATACTTAAAACATAAAAGGAAAAAATACAAACCTCTGTTTGCTATGCAGGTTCAAGCCTAAGCAGTTTCTCAAATAACGTCATGATCTCCTTCCTGAAGATGAGGATTTGGGAATTTTGGGGAGGATTTTGTATTTCAATTTGAACATTACATTTCACTTTTAAATGCCTATATTTCACTTCAAGCACTTCTGTGAGCTGTAAATTTTCCGAATAACAAATACTCCCTGTATGGTTAAGTAATTAACCTACCACCCTCAGTATAGGTATAGAAGAGAGCCAAGTGATGACTCACAGGCAGTTTTAATTCTAATGGTTCCTGTCTGCTTGGGTTTTTGGTTTTTTAACTTCAATATTCTTTTAAAATAGATTAAAATGTGTATCTTTGAATAGTAAATAAAATGGCTAGAATGAAAAAGAATTACAAAGTGATTCAGAAACCAAATCCAAGAGGTACTTGTTTGATCACCCCTTTTATAAATAAAGGATTTATTTGTTTTTTAGGTTTTTTTGGTCTCTCTGTCGTATTATTAACTCTTTCACTAGATAAAAATATAAACCAGGAATATCACAGTCCCCTGCTATTGTAGACAATTTGCCAGCATGGTGGTTCAAGAGGAAACTTCCTAAAAAGATTATTTCTTCACCTAGATTAAGGAAAGTGCACTCAATGAAGCAGGGAGATACAACGAGCACTGGGGACAGAGAGAGGAAAGAGAATCTCTATATTTTAAAAGCGCTTAAAATGAAAATGTCTGGGAAATTTCTGATGCTCTATTATATTTATAGGTGAAATTAATAACATTAATAACATCAATAACATTAACTTACTTTAATAAAAGTATATATGAATAAATTCCCACTTTCTCATCTGTGAGGGAAATTTAAGGAGAAGAAGGCTTATTTTTACTCCTCTGCTTGGCGTGTAGTATTGAGAAATGAGTTCCACTGTTTCCACTGTGAGCAGGATGATGTGGGTTTGACAGGGAGTGGATGGGAAGGGGCTAGGACCCAACCTCATAAATGGACCCAGCCAGGAATTGTAGCTGATACAATGTTCAAAGAGCATAAACTACTGGGAAAGGACAACCTCATTTATTCTTACTCAAAACAGGTGGGAAGCCTGGGAAGAATGGTGCAAAATATTTTATTTCAGGCAGTCAGGAAAGCTCAAATCTATAGACAAAATTCAGACATGAACAGTGTAGGTGGCTTACTGATTATTCAAGAATAGCTGGGTGACTGCATACATAACTTTGTTCAGTTGTAATGCAGACACTACCTTTTCCCAATATAGATCACTAATTGCCACCCATAGACATACATAATTAATGATGTGGATCATTTAAGGATGTTCTATAATGTATCACCTACCACTTATCTTCTTCTTATTAGGAACACAAGTAAACAGTTATAACTAAAAAAAAAAAAAAAACAGGTTTATATATCCTACGCACAAATACCCCAAAATAACTCATTCTGCAAAAGCAAACCAGATAGAGACATTGTTTTCGACAGATCTTGTTTAAAGATTGCCCCTCTTTCCATATTTAACATTTCATTTGAGTAAGATAAATATATAAATGCCTTTTTGGACTGTTTCAGTTTTCCTGGCTTTCTGGTGTGATATGACTATTGCTAGACATAGATATAGGTTTATCATTGTACATTTGCAGTGGGAACTGCTAGCACTGCCAGTGAATAGCAAAATTGAAAATGATACAGCTGATAGGTTTTACCCTTTATCAGCTTCACACTAATTTAATACAATGCAGAATATTATTTGCCTTACTTCAAAAGTAAAAGGATGCTTCCTGTGGGATTACATCACTATTAGAGATTTCTTATTCTATTATGTTCGAGTCAACACAGTATTAAAAACAGGGATTGTACAAACTTCGTTTGTGATAATAAACTTTATGAGCAGCACTGAGAAATGTCTAAAGAGCTGAATTATGATGACATAGTATTTGCCAAATAGAGCTTTGTATTTTTTGTGCATTGTTTCATTAAGGACACACTAGATCTTTTGGCACGCAATTAAAAATGAAAATAGCAGTGTGCATTTTAAACATCTGCCATGCTGGACAATCACTGGAGGGAAAAAAATCTCTAAAACAGATAAAAGATGTAAAATTAGAACACTCTTCCTGGTTCCTTATGAAAGGAGATGATTACAGTGTTTTTCATGTCTTCTGTTGCCTAAGTAGTAAAATTCTATAGTTTTAGTGCGTATCATTGACAGGCAAAGGAAGGAGGGATTAATACACAAGACCTATTTCATCAGAAAATGTAATACGAATAGGTCTGCTTAGTATCAGAGGCAATAATTGAAAATGGTAGTACGTTAGCCAAAGTGAATGGCAACTAAATTGGTCAAATCATAGGAAAAACAAAGGAAAAGTCTTAAAAAGCTTCGTACCTAATGATTGGGTGTTGAATGGTACCCAGTAATCCCTGGACCTGAACCTGATGGAGATCCTCTTCATCCAGTAACTTCCATGTCTGTGAAATTTAACATCTGAAAGATGCAGTTCTGAAGAGCTACCCTAGAGGAAACTTACCCAACACAGCACAAACATAAAAATGGAACCAAAGACTTCATAGGAAATAGCTTTGCCTGAAAATAAATACAGGACTTTTTGCCCTAAGGATTTCTGAGACTTCTGTATGACAGAAGGCAGACAGGGGACCCTTGTTCTTCAGAAGCAGCATTCAGGATCAAGGAGATGCTTCAGAGAACATTACAATAAAAGGCGCTAAGCTCTTATGTGTACACTCATGCTTGTATCCGCAGCTATGAAGACAGTAAGGGAGAAAAAGAGAGAGACATAGAGAAAAGCCGTATTAATTTCGCTATGGACTACACACATTTCTGTAATCTTTCTGGAAAATAATAATGGATGTCAAGAGCATGAGGGAAAATGAGAATAGATATGCCCCGTAATCTAGAATTCATACTGAAACTATTGGCAGTTCAAAATTTCAAAATATTTTCCTTCTGTTTTTCGTAAATTGGAATACACTTTTTTTTTCAAATTCATCAAAGCTATTCAGTTTACTTACACGCTTTTTTGTTGGCCACATGTAACAATCTTTCCTCTGTCATTTCTTTTTCTTTCTGGGTATTTATCACCACACTTACACTGTTCTCATCCTCTTACTCCCAGTTCCACCAGTTTAGTCTCCATACTTATAAGCAGATCATCACATATTTACTCTTAGTGAAGTAGCCATCATGATTGTGGTAGTGCACCTTGAGTATGTTAATAATTCATATTGCCCAGTAAAAGAGAATTTGAGAAATATATGGGATCTCTGTAAATTACCTTGAAAATTGATCATATCTAGAACTGTAGAGATCAAAAGGAAGTGCTGGACTTGGGACAGAAAGGTAAGAAGATAGTAGTGCTAATATGAAAGATAAACATGTTTTTTCTTTTGTAGAATTCCTAACGCAACCTCATCTGATATGATTTTTTTCAGTCACTTCTCATAGCCAGTATTCTGCTATTTCTAAAAGAAATTATCCAGTAAAAAGAAAGATAAAATAAAGGTAGTTTTGGATTGTATCGTTCACCTGGAAATGACCCAAAAGAGACTTTATTACTGGATTAGTACATCTTCATTTTCTCTATTTAAGCCAGATTTGCTCCGCAGGACTTAACAAGTCCATGCATGATGAGCCAATGTTTCGTATTTGATGCCATATGTTTCTGAAAACAATTTATCTGTTTTCCTTCATTTTCAAAAATACTTAAGCAATCTACTTTAAACAAATGGTCAGTGTCATGTAGAATGCCCTTGAAGAGAAAGGATCCTTCAGTTTCAGAAACTGAATGGAGTTTCGGATTAATTTCCTAAGAGTCTTGGTAAGCAGTAGACAAGGTAGTCCTACTGAAACAACGCAAAAGGCTGCAGGAGGAATGAGATGGGAAAAACTCCCAAGAAACATAAGATGTGAGTTGACAGAATTGTGATCTATGTGAACTATAATGAGGTTCTAAAAATGCCAGAAACAATATGTGTTATAAAGTAACACACACAACTAACAGTGCTGACGGTAGTCTCAAAAGGAAAGGCAAAGGCTGAACAGATACAGGAATAAAATGATATGGAAAGTTTGCTGTCTGATCCATGGCTGAGATAGACTGGCAAATGTTCCTTGTAATTTGCACTGTAAATACCCCTGTCCCTGTTACAGTGATAAAGGCCTTGAACTATAGTGTTTTAAGTTCCTCATCCCCAAATTCTGGCTACATCGAGCAGACACACACCATGTTTACACTACTTGTAAGAGATCTTTCTGTGGTTCCTACATCTTTGGGAATGCCCAAGCCATGTCCCAGCTATGAATTAGGACAAGTTAGCAGTGTGCAATAGCCCTTTCCTGTACCCTCAGTTACTCAAGAGCGGACCTTTGGAGCATGAGAGCCATCGTGTTCCTTATATGATTATTGGTCTAGATCTCTAGGAAACCAGGTCCAGGAATGCATCCATAATAAGGGTAGTGACAGCCACAGAAGCCTAAAAACAAGATGCACTGCTGAAAAAATCACAATGTTTCTGTCTGTTATAAGACTGGGTGGGAGCTGGCGGTCTTCAGAACTCCAAATTTAATTAACTTCAGTCAGAAAATAAACAAAGAATGGGTATAAGGTGACAAACAGCAGAAAGTAGTCTAGTTTACAATGCAATCAACAGCTAGGAGTCAAAGGTTCGCAGTTAATAATCTGATAATATAGACAAACTGTGTCAAAAATGTCTTGTGACTCTCTTGTTTGCAGTGTAGATTTATCTTGAGAAGGTCTCCTAGTTGCACAAAAGTAGAAAATATCTAGAAGCTTTTTGTCAAGTAGGGAAACATTTCAAAGAGGACTCACTGTCATACCTATATCAGTAATTCTGCTGTAACATGATCAGCTGAAAAGGAATCATGTCCTAGTCCAAATTAGAACTAAGTGAATTGTCCTGTTCAGTGAAGTGTATTAGTCATCATTTTTAACCTAGTATTTATCAGCTGTTAACAAACAGAAGCTGCCAAAACACTGCAGTTACTTTTTTGTTCTCATATTTCCTGGATTTTACAGTATTTATATGGAAAAGAGTACTCTCTTACCTCTGCAGGAATCATGGAAGGCAATTCCTGCTTATGCCTAAATTATTTTAGATTAAGATGTGACTCTTTTTTTTTATCCTTAAAAATAACCATGCTATTCCAAACATCATTGTAGAGTAGTTAATGATAAGCCCTCACTCCTCAGTAGAGACCGGCATAATACTGCATTAGCAGAATACTATTTAGCAATGTACACTGTGCTCAAGAACTGTTGCTACAGTCTATCATGGGCTAAATAAATATTTCAGGCTATATATGACATGTTAACTCCCTAATGTACCTTCAAACCTCATATGGAAAAATGTTTACAGGAAAATGTTATATTGCTCTGCCGCAGTCCAGAGAGCTATTTCAAAAGAGCTTTTGTTTGTTTTGATACTGCATTGTGCTGCTAGGAGAAGTGAGAGAGGAAGATGAAAAACAAGCAAGTAGTTATAAACCACTTTTAATTGAGCCTAATCCTTGAAAATGGAACATAATAAAGTTGCGAACACAGAAAAAGTTTACATCTTGTTTATAAAACAAATAGGTGATGAAAAAATTTAGAGAGGGAAGCGGCAGTGTATTTTAATCTATTTTAAAAGCTTCTGTCAATAACTCTTGACAAGTTAAGTGCTTGAAAGAACCTTACTGAGATTGTACAAGAAGCATCATAACAGAAATTTATTTTTCAAATGACCACAATATCAGTCTTTTTATAAGAAGGGTCTTGCCCATCAAGACATATATTTTTATTTTTCTCTGTGAATAGAGATCCTTCTAGCTGCTATACAACAGATGATCTGAGGGTTTTTAATAACATTAGCACTCACATAAATATTTAGATAATCTTGACACGAATTTTGCAATAAACACTAATGAAGTTGATTTTTTCATTCTCGGTTTTTGTTGAAGTAGTAATAACAATAATAATAATATATCCAACAATCTTATTACTTCTAACTCTAAATTGTTGTTTTCCAGCAATTCTCACCAACCCATTATTTGGCCCATGTAAGTATATGAAAACTAAACTACCCTGTCTCACTATAATGCAATTCCGGGAAGCCATCCAAATCTAGGAATGTTGTTTTATGATGAGTACATCAAAACTGGACAGCTAAATCATCTAATAATCAACTAAGAAAAACACACAACCAAGGAGTTTGAAGCTGAGATGTTATATTTAATAAACATGGTGCCTGATTCCTTGCTAGGAGTGTCAGGGTTTGTACTCTTTGAAAAACTCTTTTCCGTTTGCAGTTGTTTTATTAACAGGCAACAGAGTTCAAATACTAAGAAGTCTTTTATGAAGCCAAGATTTCATCTATGCATGCATTAAAGAGTTTGCAGACAGAGCCACGCCACAGTGTACTGTTGTCTTCTGTTTTAAATCTACCATAGCAAGGCTGCAATTAAAGGATGTCTCATTACCTGCAAAATCTTTACAGTCTAACAGTCTTTTTGCTTCAGTGGTTTACTGGTCTCCTCACCCTGAAATCTGAAGGTTATTTGAAAAGAAACAGACAGACAATTTGTCTTTACAGGAGGAGCAGATTAAGGAAACAGTTTAGAAAGGATGAACTCTGGAAGTAACGGTGCTGAGTGTCTGAAATAATATTGAAAATTGCTTTCTAGTGCTGTTTGCGTTCTGTGGCTTCAAGAACATGCGGTGTGAGATGATGAGTGTCAGCTAATAAACATGATAACTCCAAGAGGGAATCATAAAATGACAGCAAAAACACCTGGTAAGTACAGCAGGACCCAGAAATCCCAGAACTTCAAAATCACAGATTTGTAATGACTGTGGAAGGCAGCAAGATATTAAATGTGCAGCCATTCTTTCACAGGTCTGTAGCAGGTTACTTGCCATGGGAAATAACTTACAAGTCATTTTTTCTTGTTGGGCTTTGCACCTTTGTGATTTTGGGGCTTGTAGGATAGCCAGAACACAGTCGCACATTTCAGGTTACACTACCATTTATGGAGCCTTTATCAAAGAATGATCTTAAAAAATATACTTAGTCTTAGATACAAGACATATTGATTAGCAATAACACCGCTGAAGTTCCCGCTCTCTTAAAATCTTCTTTTTAACCTTTAAGCCATTTCTTGCAGCAAAAAGGTTCAACAAGGTTGCATCAGATGGAAGAAAATACTCATTTAATCTCCTCAAGTATAATTTTCTCACTGTAGATCTCCTCAAAGCCTATCCAAAGACTGAAATGAGCCACATCGTTTTTACTATTTTTGCTAGAGATTGAGTGACAAAGTCCACGCTTTAGAACAAAATCCCCCAGAACTGTAAAGAGTGAAAGTCACAGTTCTTATATACCTTAATATTTTAGAATGATAGGAAGAGGTATAATAAGAACACATACAAATAAACCATAAAACAATCACCTCCAATAAAGATAAAATCTGAAGACTTTCTTTGGAGAACTTTAATAGAATAGAAAAGTACAAACAAGCTGGATGAACTAGATTCAAAACATCCATCATTCCTTGTCTTGGTGTTTAAATTAAGTTCAAATCAATTTCTGATTCATCTGCCCATCACATTCTGTGAGGACGTTTAGAACCTGAGGCTAAAAGTGATGAAACCAATAATTTGTAGAACAACTTGCCTTACCTTTAAGAAGGCACATGAATATCAAAAAAAATGAAGGGGAATAGGGAGAGGGTCAAAGGCAGACAGGAGAAAAGAGATAGAAGGGCAAAAAAAGCTGTGTACTTTGCTGTTCTTCAGGAATATTGTTTTTATATTAAATTTCATCTGCAATAAAGAAATGCCTTTCAAAATATTGAAATGATGGACAGCTGATGAGAAACTGCCTGCTGAAAAGGTGATATGACTGAAGGAGAAGAGAAAGAGGAGAGGAATAGTGAGGAGGAGGGGAAGAGGAGGGGAGGGGAGGGGAAAGGGAGAGAGGAGAGGGAGAGGGAGAGAGGGAGGGGGAGGGAGAGGGAGAGGGAGGGAGAGGGAGAGGGAGGGAGAAGGAGAGGGAGAGGGAGAGGGAGAGGGAGAGGGAGAGGGAGAGGGAAAGGGAAGGAGAGGAGAGGAGAGGAGAGGAGAGGAGAGGAGAGGAGAGGAGAGGAGAGGAGAGGAGAGGAGAGGAGAGGAGAGGAGAGGAGAGGAGAGGAGAGGAGAGGAGAGGAGAGGAGGAAAAAATCCTTTTCCGGGCTAGAAAGTGTTGCTTTCTAACTCTACTTCAACTCAACTCGACACACAACAAGGTAAGTCTAATGAAGTCATTTTATGTACTATTTGAGACTATACAAGACACTCTGACCTCATTAGAGAGAAAAAATCATGAATTAGACATCTGTACAGTGAATTACAAGGCTGAAGAAAACTGTGGCAGATGCTATACAGCATAACATAAAATATAATTTTAGCATTATAAATAAAACTATGACAAAAATTAGAAGTTAAATATGTCAGTTAAAATTGTAAAGGGACAGTAAGAGATTGAAACTGAAGAGTTTATTTGCAAATTAATTTCTGAATAGTTATCTAGACACTAAAGAGGGTGTACATGCATGCATAATTTTGAATCCTGTGTTATGAATTCATTGCATGTCCTGTTAAGCAAGGTAGCGACGGTGACTAATTGTATATATCTATATAATGTTTCTTGGTACTGACAGAGTAATAAAATACATATATTAGTGAAAATATAAGTTATTATGTGGAAGATATCAGTAAAGGTAAATGACAATGAAGGAATTAAAGTACAGAAGAAAAATGTGACAAGGTATGTGTATATCAGGAATATACTGCAGAATGAAACAACAAGCAAGACAGTATGTGAACTGAATATGCTAATGGTAAAGAATCTAAGTGAAGTCCCAGTTGTTACTTTATATAAGCGCTCCCTCTTCCTCCCTTACCTCTTCCAAATTCTCTTCATCACACTCGTATGCACAATTTCAAGAGAAACTGAGAGAGGAGTTTCAAAGTTTTCTTCTGGAAAAAACTTCAAGATGGAATTATAGCAGGCCCAGACTCTCAACTGGTGTAAATCAGCCAAGGTTCCAAAAATCAAAACAGTTTTGGTGATTTACAGTAGCTGAGGATCTGACCCAATATAGAAATTTTTGTTTCATTTTGTTTTGCATTTCCTTGCAGTATGAGGAAGAAAGCACAGCAAGCATATGAGTAGGAAAAAAATGTTATATTACAAGTGATTGAGACCCCTGTTTTCTCCAGATGCTTCTCAAAAATGCAGAAAAGAAACAGAAATAGAAACAGAAAAAAGGAAAAGGAAAAGGAAAAGGAAAAGGAAAAGGAAAAGGAAAAGGAAAAGGAAAAGGAAAAGGAAAAGGAAAAGAAAAAGAAAAAGAAAAAGAAAGCAGCAGAAAAAGAAAGGCATTGTCAGCAATGAGGAAATAATTTACAAACAAAAGAGCCAAAACTGCCATTTCTGTGCCACACTACTGCGGAAGTTTGGCCTGGATACAAACTTCTGGATAATCTGCGACTGAACAGCAACTTTAGCAAGACAAATAAACATCAAAGGATACTTGAGGCCGTAGCGGTAATGGTGCTACCAGTCTCATTTATATTTGTCCTTTGAAAAACTTTAATGAGACTAAAGTTATTTTGTACTAAAAGAGGTGATTTAGGGAGTAGTTTCATAAGCAGTTGATCTTGCTAAAAATCACTACAAACAATTTTTTTTTCTCTGAAAGCAGTTTTATTCAATGGAACAAGGAGATTTTTTCCATACCTTTCAAAGCCTTACAGTAGGTAGTGCTAGCAGATAGAGGAAATGTGGCTGCAGGCAGAAAAGAAGGCAGGATCTTCTTTCAGTGGCAGCGCTGTCCTGATTCAGTATAAGCCAGTTGTGAAACAAAAACCATAGGACAAAAACTATCTTCAAAGAGTGTTTGAATTTATTTATTGACTGTGAAGGATGTTGAAATGTCTAGATCAGAATGATCTAATTCAGGTGTTGCACAAATATGAGCCAAATTTGGTTCTCAAGCTCAAAATTAAGGCCCAAAAGGCATGACACACACTGAATCATATCTTTTCCCCTTTCTGTCCTGTTCTTCTTCTCCACCCCATGCTAGTGATCAACTTCGATAACAATTCTGATAGCATTCACAGACCCGCAAAGAGAAGGACTTAAGATGTGTCCTTCCCTTCAGTATTTCCTATTAATTAATTTGGGCTATATATTATAGTATTCTGGGTGCTATGAACTGCAATTCAGGGCTTTGATTAAAAATACTGCTCATTTGCTCTGTCTACATATGAGAATGGGCTAAGGTAAGGAAAACTCAATTCAGCCTATTATATGTTTCTAAGTTAGGTACAGTCATATTTGAAAAGAAGATGTTAGAGTGATTCATGATAATTCTAAAAAAGTCTAACTTAAATGCCGAAGTTCCCCATATAGTCAATATCCAGGAAAAAAAAAAAAAAAAAAGCTTTGATTGTGGAGCGTCTGGGGAGCCTGAGGTAGATTGCTCTGACAGAGTGACCGGGGTAAACATCTTTCATAGACTAAAGCTCAGAGATCATGAAGCTTATTAAAATCAAGAATTTTGATAAAAATGGTTTGCTCACTTCTTCATGGTTAGAGAAGAGATGCTTCCTATTACTTCATTATGTGCAACAGCGAGGGATGTGATGTGCCTTTGCCAAAGGACTGTATCTAATTCTCTTCCTGACTCTAAAAGCTGTGTTTTGGGATATACAGTTATGCTGCTTCAATACCTGGCACGTAAAGGATACTCTATTGATTTTGTTGTGCTGCAGACTGCTAATCATGTCATCGCCTGAGAAAACCTACATTTCTCTAGACCTGAGAGCTTTAAGAATGTATATCAGCAGCAGGAGAATTTAGAGGCAGACCAGGATATGTCTGAAGAGAAGACAGCCTGTGTTGCTACCTAGGGCTGAACCCTCTACGTTTGATCTCAGTGCAGGCAGAATTAAATTGCCTGGATCTAGCCTACTAGAATTAATTCATTTGGTGCTGAAGCCCTTGACAATTCAACCTTCTGCTAAATGAGAGTTGCTCTGGACTACTTATAAAATCTCTAGCAATGTATATGTACTCTTACTTGTATTATTTCTCCTTCGACAAACTGGAAGAACAGGAAAAAGACTTGCTGATGCCTTATTTTGGCCTGAGATTTCTACAGCACCTTCCTTCCCTTACTTACCCAGTGTAATAGGAAAGAAAATGATATGAAAATCTACTGCGTTTCCAAAGGATACTCTTTATACTGAAGATAAAATAACAGAATCATATATGTTGGAAGGGATCTCCAGAGGTCATCTAATCCAATCTTCTGAGCAATGTAAGTCCACTAGGCTGCTCAGGGCCATGTCTAGACGATTTTTAAACATCTCCGAAGATGGAGATTTCACAGTCTCTCTGAGTAACCTGTTACAGTGTTTGACCGCCCTCATGGCATTTTTTTTCCGTATATGGGAGGATTTTATTTTCTTTTCTTAACCTGTGTTCCAGGTTGCCCTAGTTACCTCTCACTTTCCACTGTGCACCTCTGAGAAGTTTGGGTTAGTCTTCCCTGCACTCTCCCATTAGGTGGTTGTAGGGAACATTAAGATCCCCCTTAGCCTCTCTTCTCCAGGGTAAACAAGTCCCCATCCTTCAGCATTTCCTCACAGAGCGTTTAGACCAGCCACCTGAGTGTCTCGGTAGCCTTTCGCAGACCTCGTTCCAGTTTGTCTTTCCTTATATCAACCCTATGAACAGAAACTGGTGTGTATCATTGGCCCGTTCTATGTGTTCATTGCAGTTATCTTTTCTTAATCAAAAAAGAAAGAAAATATTTGCTCCTTTTATTTACATACTGGATTGTTTACCAGAGCGATACTCTGTTGTCCACTCTGTCTAATGGAACAGAGGTCACACTTGCTTAATTATTAAATGATCAACAAATGTCATAGAAGAGTCTTGGAACACTCACCTAGAAAAGTATTTTGAATAAATTCCAATGAATTATCAACTTCTCTTCATTAGCTGACATGCTGTATACTCTTAATTCTTCAGCTGCTAGGTATGTGGAGCAGCATATATTACTCTATACATACATATATGGACAACTTACTTTAATTTACATTTTCCTTTTTTGTCCAGTGCAAGTAAGTTTGAAAAACTCAGACTGTTTGGAGCCAGAGTTTAATGAAGGGGCTATAGCTTAGACTGCTTTGTTCATTAATTCTAAATTTAGCCCTGGTATTAAAACTGAACATACTGCAGGAAAGTTTTTTTTAAAAATATCATATCCTAACTTTCACAAAATAAATTATTTGTAATGGTCTAGTCAGAATACAAAACAGAGAACAACTGAAAAAAGCTCCTTTTTACAAGTTAGAATATATTTTAATGACTACATTTCTTTAAATCGAGAGTCTACTCTCATTTTGTGATATTTCTGTATTCTGAATGCTTGGCATATTTCATGAGCACTGTGAGGCTTCATAAATGTGTATACAATTTTGCAAGAGAGCAACAAGCATTATTCAAAGGAATGAAACTCATAGGAAAAAAAAGTTTCAACCAAAAAGATTCACCATGCAACTAGCAGAGTCATTTATGGGATCGTGATTTCAAATATCAAAACAGACAGTATGTCTAAAATGCTCTTTTGTTTTAAATGGCAGATTGTTAATGAAAAGACAAAGACTGTACCAAGCTCGGGAGACTGTGCTTAAATTTATTGTATGTTAATGTGTTTATAGAAACCATAAACTGATTCATTAGGAACTGAGAGAAAATGTTTTATAGTTCTTGTAAGGCCACAAGTTCCATAAAATTCCCACTAGATAATCATGAGGGTTTTTTTAAGAATGTGATAAACTCATGTTAAAATATGATTCTCACTTTAATGAATCAGGATTTGGTTAGCACAGAATATTGTATTTTTACTCTATTTGTCTTTCTGTGTCGGGTTCAGTTACTTACTTAAACACAGGCACCTAATTTCATCTGAGGTGCCAGAGGTATCCATGATACGTGTATAGGGCTGGCACCCAGGTTCCAAGACTTCAGGAAGAGCTTCACCTTGCTGAAACAGCAGCTGGAGATTTGCTGGGGTACCCAAAAGCCTCTAAAATGGGACTAGACGTCTAGGTGACTGAAACTCATCTCCAGGCTTATTTTCACTTTCTCTCTCAAATCTTGTATGTCGTCTCTGAATATATAAAGAAAATGTATTTCTATCTTTTATACGTCTCTCTATACACTCCTCTTTCTAGTATCTATTCTCCCATGACAATTCAAGTGAAACATACACACACACACACACACACACACACACACACACACAAACATATCACTAAAGGAACAGTCCTACCATAAAGTCATCCTGTCATCCTGAGGATTTTGTAAAATTTTCCTACGTATTATATTCCAATTATCTTTGACTCAACATGCAGAAGGAAATTACGGTTTCTATGAAAGATGCTCACTGGTGTTTTCCAAAACATATTTAGGCTTCAGATTCTCATATTTATAATACTTTATTTTACTTCTGCTTTACATTTTCTGTTAATTATTTTATTTACTATCTGTTCCGATCAATGTGTTCCTATCTCTAAAGCGACGCTTAAAATTTCTTCCGAATTTGCAAATCTGGTTGTTTATGTCTTGTTATTAACTGACTCTGCTTCTGTAATTGTTATCTGCATGAAAGTTAACAAAAGGAAACATTTCTTTAAAATCTTTAGCTTCCTTTCAGTGTAATTATACACTGTATCAGGCAAAGAAGTTGCATTATCACCCCATGAGACTTTCACTGCAGTTCTGTATCCAAGACGATACTCCAACATGTTCACTAGCCTGTAAGTAGTGAAGATGAACTGAAAATTGTACTGATAATACTAAATACATCATCTATCCTAACAGGAGAAGAGCTTCAAGGAGTTCAAACAGCCATAACAAGTCTAGGAGATTGATTCATATCTTAATATTAGTGTGGGGGAAAAGGGTGTCCGATTTTACCCCTTAATAGGACAGAACACAAATGATGCATCAGCAAAATGAAATATTGGAAAAAAACAGTAATTTGAAAACATTTTTTATAGACCATAAACAAAGCTGAATCTTCCTACTTGGTCAAGCTTTGAATAATTTATAATGGCAGTATCTTTTTTTTCTATGTTATACTCTTCACTGGACAGAAACTTGAAGCATATACAGCCAAATAATAGTTTGAGCATTGTGTGCAAATGGAATATCATTTTAGTCTTTCCAGATGGCAAGGCCTGGACGCAACCCATCTAACTTTGGGCACATAATCAAGGTGCTGCCTCTTTAATTTATGAAGACTTTGCTCATGATCATAAATAAAGGAAGCACAAACCTGATGCTAACAGAAAATGTTAAAGCTTTCTTTAGCTCTTCACGAGTGGTCTGGGTGGATAAGTGGGGCCCAAAAGCCAAAACCCACAAAATAAGAATTATAAACAAGACTTGTCCAAGAGAGCTTGAGAGAGTTTATTTCGAGGAAAGGAATTTAGAAAAAGAATATGAAACAGGAAATCAAACGTAATAGAGGTTATAATATTCACAGTAGGGACCTGGCACAAAAGCTTGATGGTTTTAGGTATCAGTGGATATCTCAATTCAACTTTTCTTCAAAAAGATGTTTCAAGAATACAGTTCACATAACAAAAACATGCATCCTTGAATGTTCTACCTGCTCTTGAAGTTAAAATGAAAAATCTCTAATTCAAAGACAGAATTGAAAAAGAGATTGAAAAATGAAAGAAGCCATGACAATAAATGACGGAATCATTTGGATATACAGCAGTTTCAAAGCAGTAATTCCCAGACATGAGTCAGAAATCCCTCGGGAAAAGCAAACCTTTCATTCTTTCTACCACCTGTTCCTTCATCTCAAATTTATAAAGGACAGATCATTAAGCAGAGAAAGAAGAGATACCATTGCAGCTATTCTGTAGAGATTATATTGCAATTACTTCCACTGGAGAATTACCTAAAGCTAGTTGCTCATTACTAAAGCCCAATTTTAATCTTTGAGGACTTTAGTTAACTGAAGTCAATGAGAGCTCTGAATGCTCACTACAGCTAAATATTACACTACTGAGTCATGGTTTAGAACATATATTTAATTAAATAAATATTGTGCACAATATATTTTAACCATTAAAACTGATGATGACAAATATGGCTATGAAGTCACTTAAACAATTAATATTCATATTGGAATAATCATTTTATATATGTAATTACTGATAAAGAATGACAAAAATATCTAAATTAATTAGACTGCTTCATTCATGAATTGAACTCTTTGTGCTACTTTAGCTGCAGTTCTATTCTGGAGGTCCCACGGGATTTCAAGGCTTTTTGTTTTGACAAATGTATTTTGGGTTATAGAAGTAAAAAAATAAATAAAAGTATTTGACATGACTAGTGTTTCATGCAAGGCTAATTTAGATTTAATTATTTCTGTTTTATTTTATTAATCAAATAAATTTTTCTCTTTATTCTGTAGAAATTGCCTTCTTAATTCCGAGGGAAAACAAAAGTGAAGAAAGATACTAGCAGTAGAAAGGAAACTTGTAAAATCTAACAAGACAAATGAAGTATTTGGCTGTTATCACTGAAGTTCTTCCCATTTCTATTCCTAAAAATATTTATGTTTTTCAGAACTTTGTCTCTCTCACACATTTACCTGCTCATTCTTAATCTGCTTAGCCTTACAGTGAAGTAATCTTCACTGAAAGTGAATTTCAGTAATGTTTGTTCCTATATACGAACCGAGTATTGTGAGACTTATTGTAGACTACAAACACTTACGTCAAAATCAGTTTTCTGGGAAGAACAAGAAGCTTTTCTTAAGTATCATTTAAATACAGCATCCTCCCATAATCAGGATCTGTGCTGAGGTTCATTAAGCAAATAAATCTGTTTCCTACTTGAATACTGAAAGCTTACAAAATAAATCTCTCCATAACTTAACATATTGCCCACATGCTCATAATTTTAAATTAAATTAACTCAAATTACTGTTAGGCTAATTTTTGTAAATAGGTGTTAGGCTGGAAATTTCATTTAAATGAGCCTTTTTGAGAATTTGAGCTCTGCTGACTAATTTTTAACCGGAGAGAATCATTGAAATAAATATTCTTTTCTTCAATGGAACACAAGAAATTCATATTGCATTGCTCCCCTTTGTCCACTGTTAGATCCTTATTCATCACAGTTTATGCATGTGTACAGCTGTACGTGCTGAGATTAGTTCTACTGATTGCTGCATGATCTGATACTTACAGCATTTGACTTAAACACGTAGGTAAAGGTATGCAGAAACAATTTTTTTGTGTATAAGTTCATTTAAAAGTTTAATCCAAAAGTTTTCTTTCATAGAATCTTTCTACCTACAACTGTATTCAGGAAAGATGTATAAAGATGACTTGGAGGTTGCTGAAGAGGAGACGGGTCAATACAGCATGAACAAATTGATTCAATGATTAAAAAATGAATATATGCACTGTGTGTTCCTGATGCATTTTCCCAGCTTTATAATGTAAACATTCAAGACAACTCTTCATTCAATCCAATATTTTAAAATATTTTTATTGTATTACTGTAGTCTTGTACTTTTTAAACTCTTTAGTTATTGGCAGAGTTATACATTTTATTACAAGTGGTGTTTGTTTAAATGAGTGATCTGAACTTGTAATCATAGCTACCATTAGTTTTCTTACAATATATTTTTACTGCATCTATAGTAAAAGAATTATAGTTTCATTACACAGCTGCTTGAGATGCCAATGTATTTTTTTAAAGATGAAGAGTTTTAAAAATCTAAGGCATTAAATAGCAGGAGCAGTCAGATATTTTTAAGGTGGGTGTCATATATTCTCACATTATTATGATCTCTGTGCAGGATCAAGCAGGTGAAGAGCAGAGGAAATGAGACAAAATATGTCAAATAACTCTTATAATTGGCTGAATTAACAAGGAAATTATGAAAAATATAGGACAGTATCTTAAAATACTTTTAAAAGTAGAATGTATGTTAAATTGGTCCCTAATTTTCAATTCCATTTTCTAAAGAAGACATTCATAACTATCCAGATCCCCCACTAATAAATAGATTCAATAGACATTGTACAACTCTTTTTCAGCTAGGAAGCAAAGCGGATATTAATATCCAAGTCAAAAAATAATGATGTGCTTCAAAAAAATTACAATATATATTTGCAGCAGCCAATGAAAGTTACTAAATACCTTTATACAGAATAAAAGAATATTTTTTTTGCTCAGTAAATATTTGTTCTATTATTTATCATCTATTTCATTTAATTATCATCAGTTTTCATCATTATAATTGTATATGCTATCACATGATTTATGCTATCACATAATTTAAACAATTCAATTCTACATGTAAAATCAATGTTTTTGTCTCCATTTTTTATAAAAATATTCCTTAAATAGTTTTAGGGAAAGGAAATATATTCTCCCTCATAGGACTTTTTTTCCCCAAAACAATTCAGAAGAATTGTTATTTACATGAAGATAGTGTGGCCACTTCATTAAGATACTGAAGATATTTTAAGTGATGTTCAGTAAGGCCAATAAAAGCAGATGTCTTAGCACTAGAGATGTCCAAAGTCCTTCAAGATAAATCCCATCCAAAGACTTGAATGCAGGTCTCATAACCTGCGACTGATGCTTTAAAAAATAGCCCTTTAATAAAAAGGAGATGTAACTGCTATTCTCACTTTCTTGAACCATGTTATGTGAAGGTACTGGCATAAGTGTCCCCCTACAAGACATGGTATGAAACTCCAAAAGGGAATTTTATATCTGGAGAATTTTGCTTCTTACCTGCAGCCATGACATATAGTCCCAGTCACGAAAGGCAACTTCTGGCACTCTCATGCCTTCAGAGTTTCCATCTGGCCACCTTACACAATTCCCTGATGATTTTTATGAAGGCTTTTTTCAGATTCTTCCTAAGATTTCATTGACATGTTCAGATGGATCTCGACAGGCTCGAGAAAGGGGCTGATAGGACCTTCATCATGTTCAACAAAGGTAAATGCAAGTCTTCCAAGTGGATAGAATAACCCCATGGAACTGCCAAAATGGGGCATCAGGTGGAAAGTGAGCAGAAGGCCCAGGAGATCCTGTTGGATATGAGTCAGCAGTGCACTTGCAATGATGAGGCCAACTGCAGACTAGATCAGGTTGCTCAGGGCCTTTCCCTCTCAAGTTTTGAAATTCTCCGGGGATACCAATTCCACAGCCTCCCTTGACAATTTGTACCAGGGCTTATCCACTCTATGAATAAACCTGTCCTTATTGGAATTTACCTTGTTGCAACTTGTGATCGTTGCACCTTGTCCTTTCTCTGTGCACAACAGAAGAGCCTGGCTTCACCTTCTCTGCACCCTGTGTGCCCCAGCCACTTATCTAAGTGGCCACTGGCTGGATATGCACCAACATCTCACTGTCTATCTTGTACTGGGAAAGAGACAGAAGTGGACATGGCTCTCCAGATGTAGCCTCGTAGGTGCCAAATAAAGGGGAATAATCACTTTCCTTCTCATGCTAGCTGTGATCTCTCTACTGCAGGCCAGTCTGCAGGTAGCCTTCACCAATGCAGGGGCATAGCACCAACTCATGTTCAACTTCTTGTCCAGCAGGACCTTCTGGATCATTTTCTGGAAAGCTGCTTTCGAGCCTGTAAGCTCCCAGCCTGTGCTGTGAATGGGGTTATTCCATTCCACATGCAAGACTTCGTATTTGCCTTTGCTGGACTTCATGAGTTTCCTCTCAGCCCGTTTCTCCCAGCTATTGATGTCCCTCTGAATAGTAGTCCTGCCCCTTTACATATCAACCCCTTCCCCCCACCACACATACACGCATGCATACACACTGTTTTTGCTATCATCTGAAAACTTGTGTAGGGTCCACTCTGTCCCACCGTCCAGGTCAGGTATGAAGCAGCATTTGCATCTCTACCTTCAGAGATATCTCTCACATCCAGCCACTGGCTGAACTTTATATTACTGATCACAGCTCTGAACTCAGTGGCCCAGCCAATTTTCTATAACTAACAAAGGCAGCGAACAGACACAGCAGTTTGAGCAGCAGTTTGCACAGAAGGATGCCAGAAGGCACCTTCATTTCCCGTAGTAGCGTGTCCTTCCCCAGGTATGGCCATGACACTCCACAGAGCACATTCCCCAGTGGCTGTTTGAGTTGCTGCATCACCTGAAGCTTCAACCCAGACAGACCCTCTGACAGCAGATGCAGCTCTGCAGGTGTCAGGCTGCAGGGAGTGCCCAGGGCCTCTCCGTGGGGCCTGGGCTGACGGTCAGCTCACCTGCACGAGGTGTGCTGTGGTTGACCAGTTGCATCACCAGATAAAGGAGTTACAGGAGGAGGTTAGTAGGCTGCGTAGCATCCGAGAGGATGAGCAGGAGACTGACAGGGCGTTCTCGGAGACTGTGCAGCTCCAGGAGTCCCCTGCCCCCATTGCAGCAGAGTTGTTGGAGGGCTCTGTACCGTGTGTAAAGGTGCATCATAACACTGTTGAAGAGGGCTGGAAGCTGGTGACCTCTCGTAGAAGGAGAAAGGCTCTTGCTCTTCCTCAAGACTTACCCTTGAAGAACAAGTTTAGCACCCTCCAAGCTGAGGAGGAGCTGGGCATGGCTCCAAGGGAGGCAACTGGCCTGGCAGACCCTGTGCCGTGCATGAGCATCCGGAAGAAGCAGCGAGTGATTGTTGTGGGTGACTCCCTGCTGCAGGGGACAGAGGCACCTATCTGCCGACCTGACCTCTTGTCCAGAGAGGTTTGCTGCCTGCCGGGGGCTCGAATAAGAGATGTCATGGAAAGGCTGCCAAAGCTTGTCCACGCATCGGACTACTACCCTCTACTGCTCTTCCATGTGGGCGCTAAAGACACGAAAGGCAAACTGGAAACCATCAAACGGGACTTCAGAGCTCTGGGAATGGTGGTCAAGGGTCTGGGAGCCCAGGTCGTTTTCTCCTCAATCTTGCCTGTGAGGGGAAAGGACGGGAGGAGGAGTGGATGAGTTTTCCAAGTTAACAGCTGGCTGCGCCGCTGGTGTTGGCAACAGGGCTTTGGTTTCTATGACCATGGGACCCTGTTTGAAGATTAACAGCTGATGGGGAGAGATGGGATCCACCTCACCAAGTGGGGCACGCGCGTCTTTGCCAACAGATTGGCCAGCCTGGTACGGAGGGCTTTAAACTAGGCAAGATGGGGGAAGGGGAGTGGTCTAGTGGCAGGAAAGTCAGTAAAACACCGCTCAAGTCAGGATGCCTCCAGCGGGTGCATACAGCCAGGGGAGACAGCATGCAACATGGCTATGGAGGATCCTCTTGCACCTCTCCTGGGAAGCCTGCGTGCTTGACTGGCTCTCTGAAATGCCTGTATACCAATGCACGCAGCATGGGGAATAAGCAAGAAGAGTTAGAGGTCTGTGGGCAGTCGCAGGGCCATGATCTCATTGCAATTACAGAGACATGGTGGGATAGTTCACGTGACTGGGATGCTGTCATGGATGGCTATGTGCTTTTTAGGAAAGACAGGCCAGGAAGGCGAGGTGGTGGAGTTGCCCTTTATGTGAGGGAGCAACTAGAATGTGTGGAGCTCTGCCTCGGGGTGGATGAAGAGCAAGTTGAGAGCCTATGGGTAAGGATGAAAGGGCAGGCTAACATGGGTGACACTGTTGTGGGGGTTTACTACAGGCCACCTGACCAGGAGGAAGTCATCGATGAGGCCTTCTACCGACAGCTGGAAGTAGCCTCATGATCACAGGCCCTGGTTCTCATGGGAGACTTCGACCACCCTGACACTGTTGGGAAGACAGCACAGCTAGGCGCAAACAGTCAAAGAGGTTCCTGCAGAGGATTGATGATAATTTCTTGACCCAGGCGGTGGAGACGCCAACAAGGAGAAGTGTAATGCTAGACCTTGTACTAACAAACAAAGAAGGTCTAGTTGGAGAGGTGAAGGTTGGGGGCAGCCTTGGCTGCAGTGACCATGAGATGGTGGAGTTCAGGATCCTACGAGGAGGGAGCAGGGCAATGAGTAGGATCGCAATGCTGGACTTGAGGAGAGCTGACTTGGGCCTCTTCAGGGACCTACTTAGGGGAATCTCATGGAGCAGAGCCCTAGAAGGAAGAGGGGTCCAGGAGAGCTGGTTAATATTCAGGCATCACTTTGTCCAGGCTCAAGGTAGGTGCATCCCTCTGAGAAAGAAGTCCAGCAAAGCGGGCAGGAGACCTGCATGGATGAGCAAGGAACTCCTGGCAAAACTCCAGCAGAAGAAGGAAGTGTACAGAATGTGGAAAAGGGGACAGGCCACTTGGGAGGAATACAGGGACGTTGTCAGAGAGTGCAGGGATGCGACAAGGAAGGCTAAGGCCCAGTTGGAATTAAATCTGGCAAGGGATGTCAAGGACAACAAGAAGGGGTTCTTCAAATACATCAATAGCAAAAGGAAGACGAGGGAAAATGTGGGTCCGCTGATGAATGGGCAGGTGCCCTGGTAACAAAGGATACAGAGAAGGCAGAGTTATTGAATGCTGCCTTTGCTTCAGTCTTCACTGCTAAGGCCAGTCCTCAGGAATTCCAGGCCCTGGGGACAAAAGAGGAAGTCTGGAGAAAGGAAGACTCTCCCTTGGTGGAGGAGGATCAGGTTAGAGATCTTTTGTCCAAACTTGACATCCATAAATCCATGGGCCCTGATGGGATGCACCCACGAGTGCTGAGGGAGCTGGCGGATGTTATTGCTAGGCCACTCTCCATCATCTTGGAAAGGTCCTGGAGATCAGGAGAGGTGCCTGAGGCCTGGAAGAAAGCCAATGTCACGCCAGTCTTCAAAAAGGGCAAGAAGGAGGAGCCAGGAAACTACAGGCCTGTCAGCCTCACCTCCATCCCTGGAAAGGGGACGGAACAGCCTCCTCCTGGAGGTCATCACTAAGCATCTGGAGGACAAGAAGGTGATCAGGAGTAGTCAGCATGGATTCACCAAAGGGAAATAATGCTTGACCAATCTGATAGCCTTCTGTGATGGAATGACTGGCTGGGTAGATGAGGGCAGAGCAGTGGATGTTGTCTACCTGGACTTCAGCAAGGCTTTGGACACTGTCTCCCATCACATCCTCCTAGGTAAGCTCAGGAAGTGTGGGCTAGACGAGTGGACGGTGGAGGTGGATTGAGAACTGGCCAGATGGCCGAGCTCAGAGGGTTGTGGTGAATGGTGCAGAGTCAAGTTGGAGGCCTGTGGCTAGCGGTGTCCCCCAGGGGTCAGTCCTGGGTCCAGTCTTGTTCAATATATTCATCCATGACCTGGAGGAAGGGACAGAGGGCACCCTCAGCAAGTTTGCTGATGATCCAAAACTGGGAGGAGGGGCTGACACGGCAGAAGACTGTGCTGCCATTCCGAGGGACGTGGACAGGCTGGAGAGGTGGGCGGAGAGGAACCTCCTGAAGTTCAACAAAGGCAAGTGCAGGGTCCTGAAACCTGGGGAAGAATAGCCCCATGCAGCAGTACAGGCTGGGGGCTGACCTGCTGGAGAGCAGCTCTGCCGAGAAGGACCTGGGAGTGCTGGTGGACAACAAGTTAAACACGAGCCAGCAGTGTGCCCTGGTGGCCAAGAGGACCAATGGTCTCCTGGGGTGGGAGCATTAGGCAGAGTGTTGTCAGCAGGTCAAGAGAGGTGATCCTGCCCCTCTCCTCAGCCCTGGTGAGGCCTCACCTGGAGTACTGTGTCCAATTCTGGACTCCCCAGTACAAGAGAGATATGGCACTACTGGAGAGAGTCCAGCGGAGGGCTACCAAGATGATTAGGGGGCTGGAGCACCTCTCCTATGAAGAAAGATTGCAAGAGCTGGGCCTGTTCAGCCTGGAGAAGAGAAGACTGAGAGGCGATCTCATCAAGGTGTACAAGTATCTGAAGGGAGGGTGTCAAGAGGATGGGGCCAGACTCTTCTCCGTGGTGCCCAGTGACAGGACAAGAGGCGACGGGCAGAAACTGAACCACAGGAAGTTCCGTCTGAACCTGAGGAAAAACTTCTTTACACAGGTGAGGGTGACATAGCACTGTAGCAGGTTGCCCAGAGAGGTTGTGGAGTCTCCTTTGCTGGAGATACTCAAAACCCGTCTGGATATGATCCTGGGCAATATGCTCTAGAGGTCCCTGCTTGAGCAGGGGGGTTGGACTGGATGATCTCCAGAGGTCCCTTCCAACCTCAACCATTCTGTGACTCAAGAATAAATTGAAAAAAAGAGTTAAACAATATGGCTCTTAATTTTAATGTATGCAAAACCAAAATTTCATTGAATTATACGGAATTAGAGCTCTACATAGATAATCTCAAGTCATATCTATTGTTAATCTTATTGATTACTAATGTGAGTAGTTGCATTAGCATTAAGTGGATTATCCACCGTATGCATTATTCTCAGTGGTAAGTATTTATAAGATCAGATTCTAAAATTTCAATTACAATTTTTCCTTATTGACCTGGCCTATAACCTCATTTTGGAAAGGACATTATGAAGCAACCCCTAATTGTAATATTTAAAATATAAGCAGTACAACAGCAGATGAACTAGAAATGCAATGGAGAGCAACAGTGTCAATCCTCGATAAGGCTGCCAAGTACTTTAGTAAGGAATGGTGATTATTTTCTCTCCGTAACACAATGTATAGTGGAGGCAGCTCACTAAAAATTCTCTGTAGGATTTCTAAGATTCTCATCCCCAAGGAGTTTTCATTCTGAAGAGTGTACAACATAGATATACAGTTTGCCATAAATCATTTTTACCTTGTCTATTTCATTAAAAAGGAAATAAAAACTCTAAGAATTATATACATGGAGGCAATGGGGAAAAGTCTCACCAGATACTTAAGTCCATTATATCTTTATTACAGCATACTAGAAAGGTGAAGAATTATTCCCTAGTTCAAGGTCTAAACCAAGAAATCCTCTAAAATTTAACTGCTACACACTAAAAGGCAGTATATTTGAAAGCTCGAAACACTTATCTTATTTGAGAAGTGCTACGGATACACACCGATTAACACTGAAATATATCGTTGTGCCATGATATGCAAGTTATTGTGTTTCTAAATTATTAATCTTCTTAAACCAAAGGCTGTCAATTTGAATTCCACCTCTTTGCATTATCAAGCTACATTATTTATATGTCAAACTCCCAACCGAACAAACCTAGAGAGGAAAATGGGAACTGTGTTTAATCTTAGTATAAACATTTAGTCTGTTTATATGCAGTTTTACTTCTAATTCTTCGCTTTTGTGCCACTTATGGGAAAAAAATTCCCTCTATTTCAGAATTTTCTGATATTTTTAGACAAAGTATCTCCATTTATTCAAATTAAAAATATTTTTAAAAAGGATCAGCTCTGAAATGTCTCTCCCACCTAAAGGCATCTAAATTCTGAAATCATATCAGTTTTACTTTCTGACATTTTCTGTAATACAAATTTAATTCGCTGATGAAATTTAACTTTGAGTTTGAAAAAATACTTATCATAGAACAAAAAAAATTACAGATTAAAAAAGCCTGATGACATAAAAGAATTATGGAGTCACTTTTTGGTTTGGAAGTTTATGAACAGTTTGAGATTTTGACTTTTTTGTCTTTGATTTCAACCAGAAGAGTTTTGTGGTAACAGCAGTGTTCTGGTCAGAGCAGAGGGCTGAGCTGGGCTAACCCAGTTGAGTTAGAGGCTTTAACATTGAAAGTACGATTCATTCACCTAAATACAGAAAAGGAATTGATTCCAGCAGGTCTTGTACTTTCATACATCACCATACCAGGTATTCCTTCAGGTAGCACACACATACTCGGCGTCAGGCTACAAAAACAGAAGCATAGAGCAATGTGCAACAGAGTTCTCATTATCTTGGGCATCTTGTAAAGGAATATTGTTTATTGAAGAACCCGAACCTGAAGCTACCGTAGGTGAGGGGGTTCCTTGGCCACCTGCAGGAATGTGGCAGGCTAGCAGTAGTTCGAACACGACAGTTTGGCCTTGCTCAATCCGGCAGCCAACACGTGGCTGCTGCAGCTCTGTGCCCCCAGGTCCAACCAGTAGTGAGGCTGAGCATGTCTTCCCAATAGGCACATATGGACAGACAGATAGACAGACAGACAGACAGACACACACACACACACACGTAATACACACACACATGACTGGCTACCACAGACTAGCATAGGCAGAAAACAACGCCTCCACCAGCACCCACCTACACACCCACAATCATGAACAGCATGGACAGCCTGATGCTGTTCCTCCACTCCAGCTGATTGGGATTGAAGTCTGCTAGTGGTATCTATACATGTGTTTGTATGTATATGCGCATACAAAAAGTGGATCACACCAATAGCTGGCCTTAGGTACTTAGTCTATCCAGTGGCTGGCCCCCGGATCCATTGGTCTTCCCATTTGGGCTTGTGAGCCCGCAAAGTTTGTGTCCTCTTATCCTACTTGCCGCCTAACCCATCTTAGGGTTTGCTAGCATGCACTCACAATAGAGAATACACCTACATAGAAGATAACAAAAAATATGATTTAATGAGAGCATAGGATAGATTTAGTGATCAAGCACAAGACTCAGTCAGACAAGTGTACTGACCAAATGACCTATTTATACTTTTATCCCCTTTTCCGTCAATTTTCTCAGACTCATTCCTCCACAATCTAAGTTAATACCTCCCTTTTCCTGCCTTTGGTCCTTCCCCCATTCATCCCAACACAGGTCTTGCTCATTCTCATAATCCCATTAAAATATCTCACAATAAGTTTTAGATAGATCTAAAATGCTGTTCCCCCCTGCATCCTATACTCCTTTAGGCAAACGCCTCTCCTCTTCAGTCAGGGCATTTAGGGAAGGAAATTTCTTTCCTTGCCTCATCTTGAGGGGTTTCACACCAGGACAATGGCTCATTGTTCTCCTTTGACAGCCCTGGGAGTAGGGCTGTCAGGCTGCTCCTTGCACTGATGGGGTTGTGGGGCTCCTTGGCCTATCATGGTTCCTCTGCTCCTTGCCAGGCCTCAGTGGTTACAGTGATTAGCCTTTAATTATCTAATATACCCTGAGCATTACTGTTCAAAGTACTAAAAACTGAAAGTTCATTGGGTCAGATGGGAAGTGGGGTGCTTACAGGGTGTGAATAGCATGCCTGAGAGGCTTGGGAGCAAGTAGTCCTGCACAGGCCACAGCTGTACTACGAGCTAGGGATTATTCCAGCAAAAAAAAAAGTTTGTTTTAAAAGGGGCCAAAAAGGAAAAGAGTTGAAGTACGGTACTCTGAAGCATACGGCTCAAGGAATGTGGAGCACTCCCTGGGGCACATCATAAAGCCATACATTAGAACCAGAGGCTGGTAGGAGCCATTTAAACTCTCCTTGCCACAGTTCTCCATCTGTAAAATGGCAATAATAATACTGCCTTATCTCAGAGGCAGCTCTGAGAACTTAGGATGTGCTCTTCAGGAACATAAAACTCCATACACGTAGCAAGTAATCACATGGCTCAGCCTCAAGCTATTTGGGGGGAGAGTGAAGTCAGTGGTAAGGCTAGGCTTCACTATTTACTGTTTTCTTTTTCTGTTGGTAAAGGAGAAAGGATAGCAAGCAAGATAATCTTTCTTTAAACCATGAGCTTTCAGACTTTCAAAGGCCTGCTGATGATTGTGATGGTGTATAGTGAATATATAGAGTTATTTAAATGACTTGCTTTTTGGCATGCTAAAAAAATTATTTCCCATCATAAAGATCAAACAACTTGTTAGAGAATTATAGAGGACAAATATTACAAATTGCCTTGCAAAGTAGCATATCATGGAGTTCCTCTGCCCACAGTGGTTACAAGAGCACAGCAGGAAGCAAGCACCTGTTTGTATAAGCAGGACAGACAGCATTTTCCTTAGATAATTAAATAATTAAATTAAGTTATAATCATTATGGCATTGGAAAAATATCTTGTTAGCAGTGTATAATTCACATATATTACATTGACATTTACGAGAAGCAGCTGGTGATCAGGTTAATATAGCATATGCCAACTTGGTGAAATAAAGTTCCGTCTTTGCACCTCATAGAAGTACTATGCAACATGACAGCTGAAAGCAACAAATGGAAATGGAATGGACATAAATTTTCACATGGAATTTTTCAATTTAAAAAGTCATGATTTATTGAAACAAACTCGCTAAGAAAGTGTCACTGAATTTTCTGTGTAAAAAATAAATTTGTAACTATCAGAGCTTTTATAGCTTTTTAAAATCTATTTTCTGTTCTTCCACAGAAAAAGAACTTTAATATTAAAACATAGATATATTTATAAAGCAAGAAACAAAAGCCAAAACTGAAGTGAAATGTTGTAGAAATTATTGCAGCAGAATATTTTGATTAATCTTTGTAGATGTATTTCTTTCTTGGTTTTCATTAAGATACATTTCTTCTGTATTCAGTGTTTCTTCCCAGCTCGGAAATGAGTAATTCAGTTGCTTAACCACTGGCAGCTAAAGCCATTATAGATACTGTAGTATGTTCCAGATACTTGCATGCAGCTAGCAGGTCTGATGAAGAATCATGGCAGACCAGGGCAGCAGAGGGAATCCACACAAGGCATCTCAAAAGGGCTCTGCTGGTTTATGTTTAGGTAACTGAAGTCCTTTGTGTCTTTGTTACTTCAAGATGGAACTATTTACTGATTATATGAAAACATACCTTCATATATAATTATGCTCCTTTCAACTTTTGTTTGCTTCTTGCCAGAAACTGAACAGAAAACTCCCCTCTCCTTATGTCAAAAGCAAAATGAACATAGGGGTTTGCAAAAAGTTGACCTACTGCTACTCTGATCAAAACAGCTACAAGAACATTTCAGCTGCTTGTTTGTTTTAATAAATTTCCTTTACTGATCTCAGGTTTCGGTGGGTGGAACTTGCAAATTGAGATGTTGATGTCTCGCAGTATTTTCCTTTATAAAGTAAAAATGTCAAACAGGAATTAAGGAGAAAAATATTATGCAGAATATATATTTTATGTATGCATCAGAAAGAAAGCAACAAAAAAGATAAACTCTTGTGGAGAGAGTGTTGCTCTGATTTTATTTTTCATGTCTATCCCTCATTTGATATTTTTAATATCAAATGCATGCATTAATACATGAGGAAATCAGCTATGGAACCTTTTTTAGTGTGATAGGTGCTTATAGAGAGGAAAAGTGGTAGAAATATTTGGTCAAATAAAAAAAAAATAGCTACTATTTTTGTGCATAGTGATTAGTGTTTTAATTCCATAGATCATAACCTTTACTTTCCTTATGAGTATCTGAAACTAAAATTGAGACTTTTTAAAAACCTGGATTTTAGTCTTGCATTTATGCTTACTACTCATCAAGATTGTCTGGGACCAATCTTCGTATTTAAATCATACCAAAGTAGAAAATGCCATGAAAATAATATAAAATGTAGAAATCTGGTTTCAGTTTATCGTTAAAGTTTCTTTATTCCTAGCAGCATAAATTTTTAAGTTTTCTCTAAACTAATTTTAAACATATTCTTTCCTTCTTCTTGGAGATACATGCGCACACACACACACACACACACACACACATACATACATACATACATACATACATACATACATACATACATACATACATTTATTTATACTCAAACATCCACAAAGACACACACATGCTGGATCAGTCAAGCATTTACAGGCCATGCAATTAGAGAGAGTTCCAACAGTATCTCCAGTGTATCTGGATCACTCAGAAGAGTAATGTAGTTGCAGAGTCCATCATTATAATGTCCTAGAGTTAAAGAAAGTCTAAATATAGCTACCTGAGTATCTTACTTTGAGGTCTGAAAGCACTGTGTGGAGCGTAATCTAGATCCTGACACAGACAGCATTTCCCATTAAGATACATTTACTTGGTTATTTATACGTATGGCCTCACTGTTCTGTTTAGGTAGCTGACAATATACAAGAGAAAACCTCAGACAAAATGGGAAGAATTCGTTAATATCTTCCTTCTCGCCCCTTACAAAAACTTTCTAATTTTGTGAATGTTTATGCATTTTTTGCCTGAATACTTCAAGGAGATCCAGCAAAAAATGCACTAAAAAATTTAACCACTGCCTCCAGTGTTATTTCATTCAAATTAATGACTGCTCAGAACCAAAATCCCAAATCTAAATACTTTTATTCTGTGGAGATTTGCAACTTAATAATAGAGTTTTAGTTTCCATGGTGGTCCAACCCACAGTTCTGCATCTCAGCTCTTTCCAACTCTGGACAAATGAGGACACAGAGCTGAAATATGTAGCACCAACTATTTCTCTTTGCAAGCTTTAAAATGGCAATACTTTCAGAGATCTTCATCAGGTTTGAATTAACGATACAAATAAACAAATGTTTTCCGAACAGATAGACTTTATTTCAAATATAGCTCCTTTCCCAGTCAGAAGCACATATTTTCAGCCCTACTAGCATTTGTGGCAGGTGTTACATATTAATTCTAGCTTCATAATGAAAAATCTTGACTGTGAACAATAAAAGGGTAAATGGATGACAGCATGCATAGTTATGTTTGTAATGGCAAACAAATGCTCCTGAAAATGTATTCTAACTGAACTAACTTGTGGAAGGACTTGAAGGTCAGTTTGAGACAAGGGACTTTGTAAATGAAAGAAGTCACATTGTCCACAGAGTTGCCTTGTCATACGAAGTATTTGCTTTCAGAACTGACTCAAAGACACTTCCTTTCCAGCACAATGCATTCTTGATTTGTCAGGAATTTGACACACACTATTAAAAGTGGATCCTGGTAAGTGTCTTCACGTAGCAGGTTCTGCTTAGCAGCCCGCAGAAGTGTCACTTTTTGTTAGGAGCTGCTACCCTGTCCTCTTGTGTGATTACACATAGACAACTATACTGGAGGATATCAGTTAATGAAATTAATGCTGAAAGTGAAAGAAAACCTAAGATGGCTGCATGACAGCGCCACAGTACATCTGCCTACCTTAGGACATGTTAGAAAATAAAGGTACCGCTCTGGCTGTTTCAACTGGTTTCATTATATTATAATTGTTATGATGTGCTTGCAAATCATTTTAAATGGCTGTAGAAAGAATGTATTACTTCTATTTAATTTATCAAACATGTCTAGATTTACTGTTCTCCTTTTCCTCTCCCTTACATAACTTGCACGTGTCTTCTTAACTTCCTGTTATGTCATAATGATGATTTCTTCCAGTGTTTCCCTTCCTCAACTTGCATATGTGCTGGCTTGTATAATCTAATATGCATTGGCATCCATAGGCACTATATATATTAATAACAACAGTTAGCAACTGAGTAAATATTGCAAAATAAAGGGATTATTGGGCCATCACACATTTGTAGTGGCACTAACATTGTTCCACCTGTGTATTTTACAAGAGCGTTCTGGGGTTATTTGTTGTTGAAAGAAGGATCGGTCACTGGCACCAAACTTGCTGAAGCATCTGCTAGATCATACCGAAATCATCATGCATGCTGTCTTTGGTAGGCAAAGCCAGAGTGTTACTGGAGCTTCTGAACAAAGTAGCATTTGTCAGTAATAACTGAGTATTTGGGCAAGGATGGGTCCTCCAGCATCTCTAATACAACAGCTGGATTCTAGAGGAGCATGAGAACCCACTGACTCCAGAAAGCGGCTTGGCTTGTGAGGTTTCCCAAGATGGCAATTCCTATTGACCTTGTTGGAGACAAATACTAAGCAAGGTGAACCATTGGTTTGACCGGGGAAAGCACTTCTTGTGCTCTTCTTATGACAAGGCCAAACCCAAATTCCCCAAGTTGGGGGGGGAGGTCCCATTCCTCCACCTCACCCTGTGTTTAGAAGGTTGTATGGGAGGGGAGAATGGAAAGACAGGCATTCAGAGGAGTTTTCTGTTGAAAACTGAGCTCTCTACTGCCAAGTAGAAAAGATTTGCTATATAAGAAGGAGCTTGACTTCACAGTCCAGTGCTCAAAGCACTCCATTGGACTGTGTAGTCCTGGATTATGCTCCCTCTTTTACATTTTACGTTAAAGAATCACTGATTTAAAAACACTAATAGCAATATAAAGTACTGATTCACAGCTAGATTCCTTAGCCACTAGGGTGCTAAGTATTGCTTTAGGCTTTTAATTCTAAAGACAGACAATTAAGTAATCTGGGATTGTTATTAAATAATAATATAGATTCTGTACGTTTTTAACTTAGGCCCTACATGGCTCAGTCCTACAGAGAGGATAATTTATGATAATCATAATCTTTGTTATTATCATACAAGTCCTTTTATTTCCCCTTAACTCAGCACTCATCATTATAACTTTTATAAAGTTATTTTAGCCAATATTCTGTAGGACCTTAAATCATAGGGCATACAGGGATTAGGAAGGGGATGTAATGTAGCATATAAAAAATTCCATACATATTTGTCTTGGTATTGTTTATCTCACTTCCTTTTCTACTCACTCAGTCAGGATGTGAATTCTGCATGATTTTTTTTATCTTTGTGTCAGAGAAACCAGAAGGGAAGCTATCACACAGTGTACAATATATTTTCACCTGTTGTTTCTCAGGTAAAGAGTGCAGTTACGCACATTTGGCATTATTTATCTTGATAATTTGTTAAAGCTATACTTTCTGGAGAATAATGTGTTATGCTCCTTATGCTCATGTAGACAAATTAGGGTTGGTCGGTATGGAAGTCCTTAGGAGAGACATAAAGCTGTCTAAGAGTTGTTTGGCATTTGAATATAGGTCATTATACAAATCTGAATCCTCTTGTAAAATAAATATGTAAAAATGGTACAGATACAATATGTTTCCTATAAAAGCTATATTTCGCATAATTTAAAATATACAGCTTCCTGGATCCAGTTCTGTTAACGGAAAGGTAATAGGAGATTTTCTGTTTCTGCCACTATGGAAACACTACATTATCCTTCTTTCTACACCAGTGCTTCCGAGCCAAAGCCTTTTTTAATCACAGACCAACTTACCCTTCCAAAAATTTAAAGATTGCCTTGTGCAATGTTGACAGAATGGTTTTCATCTTCTTACAACCTATCAAAAAACTAAATTACGCATGGAATTCTTTCTTATTATTTTTGCATTTTCCCATTTTGATTGTTTCCTTGCCTGTGTGTGAACACGTGTCATTTCATGAACCATTTGCTGATATGTTACAGATCATCAGTAAACCAGAGATCAGGGGTTGAGAAATAGTCACAGATCTGGCTGCTCCAAGGGCTTCTTTGATTAGTCATTTCTTCTCAGATGAAGCCTCATGAGTAAGACTAGGTGCTCTAAGTCTTTGGGAGCTAATCTGTATTTTGCTAGAAACCGCCTGATAAAGCAAGGGTCCAAAAGCAGCATCCTGTTACCATCCATTTTCATGCATACACAAATACACACACACACATGCCCACAATGTATTTTTCTTGAGGCTTAATGGAAGTGGGGTACATAATAAGGTGGCCTGATCACAAGATGATAAGGGTCTCTTTGAAGGTCCTAAGGGCTTATAAGTTGTAAAAGGCATTCATATAGCTTAGCACCTGACCCTGTGGAAAGTCCTATTATAGAAATCTTTTTCTGCAGCCATGAAATTTGTAATTTTTCCCATTGATTTCATTGTAAACCGTACTGTAGTTTTATAGTGTAGTAAATAGGACTAGCAGAAAGACTGACATTCATGTAAATTAGTAGACGACTAGAAACTAATAATTATTTCATTCTATACTCTTAATATATTATGAGATGGGGTTTTGCACTATTTTAAAAAGTATGAGAGAAATGACATGAGATGGTGAAAATATTCCCTGCTAAAATCCCCAAGGAACTCATTATAAAGATGAATTGATTACAATATTGAAAAAAAGAATGAAAAATTAGACTGAAAACAAAAGTGAATATCACATGGGTTTTGGCCTTATATTATAGGGGTTTTTTTATATGCCCTTGTTTCATTGTATTTTGACATTTTTGTTACTGGGCCATCATTGAAAATTTATTTATGATGCCAGAGAGAATTTGAAAAGCAGTAGAAAGGATTGAAAGAAGTATAATAACATTCAGAGAGCTGAACTGATATTTCAGAAAAAAATGAATTTGCTTGTTGCCCCTCAGCAAAATTCTGGTTTGATAATTCTACAACTATCCTGAGTATAGACACGATGCTGAAATATAAGGCGAACACAGAAAAAACAAAATGCCAAAATAAGTGGCCAAAATAATTCTTAGGTAACAAGAGCAAGGTTTTTATAATTTTTTTTTCTGCTTAAAACCTTTGCCAGTTGTGATATAAAGCCAGCAAACTACAGGAAAAATAGTTTTTATTTTTCTTTAACTTAATTTAAGAAAAATTCACAGGCAGAACTGATTTTATTTCTTTAGGAGGAAGCAAGTGCCTAGCATATCTGAGCTTATTTTGAAGGTGCCTGTCAGCTCTTGAGAGATGGAGTTTGGTAGGGTACTAGCATGGTACTTACCGTCCAGTAGAGTAGTGAAGTGTTGTTCAGAGACGTGAAATGCCTTAGGACTGCAAGAATCTCCCTGCTTCTTTCTGTTGCCTCAAAACATTATACTGATTTTACATAGAGTCCTGAATTGCAGCAATGTAGGAGAGAAAATGAATCTTAGAAAGTATCTATATAGTCGTGGGAAGGAAAACATGACCTTCATCTGCCTTCCTTTAAGCTGATATCAGCTTACATAAACCCAGCCAATCTACACACTGTGATGCTGTTGTTAACATATTGATTTTTCAAGCTAAAGCAACAGTGAATATTTATATTACTCAATCAGCATTCAGTCAACATATGCAAAAGAAGTGAAAAGTGTTTTGACTCAAATGCTTTTTTTTTCTTAACAGGAAGATTAATTTTACATATTAGCTATGGGAATTTTTTGCTTAAATTCAAAGGGTTTATTTGTTGCTAATAAAATTATATTTATCACATCAAATTATAGTTACCTGGCTGTAGATGAAGATTTTAATATGCCTAGCCGTATCTAAGTGGTTTTTTTCCTCTCTCCTACTAAAATTAATTTCCTATGATCACTAAGGAAATCAATGATAAATAAGGCTAGTTCATACTAGCACACTAAAAATGTGTTCTACTGAATTTAGAGGGGTATTATCTCTTATTCTATATCCAGGCATTGAAAGATCATTATGTTATTTAAGTGCAGAATCCAAACGCTTAGCGTGGGATTCAGTTCCTTAAACATAGATCTCAAATGCCACTTGAGGTGCCTTGGGGTATTCCTCCTGGTCTCCAGATGCCTCTTTAAAAGAGCATGGGCTATCCATAGGTAGCCCATCAATCAACTAGTCCTGTAAAGAGATCTGAAATGCCTGTAGGTATCAAAAATGGTACCTGCTGCCATGTACGGACACCTGAATCTTACCTCGAAGTCAGTGTTCACATAAGTGTCCATGTTCCCATTGCAGTTGGATGAAAGCTGGTATCATTTTGTCAGCTGCATCCCTCTGTAGACTCTATTGACTACAAATCAATTGCTAAGATATTGATAAGTGGCACCATTTGAGATGACCCCAGAATATTCCACTTACCTGTCACTGTTCCAGCATGGCATGTGTCTTCCATAGATCTTGTGTCAGATCTGCCAAGTGAGACATCAAAAGAGGCACCCTTGGGCGGGCACCAGAATCAAGTCTAAAATCTTCCTCAGCTACAGTGTCATCTTGTGGATATTAGCTTACAAGCTGACACTGAAGTGCGGGTGTCTAAATCTGCATTGCAATTTGTCTGCATTGGCAATAGTCATGTTATCTTTAAAAAGGATACTACATTCAATTTCCCCATAGTGCCTGGTATTCGTGTTATTTTTTCTCAGTCATTGACTGGTAATAGAGTATGACTTGAAAACAAAGCCTCAGGTGACATTGTACAAAATAGAACAAAAGGAAAAAAAAGCAGCATTAATAAAGAAAAGATAGTCAAAATAGTTAATTGAAGTTTCTCTCTTGCAGAAGAAAATTTCCCTGTAAAGCGAAAACAATCTAAATTGCGTTACTGTTGGTTACAGATCTGAGATTACAACAAGCATTAAAGATAGAGACCTTCTCAATTACTTTACATTAAACTCCATATTTGTGGCTCATGGCATTTCTGCTTAACAAAATCTTTTATCTGCTGGCTTAAAAGGAAAAATACTTGTTTCTTTTTTTAACAAAAAAAATCTTTTTGTCAAATAAGAAATTCATTAATTCACATTTTAACTTTCTCATGTAATTGGGAGTAGATAGGAATCTATATTCTTTATTCACTCTGTTAGGCAGTCACCACTTTTTATGCATCACAAAAACTTAAGTATAGCAAGTACCTGCAGCTATTTTGCAGCAGATGGCTATAGTCAGTGGCTGATTTTTTTTACTGTTATTTTTAGGTGCATAGTTCTCAATTCAACAGCTCAAATGAAAAGAAATAAAAACAAAAGCCCACTGACCGTTTTGGACAGTATAATTTGTCTTTTTCCTCCCTGTGGCTTGTAACTGCCATAGCTTCATCACTAGAGCAATCACTATTTCCTCAGCTTGGTTAGGATTTTTTGGGTTGGTATTTTTCAGTATTGACTCTTCCTTGATAGCTTTTGAATTAGAACTATATTTGTTCCCTGCAGACATCCTCTCCTCTGGAAGCATCTTCTGCTGATCAGCTTACGACTTCTTTTCACAGCTTCAAAAAAACTTGCAAACAATTCAGTGATGTTTCGAGCAGGGCTGGGACTCAGCAACGTAATACGCAGATGAGATCTGTCTAAACACATTGCAATCTAAAAATTATCCACCTGGGCTGAAGAGCTAAGAATGAGACAAAGTAGTCCAAGCCACCTTAGACAACTTCTGGCTCGTTCTTTTTGAGAGGGAGGAGGGATCCAGAGATGATCAAGGATTGCTCGAAGAGGCTCTGTGGTCCTCTGTTGATCAATAATGGCATTTAAAGGAGATCAGAAGAACAATATTGTCCTCAAATTCTGGGGGTTTTTTTACCACTGGAGTTAGATACATAACTGCCTATAAAAGTGTATGTATATACATATACGCACGTATGTGCACAGATGCAAGTCATTAGGAATCTTCAACTAAAAAATGAATAACCCCCAATCAGGTTCTACATAGGCAGAGCAAGAGGTGATCCTTTGTTGCTTTTATAGTTATATCTAGATGCAGCCTACAAGGATGCTGTCTACCTGTTGTGAACATAGTGCACAACAGAAACGGCAGACTGGGCCTGAGGCAATGTGGACTTGCCAGGGCAGAGACCCTAACACTCTTTAGGATTAGCTAAAGGTGCCTCTCTCCACTGTCTATAAATAAAGTCATAATGAATAGTTTAAACTAGATGTTTAACTTTCAGACAGTTAATGTCAGCTGAGCTGAGCCCTACCCAAGTCTTTTTGCTAGTCAGAAGTACATAGATTTGTACTTCCTCCCCAGAGGAGTTACACAAATGAAGAGAAACTATCCCAAAATAAGAGTAGACATCATTTAGTTCAAATTCTGACACTATATGTGACAGAACAAAAGGTAGACAAAACTGACCAAGTAACAGAGTGAAAATTAAATAAATATATACAGAAGTTCCAGCTCACTGAAACAGCAGAAAGTGCTGAGCAAGATATGATTTGTCAAAAACAGTTCAGACTCATACAGAGGAGAAATTTAAAGGAGGAAAAGAAGACATTTTACAAAGCTTTATTGAGTTATCCTGTGCACAAACACTGAATGAAGGAGAGCAAACTGGTGCCTGAGGAAGAAATGAACGCTCAAGGCTGTTTTCACTAGTGGAACAATGTCACAGCTTAACAGTTATCAGATCTACTAATCAAGAGTTAAATTGGAAAAAGCCGTAAACAAAAATGAGAGCTTGTTCTTCTTGCTTAGGTAGAGAGAAAACTGTATTTATTAAATTCTAGATTCATAATGACCCTGGTTTTTTTACGCTAAAGCCACAGAAAAAAATTTTTCACTGCAATTCCTTTACTATTCTTTATATAGGTTTAGTAGGCTCTTCATGGAGAAGTGAAAACTTCTCAGATCTGATACTTTGGATTTGTGAAGCTTAACTGAAGATCAGTAGTTTCTGCACCACACTGAAGAAGGTACTGTTGGAGGGCTTTGCATTCAGGAGTCATCTGAAGTACAGGTATGGATGAAGAACCACTTCTGTAAAGCTAAGCTCTGCCCCTGTAAATTTAGGACCTTCATATGACCAAGGTGAGCCTATCCCAAAGTCTTCATGGATCTTTGTTTAACACACACTTTCTGTTCATCAGAATTCAGTTGTTAAACTGTCCACTTCATTCTAGAATAATACATTCTACAATAAATTAAGAATTATCTAAGAAGTGTCTTAGAAGTATGTTAGAAATCACTCATACTTTGCGGGTTCATTGGCAGGTACATTATACAGCCTTAGGCTTGCTCTTGCCAACCTTGCAAACTGTATTTTACCTTTCCCTTTTGCACTTTACAACTTGTTCTAATGGAGTCTAAGCTAGTGTGAGTGCTGTGGGAAAGGGCGATGAAGGGAACAACTCAAGATGAAAACGCTGTTGCTGCTTTATTCTAGTCTGTAGCATACACAACTACAGAGTCTGATAAATACATAATTAAAAGTAGAATAAAATCGTAAAAGACAAAAAATCACAAGATCTATAAACCATACTGAATAAAATATCAGGTTAATTGCTTGCTTTAACACCAGTTTTCCCATACAGACTATTAAATAGAATAATGTCTTGATAGCTGGGACCCAAGGTATCTTAATTCTATCTGTCTAGTTTCAACAGCATCTTTTATAGTCATTTTAAAGTTGTTTGGAGAATTGAATTATTCTTATTCCTCCTTCTCCTGCACAGTAGGTGAGCTAACCTAACATACACAAAAATTAAGATCAGGACTCCATTATGAAAGTTGCTGTACTGTCGTTAGGGAAGAGTTGCTGTGCCAGGCTTTTGTCCAATCACTTGAGAAAACTTGGTCCTGCTTGGTGTGGGTTTTGGACAAGGTGACTTTCAGAGGTCCCTTCCAAGCAGAATTGTCCTATGATTCTGCGATCCTAAAGTCTGGCTTTCCTTTCAAGGAGCTTGTGGCTTAATTTAAGACAGCTCCTAACAGCTCATCCTGAAAAGAAAGTAAAGATCGGAGGGAAACGAGAGAAACTAATAGACTCACTGTAGCATGCAGTGGCCCTCACATACAAGTCACAAGGAGTGGTTACAAGGAGAGTTAGCTGTAGGACTAATTTCTGCCACTGGAAAATTATGGCAATAACTGTGCCTCTTACCTAATTCAGGGCTTATGCATAGCTGAAAGAGGGGCAGACTTCTGTACAACACCTTTTGACAGGACTACTGAGAGTTATCAGGCTTGTTATTTATGGCAGGCTGAGATCCACTGATAAATCCACCAGAACACGGGATTACCACCTCCAAAAGTGTAAATACCCTGGTAGACATCAATGCACTGGCTCTCATTGGCATACTTTTTTAGTATGTTATTTATAGTGGTGTGGGTTAGAAACTGAGCATTGTAAAGGGAGGTTTTCCTTTCTCTTCATACCTCCCTTTTGTCTTCTGTAATCAAAGCTAGACATACGATAAACTTTTCAGCCCCAGAAAGTAAAACCTAAGCTTAGGTTTTAATCTCTCCTTGGTCATTCATAACATGATGAGTATAATGGAAATATTTTTTTCTTTAAAGTACCTATCATAGTTATGCTGTTCTAATGTAAAGGAAGGGAGTTTACTATCTTGCATGACAGCACTAAACCACATTCAATCTGCTTACATTGAATCTCCCCATCACTGTCCAGTTAGGAGCACATTCAATTATTTCTTTCTGGAGGAAGAGACTGTTATTTGAAAATGCTTCTCTGAAATTGTTATGGGTGCTTGAGTGATAACTGATTGGATGACCTACCTACACTCTGATAATGAACAGAATATAGAAACTAATACAGTATATTAAATTGAGGAAATAAATCTCTTTCTATTACTACTGTCTTCTACAACACTAACAGAAAGTTCAGCTTTTTATGGCAGCTTAAATAAGAACTAGAAAATGCTGAAGCTGGCAGAATTAGTTCAATGTCCAGGAAACACTGCTGCTGCTGGTCTGCCTCCTCTCCCCTGGTCTCCTGCACTCCTCCTGCAGTAGATTCACACATCCTCCATTCTTACTGTGTATTTGTGGCAGATTGTTTTGTTTTGTTTTGTGAGATTAATTTTCTGCAAAGCATAGGGGCCATTCTCATGCTGTCTTTACACGTTTGTGCATAAAACACAAAATTTCCAGTTAGGCTACTTGTGTGCTCTGTAACTACAACAAATCAGTATTATTAGACCAAAAACCTTTCTACCAAAAAGAAAAAAGGCTGCTCTAGTGCTGTGTCCGGGACAAATGCAAGTCGCAGTTATTTCCCTTAACCACATATGCCTAAACTATATCTTCAAAATCAGCCACCACTTAAACAGAATGCTGCTCACCAGTGCCTGAAAGCTCTTGGGTTTACCCTGCATAAATCACACTTGCTGTGTGTAAATACAAAATTAACTCTTGAAAGAAAAATTCAACTTTCTTCTGTGTAGTTTAAAAGAAACAACTATATCTGATGTTGGCAGTTTGCCATTGTGTAAAAGCCTTTGCAATAATATGATTAATCTATTAATAAAAAACAAGAATCATTGTAAATTGACCTAGTTTGTTTTTTTTTTTTTTTTGAGATTGAGTTTGGCTTTGATAATGAAAAATTCTAACTTTAGAGTAATTACAGAGAGGTCTTTTTTTCATATTAAAATCTTTTGTTGAGGCACACAGACTGTGGGGTTTAACACCCACAGTTAAAATAGTAGTTAATTACTATTCAGTACCTTTCATTGCAAGCTATGGTTCAAATGCTTCAGGACAGGGAAAAGCAAATAACTTGTCACCAATAAAAATGACCAGTTTTCACCACCCTGCCCTGAAGGCACTGAGCTGGTATTTTCTTAAGAGATCACAAAAGACAAATGAGTGAAAAGAAGATCACACTTCTAAAACATCTGAATAACACTTCCCTTGGAGAATTTTTGTTTTCTTTATATAATTCTTGCTATTCACCTTTAATTTTGCTTAGACCAAACAGAAAGTATTTCTGTTCTTTCACTGTTAGTCACTCCAGGAAGTCTTCGTATCATTTACTTTTGCATACTTTATGATACTCACATGGTCTGAGGTGAGGAGTGAGTTAGTGGTTGTACTTTTTAAATTTTATTTACAAATACATAGAAAGGCCTAGTCCCCACAACCTTGTACGCAAAATGTGCAAGAGCAAAGTAAACAGAAAGCCATATAAAAGTGAAATGGTCGAAGGGAGATTGTGATTGCTTCTAATATTTACTGAAACCCTTTTTTCTCCTATGCAGCATGTGTGGAAAACATGAACAAGTAAATGAAAGAACAAAATTTGCATCAAGCTGTTTCTTAATTGAGCTCTAATGGATCCCCTTTGAGACCCATCATAACAGAGAAATTCATATGTAGTCTGATTTGCATCTGTGCACAGAGCTGGCTCACAGGTGTTTACCTTTGCTATCTAGCAATAACAGCCAATTTTTAGGGCTGGCATGTGATCTAAATCCTCCTCTCATCTCTTCTAAGCAATATAGCCCAGAGGCTCCAAAATAAGTATGCTGCTAACTCTCAGTGAAACTACATTTCCCTTAAATATCAGGACCTAAGAAGTACTATTTTTAGTTTTTCCTTATAGCCCTTCTACAAAGTATAAATGAGATGGATAGAGTAGAAGCCTGAGAGTTTAAAAACAAGAAATGCTTCGGCTAGACAGTCCCCACCATCACTACCATTTTTACCTGCTTTCTAGTGATAATAAATTGTCACTGCTGGAAGTGAAACGAATGTGTGGTTTCAAGACAATTTTTAGTGAACTAAAATACGCATCATGAAATTCCCATTTACAATGCATTTCTAATTTTCATACATAGAAGGGTGTGTATGCATGTGCACACATTGTCGTATAACTTATTCAGATTGATCTGGAAAATATTTGGACTGTTCAGAGAGAAGAGATATTGCAAAGAGGTGGATAGAGCTTATACTGTCATTGAAGTTGTTCTATGTCCGAAAAGAGGATTTTTGTTTAGTGTGCTGGGCTTCATTCATGTATTGACCATAACCTACATGAACTGTCTTGAATTATTGGCACCTTCCTACGAGGTATTTCATTGACTTTACTTAGATAACTCAAGTAAATTACAGCGTGGTCTAAATTGCTGTTGTGTATAAAAAGAATCCTAACTTTTGGACTGATTAATGCTCATTTTCCTGGATCATTTCTTCCTAGAGTTTTCATTGGCCCCTACTGATCAGCTGTATTCAGAAGAGGAGTTGCCAAGCAATTCAGTCGGTGCTTGTTTTGCTCCTGACTGGTCTCCAGAGACTAGCCTTCTGGAAGCCTGTCCATAAATATTTGAGCAGCTAGTCTTCTGCACTGTACATGCTGGCATGTACAAGCATGAGATGTTACGTGACATATTGACAGCTTTAGAATCAAAATGTGCTGGTTTTTGTATAGGATCTTTTGTATGCTTTCAGTCAAAGCTCAGTATCTAACTTTATTTTGAGGTGGTTTAAGCACTTGAGATTTTTAAGTGTACAGTTATTAATTTGTTAGAAAGGAGCTCATTTCGGTCATTTTAATGATCCCTATAAATGTCTTCTTGATACAACTATAAGTGGAATATTCAGAAGAATTGGTATCCTTAGATGTAGTTGATTGTGACATAAATGGAGGACTGGATTTACAGTGATTTGGAGCTGTGGAGCTCATCACATTAAGTAAGATTATATATATATATGTATGTATGTATGTATGTATGTATGTATGTATGTATGTATGTATGTATGTATGTATGTATAGGTATATGGATGGATGGATAGATGGATATAATCTTGTATATGTCTTATATGTATTTACTCCTCATATTATCACCGTTTCAGAGTGACAGTCTAGCCTTCTAGTCCCAAAAACAAAAATCATGGAGGACTGTCCAGGGAGAAATGACCAAGGAAGAGTAAACAGGAAAGTGCAGAGTGGGGAGAAAGTGAATGATAGATGCAGTTTGCCTTTTTACCTTAATAGGCCTTTCAATTTTGTCATTTCGGGGAGGGTGCAGGCAGTTAGATGCTTACACATCAGATGTGAAACATTCAGCTAAATCAATTTATTAAACCAGTTGCCTTCAAAGCTATTCATTTGAAAGGCAGATAATAATGTATTTCAACTTCAATGCACAATCAGCAGTCATATGTTTTCATATATGTCTGAAAAGCAGAAGTACTGAATCCTAGGAATGATTTTCATTTAAATAAAAATTGAACACAGAATCTGAGATACAAGCCAGAATTTGAAGAAGAAAGTAGGGTGACTGCAAAATTGTTTTTTTCTTTGGCACAGTTTCATCACAAATAAATGAAGATGCTAACCCAAAATCTTGGCAGTAATCAAAGTGCGATGTGTTTTAGACACTACTGAGGATGTATTATAATGCCTATGCCATTTCACTGCTTAAATAGAGGCTATCACATTCATCATTTTCTCAGTGAGTAAATAAATTATATGGAAAGGTAACTTTCACCTTCAATAAGCAGAGGTAACTAATTTTAAAAAGTACTGCAAACATGTTTTGGAGACCTATAGGTATTTTGTTTCTTCTCCATTCTCCTGACTTTCTATGTAGAGATAATTATGTGGAAGTTGCCAAGAATTGGATAAATATTAGATTAAAAGAAACAAGAAATCCTGGAAAAATAAAGGGATTTAAGATGGCAAGCTAGCTTCGCACTCTGCTTACTCCTCTTCTATTAGTTTCTACAGCCTGTAAAATTCTGTGCATTGCTTAGCTGCATGAGGCTCCGCAGCACCCACAGCCAGCTAAAAAGTACTTGGAAGGGCAGTGCCTCAAGCCTGGGCAGACAAGGGGGACAACAAATGCTATCATTATCGGTATTGTCGTACCATTGCTAGTACTGTCATGTCAAGGGCTCTGTCAGCAGAGCCCCTAGCGTGTATGCAGCGTATGGCAACAGAAAGTGCTTTTCTGCCAACATAGTTTCACTGTCCCTCTTAAATGATAAAAACTAAGTTGACAAAGATTCTCCTCTATCAGCATAAATGTTCCTATGCAAGGGATTTTTCTGACGTAACGGTGTCAGTACGGGGCGAGATTTTTTTCACGCCCTCAGCTATGAAGGCTCTGCTGACAAAATCTTTGCATGTAATTTAGACTGAGACTGCAAGGCTAGGAAATCAACATCGAAATCCCTCAGAACACTGTCTCCTTTGTGTCTGTGCTAAGGAAAAGCTGAGATGGCAAGAGCAGGATTTGTGAGCCACAGAAGGATAACATCAGGATGAGTTTGATATAGGGTGTAAAACCAAGTGTTCACATCTCCCTTATTCAAGAATGATGCCGAGGAGTTTGAGGAGAACTAAGTAGTGTTTAGGGACTGTAGCCATATTAATCTGTGATATGGTTATCAAGATGCCACTGTCTCAAGGGTAATGTGCTAGAAAGAAGTTTCTAAGAAATAGCCCACATAACAGAGGCTATTTTCCTTTGCTTTCAATAGGAAGCTACTGGGCCTGCTGCCACTGCTCTTAAGCCAATGTCAGTAATAGTGTTCTGTAATACAAACTGAACTCATTATGGACAATGTCAGAAATTATGTTTCACACTTCTTTTCTCAGTTATTAAGAATATGCTACTCTAATGGGTACATAGTCATACAGGTAAATAGCGTGCAGTGTATGCCGTGCATATGCATGCATACATACATATGTGCATTATATACTACATTGCTTTTTGTATATTATATAGTATCTAGTCTGTGCCTTGAGATGCACAGTTCTAGTTGACTGATTAGATTTATTTAGTGAAGTATAACATCTATTTCTACTAGAAAAGCTCTGATATTCCACTTTCTCCAATAACAGATTCTGAGCCCATTGGAAATTTGGTAAGATCTGATCCACAGAGTTTGTGCACATCAGGAAGCGATACGTTCATTTGTCATTGCAGTTATACCATTATATGCTGATATATAGCCTTGTACTGATATATTCAACATAGTAAAATTTCTTTATGAAGGCAAGGCCTGAGTTCAGGCCAGCTTCTTCACATTTAACTATCACATTTAATTTTAAAAGAATAAAGCATCCTTGGAAAAATTCTATCAAAGTTCATGAATTTTTCCCTCCCTGTTTGCAGTTACAGTTCATAATTAGTAGTACTCTTATAATATGTTGCTTTCTTCGCAGCACTCATTCTAAACTTTGATTCTCTTCAGTATTTGCTTTGGACTTCAGGTACCTTCTATTAATTATTTTAATTTATTTATTTTGTCATGGCTGCTTTATCTGCAGTTCATATACACTTTACTACTGCAACTAGGTAACTGAACTTATCATACGGCTTGTAAGTAATAGAGTTTAAAATTTTCTGACTTGAATGCTTGTTGCCGTGAATGTTATCTTCTAGACTGCGTATTTATTGACTGAGTATTTGCTATGTTCATTGCTGTTCTGTTGTGTCTTCTGACAATACTCATAGAAGTTCTGGTGCAAATCCAGCTTCTGACTCTTGTTCATTAAGTTTTTACTTCGTACAGTGCCCAGTTGTATATAAATGTGGAAAGCAAGAACCAGAACTCATTTTTACTAGCTCTATTTGAATACCCGAGTCAAACCATATGATGAGGTCTTCTCTCCTCATTGTCCTTCTGGCTTATTAGAGAAGGAAATACCTTTTTTCAAAAGCGGAAAAGGAAAGCTCTTTCTCTAAATTTTGCTGATATCGTTTTCTGGCACTGTCTTAGGAGGTGAAAGAAGAGTTTCCAACTGAAGAGGAAACTGGACTCAGCCTCATGTAGGGAAATCAGAAGGTAGGTACTTGCAATCTTTGTAAAAGGTATTTCTGACACTCATGCTTGCAGACAGACCTCATTCTCCAGAGCATGAATGCTGCTTCGTAGACATCTCTAAATCAGGGCTCTACTTCTGAGTTAGCACTGAAGCAAGCCTGTGCTCAGCTAGGCCTGCTTGTTAGGGGTGAGAGGTTCCTTCTTCAGCTCAAGGAGCTCTTACACAGGCTCCTTGCCTGTAGATGAGACCCTATATACTGAACCTCTGAGGTCTGAGTCATCCAGTTAGTGACGGGTTCCTAATGCCTGGGTATCAGAAAAGTCTGATCAGATGACTGAATCTCACCTTTGGCTGATAGAATATACCATACTATTTAGCGTCATCTAGTGAGCCTTAATATCAGGATTAATCCGGTTAAATTCATATATTATTGTCAAGATACTATTACCTTTCAGGCAAAATGTACAGTATTGAAATACAATATCTGGAAATGTTGAGTACAATTTTTATTTTACTGCAGCAACCATTCAATCTGTACATTGCCCTTAGACTTTTTCTTTTATATTCTTAGATTAAATGACATGACTTATTTTCTTAGTTTTCATCTATCTTAGTTTTAATTAGTGTAGTTTAACTAATATTACTTTTATTGTTAATATATAGCTATTTTAATGAAATGCTAATCAAAAATACTTATATTAAAAAAGACTCAGCACTTGCACAGCTCAGATATTTTTTGGTAACGTAGAGATGTTTTCTTTTTATTAAGTTTATCAATGATTTTTATGTCAATCAAATTCAAGCTCCCCAAGAGTAATATGAACTTGCTGTAGTCTGAATTCTAGCTTTATTTTTTAAGCTGCGGAGAAGCAAGAGAAAGGTTAAGCCAGTCTTTTCAGAGTCTGAAGATGGAAAGAACAGGGAAGGGCTCTACTCAGATCAGAGGCTCCTGGTATTTGTGGACATTGCTGCTTCTGCTCTTAAGCACGTTAGTGCAGAGAGTATATATTATGTGTTGGTCATCCCTGGAACCAGAGCTGAACAGGAAGATCCAACTAAAGAGCTGCCCAGATGTGGAAATTCATAGGATATTTGGACTGCACAGCGTAGTGCAAGCCATGCAGAGCCTGGGTCCCAGGTAGCTCTAAAACTGGAGGCAGCATAGTCACATCATTACCATGCTATGCCTGTACCTGCCAGGGGTTACAGTAACATGCTTATGTTGCTTCCAAGGTCTAATAGAACATAAATCTGAAACTGTAGCGCTGTACTGCACTGTGCAGCCATATTGCATCATTTAGAGCTAGCTCGGTGTTTCTAAGAGACTGATGCATTACTTGCTGTAAGCAGGTCCTTAAAGCTCCAAGTTGCTTCTCTGAAATCATTTCATCTGAGGTACTTGACACCTGTATTGGCTGCAATGACAATGTCATGCTATAGTGATTATGGTATTGCTGAAGGTAATTTCCTCTAGAAAGCAGAAATGGGAGTTCTGCGGATGGACATGGTTCTTCTTTCATTCCCAGGGGAACAAGTGCTACATATGAATCTTCAAAATTAGGGGAAGTCAGTGCAAAAGTAGTTTCATCACTGTGGAATAAGAGTCTAAAAAGCAAAGCTCAACTAGTAGCTTCCCTATGACTAAGATCAGGCACATTTTTGAATCCATTTGGGTCATTTATCCAGAATATGGAGATTGTCTCCTCTTTTTCACATGGCTACAGCTCTGAGATATGTTTATCTCAGACATTCTATCAATGTTTTCTATTTATCAAATTTTATAACTTTGTAAGACTCAGTTATCTACCTGTTCTTATCAGTTATAATCTCAGTATTGCAAGAGTATTTTTATTTATTTTTTCTCATCACAGCTTTCTGGATGGTATCCTTGTTCCCACCTCTGAATATAAGACAGTCAATATTTTGTTGAACTGCACCTTTAAAATATGAAGTGGTTCACTTTCAATGATCTCGCTCAAAAAACATTTCTTATTCATTGCTTAAAAAAATGTCATGTTCAGTGTCCAGAGCTATTTGGGTTTTTTTATTTATTTTTCTGCTTGATAACATATTGTTCTTGTTCCTCTAGAATAAGAAGCATATTTCATATTTTCTAGCCCCAGTAACTGAAATATCTATATCTTATCTAAGAACATGATACCAACTCTGTGTCAGGAATAGATATTCCTGGGTGTCATTTCAGACAATAAATAGTGAAACTTTTATAAAGTTCCCTGAAAGCCCCTGAAACTTTTATAAAGTTCCCAATTGTTCTTAGAATGCCTAAATAACTCTTTTAAGTTAATGCCTTTTAGGTAACTGAATCTCTTTCATTGTGTCTAACCACAGACAACTACGAAACACCATCTGAGACAGCATAACGTATGTGAAACATTTGCATAGAGCTGGTACACATAACAAGAGGACCTATGGGACTCCTCTCTGGAGTGGCCACAAGAGGCCACACAGCATGCTGTAGGGCTAAAAAAATGGCCCTAGACACTTTTTAGACACCTGAATCGCTGCCTAGACGAACTTAGTCATGTGAATAGAATATTATTTCATTAACTGAAGTTTCATAACAATATTTAAAAGTTTCATTCTCGCACAATCTCCTCCATTCAAAACGAGTCAGTGGAAGATATTTTACAGGCATCTTTTATGTACCTAATACTTTTTTTTTTCTTACAGTTTTTTAATCAAATATTTAGGCTATTTTGTAGAAGAACCTTGTGTGAGTGTATATATTAGTCACTTTATGGAAAAACACGCACAGACTATTTCAGCCAAAAAAAAAATTACACTGCTGAAAGGACCCAGAACTGAGGTCCCTTTGAAAATGTAACCTTCAGAGATAAAAAACAGTGGATCAAACTTAGTAACCACTTATATCTGTGCAATTTTATTTGTATAGGGACAACTGAGAATAAAGTGTTTCCTGTGAACAATAGTCAAAGGGTGATGTGAATCATGATGAATGTAATAATTATAGCTACATTTTTCTATCAATTAGGAAGAAGCCTCCAGAATGAAGAAAATAGGCTGGGGTCTTTTTTGCTTGTGCTGAAATAAAAATACAGCTCTTAGTTTCAAAAAGAAGAACTCTCTTGCAACAATAAATTCAGTATTTGATCTTGTTGTCACAATACTGCACTACATTAAACTTATGAGTCACTGAGTGCTGCTGAAAGGAGCAGCATCTATACCTGCAACAAGAATCTGTAATTAAACTATTCAATGATCTCTATTATGTGCCTTATACAAAGGTTAAGGAGACTAATTAACACTTCACTATAGCAAAAACAGTTATTAACTAACGGTAAAATGAACATATGAAAACAATTGTAAATTAATGGGTTTGTAAATTAATAGGTTTGCAATGTGAAGAGATCAGCAAAGATTAGCAGTTATTTGAGAACTTACTGTAAAAATGCTACAGCTTTTTATATTCCTAACTGCAAAGGGAAAATTTGTATATCTTGTGTTAGATAGATAAATATTTCTGACCTAAAAAATTCAACAGAGAAATGAATGTAGATTTGCATTTGCCTTTTAATTTGCTACCACATATTAATTATTTTATTCTCTAATATAGAGGATCAATTTTAAACGTTCCTTATGCCTCTGAGTAGTCATGTGGGATTTATAATCATTTTGAATGAACTTTTAGGTATAATTGTAAGTATAATAAAGGAATCAGAGAGCTCAACTTCTGACTTGCCATTTCTAACTTCTGTTATAACGCTCAATTTTTCATGATTTTTTTGGACAGAAGAATAACAATTTTTATCTGAAGTTGGGATGAATATTGTTTTACTTCAGAGCTTTTACATTTTACCAAAAAAAACCTCCTAATTTTTACACGATGAGATAGAGAAGTATCACTTTGGTGATGTCTATTATTAAATACAGATATCTATCTGTTATGAGGGGAGGAAATCGTTGTCCAGTTTCCTTGGAGAAAACAAGCATTTGGAAATCTATTTTTAAGCTGGACATATTTTTCCTTCAAATTTTGCTTCACTTTGCTAGATTTCATGGAACTAGAGCCAGAAGAGACTTACTGGCCATTTTGACTAGCATGCATACAGTTTCCTCCAGAAAGTGGATTCAAGTGTGCTGTTTTAGAGGACAGCTAGTCATGCTCTAAGAATTCAGATAGCAGATGAGTTTACCAAAGCATAGAAGGACACCGTGGAACCTATGGATCTTCCATTTTCCTCCCAGCTATCCACCTCACTTTTCTCATCATCACTGACCTACCGGCCTTTATTCATTGTAGAGACACCCAACAGTTTGGATAAATTTGCTTCTTAGTGTCTTTTCTGCCCTTTTTCTGCCTTGAGGCCATTGCCTCCTACAGAAATATGCTCCCTTGTTTTGTTAACTGTGCTTTTGTAAAAATGCCAAAATCATGGTCCTGAACTCACCAAAAAGCTCTGCAACCTCCTTCCTCTCTCCTTCCTTCTTTCTCCCTCTGTCCTGAGGGTTTGGCTACCTGTGTTCAAGGCCAGTACTGATGTGCTACAGCTGGCTAGCCTTGCTTCAGATGTCTGGCAGAACAACTCAGTTGGGAGAAAGATCTTTCAGAGGCCTTGTAGGCCTCTACTCCATTGCTTTGAAGCTGCGCTTAAGTGTTGGCCCACAGCCCTGGCTCTTGCCTGAGCTATGTTGTAGGTATGCCCATGCCCAGCCTTGCACTCTACTGATCCCAACCTGGTGACTGGACCTCTTTGGCTTCACCTCAGACTGGACTAGGGACTTGCAGGATGATTGCTGGACTCTTGGCTGACCTTGGTGACCATCACTGGTTCTTTTCTGGTCTTCTTGCTTGCATACTGTGGGATTGCACCCTCCCAAGCTGGGGAGCTCACTACCCTGGCCACTTTGCTGTCACTTTAGCTCCATTCAGGACGGATGGGAAATGGTGACATTCAGAGGGCTTTCTGGAGCTAAGCAGGACCCACACTGCTGCTGAGCTTCTTCAGGCAGTGTGAACCAAGCTTGACCAGAACCCCTCTCCCTGAGGCAAGGTACTACTCAACTGCAGGCTTGATACGGGCAGAGCTGCAACATAGCGTGGGCAAAGAACAAAGGTATGGGCTTAAATGCAGCTCATGACCAAAGAAATGGGGAGCCCCCAACAGGATACCTGACAGGTAGTTTATTCACTATCCAAAACTAGAGTTCACCTTCTCTTGCCGTAATGACTTACCAGAGCTGCAATTTTTTTTTTTGTTAGCTTTTATTGAAGCTCTTTATGAAGGAACCCATTATTCCTGATATGGTGTGGTCATCCACTGGCACACAAAAGTCACTCCAGATTAGAAGGAAGTTTAAAAACAGCTCTGAATTTTTGAAACAGCTAAATATTTCATGCTTCTTTTCCTCCTGTTAATTAGAAACTCATGTTCTTAGGAGCTGGGACATACCAAACTTGTATTACAGGAACTGGGACATAGCAGAAGAAAACAATTAATATTGTGAGACCCGGTGGCTTTGTGTGATGGTCTCATGAACTGTCATCTGAATGAAAGCTGTTGGTATAGTGAGTTAGGAAAATTCCTTTACCTGCCATTACATAATGTTTCCCCATTTCCTGTTTTTTTGTGTCATGTTGCTAACATCATGAAAGAAAATCTAAGAAACCTTCCAAAATTTTCTTTGAAGTACTTGGCTCTCCTATGCACTGGTGATCAGCTTGAGCAGTAGCTGGTATAGCAAATGATCCCTTATGTCTCCGCAGTTCAATTTGAAGCCAAAATTAGTTGAGTAGCCTTCATTCATCTAGACCAGCTGATGATATTGGTACAAGAGAAGTTATTTTTACTTTCAACCTCACACACCTGGCGGCAGCAGCTCTACCAGCCAATGCAAATGTCTTGGAAAGGAGTATAAACTTGGCATTTTTAACAACAAAAGTTACCTTTAAAATGTCTTTCTGTAAGCAAGAAAAGATACACACAGAAATGAGAGATGTTAAATAGCTTCTATTACATTTCTTTGAGTATATGTGTCACTTTTACCTCCCTAGAACAGTGTGAAAAGAAAACATAAAATGGTTTCAAAATCCAGACACGCACTGTAGATATAATTACTAGACTTTGTGAATGCTATTATTATCCATTATGAACATGTCATCCTGAGCAAAGCTTTCCCTTCTGCTTTGTGTTTTTTACTATAAAGCTGTGTACTTTCAAATGTATAGTTTCATATTTTCTTAACTATATTTTTATGAGCAAATAAGTAGTTAAACTTTTACTTGGTCATGAAGAACTAGGAAAATTAATAGGGAAAATAGCGTATCTTCAACAGCATCGTGCAGAAACTTCATCTCTCATCCTAAAAATGCCAGAAGAAAGTAAAAGCAACTTTGTTTTATTTTTACCAGAAGCAGTAATCCAGTATCCTGGACGGCTTTGGGAGAGGATGTTAAAGGCACATATGGATCTTAGAGGTCCACAGCAAGTCCACACACAGCAGGGACAGGTTTCTAGAAAGCAGAGGAGTTTCCCTTCAGGATCAGTTGGTGCACCTCTGTTTTCTGTAATGCCTTTATGACCTGTGGCTGCATGAACATTCTTCCATTTTCTCACCTCTGCATTTAGATCAAGGCTATATTTGTCTGGATACTAGTTACTGGAATACCAGAAATTGGAGCCATATAGCTAGTCCCAAAGGACCTATAACTGAGATTCTCTGCTGAAAGGGCATACATGTGTGCAGAAAAAAAAATACCAGTAACTATAATCTTCAAAAAATAGATCTTTATATATTTATCCTTACATAATACAAGGATGTAAACCATCTGCCATAATTTAAAATCGAGTATTAAGATCATTGTGTATTGTCTTTATGACTTTTGATCATTGCAGCCTCCTTCAGGCAACATCAAAGTTCCACACACTATTCTGGACTCCTGTATTGCCTGACTGGAGGGTTTTTTTTTTCTTTTTTTCTTTTTTCTTTTTTAGAATGAGAAATAGAAGTCTCCTAGCTGGCTGCATACGTACCTTTTCCCAAGGTGCAAAAGGTATTGCAGCAAAAGCTGATTCTTTTTTAACCTCCTTGGGTTTTTCTTCTACTGGCCCCAAACAGCTGAATGCCAGGATTGCTTATGAAATAGTATCTTTTGGGTTCCTTTATAAGAGAATTTTCCATTTTTCTAGAGGACTGATTTATACTTATTGAGCAACTATATTTATTTTTTATTGGAATTACCCTAAAAACAATACAATATTAGTGTAGAAGAACAATTGAGAAAGGATGAAATCATTTATTTTATATGATTATTGCAATTCTTGAACTTTTCTGCTTAATACAAGTAAAAACAACGGTAAGAGTTTCTATGTGACTTTTAAGAATGTAATTTGCATGACCAATATTCCTAGATTGCTTTGATCTCTTAAACTTATTTTAATTATAAGAGAGGTTGATCTACTTTTTGATATAATAAAGTTTAGGGATATTTTAATCATTTATTTTTACCTGTCAGTCTTTAATGAAAGACTTAACTTATTTACTTACAAATCAGTAGATGATAGGAGATACAAATTAATATCATTAATCTCTGTAAATACGTGCTATATTTGGATTGCATCCAGAAAGTGCGTTACTTGAATATACTGGTCAAGATAAAATCTTTGAAAATCATTCTAAGTGCAGTCTGGATATAATAAAATAAGAAGCAGCTGTCCCATTTCAACATGTTAACAGTGAAGCTATATATTTCCAAACAACTTCATCTCTGAATTCATATTTAAGTTTCATATTGTTTCAGTCTCTTTCCATTTTGCCCTGAAAATCCTACTTATATAAAAATGATGAGTAAACAGAAAAAATAAGTAACAACATACAGTAAAACGTATGCACAGCACATGCAGTAATGCTTATAATTGCAAATAATCACTACTTGGATGGCTGTATTTTTTTTCAAATGGCAGTAGGCGTACTTTCTTATTTCCTGACATACTTTTTAAAGGATGTTAACAGGACTACACTTGGCTAATTTGTTTTTTTCCTTTTTTTTTTTTTTTCCTGTTTTCCAGGAATTTCTCTCTTAAATCTGCACCCTTGTGTAAGGGATCTGTTTCCAGATCTGGAATTTCTAGGGTGCTGTATTAGAAATGATCAAATGTGTCTGACTTAAAACATTGAATCTCTGAGTTTTACTCCCCCCTCCCATAATGTCTCCATCCTCACATTGCTGTTATCTGTGGCCCACATGTTTTAGACCATCTTCCTGAGAGAAAATGGAAGAGGATAGTCTATTGGCTTTGGCAGAGTGCTCTGCTAATGCAGTTAGACTCCTTCTGGTGTCTGAGGTAGCTCTTTGAAGCTGTATTTTTTTCCAGATACACAGATATTTATAAAGCTAAGAAGGCTTTTGGTATTTGTTCCAATTTCTCTTGTAGGGCCCTAATTCAAATTTACTGAAATTTAGACCTGCACTCATGACTTTTCTTTGCTAGCGAGTGTTTTCCTTCTTCCTTTCTCCAAGTTTACGCCTGATAATGTTTCAGCTAAGTTTCCAGTCAGGGCAGCCCACCTAGCCTTTCCACAAGATTTTGCCCCGATGCTTTTGAATGAAGGAGTGTTGGAATTTCTGTGAATCAATACCCTTAGCTCCTCACTGTAGCTCACTAATTCCCTTAATTCATCAAAATCTGACCACTTGAAATTGAAAAAATTTGTTACAAACCTAGTTTCATTTAAATTAATTTAAATTGAAGTAGTCCATGATTCCAGATTATTTTCTATTCGGTCCTTACAAAAAAAAACGGATCAGTATAAACTTAGCAACATTTCTTGTTGATTCATAATGACTTAGTGAAGAAATCTATTAACTGTCACCGGTCTAAATAGCAGAGGCTATTCAGTACTAATACCATTATTAGTTGCATTTATTCTCCAACATTGTTTCTTGGAAGAAATACTTCTGTAAAAATACCGTTCCCAATTCACCATCTGTTGAATGATGATTGATCTTTACACAACTCTTACAGCAAAATTAATATTGAAGTCTTCTATGGTGATTATAAAATTACTGTTTCTTGAGACATCAGTTATACAGTTTCACTAATGTGTTTTCAGAAAGATGTGAGTGTAGGAAAACAACCTAAAACCTTAAAGAAGATTGCAAAGAAATTAAGGAGTAAAAATTGCAAGGAGTAAAAATTGCAAACAAATTAAGGAGTAAAACAAATACGTAAAGTAGGACAGGCTGCTGAAAAGAACTGAAAGATCCAGCCTCAAAACCAAAAAATTGAGTAGAAATAATTTGCCTCCATACTTTACCCCAAAGCCCACTCATGGAGAACTAGGAATCAAATTCTTATAAAAGGAAGTTGAAAACTCTAGTCTAAATATATGAGGAAGAAGAAGAGAGAAAGCTAGCTTCCTAAACTAGGTGAGACATTTTGGCAAGTACCTGAACTTTAAGGTTGAGCTGAATTTATGTTTTCTTGCCCTAAGGTTTCTTTGGTAATGTTTTGCTTAACACAATAATAATAATATGCTTGATTTTTAATCATAGTCAAGCACAGAGCAATCTCTAGGAGATCTGATAAATAATGGTGACTGGATAAATCGTGGACAGTAGCCACACACCTCGTGTGTGTGGATGCCTCAACTACAAGAGATTTACTGATAGAAGAGAAAGAATTATTTAATACAAGCATAAGTTGAAATAGGTGATAAAGAAGCATCCATATTTTCCAGAGTTAAATCTTAGAAGATAAAAAATTCTTGCAGCAAATAAATTATTCTTTAAAAGATGCATAAAACAGAAGCCGATATTTATTTCAGAAATCTACCTCTGTGTCAGATGCAGCATTCCTAACCTGCTGTGATAAAGCAATTACCTCACGGTTTGAAATGAGCTATAAGAGAAAATATTTAAGGATTCCATAGTCTGGTGGAGACATCTGGCTGGAAGATAGAAATTAGATCAATTTTATTTAAACAAAGATACATTCAAGCCCAAAGTCTTAACAAGATATCTGAAGTGTCCTATTGGCTGAAAATTGTTAAGGTTGAAAGTATTTAGTTGAAACTATTCAGTGGAATATATTCTTTTGTCCTCAATTTTGAATGATTTGTTATCTGTAACTAACTGTTTTGTCATTCATATTTGTTAAAAGCAGAAGAAAAAATTCTATTCATAACGTAGGTGAAAATCCTGACAAAATAATCAATGGTTTTCAGATCTTACAGGTAGGATACATCATTCTGCCTGACCTGTCTCTTTGCCTCAGTTGTGAGGGTAATATGGACAATTACTTTAAAATAAACATATCATTTTCAGAGGGCTATAGTTCAGTGAGATAGATTATACCTTTACTGCTGAATTTGATATTTATAAATTTTTAACAGCTTTCCTTTCACATTTCCAATCATATTTTCAAACATACTTAAAACAATATATCTTTACTTATTTCTTTCAAAGAAAATTAAGAATAAAATGGTGCCATGTGGAAAAGGTAATTTTCAATTTAACATGCCACTCCCTTACCTATTAAAAAAAAAAAAATTCAAACTGCGCAGGTGATATCAGTTTATTATAACTAGAGTTCTTTCTGATAACAAATTATTTAGTGCACTTTCTCACTGGAAGTTTAGATCATCTGTTTTTCTTTTATCTAGAGTTTGCTGACACAAACAGAAGAACATGCTCAATTAGATATTCGGTTAGGGCCTCTTTGAACTTGCCACCTTGCTATCTTTTGAAAACATATACGCTAGAAAAAAAACTATCTGCCTTTTTTAATGTTGTTCATAATACATAATTGCATCAAGAAATCCTCGCAGATACTTCAATAACTGTAAAAGAATCCCAGTTTTCAGAACTGGCTGTTTTTGCATCAACTTTGAGTCAGTGGGCTTGATTTCTAAAGAGTGTTATAGACATCTAAAATTCATATTAACCACTTCTGAAAATTGATGTCTAATTATAAACATAGCCTAACTCACCTCCTTTAAATTAAAACTTGCTCTTTAATCCTTTATTTTTTAAATTATGTAAGTATGCTATATGCTATGGACTCTGTTACTGCAGGTGATTCAGATGTCACTGCCAAGCCGAAAAATACAAATAATTCAGTGTAATATGACCTTTTAAAAGTAGCATTAATTTTTAGATTTAGAGTAATTAACTTTTTTAATCTCTTGTAGAGGTACCATGTTATAATTTCTGACCTTTTATAATAAAATTGTATTCTGTTTATTGGGAAGCACAGAAATAAAGAACAGTGGTAACATGCTTAAAGGCTAGCAAATTGACTTCTGGTTTAAATCAAAAACGTAGTTTTTGACTCCCCAACAATTTCTATTGTGAAACTGTATCTAATCGCTCTGTATCAACCATGTATTTTAGCACTTATATTTCTACTTTGCTTGGCATCTAAATTCTGTGTACTTCCTTTCACAAAGTAATTTTGTATATTTGCATTTCCCCAGAGTATGGAACAAATAAAAAGAGAGAAACTTTCCCTTAGATAACATTTATATACGACAAAAGAGAAAGCAGAAAAAAAGACAGAGATAAAACTACGGATGATTTGTTAATATAAGCTCACTTACATCGTTAGCTGATACTTTCGTATGAAAATGTAATTTCCTTTTGCCAATACGGGACAGAAGGCATGTGAGGGCTAAGAGGGTTGAGCGAATTTCCCATACACATTGATTCTTTTCTTCTTGAAATACTTTTCTGCTTTGATTTCTATACCTTCAAATGATATTCTCCAACAATGAAGAATAGACACCTAGGAATGTACCTAAGGAATGAATATGAACAGTGATGACACAAATAACTTCATTACTCTCTATGCAGAAATACCAAAAAGAGGTGTGGTGGGATGCAGAGAGAAGCTTGACAGACAAATGAAAATTGGCATCAGTGCAAGGTTTCGGGTAAGCTTCTTATGTATTATACTGAATGCCAGCTTTTGTTAAAAGGCAAGTCTTCAGGGTCCATTTCACTAGCACTAACAAAGTCCAGTCCCTTGTGTAATTGATTGAGAAAAAGACAGGCTCCTGCTTTGAATCACCCTCTAGAAGAACCTAACTTTATAGACTCTGAATTAGCAGCAGAGAAGCCTTTGTCTCTATCCATTGACTATTAAAGACGCAAATGAAGATTAGCCTCTCTAAGCACAAATTAATCCTTAAGAAGACCTTTTCCTTAATTGAATCATGCCTCTCAATGATGTCACGCTGCAGGACAGTTCTTCAGTGGTTCCTTAATGTGGCCTGTGAGATAGCTAGCTCTAGGGACAGAGCATGCAAAGGCAAAGGGAATAGTTAGCAAGCTGTATTATCGACAAAAAACAAGGGAGAAGCCTGGGATATTTCTGAGAGGTAGGAGAACAATAGAATTCCTTTGAACACAGCACTTAGTTAGAAACACAGGAATTTTCTTGCTCTGAATTGTTAAGCCTTTGTGCAATTTTATTTTAGCTGTGGAGAGAGAAGCAGGACCGTCAGCACATTTTTTTCTAAACCAATCTTGCATTGAAGATATATTCACTTTCTCTTTCCAGTGGATCCAATGAAACATAAAGCAATTGCGTAGACCCAATGTCAACATTTTCAAGATAGCTGACAATATAAAGTTTTTCTTCAATAAAACATTACGATCCTTAGGCAGGGTGGGAGTAGGTTTTGTTTTACTACGTCTCTGGAAAGTTTAAAAAGTTCTGTTTGAAAGGATGTTTTCTTCTGAGAGAGCTGGAATCAGAAGCATTTTTGGTCAGTGACGTAGCCATTTGGAAATTAATTGACCATGCAATCAATTGCTCAGAAAGGACAAGGTTGCTTTCAGCTGGAAGTTATTTTTCTTCTCCAGCAGCACTCCATACTGCATTCATATGAAATGCAGAGGTGAAGCCGTCTCCTTAACCATCTATATCTCTTTGATACAAAAATTCTTATATATTTTTTTCTCTATAAGTATATCCTGTCAAGATGTTTGCTAATGATTTACTTTCAGAAAATAAGCATTCCACTAACTGCAAGGTCACTTGCATAGAATTGTCCGTGATTAGTCAATTAGTGCTACTGTAAGTAATCTTTAAAAGTACCCATATGCACCAAATCATTATATTTCTGATTCACTAATCCAAATGTGCCATGGAACTGCATCATTATTGACAAAACATGGAAAGTCTGGCTCGCCAAACAGATTTCAAACCCTGTCAGTTTGTAGTCAAGTCTCCCGTCAGATCATACTATGGCTTCCAGCCAGCTCCTCTGGGAGGCAGAAGCAAAATTTCAAGTATGCAGTCCCTGAGGATCTTGCTCCAAGCTTGTGGTTCTGTATCAGCTGGGACTCCCTGCTACTCACAGGTGAGCTTCTTTCTGGCTTGGAACAAGCCTAAAATCCCAAATCCTGAAGTTCTCTCATTAGTTCTTTCTGCTCAGCATTATTAACAGGTTAATTTTGTACCAAGAGAATAAACTCTCACAGTGTATGTTGCATTCATAACTATTTAAAAGACATTTATATCAATTTTAACTTGTAATTGTAAAGAAGATTTATATACTATGAAATGATGATTTATATACTTTTAATGTTAATTATCTCACAAAAGGCTAAGTAAATCACACTTCAGTCTTAAAATGTGTAAGGGTTATAACCAGTGGTGCTAAAGCTTAATTATAATGATTTCTATGATGCAGGAGTTTTTTTATATTATCTAGCTTTTTCTGTTCCTCAATACATTCCTGATTTGCTATAGTAGGATGTTTGTATTTGTATCAATAGGAAGAGTGTCGTAGCAAAGTAGAAAGTTATGATTTTGAAATGATGGTTGTTGCTGAAATTCAAAAACAAACATCGTTTCCTAAACTGCTCTTTTAATTTTTTTTCTATTTTATATTTTGCTTTATTTTAGTCCTCCTCTAAGAAGAAAATGGTCATGATTAATTTATTAACTAAGATCAATCCATTGACATTTAGCACAAAGACATTTTCTGAGTTTATTTATGGGCACCAATTTTTTTTATCTACTTCAAGCATCTAATGACCATTCAATCTGTAAGTAATTAAACAGTATTTGAAGAAAGGAAGTAGTTTTAAACTATGAAAAGGAAAACAGTGGGCCAAATTTCCATTTCCCTAATATGGAAGGTATTCATTTAAATCTAGATATGTCTGTGTTCGTGTAACTGGGGAAAGAAAAAAGACAAAATATGATTACATATATAGTATGTAAAAAGGAGAGATATCATGTAATATTTGGCTTCCTTGCTCTTACATCAGATATATCCGGAAATCAAAACAAGAGTGGTGACAATGACCATATTAAATGTTGCAGTCCCTCATTTGCAAATTCATATGTTAATGTTTCTATTACAGACAATCACCTTATATCTAAATATTGAATATTTTATACTATGTCTTTAACAAGCATTTAAAAAGGCTATAGACCAAAATCCTTTCTGGATTATGATCTCTCTTCATAGCTGTCACAGGCTACTTTTTAAGAATTTGGAAGCACCGAAAGTAAAGATAATAAAAACTGAGCATAGCTCATTAGAAATGAATAAAAGTTAAGCTAGTGAAACAAACAGTAGAGTTTATAACACTGAAATAAGTACATATTGAAATGGTTGTATACTGGAAACATATGGAAATCCCAAAGAAAAGTATCTCAATCATAGTTCAATGAATTACCTTTGATAGTGGCAGATATATTACCTTTAGCATGATTGTAGGGTACTAATTCTCATACAAATAGAGTCAGAATAACTAGGACTATTGCTGATGTGAAGATAAACCATTTGCAAATCTCATAAACAGCAAACAATGGTTTTCTTACAAGCAAATGAATATAAACTGCTCACACTTACCTTTAAGCCTTGATTCTGCTCATCCTAACACAGATATTAAAAACAGGTCAAGGGAACTCATTCTAAAAATGTCCAGCTTGTACTTAGGCATCCAAAATCTCATATATCTCATCCTTTGTGACTTTGCAATTAGTACTGTTTAGGCTGTTCCCGCTTGCAAATATTTACCAACAAGAAAGCTTTCCTCAAGAGTGAAATGTTTTCACTGCGTGGGTAGGATGCCTCTCGCTTACCTTAAGACAACTACAGTTGAACTAGTTTTCAGTGCTCCCTTTAGAGGTAGAGAGAGAAAGACATTTTAAATCAAACACATTATCTATGAAGACAATTTGAAAAACTAATCAAATATAGGCATCTTAAAGCAGTTATTTGAATCCTAGTCTGTATTGCTAATTCTAGATACGATGTTTTCAATGACAACAAAGCACCTCTGTCTTTTTTGCCTCTCTCTCTCACTTTACAATTCTTATCCCTCAGTATATTATGAAGATACTTTGCAGTCCTACTAAGAGTGATTAAATACTGGTTTAAGTAGATAATCAATGTCTGTTAAGACAGATCACAGAAAGTTAATTTTAGTTATCTCCAAAAACTGGGGCATACTATGTAATAAAAACTCAGGGTGGTTCGTCAAGGTCATATTCTGAAAGAAATGTCTCAGATTAAGCAAAAGCAGAAGTAACGACACACAAACAATCAAAGTAAAAGTAAAAATCACAGATGTAGGGATAGCTTATCTCTCAGCACAAGCAAAGCAGGACTGTTTTATGAATATCTTGCTTAACCTTAAATTACTCCTGATTCTGCATTTAAATTAACCAGAAAGAAAGAACATTTACTTCATTATAGGAGATTTTTTGACTATAGTGAGACCTAATCAGTAACTCCAATTTTCAGCTTAAATTTCAAGTAGTTTCTTCTTTTCAAGTGATGGAGGCTCCAAATTTCCTTCTTTTTGTGACTTTATATATACTTCTTTCCTGATGCAAAATTTTTGGGATGCTTTATTACCTCTAATGTAAAGGTGCCTCCAGAAGAAAACTGTCTAGTGAGGCCTAATCTGTATTTGAAGAGCACACATTAAATGAGATGGTGGAATCGATCCATCCTCACAATGAAACTGGACAAAACCTAAAAATTTTTTCTTTGCTCTCCATACATGTGAGCACTAATAATACTGACAAGGGAGACGTTGTGTAGATCAAGGGTGACTCTGGGGACTAAGGTGAAAGGTATAGCTGCCCATGTGGTATCCTCCTTAATGATCAAAGGGCAAGGCTTAGTCAGGAGAAAGACAACACCTGGCTGCACAGCTGGAGTCACTGGCAAGTTTCTTTGGTTTCTGTGGTTACAGGACCCCCTTCAAGGGATGAGAATGTCTGTGGAGAGAAAAGATAAGATCCACTTGAAGAAGGTGGTGGGTAAGGTCATCTTTGACAGCAGGACTGCTGACCTAGTGAGAAAGACTATGTTTGGTGGGGAATGGAGACCAAAACCCAAAGAGAAGTGAGGGAACAGGGATGAAGGGAACATCCTCAGGGACAGTGCAATGGAGGAGACTCTCACACTTCCCTTGAGAGATCAGGGTGAGTGGGAACCTATCTCAAATGTCTCTAGTCTATGAAATAAACAGCAGGAATTAAAAGTCAATACACAGCCACTGAGCTCTGCAATCACTGGGATCACAGAGACATGGCAGGATAGCTTCATTGGCTGGAGTTCTGCAGTAAATGGATATGGGCTCTTTCAGGCAGATAGGTGGAAAAGACAAGAGTAATGTTGCACAGTATACAAAGGAACAGCTGTGGAGCATGGAGCTCTGCTGTGAGGCAGGCCTCTTGAGAGCTTATGGTTCAGGATCAGAGAAGAGCCAAAAAGCAAGACATAGTGGTGGGCATCTTATACAGACCAGACAAACCAAGAAAAGATGGATAATATCATCTTAAAATAACAGAAAAAAGGGTCCCATTACAGACCTTGGTTCTCACGGAATATTTTAACTCTCCCAGCATCTGATGGGAGGGCAACAGGACAGAGCACAAGGAATTCTGAATTTTTCTAATGTGTATGTCAAGTCTTTGATGTGGGTGCTGGATAGGCTGTCTAAAAGGGATAATCTGCAGGATCACGGGGCAAAGTTGTCTGGGGATGTTATAGCCTTGGCTGCAGTCACCATGAGATGGAGGAGTTTAAGAACCCAGGAGAAGTAAGGAAATCAAAGAGCAGACTAAAGAGCTTGGACTTCAGGAGAGCAGACTGGCTTGGTCTCAGAACTGGCAGGCAGCAGTAGCAAATGGAAGATGCCTTGAAAGGCAAAGATGCCCAGGAGAACTTGTCAGTCTTTAATGACAGCTTACTCAAAGCACAAGAATGGTTCACCCTCATCTGCAAGAAGAAAGGAAAGCAGAGCAGGAAGCCAGCTTGGCTGACTGGGGAGTTTCTCACTGTGCTCAAATCGAAAAGAACCAAAGAGGAAGGATGTGCTTCAGAGGCAGAAGATTGAAACATCACCTCTCCCATTTTCTATAATTAATGATGACAGTTATGCACAGAACTGGGTGAGGAAGTATGAATGCAGATCAAAGAAATGGAGTACTTCCCATGTGTTCTTCTCAAGTCTACAGTGCTGGGGTGCACGTTCGTGATTTAGCTCACAGCAAAAGAATTTCTTTTGATTCAAAAAGCCCTTGTGGCTGTTCTTGTTGTGCATTCAGAGCACACACACATACCTCAGTCTGCAGATGCTCATTTCTGTCATGGTGAAATAAAGTCAGAAGCTATACATTTCAGTGCCATGTAGCTAGAGGTAGTGCTGACAAGGACGCAAGTTACAGAAGCATGACATGGATCGTATCACTGCCAAGGTCCTCCAGCACTGCCTGGTGGCACATGCAGAAGAGATTCTGGAAATATCTACTGCTTTTGATACTCTTCCATTGGCCTTAAAGTTTTCAAAAAGCCAGAGAGATTTCAGTTTTCTGCCATTGTTTTGGCATTTTGAATGAGACAATACCTTGTTTACACCCATCACAGGCATTTTCTCTGGGTGTTATATGTGGTATACAATCATTATTGGGCATTCTGTATTGCCAAATTTTATTTCCTCAAATTCTGATCTCCTGTGTACCTAAAATCCTTCAGACTTCAACTTCTTTAATTAGACATGGCAGCAAGTGAAGAAATAAAAATCAAGAGAGGTATCTCTGTGGTGCCAACCAACTAGACACCATCTGAAGCTCTCAGGCCTGTAAACTTTTGCAGAGTGAGCTGGGAAGAATGCAGGGGAACTGTGACAAACGAACACAGCTTGCATGCCTCTAAGCCAAAAATGCTAAACAACTGACTGCTATAGGCTACCTGGAGAACAATACTGGATACAATTTTAAAAGACAAAGACTATTTCTCTGATGACAAGAGACAGTATACACAACCAAAACATTTTAGTCTGTACCTTTGCCACAGATTTTGGCAAAGAGCTCCATGGTCTGTGACACTCATAAATGAACCGAGGAAAAGTTGTGCAGAAGTCATTGTATTGTCTCTAAACTGTTGTATAATCAACCTTCTCCTAGAACATGGGTAAAAACTGTTTTAAAGCAGAGAAGGGTGAAAGAAAAGAGGCTCTTTGTACCTGGCTGCTGCTCCTGTAGCTTATTTCTATAGGAAAATGTATCTCACCTGTGCTTCTAGCTATTAAATTCTACCTTTAAGCAGATTTCCATGATGAGCAGCTGTATTAGCTGGTTAGCTTTTAATCTCAGACGCAGCTGGGAAGTAAATTTTTCTTCCATAATTTTAATGTTTGGAATATTGATATCTTAATTGAGTCATATCATTTTCACAGAATGATGTGACCATACCTGCACTAGAATACTAACACTTCCTTTCCCCCCAATATCTCCCTAATTTCTCCCTTTATTTCTGTATGCTTTAGGTCTGTTGTTACAAAATAACTCTCTAGTTTTATAATAGAATTATTTTTTTAAAAGGTGGGGGATGGGAGAGGCAGAAAAGGGACTCAATTTCTAAAACAATCAGGCCTGTAGAATAATTTTTCATAAAGTTACCAAAAGGAAATATTTGTAACTCATTTTAACATCACTTATGATTAAAACCATGTTGAGCAATAGATGACTGTACTCTGCTGTCCTCCAAGTGAAGAAAATAAAGGCAGATTAACTCTAACATGTCTCTATCCCAATGCATCCAGTGCCAACTGCGCTCGCCTGCACTTCCAACTATTAACTTCCTTCTGCTTCATTGCCACATGCCACCTAGTGACTTTCTGCTGAATCACAGTTTAAAATATATTAAGAATGACTGGAAATTACAGTGTATCGTGAGGAAAGTCTCGGCTTTGAATGTTTAAGGATGTAAAACTGGACATGGAAGCAGCTGGAGGCACAACACAAAGCATACCTTTACTTCTTTATTTAACTATTGCAGACCTCCAAATGCAGGCAAACAAAACAAATCACGTGTATCTGAATGACGCAAATTGTGTCTTGCAGTATTTTTTCCCTAAAATTGAAATACTAAAAAAGAGATTAGGTCACTGAGATTAAAATAAAATTGAAAATGAAAGACAACATGCTTGCTAAAAGATCAAGTAATATATACAATTAATGTATAAATATTACATAATTTCCTTCTTCTGACCTAAACTTTTCTTAACATTTTACTTAAACTTATTTATCTTTGCATATTTTCGGCTGTTTAAAAGTTATATTTTTATTAATTTTAGTTCTATGTTTTTATATTTAGACTTTCTGACAGAATGCAGAAAATGTTAGAGGGCTCCTCCTTTCTGAATGTGTGCTATGGCCATATTATAGAAATATTTTGATTTTTGAACATAGCATCACATTTCTTACCCAGAATAGCCAAGAAGTGGTCTCTGTCTCACAAATCAGAAATCTATAAAACACTGTTAACTGCTTCACCAATAACAGCAACCCTCAAAAATTCATTAATTGATATAATCATAATAGCTTTAAAATCAAAATTTTTGTGCTTGAGCAGGCACTTCTCAGAAAAGAAAAAAGAGATGTGGTGGTCTCTGTGGATTCTTCCTGCTTAGGAAAAAACAAACAAAACAAAACTATGAGGTACTCATGATGCTTATCAAAATACTGTCTGCTTTCTCTCAAGTGTATTTTGATTGAACACTGTCTGAGAGGTTCTTCATTACACAGGCAGTCCAGGCATTAGAGATGCAGCATGACTTTATGTAATGTAGATCAGAAAGCATTTGATGACAATTTAATATTTGAAATGTAATGAATAATTCACTATGTGGATCCAGAACATCATCCTCTAACTTGCCATATTAATAAAATTAAACTGTAAAGAAGCATCATCTCCAAACAAGGCAGGATACCAGACCAAATCAAAATGACAGTTATCATACAAGACTGTTAAAAGATCTTGTAAATGAATACTACAATGTATTGTCTTTCAGAGAAGGGCTACAGTGTGACTGGTAACATAATAATAATGCCATGTTTGCGTATAGTATTTTTTTATCTGAAAATTCTTGACCTGATTGGCCAGAAGAAACTTTCCCTAATATGCGTCTGGAAAAACTGAGGTCAAAAGAAACAGGGAATCTGTTAAGGATTTGTCTATTTACTTATTCCCCTACAACTGTGCAATATTCGAGATAGCCAATGTCTTTCAGTGAGATTTAGAAATTCAAGCCTGAAATATATATTTCCTGCTTTACAGAGTTTTTAAGGTTCAAAATAGTGTGACTTAACAGTTCTAATGTTGCAAAGTATTCCCTTGCCTGCAGCTGAATACTTGCAGAGCTTTCCCGCTGCAATCATTGCGGACCAGTATCTCTAAACTTACCCTGTGTGAAGATCAAAGTAACTGCATTTGAGAATTTGATCATTTGGTCTGTTCGCACCGGACAGGACCAATCAGAATTTCTCTCCTGATAATATTTAAGTTCCTGCCTTCCTAATTTATCAAGTCTAAGGCTGACAGACATTATTCAGATGTTTAATTCTCAGATCAACCGAAAATTTCTCAAACAAGACATTTTCTCTCAAAAGGGAGCATGTTTGTAGTGCTAATATTACATGAAAACAAACCTAGACTGGTACTTTATCGGTATTTGACAAAGGGCAGAGCAGCAGAAAAGGCAATTTAGGCTAGTTTTGTGGATTGACAGCAAACGTTCAAATGTTTTTTTTAATTCAAAGGCTAAATATTCTTCTACAACTCTGCTGATTCTACTTCAGCCTGTCTTTGTGTATCGGCCTTGATATATGGGATGATGGGAGTGATTCATCCTTTCTAATGCTGTGCACTAGAGCTGACCTCAGTCTCTCTTGAGAGTTCCTAGACTCTGCTGAATTTATTGGCGTAACCTATGGCTCATAACTAAAATTTTGACATGCTTGTTTACTGCAATTTAAATATATTATATATATGTATCTCAGTTAAGTGATATCTAAGAGGGTAGTGAAGGCAGCAATACACCGTGTGGTGACTCAGGGAATATACCTTTGAAAGGCTAGATATTCATCTGGTGTTTAAAAAAACTGCTGTTTTGCAGGGGAAGACGGGAGCACATAGTGTAATCTACCATCAGCTGTCAGCACTGTATTTTCCAGACAAGGACAATGCCAGTCAAATTTTGATGATAACTTGTTCTGGGTAGAACAGCTTCCTCCAGCTTCTGTGCAGGAATGTGGCTGTTTGGAGAAAACCTCTCAGGGCCTGAGAAAGTAACCAAAATGTTAATACTCCTCCAGAAACTTCACTGAGGCAGAGAGGAAGAGGAAGAGACTTTTAGGTTTAACGAACAGCTATAGCGGGAGAGTAGGATCCTGATCTCCTTGAAGAATATTTGCCTAAAGACCAGAGAGTTTTTCAGAACGTTAAAGAAACTATGGCAAGGAGTCTTTTACTTAGGATAGCTTATTTTTTGCTCATGATAATAGCAGTTTCCTCCCCTGAATCCATTAGAGCATTCCCTGTGCATCATGTCTCACTTGTGCCCTCAAAGGGAAAAATGGTAATCCCTGTGGTACTATTACATGTATGCTAAAGTTACTAAGGAGTCACCATCTTGGCCCAAAACCTGAACTGGGTTGCAGACTTCAGTTTTTACAGATGGGTAACAGATGGATAGCATGATTCAGGCCACCTGTAGTCTCTCCAAGTCCTAAAGTGGAATCGGTTGTTGAGTCTACATCACAAAATAAAAGAGGGTAGGGAGCACTAGGCCACTGATTATGCACACAACATAATTACAGCTTACTCATTAGCTCAGTGTTCAACTACTCCAACTAGCTTTTTCCAAGACTAAGTCTGAACAGGATGATGGAGACAGTTAATTCCCAAAAGCAGAAGAGACTATACCACACTTGCTTTCTACCACCATCCAGAGTCCTCCAACATAATTCAAAAAGGCCTTGCAGACTCAAAGATACCCGCAAACTCTCACCCCGCACCCAAGGCATGCAAAAGATTCTCTTAGCTTCACACTGTAAAACACCTTTCTGGTGAGCTGCAATACAGCCCCACACTATTTCAGACACTCCTGATGGAAAAAAGAGCAAAAACCACATACACAAAATGATAATTATGTTCTAAAGTAAAAGAGACACCTCATGCAGTTCAGAGATGAGCTCAGACAAAGTGTTTTACAGCATGGTTTTAGTCACTCTTCTCTAGACTGAGTTATTCGTATGCAGTGTGTGTGTAAGCCAGTGCACAGCAGTTGGCCTTGGGGCCAGGGACTGCTTTCAGACCCTCTTTCGGGGCAGCGTAGGCTGTATGAGTAGACTGTATGATTATGTCTTGTAGGACAGTTCAGTCTTCCCTTTTGTAACACTGCTATCTGGAGCACCTAAAACCCATGGTCATGCCCTCGCACTGCAGCATAGGAAAAGGGGCTTGTCTGAGCTATGTTAACAATTCATGGATAGAAGTGGAGGAGCCTAAACTGCTCTTTAATCTCTGGTCCGGCGAACCTGGCTGACATAAAACATTCTCACATGAAGTCTAATGCAGATAGGCAGCGCAAAGGGCCCAACAGACTCTGCTGCTCTGCACAAACAGGGTCAGGGGACTGTGAAAAACGCATGTCCTAAAGATGTAAACTTTGTTCAAACAGCAAACTTAGAGTTAAGGAATAATTCACTCTGCCACTGCCGACCTGCTATATACAACCTCCACACGGAATGTTATCAGGCCGTATGCTAAAGAAAGAATAAATTGAAAATGTGGGTTGTATATAGTATGAAGAGTATTAAATTAAGTTTGTCCAACCTGACTCTTATTATTAATAATTAACATTATATCACTACTCTGTATCATTCTACATATACATTAGTAATCTAACACTAAACAAAATCAATAATATAAATCAGCTAAGAACCTTAAGTGAAATCAACATAACTCAGTCATGAGATTTTCTTAAAACGCAGTAGTTCAATGCAGTTTAGTTGGAGGAAATTGAACAGTAAAAAATAAGTGGAGAAATGGTTTATTAAGAACACATTTCCAACCTAGGATGCTTACTATATCAAAATATAGTGGATTTCAAAGAGCAGTCAAGGTCTCATGCAAACTAACAAGTCATTGTGGCATAAAAACTTCACACACATCGGCTGATTTGTGGTAGCTGCCTGTATGCATGCTCTTAGTTTGTGGTGAGATGATTTGAGTTAGCTGAGCCTTCTTTCATTGACTTCTTACGCTGTGGGAACTTTTTGATGTATTTAAGCTCTCAGGCCGACACCTAACTTTCAAACTAACGCACAACATTGAAACAACCCAGCCAAATTACTCTGAAAGCCTATCTAGACTTGAAAATTTGCAGGTCATTTTAAGTTACACTGGTAGAAAGAGGACTTCGTAGAATCATTGGGTTTTCTTTGTATTTGAAGGGCATAATCAAACTTTATTACTAAGCGACACATCCAAAAGGTGGGAGTCAAGAGAAAGAAAAAAATTCGGATGAGTATGCTAAACATATCATACCAAGCCAAGGGGAAGCTCAGTAAGAGCAGCATTTTCTCTGTTCTGTTAAAACTGCTTCACCTTACGAAGCTGTTTTCAAGGACATATCAGCTCTTAATCATTGTCTGATGGACTGATACAGTCAGATGCCTTTCCTTCTGATCCCTTCATCACTTTTGGCTGAAAATGACTGAAAACAATAAAAAAGATGAGGTTAAACAAAATAATCACCTAAAAATATTCTGAAACTTGTGGGCAGGGAGGCATTTTTCTGGATGAACCCAAGACGCTTAGTTTTATTTCTTTTAAATATTGTATGAATAATTCTATTTTTGGATACCCCTCAAAATAACACCTATTCCCTGTTCATTTTATCTCATTTGCAGGAACAACTTGCCTGTTTTTGCAAGTTCTACTCATTTTGTCTCATTCATAGAAGAATTAGAAATTGTATCTTCTGAGTCCCATGGAAATTTTTTAATCACAGTTCTGCTCTTCTGCACTTCATCGTGCAACTAACTGTGGAAGGCTTAAACGCAGAAATGTGCTTGATAAGGGGGAATATCCCATTTTGAAGGATAAGAATAGGTGTGCGTGTATGTCTTTAACTCATAGAAATGGATGGGAGATGTGGCGGGAGGAGCATTATTCTCACCTGATTACAGGCATCCAAAATGTTGCATGATCACCATTTTTTATTGATAATAAAGAGAAACAGAGTTTGAAAGAACAATTTATATCACCCTAAAATATCTAAGGCCAGATTAATCTGAAAGTGGCTGTTTCTTTCCATTATCACCAGAAAGAATTTAGGATGGCTAGTTCAGACTTAGATATCCGATTTTTTCACATCTAAACCATGTGAGAGATTCCCACCTATACAGACAAATGATGCTATTAGAATTATACAGCCTTACGGAATTGATTACTTTGGTGCTGCTGAGAGTAATGTGTGACCAAATAGGAATAACTCTCTTTTGTTATAATAAACATACTCTAATGTATATGCTCACAGTACCCTTCCTGTCCAGTTGTTTTCATAATTTATTTAGATAAGTTGCCTAGTTATCTTTAGCCTGGTTTCTATAGCTTTCCCTTCTTGCCCCATGAATATCATAATGCAGTCTCCTATTTTTCCTACCAGATTATTATATCTAAAACAATTTTCTTTATATGCCATCATCCTCTTAGCAACTGTTAGTTAAAATACAATCTGTCTTCACACCCTATTTGGAAAAGGTATTCTCTCTGCAATAATTTTAGCCTGGTATCTATCAATTACCCAGTGAAATTTGGAAGATTTTTCCCATCATAGCTAAAATATTAAGAAACTTTTATTAGCACGAAGTTAACTATATGTTAAATGCCTAATATTTTAATACTTCCTCTTATGATATCAAGTACTATTTTTCAAAGATAATAGTGCTTTAGATTAATCTCTGTAGAACGCTTCTGTTGCTGTTCCTTTAAGTAAAATGGACATCAGCTAAATGAAAGTATTTATGTGCAAGCAGGACCTCACAAAAATATATTATATATGACTAGGAAAGGAAAAATGTGCAGGGCTTGGAAGAATAACAGCAACAAGAGATATCACTATCAGAAATAAAATTAAACGTAGACAGGAACATCAAACAAGAATGTTGTATTATAAATAACCATGTCCCTAACTGAAACGATAAATCAGACTTTCCTTATCTTTAATCTCTCTCTTGAGCATTGTAGATGTAGCTTCAGCCGCCTAACTACAGCCCTGACTGGCATATGATCCCTGGGACAGTCCACTTAGCCTTGAAGCAATGCATTCAGTCTCACATTAATCCATGCCCTGGACCAGACTTAGGCTTCGTTTCGACTCTAAGTCATATCTCTTCCCAGGCTGCTTTTACATGACTTCCCAGGTTCACTTCAAGGAAAATTTCAAGAATATGCGTTCTGCACGATTCCCTGGCAATTGTCATGCAGCTGGCGTAATGCTCCCTGGCACAGGCCCATTAAGGCTTCAGTCTTGCCTCCAAGGTTCGCTCCTGCCTGCATTTCATCTCTCGCCTCCTACTTCAGCCCAACTACCTTTGCCAGCTCCATGAGCCTTGAAGGTCACTTGGTCAATCAAAAGATCAAAAGTGAATATTTTAAGACAAGTAAAAATCATGAAGTTTAGATGTACAAAAAAGGTAGCTGAAGAAAGCAATACAATTGCAGGAGTGGCAGTAACTGACAAAACTTTTGCAAGAGAAGTAGATGTAACGTCATTTATACCTAGTAAATAAATGACCGACTTGAAGACTTGCAAACTTCTTGTGCATAGCACCTCTAAGTTGTGGCCTTTTCTCTCCACCCACACAAGCAAACAAGCGAACAACCCATTTCCATTTTCTTCAACTCTCACTTAGATTAATGATCTCTTTTTTGCTTTGAAATTGCAATATTGCCCTGAAAATATCAATTCAAAATTCTCTTGCAAATATCATTGTTCTTTAGAGCTGCTTGATCATGTTGCTTATCTCACTGTATCCCTTATCTGACCATCCATTCTGTCTTTGCTCAGCTATAAGCTGCTTGTTGTTAAAAGGGTTAGAGGAATTATCAACAATATATCGTGCTTCCTTGAATACCTACTCATTGATCTATTTTTGTGTTCTCATGGAAACTTTTTAAGAGATTTCTGCTCATTTCTTAACTTTCTCTAGCTTTCAAACTGCTTGATTCAATAATTTCTTGTTGTAACTGTTAGTTATTGTTGAAATATATCCAAAATCTGAAAGCAATTTAAAAAATAAACAACAAAAATAAAGGAGGAGGAGAATTTAGAAGACAATAAATCTGAGGAAAAGTCATATCCAAAGATTTTAACGTGTATAGTGAACTATCTTTTGTAAAAATGAACAACATTGGCATGCCCTATTTGTATGAAAAGAACTGAAAGCCGCAGGACTCTCTGTGCTGATGGCAGCACAATTTCAATAGTAACATGCCTATAAATAATCAGACTGAAAGTACACCAAAATAAATTAAAATATGAATAGATAATTCTGATTTAGTTTATAATTTATAATTCTGAAAGTTTCTAACTAGGGAACAACTATAAAGTCATATACTAGAAACAATGGTAAGCAATAAAGAATGACCTATGTTAAAACTTAAAAGACGGAAAATCAACATGAAAAAGGGATCAGAGATATCTAACCTTGTTAGATTTTAGTTTAAATTCATATATATAGTAGCCATAGGTTTAAAACAACTATTTCCTCAGTGAAAAAAAAAAAAAGTCAGCAAAGCATGACTATCCAGCTGCAAAAAGTATGTACCATTCTCAGTCTCTCCTCTTAGTGTCCTGGCCAATCTGCAACAATATAATGATGAATGAGACAAGAAGTGGTAATATAAAACTGAGGGTAGAAGGAATATGGCTGAATAGTATTAGTTTTTGAGGAGTGCTGTAATCAGAAGTGATCTGAAGAGTGAGATACGTTGCAAGGAAAAATTTTGGAAAAAACGTAAAAAAATGTGGCAGTATTCAGAAAGTTAAAATCTTATTAAAGTTAAAAGGTTAAAATAAAGTCTCAAAAACTGTAGTACTGGAGGGCTGAAGAAAACAGAATATACAGCAGCACTTAAAATCTCTTAATTTTGTCAAGCCAAGTAATGCTAATGAGAAAAAAGCAAACCATGATAGAAGCATACTTACATTTTAGATATCAAGAAAGAAATCTTGCAGTAGAATTAGCATGTGATTTAGCATGTGTTATGAACTGTGGGGATTGTATCTAATTCCATTCCAAAGTTGGGTTAGCCATTTGCTTTCCTAAATAAGAATAAACCTGCATCGTGCTTTTCCAGGCAACAGGCAATAAAGAACCACCTTCATTACTACTGATAACAAACATTTCAGTGATCAGCTGTCTATAATTGTTACTAAAGCAACACAGTTGGAAAGACTGCCAGCGATTAAGGTATTTCATTATTAGTAGGTTCAAAATAAAGAAGTAAAGGAATAATGCTTCTAGAGTCAAAGCTGTTGATACAACGAAATGCCCCAGTTTTGGAACGACATCTAAAAGTGTACTGCAAGAATTATTCCAGGAAACTAAGTGTCCATTAATAACGCTTTAACAGCATGTTTGTGGACACTTGCTACATACATAATTAAAATGAATCTTTACTTGTTGCACGTTCTGTGAAACAGATGATTTTGTGTTGAAAGACTGAAGATTATTTCAGTCAAAATAAAGTGATTAGTCATCTGCCAGCTATATTCCTATCTTTTGCAAAAAGAGAGTTTTATTTTGATGCCGATGTCAAGAATGGTGCTACTACAAAAGATTTGGATAATTGTCCCAAAATGGCTCCCAAAAATTGGCTTTTCTGATTGAAGTCTGTGCAAAAAACACACTACAAGTAGAAAAGTATCATTTGTTTTGTATTTCTGTTCTATTAGTGCAAAGTGTAGCACTGATATTTGAGATAGTAGATATTGAGAATCTTTGAGTCAAACAAATCCCTTCATGGAAAAAGAGTATGAAGTAGTAAAGAAATAATTGCACAAAGTTATTTGACAAGTGAACAGCAGTCAGCTCCTGAACTTGGGACTCTGGCATTGTATGCGCTGTCTGTGTCTTAACATCCCTGACTGGTGAGTGCTCATTCAGTTCATTTCAGAAAAGTCAGGACAATAGACTAATTCAGTTCTCTTACAAGCACTTTTGACAGTTGAATAGGATTTACTCTAACAGAGACATTAAAATCAACTTGGAAAATTGAAAAAGAATGCTTTGACTCTCATATAGGTAGTTGTTCTCTGATGGCTGCAATTTTACTTTGCAAACATTCTTATTGCAGATATTTAGTTTCTTTATCATTTTATTTTGAAGATTAGTCAACAAATGCATATGATGCCAGTTCTGTTTTTATGTGGTTGTGGGTATAAACTTGGGCAAAATCATACGTGTTGTAAATGCTACAGAATGAAAGGGTATGCACCTACTTAAAAGCCAAAAAGATAATTTCAGTGTGTCTGAATGTAGTTTTATAGAGTCCGCTTTTTGTTAATGTGATTATGAAATGAAATCCAAATGAGATGAAATTAACCGACAAAATGAACAGCAAAAGTGCATGGCAACAAATTTGCTTACAAATAGCCAGAAATATTTCAGTTTTAGTTCTTGATTTTCATTAAAATATATGGCAGTTTCTATCAACTCTACCTATAATTCCTGACCAATATTACTTTAAACTACCCTTTGAAATCTCCAGATTCAAAGGAGGAGATTCTTTAATCTCCTCAATATTTAATTCTTTTATCAGTTGATACATTCTCCTAACACATAACTTAAATCTTCCCTTTCTGAAATTAAACCCCACATACTCTTTGCACAGCAAACATGGAAAATGTATTTCTTCACATCTATCTACTGTTCAAAAATTTATGTCTTACCACGTTTCCTACCAGTCTTTCTTCCTGTTTTGTAGGCCTCTGAGTAGTATCACTGCAGATAATGATACTCTTTAGTTGGTCTGTATCTACCCCACTTTGCAGGTCAAAGCATTTCAGCCAAGACTTTAGGAGGAGGAACTCTGCCAAGCAGGGCAGAAGGAGTACATTTTAAGTCTTTGAGGCAATGCTGCTATTTATATAGTCTGGTATGATTTTTTTTTTTTTTTTGCAATTGGATGACACTGATCGTTGCTGTTTAGCTTCGATCTTGACCCTACTTTGTACAACTGCTACCAAGACTTTCATTCTCACCTTTTCTTTGTGTAGTAGTGCAGAACTGCATTTATTTTGAGAGAGTTGCATCCTGCTTGGGTTGCTGATTTTTTTCCAGATCATTCATCCAATTTATCAAAAGTATTTTGAATGTTAATCTTATCCAACGATGTGCTGGTAGTACCTCCTAGATGATGAAGATTTTTTATTTTATTCCATCATCTGTTATCTGGTATCTGAGCATATGATCCAGGTGTTTCAAGGCATTACAATTTCATCTCTTTTTGCTGAGAACCTATTTTTCCATGGTGTTCAGAGAAGACTGTCAGTAACAGAGAGAGAAATGAATTAGAAAGAACCTTTCTTAAGGGATACAGGTAACTGTTATTTATCTCAACATGCAAAGAAGACAAACCAGCAAGCTCTGATTCACAGCCTGAGCTGTGCCTGCTAGGCAGCCAGTGACATCCATCATCGTCTTCAGCTAGTTAATGGATCAGGCCAGCCATCTGCACAGAGCTTGTCTCCGTGAATTCTGACACCATGCACGAAAAACTAGCCTATCGTATCGTATCATATGACAAGTGATAATCAGTAACTGGGTTATAAGTTGCCTTATGTCACAGATGCAGCTTTTTTGGAGCACTGTGATCATCAGCTTGTTCTCATGCATTATGTTTAGTTATAGTAGTCACAGGGGCATGCTACTTTCCTCATCAGGACCATGGTGACCTAGGTTTTTTCACCAGCTTTCCAAGATCCCAATCAGTACATGTTAAAACCACACAATACAGTGAGTTTATCAAGATAATCACCATAATTATGTTGATGAGATATGATTGAAACTAATCTCGTAAGTGAAGGAAGGAAATAATAATGGTGGCATAACACTCATGTAGGAGGACTGTTTAAAAATCTCATATTTTACTAAATAATAGACTATGTATGCATAGTTTTTTAGCCAGTCTGATGCTCTTAGATCATTTCTAACCTTTAGTGACCCTGAGACATTTAATTTAAAGATGTCATATAATGAACTAATGGATTGTTGTGTTGATATATGATCATTATCAGTGCTAGATGATATTTTTTCAAGAAATAATTAAGTCAGCAAGAAGTGACATTTTGAAGTGATCAAAATACTTTGAAAATTTAGTGAAGAGTTTAAACAAAAATGGCAAAAGATATTTGTAGAATTAGTTGTTTTGTCTTCAGTATGAAAAATCATTTCTCTCTAATATTTTTAAATTAATCTTTTTGATATGTTGTTTCATTTGGATATTTATCTGCATTAAAAACAGAAAGGGCTCAATAACTTGAAAATGAAACCAATAATTTCATATGACAAAAAGAGAGTGTCGACCGAAGTGAAATTTGTAGGGCTTTTGTTTTTCAAAAATAAGTGGGAGGAGGAGTGTTAGTTTGACACACAAGAAGTGGGTCCCGTAACTCTCTGATTTGACTCTTAAAAATTTTTTTCATCTATCCTATTCAGGTTAAATCAACTTTCATTATTATATCAACGAGTTCAAATGTCATAGTGTTGAAATCAGAATATTTAATTTCACATGTTTTAAAAGCTGATATCTGTATTTTAATATTTATTGATACACTTATGTTAATAGCACAGTGTCAGAAATTTGAAATAATATTTTAAATCATACAGTTTAACTCTAGGATCAAAGACTGAGCCACATATGACGGAGATGATCCTTCATATTATTCTCCTCAGCTCTCCCAATTATTCTTCAGTCACTGCAATTCCAGGATAAATGTCACTGTTAATCAAATAAATGTATAAGCGATTGTACTGGAATAAATTGAAAAAATGTAATAAAATCACCCCAGTGTGCAAACACTGAGGCACCTTTCCTGGCAAATCTTATTTAATTATGGACTGACTATTCAGCTCTGGACAGTGATAAACAACAACCAATTCACCACAGTAGCACTTAATTTCTTCTCATTAATTCCTTTCGTTCCATTTCCTCTGATTTGAGAACTTAACTGCCTGAACATCCAAGCAACTATCTCTTCTCCTACTGTCATTACTGCTAGCACTGGAAGTACTCTTTCTCCTGACAAATGACAAGAACACTTTTTCCTTACTTAAGCTTTGTTCTGCCAACGACCCAGCCATGTAGGCTACATCTCGGTGTGAGACCTAGGAGCATTTTCTAGTTCTTAGATCCAGCTACACACCACAGCTGTCCTCCTACTGTGTTTGGACAGGAGTTAGGCTCTGTCAGAGTCCCTGGTCCCTATCTCATGTCCTGATTGCCACTGGAGGACAGTCTTTTGCAACTACGGTGCAAAAACGAGACTTCAGTGTACTCTAACAGTTCTTCTGCAGGGACACCAGGACTGCAAAATGAACTGTGGAGCTAGCCTACCAAACAGTTCATAAGCAAACACAGACTTCAGAGTTGGTCAATAAATTCATTTATGTATTTCAATTTCACCATTTCAAGACAATTTTGAAATCATAGCCAAGTTTATCTTCATTTAATAGGCTTCAAATGTTTGTAAGATGACTATAACATTTCTCTCTGGTGATACTGAAGAGTGGAAGGCTGTAAGAGCACTGGCCTGTACTGTTACTGTTGCTAAGAACTGAAAATGTGCCAGCATTTACTCACAAGAGCAGTTGTTTACCAAGATTTTAGGTGACAAGTCTTCACCCTAAGTACTCCTAATGGCTTGGGCAAAGGCTTTCCCCATGACAGCACTGACTAAGACTCATCTTGGGACAATATAGTTATTGTATTACAGATGGTAATATATGGTTATTCCCAAGAGGGGCAGTTAGTCATTTTGGAGACACACTGTACCAGTGTGCGACAATAATTTATTCAGCTATTGTCTTCTCTGAATTGATATCCTGTTCTTTTGTGAGTTTTGCTGATACTGAGTGCTTTGGGATGTCGTCAGAGAAAAGACAAAAGACTATTTACAGAGTTAACCAGTTGTGGAAATGACCATTGTGACGTTGTGTCATTCATTACTGAATTCATATATTTCACTTCTCAGATTTGCAACAGCATCCTCCCTTGACGCTACTATGAGCTATGCAAAAATTTGTAACTATCATAAGCAGATCTTATTCTCACATAAAAGGCAGAACTATCTCCCATTACGATTTCCTCCTGGAAATACTCCCTGCAGGAAGATAGACATATGGTAAATGTGAAAAAGTTAATTGGCTATATATTGGCTGTAAAAGTTAATTAGCTGCATAGTGTTCCATATATTGGTATTTTAACAATTTACCTTCAGATATCAAAACTAGTCTTTTTGTTTTCTTGGGTCTGTCACCTCAGATATTGACTTTCAGTAAAGCTCAATCCAACAGACAGATCTTTCTGTCCAGATATTGCATGTATCTTACAGACAAGTAAGTTATATATATTTTTTGTTAATCATCATAGTGAAAATGAGAAGTGCATCCCCGGGATTCTTGCCATCTGAATTTATGATTGGCCAGGCAAAAGCTAACCTGGCAAAAATGTATAATTTTAGCCAAATCAGCTACTTGAATTGATTCATTGTCTGGTCACACAGTGCAAGAGCTCAGGAAAAGGGGTGGGAAGATAGTACCAGACTTGATTTAGATGGGTTCAACGTGCCAAGAAACTGTGGCTTAATTCTTCCCAAAGTCTTTTGCTATGATTAGTCCGCTTTCTAACCTCATGTGCTCAAGCTTAAATTTGTCTCTTATCATATTTGGATTTAGGCTTTCAGCGAGCTCTAAAGCATGGTGTGTGGGGAACAGAGGGGACTTTGAGCTCACATCACCACTTAGCACAGTCCATCAAGGACCTAACCGACATACAGAGACACCTGGTTATGGCCATAGCCAAACTGGCTATTTTTATATTTCGCATAGTGCCTACAGTAGCATGCACAGCTAATGCCAGGAAGACAAATCAGCCAGAGTTCATCAGAGGCCCAGCAGGGCAGACCAGGGTTTTGAATTTTCGGACAGCTGAACGATATATTTTTGTGCTGTTATGCTCCCTATTTTATGCTCCTACAGAGAGCTGCTTATGCAGAAAGATGTGGATTCTACTAAAGACATCAGATACTTGAAAGCTGAAATACCTAACGCTAGGCCTTTTACTGGGTTTGGGCATTAGCGTGCTCCGGAGTCTAAAATTTGCCGAAGGGTTGGCACTTCAAAGTTTGGTATTGCAATGCTGAATGTCACATTGCTCTGAACCTGGTAACAAACGATGCTGAGATAGAGTGCAAGAACTGTACCCCGATCCTCTACAATGTTTATTTTTCAGCATATTCTTTCGTTTCTGTTATGGACTGCTCCAGCTAGCTGTCTCCAAGACAAATCTTCTATACGAATAGCTAGAACCAAACAGTCTGGAGGTAAAACGGCCTGTGTCACTTAGCTTTGGGGTCCTTTTTAATTATTGCAATAATTTATTATAATAATATAATAATTACTTGTTCCTCTTCTCATTATTAGAGACTCTGGACCTCACCTTGTTGGCCTACTTTTACAGAAATTTTCAGCTAGCAAACACTGGGCAGTCATGAGGAAGCCTGATAAAATCAGATCTATAGAAATGTTCTTTATATCTCTTTCTTTTGGGCAAAAGAAAAGCAGGAAGGAGGCTACCATTACTAAATCAAATTATTTTTGCATTTATAGAGTTATTCATCCAAGAACCATACAGTGTTTATGAATTTCATTTACTCATTCAACTGCCTTGTGAAGATGTTTTGCTTCTCCAGATGGTTAAGGGCTCATCAGTGGCAAAATATGTGTCAGATCACCAAAGAGGCACTCCCCAATGCCAGTTAGCACATTATTTCAAAAAGAAAAATACAGGATAGTACAAATTCTTAATTCTGACTGTGGTCTCAACTTTTATCAAAGTTGGAGCTACATTTGCAAAAAAAATTGACATATTCCTTCCAGTTTTCCCTCATTATCTCCTCAACTGTTCTACAACTTCTTGTACATGATTTCTGGTAGTATCAATAGATGATTATGCCATTGCTTTTCAAAAGCATGTATACATATCGTTCCATCTGAATCTGAACACTTAAAGACTTGGATTCTTTTCCTTCCCATTAAATTTCTCACTTGCAACATACCTGGGAAAAATAAAGGACCACTAATAGTCCCATCTCTTCTCACCACTTCCTCTAGTCTGATTTATTTGGCTAGTAATTCCATGCTCAATACTTTTTCAGATTCTAATTCCTACTTTCTATGCAGATTATTCCCAAAGAAACAATAATTTTCTAAAATATGCTAAATCTAGTTCTTTCTATATATTTGAAATGATTCTCATTGAATTTAATATACAGTTCCAATAAGCCTTTCCACTGGAAGTTACATAGCCCAGAATATCTGTTCCTCTCTACTGCCCTACTGACAAAACTAGAGTAATGTAAAGTGATCTTGGGATGGTCAAACAAAGAGTTAACCTGTTTGCTCAAACTGCATTTGTTTCTGACACAAAAACTATTTGAGGTGCTAGCCTAGAAACAGCTAAGTGAAAAGGCAAATCTGGACCAGCTTCAGGAAAGATTTAGTTTTCTTAAAACTAATGTACTACTACTATATGTAGTTAAAAAACTACATATATTTTCCTCGTTTGACAAGATAGCAATACACCTAATGTAGGTGGCAACAGTAACCCATGGAACTACATCATTTAAAAAAGGAGAAGGAAAGTGTTTTGGAGTAAAGTGCTTATTTTTCTCATCAGATGCTTTAGGATATTAACCTAAATTTAATAGAAGACATAGGTACATATAAGTAAAATACTTCAATTCTTAACTTAATCATCAAGCCCTCTCATAGCTTCTTGACCCTTAGACCAATATGAACTGTATTCCAGAGAAGTAGTCTAAAAATACAGATTGAGCCAGATGAGTCTTCAGTCATCTTCAACAACGAAGTTGAAGTACTCTGAAAATGAACTCCCCTCCGAGTCTTTGGAGCTTCCACACTTTCTTTCACTCCATATCCATAGCTTTCTTCCAGAGCAGAGCTTCTATAGAGACCACTTCCTTCTGCTTCTCAGGAGAGTGCCAGAACCAGGAGCCTCTATGTGAGGTTGATGCAATAGCAGTCACTCTCAATCCACTCTGTTAGGCCCGTATCCTTGTGCACCAGAGTACTTCGGATTCGTTCAAATGAGAAAGGAGTTTGATTACAAGACAAAACTTGATTTGGTTGTGTTGTGATTACAGCACATGTTTGAGTAGTGACAATTTGGTTTTTCCAAGGAAATGGCATTAGATTTTACTGTGTAATATCAGAGGATAACAAATCCCTCAGCGTAATCTCAATAATCTGGCTAAGATCAGTCACAAATGCACAGTCACATTTGTCTATCTTCAATAGCTTTCATAGACCTCTTCTTCATTGCAACATGAAAACAAAATAACAATAACTTATTTATTGTAATATCTGGCTTATTGGAATAGAAGGGCTGGGAGCAGCCATTTATTGTTGATGCTGTATGCAAGCTGAAAATATCCCTTCAGATATTTCATTCCATTGAAAATGCTGCCTTCACCTCCCGAGGTTAGATGTTTTCGGAGTCTTTCACCTTGCCAGTCCTCCAACATTTGAAGAATTTCAGCAGCTAGTACAGAATTATCCTGTAAGACAGAATTTAGGTGGGAGTTGTCCTACCTAAATTCTTATTTAACAGCAATTTTAACATTGGTGAATGCACTACATAGTAATACAGGAGCTACATCAGTGTCACATGTGGTAGGATATTGAACTTTGACCCAATTGCTTCTCTCAGGATATTTTATGAAGAGCTAAGGAAGTCTTTTTTTTTCCTGTTTCTACCTACCTTACAATAGGTAAATCTTTTTATTACGTAGTAATTTGCAGTCACTCTATAATAGAAAGCATGTATTTAAATTGCTGTTTCAAGAAACTATGTGGAAATAGGAATAAAATATAGAAGAAATAGTACCCTGACGCAACTTTGGAAGCTTCTTGAGCAGACTGGTTCTTTATTAATATGACCCCTTCAGCCTGCTTTGATTGACACTGAGAATCTGAAGGCAGCCATAAGATTTAGATTACTGGCCATTCAGGCTTTCCAGTCTGAGGAAAAAAGGTTAATATTTTTTCCTCATTCCCATATATAAAAACAATCCACCTATGACACATCGACACTCCTCAGTCCACCTAGGAGTACTTTACACTTTATTTTTTAATGATTTCTTTTTTAATGATATCATCAACTACTCCTGGGGACATGTTCTATTCCCCACTATTTTTGGATTCAGACATGCTGGCTTGTAACATCAAGTAATTCTTCTTAATTTGAAGATATTAAAGAACTCTTCAAAAGTGTCTTATTTAATTGTAAGTAAACAACTATGAAAAAACGTTAGTTTGATTTGGGGGAAGACAGTCTGAGATTTTTTTTTCCCCCCAGTTCAGCATGAAAACAAATTGTGAGATATCAGCACTTTGTGGCTGTCTAAATAAAACACTCTTTTTCTAAAATAAGGATGTGCATATGCAGCCTGCACAAAAATGAAAGAAAAATGTGATTTCCATTCTCATTGGCTTGCTAAGCCAAAATAAGTTACTCTCAAGCTGAAATTGTTTATGAATTAGTTAGGGGTAAAATCAATGCAGAACTATGAGTAGGAAAAAAAAAAGAATCTCAGAACCAATTTCTTTTCTACAGAGTTGAGGAAAATGGAAAACTGAAATAAGAGGTAGCTTATCACAGGCACAACTTGCTTTCAATTTTTTTTTCTTTTACTGGGTTACACAACTCTTCCATTCGGTTTTAAATCTGCTGACCTCAGAGGCTTACAGAATTATTAAAGTAGATTACTTGTTTTATGCATACTTTTTGAAGTTCCTTTTTGGACCACCAACTGAGTGGTGTTTGAACACTATTATGGATCATACCTTTTCAAAGTTATTTGGGAACTAAACAATGACTTAGGACCTACAGTAACTCCACTGCTGGTATGCTAGTTTATCCTTCCTTCCCTTTGCAGTCAAGTGAGAAACTCATTCTACATGCCCGTACAAAAAATAAAAAGAAAGTCCTATGGCACATCTGTAAGACTCTCCATCTAAGATGACAGGGATGAAGCTGTATCTTGTACTGTTCTCTTTTCCCCTGTTTAAGGTTTTCGGTAGTTCATGGGGTTGGGATCAACAATTTTTCCAAAAACACACGACTGATAATGGAACTCAAATTGAAATTTAGAAGTAGTTGTAACAAACTGCTGTTGCAAGTTTGGATAGCTCACTGATTGATTGCTCATTGTATTACAGAACCTTTTTCATGCTTATTTTTTATTTTTCCAGCTCTTTCAAGTCATGAAGCGATGCATTCCCTCTAGGATTTCATTTGCTTTTTTGGATAAATGAAGGAATTTAAAATAGTTAAAATAAGAGATATGAGGGAGTAGGATAAGAAGTTCATTTCTGAAGGCTGATCTTGTGGTCATTTCAACTTTCAGTAATGTTCATTGACTTTGAGTTTTTGATCCTAATCTTTAGAGAAATGATATTTTCAAAATAATGATTCTGTGCTTTTTGAAGGGCAATCTCCTTATAAAAAGTTCAACACTCAGCAACCAAAATCATGACTCTATAAAATTTAAAAAGATATGCATAACAATTCTTATTTGAGTAGAACACTGTCTCTTAGCTTTTCTGCACTTCCAACTAAAGGCAATGCATGAATAAGCAAGTCTGACAATGTTCTGTGAATATTCTCTACTATAGCAATATTCACTTCTGTGAATATTCCTGTTTGTTTTAAGCCAGAGAGTTAATTCAGTATAGTTCCTTTCTTTTCCTTGCTTTCCTTTCCTTTCCTTTCCTTTCCTTTCCTTTCCTTTCCTTTCCTTTCCTTTCCTTTCCTTTCCTTTCCTTTCCTTTCCTTTCCTTTCCTTTCCTTTCCTTTCCTTTCCTTTCCTTTCCTTTCCTTTCCTTTCCTTTCCTTTCCTTTCCTTTCCTTCTGTTTCCTTTTTTCAGCAAGAAGGACATTGCTACATACTGAACTCTGAATTCTGATGAGTTCTAGTTTCTGTAAAGGTTTTTTTTTCTTTTTTAATTTAAATAGGATACTGTGCTTGTCTCTTTGGAAGACAGTTTTTGTCAAACAATTTACATTGATTTAAAATCAATTCCAAATGAGAAAAAAGTGAAATTTAAGGTAACATTAAGATTTATTTTCTGAATATAATGTTCCAGCACATTAGGAAAGAAAAATTAGAAAGTTTTCTCCATTTTTCTTTTTTAATGTAGAGTCAGTGCTTTTACTTAGCTTTTACTTAGAAATTTTGCTTTTCTAGACAGACAGACTCAGGATAAACATTTAGTTGAACTTCAGTTTGCAACTTGGCTACGTCCATTTTGCATATCTGGACACAATTTGCATAAACAGTGCATTTACTATTAACTGCTTTTCCTAAAAGATTATGAAGAGAAAATACTAATTAATCTAATCTACCCAACAATGCAGTTAGTTATCTGGATTCAGTTTCTATTTTTTTTTCTCTATTTTACGGTAGTAAAATATTATTGTTTTATGATTCACACTGTACCTTTATAGCACTGCATCTACATAAATATACTCGTTTTCCGTGATAAGACTCAGGTCATTCAATATGTATCATTGCATGATTATGTTGCATTGATACTAACTGATGTCATGCACCAGTTCAGCTAGAAATGAAATCTTGAATTTCTAAACATTCTCAGCACTATGAATAACGTTCTTTTTAGTCTCATTTTCACACATGCATGTTCATAAATGGGGAATTTCTGTAATATGATAACCCAGCTGCCGTGTTTGCCTTTGTTCCTCTTTTCTTTTTTATTTTTCTTTTCTATTTTTTACCTTTGTGCCTCTGGATACCTCTATACTCATGTTTTCTTCTCCAAAAGGGAGATGAAAGCCTATTTTAAAATTTGTGTGAGTAAAAAGCACTTGCTTATTTGAGTGGCCTAGCGGGGTTCGATAGATTTAAAATCCCTAGCTGATTGGCAGGTACATTCTTAGCACTCAGCATCATTGTAGTTAGTGAGCTAAAGGGTTTGACAGAGAGCAAAAACAAAGATCATACCCAAAGGATTGCTTCTCCCAGTACCAGCAATAATAACAACCCAGAGTTTTATCCTTAGGTAACATACAAGAAAAAGACACATATAAATAGCTTACAACTATTTAACACTAAAATAAACCTTTTGGGGGGAAGTATGGCATATAAATAAAATAATACAAAAAAGGGAAAAGAAGCATACTTTGCTGTACTTTCCTATTGGTATCTAAATTGAAGGGAGGGCTGCAAGCTTAGAATTTCTAATCATTGCCTATGTGCAGTTACTTGAGTTATCAGCATAGGCATAAATTCATATAACTCAGTTCTTCTGTTATCCAGCTTTTTTTCCATGTGGTACACAAATCTCATTGTCTTGCGAGCTTATAGGATCTCTCATCCCCTTTCTGGTATGATAGAATTACTAAGACTGAATAAATAAATTTTCTTGACTTTCTGTTATTGCTTTTTGTCATAGATATGAAGCAATCATCATGTTTTATCCTGGTGTTGTGGGGGAACAACAACTACCCTTGTGGCACAGGGGTAGCTGCGCGCTATATCATTCATGGTGCTGCCAATTGCACCTCCCTTGGCATAAGGTTTCCTGCCTCTGCCCAGAGGGAGAGACCCTGCTATTTCCCCCACTTTAGAGTTAGACCCCGTGTACCCTCTCCTGTACTGTATCCTCTGTGGTTACCTCGGTGGTCCTAGTCTGACACCCGAGATGCTGGTGCAGACAGATGGATCAGCTTTCCTAATGTCAGCTGTAGAAACAGTATTTTCCTAAGAAGGTGAAAAAGGGAGAAAGCTTAAAATGCCAAAGTGCATGGTTATCTTATCTTTGCTTTAGCATGAGCTTATTTCTTTAGACAGGATTTGTTTGCCCAGACTAGTTCACGTGGCTTTGTGGGAAATGAAGCAGGAATCTATAGGTTCTTCAGCTTTTCTGCTGTCTTCAAATACATCAAATACATTTTGTTATGTGGCTGTCTTTGAGTTGCAACTTACACTTTCTGCTGTTTTCCCAAACTTTCTGTGGATTCACTCCAATTTAGTGTGCAGAGCCATGGCAGTTTAATCTAAGATGGAGCTTCAGGGATCCTGCTTTCTTCTACCTGTTCCCGTCCATCTTTCCCCCTGTAAATCCTCCCCAGACTTCTACTTTTCATTGTCATTATTTTGGAAGGCTGAGTAGGGAAATTATTTTTCAGCCAGCCCAGGTACCTGCATAGGCTAGCTGCATTATTTCAGAGGGATAGGTTCACAAACAGATTGGAAGGGACGGAGGAATGAATAGGTTTTGGCAAATATATTGTAAGCAAACTAGGTTTCTAGTTAATAGTTATTTCACAAGCATTGTGGAGTAGCTCTGTGTATATCAAGAAATAATTCTCTTGTTTTCTCAGTAATACTTACTAATGATTTTTTCATTCAATTTAATGTTGAGTCTGTTGAATGAAAACTGCTAAAATTACTTTGTTTGAGAATAAGTATAGATTATTTTATTAGAATAAAAGTGGGACAAGCATTTTGAAGATTGACTTTATTTATAAACAATGCCTTTTCATGCAGCAGATATGCTTTAACAACTATAAGTGTTGTGTGTCCAAGGACACACAATCTCTGAAGTATTATCTTAGCTTGCTTATTGCTCTGCCACTTGTGATTCTTGTTTTAAGTGTCTCTATGAAGTTTCAGCCTGGACTACATGAATAAGCTACATTATTTGAAGCCAAAACTTTCAGGAAAATATAAAGATGAAAAATATATTTTCAAATATCAGTGGGACAAAATAAGATTCAACTTCAATAGATCCACTTTCTTCTAGTTTTTTAAACCATAATTTTAGTTATGCTTTAATTGATTAGAAGTCTTAACTTTTGGTCCTTGCGTACATTATAAGGTAAAATTCAAGAACTAAATGAAAGAACTTTTTGGAGGAATCAGTTGCATTTTTTCTCTTCCATCCCCTTCTCCCCATGCTAAACTATAATGCTTTAAAACCATAATGCTTTAAGGTAGCAGTTTCTTTTCAGATGGAGCTTTGCCTTGTTTCGAGCATTGAGCTGGCTCCGGGATAACACAGAGCAGCACATTAACCACAGAAGGCCAGATCTTCTGTCTTTTCTCTAAAACTCTCTCTGACAATCCTGATATTGTCAGACATTTCTGGGAACTTCTGAGCGCCCATGTCAGCTAGGGTACAAATGCTCTCAAGAATGCATATATATTATGCTAGCAGATTACGCTCTGCTTTTGAATGCGGACCATATAGTCATGACTGCCACTTAGCAGTAGTTACTAGGAAAATGGAGAGGTAACTAAAAGACTTTGAGATACTAAAATTCCCAGATATGGAACAGGAAAAATGTGGTCTGAGAACTAGTAAGAATATTTAGAGTCCTTGAATGAGAAGCATGCTCAAAACTAATAAAGCAATAATGATAATGTTAATTTTATACTTTATATTGCCTTAGTTTTGATTTCATTTATCTGAAAGAAAGAAAAAGAACAATGGAGAAAAGATCTGAAAATTTCAGATTCAAAAGAATTGTACAAAACTTGAGGGCCGCTTAAGCCATGAGGATTAGGCATACATAAACTTTTCAAATGTGTCTAATAGATACTCTTTTAAAAGAGAAAGGCAAAATAAATATTGATCATGTTAAGAATATCTTCTAGATATACCATTAGTGTTACATTTATCTATTCCAGTATGATAACTTCTTACATGCGATATTAGACTCAAATAAACATTTTCATGCAAATTAGGCAGAAACCATGGATAAGTTCTTTCTATGTCCTAAACTTTTACAGTTCTTACAACTTGGTATGTGCTGAGGCAGCTGCAAGTTTGGAAGCCACAGTGGACCTTGAACGCTAGAACAAATATTTAGGTTGTCTGACTTACAGAAGTTTGAGATTTTACTTGGGCTAATGAGATGATTTATTATAAATTAATAATATGTTTATAATTATAAGCATGAAAAACATAACTCTATGTTCCCAGACTTCTTACCTGTCCCTCTGAAAAGTCAAGTCCTTGGTGTCACTCTCTATAGATTCTATGCATTTTTACAGAATTTGCATTATGCAAGTAGGTCACTGCTAACCTCAAAGTTTCTGTGCTGTTTGAATGCTGTTGTGTGAATGCTACATGGTGGATCAAACACATTTGAAGATATGCAATTTGTTAAAGGAGCTTGGAGAAAATTATACCAGAGTACTATGCCTTTTTTTATCTTCTCTCTCCGTTAGTGAAACAAACTGGAATGGCCAGTACGGTAAATCATCTGAATAAGCTAATGTAAAAATTTTGTTAATTAAACTAATTTATAACTTCATCTACTTATTTTTAGGAAGGTCATCTGATATTTTTTCAGTGCTGCTTAATTAATATTGTAATTCTTCATCTATTAAACCAACTCTGAGTTGTCAGTAAAAGGAAGTATTACAGAATAATCTGGCTATATCTTTTAAATCCTCTTAGCTTTTTAACTGAATCCACAATATATTTTGTGTCAAAAAGTGACAATCTTTACAAACCCACAAAACAGTCAAGAATAACAAATCACATGGCTGTAAAGTAAATTGATTTGAAATATTGTTCTGTTATGCCTAGAATGAGTTACTGGTATTTCTCTCAAGGGTTTACTTCTGTACACTGTCATATGCTACTGATGTATTTTTATGCTACATACTGCCCAGTGAGTTGTTCTCTTCCCTGTTATCTTTTTATTACTGACTGAAACATAGCAAGGGCTGAGTTAAAATTGTATCATGTCAGACTAGTATAACCGATGGGCCAGATGCATATGCAGAATAGTCTCTTCATTGTTTTTGTTATTCTGGCCAAATATTTGAACCCAAACTTGTAAGAAAAAGGAAAAAAAGTCCCAGTCTTAGAGCAGAGGTTCTGATCCCAAAAAGCAGAGAATCTGAGGCTGACTTGCCAAATCAGATTGTCTCCTCCCTGTAAAGAAAACAGAAATAGTGCAGTTTAGGATAACGAGGACGAGACGTGGAAAGAGGTACATCAAGCTTTCTGATCTGGTATTATTGATCATCATAAAAAAAATCTTTCCTACAAAGTTTTAGTACACTGATTATCATAATTCTCATCCACTACTGAATCTCTATAAAGCTGTATTCCATGAATTGATCAGTCTGATAAAATCTGTTCTGTGAAGGATTGGTACTTGCTCTTTTTACCTATAATGTTTAACTCTGTAGAGGTTAATACTTTTAGACCTGATCTGTCATGGCAAGCTGAAACCACTTAGGTCACAACAGGGACAGATGAACCTCTAGCAAGCAGGTTAGGCAGATGGGGCATCTTGAGTTCCCCACGTCGGGAGCATGCGCCCCTTGTCGGATCACACAGGGGTGGGCAGGATAACGTGTGCTACAGAGCTTCAGATGGGAGAGAAATTATCCCCCTCCTCCATCGGAAAGGCAATCCTCTATCATGTTTTTTCTTCTGCTTGGAATTTGGGTCACAAAGGGGGGCCTGGGCCACTTGTGGGCCACATGTGGAATTCCAGCCTATGTAAATGACTTAATCTACACCTATATTAAATAGGATGCATCCGCTGCATGGCGGGGAGGGGTATGCTCCCATACTTCCATCCAAGGTTTCCTAAATAGAAAGACAGGACGCACCTCCACCTTCTACTAGCTCAGTAGTCTCCTTTTTTTCCTGCTTTACGTTTTTGGGTTGCCGCTACTTCTTGTCCCAAAGCAAAGGCAAAGTTTATCTATCTATCTGGCTTGTTTTACATTTGATTTGTGATATTATGCAACTGGAGAAGAATGTCAGTGGGTAGTGGGGAGGACAAGGCATGCTGGTGTCCTATAGAGTGAGAGATGATGAGAACAAACAGCGTGGAAGTGACAAAAATTCCCTGAACTGGCTTCTTAATCTCCACCTTGAGGTAGAGTGAGTGATACAATTACATCCTCCGATAGGATGGCAGAGAGACACTTTAGAAAGATTTAAATATTTAAAAAGCTATATCTTGCAGGGTCTGTCTAAGGTCTCTCAAGTGCACACAATAGGACAAAAATATACAAAATTACCTCTTCTGAAAGAAAATAGAAAGTTGGACATCTCCCAGAATTAACCATGCTCTAACTCACAGGCAAAACAATGAAAAAAGGACATTAAAATGTTTTTTTTTATAACAATCACTTTGTATCATTATGAATCAGATGGCTACAAGGAATATTTCTAGAACTTTCTTCCACTTACATTGTGTTTCCAGTCACACAAAGGAAACACATCCTTCCAGCAAGGATGGTCATGCATCCTTGCTGAGAGCACATCAGAAGACCTCACTGCCAGATAGTAGATGTATTAGGGAGAGAGGGTGGGTGTACATTGGATAGATCACATGTATATGATGAATTCAGTTTTGTGCATGTAAAGATGACTATTAGGTTGATTCTTCCCAAGCTCAGTTATATGCAAATGGATGTTTAAAAATAGGATATACATTTAAACATCAAAATTCCCCATGCTAAATCTCATAACTGCATAAGAATCTTGCCTGGTATTCTTCGTACCAAATCTATAACTTCCGCTATATCATTCAGATATATCATTTGGGTATATAAAACTGATTTAAAGATTTTCAAGTGATAAGGAATTGACCACCTCCAACTGTAAGCTTCCAAGGATTAAACCCTCACACTAAAAGAAAAATCTATGCCTTCTTCTTTAAATTTGTCCAGCTACAGTTCCTTAGTACTGCACCTAGTAATGCCTTTGTCTCTTAGAACTATTTATCTGGAATCTTTTCCCTTATGAATATAGGTAAACGGTAATCAAACACTCTCTTTACTTTCTCTTGGGTAAACTGAAGAATTGGAGCTTCTTAAATCTATTATGAGGAGAGATTTTTTTTCATGTCTCCCTCCCCCTAAAACTTTTATGATTCCATAAATGTCTTCTGAAGGGTAAATATCAGAAGTGCATACTGTCTTCCAGTGAGAGTCTCCCCAAAGCCGTATACACAATACTGTTTCCTTATTCCTTCCTGATATTCCACCTCTTCTTCATCTAAGTCCTCTGATAGCCTGTTTATTTATATTGTACTAGGAGCTGATATTCAGCCTGTTACTGCCCCAAATTCTGACCGCCTTCATATCTGAAAGCAGTACTTATTTCCTGGGTGTACTCCCAGAAATTTTACTCAAATACCATGGAAAGGGAGCCATTTATTCCACATCTAATGAGCCAGTACTGTGACTTTCCTTTCCCCAGTATATGAACTAGAATATGAAATTCACAAAACAGAGCAGCTCTGTCCCCTTCGGTGCTCATGATATTTTAAAATCATGAGATTTTAAAATCACACAATGCAGTGTGGTAGTTGAGTGAGCACACTGGATATTTAAAAATAAAAACCTACCGGTGGGAAGTCTGTCCTGGGAAGACGCAGTGGTTCCCTCTGTTCTGTTTATGGTCACTATTCAAACACAATGCTACTCAGGAATGTGAAAAATCCCTATCAGGAAACCATCTAGCTCACTATTTTGGGATATTTCTTCATTCCAGTGTCTTCAATACTCTGGCCTTGATTTCTGCAAGCTGACTGGGAACATGGCTGTAATTTTACATGTCACTGCTGATAAGGTAAGAAAAGTAAATTTTTTCTTTAATCAAGGGAGTGAACAGGGAGCTATTTTCTCTGTCTATCTTGGAAGATTCAGTCCTTTATGGAAACCCAAACTGCTTTACCAAGTGCTCTCTCTAGTTGTTCTTAATTTCATGTTGTATACATGTTTGCTGGGCTTTATTTCTGCCTTTTGTACGAGTATTTTGAGGAAGTTGTTGATAATAGCTGAAAATGATGGAAGCTGCATTCAATGAGTAATGGAAGAAAAAAATGAGGAAATCCTAATTGAATCCAAAGTCCTCTTAAAGTTAAAATCTCCAAAACATCTCCATCACCAGGTAAAATTCGGTAAGACTTGTTATCAGAGCTTCATTGGGTAAGATATGTTTTTAAATGACTGAATCAATCACTGAAATAAATTACTGTACATGATTAGAAGACACAAAAGGCTTTACCCATATTTGTGGTAACATTGTGGTCTTGCAACTCTATTAAAGCCTGTTCATTTTATTGGGAGGGGCCTTCAAATTTGTATTAACATATTTTGTGTATATATTTCCATTTTCTTTAAATACATAAAACTCTCCCCTCCCGATAGGTATCTACATAAAAAAAATGGGCACAGGAGAGTGGATAGCATAACAGCTCTATTTTTGTGTTTAAATAAAAGTGAACAAATGATTTTCCTGGCAATAGGAATGTTATTTTATGCTTTTAGAATCTTTTTCATTTTCTATCCTCTGTTTTTCTCAAGGACAACTTAGAGGAGCTTAGAATAATGGTGAAAGCAGAAAAAGTGATGCTACTATAATATTTACATACTTTATCTCCTGTATCAGAGAAATGGGATGTAATCTTTGAGATTTGCTTGTATGTTGGAATTCTAAATACTTTGCAAGATAAGATTCTCAAAATTCAGTACATTAAGCCATTTCAGATAAGTAATAAAATTGAGATGATTAAATATTATGTAATTTTGTTGGCTTCTTTAAATAGGTAAATATTTGTCAGTAAAACTCTCTCCTTTTCCAGCATCTGGAGAATTATGCTGTGACTCAAATGACTTGATTCTACCACCCACAGAATGTTTTTGCTTAGAGTTCACAGAGAGACTGAGATGATAAAAACATATTCTAGTAATGAATGTATTAAAGGAACATTTTTTATTGCAAGGATGCTGAAAGTTAAATCGAGAATATCTACTTTAAGAAGTACTTCTTAAAGAAGATTATTTCCTCCCTTGTTTTCGATAAAGCTCTATTAAAGAAAGGGATTTATTCATCCTATTTAGCACTACTGTTGTGGAATAAACATTCTTTGCCCCGTTTTCCTCCTATTTTGATCACTTACTGTGAATATTCATTCTATTTATTTTTAGTTGTAATATTGAAATAAACTTCACTATTAGTTTGTCAACACTTCATTCCTTTAGGATGTTCTCTGGTGAGAAATGGTGTCTTGAGTGATTTGAAACCAGTTAATTCTGTAAGGGTTTTTTCTTCCTAAAAAGAGCAGCTAGCTTTTTTTTTCCTTAAACTGATGTGGATGAAATTCATACGGTTGTGCTCTGTACTTTGTGTTTTGGGGCAAAATAGTATTACTGGCATTCATAGAATATCGTATATGAAAAATCAGAAAGGAGAAAACTCTGAGTTGAGGAAGTTAGCCCACAGGAGGACTGTTAACTCCACATATATGACGTGCAGGTCTTCTCCTTCCCCATGGTAATTGATATTGGGGGCTGCATAAGCTGAAACAGTTTTCATTTCTGTATTTTGTGGGAACTTGTGGCTGTAAATGGCTTCCCTCAGCAGGTACAATCACTGATATCCTGGATTTGCCCTTTTGGAGATCAAGATGTATTTAGTGGCTAAACAGATATGGTAAATTGGAAATATATGGGGTCACTGAATAGGTCACTAATGTTAACAATCTTTTAAGCTGAGGTCACTGTTTTTCTGCTTAGAGATGTTTTAAATATCATCCTTCCCTGCTGAGCTTAAAAATTCTAGGTCCATTAGAAAGTAAGCACCATGTAAAATGCCCATGTGCTGATACTTCCACCAGGACTTGGTCATTCTAGAACATCCCACCTATCTTTAAATTAATACACCCACAAATATATTAGGGCTACCAAGATGATGAGGGGACTGGAGCATCTCTCCTATGAAGAAAAGCTGAGAGAGCTGGGCCTGTTCAGCCTGGAGAAGAGAAGACTAAGAGGTGATCTGATCAGTGTGTAAAAGTATCTGAAGGGAGGGTGTCAAGAGGATGGGGCCAGACTCTTCTCCGTGGTGCCCAGCGACAGGACAAGAGGCAACGGGCAGAAACTGAACCACAGGAAGCTCCACCTAAACCTGAGGAAAAACTTCTTTCCTGTGAGAGTGACTGAGCCCTGGCACAGGTTGCCCAGAGAGGTTGTGGAGTCTCCTTTGCTGGAGATATTCAAAACCCGTCTGGATGTGATCCTGGGCAATATGCTCTAGAGGTCCCTGCTTGAGCAGGGGGGTTGGACTAGATGATCTCCAGAGGTCCCTTCCAACCTCAACCATTCTGTGATTCTGTGATCCCTGGTACAGGTAGGATGTGTATTTTACATTTAGAATGTATTCACAGCGATTACTGCCAGGTGAGATAGAGTCTGATTAACACTGGTCACCTTTGCTAGCTGTAATTTTAATTGGAAACCCCACAATAAATACAGAAACTTTGTAGTTGTACAACTCACAAATCTTCTGATAAAATTTCATATATATGAAAGAAATGTAGATGAGGATTAAAAGTCTGTTGACAAAAAGTGGTGATTGTTTCCCATTAAGACTTTAGACCATTATCTTATTTACCTTTATCATAACCTGGCAGAACTGAATGGCCAATTATTGATAAATGTTACCAAGAAAAAAATTGTAGAGAAATTCCTCTCAGGTATTTTTCTTAAAACTTTTTTTTTTAATACAACAAATTTTTTCTATAAATATTTTTATGTTGATAGCTGTGTGATTATTTGGTACACAAATCATTTGTACACACTAATTTGAAGTTTCAGTCACTCCTTGTTAGCATTTCATTATAACAACTTTTGAAGTAACTAACTAAACTAAACATTCTAGAAAGAGCTTTAACATTTTCACTTAACAAAAGGATCGCATTTTTGCTTTTCTTTCTACTTAATACATATAACTATTGTTATTTTGAATGTTTACAGGCTATTCTTTTTATAAACCCATAATCGAATTCACTTATTTCAAACAAAATCCTTAGGCCTAAATTTTCACATTTCTCCCCCTTATTTTTTATAAAATCTCAAAAAAACCCTTTAAAATACACACTCACACACACACATACACACATACATACACAAAACATGATAAATAACATTTTCAGATACCTCTCTTTTGTTTCTTTTTGCAGAAGTTACATACAACTGTCAAGGATTTACAGGGAAATAAAAAGGGTATTTGTCTTAACTTTGATTTCTTTATTAGCCATAAATTTAGTAAAATATTTCTCTGTGTAACAACCGCCTAAACTCAGGTCATAATCCGAAGTATATGTGTATCATATCTAGAATATATGTTTAGTAACACTAAAATTGAAGTATCATGTTGAAGAAGTAAGTAAGTTTATCATTCAAATCTCCTTGCAAAGCGAGGAATGGCTTTTGATGGTCAGGGAGCAGATCCAATATTTTCTTCTTGAATTTTTGACCAAATAGGCTAAAGGATAAATAAATCTACTATTCCATAAATTGATGACATACTGTCTTTCCCTTCCAAAAGCAATTTATCAGTGATAAATTTAAGCTAGCAACTTGAGCATAAAATTCTTGAGGAGGAAGATAGCTTCTATAGGCCTTTATATGCCTATTTGCAGAATTAGTTGAATATTTTGTCTAATACAGTCAACAACCATAAACTATCTCTGCAATTAGTGGTGAGACTTCTTTTTCATCTTTTCAGTACTTACTTCATGTATACTTTAAAAAATATGACATAAATTATGGTTTTCACATTCAGATAACCTGTCACTTTCATGCAAGCAGGTTATGCAAGCATGATATTTCTAGAAGCTTTGCAAAGGTATATCTGCACTGAATTCAAGATGATGATGGAGTGAGTGAAATCGTTCTTTCCCGTTGCAGCAAAAAATGTACACTTGGTGGTAGTCACACTGTCCTCTTTCACTCCATTTACCACATTGTATTTCAAAATGCCAGTAAAACCTAAATACAAATTGAAAAAAACGAGAGGATCATATGGTACAAGATTGCGTATGAGGTATAGAAATGTGTTCTTTAGCTTACTATATGCGTGCACCTTACATGACCTCTGCCTTGAGACTTAAATTGAGTCTCTTCTGCATTGCAATATCCTGCTTAATCCTTACACTTTTGCCAAAAGATGCGTATGGTTTAATATTCAAGTGGAGTTCAGATATGTAGATTAGATTACAGATATGAAACAGTGAAGCTCTGCTCCAAAGTTTTCTGACAAAAAAAAAAGTTTTTAGCTTGGATGTAGATAAAGTCCTTGAGCAGATACATAGAGGAATATGAGAATTTGGCCACAGGACCTTCAGGGATGTCACAAAGCTCTTGGGCTGTTTCACTGGGCACTCAGGGCAGGTCTGTTCTCCCCTAGAAACAAGGGCTACTTTTGGACAGGTTTACAACAGTAATCTTAAACAACCTAACAGAGCGCCCAGACCTACTAGAAAGAGGACCGTTCAAATTCTAACAATAGCATGGAATCTTTCTTCTCCTTTAGTTTCTTATTCATATATTTTATTCTTCTATGGTCTAACTAGATATTTGAGGAACATTAGCCCATTCTGTACCTGCTAATTGTTTTACTTCTCCCTGTTTATTGTTTGCAATTTGTTTTTGTGTGTTATCAGTGACCCCAGCTGGTCTTCTAGCTGTTTATCTGGAATTCTTCAATGACAAGAGTCATGAAACACCAGTAAATCTAACCTGAAATCCAGACAAAGAGACTGTGCACCTGCATAGACTATGTGTGTCTAAATACCGCCTATGGCTAGATTGACTATGCAACATTTAGCATATGCATACATTTAATCACACACAATCTGCTCACATCTAGTAATGTACAAGCAGGAATACCATGTGTGAAAAAATCTATTCCAATAGTTCAGACTAATAAGGGCTTTTTTTTCTTTTCACTCTCATGTTTTTGGAAGAGCTTTGCTTAGTGTTTTTGCAGTTAAAAATAAGTATATCATGTAGGAAAAGCCTCAACAGGCTGCTTCTGTAGTGCTAGTCCTTCCTTGGAGAAAAGAGAAACCAGATTTGCAAGAGGATCTGCGCAGCCTGTGTGCCAGGATACCAGTGTTCACTTAAATTATTACAGGTATCTGTGGTTTTTAAGAAGGTCTCCAAAGGCACTCTAAGAATTCTGAGTTTTATCAGATATATATTTTGTAAATATTTATTATGATAGGATTTAGACATGTTTTAGCTTGAAAATAAGCAGCAGGAAGCCATTTTAGCTAGGGAGTAGAATGTGCTAATTAAAGAAACACAGAAAGAATATGAGCTAATACCTACTCTTGAGCTGAGAGGAGCCCACTTACCACATACGCACAGAACAGCACCGGGAGCCAATTAAGATGTGCACGAAGAAAAGAAAACAGGAGATGGCATTTTAGGGATAAACATCTCAGAGCTGCTGTTCTCTATAAGTAAATCTAAGTTTCAGGCCCCCAAGCTAGCTTCATTGTTCCATTTTGAAACGTAGCAAGAAAGGAGTTGTTGCTGTTAACTGAATCATGCCCATGTCTCCCACAGCTTTCCTAAGGATCCAAGAAGAGAAACGGAACTTCTGCACCAAGTCCTTTTTCAGAGATGACAAATTCTTTTTTCTTTCTATAATTTTATTTCTCAGCCCAAAATCAGCACATCGCATGGAGGTCAGCAAATCGTAGAACAGTTTGGGTGAGAGAGGACCTCAGAAAGGCCTGCCACTGCTGCAAATAGCTATATTAAAATGTAAGAATTTCAAGTTCCTTTGCAGTAATCATGAAGAACAGCATGAATAGGCTTAAGAATGACCTCCCGCGTATTCAGCAATCTTTGTGTACAAAACTCCTATTGGAATTCACAGATAACACAGAAAAAATCCTTTTATATTTCCTCTATTTATTCTAAAAGAACTGATATCAGACTTGATATTCTGACTCTGCACAGAAACTTATCTTCAGAGATCTGAGGCTGAAAGTGACTCCCGCAGTCACGCATTTCTGTGCTCGCTTTTACTTCAGCCCCGTCTCTGTTCTAGGGAACGAACAGAGGCGTGCTGTCTTTATGAAGAAGTCACCCCAAGACTTTATCAAATAATGAAAATGCGTTAGCCAATTATCTGCTGCTTGCCAGGTTAGGTAAATGGTCTTTCAAAGGTGGCCTGGAGGCAGCTGGCCACCTGCCATACTGTGTTACATATACCCATGAGGGCATATGCTCGTATAGTTTCACCAGGGAAAAAAATCACACATAAGGATCAGATAGCCCGCTGGATCCTGTACACACACATATACCTTTATCTTCTGGTTCCCACAGCCTCTTTGTTGTGATTTATCTGCTGTGGAAAGGGTTTATTTTTAAGAATAACTGTTTTGTATTTGCTGCTGAGGAAACTGGAAAGAAATACTTACAGCGAAGAAAATGGCCCACTTCTTTTCCCTCCTTTCTGCAAATGAATTTCTGTCATTCGCGCTCCTAACACTTTTTGAAATCCTAACATTAAGACCCTGAGCTTTATAAAAAAAAGAAAGGTAGTGACATGATTATATTAATGATAGTTTTGCCTACAGAAAAAAAAGTATCAAAGGCAGAAGACACTGAAACATCTTGGTAAAGGATTCATGGGGGGACGGGTAACGGAAATAATCTCTAGAACTGAGAGGCATTCTCCTAAAATCTGTGAGTTTGGGCATAAGAATGAAGCATCGGAGTTACTTGCAAAATATGCATTTTATAATTAAAGCCAACTACTGTCTGAAGATTGGAGGGAGGCGGAATACAACACCTAACTTTCACAGAAGAGTTAAAGGTAATGCTGGGAATTACAAAGCTGTACTGAAGCCCAAAGCAGTACAGGAAAAGCTAGCTACCACTAAATTAACCAGTGAGGAATTTAATATAGCCAGATCATTACCCATATCTGATTTTTCTGTATCAAAATTGTAAATCAACAGAATTCCATAGACATTCGGTATAGCTTAAAGAATACAGTCCTTTCTTTTCTAATAGCTATAAAGAGTATCTTAAAGGATCTGGGGTAGTTGCCTCATGGAAAACCCTTTTTTCCCTAAACTTGGACTTGCAGTTTGCTGAACAAGTACAGAAGGCTGTAGCAGAAAGGTATCAATCTATAGAAGAAGAGAGGTCCTGAGAGCTTTCTTCTCCTCAGGAGGACAGATCTTTTTATTCAGTTAAACCAGCAGAATTTAGTGCCCTGAGGAAAACTGACAGAATTCAGTAAAGAAATAAGAATTTTATACTGATGTTAATAAAATGGCAGTTACGCCATTTCATGTATGCAAAGTTCACATGGACGTGTGTTATGTTGAATCAAACTAGAAATTGCTTGCTAGGACAAAAAAAAAAAGTTCTTCCCATGTAATACCACTCAGTTATAAGTCAGTGGACTTAATAGAAGGAAAGGAAGGGAGGGTTTTTTTTCCTTTGAAGCAGAATATACTTTTAGAAGGATGACAACTGCATTTGACTAACCAGTGATCTCGCATGATATGATAATTCCTGTGAACTGCCCTGACTGTGGGAAGTTCAGACATGTCAGTTTTTGCCAGTCTTTATAACATTTGAGGACTGCAGTTTGTAAACCAGAGCTTTACGAGAGCTCTGCAAAGCTTACAAGTTTATTGGGGTGGGGGGTCAGCACATCTTTGTACTGGAGGTTTCAAATTTATTGAATGCACTTCAGAAACTGGTATGTTTTTCTGGACCCAAAGAGATAAGCATGTACCTCATAATTCGGTTATTTTCTATTCTAGATACAAAAAATCAAAACCAAAGAAAAAACTATCACATAATAAAAATGGCCATATTGGGTTTGAGCAAAGTGTAGACCCAGCAGGCTATTCTTTCTCTGACAATGGCCCAAAGCAGATACCTACAAAAAAGGCAGAAAAAGGGCAAGCCTATAGGCATATTCTCTCATCTTTTAGGTACTGGTGTTTCAAGGCACTCCTGAGCCAGAAGCTGGCTCCATGTATTTAGTAATCCTCAGCTGATTTCTTTTCCATTAACTTGTCTAGTCTCTCCTTACATCCATGTAAATCTGCACAAAACATCCACAGGAAAAAAATCAAAATATCTATTCTTTCTTATTCTATATGATATTCTATGCTGATTATTAGCCAAGCCATGCCCACCGCACACCAAGAAGACAATGACATCTTTCTATGAAAAGTATTAAGAAAATGAAATGTTACAACTATGCCAGAGGTGTATTTTCCTTTAATCCTCGTCAGAGCTTTCTTGCTTGAAACTTGGCCTTTCTATTCTTACAGCCTTCTGTCAGATGTGTGTGTGCACAGCAGTGAACGCATCAACACAATCTCTTCCTGTACTTCATTGACTGATATTCCTAAAAGACAGTTAGCTTCTGTAAAGAAAACTAAAATACACAAGAAAAGCTGACAAGGTGAGCATGCCAAGAAAAGAAAAAAAATCTATGCCCCAATAAAATCTCAAATATTATCATAATGCATATTCCAAGTCAAGTCCAAGATATTCCATCCTTTTGCTGAACGTATAAGCTTGCGTGATTCATTAGGCTCCCGTTCATTATGAAAATAGACCAGCAAATTACATCTTCTGTAAATGGAATCATTATAGCTATAATTTACAAAGCATATTAAGCCCTTTGATCTTTGTCAGAGGACATACCATGTGCTTTTAGACACATTGCTTGGAAATCGTAATTTAAAAACTATAAGCCTTACATTCACAGCTTTAGTGCCTATGTTAGACTGTACTTTTCTACAAAAAATAACGTTTATGTTTTGTCTGTTGTGTAATGTGGCTCACCTTTCAACTGAATAGAAAAAATATGATAATGCAAAATAATAAGATATGAATGCAGACTGTCATCAATGAACACCTTTCAACTTTTGCATTACTGAGGCCCATGATCTATATAACCTAGCTACAGCATACTGAATTTTTTCAGCTCTTGTAATACTGCCATGATATTCCTCATAGTTTGAGTTCTGATATATGTACGCATTTTTCACAAAGTTATGTAATATTTCTAATAAATATTAATCTATCATCCAAATGCTCTTTGGGAATTAATAATTTTCTTTGACTTTTTTTATCAAGCGCAGGAAAACGAGGATAAAAAGAGGGTTAGTAACTTTTAGGAATCTGTAAGGTAATCTTCTTTCACAGTTAAGAATCAGAACAGATGTTGCATCTTATCCATGGATTACAGAGAGGAACACAGTCATAAAAGTATACACTTGAAAATGAACCTGATTTTGTGTATATTTCTTTTTAAGGAAGATGGCACTTATTATTGAAAGGTCTAGCATAATGTCAAAATCCTGCCTAAGCTGGATACCAGTCATCTAGAAGAAAAGCATCATATGGGCAAAAAAGAAGTGGTACATAATATTTAGAACGTCTACTCTTATTCTATTCCATGTAAAAGCCACACTAATGTAAAAATATTTGCATTTTGGAACCTTGCCAACATTTATTCAAGCTTTAAAAATGTGGAATTGAGCATAAGAACAGAATTTGCCTATAGATCTGTCTGGTTTCACTGATTTATGTAATGAAAAGTTATGATCTCAAAAATCATTTAATTTTCCCTTTTTTTTGGAACTGGCCTTTTCTAAAGAAAAACAACTTGTAGTCATTTTATTTAATAGAGAAGGCCACTATGGACCAATGTTTTTATTAAAAATGGGCAGATTAAATTACACTAGCTGAAAAAGTAAAAATAATAAATAAAATAAAACTGATTTTCCATTATGAACAGCCCCATGGATGATTTGTTGGGAGCTGCCACCCAAAAGGAGCAATGGCTCTGTCCAGCCTTTGAGCACCGTTACTGCAAAGCCCAGGCATTTCCACTTACCCATTCAGTTGCTATGATATTTGTAATTCAGAGTCATAAGCTTCAAGAATTTTTTCACAAAAGGTTTCATAAAGTGAACAGCTAAAATAAAATGCTGTTATTTGCCCAAAATAGCATAGCCTGCAGATTTCAAGATCAACCACTACTGCTTATAATTAATACGATATCACTGATTACTACTTACAAACCTTTTTATGGGAGTCTAAGCCTCCTATATTATGCATAGCTGAGCATATGGAATCTTAGATCATTTTTTCTACCTTCTGTCCCTTAAAATTTTCAGAGGAAAGCAAGCTAGTTGTACTTGATTATTTTGTAGATTTAGCCGGTCTGTTTTCTTGGCCATGAGTCCAAAACCTTTTCTAAGAGGACTTATCTAGCAGCTGTGTTGATAATTCTATTTTGAGTGCAACTTCAAGAGCAAGATGATTTCTTCACACCTGTGTCTCTAGAGCTTACTTTTTGGAGGGAATTGGACTTTGCATTAATTTTGCAGGAAATGCTACATAGTACAAAGCAAAAAAAAATGCTTCTCTTTCTGAGATAGAGTGATAAGGAAGATCAATTTGTGATGTGCAGAGGAAGTCTGGCTATACACACTCTGGACACAACATGAAAAAACAGCTACTATGGACCATTTCATGCTGTCATGTATGCCTTCACTGAACTGATGTTTCGGAAGTTTTATTGAGATAAATTCATAATTCAATTTCATTCAAATAATGTTATCCCATCACCATACAATTAATGACTTCTGGGCTTTTAAAGAACCATATTTACTTGGGCCAGACATAGTAGACCTTGAATAAGTACATTTTCTTGATGTAATTTATTCAATTTGTACATAGAGTATGTAGAGTAGAGAATGGAGAGTAAAAGGAACACATTCAGGGGCGATTGGGAGTAACTTAGATTATGAGTAACTTGGTCCTCAAAATCAAGGATGTGTTTTGTACTCTAAAAAATACACGGGAAACGGTTGTGGGGCTGGATATTCCCTTAACATGAAGTCAGGATCCTGAGAGCCCATACACACAGAGCTACAGCTTCTGAAGTGCTTCCAGGCCTGGGAGGGCAGACAGAGTCCAACTGCACAGAAGTGATCCTCCTCCTGTAGAAATCAACTAAAACATCGGAGACACATCACCAACAATAATTCTAATGGACGTCTAAGAATCTCACTGATTAGAGCCTCATCTTGGGAAACCTTTTCACCAGAAACCCATTATGTGACAGCTGCAAATCTAAGGAGCACATTAGCCTTAATAGTGAATCCGGACATCAGCTTCTTTTTTTGTGAAGTTGAGTTGTAGAACATTTTGACATCTGCCAAAGCCTTGTTGTCAAGTCAGGTGAAAGATGCTTTTGTCTCTCCAATCCCCATAATACCCCTGACTTCAAGGAGAGTTTTCTGGTAACACCTGAAAATAAATCAGAGTATCTTTCAATGTAACAACACTTACCCTGTTTGTAAAGTGAAATTGCTCACAAAATCTGAAAAAAAAGAGCAGCACTTCCTTGTACAAGCTCAATTTCACTCTAACATACTACACATTATAATGCTTAAAATTCATAATCATGTGGTTTTCTGCTATGTCCTTGAATCCCTCAGAGCTCAGGATGGTGGTAGCTTGGCAAATGACGGAGCAATTCAATATTTATTTTTGTCCTTATTGTTTGGAGATTCCATAGATCTCTTACTGCATACCATAAAACTGTCTCAGCCATGTGGGGCATAGTGTTCTAGTGGTTGGAGGAATTAATGCTGGCTGCTGCTGCTCTACTCTGCATTGACGTTTTTACTATGATGTGGTGTGAATGATTACTTTCAATCCATTTGTTATGGAAGTATATGAAGGCAAAGGTTAAAAATCATTTGTCGTACACATTTTTGGCACAATTGTAGGAAAAAGCTTGCAAAAAAAAATCAATCAGTAGAACTTGATATGAATGAACACCTCCCATTTGGAAAAATTTGGGAGGAAAAAAAAAAAAAAAGAAAACCTGTACTTGTAGTAAACTTGGCCTAGTAGATGCATTGCAAAATCTTCATTCTCAGCAATCACGTACATCACTGCACAGAATGTGTTTAGTGGAGGGGGCTCTCCAAGAGGATAAATGACAGATTTTCAGTCTGGCTGTCAAGCAAGGAAAAATATTAAAATTAAGTTGATTTTTTAAGTGTTATTATTTCTTTCCACAGAAATGTAAAAGAAGCAAAAACATTCCTCAGTGATTAAAATGTTCTATCTAACTAAAATGAAATGTTTCATGTTGGTGCTTATATAAGGCAAATGAATTGAATGAGTTGCTTCACAAAAATGATGGAGGAAAAGCCAGCCATTTACCCAGCACCTCAGAGGTCTCACCCAATATGCTGCAACTCAGAATCACTTCCATCTCTGCCTGAAGACAATTTACCCTGTGAGACTTTAATCACCATGTCAAGGAGGAGGGAGGAGGGCATTAGTTTGCATTTTGTATACAGTAAATTGTTTCTAATTCAGCAACTGGTGGTCACTCATTCCATCTTCTGAAATACCAAGTTAAAGAGGTATTTTCACTGGTTGTGAAACACACAAGTTATATGTTTTTTTATGAGGTAGAACAGCTGCAATAGGATGGGTTTAGAGTGACCGCCTCAAATAGCCTACTAGTGTAGAAAATGAAAAATGAGAGATTTTAGTACATGCCCACCACTTGCCTGACAGAAGGTGGCATGTTTCTAAGGAAGGACTACAGCCACTGGCTTAGAGAGCATTCTGATTTGGGCTTTCTTTGGGGTTCTTCCACTTTGTACAAAAATTAATTTAATATGCCTTGAGAACACACAACGATTCTCCTATGTGATGAGGATGGGAAACGCATTGAAGTGGTAGAAATACCTTTATCTTACAACTTTAAGTGTAAGAATAAATTAGAGCCACTGGGAGAATAAGGTATTCCTTTAACATGTAGCACTACGATCCAACCAGCTGTCTAGGCCATTTAGGTCAAAGGCAAGGTTGAAGGACAGGAAATGAAATTGGGTTTCCCATAGCTGCTTTCACATACTATGTAAAAGTGAAATCATGCTATCATCACCTTATGTAAAAATATTGTCATTTTTTGAGTCACAACAGGTATGAATTCAACTGGAATTTGTAAAAAATGGGGAGGGTGAATGAGCCCAATCTTTTCTAGCCAATCTACACTTTTCTAGAAAATAAATAAAACTTACTTAGATTTACTCTTGAGTTAACCACAGAATCCCTTGCTATTTTTCTGCACTTCAAACAATTTTGCTCTGATTTTTCATTTGCATCTTTGAGCTCGTGTCAGATACTTTCCTGTGGGTTGAAGAAATGTTGAAGAAGCTTGGATTGCGGGGGAGTCTGTCACGTTTGATACGTGGCAAGCTAACTCTACTTTGACCACAATGTAGAGGAAAGTTTGAGTAATCCAGAAGAAATGAGGTATGTGCAACATTTGTAACACCCTCTCAGTCCTATCTTGGGGTGCACTGTACACGTCTTGATCTGTCAAAACTGTGCCACGTAGTAAAAATATGGATCTTGCCTAACTTTAGATTTAGTGTCTAAAAACATGGTGTCACGAACACTTACTAACAGTGAACAATTTGTAGTGGGCTGGTAGCACAAAGAGTTTTCTGTTTGTGGGTTGTTCCGTCCTCTCCACCATGGGATAAGGCTCAGTGACATCCTTTGACACTGTTACAATGCATATCCATACCAAAAAAAAAAAAATCTTAAGAGCTAGCAAGACTTCTGATATAATGAAACCTTGGAAACTAGCAAGTCAGCGGAGCTTTAAAGGACTTGTGAGGAGGGAAATCTCTCTTTCCGCTCTCCACCACCCCTTTGCTTTACTTCTCACTCTGACCTCCTGCCCCCTAGGGACATCTCACCTGAGTGGAGCTTGTAGGGAAAGGTGCTGTGATCCTTTCTTTCTGTTTGGGTTGTAGGACTCTCTTCTAACAAAATCCACTGCTTGCCTACTCGTTCCTGGGCTCTGTTGGCCCAGCACATGCACTACCTTTGCTGGGAAGAGGGAGGAAAAGGGAAGCACCTGCAATTTCTGCTTCCCTGCTGGGTGCATAGCCATCCAAAGAGCATCACCACTCATTTGCTAGGGAAAAGCGAGGGAAGAGTGAGAGAAGACAATGTGGAAGAGGGAAAATGGTAACAGAGGCTAGGGAAACACGCAATGTCTGGTGGGGCCAGGCTGCGTACCGTGGCCCAGAGCCAAGAATAATATTGCGGTTGCTGGGACACTGCAGCAGTATTGGCACCTATTAATTTTGGTCTAATTTGAATGCATCTTGAATTATGATACTAGCATGGTATTGCTATATGGCTCCTCACTGCTAAGTTGGCCTCTGAGCTGATGGTCTTTTATCTCTTCTTTTGGCCCTCTTCACTTTATCCTGGGACTGCCATCTCTGTCTGTATACTTTGGACAAAAATACTACACTTCTCTACAATAATCATAGCAAGCACTGCAATAAATTCTTTTGAATTGTAACTTTGGCTTTTACTATCAAATACTTAAGCACAGAGCATTTTTCTTTCTCCCTTAGCAGAGATTGAATTCACCTTGCAGAAATTTTCTTCACTTCCCCATTCAGTTCTTTGCAGCTGCTCATTTGCTGGAGAGAATTTATGGTTTTGTCCCCTGTTCTCCTCTCGCAGGGTGGCACAAATTACTTGGGTCAAGGACTGCCTGCCTTGCTTCCTCCCCATTCTCCTCAGTCTGCTACCCTGGCACAGAAGCATCCTTCCCCTCTGTCGTTCAGAGGATGGGCTTTTCCTCATCCTAGCTCTCTGGCTCGGGCATTCTGTGTACAACAAATAATTATTAATGACAAAACAACTCCCCCAAAACAACAACAACAAAACTGTTTATGGGGCCACTCCGAACCTGACATTACCGAGAGCCGCAGCATCGAAGCATATCTTTTTTGACTTCTCGTTAGCGAGCAATTCGTAATTTGGGGGCTAGGAGCCACTGGATCCGAGGTCAGGAGGAAGTTTTGGGAGGCGCGGGTGCTTTTCCTTCCTTCCGCCAGCAAACAGCAATCCACGCCAGGATTTGCTTTCTGCTCCCGTATTTCGGCGATGCAATGTGTAGCACGTTTGTGTGTGTGTGTGTGTGTGTGTGTGTGTGTGTGTGTGCGTCCGTATGTATGTGTATATGTATGTGAGTGTGTGTGTCTCCCTCGCTGTGTCTGTCTCCCGGATTTTTCCCTGCCTGGATCAGGAGGCTGCTCCAGCGCTGTGCGGAGCAGAGGTTTTCCCCCGGATCACCGTAAATACAGGCACACGCATCCAGTGCACCACACGCATGCATATGCACACGCACACAGACACACACACACACACACACACACACACACACACAGAGGCACAGAGGCGCGCACGGAGCCGCTGTCCAGTCCATCCCCACGCCGGCTGCCTTCCCACCACCACCTCCATCCACCGCGCGCAGCCGGCTGGAGCAGCTCCGCGGCGCATCGCGCTGCCGCCGCCTCGCCGCTCCGCTCGCAGCAACGCGCCCGCGCTTTCAATCTGCACAACCTACAGCCAGATTTTTTCTTTTTCCCTTTTTATCCCCCCCCCTTTTATTTTATTTTTTTTTCTTTTTTTAAGGGCGGGGGGCGAGTTCCGTTTCGCCTCAGGGAAAAGAGCCGGGGGAGCCGAGGCTGCCGCCCTCCCGCCCGCGCATGTGTGCGTGTGCGCGCACCGCTGCCCGCGGCCTCGCAAAAGTTTGCTTGGGCGGTCGGGGGGCTCCCGGGCCGCCGTGCCCGCAGCCGGGGGGCGCCGCGGCGGCGCGCCGGGCCATGCCGCCGGCGCGGGGGGCTGCGCGCTGCGCCCTGGCCGGGCGGCTGCTGCTGCTGCCGCCGCTGCTGCTGCTGCTGCTGCTTGCGCCGCCGCCGCCCGCGGCCGCGGCCACCGACGCCAAGGCGCGGAGCTGCGGCGAGGTGCGGCAGGCGTACAGCGCCAAGGGGTTCAGCCTGGCCAGCGTGCCCTACCAGGAGATCGCAGGTGAGTGAGGGGCGGCGGGGGGACGGACAGAGGGACGGACGGAGGCGGGGGGGTGGTGAGGATCCGCCGCAGGGTTGCGCGGACTCTCCGCCGGCTCCCGCATGCGGCGGCGCGCAGAGGCTCTGCCGGCCCGGGGTTGCGTGTGTGTAAATAAAGGAATAAATAAGCAAGAAACTGAGGGATTTGGAACGGGGTGGGGGGGGGATGCCAAAAAAAGGGGGGGAGGGGAGCGAGCCTGGGCCGCGGTGATATTCGCCGTCAGAAACTTCTTGAGAGTTGCAGCCGGGTTGCGAGGGGCGGAAAGCGGTTCCGCAATGGCTCTTGCCGCCGCTCGCCGGTGTGTGCAGGTTTTGGGGGGGGGGGGGGGGGGGAAGGAGGAGAAGGATAACTTTGCCCTTTGCCGGCAAAGGGACAGGGGAGGGCGGAGTGGGGCCGGCGCGGAGCGGGCGCGGCTGCGTGGGGCAGCCCGTGTCCGCGGGGCCGCCGGAGCCGGGCAGAGGCAGAGGGGGCTGCCGGGGAGCGGCCCCCTGGCCGCCCCGCTCCGCCCCGCGGAGGGCAGGCAGGCTCTCCCTTAGCCGTGCCTTCTGCTGAAACAGGCTTACAACAGGTTTATCTCCCAGGCTGCTTGAGAAGGCGCTTTCTTTCTTTTTCTTTCCTTTTATTTTATTTTCCAGCTTTTCCCTCCAGCCTTATCCGCCGTGTGTCTTTGGGACTGCATGAATAAGAACGTGTCCAAGGCAGATAATCCTTTAGCAATCAGAGAGCAGGACCAAAAAAAAAAAAAAAAAAAAAAAAAAAAGAGAAGTGGTGAAGTGGTTCGGGAAAAAGCATGAGCTGGGGCTGCTCAAATTGGACTGCTCGAGCCCTCAAGAAAGATCTCTGCTTTGCTGCTGCTGCTGTGCCTTTAGAGTTGCCTGTTTGTACAGTGAATTAGGTGCCCCTCTGCTTGCTTGCTTCCTTTTTAAAGTTGGAAGCAGGAGCTTTATCATTCTTGGGTGAAATAAAGCCACAGTTACTTACTGTGCAGTACTTGGCACTTTACATGAGGAATGACAAATGTGGAAAATCTCCGGGCAGCAAAGATGCAGTTCACAAAAATACCAGGAAGGTTGTTCCACGTTTCCCGGTGCATAATAGACTGAATTCTCTGCATGGCCACATTGCTTTCCTTGGACACATACATCTGACCCACTGACATGCTTTAGGACAAGGCAGGAGCGTAAAGGCCCAGTGCATGAAACTATTTCACAGGCGTCTTTATCCCTATGGCTCACTGATTCTTTGGTCTTTCTGTGCTCTTTTTTTTTTTTTTTTTTTGAATTTCTCTTCAACTTGCTCATCAGTTATATGAAGTCTCCGGTGAGCAACAGACCCCTTTAATATGCAATCATGCTTTCCCTTGTCTTACTGTTATTCTGTCTGCTTTGGAATAGAGTGACAGGTTATGCCCAGTCCTATTAAAAAATAAAGTCCAGTGAATTTCAAACTTGTAATAACTTTGGGTAAACACTTGTTGCTTTCAGCTCACAAAAGAGTTTTATTGTCGTCTTTCTTTTTTGAATATACAGTGCAAAGTTGCCATGCACTTTTTAAGGACTCCTCCTAGTTACTGGGAATTTGCAAGTTTCTGGTAACATGCATCAGTATAGAAAGAGTCATGGTAGTTATATTTAATATTTGTTAAATTCAGAATTATTCTTCAGCTTCCTTTTAAGATGGACTTCTTTTCTGGGTTTGAGAAGGAACGATTTATGCAGACATGAGTTTTTTTTTCTGAGCTTCTTATTAAGCGTTATTGGTTTTCTTTGTGGATTATCTGCCTTGTTGATGTATCAACTTTGAGCAGCTTGTGTGGATTTACAGGGTACTCAGTTGGAAAAGTGTGATGGTTTTAAGATGTGTTTTGCAGTATGCTCTTTTTCTGTGGTGCTGAGAGGTTCTATAATAAGTGTTTATGCAGCATGTGCTCTTGTTAATGGAAAGCTACCCATTTGCAACCAGGTACAATGTTGAAAGTGGTTAATTAAAGCAATCAACATAGAGGTTTCAGGTGAATTTTTTTCCGTTTCTTTCCTTTTTGACTATACTGATGTACTGATTTCAAAGAGCTTTATTAAGATTTGTATTTTTGAACAGATACTGTGTTTTCTAAAGATCTTGCATCAATGACTAGATAAAATGATGGAAAATAGTAATACACAGTATATATGCAGTGTGTATTATGTATTTTGATTTAACAGTAGCTGTACGTTCAGTGTCGTTTGTTTAAAAGCTACTTTTTCAGCTTGGACTGTTGAAACGTGATAAACTGAAGTGGTTGTATGTAGTACTAATGCAAAGAGTTGAATAATCTTTCTAAAACAGAGGGGTTACAGACCCAGAGGGACCCCTCTGTTGAAATGAGCTGCAAAGCCAGACTTGTTTGATAACTATTTTCTTGTTTTGATAAGATTATTTATATTAGTACTGTCTTTAAAAGTGTGGCTGGAGAAGATAAAAGTTACGAATCTGTGAAGTTGTCTGTTTTTGCACTGTAAGGCAAGGTTTTCATACCATATTTTGTGGCAAGTGAAGTGTGTTGAAGTTGGTAATAATAGGATTTTGATAGTCTACTTACGCTTTTACAGCAGTCCTAAATTGTTCAATGCCACTTGTGTAGGAGTTACTTGTAAACGGCCTTCTGCACTTACCATCCTGCCCATTAGGGAATCCTGATCACCCAGTTCGGGTGCTGTGACCTTCCTCTGAGTAGCACATACAAAGCTGGTTTTCCAACATAGGTTGCCAAAAGTAAAACCTCAGTAAAGTAACTTTGCCTGGGAATGCCTGGGGGGGGGTGAGGGGGTAGATGAAAAATTGAAGTGCATGTAATATATTGCTGTGGACTTTCTTCTGTGCAAAACCTGCATCAGTAACATGCAGACTAGGTAGCAGTAGCTTGTGGTGTACACTTGTACCGTGTACAAGGCTATCCTTGTAAAATCTGTCCTCTCCTCGAACTGCCCCGAGTGTCCTACGTTTGAAGAAGCTGCTGCTATACAGATGTATCAGTTTGCAAAGGTGTCCCTGCAGTAAAAATAAATAAACAAACAAATAATGTATAATTGAAAGGGTAGCTGAACTGTCAAAATCAGGCTACTGTGACCCAACGTTTATGAGCGCTCAGTGGAGCTCCTAGGACATTACAGGAAATGTTTTGCTGTAGAAGAATGTGTCACTTAAAGAAGTCAATACAGAAGTGAAAAGTCACAGTGAGCATTTCTTAGCGATACTTGTTTAATTCCAAGAGTGATCTCAACAACTTTAAGCATCTTAGTGAAAGCAATGAAAATGAAACATCAAAGTTAGAGCATGTCCTTGCCTCAAACTGTTCCGAATAAAAGTAAATGCCTGACTCATCAAAAATAATGGATGTATCTGAATTGTGCTTTTTCACTTTCAGTTAGATCTTTGGTTTTAGCAGAGATTTTCCTTTCTGTTCCCCTGTTTACCTAAGAAGTTAAGTATGTGATAGCAGCATTAAAATGTACAGTATTTACCAGAGGTGTTGAAAGGTGAAGGGTTGGTTTTGGAATAGATGCTGACTAACTGTGTATCTAAAGGAACACTAGAAGCGTTCTGGTGAAGTGTCCGACTGTAAAGCTGTGGTATTCTACATACTGGTGTCTAAAGTCTGTCAGCTTTGTTCTCCTGTGTGGATGAGGAATGAGGTGAGATTCAGGCAGCATAGAGACACTACAGTGAAAGTAACTTAAATGAAAGCAGAAGCAAACCCTGCATTTTGAAGGTTGGGAGTCACTTGAAATTGTGCTTTGATGAATGGGCTTCTACTGGCATGATGCAGAGATGTGGGCTGAAGAAAGCTAGCAAACGTAATACAGTTGCTTGTAGCTTTAAAGTGGTAATAATAATAATAATAATAATAAACATAAACTGAATAGTCACTCATGTAACTGAGCTATCAGCCCAAGTCCGATGATCCCAACATGCTGTTTGTGAATATTTTGCTTTCCTTTAAATAGCTCTAGGATAGATTGACAGCAGAACACTGGAAAATTCTCCTGGCCAAATCTGTATTAAAGCACTTTTAAATTAGTTGTCTTTCACCATTTTTCTATCGATGTTACTGAGAATTCTGTGAACAAAACATCTGTGGAAGAGAGGACAAATGGGGATTCACAGAGATCTTTAGTTGTCTCAGGAGTATGCAATAGGAATAACTTTACTGAAATCAATGATGTAATCGATGCAAATTGGTGAAATCTGAATTGAGCCATTAGAGATTAATTCATTCCTGAACTGAGTGATGAAAATGAAGATGGACATGGAATTTGATGTTAACTGTGCGCTTTTCTTGTCTTAGCCTAGCTGCAGGAGTATCCTTTACACTGTATACAGTTGCTTCCAATCTCTTATCAGTGATTTCAGTAGCTCTAGCATCAAGTGACTCCCTGGTCCCTCCCTTATGACCGCCGTTATTTTTTGATTGCGAATGCATGGTATGTGCTAGTAAACCTGTGCGTACATTTAGCTAGGAGAAAGTACAATTTTCGTTGCTGTCGCTTTTGTATGTACTTACTGGTATGGATGCGAGTGGTTCCACTGAAGTGAATATGGCTTCTGCCTCTAAACCTACAGGTACTGTTTGTAAGATCAGGACCTTTAAGGAGAAATAACATGTTTTTTAAAGCTTATAAATAATTGATTTTTGATTGAAACTTGTAAGTCTCAACATCTAGGGTTTCCCAACATGATTTTACAGTAGAGTATCGTGGAAAAAGAGATTTAAAATAGAAATAGCAATGCTTTAATAATTAGCGTAATTATGAATTTCAGCATATTGTCCTCTAGTCATTTTTTTTTCTTTCTGTCGACAGTTTTGATTTATAATCAAAGAGCCTAACTAAAGCTATAATATTTTCTACACTTCTAAGTGCTAATGTGTTAAACTGTTCTAATGCTCTGGTAGTACTTATTCCATCATATGGTACAGTGAAATACTCCTGAGATTAGATGTTGTTCATACACCAGAGAGGTCAAGCACTACATTAAAAGCTCAGGCCATTCTTTCTGTATTACTGCAATAAAGAATATATTCATTTCATTTATATTACCACTTGGCTCTCATAAAAGGTCAGTTTCAGCTGAATGTACAATCGCCTACAAATGGCAAATCTTATAACAAGTGATCAACAATAAAAGCTTTTCTGGGTAATTTGTCTTTGAAATTACCACCTGCCATTTCTTTTGAATGACTTGAAGATCTTGCAGTATCGCTGCAAGATCTCTGTCTTATTCCACACAATATATGTTAGAAAACTGCGCATACTAATCTTTCTTTCTGCTTAGTAAAGTAAAAATGTATAATTACATTAAAGTTTCTGGCTGAAATAACAAGCTTGGTGCTTAAAACTCCATTACAGTATCAAAGTATCAGCACGCACATTACTAGCAAATTGGAATTACATTTTCAATGAACTATGACTTTATGCTACCCTTCATACCTGGTTAATGGGTACTATCTCCCTGGGAAGGGAACCTTCCTTCTGTGGTTTTGACTATTCATATTACCAGGCATAATTATTTTAGCCGTTTAAATATATGTAAAAGAATTAACGCTTCTCTACAAATCCCTAAGAACAGCATATAAAGGTTGGTGTTTAAAAGCAGAGCAGTTATTATGCTAAACTGAGAGAATACATTGCAAGACGCAAAAGGAATTCAAAATGTATTGCAGATGGCAGGAAAACATACGCCTGGTAAAATTCTTAATGCACAGTCCTTCTATATGTAAAAGCAGCCCAATATCTACTGAAACTAAGGCTTGCTTTCTTCACTATTTATTGCTGCAGAGCTCCTGCGCACATTCAAAAAATAAGCTTCCTTAATTGAAGTTTTTTTAGCTCTTGCTATAGGAGGCGACCACCAAGACCACCAGCTCTCTCGCAGGAGCTTCTTCCGCTGACCCGACCTTTCACTTTCGGCAGAGCGAAGCAATAGTGCGTTATCCGGCCGAGCCACCGCTGAACACTCCCGCTTGGAAGAAACGGCCCTGAAGGCAGCAGTCACTGCAGCGCTAGGCGCAGCAGAGGCCAGCGTACCCCTGCTGACTGTACATGCCAAGCCGCAGTTCAGCCCGCAGCATCGCGCGGCGCGGAGCAAGGCTGCGGCGAGCGAAGTTGGGAGTTATTAATAGCGCCTGGCCTGTCTGTAACTGGCTTTTCCGAAGCAGCGTTGCCGGCGAGCCGGCTGTAGAAACGCCGTGCGCCCAGAAGGAGGCTCTACTGTGTAGCTCCAGCCCCGAGGTGGAGCGCCTCGAGCTGCGCTTTAGCCTAGCTGTTGCCGAATTGATTTTCACGGCTCCTGACAGAAGCGGTTGTCTGTCTGTCCGCGCAGAGGAAGTGGCTAGGGCTGATACTCCCAACACAAACAGCAAATTGCTGTATGGCTTTCGGGGCCGGCGAGGTCCTGTTGCCGTAAGGTTCTAATGGCCTTTTAACAGCGTTTCCAGCTGAGCAGCAGATGTAAAGGATACCGTACAGCGAGAGCTGGGGTTTTTTTTCCTCCTGAAAGGAACGTTTTTAACAGCCGCTGTGCTAACAATGGAGCCTCGGACCTGCTCGGTGACCTGGTGGGTTTAAAATAGCAGGAGGAAGCTCCTGAAATAAATGGCGGTCTCGACTGTTTTTAACGCGCGCCTCATAGGGCTGTTACGTTAGATTAGGTATGCTTGCAGAATCGTGCCGTCGTGTCGGTGGATATGCATGTGTGTAAAATCGTGGTTTTTACCTGGAGCGGCCTCAAAGCCACATTAGAGAATTGAAAAAAACCAGAGAAGCTGCGCATTACCAGGCTAGTTATTTGCTGATCGGGTCGAAACTTTATTTTACAGCCCCCATCTGAAAAACACATGGGCAAACACACATGAACGCAAACATATGCGCAATAATAAACTACACAGGGCTCAGTTCATATATGTCAGAACGATCAAAGGCTAAGTCACCCGTACTAATCCTACTGTTTGGGGAATCTGATTAGTTCAGACCTCATGCTTAGTGCAGCAGGTAATATATATCCTGCCCTCTAAGGCAACAGCTGTCTTGCCAGAAACGGTCTTCCCGAGCCTCTGCAGCAGTAGCTTTTGCCATGACTGTGCTGGTAGCCACCGATGTCTCTGATAGCTTTGTCCACATCCCTCTGACGTACGTGTTGAGTTTCTAGTCCGGTGACTTCCCCTTTGGGAACTTCTTAAGAGACTGCTGGGGCTCTCATCTGGCTTTCGCCTGAGTTTCTTTTGGAGGGAAATCGGCACTTGAGATGGGTTTGTTGTACATCCAGGTGTCAGACTGTACTATGGTATAGCGTGAAGATGTACATGGCTACTGCCACAGCTGAGAGAGGTGTGGAGGTACGCAGCTGTGAGAGGTACTCTGCATCTGGCAAAACACAGTCTTTGAACGCATCACTGCAGTTGTCATCTCTTGTATCTGAGATTTGCTTTTGAAAGTATCCATTATGACCATGGACCTTCCCTTTGAGAACAGTAAGCAGTAATTAACACAGGAAACAGCCTTCTTACACTGAATTATTTTTTAAGAAGTGAAGCATTGCATTAGGGAACAGATCTTTAGGCTCAGTTATCCTAGCAAAAGCTTGGTCATGTTGACTGATGCTCCTGGAAAGGGAGATCCTCATCAGAATCCTATGTACTTTTGCTCTAGGTTTTTCTTTGAGTTGCTCTTTTCTAAGTTTCATTTTTCTAATGTTTCCATTTTTCTAATGTTTCCTCCTGTTTCCAGGAGGTAGCTTTTTGGGCAAAGCATTGGTATTTATGGTTGCAACATTTGAATCCGGAACAGCTGTTTTTATTGTCCTTTTTTTTTCTTCCTTTTTTTTTTCCTTTTTGATTTTGGGCATGTAGCAGTCTGTGGCTTTGGAGTCCAAATGTGAATCCCCAAAACGCAGCTCCGGATATAGGTAGTAAGGTTAGTAGAAGGCTGATTCAAGGAACTAGGGAGAGAACAGAAGGTAGAATGAATGGTAGGAGAATGGTTTCTTACTAGAATATAAATGAAATATGAATGGGGATGCTTCTTTCTCTCATTATTTGAGTCACTTTGCATTCAGTATGTTACACATTAAGTCCTTTCTTACGGGTTTAAATCCTGTCTAGGAGGAGGGAAAAAATACTCTAAAAGTGCTTTCATGCTGGTTGAAGTTCTGGATGAGTTGAGTTCAGAGCAGGAGGTAGGGAGCAGAATTGGTCCATTCCTTTTCTTTCGTGCCCCACTTAGTCTTGTTCCATACAGAGTCTCTAGGTAAAGCAGTAAAGCAGGCTGTGACTCAGCCTGGCTGATCACGCTCCAAAATGCAAAAAGTTCTAATCAAGATATATTGGCATTTCTATTGTTAAACAGTTCCTTCAGAGCCTGTTGCTCTGCTAAGTAGGTAGTTTTCAATGATTCAAGCTTGATGTGTAATATATAATTGAAATAGGTCTCTTGGCAAAGAGAATAACACAGCTTTTGCACAGTTCTGTCTGTCATAAGAATTATGCATATCTGTGCTCCATAACCTGAGAGAGCAGGCTGTGAGTTTCTAGGATATACTTCCTTTAAACCTAAAAAAGAAAAGTTATAAAAAGCTTGGGTCCTGACTATCGTAGTGTGCTTTCATTTACAGCTATCCCCATCGGATTGGAGTCTGCTGTTAACTGAGGTAACTGTGTTCTCTGTTCCCGCTTCTGGCTTTGTGTCCTGACCGCTTCCCTTGCATCAAGGCGAGCAATCTAACGCAGAGGCCTAACGCAGCAAGCTGCTCTGATAGTTAACCCCCAGAAAAAATCCAGCAGTTACACAAGAGAGTATGTGGGAACGTGTACCTGAGGGCGTATTGAGAAAGTGAGGCTCCAGCTTTTCCTGATGGCTTTATGGTAGATGTCTTCAGATCACTGGGCAATTGCAAGAGAAAGACTTTGTCCATCTTGTCTCACATGGCAGCAAAACGCAATGTATAGTGTGCCAGAACTGTAGTACTCCTGTGGCATAATTGAGAAGAAACTACCAGCAGCTGATGAACGTCCTTGGGTGTAATCTTCACTTTTGCACTTGGCTTTCTACCCGTGTCACCAAGATTAGATGAGCCATACTGTGGAGAGTCATCTGCTCTCCAGAACGGAGTGGTGGCATCTGCCTGGGACGAAGGACCATAGTGAGAGTCCATCACTAGCTTAGGGAAGCTCTCGGCTTGTTATCATATTGGTGTGTGGTAGTTAATGATGTGGTGAATTTAGTGGGTGTCTGCTGATTTTTATCGCACGTGAAAGTTTGGGGTTTATGAGGCAAATGGCTTATTAGACTGCATGTACGTGTACGGTTATTTATGTTTTCATTGTTTAAATCTTTTCTACACACATTCAAAACTGTGCAGCTTTGTCTTATAAAATACAGTTCTACTCACAGTAATGTTAGAACATCAATTCTTACAAGCGGTGGCATATCTCCTTTTTGCATGTCGTGAGTATCCAGTTAACAGTCAGCAGGCTTCAGAAACTTGTAGAATTTTTAGATGTTTTTTACTTTGTGAGTGCCCTTGTTTTTAAATGTGTACTGATCCCTAAAGCTTAAACAATGCAGTGACAAATCAAAATAAAGGGATGATGTGCACCGAGTGTACAGTGGCTAAACTTGAAGTTCTTTGCATCTTTTCTCTTAAACTGATAGAAAATTTCACAAAGAAAGATACTGCAAATACAAACAGTGACTGCATCAGATACACAAAATTGATTCACAGCATAATTGCAAGTATATCAATATTTATTTGTCTGATATTAGCTTTTGGCTTTACAACTTCAACATCTGAGATGAAACTGTGTATGAGCAATTTTGAATATTTGGATGAAAAGGGCAATATATTGTTTTATCCATCAGCATTATCTGCATTGTCAAAAAATACGAAAATACCTCTTGAACAGTTTCTGACTCAGGACATATTTTTTCTAACCAGTTAGAGCAGTGGCAATTTAGAGTATTCTTATCTGCTCTAAGCTTTGCATAACGTATGTGTATCTAAAGCAGTACTGGAAATGTAAAAGAAAATGATAAAGTTGGCCCACATGAGAAACCTCCGTAATAAAATCTTTCCTCATCTGTAAAGCGGTCTATCCTCTGCTAGCGGTACAGCTGCAAAAAAAGCAGGGAAGAAAGACCTTGCTAATCTAAGTTGCAAAATAGGCTGTTGTGGCTCAACAGAGATTTAGGTGTTTCTGAGCAGAAAATCAAAATCTAATTTAAAAATGAAGGTATTTAAAAGAACAGCACAGGGGAGCTTTATTTATTGAATTGGTGAAAAGCCAGGAGCAAATATTCTTTGACTGCTGCTGTTACAAGATAGTCCGTCATGCTGGCTATGAGCTAGCAGTGAGCATTTGTTAATTGAATACCTGGAACATAACTAAAATGCATTGATTAAATGCAAACACCTGTCTTTGCAATGCAGCATGGCTGATGAAGTGAAAGGACTCCCAGAAATGGTTTCCTGAAATTGAAAACTGAAATGGTGATTAGTTTATTCTTACAGCTGATCTTCAGAAGTCCAGTACTGTTCTTTGAATGAGAACTCCAAAGCCTCTTTCTTCTTTAATTACTGAGACAGTAATTAAAAAAAATGTATAAATTGACTGTAATCAGATTGGTTGTGGGGCACATAAATACTTTGATTATAATAGTTTTATTAGTTAAAGACCTCCTGATCTCTACCTAACTCCATTGAATGCAGCTGATGGCAGAATTTGATTGAGATTTAATTGCAGTTTTTTACAGAAAATAGCCAGAAATACTTTTTATAGCAAAGAGTCAAAAGTGATATTTAATTATAAGAGGCACTTAATAAATACAAAGAAAGGACAGTTCTTTCAGTAGAGGGCTTATATTTTATATTGATGATAATATATCGTCATAAGACTTACATGACTGTAATGTTATTTCATTACAAAATAGTGACCTACACATTGTTTAAACATTTTTTCTATTATATAAGTATCAAATGGAGTACAAATAAATATGTTCCTTAATTTGTTAATTGTCCTTTTAAAGGACACCAGCTTCATATCCCACTGAGATTACCACAATAATTGATGGATCCTTTGTGGAAGCGTCTTTGTACCTTGTTAATTAGTAATTTAGAGTCTGAGTTTGCTTTTTAAAGCAGCTCCAGCTGGACACTGTAAATCATTGTCTAGAGCCCCGTCTATGCTCAGTACAGAAACTAGCCAAACCGCAAATTCTTTACACCTTGTATAAGAAAATCTGGTTGCTGGCAGATATTTAAACCCATAAATAGAGATCATTGCTCAAGTGGAGCTTTTCCTTATCTGACAAATGGATTTTAAATTGTTCCTCTCTACTGGTTTGTGCACGAGAGACTAATGTCTTCTACTGAGAATAATGCACAGAAGTATTAGAGTCTGTGGATCATAAGTAACCACAGTGTGTGGACCTCCATCCATCCATGCATATAGATATACACATACCTAAACACCTTACACTCAAATAGTCTGCTGAAATTGTGTCATGTACCAGACAGGTTTTTTCCAAGGTTTATTATAACACTTTGGTAACTTTTAGATTGTAAGTGAGATCCGATTCTCCTTTTAGTATTTGTACAGTTTTCCTTTGGTTGTTAGTTTTTGCTCCTTCAAATATTCCAGAGCGCTCTCCATTTTTGTGGTGGCAGGATGGTCATTGATGTTATCTTCATGTTTGATGGGCTTCTCAAGCTAAATCTGCTTGTGGTAGAAGAAGAAACTAGAATTTTTCCATTCTTTTTAGCTGAAATACCAGCAAAATCAAACTCAAGATGAAGAAAATTATGTAGCTGAATCCATGCAGATTTTGGTCCATTATGCTGAACAAATCAAATGTAGGTCTATAAACTGCAGTTAGGCTAAAGAATCTTATGTGTAGCTTTGGTATTGATTTATATACTTTTAGGTTACCTTTTATAGTCCTTTCAACGTCACTGTTACAGTTATTGTGCAGCACAGACAATAAACCTTTCCAGAAAGACTAATGGAGTTGGCAAATTAGGATCATCATCACTTTAATGGCTGATACATAAGTGCTAATCTTTTTCTTCCATTCTGTGGCTTGACTGATGTTTGGGAGCTGATCAAACTGTTGATTGCAGTGACTGTTCAGATGGGTGATGCTGGAAGGATTGATATAGCAGAATAAAACTTCTCAAATCCGTACTGAGAATTCCTTTACCTTTGCATTAATTCAGTATGGAGATCCAGAGATCAAATTTTAAATTAGCTTAAATCATTTCACATGAGATGTACTATTCACGTTTTTCAAGAGGCAATGCAAAGGTACGCCATAAGCATTTTGGGAAGATAACAGTAATAGCTAGCAGCCACGTTTTATGATTAATAGGTATTTCTATCTATTGATATTTGATACTCTTACATCAATATGAAAAGCAAATTTATAAATATAACTAGTATTTATTCCACAAACTACACGTTTGCCTGATTTGTGCATCATTATTTTGTCTCAATGATCTGCAAGTGTTTGTTAATCATTAGGCCTGTGTGGAGCAAAGATGTCTGCTAGGGTATATGAGATATAGCAGGAACGTAACATTCAAATTTCTGTTTGAAAAAAAACTCTTGATCTAATTTTACAAGAGAGCTGCGTGCCCTTCTCTCAACAGTGAGGAATTAATTAGCAAAGGCAAGCTAAAGAATATATATTCTGAACAGAAGCAATTTCAGTTGCTTATGGAAGACTCTTCCCTTTAATTCTAAACCACTCTTTTCTGTTCTTCCTAAAATATTCCATGCTACATAGACAAATACATACTTCCATGTTTCAAAATAAGAAAAAAATAACATAGTTGAATTTTTAGCATTCCTCATGTTTGCTGGAATACTTAATGCTTCCTCAAAGGGTTAGTCCATTACTGTATTCACTGTTGTAAGCCCTTATTTTAAAGTACCTTCCTGCCTTACGGGATAAACTGTTTTCACTTACACTAAGTAATGCATGAGGAGAGTTTGTCAGAATCACCATCACAGTGAGTAAGCCAGTAAAGCAAGGAAAAAAGTCCTGAGAACGATACTGTTGGTTGAGAGACTTGAATCCACGCTTCTCACTCTTGGGGCAAGTATCTTTCAAGCTCTTCTGGAGGCATGCATGCCATCTTTCCTTTTGAAGCAATTCCATTATGCATGAATAGTATGCTGCTAGTGAGAATATTTGTAGGTACAAGTGTTTGTCAGCACGTAGCAGGATATTGTTTTGAAAGAGTTAATGCACTCTTTTAGCTCCAGTCCAACAAACATATAAATATTTTTGTGGAAAGTAGCCACTGGAAAACAGACTGAAAAGAACCTCCTGGATCTAGAACCTCTTTGTGGGGTGAAAGCACTCAGCATTGAGCTTAATAGTCTGATCGCTCTGTTTCTGCCCCATAAATAATTACTGCATGTAAAGCCAAAGAGTTTCAATAGAAAAGATTTGAGAGTAGGTTGCCAAAATTATTTTTGTTTTCCATGGATAACCCTTTCTATAGTAAATCTGTGCAAACCTGAGGTAGCTTTAAGGTAGGCTAATATTGCTGTTTGGTCCTGTAGCTTTTCTTAATAAAAAGCTTAAAAAACTTGAAAATTGTTTGTTCTCCTTTTCCTTTATTTCCCCTCTCCTGAGAAGTATTTAAACAATTCCTATTTTCTTCTTGTGCTGATAATGTTGTTTAAATTATTGATAATGAAATACTAGATTGCAAGCAGTCAGCAGTGATCTAAAAGGTAGCTGAGAAGTGTTTCAGTTTATGGAATAATCTTCCAAGGGATTTGATGGGAAACTTGATGCTTAGGTCATTGTATCTTTAGTTAAACAAAATACAATGAATTACATGTTGCTGTCACCTTCTTTGGATTTGTCAGAAATTATAACAGACCTTTTTTCTTAAAGTACTTTAAAGAAACAAATCCCCAGCTTTAGCTGTGAGGTCCTGTAGGGACCAGTTTAGATTAACACAGTTTCTAAAGTAGGTAGCTGCTGTCCAAGGGATAGTGGATTTGCAGGTGACCTAATCCCTTTTGAGAGCTCGGTTTTGTTTAAAGGAAGCACACTTCCTCAGAAGAGAAGTGTTGCCTACTCCCGCTATGCAGAATCCTCAAAAGCTGATGAAGAGCGCATACAGGAGCCTAAGTAAAAAGATTTTCTGTTCTGCATAGCAGTAAGTAATTTTTGAAAGAGCGGTAGGTATAACTGCTACAAATGCACAGAAATATGTAGCAGACGTGTCAAGAACAGTGTTAAAGGCATTGGTAAGCTTCAGGTACTTCAAAAAAATGGATTAGTTCTTTCTCACACAAACATGTACACAAAAAAGAGAAGGAAGTACTTGGGAGCTGTTTTTGTTTTCCTGTTAGTGGGGGTGAGCATCAGTGGGGTTTCCTCATAGACTCTGGCCAAAGGGTTTAATGTTCTTCATCCTATAGTTATGTTTATCAAGAATAGCACTATACATATAGAAAAAAAATCCGCAGAGAATCACTGACAGAAATCTCAGTGTTCTTCGGTGAAGATGAACCCACGCCTCTCTTAAGTTGTTCCGCGGCATGGTGTCAGATAGGTCTTGAACATCCAGTGGGTTCTGTCTGTTTTCACCAGAAATTGTATTTGCTTTCTGAGCATAGATATGAACTCTACAGTGGGAATAACAGCAGCTTGAACATTTTCTCATGGGGAAATCACTTGACTTCAGAAGCACCTTGGAGGGTTGCAAAGGTATCACTGGCCAACAGGCACAAAATAATTTGATGTAAAACCGAGCTTTAAGTTGCTATTGGAAACCACCAGGATAATGAGTCAGTTTCAGAAGGAATTGGTTCATTATTTTTTAATTGGGCAGCTTTTCAAGAAATTCAAGGACTGCTCATCAAAATGCAAGAGGTGTTCCAAATATCACAAAGTTTAAGGAAATTAAATTCTAATGAATTTTACATATCTGACATGTGATGAATCTGTCGATTATACGCTGTTGACCTTCGCTAGTTAGCTTTCCCGCCCCTTCTAATGTCTTCTCATGTGAAACACAATACAAACACCAATTTAAGCAGTATATACATATGAACTGAAAGTAAGCACTTAAAATCACAGAATCACAGAATCGTTTAGCTTGGAAGGGACCTCTGGAGATCATCTAGTCCAACCTCCCTGTTCAAGCAGGGTCACCTAGAGCATATTGCCCAGGATCACATCCAGACGGGTTTTGAGTATCTCCAGCAAAGGAGACTCCACTACCTCTCTGGGCAGCCTGTTCCAATGCTCTGTCACCCTCACAGTGAAGAAGTTTTTCCTCAGGTTTAGGTGGAACTTCCTGTGGTTCAGTTTCTGCCCATTGCCTCTTGTCCTGTGGCTGGGCACCACGGAGAAGAGGCTGGCCTAATCCTCTTGACACTCCCCCTTCAGATACTTGTACACATTTATGAGATCGCCTCTCAATCTTCTCTTCTCCAGGCTGAACAGGCCCAGCTCTTGCAGTCTTTCTTCATAGGAGAGGTGCTCCAGCCCTCTAATCATCTTGGTAGCCCTCCGCTGGACTCTCTCCAGGAGTGCCATGTCTCTCTTGTACTGGGGAGCCCAGAATTGGACACAGTACTCCAGGTGAGGCCTCACCAGGGCTGAGGAGAGGGGCAGGATCACCTCCCTTGACCTGCTGGCAACACTCTGCCTCATGCACCCCAGGATCCCATTGGCCTTCTTGGCCACCAGGGCACACTGCTGGCTCATGCTTAACTTGTTGTCCACCAGGACACTCAGGTCCTTCTCGGCAGAGCTACTTTCCAGCAGGTCAGCCCCCAGCCTGTACTGCTGCATGGGGTTATTCCTGCCTAGGTGCAGGACCTTGCACTTGCCTTTGTTGAACTTCATGAGGTTCCTCTCCGCCCACCTCTCCAGCCTGTCCACGTCCCTCGGAATGGCAGCACAGTCTTCTGGTGTGTTAGCCTCTCCCCCCAGTTTAGTATCATCAGCAAACTTGCTGAGGGTGCCCTCTGTCCCTTCCTCCAGGTCATGGATGAATATATTGAACAAGACTGGGCCCAGGACTGATCCCAGGGGAACACCACTAGCCACAGGCCTCCAACTTGACTCTGCGCCATTCACCACAACCCTCTGAGCTCGGCCATTCAGCCACTTCTCAATCCATCTCACTGTCCACTCATCTAGCCCACACTTCCTGAGCTTACCTAGGAGGATGTGATGGGAGACAGTGTCCAAAGCCTTGCTGAAGTCCAGGGAGACAACATCCACTGCTCTGCCCTCATCTACCCAGCCAGTCATTCCATCGCAGAAGGCTATCAGATTGGTCAAGCATGATTTCCCTTTGGTGAATCCATGCTGACTACTCCTGAGCCCCTTCTTGTCCTCCACATGCTTAGTGATGACCTCCAGGAGGAGGCTGTTCCATCCCCTTTCCAGGGATGGAGGGGAGGCTGACAGGCCTGTAGTTTCCTGGCTCCTCCTTCTTGCCCTTTTGGAAGACTGGCGTGACATTGGCTTTCTTCCAGTCCTCAGGCACCTCTCCTGATCTCCAGGACCTTTCCAAGATGATGGAGAGTGGCCTAGCGATAACATCTGCCAGCTCCCTCAGCACTCGTGGGTGCATCCCATCGGGGCCCATGGATTTATGGGTGTCAAAATGAACCTTTAACGTGACCGAAAACATTTTGGCAAGGTTATGTCAGGGAATAGTTAAGATAAATGAATACTGCACTACTTTCCTTTGTGATTAGCACCTTTATATTCTCATTTGGGATAGTCATTTTCAGTAATTTTCGGAGAAGCTTTGTCATAACAAAATGAGAGAAATAACAAATATATTGCAACTCTGAATATTTGATTTTTGGAGAAAGCAGGATGCAGAGTGGGCTGAGAGGGCTGGGATGTGTCTATATGGAAATTGATACAGAGCTGTGATGTAGACAGATGTGGGAACTAAAGAAGCATTTCTTGTGCAGTAACACAGATAACCATGACTGAGCGGATAGATATTTGGTGGAATGCAGATGGGTGGACATAAAAGGCTTTCTAAGATTAACTTTATTGCTTTCACTTCAACTCTAAATTCCGTCCTTATTGCCATCAGTCCAAATACAAAGCTGGAACCAAGCCTCCTTTAGGAAGAATTTTGTACTCATTTGACAGAGGCTAATTTAATACACATCTCAAAAATTAATGTAATGCAATTTTCACCTATCTTTGACTATTTGTTGCTCAGTGACTAGTAATTCGGTATCAGTCCTGTGTACTGTCTTTTTGAAAGACAGGGGGGTCAGGTACGTTGTTCAAATGAAAAGCATTATATAGTAACATTATTATGTATTATTTTACATTATATAGTAATATACACCAGCCATCTCATCCACTGGTACTTCAGACCTCTTATCCTACTCATTAGCTCATCCATCTTAGAGTTTTCTAGCATTCATGCACATAGGTTCAGAATAGAGAGAAGACAAAATACAGTAACAAATGGCATTTAATAAGAATATAGGATAGACTGCGGTGATAAAGCACCGGGCTCAGTCAGACAAGCATACTGACCAGCTGCCTATTTACATGTGACTCACCCCTTTTTGTCCCATTTTCCCTCTATTTTCCCATGTCATTCCACCTTAGTGCCTCCCTTTCCCTGCCTTGGTCCTTTACTAAACCTGCTATAGTAAGTTTTCAACATCCCCACAGTCCCCTTAGCACATCTAAGAAAAAAAGTGACCCAATCCCAAAGAGTTCTTCCTTCTGCATCCCTTAATGTGTCCTGTACCCCTGCAGACGATTATGCTGTGTTATCCACATGGCGTTGTGGGGAGAAAGTTTCTTTTCTTGGCTTATATTGGTGAGTTTCATACTAGCTATGACAGTCTCATTGACTAATTGTTCTCTTTGGATAGTCTTAGGAGTAGCTGATTCAGTGCGCTCTAATTTCACTGATTAGGTTACTAGAGTGCTTCCACCTATCATTGTTCCCCTAATGCTTGCCAGGCCTTTCTATTTAATTTGTGTAGCCTTTATTAAGATAACCTGACCATAAATATTCAGCAGCTTCACTCCATGCCACTTCTTTCCAGTTGTGCAGTCTTTTCCTAAAGCTTCTTTCTTTTTCAAATTATCTTAGTGTTCTGGTTCTGCATCTTCAACCTGTAGTTTTAGCTGCCAGTTACATATCATTGAATGTAATCTTCTCGCATGCATGGTTTAGCCTCCTTTTGGTTTATTTTCTGTCAAAATCTGTTGGGAATGCTTTTTTACCTTGTCAGGCACAAACTTGGTTTTATCTGTATTTCAGAAATCATCTCTGCCTCATGTGGTATGTCATTGCAGCTATTTCTAACTGGGGCTACTGGTTTTACCAGAGTCCACAGCAAAGCTCCGTTGGATTTTAGTAAGAGCAGGACTTCTTCCTTTGCCTAGAATTTTTCCTTCTTGGACTATTTTTTGGGGGGAGATTTTAGTTATTTGCTCAACAAGTAAACCAGTATATACTTCTAGTATCCTTTGGGTTATGGGCAAGAGAAGGGTAATCAACACTTTGTCCCTCTTAGCGAAAGCATGAAGTGCAGAAGTTTGCATCTGCCAAGTTATGTGAAAGCAGGGGAACACCATCCAAGTGCAACAATATCTGGAGGAACAAAAGAAGCAGCAACTAAAGGTCATCTTTTATAACTTTAGTTTATGTGTTGCTATAGTAGTTTTGCTCAAATTTTTACAATAGCAGGGTCTTGTTTACAAACTCTGAATTTATGACCCCACTATAATTAGTCTCAACATTTTATTTCTCGATGATGATATTTAAAACCAGTAACTTCCCATTTATTGTCAATGCACCTGAAATTCCCTAGCCAGCCCTACATCCTCCCTTCGCAGCAGTGGTCCTAGGAGCTGCATGCTAAAATCTTTGCCTGTCGAAAAGCTAAGGAGACAGTCTGTGCCTCTCAGTGAGCCCACAGGAAGGCAGCCCTGCCAGCAGTCACAGGCAGGAGAAGCCCCTTCTCAGTAGTGTTGTCGCTCTTTGCAGAAGCTGTCCTTGGCTATAAGTAGCTTCCCTGGCTCTTCCATGTTTCCGTTGCTCTGTCCAAAGCTCTGGTGCCAGTAGAGCCCACCCACCAACGACGGGATGCAGCCCAAGTGGGGATGTCCCACGTGAGCTGCAGCTCAAGAGCTCCAGGTTGGCCATTGCAGCAAATATACATATGTAAGTATCTTTCCAAACTTCACAGGATGCTGGATATTTCGACTTGAAATCTTAACAACTTCCGTAATGGCTCCTGTATGGAATAACTTTACTTACGACAAGTAGGATTTTTCTCCTTATGCAGTAATTTGACATCATTTGGAGAATAATACTCTTCAGAGTAGAAGAGCGTGTCGGAATCCTTCTCGATGTGGATAGGATATCAAAGGAAGATTTTAGGAGTAAGTTTATTACATTTTTTTCCCTCACATTTGAAGGAAGGAGAAGTATTAATGACAAATAGCAATACATATATATTTATACTTATCAATCATCAGCACTTTGGAAAGAATATAGGTGCAAGATAAAACAAGAAAAAAGGAATTCCAAGACAGAACTGGCAGTGATGTGTTGAAAATGCACAGTCTTTGCCATTCTGCTGTAGTCAGAAAAGTCAAAATCCACTTCAGAATATAATAAAAAAATGACATTATGCTAGACTGGAGCCTTACAAAATTGCTGTGAAAATAAGTTAGCTCCAAGCAAAATGCTGGTCACCTACCTTTTACCATGACGTTGTCTTTAAGAAAAATGTATTATACTGTATTTGGGAGTGGAAAATTAAATTTTTCATTAGCATGATAATTTTTAATGCCATTATTTCATAATTACTGCACTAACTTTGGAGCAGTGAAGTCTAGCATTGCCAATAGCTTTTTTGTCTCGTTGAACAGCCCTGAAAAATAATCAACATTATCAAATATGAATGTAAAATTAATACAAAATCTGTAAAGCTTTTTGTTTTAAACATACATATGAGCTTTGAAAATGCTCCATGTTTGTATGAAAAAATTGGATAAATTTTCTCTTTCTCTTAAAAGAGAAAAGGTGTGCTGTTTTTGATCCACAGCTGATGATTTCAGATTATCAGAATGAGCTGTTACTACCTAAAAGTGTGCAACACCAAAGGCAGATGTGACCTCAGTCTAAATCGAAGACTGTGCAAGCGCATAACATGTTGTAGAAGTGTGTGGCAATACAGCGCTAACAGATCTGCTTACAGCTGCTTTAATCTTCCCTTCTGGCTTGCACATTGCCCACAGGCATAAACTTTATTTGTTGACATTTCTGATGTGTGAACAACTGTATTCTTGGTAACAGGAAATAAATCCAAATTTCAGGAGGGAACAGTGAAAAAGCATCTTTTAAAATTGTGTAAAATAAATGAATAAATAAAATCATGGTAGCATATTATGATTATTAGCTGAAGCTGCGTAATGCGGAAAGTATTGTGTCAGCAAAATTATTCCTATGTATTATTCTGGGGTTAACAGTAAATCAGTATGGCCCATCACCATATTTCCCTGTGACTCATTTGCCATTTTAGTCATTATATAAAAAATACATGGTCCAGGTACAGCTATTTTACTAATTCCAGGCAGATAAAAGCATAGAGTGCTGGTTTTTGGCCTCATGCTACTTATCTGTAGAGCAAGGAAAGATTTTATTTAAAAATGAAAAATACAGTTACTCCTTGGAGGGAGTGTAAGTTCATAGTTGTTACTGGTTCAGATTCTGGGCACAAACAAACATACACACATACTGAACCAGAAACTGTAATCACTCTATTGTGTATGAGCTATTACATACAGTTCAATTCATGAGTAGACATTGGGAAAACAGGTTTTAGTTTGAATAGAAACTGATCTGTAAAAAGAAAAGGAGGCCTGTGAATTGGACAGAGACGATATTTGAATTTGTGTTTATGGATCACAGTAGGGGCAAGAAGAGGAGGAGGGACCCAAAGAGAAAGATATTTGGAAGCTCTCTGAAAATTGATCAAAAATAAAGCAAATAAGGGGGAAAAAGGGGATAAAGGAGAAGAAGAGGTGTTCCATGATCAACGTACAACAGCACATGAAGGGAAATGGAGGTGAAGGAAGTTGCTTGAGGTAACTTTGCTTCGGTTGTGAGGCCTTAATTTGTTTTTGCTTGTTTTGCATATGAACTCTGTAGAGTTGTATTTGCTTTCAAAATCTCTTCAGGGACAAGTGCTTGTTGGAATATTTCTGACAGTATTCCTAGTCTCTAAACTTCATAGTTGTGATTAGTCCCTTCAACAGATCTTTTATGCTGTTGCTTTGATTCTCAAAATTAATCAGTCTCGCTCAATCAAGTCCGTTTTTCAAAGACTGAAATTGTTAAATGTAAGTTGTTCATGATCTCATGAAGGAAAGGCAATTTTAAATGTTTTGATTCCCAGTATACGTTCCTGCTATGAAGAAAGCATGATCACCTGAGAAAGAATGAAGGCAAAGGATCACGTTCTAAGATAATCTTTGTGTAAAGACAGGTTAGGGTATTTTTTGATAGATTCCTGATATATATAAGAAGATATCAGTCAGTTACCAAATACTTGCAAAAGTCTGGGATTGCTTTATTAAAGATGGAACCCTGTGTTCCTGTTCATGATGTGCATATATCTATATGTACGTATAGCTATGGATAGGTAGTTGAAGCAAAGCTTTCATTTGTTTACATTTGTCAAACAACATTTTTACTATGCATGAGGAGGATCTCAGCGAATGAAATGATGTGTGATACCAGCAAACAGAAAAACAAGCAAAAATGACAGTTGTTATTTTACCTAAAAATGAAGACTTGGAGCCTAGGCAGTATTACAGTGCTTGTAGTACCAAATGTAGATCCTATAGTTCATGCAACAGGACTATATTGAAACCTCCTAAAATGGACCTTAAAAAGACTTTCTATGGAATTTAGATGCTAAAATCTCAGGCAGCTTCTTCTCCAGAACCCCATCACCTCTGTAAAAACATAAACAAACAAAAAACGAAACCAGTTGGAATCTCTGTTTCGCAGCTGAAAGTTCTTCAGCTTCCCAACCATTAGCCTACTGAGTCAAAGGAGTGCTGTTATCCTACCTATATTTATCACTTACCCTAAAAGAAGTGCTTGGCACTCTAATCCTAAGTGGATTTAGATGTCTGCTTAACCAGGTTTATGTATGCTCTCGTGCCTTCTGTTTTGGCGTATGGATACCTTGCATTTTCCTGTGGAACTATACACATTTCTATAGTCTGTATGTTTGCATTTTTGTAGTATATAAAAATAAAGTAATATGTATCTATATAGATTTTTAATATAAATAGTTCTTCATAGTCAGTATATAGAATGCTAAACTTCTAATTGAGATTTTCTGAATCATTCTCTGGAAGCATTCAGAAAATGCACCTAAATTAACGTTGTAGTATGAACTAGGAATGTGTTTTTGAAGTAAATCTCCCCACTATGTCTACTTGCTGTGCTCAGATTCACCTCATAGAGCAGTTTTGGGGAACACAGAAGATGTGCCCCAGCCATTAACAGGTACTCCAGTGCACAGTTCCAGATTAGAGTAGGTTTGAACCTTTAATATGTGTAGTGTGGATATCAGGTCCTCATTATCAATGTTTCACCCTGAAGATTTGCTCCTATTACACTCCACTCCTTACTGATGTTAGGTACAGGCAGAGATTTCCTGGGAACTTTCTTTTAGGTGCAGAGTGAGTCTAGATTCTCAGTGTAGGCAGTCTGAATCACTCTGCTGCAGAAAGGTGCCTCAGTTTGAGTCACCAAAACATTCACATTAGCTGTCTAAAGGAGGTGATATAAATACGGTTCAGGGTGTTCATATCATAAAATAGTACTGTGTGTCAGTTCTTATTTCAGTCCCTTTCAGCAAGTTATCGTCTGCGCTCACGTGGAGCCCACTGAACCATGCAGAGGGATATGCTGGATCAGGATCTTCCCACATCTTTGCTAATCCAGTTCTTCACTGATTTTTGTTTTAGAGAGATAATTTTACAAAAATATGAGCCAATAGAAAATAGGCAAAAAAAATTTCTTTTGAGAAAAAAAAATCTTTTGAGGCACACCCTTTTCACTCTTGCATTCTTCTCTTTCTAATCACTTGGCTACAGTGAAACAAATAATTTGGTCTTGTCCTAGGACTATTAAGTAAACCATCTAACTCATTACTGCTATTAACTCCTGTTTACTAGCTTCTTCTCTCAAAAGCTATTATGTAAATCTTGATTCACTGTCGGTTTAGAGATTGTTTCTCCCTCCCAGAAAACATAAAGCTCTCAATTCATTCAAAGAGTAATTTACCAGTGCATAGTTCTCATGCCAGGCCAGTGGTAAATCAAATATAGAATACAAGCTTTAATGATATAACTTACTGATTTTCATAAGCATCTGTAGTATATATTTCTGTTTAAAGACATTTGAAAATACTACGTTGGTTCATATTCGGAACCAAAATAAAGAAGACAGTATACTAGTGTATTAGTAGAAACTTAGAATTGCAAAGACAAGCATTAAAAATTTAGATAATTAAGATTGTAGCAAGAACCTCAGTTTAGCTCTCTTGCTTGTATGAGTTAAGATAATTCTGTTAGTATAATCCTGTGCCAGTCCTCTTGCTAGACCTGGTGTCAGTGGTCTTTATATATAATGCATTATTTTCTTTCATATTTACTAGATATTATTCAGGTTTTGTTCTGAAGACAAGTCTGTAAAATATTTTCATATCCTTATCTGTTGTATTTGAAAAATTTTAAAAAGCCTTTATTTTCACAGTACTTTCTAAGGTACTGTAAACTTTCTTTCACGGATGAGAAAGAAACGCATTTTAAAAGTTTCAGGTGCTCAGCTTACATTGTAAGAGCAGGTAGTGTTTTATATTTTCACTGGTTTCAGCTGCAGTCTCTGAGTTGATCTGCGTATCAGGCTCTATTGTTTTCAGAAAACGATTAATGTCAATCGGCACTCATTTGTGAAAGTTCAGTTGGGCTGCAGGAAACTCTAGCAAAAGGAATGGTACAATGCAGTACCCAGTCTCACACGTTCCAAAAAGTTTAGTCATGCGCAATTCACCACTGAGAGTCATATGCACAAGGGACCCTAGATAAGGTTTTATTGTAGGAATGTTTAATTTCCTAACTTTTATAATATTCTTAAAATGGAACTGTCTATGTATGTGTTAAACTTACAGTGAAGGTGCCCGAATTTAGACTTTCTTATTGCTGTGCGCTCTTTCTATATAAAATTCACCTCAGATTTGTCTGCCTATGGTCATTTTTCTGCCTAAGTCACGTCTTGGTTCATTGAAAGAAGAGTCCTTAACAGAGCCTTTGTATTGTGATTAATTTCCATGATATAACATTTTTCAGTAGCTTTGTGAGAATTATATTAAAATGGACAAGGAATGCAATGTTGTTAATTGAAAAATGTTGGATCAGCTGCATGCTGTGTATTCTGTGATTTAGAACAGAAGTTTAGTTAGTTTTGTTATTGAGGGAGAAACAACTAATGAGAAAACAGATTTTGAAAGTGGAGCGGACTTGTCAGTACATAGACTGGAATGGCACAGTTAAGAACTAGAAATCTGGGTTTATGCCGCAGCTTACAGAGAAGGAAAAAACAGTTTGTTCAGATCAAGTGGCAGCTGCTAAAATATTGCTGTAAGTGTATTGCAGCATCAGATTCATACAGAACTCAGACTTAAACATTTAATGAAAATGAGAACAATTCTTCAAAACTGAAAGCTAAAGCATTCATTTATTTCAACTGTTTCTCTTAGAATGATTTACTTTCAGTAGACTTGACTCTTCATTTACTATTGAGTAGTTTATTATTGTTTCTGTTTCCTTTTGGGAGTTACTTTAGATATTATGCCAGAAAGCTTAGGCCTCCCTAAAAAGTCCATGAAACACAGAAGGTCTACTCATCTTCTCCTTGTCCCTTGTTGGTAAAGTTATAGTTCTGACAGAAGTATATACAATGAACAAGTGACAACGTTTAGGAGACATACCATATCGTATGTCCCTCATGCAATATATTTCACTTGGCACAAACCACTTCCGTGTCATCAAATTATCACTTTGTCCGTTTCACATAGCTGCTTTGAGAAGTTCTTTTCTTTTTATTTTCAGCATTGTGAAGACTTTATATTCATAGGTCTTGGGCACATTTTTCACTATGCTGAAGTTTGCAACATGTAATGCAGGTTGTGGTGCATGACCTTGCACCAGCCAGCTGTACGGTGTCAATAAGACATGTCAGTCATTGGCAACAAAAATGCTCCACCTTCTTCATAATTTTACCTATCTCCACAGCAGCTGACAGCTTAGCTGGCTCTCCCAGAGGCAGATCTTTTGTGATGAAAATTTCAAGGCTTAATTCAAATTTTAGCTATAAAATGTGTGCACTATGCATATCTAATTCCATCTGTGCCTTCTCTGCCTTCTGAAGAAATTTCATCTTCATTTGCCTCATCTCCATCTCCTGTCTTCTGACATAATTGTAGAAGCTGGTGCCCCAGCAGATTTCAAGGAGCATAGGCAAAGAAAAAACATATTTCTCCTACTTAAATACCATCCTCCATCCCTTCACTTACCTATAACCGAATATAAGCAGAGGCTTCATGATCATCCTGAAAAAGAAGGAATAAAATCAGCCAGAATTAAATGGTCTACTCTGAGATAAGCATATACATGACAATATTCCGACATAGTACAGACATGTTAACATAGTACATACATTCCAACATAGCACATACATGTTAAGTATTCCAAATTATTACATATTAAACATGTTAACCTATTTGCCCATTCTTTCTGTCTCTTTCTCAAATTAGAAGTTTTCTGATCTGTTTAATCTCAGAGATTAAGTACGGAAGCTTTTTCATACATTGTTTCATAATTGTCTTCCTTCTCTATACCTTTTATAGTTTTACCATCCTTTTGAAGTTGTTGTGGACATGCTGTGTACTGTAAGGTTATACAGTAAATTATCTTATATTTTGCTTTTATATTCTGTTATGTAGTGATTCCTAGCATTCTGTTTTATTTTTAACTGCTACTGGGCATCAAGAACAATAATCAAAGGGTTTGAATTGACTGTTAATATTAATGAAAGAGTTAGGAGTCCATGATTATTCATCCACTGTTAAGAGTTGTCCCTTCTTGCCTTGCATATGCATTACTTGGAAAGTATCAGCTTTGAATTTCATCTGTCATTTTATTGCCAGGTGATTCAGTGTTGTGAGATTCTTCAGCTGTTCAAAGTAGCCTTAATTCTTACTTTTCCAGTTTTGTGTCATCAGAGTTTTTCTTCACAAGTCATCCTCTTTTCCCAGACATTAAAAAAAGTACTTAAGTAGCTTAAGAACCTTAGAGACATTGTTGGTCGTTCTTCCTTCCTCTGTTATGAATACTGACCATTCATGTCCAATGTACATATCCTATCTTCTAACCTGTTACTGATCTGTAAGAGAATTTTCCCTTTCCTCCCATGATAGTTTAGTCACATTAAGACCCTTTGAAGGACATTATCAGAAGATTTTTGGAAATCCAAATAGTCTTTGTAAATCAATTGAGTCCTTCAGAAACTAGTAATTTGTAAGGCATGACTTTTTATTATAATGCATTTATCAATTTTCTATTCATTTGATTCTATTAATACATCTGATACAGAGGTTTGACTTCCTGTTTTGATGTTTTTTAAATCCTATTGTGAGTTAAAAAAAAAAAAAAAAGAAAGATATCCCAATTGTAGCCTTCCTCTGGTAGAGATTCTGATTTAACTGACAAAATCATGTGTGTTACATACTTTTCTATGTTCGTGATTAGTGTAGAGTACAATAAAAGTGGTAGGACAGAAAGAACTAGAGATGCCTTAGGAATTAAGAAACCATTGTTTTCCAATCTGAGCATTATCAGAGGTCGAATACTGCAAAACCAAATTCTTCTTTCAAAGCCTTCATTATTCAAAGAATGCTTCAACTCATCCTCATCAGGAGTCCTAAAAAGATATAAATAGTGCAGCTTCTTCAAGAAAATCCAATTCTGTGCACTAATTGCAATATTAAATAAGTAGAAACATAGCTTTCAGAAGACTATTAGGACCTTATTGTGGTTCATGTAAATAAACACAAAAGGAAAAAGCAAGTTACTGGAGTAGGTTATCAGTGTATTCAAAGAAAACAGTAGTTCCTAAAATATGTACAAAAGAACATGAAGTTCTTTTTTAGGGCTACATATTTTATTTCAGACCAAAAAGGTTAAGACCTTGGAACATTATTTTTACAGATCTCTGAAGATTAGAAGAAGGGCACTTTCAAGAGATATCACTGTAAGGAGGTCTTTTTGACTCTATAAGTATAACCAGTATCTTCAAGCAAACATGTTTTTTGAAGCTAGGGGCATTTACAGAAAAGATATAGGATTACATTATTATTTCAGATAAGTACTTCTCAAACCTTGCATAGCATTCATTTTCAAAATAAATCTGTGGGGTGTTCTTAGAGTCAAGCATCAGAGCATTTACAACAGCGCTACTGATCTGAGGCAGTGAAGTCATGACTTCTATTTTGAGATCTACGAGAACGAATGCATGGCTATCAGGACATAGATTTACCATTTCCGTTACTGGTCATCCAAAGTAGAGGGAAATAGAAATTATATATAATATATAAACTTTGTTTTGAATTTCCATATTTAAAGTATAGGCTTGCTTTCCAAGCAAGACAGATCATCGCAAGCTCATAACTGTGAAAAATTGCACAGTAGATTTATGGACCTTAGTATGATAAAAGATATGAAAGTGTAACTGTGCTTACCTGGAGGTTTCCTTTCTTTAGCGATAAAAGTTCTTAGATCAGAATACCCTAGAGATGCTGAGTGCAAATACAGAGATTTATGTCATTATGGTAAATTCACATGCTCCGCAGTACCTGAAGTATGCCTTTTTTTCAGCACGTGTACTTGAAATAATCTATTTAACTTAGGGCTATTACACTGAATTAGCTTGGGTGTGAAAGTTCACTGCTATGGACTAAAACTTAAGGGAATGAGATGAGATACCCTTTGTTTGATTTTGCCCTCAAGTTGCAACGAGAAATCAGTGCTAGTGTTAACGAACTTGGGATCCTTGTAAGAAATGGGAATTTCAACAGGTTGCTCTGACTTAAGGTCACAAGGGTGGGGAGCTGTATTGTTTAACCTTTTTACTGAAAAACCTCAGTGATATATGAAGACCACTAAACAGGCATGGAATATGATTTTTTTTTTTTAGTGGCTGAAGTGTTGGTACTATAAGAGGTATAAACTATCAAACATACTTACATCTGCTTTCTGTGTTCCCATTTCCCCTACCTCCAAGCCCACAACTCAGTTGAGGCATTTTATTGCAATGTCCAATTATGGTGTGTTTTGGTTGTTGAAGTTTTTATGATATGGTTTACGTATATGGTATTTTCCCTTGAACTTTCACCTTCTATCCTCACCCCATAATGTAATACGTTAACCTGTGGGTTTTGTTAGAGAGCATTAATGGTAGCCTGATTTCAGTGTAATTTTGTGACCACATCTGAAGTGCCAATAAAAATTTATGACAACCACAAGATGAGGACATAAAAGATGCAAAATTCAATCCTCTACCTCATAGTCTTTTAACCACAACATTATTTGAATCAAGGACACTATCATTATGTGCCATAAAACACAGTAGATTTTCAGCAGTGTTTCCCAAAGTAATTCTGCCAGAGAGGACAGGCGAAATCTTTCCACCTGGTTGTCATCTACTAGACGTTTTTAAGGACCTGTATGTATTGTAAGAAAATAGGATAAACCAGTAAGATTTATCTTGGAGAAGGCTAGTTGAAGCAGTTTAAAATAGAGCTAGGGAACAAGACACTAACTAAGCATTGTGGCCTTTTGTAGAACTAGTGCTTGAGCTCGTTCCTTAGCCCTTTCTTGTTTAGCAATGTAAATGTTAAATCCCAGATATTTAGAGAACTCTATAAGATGAATTTGGTGGCACTCACATCCTTTTCCAAAGAACCAGCACTAAAAAAAATCTCCTTCTTCCTCAGAACTGTGTCAGTGCTGCCTCTTTTTGCCCTGATGACAATCCGCTGAGCATGTTCTCCCACTCTCTCTCCCTCCCCAGAGAGGGAATCGGTCTCCAGATTTGTTTTCTGTGGGCATTGATATTAACTGTCCCCATGCAGTCTCTTCTTTCTTAGGCTTCTTTTCTGACCACCAGTAGATATAACCTTGATCAAGGTCAAACTGTCTCATCTCCAGAGAGATTTCCCTCAGCTTACTCTTCAGCAACCAAGTCTTTACTACTTCTTTAACACTTCTTTTTTTTTTTGTTTTGTTTTAGTTTAGCTGTTCTGTCATACAGAAGTTTTTAGAATTCAAGTTGTCAGGTAGGCTCTCCACTGCTGTGCAGTATGACAGAGTTTTTTCTTGGTTATCGCCAGGAAACCAATGGAAAATACTTCTTCCTTTCCTAACTTTCATTATGCTGGTTCTTAAAATATCTCATTCTGTAGAAATGTAGTTGTTATTCTCCAGATGCCCTAGAAATAGTTTACTGGGGGCCTGGGCACTCTCAAGCATTTTAGTACCTGTGCTTAAAGATTTGCCATGTCCTTTCATCAGGAATGCCTTCTTATCTGTTAGGTCATCCAATTAGTGCTACCTATTTAAGAATGAAACAGCATGTCTTTAAAACGTTAATTTGCGATAACAGGACCTAAATATGGAAAAATACAACGGAATTAAGACTATACTCATTAACAGCAATCCTCCTTGGCTGCTCCAGCCTCTCAGGAAGGTTTCATCTCACTTGCTTTCCTGTCAAGACAGACTCTCCTCCTATTAATTTCAGCATAGCTGCAGACTCTTTTACCCTTTTTTAGTTTGCTTATCCTGAAGAGAACGTTTCAGAGTAAAAGCTAACGCTTTCCTCCTCAGCCGTCCCCAAACTATTTACGTATTCTGTAAGAAAGGCTCTTTCCGTGTTTCTTTTTATTGAGTACTCCTCATGACGACTACCCATGGCACTGAGGAAGAGGTGAAGGGATTACTTCCTCGCCAAGGTTCTTGCAGTAACGCTTCAGTGTGGTGAATAGAGTGAGGCCTGATGGAGACGTGCGTGTTTAATTTGTATGAGAACCATTCCTAAGAAGACTTAGAAGGATTTGTCTGGGATCAACAGACTTTATACTATGTCTATCATTTACTGAAAAGTGAATTTTGTGCCCTTCCTTTCATATAAGAAATATGATGACTCAGCAGGTATTTTGCTATTCAGGCATAATCTGTATTTTTAGGACACTCAGAATATATAGCTTTAGTTTTTATTTTAACTTAGACAACAAAATATTAAGGCAATTCAAAAATTTCAGAAATTGGAAAAATACAAGAGTAATGTAATATTTGAAAAAAGTCTGAAGTAGAAAAGATAGAAAGATTTGTGCGATGCCCATAAAGGTAGAACCAATTTTTACTCTTGATACACTGTCAGGGAAGTAGATGTTATAATTGCTGTTTTCCATATCTTGTTTCTGCATATGGATAAATCATTTTAGCAACTGGGAGCTTGCACATTCAGCCGTAATTTTGTTCCTCTGTGTTGCTTGGGAGTGATTCACTAAATGGGGTCATAAAAATTCATCCTCCTTTATCTATCTGTGGCAACTGTAAGAATCTCTTCATAAACGGTAAGTCTGCAAGTACAAGGATCAGTTTTTCTGTATATGTGAGGGATCCTGCCAATTTAATTTATATCATGATGAACAATTTAGGAAACCCACCTTGAATCCACCAGCTGTTTATTTAGATTAGCAGATGCTGGTACAGTTCAGGTTATCATAGTAGATGCACAAGAATTGCATGACTGCTGTGAAGGTTTTGAATTCAGCCAATGAGTCTCTAAATGGGAATGCTGCCAGACAAGCAGTATTAAAAAACCAAAACTTCTTTTCCCACCAACAAAAATTGTCTTGGAACATACATTTCTCACAGAATGGGAATGATGATATAATGGTAGTTTGTAAAACAAGACAGGAAATAAAACATACCCTAGAGGTATGTTTAGATTTAGTTTTCCTTTGAGAACCACCAAGAGAATATATGTAATTTCAATAGTGTTTTTTTGCCATTACTTACTGTGAATAGATTGCACTCCCTCTTCTTCAAAATAGGAAACAAATTCTGTCCCATCATGTACATGTGCAATTCCTAAATAAAGGGATAACACTGTATAAAGTGGTTTCTTGAGAAGATTTCCAGCCATTAAGAGACTTAGAAAAGAACGGCTGATATATCATCACTGGTGACCTAATAGCTGTACTTTCAGGATGCAGTTTTCAAATGCTCTTTACTGAGGACCTCCATAAAACTCATGAGAACAACCAAAGATAATTCTGTGCTATTTTGAAAATCTGCCATAAATATACCCCTGCTCCCCAAGTGCTATATGAGAATGCAAATAGAGCTGTGCTGACCCCAAGAAAAGCCCCTGTGAACAACATAGATATGCCCTTAATCTGTCATGGGGGCATTCTGCATTCTCTTGGCAGTACAAAAATGGGAGTTGCCATAGCTTCCAAAGACTGTTATAAAATTAAAACAAGCAATTGAATTCACATGCAGCAAACTCTATTTTCCTTTATGTAGTTCGATTGTCTGCTTCTGTCTAGTGATAAAATGTGCTATTCCTTCATGAGAATGTATTTCCATTGTAATCCCTTTAATTAAATGGTACTAGATATGTACTGCTATAGGATAAAAGCATTACTACATTAGACATTCGGGGGCACACGAGCATTCCAAAGAGCCCAGGGCAAAAGTAGAAATTTTTATCTTTCCTAAATTGGGATTTATAATTAGCGTCATCATACAAAGCTCCCTTTACCGTCCTGAGATATTGCAGACTGCCTTTCTTGCTTCCTTAGCCTCATCTTCTGGACGGTCCTGGGCAGTATTTACGAAATATTTCTTTTAAGTATCGTTTTTTCTTTTTTTTTGTCTGTTATACTTCTCGGTATCCTTTTTCAAACTTGAAGTGCAATCATCGCTATAGAGACAGTAGAGTAGATAGTGGAATGGTCACTTGTGGTTGGATTTTATAATAACTGTGGGGACCATGTGAGGTCCATTTATGAATTACAATAGCTTGAAATGCAGTGTATATAATAGCTTGGGAAATACAGCAAATGTATTGCCCAAGTTCAAGAGCAATTGATTAAAATACTAGCAAGAGAGAGATCTTATGAGACCATGGTAACTCTAAGGCAGTGCTTCGATTCTGTTTTCCTGACTGTTGGATCTAACTGTTGTGTCTCATTTTCTATACAGATCATAAAGGGTACGTGAATGTAGTACTTTTTCTCCCAGCCTGATGAAGCCTTGTGCCCAATCAGTGACACTAGGTGTTATCAAAATATAAATAATAAATATATTGCGCAATAAAAGGAACAACCTGTAACTGCTTGCATAGATGACATAGAGATGGTACAACTTTCTGTGTAGGTCATCTCATTCCTTTCATAGCTAGACTGTGCATTGTAGCTACCTTGTAATTCCTTCTTATACTACCTGAGGTCTTTAGTGTCCTGTGTAATATATTGGGGTTAAAATACTAAATTAATAAGTATTTAAATATTTTATTAAAAAAGAGCTTTACATTTTTCCTACTGTTTCTATTAGGTGACACATATTGTCAATTCTTTCTAGATCTGAGGACAGTCTTACTGTAAGGATTGGACACCTGGGCTCCAATGCTCAAATGGGGTCTGTAAAATACAGAGGAGGTCCCCTGGAGCCTGGTAAACCTGCTGCTTAATCACAAGGGAGAAAGTACTGGCTGCTGACTGCCCATCAGCACCTTTCACCTTTTGTTCCTTTCTAAGTAATAGCAAATTGACCGTGCAGCGAGTTAAGTACAATATCTTACAGACCTCTGTATCTGTAAAAACCCTGGCTGCAGATTCCTCTTTAAATGTCGTTGGCAGTGTCACTGCTTTTATATCCGTACCACCTCTGCAAGAATAAATATATATCATTTCAAGCCTTCTGTATTTCTCATGACTGCTAATTTTGTCTCTTACAATGTTATGTCACCTGTTTCTTGGGATGGCCTTTTCAGAGATGTTGGAAATAAAGTTGCCTCTGCAGTCACGAGAGGAATTCAAAATCAAAACTAATGAAATAAGATTTAGCTATTGCAGTGCTGAGCATTGCCACTGACTAATCTTTAAATGCCAAGATTGGAAATCATGTGATAGCCATCTCAGCTCTTTATCTACTCATGAGACCAGTGTAGGCTACTTGGGTGAGAAGTCTGAGATAACGTAACTGCTGCATGACGAATAGGGAGAGTTGGGAGACAAGGATTTCAGAACCTGCCTCCAGAGTGCTCTAGTATCTCATATTAACTGGTTGCTGAATAACTTTCATAAACAGTTATGGCAGAAAGAAGTGCAGCCTAATTCTTCTCTCTCACCTGATGGCTCTGCCTGCTAAGCTAGCTTTGGCTTTGTCGTCTTGACTGAGGAAGAGCTGGAGGGTGCTCGTTCCCAGCCACAATAACCTGCTGGTGAAGACACTTTCCAAAGGAGTTGGATGTCAGGGATAAAACTTCAGATCTCCCCCTTCACAAACAAATGCTGTAACCACAGACAGCTGTATATAGGGGATCTGGAAACATCAGCTAGATCTTACTGGTGCTGTGTAAAAGTAAAGAGTATATTTTTGGAAGAAGGGGTTGCCTATTTTTAGGGAAGATTTTTGCCTTGTGGATATCTTTAGAGATCTAGAGAGGGGTACCATTCAAAGTATGTATGGCTCTTCTGGGCTCATTGCTGGCTAGTTCCAGGCTAGTTTCAGCGCTGTTCTCTGAATTTAATTGTATCATCTGTCAGCCTGATTTGAATATCTGTTCTGTGATTATATATTACATTGTAAAAAGCTGCAGTGCCAATACCTGATTTCTTAGTCAAGTCATGTAGTCTTATGCTTTGCATAATCTATAGGGTAGTGGAACATACAGGCTTGAACTGCAGTAGGCCGAGAAAGGGGCTGAAGCATCATCTCCTGAAAACGTCCTGAGGATATGCTTGACCTGCTAAGTCAAGAGTTTGAATTTTTTTTTTAATACTAGCTGAGATATATGTCTTCATATAGCAAATTTAAGTCTACTGACAATATGCTTACTTTTTTTACTCCTCTTCTTTAGCTTGCACTGAGATAGTCCATTGTAGTCTAATATTTGCAGACTGTAAGTTTAAAATAGGCTATAAATTAAACTATGTTAAACTATTGAAAAGTAGGGAATGGAAGCACTGCGTCTTAGATTTTAAAAGTGCTGGTAAACACTCAGCTTTGGAGATGCTTGTTCCTGGTGGAGCATGTCGTAGTAGCATCTAATGAACTCATTTCTTCATGGAAGGTAGGCAGAAGGTTATTGACCTAATTTCTACATTGTGTTTTGAGTTATCTAAATGCTGACTTCTCAGTGTTCCCAAATGTGGAGCAAAATTGGGTATGTACTAAAGTAAAATTTTAGGAACCTAGGAAATTTTCAAATTAAAATAACAAAAAAGTCCTTGTGCCAACTTGCATCTGAGTTCAAGTCTTCAGGATTGCATTCTTGAATGTAGGCACCTGTTCATTTCCTGAGTCCATTTTAAATGCACAGTTTCCTTCTTTTCTTCTTTTGCTTGTACTTTTTCCATCTTTTTTTTTTTCTTTTTTTTTCATCTTGCCCAGTGTGGATTAGCCTTACACTATGCCTGTAAATGAGTGGGTTAATACCCAGCCTATGCTATTAATGGCATTGCATTTACTGCTGAACTAGGAAGGAGAATAGCAACCTTAGCATCTGGCTGACTGTGATCTGCCAGCAAGTTTAATTGGACAGCAGCAGCTTCTTGAATTAACAAGCCCTACTAGTATCGTGCACCTGATACCCAGTGTGAACAGAGGGGATGCAAGGGAAAAGATATCTGATGCTATGAGAGAGGGAAAAAAAAGAGAAATTGCTGCAAACATGCGTGAAAGCAAAGCTCATCTTTTTCACTTTTTTCTTTTTTTTAGAAGTAGCAGGTAGGCATCAAACATCACTTACATCTCAGAAACTGCTAGCTGCAACTGCTAGCTGCTACTTTTTGGATTTTGCAGTCTTTCAGCTGAGAGCTTTTCTATCTTGAGAAGTCTTGGAACAGAACAGTCTTATTTATAGTAAATACTGGCAGAATATTGAGCATATAATGAAGATTTACTACTTCTTTGAGTAACAGATGACTTGTCATACCATTTCCCCTTGTCGACTCATGCATTTCAACAAAGGATCACTCTGAGTACTTGGGGGTATATTAAAGTATTTTTGAACCAGGCAGGCAGAAAAATGGCTGGAAAATAGGTAATTATGGTAGACCATTTCAAACTAATAATCAAAAAGCTATAAGAATGGACTTGGAGATGGAATCCTTGTTTTTTTTTTTTTACCATTGTATTGCTATTTGGGTCTGGAATGCAGGAAATAAATAGAGAATGATTTTTAGCTGTACCTCATGTGTCTGAATGAAAGTTAAGTCATTCAGCACAGGTTTAGTTAGATACAGGTAAAAGGTTGTGGTGGCATACAGTCTCCTCTGTATGTGTGTGTGTGTGCATGCACAGGTGCACGTGTGTGCACTCGTGTGTGTGTGTGTGTGGAAAGGATTCTGAACCTGAAGGGGTTTAATTCTACTTCAGTAGGTGACCTTAAAAGCTTTCTGTCCTGAATCCTTGTGCCGTAGTAGCTGATAATCCACCTACATACTTTTTGGCTACAATATGGATTTTATATTATTTTGTGTTTTATTTAATCTACTTCTCCTTTTTTGTTTCTCCCGCACCAGCCTGACATCTTGGCTGTCTAGTTAAAACAGCAAAGGGCTAAGAGAACCAGAACTAAAGATACCCCCTTTCTTATGGATCTTTTTAATAATTGAATTATAGAATTTTTCTTTTATCTCTAAATGTGCATATATTCTGGTAATGATATTCAGACTGCCACATTTGACAGCAGAAATGGACTGATAAAGATTGTTAGCATCCCACATGTTAATGTAGACTCCTGGTCTCTCTAGAATCCAGCTGCTGCTTCCTACAAAATTTATAAGAACTTAACTATCTTTGAGATTTCTATCTTCTCAGTCGCATTTGGTTGAAATTAGGCTAGTTAGTCCAAAAATTACAAGGAGAGGACACACAGGCTGTGTGATTGCACAGCCTTGTTTCCATAGGAAACCGGGCTAAAAACAACCTGCTAAAAGCCAGGTTTATCTTCTGAAAATGAATCTTTTCCCAGTCCTATGCTATAGATCCATAACATAGTTGAGAATACTCTGAAGCAATTACCTTCAGGGAAAATAGAATACTTAAGCACAAATCTAGAAATGCCAAATATACATCTTCTTTTAGAAAGAAGCTTTTTATCTGAGCAGGTACAGATATGAGTCATTCAATTCCTGAGAGTCTTCCCTTCCCAAACCTTCCCATGCTGTATGGAAGGATGAGAGCTGAAATCTTGTTCCATGCATCTGTGGGGAGGCAAGTGAATGAAGGAAGAGAGAAGAGGACTACAGAGAGGGAAAATGCTGTCTTTTTCCTACCTGCTGTTGGAAATCCAAACAGACTACTTGTACTATGCTTCTCTATTCAGATCTTTGCTACTCTACCGGTATGCAGGGAACATTATGAAGCTAATTGGAAGTAAATTATGATAGAAATCAGAGGTACAAACTTACAGTTGTGTATTGCATCAAGAGGAACCCTTGCTTGTGGAATTTAATTATGTATATGATAAAATGAATGAAAGTATATTTGGGTAAAGTAGCATCCTGTGGAGATAAATCATTCAGAAAGCAGAAACATTTAAGAGTAGTCTAACCTGGAAAGAGTATTATATTGAAGACACTATCAAGTCATTTAATAGCATGACTTGTCAGGGAAAAAAGAAAGAAAATCACAATATATTAATGATAAAACAAAGCTTGATTAAAAAGCAATCAGAATCTATTCAGCAAGTACAACTAAATAAATTAGACTATCTGGATGAAAACTTGCACAATGCAGAATTTTGAAGAATTTTGCCTTGGCCAACTTGTTACAAACTTGCCCAAGTGTTAACTATTTTGTTCTGCATTCTGAAAAACTCAACACATATTACAAGGGAACCTACTGCAGCTCTGAACTATTCATGAATGACAGTCTTTGGGTTTACGAACCAGTCACGCAAGTCACTCAAAAATAAACTATATTACGTGTCTAGGACCTGTAAAAAGCAAGTTATACGTATACCAGTTTATTACCTTCACAAATATGTACAAACTACAGACGTAGTCAGTAGAATGCACCTGAACATTTACAAAAATCCAAATAAGAAAGTGATTATATAGTAATAAGTTTCAAAATGTAAAGCTGTGGAAATGATCTAATAAATGTAACTGAAACTTCTGTTTAGTTCAGTGCGGTCATAGATAATCCCCCTTATTTATACTAGATGCACAGAATGCGTTACGTTGTCTAAAAGTTAAGCCTCAAGTCTGAGGTAGATGCCTTAGCTTCCTCTGTAGTCCGTGGAAAAAAAAAGGTCATCTCCAGAGGATGGTTCATCACATTCTAAGGTCAGTGCATGAGTAGCATAAAAGTGAAAAAAAAAAAGAAAAGAAATAATCTCATTCTGAAGATAAGGAATTTCTTAAATTCTCGTTGATCTTAATCAGGGCATGGCTTTCCCCTTCAGAGCAGCTCTTCAGACCCATGCTGATATCTTTGTTGCAACGTTTGCAGCATGTGACGAAGCAGCATGTTAAGACATCTGTAGACAGTGTCATAGTAACTCCCCAGCGAGGACTTGACTTCTTTTTTTCCCTCTCTACAGCATTTTGCAGGTGGACCAAGGTTTTGGCAAGATCCAAGAAGGTTATTGCTTTCTCTCCACTTCATTCAGAGATATTTTGATTAAGTCATTGAGTTCTAAAAACATTTTTTTCTCTACTATTATTTAATCAGGCTTAGTAGTAGCAAATTTATTCAATGACAGTTTTACAGCTGAGGGGCGAATTCTGACTGCAGATTCACAGAGTAATGCATCCAAGGTATAATGTTATGACAATTGCCATTTTTATTTCATTGATTGAGGACAATAATGAGGTCGAAATCATTCATCTAAAACTGGTTCATTTAAGCCTCTAATGAGCGATGTGATATGAAAGGCTTTGTTCATGTGTTGTAGTACAGACACATACTGTGTGATAGGAAAAAGTATGGAAAAACAAAACATCTTAAAGAAGCACATAATTTCTAAAGGCTACAGAAATATCAAAAAGATCACTTTGTAGTATTATGTTTTGAATTTGATAATCATTTTAATAACAGAATTCTAAATTATGTCTGATTTTGGAATTGCAGTATGATAAGCTGATGATGCAATGTCACGTTCACTTGTGGCCAGAAATCAGTTGCCATCATCACCTGAGGAGGGTACTTATATTGAAACACCTGCTTCTGAAATTTGTTGCTGTCACTGTTCTTGGGCCACAGATTACTCTGTGAGTAGATGGTCTTTGTATGGTCAGACTTCCACTATGTGAAGACCTGTGGAAATGTGGATCAGGAGAGTGATGCCAATTAGAGTTGCAGTCTAATTTAAGATGAAATTTAAGAAGTAGGAAGTCCTCATGCCAAGAGGGACAACTGAGAGAACGATGCTTCCAGGACTTGGAGAACAAAGTCATGGAAACCAGCTCTGTGCAAAATTCTTACGTGCAGATTTTTATTCAGTTAGTTATGAGTGTTCTTATGCCATTGTTAATTATTTTCAAAGTTTATTATAAAATCATGGGCACTTACTGGTTTATGTCAATAAGTACGTTCACATAGACAGGTGTGTCCACATACTATATCTATACATACATGACTTTTCAGTTCCTGTTTTTTTTTTCTCATTTTATATTTGTTCTTGCAATACAATAGCTGCTTGAAAAATCTGATCCATTAGTCCAGACAAAGTGATGCTTTCATTCACATCATCCAAATCCCGTGAACAACAAGACCATAAATTATTTTTATTTAGTTGACAGCAGCTTTTATTTCTCATTGTCTTAAAAGCAAGCACTGAACTTCCAGTCTTAGTAATTATAATAAGAATGATTAAAAAAAACATTTTGGCATTTCTCCAAATCATAACACTGTTAATAGCATATCAGCCCACATTTGTCTACAGTTCAGGAGATGGCATATGTTTTAAAAGTTGTATTTTATTCTTTATTGCCTTCTCTTCCTCTTACTGTTTCTTTCTCTGTCTTCTAGGGAGGTCACAATCCCCTTATCCAATGTTTTTTCCATCATGTGGATCTAAAATTTTAACCTTTTTTTTTGGAATGTCTTCCAAGTGGATATTTTTATACGTAATGTTTTTGTCTCAAATGCCAGTCATAGTGTGGGAATCAAATTAAAAAAATATATTTAAATTAACTGATATTGATAAAGGAAAAAACAACAGCTTCCCTTGCCTCTTTTCTTCAGATAATATACTTAAATACGGATTTGATAACTGTTTCAGCACTGTGATTTAACACAATTGCATTAAGTTCCTTTACGGAAACCTGCTTTTTACTTTAAAAAAAAAAAGGGGGAAAAAAAAGTCCCATTAAATCAATGCTACATTCACTAGACTTAAATCGTGAAAGATATCTCCTGAAAAACAATCTTCCTATGTAGAATCAGATTCTGTCTTTTTTTTTTTTTTTAGCTCTCACTGATTTTGATGGGACACAAATCGTAAATAGCTGCATAATAGATTTCTATCCTTAGAGAACATTACGGGTGCTACAGGCTCATTCTATTTATTTCAGACCTGATGAGGAGAAAGCCTCTTTTAATGGTTTCTACTAGTCTAACAACTTGCTCTGAATCAAAGTTATCAAACTGAACTGCCACAGGAGGCCAGGGGCAGTCTACCCCTCTTCCCTGGAGATGGTGGATACCGGGCAGCAGAGGAGGAAGCAACCAGCACCATTTTCATGAAAAGCTATGAGACTAGTAAAAAGCCTTGCAGTTTTGGTGGTGGTGGTTCTCTTTTTCTCATTGCTCTTTTTTTGGGTATCTTGCTACTATGTTAAGTTCATTCTGATCTCTACCCTTGGATCTCCATGCCTGAAAAGGGAGAACTTTTTGAGCCACCTGCACTCCATGGCCTGACAACAGGCACAGGATGGGAATGGATAAAGGCTCCTGGGATGCATTGAAGGAGCAAAGATATTCAGAAGGTTCATCAGCTTCCAAATGTCAGGCTTATTTACTTTCTTCCCCTCTTAGCTACTTGATGCCAAGCTCTCCTTTCCTACCTGATTTGTTTGGTGCTCCTCCTGGTCTTTCACCTCTTTTTCCCCTGTCTTCGCACTCCTTGTCCTGCCTCTTAGGTGTAGTTTCCATGAATAAGCTATCCCTGTTGGTCCCATCCATGTTCCTTTCTCTAGTTTATCAGGTCATTATCAGCCTTCCAATAGACTTGCCATTCAAATATACATTTAATTCCAATCTGAAAGCTAAGTCCTCAGGACCAGTACTTGCATCCCACTCAGAGTTTTGGGATCACCAACATTTCTGACACGCTGAACAACTGAGTAGCCTTTACTATGGGGAATGCCCTTCTTAACCACAATAGCCTTGAACCAGGGCATATTCAGGTACTGGTGGATTTCTTGGAGCATTTAGTTGCTGAATTTATTTCCATAGAATATATAGGGACAGAAATCCTCCAGCGGTTTGAGTTTTGTTCAGATTCAGTACTCTTTTTGTGGAACTACAAAAGGCAGCTTTGCTTAGGTATTTCAGACTGCTGTTCCAGAGTGTGAAGTGATGAGTTATCTAATAAAAGTGTAGAATGAGTTAGTAAGGCTTTGACAAAGCAAAACATTTACTCCCTTTCCCTATCTCTTTTCAGTCTGGAGTGTCTCATGGTTTTTGCGTGCTTTTTTAAAAAAAAATTCCTGTCAACCAGATAACGGGTGAAAAAAAAAATCAGTTAAAAAGTTATCTGAAAAACTCTAATTTACTGGAAGCAGGGAATATAATGGAAAATTCTGAGCAATACCACTGCTGAAATGTCCTGTCTCCTGTAAATAGCTTCAAGGTTTTACTTTTATCAGTGTCTCTAGAAATAATGAGAAATAGCATAGATTAATGACAGTGCCATTATCATAATGCTGATTATAATTGGATACACACTATAACAACTTCAAACTGTGTGTAGCTGTTGAGATTAGTATTGTTGTACGTTCAGAATTTTTGAATTTTACAAAGGTTTACGAGGGTAGTTAGTTGCTTTCTGTGATGGAGTTTTTTACAGCTTTACCGTGGTTTAACAGGGAGAAATTACCCCCCCAAAATGTTCTTCCTTCATTCAGACTACTGTTATTTGATATTCTGTTTGTACACTTATAATAATGTCAGAGTAGTAGTACAAGAAATATCTTTTATATCTTACATTTTGAAGACTTTTGTAAAATCATCACATACCAAATTGCTCTAATAACACTTTGTACAAGGCACAGCAATACTGTTTCAAGGCTGCTGTTAATGAATAGTCCACCTTCTAGCTCCTTTGATCTTGCTTTTAACAGGAGGGTATGCATATAAATGCATACCAGAAGAATCTTTTCTGATTTCTAAGAATTTCTGGAGAGAGAGACAGGCAGACAGACAGGTGGCTGTAACATTGCACAGTTTGTGTCTGGTAGTAACATAGCCCTCCAGCACAGATCTGGAATACCATTTTGCAATGTATTCAGCATAACACACAGTAGATGCTGTTTAATGCACATGCAAATGCTTTTTATGTCTTTTTCCTCAGATATTTTCTTACAGAGTTTTAATTTAGATATTCATAATCCCCTGAGTTCATTAGAAACAAGCATATTTTCAACTACCATTAATCTCCACCAGTTTCTCTTCAAATTCCTTGTTTTGCAATTTACAGTTCCTCCTCTTTTCTTTAACAGGGAAGTCCAAAAAACAGAATGAAGTTCAAGACTTACATAAAATCTAATACTGTACAGTGCAATTAATTTTTACATAGAGACATCTCCATGAAAGTGATACTTCATATGAAGAAGTATAATAACCTGGTAATTCTTTAGTGAGAAGTTATCATGATTCTTATGCATAAGCACTTTTAGGCAAATATAGAGAGCTTTGGAGTTTTTGTTTTTAATAGTTTGTTGCAATTTAGAGGACTATAGGAAATGTATATAGGGAACAAACAGAATTTTAATCATTTCGTAAAGAGTGTAAGACTAGATTATGTCTCCTGAATCATCATGTCCAGTATCTGTCACAGGCAGAATGTCTTGCAACTGCTTTTGTAAGTGTACTCAACTGTATTTTAAAAGTAATTACCACATATTGCCCACTGTTGTCCTATTGCATAATGCCATTGCGTGAATGGTCAAAGCAGGCCTTCTAATTTCTGACTGTTCATACTACTGCATTTCTGCATCTATGTTATTTTTCAGCTTACAAAGGTCTTCTCCGGCCTTGTGAAATTTTAGAGAGCAAAGGTTTCTATTTTTAACTTTCGTTTTGCTAGGCTAAACAAGCCTTATGGTTTTATCCTTTTTGCTTGGTTGAGGTTACCCCATTCACCCATGCATTGTTCCCTTTTCACTTCATCACACTTGAGTATCGGGCGTACATACTCCAGACAAGTAGCATTGCACAGTAGCACAGACCCTTCTCCATCTTTTCTGAATTTCTGCTCCATATACTTGGCGGTTTTGTTTTGTTTTGTTTTTCTTTATGGCTTTGTCATCTTGTTGGCAGCCCCTAATGTTGTGGGCTGTATTTCATAATGTATAGTCTGAGTCATCTATAAGGTGAGCATCCAGTCTAAATCAGTTATTTAAGCTGAGAGGAAAAGATAGGCATCTAACGTGTGTGATTAATCCCACTTGCCTTAGACATCAATTTTAGTTTGATATGTGCTAAAATACTCTCCACTAACTGCAAAGAAATCCTCAATGACTAGTTTAGACTAGGCATCTAGTGTTTAGATATCTGAGCAGGGTAAGTTGAATCTGAGAGTCTGTAGTTAATAGTACACAAAGACCTTTTCTACCACCTCTAACAAGGGCAGTTCCCGTGTGCAAGAACGTAATAGATACACTTATGTGAAGTATATGGCAGAGGAAAGCTGTGCGTAGAGCCAGAGGATCACTTCCGTTATCCTTGCGTGTCTTTTACCTTTTCACAGGGCCATGTGACACAAGCGAAGCTGGAATTAAGCGTAGAAGTAATTGTCAGTCCACTTAAAGCATAAATTACTGCCAGATTTTGAAGAAGCACAGAAGTGCTTTAATGAAATGACTTTTTCTGTCTATAATGTTTTCTTGCAGAATGAGTCTTGGGAGAAAGCGATGGATTTAAACCAAACTGATAGCCCGCAAAGAGCTACATGGGAGGATAGAAGACTGACTATATATGATCACTGAGCTATCACACTTCTTAGCATGACAGCAGTGAAGAAATATCAGAAACAAGTTGTATTATTAAAGTGAAGTGTACGGTTAGAAACCTTCTTGGTATGCACTTAAAAAAATGAATTTATTAAAAAATCTGCATCTAGCACTTTCCAGTGGTTTTCATATTTTTCAGAATTTTCCCCAAACTCAGGCTTAGTAATACCTCACGTTGCAGAAACATTAATGTAGTGAAAGCTTGATTTTTTTTGATGCTTTACGTAGAATTTCCTGTCTCACATGTTAGTCTTTGTAAGTTAAATAATTATTAGAGTCTTTAAAAAGAGTCTTAACAGAGTTAATTATCAAATAAGTTAGTGCCCGTTTTTCTTCGTGTTCTTAGAGAGCTCATTTTGTCTTTATGAGCCTGGCAGAAAATCGCTTAAACATTGCCAGATGATTAACGAATTCTTCAGTTAATATCAGCAATTGATAGTCAAATGGATTCCTACATTGATAACTAGTTTTAACATGAAATGACCTTGCGGTTTTTGTACATAAAAACACCTTACTGTGTACCTGATAATGGCATTATAAAGGATTGCATTTAAAAGCTAAAATATTTAACAATTTTTTGGGAAAGGAGCAGTTTTCACCGTAGTATTTGAAGCATTCATTAGATGTAGCAAACATTTTCTGTTGAATATTTCACAACTAAAAATGTTCTTCCTAATATTTCAACTGGAAGGACCCTACATACTTTATAAAACAACGACAGAGATAACAAATAGCAAAGTTGAAGCCAGTGCCCGATTTTGTGGTGCAGCATATATTATTACAAATAAAATCTAAGAACACTCTCAGATTTGAATATAGAATATCATTATTTTTTGTTGTTTGGTGTGATCTACAGGTTATCCAAATGGGTTTTATGAGTACAGATTGTACTCTTAAAACAATCACATCTTAAATATCGTAAATATCTCTTCTTAGAGAAGGTCATGATAACATGACTTTAAAGAAAGAAATTATTAAAATTCCTTTTTTTTGACGTGTTTTCCATCATTATATCTGTCATGAGTTTCCACTACAAGGGTCAAGTTATTTTTTGCATAGCAACCAAAAAAAGTCGTATTTGTCTTGCAGTAGCAAGAGATAATTCTGTGCTGATTGATATTTCCCCTTTTTGCAGGAAATTCAGAATAAAACCCTCTGTTATCTGTACTATTCTGAGTTTCTTCATGGTCGCAAATACTTTGCACACTGTTTAAAGAAAACATAATTATGATTCTTGGATCTTTTATGCTCAGGTGACTTCAAGAGACCGAGATACCAAAGCTTCATGAGTATTCCCTGTCAAAAGAACTACAGAAACTGTTGATGAATGTAACCTTAGCCATCCACAGTAAAATCTCCTAGTTTAAACCACTTAAACCAGTCAACCTTTTTAAATGGGTGGGCAGTGCTTGTTATAGGGCCCTTGTGACTTCACTCAGGAGCGCCCGTTAGAGTGACCAACACTGATAGAAATTGGGACAGAACAAAGTTGAAATGCCTGGAGAAGTCATGTTGTCTACAAGCCATGCTAAATTTTCTGATGAGCCAAAGTTTGCTTAAATTCTTTTTGAGGAGATGGTGTGATTTTTATTTTTTAAGTTTGGTACCTGAGTAACTTCATTTCTTCTGCCTTCACAAGCGCTTCCAGGTTTGCAACTGCTTCTGCTGTTAGGCTTTTTTGACCTGGTTGGTGTCTTTTACTCTTCACTCAGCAAAATAAAGTTTGGCTACAGTGAAAAGAGCCATGCTAGCCTTAATAATTAGTGCAAGGAAGATGTGGTGACATGAGTTTCAGCCAGTGCTATATGAGACTGATCGGATCCGTACTCATAAACTGGGTTTACCTGCCAGTGCTGCTGTCAGGGCTGCTATTTCTTCAATGCGAAGTGCTAGTGTTACCTAGATTAAAGCTATTGTGAAAGTTCCTGTCCTGATTAAAAGTGCCACTTTATATGCTACGTGCAAAATACTGTGTTCCTGATAATGGGTCATCAGCTTGTCTTTCATATTACTACGATGTGGAGAATCATATTAGAACATGGATAGTTGATTTTCATAGGATGTGGTAATAAACTGCTCTCCAGCTTCTGTATCAGAAATGATTTATTTAACTTTTGTGCAAGATTACCATTTTTCTGTTGTAACTGACCTTTGCCACGTGCAGTTAAGCTGTGTCTGTACCTAGGCTGAGGGTATTTTTTTTCTTTTTGATATCTTAATCCATTTTATTCTTAGAAGAAAGCAGCGATATATTTTGTGCACTGGTGACTTTTTTATTATTATTCTTATTTTTGTTTTAGACCATGATGCCAGTGTTTCTTATTCCGCATTGTTGTTTCACAGCAATGTGAAAATAGTCATAATTTGAGTAATTAACCACTCAGTCATCACTCCTATTGCACATATTCAAAGAATTTGATTCAGATGACTCTTCTGTTTCTTTCTTAATCCGAGTCCTGAGATGAAGCTAAAACCTCAATAGAAATAGATTCTATCTCTTTTTAGAAAGAAGAATCTTTAAGTTCTGTTGGGACTTCTTTTTTTAGAGAGAAAAAGTTTAAATATAGCCGTGCAAAGAGAGCATGCATTTGTTCACTTAAAAGGCTAAAGTGGAGGGTATTTTGGATCATCTAAGTATTTACTCTGGTAGAGAGTATTCCCAGGATACCTGTTTGAGACAGTTAAAACTAACAAAGATGAAAATGAATATCGTGCTGATACAGAAAAATACAGAAATAAACCTATAAAGGAAATATAAACTGCTGGGCACATTAAAGTGAATGTACATAATATTTGTTTGTGCTTTGCTCCGAATGGATGAGCAAGCAAATTAGTGGAAACTATGATATAGAATTGGTGGACGCATGAAGAAATATAATGCAATGACTGTCATTCAGAATGACTTTTGTGGGAGGAAGTTATCTCTCACAGCCTGCTAAAAGCCTTCTGAAAGAAGGGAGCATGTAGACCAAGACTGATCTAGTTAATATACTCTGCCTGGATTTTCAGAAAGTTTTCAGCAGAATTCCTGAGCCAATCTTAAATAAGAAATTAAGCTTCTGTGGAATAAGAATGATTTTCCCATAGGTCAGTAACTGAATGAAGGATAAGAAACAAAGAATAGTCATGAAATTAATTAATAATAATGGTCAATAGTATTGGTCACTGTTGGAACCATGCAATTCCACAACTGTTTATTTTAATGTATTTATAAAGGTGAAGTGGATAGTGAGAAACAAAAATTTTCTGGTGATACTGAATTATTCAGGGTAGTATACTCGAAAGTGAGTATGTAGGCAATAAAACAGCAGATGAAATTCAAATTTGAGAAGTCCAAAGATAGGTATGCTGGGGATGGTCTCTAAACTGGCTGTTACAACTGTGAAAGTATATTTTGCAGTTAGATAGTTCTCTAAAACATCAGAGAAGCATGACAGGTTTGATCAAAGTTGTGGAATGGTGCAAGGAATGTGCAAGGAGCCCTGAATAGACTAAGACTTCAGTAAGAATAAAGAAGTGACTAAAGGTGGATAGAGTAGAAGCATATAAAATCATGACTGATAGACTGTACAGGAGTAGAAAATGGTTATTCACTTTTTCTTGAAAGTACCATGGATCATTAAAGAAAATTATCAGGTAACAGGTATAAAATTGAACAAATGGAAATATTTTTTGTAAAGGGCGTAATGAAATCATGGAGTTCATTTCCATAGGAAGTTCTGGAGACCAAAAGTATGTAGAGATTCAAAGAGTAACTGAGTTCTTGCAAGGGAATTCCCACAAGGACTGTCAAACAGTAAGACCCAAACGTAGTTTACAGAGTCCTGAAAACACAGATTGCTGGAAACTGGGAGCAGGTGTTGCAAAAGTGTTATTGTGTGATTGTGCTGCATTTAGTAGATTTTTAATCATGGTTATATTCATTAGACTGCGTCAGACACATGATACAGGGCTTGACGGATCTTCGTTTAGAACCAGTATTGCTACCCCTGCAACCTTGTAGTCTAATCTAATTGCTTGTACTCCAGGCTTTTAAAAAGTGTCATAACCCCTGGGATATCAGGTCAGACCCGGGGTCCGCCTGCCCCAATCTCGTGTCAGTGTGTCAAATGATGGTCAGTAGGGAGTTCTTAGAAAAGGCTACAAGGTCTGCACTAACATACAGTGATACTTCCACTGGTTTGTACTGTACCACCAGCAGTCTGTGGCATGGGGACTTCCTAAACCAGGGCTTTTATCTTTCTTTGTAATAGTTGTTGGATTATCGTACCTAGCTGCATCTAATTGTTTTGAAACTCACTTATACTTTTGACGCCTATAACATCCTGTTGCAGTGAATTTCGGTGTTGCGTACACTCTGTGTGAAGTATCTCCTTTTGCTTGCTGTGGGTAAATGACCTGATGGTTTCATTTAATGTCCCTCTACTAGTTGTACTGTGGTGCTTAGTTCTTATGGAGTACTGTTTCCTATTTACCATCTCTGTGATGTTACTGAATTTACATTTTTATTTTCCAGCTAAAGTGTCTTTATCTAATCTCCTCTCAAACTGAAGTTGCTCCATACCTTTGCCTAACTGCCATCTCTATCTTTGCTGAACATTTTCTAGTTCTTCTGTACCCACAGCGAAGCTACCTTCAGATAGCTTTTCAGATGGGGACATATTAGACAAGTTCTTGCCTATAGTTCTAACTATACTGATGAAAAGAGAAAAGTCTCACAGTGCGTACTGTGTAGCTTGCAGACAGGTCTATGAACTTCAGTGAGAGCTCTTGCAGAGCAAAGTAACTAAGTGAAGATATTAAGCAAGTAAAAATGCAGAGCTATCTTTCCCCATCCTGTGCAGAGATGCGCTAATATGTATGCGGTACTGCCATGCTGAGCTTTGCATAAACAGTAACAGAAGGGAATGTAGGGGTAGAATACAGATAGCTTAACAGTCTTCATGAAATTAGCAGTACTCTCAGAAGTTATAGATCAGAAGCCCCACATCATGAAATTATATTAAAAATGACTTTAATGTTTGCAGTGGGTCTTAGCTTTTTTTTTCCTTCTTTTTTTCTTTGTAGTAAGAATGATTTTTTTTTCAGATTAAAGTTGCGATTGTAAGAATAAACATGTGTGAATGGGTTTCTAAGGAAAATAATAAATAATGTAAGACTTCTGATAAGACTGTATAAGCTGACTGTACTACTGATCATATTTCGTGATCGTATTTGAAGCATCAAACATATTTTACATTTGCAGCCTGCAAACATTATGTAACAAAATAAAAACACTGGGTACGAGTGGAAGTTTAAGGTTTCCAAGCAGTGATAGATGACTGTTCTCTCATTAAAGATCCTTTTAATTTGGATGTTGATAATAATTTAGAAAATGTAAACTTGTTCAGTCACCCGAAGGAAAAAAAAAAGAATTAATTTTGTCTGTGAGGTCGCTAGCTCTAGAACTGGTTTCCTGATTGACATACAATGTTGCATATGTGTTTTGGCTCTCAAGTTTTGGAATGGTTTTTAGTTTCATTTGTATCTTTTGAGTTGGAATGATATTTTTGGTAAGTAAGGTGCAGTTGAAAAAGTAGGCATTTTAATCTGCATGGATAGCATTGAATCACGGAAGTTTCTGCACTGTTAAAGGAGTTAAAGAAAGATTTGTTTGGACCAATGGAGGGATTGTTTTCTTGAAGGCTCCTTTTTTCCATGTGTATAAATCTATAGTGATAAATAAAATCGTTTTAACATAATAAAGGAAAGGAAAGAAAACAAGATAAGACTTAAATCAGTTATTTCGTGGCACATCACCATCAATTTATTTCCAGCAAATTACTGAGAGTGTTTTTACGTAGGCATAGCATACTTGCTAAAAATGTACACTAATTACATGCCAGGATAGATTTGTTATGGTCTTTTGCATAAATAATGCTACTTATGCAAAATGTATGAATATATTACAATAAAATTAATCTTTTTTTTCTTTTACATTTAATTTACTGCATTTATGCAAACTGACTAGGCACTTTAAATGTGTAATTAAGCTGTATTTTTTAATGTATATAATTTTAAGCAAAAAAAAAAGGAATGATTCTCGATTACATCTATCCTCCTAGGTAAATGTGTACACATGTTCTGTTCTAAAGCATAAATTACAACCCTGATAAACTAGGATGGCTTCTTGAATTTTCAGAACATTGTAAGCCTGGTATTGTGTGGTTGATAGTGCTTTAAATAATATTAACTGCAAGATGTAAGCCACTAAAATTCAGGAAATCTAATGTCAAGACTGATGTGCTGTATTTATTTCTTTGTGCTATTTTTTATTCAATAGTGTGAAAGTGAACTTCCCACAGATTGTACTTATTTCCAGGAATCTAGATTGCGTTCTTTAAGAACCAATTACTGTGAAGTATCAGCCCTTTGCATTGGTCTGTCCGTTGCTGACCCTTGTACTTATTTTACCTCAGACTCAATTTAACCTGAACAAGACAAAACAGTTTTTAGAATATGTTTTAGAATAAATTACCTTTTCGGGGGCATGGGGAAGGAGGGGGGGAACTATATTACCTGGGGTGCTACCGAGATAAAGAAAGAACCTACGGATATTTTTTCCTTTTTTCTCCTGTTAGCTTTTGCTGCTTCCTGATCTGTGCATTACAGTTTCAAGGAAAAAAAAAAAAAAGGCTATAACTGCAAGTTATTGTATACTACAATAACAATAAGATAGTGGTTAATGTTTTTAGGCGGTAGACAGTGACATCCCGAAGTCATTGTTAGTTTGCTGCAAGGTTGCAAACACAACTGTGTTTCTAGGAACTGGAGAGAAATGACAGACTTTGCTTTCTTAATTTCAGTCACTTTGTGAATTGTACTGGAGGAATCGAACCTCTAAAAAAACCTCTAGTCTGAACTGATTACTTAAAAAATTAATTTAGGTCTTCTAATTTTTGTGCTTTGCTTAAAGCTCATCTGTGGCTTTTACTTTTTCCCAACCTGTGCACCGTGAAGAGATATGACTTATTCAAATGGACTTTGTGCACTGGTTTTCAAAGTCATGCTTGACCACAAGATGCCCAAAAATACAAGGCCAAGTTCATGTCCGTTCAACTGCTTTGTTAAGGTTGGGATGGCTTCTACCTATAGAAGATGCTGAAGCCCACTAGAGGGCTCACGAACTGCTTAAAGCCGCTCAGTTTTTCTGTGCTGCCTCCTTATTCCTTCCTGCAAGGCCGGAAAGTGGTCCTGGAAGGGACCTGCTGGCGTCTGGAATATAAATGTAATGCATATAAGTAGAGACCTCTCAATTGTTATGGGCTACTATCCTGTTTAGCATCCCAGTGTTTTAGTGTATGTACTAAGCCTCTGCAGTACTGCTGTATAAATGGTGCTCCATAAGAATCAGATTCTGCATGTACATGTTATTTATATCAGGAGCAGCTTCTTTTCTACTCTGGTTCCCAGTACATGAGTAAAAATTAAATAAAGACTGGAATCGTCTTCCAACTAGGTATCTAAGCGTAAGTACATACTCCTCAGCGTGAACTAGGTGTCCAGGCTCCCAATTGACAGTGTAATCCTAGGCCAAATAGCGGAGCGTTATTCAGCCCACATTAAAGTTAACACATTGAATATGGCTCAGTTGGCTATGTATAGGGGTCTAGCCCCCCTGGTTTACAGATGTGACTTCAGAAGGATACAGGTGTTACATCTGCTGACCTCACCGGGGCAGTTTGGATGTGCTGCAGAATCTCCAGTGGTGCAAGACATCTGGGCCGACAACTAAATCAGTCACATCTGATAGCTGGACAACTATCTAAACTCCATTGGCTCCAGTGAATTAGAGTAGTTTCATTGTTGGTGGTGGTGGTGGTTTATTTTTTCTTTAGCACTAATTTCACCTAAGCTGGTTTACAAATTTCTAGACTATGATGATGATCAGAATATCCAACTCAGTATGTATACAGATTTTAACGGGAGCTAAATTAATTTATAACAATTGATAACCTTCCCCTTGTTGCTTTCCGTAGAGAATAAATAATATGCATATACAATTGATATATATATATTTCTGGTCTGGATCACTCTTTGTGTATTTATCAAAACATCGATTACTTCTGGTAGGTGAGAGGGCTAGAGCTCCTTATTCCTCCTGTGCTAGACACTTTTCCCCACAGGGACAGGATAAAATTTAGCAATTCAGTGAAGATAACTTCCAATTTAATTTATGATGGCCATCCATAATACAGATGAGGGCAGTAGACTGATCAGGACTGACAGGATCCTAGTACCTTTATGTGGTGTGCCGGTATAGTATGACTCTCTTGTGAAAGAGAGAGCTTCTCTTTTAATCAGGAAAAAACTATATCTCCTTTAAATCATGTTATTTTAGAAACAGCAGTACCAGAACACGTCAAGGTCATGAATAATCCTCTGCTGCTATCTGAAAAATTAAATAGGAATGTTAGGAAAGCTATGAATGTTGATAAGCATCTAAACCTTGATTTATATAGCATCTCATACAGAAAGAAATGAATATCAGTGAGACACAATGAAGGAACGTTAGTTTGTTCTGTTCGATACTAATTATACTATTTTCATTTTTAAAACTATTTTTTTAAAGTGTCTGTAGTGTACTTACGAGGAAACAGTGTATCTTTTTAAATATCTTCTGAACAATTTCCGCTGGAGGAAGCAAATGATTTCCAAGCTGTGATAAAGCCAAGCATATAACTAGAATGAAGTCAGGGTAATCCTCTGTCCTTTACTATATGGCAGGTCAGATTAGAGGATCACAGAGACTGTTATGGCTTTATAATCTATGATTAACATATTAATTTTTAACTCTCTGCTTTGGTCCCTTTACATATAAGCATGCCCTTATGTGGAGCAGGTAAAACTGGAACAAGGGGTTAAAATTAGGCAAATGTTTAAGTGCTTTGCAGATTGGAGCTTTGGTTCTGATAGCCTGAGTTCTTTTTGGCTTTCAGAATGTTTGCAATGAAATGTCTTTTTTGACATTGTGTTCTTTAGGCTTTCCGTTTCATTAAAAAAAATAAAGGAGGTAAAACCATTAAGGTAAGAATACATTTTCTTTGCTTGAAGAAACAATTATATTAGTTAAGAAGTGCATTAAAGTAAGTTTTATATGAAATAATCTGCTTTTTCCTAAACGTCAATTTTCAAATAAATTTTACATGTTCAGATGAAATATATATGTCATCTGTAGAAACATTTTCAAGTTCAATTCTCCTTATGGAGATACATTAAGATAATATAAATGATGGATAATTAGCATTATCAGCCTGAATTCTGTACTTCAGTGTCTAAATTAAGTCTATGAACAGTTATAATACAACTAAATATTATATTTTAGGTTTCTAATAACCTGTTAAAATTTAAAAAAATCAATAAAACTGAGGCTATATTAGTCACATTAATATCATTCTGATATACTTTAATTAATTAAACATCAACAGTAACTCTGAGCTTAAATATATTGACCCCTGAAGAATGTATCTTGACAGTAACGTGAAGTAGCTGACTTGCCAAGTGCGACTAATTCTCCAAATATGTATTGGGGTCATTACTTCCGTTATAAAGTGCCTGGTGCTAGCTTAAATCAATAAATTCATAGCCATGTGATGCAGCTTGAAACATATTGAGGAAAGAAGTAATAAATATATAGGCCTATAATAAGAAAGGACTTATATCTTTCTGTAGGAAAGATTCATCTTTCCATCTCTCTTTCCTGCTCCCTCTGGTACTGTAGTTTTGGTCTCTCTGAATGTTTCTATTACAAGTAGAGGTGGAAATGTAATTCATGGACAATAGTCTGAGCAACAAATTTCTTTCCGTTTGCAGAGTTTTCTGTCAAGTTTTCCTATATTGATTTGTTACTCATTCACCCAGTACTTCCAATAATGTTTTCATATGCTGTTGTCGTCAGTCTTCAAGAATCTAAAATGTGTTGGGTTTACTGGTTCTCATCCAGTTTTCACCTGCCATTCTCAGCACTACTACCAGTTTTGCAGTTACCCAGATGCTGCCAGTTTTGCTGGTAATACGACTGTGTCTATTCTGTTTCACTTGTGAAATACGTTCATTCTCTTTTTGTCTGACTTTGTAATTTCTTCCATTCTATAAATTCCCAGTTCGTTCTTTCTCCTCCATCGGGCTCCCTTGTAATAGTGTTTTCCTGCCATGTCTTTTCCTTCTCCCATATTCATTTCCCTTCTTCCCTTCTGTCTGTCCGCTTTCCGCATTCTTTTTCCTGAAACGTCATTTTTCTCCTTGCTTGTTGCATAGTTTCTCTTCTGTGCAGCATTCTGCTCTCTGTGTAATTATCAAGATGTAAAGTGTTTTGCCAAAGACAGCTGTAACTGGTGACCAATAAAAAACAAGCAAACAGATGAACAAAAAGAGAATGACCAGAATCCATATAAAACTGCTAGTGATTCCAGATGGCTGATTTGGAAAGACATCTTTGGAGACCATTAAGGCCCCATGGTAATGAAGAGTTTTTGAGAACCTGTTTCTCCTTGTATGAGCAGGTTATGATTTTTTGTAGGCAAGCTGTATAGCTATCAATTGAGATGTTATTTAGGACTAGGTGCGGGCAGCAATGGGAAAAAGAAAGCTGTAAGAGCAGCGAGGGAGTTTGTCCTGATTTCTGCCTGTCTCTGCTTTTTGGCAAAGCTGCACTTCTGCAGTCTGGTAGTAATGTTGATTTGCGATCCTTAGTAAGTGTACATTAGCTGTCCAAAAGTCTACAGCTGAGTAAGGGTTGCCAAGGGCCCTTTGAGCTCTTGAGTTCAATTACTTTCATACCTCATACAGTATGGTACATTTAGAACATCAGAAAATGATGAATCCATTTCAATGAATTCCATTTCATTTGAATTCACTCAAAAGATGAATACTAACTTCAGATTATGAAAAACATATGCTGGTATGCCACAAAATATTCTAACAGTGCCCTGTTGAATCACACAGTAGCTAGAGGGAACAGTGCTGATACAACAATTATACAGTAGTACATCTAAAAGAAGATGGAATTATTTGTGTTGTATGTCAAGTATTTAAGGTTTCAGTATATGCCTTGTAGGGGCTCCATATTAAATATAAATGTACCGCATAATGGCAGATTAATTGAACGGTATTGTCAGCGTCATTGTGAATGAGGTAGTAAGGCCATGAGATTTTGGATGTCTGAGGCTGGAATTTAACACCAGTTGTTGTCACCTAAATGTAGGTGTCTGTGAAAGAAGTTGTGTAATGGTGGGATTGGATTCAGTTGCCTAAACATAGGTGCCTGATGCTGTTTGAGATGCCTTGGCCTATCCGAGGCATGCACACAGTGCTAATGAATATGACAGAGGACCAGATGGAGATTGGGAGCAGTAGAGCCAGATGGGATATTCTGCTGTACCTGCAAGAACATCGGGGCAGGTTTCATTTCCTTAAATGGATCTAGTGCCATTGGAAATGGCCTAGTGCAGCCCCCTGGTGTGCAGCTAATACTAACAAAGATTGCAAGCCTTTTTTTGTAGAGCCTGTGTTGCATCTGTCATCTCCATGAATGTGTCATGGGTACCTTACAGCTTCTCACATGGCTTCAGATGTCTGTATTTAAGCAACCAATTCTACACTTAAGTCTTTGTTTACAGTAGTGGGAACTTGTTCATATTTAGATGCCTACATGTAAGTATCAAGAACAGAGCATATCCCATTTTCAGTGCTGAGTTCTGTGCCACTAACAAAAACAGAATGCCATTTTGTCATCATGAAGGACAACAAAATAGTGATATGGATGACATGGATCAACACAGCAATAACATATAAGTAAAAGGAATTTAAGAAAAATATTCTTGTACAAGGGAGAAGTGATGAAATTTACAGTTGTAGGCTGTTTGATGAGTAGCATATTCAGAGACAGAGTGGAAACCATGCTTAAGTGATCTGCTGTTTGCTTGTGCTTAATGCACAATGTGTCTTGCTTTCCCATAATGCTTGTTCTTTATTCTTATACTGTTCTGTAACATCACTAGTAGAAATGTACTGCCTGCATTATTATAGAAGGCAGATTTAAAGTTAACCTTGTTAAATCTTTTTGCTTTGATTTTTTTAGAGGTTTGTGGTACTTCAAGTTAGATTGCGACACTCAGGTGTCCCTAACTGTGCGTGAGTTGGAAACAATCATTTTTTATTGTCCCTGTGAAGGAGACATTTATTCTTCCTGTTCACTGCCTGTATTCTTTGGGTGTAGGAATCTTTGCTGGACAGAATTAATCCTTTTTCTGCCTTTTTAAAAATTCTCTTATTCTTTATTCTCTACTTATTGTTTGGCCCTCCATCCTCAGCTCTTCCGAGGCAAGAACTGGTGTGAGTGAACAGGGTTTGAGGAGCTAAACAAAAGAGAGAGGAGGATGAGAACAGTGGGTACATCCTATTGGCAAGAATGAATGGGAAGAGGACCGTCACATCCCACATACATTGCTCTGCTTTCCTCTGTACCTCTTTGTACTTCCCTGTGTTGTGCTAGCAGTACTAGCCCTAAAAGTTGCCTCCATTACCAGAGGCAATTATGAGGAGAGGGAAATTGTGGGTTCTTTTTGTTAATCACAGAGTAACCAAGGAGATCTCACCTGAGATACTGAAGCAGGTTGAAATAAAAAAGGAATTACTGAAAAGTAGTATTTGTAAAGAAGTTTACTAGTCGATGATGCAAATAGTCAGTTACTTTCTTCATATTTGTAGTGCTCCTCTGCCAGAATTCCCACAAAGTAAAGGTCACTTCAAACCTTTATCACTGATGGGTCTTAGAAATGCAATATTTTTGAAAATCCACATTCCAGAAAAGATCAAATTAAAGCAGTAATAATCATAACAGATTCTGAAGAGCATAATAAGGAATATCCCTAATGTAAGTACTCTTGAGCCCTAGCTCACGGATTCAGGAGTCACAACACAGGCTGGCATGGCGAGAATAGCATGCCGTTGCTTAATCAGTATTCTTACCCATGTGACAATGCAAAATTGTTGTTAATGATCTCTTTTGAAAAAACTTTAAAGTCTTTCAAACTTTAAAAAAAAAAAGCTATTTTTCAAAATGTGGATACCAGAATTAATTTAACATTTTAGTAATGGTGTAAATAGGTCTTAGTACATCATAAAATGGTATTTACTGTCTTAACTTAAGCATCACACTTGAAGTACACGTTCAGCTTGTAATTTAAACTTAATTCCTTCTCCACTTCACAGATTTTGAAACAAACTCTTCCGTCTTGTGAGTGTAATCTGCATTCCCTTTTTTGAGATGCAACCTTGAACTTTAAACCAACGAAGTGCAATAGTGGTCTAATGATCTCACTTTACCAAGGGGTGCAAGTTTTCTGTATAGTTGGTCTACTTCTTCATTGCTTTATGTCCTTAAACACTTTGGGTTATCGAAAAATATTTCCTCCACTGATTTTGTAACTAGTGAGCCCTTGTTCTTATCCAGGAGCTACTGGGATAACTCCTGATACTCCACTGTCGCGAATACCTAGAAAAATACCAATTTTGAAGGAAACTACAATAAATTATATTAAATAGAAATAAACAGTATTTTAAAGTATGTTGTCAGCTGCATCCTTTTCAAGCAAATAGAATTTCTGTGGTTTTGAGGCATTATTTAAGTACCTCTCTTAAAAAATATTACCTTATTTGTACAGCTTTGCTATGCAAGTGTTTTCCACTTATATAGAAAAATAAGGTATGAGGAAAAAGTATAAGAAATCCAGATTTGTTTTTCATAATGAGTCTTTTACAATAAAACTTGGAATTTCTGATACTTGAGTATGTATACAGCCCTGTGAGTACTGGAATAGTTTAGTCCTCTTCATTGCTTAGCAAGTTATCTTGCTAAGAACAGCAGTATGTTCATGTACTTGTAGAAAAAAGGTTGAAGAACTTCAAATCAGAGCAAAAAGCCTGTGAGAACAGCTACTGCATTTTTACTGATTTTATCTTAAAATATGTATTTTATATTACATTCTTCACTAGAGTAATTCAGCATCAGTAAGTTAGTTGTTTATACTAGATTAAGGATATAGTGGTAGTTGATAGCTGGCATTTTCTTCTGACTGTCAAGAGATAAGACAGAGAACTTTGGCCATTTGCTGCTCACACAAGCAGGAGTTTTCCATCAGTAGCTTTACAAGGTCATCTCTTTATAATCCTTCGTCACTTCTTGAACATAATTTTACTCTTAATGCTGATGTTGAATCTTAAAAAGATTGTCTTCATCTTTTGTTACAAGGGTGTAAAGTAGAGTAATAAAATCTAGTGATGTGGTCATTGTCATATACTAAAAGCCTAAAGTCGGACAACTCCATCCAGAAATGAAATTGGAAGATTTATCAGTGGTGACTGATAAATCACCAGTTTTGTAAGATCATATGGTTTTAATTATGTTTTGTAAGCGCTGAAGAGAAAGAAGTGTACTTTTTACATACCATTTCATCCCATTTGTGCACTGCACTTTCTTCTGTCTACTATACACATTTCACAAGAAGCTGGCTAAACACAATATTTTGAAATTAATCATTGGTTTAAGCTATTGTTATGATTTAGTCTGTGTTTTGCTTTTAGAAAAGAGCCCTGCAGAGAATCCGTGGAATTCCTAAGGGCAATACTGGGAGGCCTTTTGAGGCAAGGAGGGTCTGTAATAGTGCAGTTTGTTCTTGTCCCTGTTTACCAACCTTGTGGAAAGAGGAGGAGCTGTTAAACTATTCTTTAATATACTAACTGGTCCTTTTGAACTGTCACCCAGTGAGGGTAATTCCTGTGCTTCCTTGTCGACAAAGAACAAATTCTTTTTTTGAATTTGATCTTCATGAAGTGATGATATTTTTGATGTTTCATTTTCCTTTTGCCTCTGAAAAGCCTAGGAACATCAGCTATTGCTTGGGAAATACCCCAGCATACATGCTACCCTGTAAGGCTTGCACCATAAGGTCTAAAATCCTCAGTTAGATAATGTATAGCTTTTTAATGGGGATAAAAATCCACTAGGGACTAACAGTAAATCTAGTCTATTTTTGTCTTTTTATAGCTTGATAAGTAAGTCAATTTTTTAATTCATTGTTCACTAAAAATTCTTAATGTATTAGATTTATATAATGCTCCTACTTCGCAAGTACGCTACCTTTGTATTGGCTAATATGTGACAGAGAACCAGGGACACAAAAAAAGTTCTTCTGACTTTAGATGTCCACACAGTAGACAACTAAGGGAGTAACTTTTGGTGTCATTTAACAAAAATAAATAAATACTTGTCATGCGCTATTAAACTGGTCAGCATTAGATGCAGATTTCTGATGCCCCAGGATGCCTGCTTCTCTTCAATGACTAGAAAAAGCACCTAGACATCTTAGAGGTAGATCTCTGTATCTTAGATGTAGGTGTCTTTGGTATAAATATTGGGTCAGATGAGTTCCCACTCAGAACATCTATCATTTTGCACTGATGAAAACACAACACTTCATTAATGCTAAATGATAATTTGCATTAGTAGAGGCAAATATATATACATTGCCTGTATTTTTTGGCATCATCTAAGAAGATCTTTTTCTCCTAATTAAAAATTATATTTAAATATGAGTGCTTTTGAATATCAATTTTGAGTAAGATCTGCTTGTTTATGGGAGAATTGATTTGAGTTGAGCAGAGTCTGCATTTAATGACAAAATAATGTAAGTTCGTAACACTTTAATTCCAATGTAAGTCGAGTTGGTAAAATATTTTCCATATGATTGGAATGCATATTTAAGGAAGAGACTATTAAATGAAACAAAATGTTTTAGTGGCCTAGAAGTACCAATTACTAAGTGATTCAATATGGTTAGGGAACTAAACTAAGATCCAAGCTGTTATTCAGGATATTTAGAGTCTTACAGGCCCCTCACTTTCAAACGTTTCTATATTAAGTTAAATACAGTATGAGTGTAAACACATCAGCAAAATTTATAGGGACTTGCACTTCTGAAAATGAAGGGCCATGTATCAAATATATGCTAATAACAATGGCATATTTAACTTGGAAAGTGAAAAGCTACATCAGCAGATTGTGAATGTATTTTTAATCCTTTTTTTTTGTTAAGACTTCCTTTTTTTTTTTTCTTGAGAGAAGGGCATATATCTGATACGGAATCCTTCTAAGTTAAAAAGTTTTGGTCAAGTACAACTAATTAAATTCCATGCTACTATCTGATACTTACTGAAGGTAGTAATAATATTGTTCAAGCACTGACTGTGAACTGAAACAACATGTATTAGGGAAGCTATTACTCAGATTGTTAAAGCTGTTCATGTGCAGATAATAAGATACCAAGGAGGTCACGTTTTTAAAATAAGTTTAGATTGATAGATATGTCCAAAAATTTGCAATTTCTTCCATGAATTGTACAAGTTACATTTGTGTTCTCGGTAGACAATTTACAGCAACAGCAATTGTAAAAATGTCTTCTGGGTAAGCCTGAAATTAGGGCAAGACCTCGTATATCTCAACAATCAAGAGCTATCTTCCACATGTTGAAGTAATAAAGAATAATCAGAGCCTATACTGCAGGGAAAAATGCATGGCTACTATGAGGCCTTGCTGCCTGCCTAGAATAAACAGGGTATGAACCAAAGGCCTGTGAGATTATTAGAAGGATTCCTGTATAACTTCGCAGGTCTCGATATGCTTGCTGTCCCTTGACTCTTTAGAATTAACTGCATATATTAGTTAAGATTTGTTCATCTATAAGAGGAGAAGAGAAAGTAATAACCTACCTTCCTGTGGCTTAGGACCTGCTTTGGTATTGAATTGTATTGACCTGTTCACCTTTCTAGAGCTATTTTCAAGCCAAGCAAAATGGTGCCAAAAAAGACGTTGGTTTTGTTGTCAGTGTGTGACATGTTCCCATTTTTGGAGAAGGAAAGATTAGTGAGTGGGTCTTCATCCTCTTCTTCCTTTGGACCTTCCTTGACTTTCTGGTTGGCAGCTGACTAGGTTCTCAGCTGGAACGGTATGTAGGTACTGAATTTGATGGTTTATGTTTGATATTGTCCTTTTAATAGAATCCCACATTGCTCCACTTAATTCTGCAGTCCTAGAATATTGATCCTTACTGAAAACAGTACTCCTTGTTGAAATTTTCCTGGCGCTTATTGAAAATATCTAGATTGCTTTCTAGGGGAGCCTCAAGGATCTTTTTCATACCAGAATTTGGAAACGTGGCCTTCTGAAGCCTGTGGTACCCTAGGTGAAGTGACACAAGTTGCTAGCAGCATACAACATTGCATAGCAGTGCGTGGTGATACTTGGCTTGAATCTAAAGCCTTCATTAGTAGAGTTTTGTGCCCCAGCTGATAAGCCTTACTTTATCAGAATCAGTCTCAGCCAGGCAGATTCCCACAGTTGCAGCACTGGGATAATAAATCTATGCTACCTCTGGTTCTGGACCTTGCAAACCAGCTTAGCCGGCTGGCTTGCACTGGGCATCGTGTGTTCCTTAATGTAGTACTGGTATCTAACAGTTAGCCACCTCCTCATTTGCAGCATGTGGGTTGGGTTTTTTTTTCCTTTTTTTTTTTTTTTTTGATTTTGCCTTTACTTCTGGTGAATACCTGATCTTCTAAGCTACAGTTGCTGTCATTTGCTATTATATACTATAAACTGGCCATTACATAAATTATGACAAAACTATTATTATTAAAAGTGTAACTGACATGTTTTAGCTTCCTATAAACAGCACTAGCAGATAGAAATGTTATTATCTAGCTTGATATACAGAGAGCAGAAGGACAGAAAGATTAAGTGATTTGTCCAAGATGACACTGCAGGTCTTTAACAGACCTGTATCCGGGGGACCCTGTTACTCTAGGACCCAGTTAAAATGCCTCCCAGATGAGTCTTCCGTTTAACTGAAAGACAAGACCAAATGAAATCTCTTCTTTTAACCAGATATAAAACTAAGGTATAGCTAACTATTCCTTTACAGCAGATGAACTTTGAAATGGGCAATAACCTAATATTCAAAATCACAAAGCTGTACAAGAGAACACTGAGTATTAAACTTATGCTTACAGTAAAAGTGCATGATTATGATACAGTAAGAGGAATTTTATAGGGTAAATAATGGTCTCTAAAAGTGTGATTTCCTATGATTAATGTGACATTTTCTGTTATCTATAATAACTATGTTTTTCTTTGTTTCTGTATGCTGCATAGGAATAAATTTACTCACACTCCAGAGTATAGTATATGTAGTATATAGTATGTGTGCATACAATGGATACATAAATGGAATGCATAAAATGGGTTACGGAGTAATAACTAAAGGATTAAAAACCTTGTAGTGACTCAAAATTGTGAGGAAAATAAAGATCTAGAGAGTAGAAATTATAAAAATTGTGCATTTACTCCTTTAATTAAGTTGTAAATTGAACAATTATTTTATTATATTATATTTATTATGTCTTATATATTTATAATAATATTTATTATTATATATTATTTATTATCTATTATTTATACACTAGTTTTTATTAGTGTTGTTTACATAGAAATCTTAGTGATACAATGTCCGCTAAGCAGAAAGATCCTTGAATCCTTGGTAAAAATAAAAATATTCAGCAACAAAACTGCATGAAATGGTCCACGGAAAATGATTAAAAAGGCTGGTAATCTCTTAGCAAGGAGAAACGTATAGAATATTAAAGATATGTTTATTTTCAATTTTCTTTCTTGATTACTCCATTACTGAAAAGAGTACAAATCATATATTCTTTATGTGGTCAGGCCTAGTGAACAAAACGCATACCTACTTAGGGACCGTTCTGACCCCTTCCCCTCCACACAGATAAACGACCAAGCAGAGTTTTTGTTAGATTTAGCATCATTTGAGTCAGATATACTTCCTAAATAATTTTTTCATGTATCTGTGCATTTCCTCACTTCTTTCCATTTGTTTAAAGGTTTCTAACGTGGATTTTGTTCTGTTGCCTAACTATAAATTGGTTTAAAGAAGGAAAGGGGCATCTGATCTTATTGATAAAAACGTGTTGGTTTTATTAACAGCAGAATACTTCAGCCGCTTTGGATGAATGCTGCCTTAATTCTCAAGCCATTTTACTGAAATGAATAGGCGCTCCTGAAAGACGATGACAAAGACGTTAGAAGGCAGACCTTAGCTCTGCCCGATAAACTGAAAACATATAATTTGTTTTATACCTATTACTCCACTTCTCCGAATGTTTTGTGAAATAGCAATAAACCATACATCTTTTAACAGATTTTACTGGTGTGCATATATGCTTTGCATGTGAATTTGCGCAATTAGCTGCTGGCGGTGGGCAGTAAAATGGCTATTACGTCCCCTCTTTTCCATATGGGAATGAGTTTCAGAATTAAACTTAGCTTGCTGCAGAGGGAATGCGCTCGTCCACTCACCGGAGAGTGTCATCTGTACCGATTATTTTCTGCTCCTCTGGAGAGCCCGTGGCGTGGCGCTGGGGGCGCCGGGGGCCGGTTCAGCATCAACCCCTGCGAGGTGCTGGCACGAGGGAAAGGGTGGCATTGATTACCTACGGAGGAGGGCGCACGTGTGAACTTGAAGGGGTTTCCTCTTGTTTTTCTGCTGAGACTGCACGTGAGAAGGAGCGTTAAAATGTTCTTGACCCGGAGTAAAAGGGGAAGAGAATCCAGTCGGGTTGACACAAATCTACAAAGGGACTAGAAAATGGACTTTTAAGGCCTGGGGAGCAGTGCATCGCCATCCAGCCTCTAGCATTATGGAAGCCTCTGGTTTTGTGCCCCTTTTGAAGATGCATTCACTTCTTTTTTTTTTTTTTTTTTTTTTATATTGAGTTAGCCTATATTTTGCAAGCCTAGGCCTTCGAAAGGTTGTATGGCTTTTTCCAAAGCTGTTCCGCTCCCCTGTGCCAAAACCAGAGGGCTGATAATTTACACCGCTAACGTCTAAAAGACCGTCACCCGTCAGCAGGCCTCGCACCACGAGACCCTGGGCTCACTCCCAGCTCCCACTAAATTCAGGGGACTGTTTTGCTGCAAATCCCCCGTCTTTTTTCTTAGAAGAGAGGAAATGCACGTGGAATACAAAAGCATGTGGTTTATATTTGATATTGTCTTTAAGAGTTTAGCTATTCTCACACAAAGTCGTGTTTAAAAATAACTTATCAGAGTAATTAACAGGCAAGAGAAAGCACAATTTATGTGCTGCTCCAACGTAGTTTGTAAACATGTGGGGTAACATTGTCTTGGAAAATAAACCTGGTACTGATTTTATTTTTTTAAATTGTGAGTTGAACATTTGTGATGGCAGTGCTCTCGGTGTTTGTCAATAGAAATCCTACTTTGATACATCCAAGCCAGACATAAGGCTGGAGGGTTCACAGTATTAGAAATAGGATAAAACCATTAAGCATTGCATTCTAATTTCAGAAATGTTGTGTTTTTAGTATCTATTAATTGGTATCCTGGAATTTGTTGTTCCGGCTAATTTGCAGTAGAAGCTATTTTTCATAAACAAATATTCATATCACAACTCGCAAGCCTGTCAGACAGCTGAGATCATTAAATCCTGGAAATGTAAGGCGCAAATTGACTCAAAGAGATCATCTAATTCGTCACCTATGCTAAAGCAGGATCAAGTCAGACCATATGTGACAGATGTTGGTGTATATTCTGTTCTTAAAGTCAGAAAGCTTTTCCTGAGATCAGACATAAATCTTCTTTGCTGCAAATTAAGGTAATCTCTTCTTATCCCCTGTGGCCACAAGGAACAATTGATCGCTGTGCCTCCTATGCCACTTCGGTGTACTGAAGTTTCTCTCCCCCTACTCCTTACCGTGGCCGCTTCCTCTCACCTGCACCTTCTGGGCTCCATTCAACTTTTCTTCATTAAGATAACGTTTTGGGGTCTTTCAATATCTTGTTGTTTTGGGGTCTCTGATTTGTCTATATTCAAATTGGCTCAAAATATTGACAGTATTCCAGCTGAGGTCCACCCGTGCTAGGTAGAACAGAGGCTGTACTTTCTGTCTCATGTAAGATATTCATGTTAACAAGTTTGAAGCAATACCACTCTTTCTCGGCAGCGGTACCATATGCAGTTAGTGATGACTCACGTATATTTAAGGAACCACTATAAACCCCCAAACCTATTCTGACATACCACTGACTTTCCAGGCTGTTTCCCTTTTGGTTGCGTATTTGACTCCCATTTTTAAGTATCATACATACTTTTTCATCCAAAATGAAAAAGATTTGGTATTTCACTAGCAAGTGCAATACCTATTTTATTTTGATCTCAGCTATGTGAAATCAGTATGCCCAAAACATGACAGTATAATAACCAGCAATGTCAGTATGTAGGCAGATGTCACACACACACATGAAAAATTAGAATCATTGATATTCTTGTAGAAAATTCTCTTTTTCTGATCTTAATCTCTCTTTACCTTTATAAAGGATCAAGTGCTTTCAAAAGAGATCCTTTCAAGCTACACGCAAGTCCTGTGTAAACACAGTCAGCAAAGTTGATTGATTGGGAGAAATTTAGAAATAAAGCTGAGTGGCTCAGTTCTTGCTCTGAAAATGTGTAACTTTAGTAAATGAGAACATTTATATTTGGCTTCTGGGAAGAGTCATTTGATTTGGTTGAGGCAGTTGTTGCTGATCTCACAGTTTCATTTTTTAATATAAATTGAAACATTTCCAGTAATGTCATATATACTGATATTAAACCTTTCACCAAAGGTACTAATCATATTGCTATAAATACATTACACAAGGATAGCAACACTTGGAAGTAGTTGATTAATATTTGATATTAATCAAAATTGGGTAGCTAGAAATAAGCAGAAAGCCCTTCTTGAGGATCATTTTACAAAATTAGTTTAAATAATGGGAATTTTTTGAACCTGTTTTGTCAGTATGGCTCCAGAATGTACACATTTATTTTAGTTCTCTTTGAAGATGATTGGCACACGAATTTAGTCTTCTGCAGCAGAATAAAGCTTACAAATTCAAAAAGGCAAAAATTAGTTTGCTTATATCCTTTATGTTTTCTCTTACATTTTTAGGGTTAACCTGGTTAGATTGCTTCCTTCTCACTTGGCAGTGTGTATAAATTATACCTGAGATTAGAGAAACTATACAATCTATAGCTATAGATTAGATAGATATTGTTGAGACTGAGAAGTTGGATGTGGATCCTTTTAAACATTTTAATGAATTCATATTATTGAAACTGAGAAATCTTTGAGAAACTTTAGAATTTGCTGTCTGCTCACAGAAATTTTTAACTTCCCAAATAAATTTCTTTCCCAGTAAAGAGTAAAACCTGTAAATTATATATTTAAAAAAAAGTCCAAGAAAGAACAGAACAGCTGAAGAAAATGTTTGCTCCGTAGTATGTTTTAAGTGATGACTGAATTTTGTTTGCAGGTATTTATAGTTTCTGCTGAAAAGTGAATATTTACAGGCATTTTGAAGCCCCTGTACAAATATACCAACACATCTAGGGCTGTAAGAAGTTACTGAATTCTGAGAGCTTATCTATAACATTCTGGGGAAGCCTTCATGAAAGAGAAAAAAAGGGGGGGAGAACAAATAGAATTCAAAGAAAACCTTTTAGCCATATTGGCAGTCTCCAGTCCTGATTTGAGCTTTGTGAATTGCAGTTGAAAAGCATGCTTTATGACTGATGAAAACGGACTAATGCTGCTGCACCTAGAGGTATCCAACAGTCAGTCATTTTGTCTGTGGAGATATTGGACTGCACAGTGAGACAATTGCTACAGGCAGCTGGGTAGATAGCCTTTGGGATGTGCTTTATTCTGATAGAGTTAAGCTGCCTCACAGGCTGTCTTGAAGTGGTTCGGTTTTTCCTTCCAGTCATTTACTTTGACTTGCATTATTTATTTATTTATTTATTTCCAGTGGATGGCAAAATCCTTGCAAAATATCTAAAGCTGTAAATGGATGAGGAAAAGAGTTAGCTCATTTAATGCTTCCTAGGGAAAAAAAAAAATCTGTATCGTGGCCTTATAGAGTCTTTATTCTGGCAGTAGAGCCAAACTGAGTATTCAGTTTTACGTGGAAAATAAAGCAGTCTTTTTGTAGCAAAAACAATTATGCATTTTAGCTATGGGTGCCTCAGCTATATGTTGTCATATGAGAATATGCCCTGAAGATTATGTTTTTAACAAAGATATTTCTACTGTAAAGTCTGCTTTCTGGTCTTTTACTGTTGGTTTAGATTTCAGATGAAAGTTGAAGAAAAAAGTTTCTCTTGGCCCTAACAAGAACATGTTTGTGATGAATCTTTTAAGATATTAGCCTCCGGCAGGTAATGCAGTTGCCTGGGGGAAATTCTAAAAGCTTTTTAAAGTGCAGAATTATCAGTAGATGGCTTGCAGGTTCCAAATTTCCCTTTTAAGCCTGACTCAGAAATCTACAATGTTCAGTCATTATGCACCAGAATATATGTTAGCTTACCTCCGAAGGAAATGAGCTTACATGGAATGAGTTAAGCAAAAAATTCAAACAGACAGCTAGGAACTTTGCAGAAGTGTTTGAAATACAGAGGTAAATCTAAAAGAATGAAGAAAGAGAGATCTTCTCATAGTTCAAACTTGAGTAGTTTGAAACTAAGTTTTCTACAGCGAGTTACCGACAATAGTAACAAAAATATCACAAGTATTACGATTTTGAAACTACTGCCAGTACATTGGAAATTATGAACTGATGAAAGTAACCTCCCTACCTATGAGAGATGAGGATTTTTCCTCAACAACTGTCAGAATCGGCCAAAGCATGGGTTTGCAGCTAATGGCAAACTCTAACCATCTGCTAGGTAAGCAACACAGCAAGGAATGGAAATGTTTGGAATAAAACAAGTCAGGCAACTGCATGCTGTAGGACGTGGAAGAGATTAAGGTATTCAGTGCCTTCCTTGGCCTAGATCTTTACTGGCAAGAACTGATCTTGGGTTTCCAGGTTCTCCAGGTGTAGAAGCAAAGTCTTAGGAAGAAAGGTAGTGTCCACTGTAGATCAGGATCAAGTTAAGGACTACTTAGGCAAGCTGGACAGACACAAATCCGTGGAAGAGAGCTGGCTGAGGGCTGAGACTGGTAGTGGTGTTGGTCAGCATTTTCATCAACAGCCAGATGATGGGATGGAGTTAGCAGATGACAGCGAAGTGGTTGGAGGGCAGCTAACATGGTGGAGGGCAGCACAGCCATTCAGAGGGCGTTGCAGATGCTACGAGACGGGGCCCAGAGGAACCTCATGTGGCCTCACAGTAGCAAATACTGACAAATTGGAAAATGTCCAGTGGAGGGCCACCAAGATTGTTGGATGCTGGAGAATGTTGGATGGGGAGAGGCTGAGAGAAACTGTTTGTCCTGGAGAAAAGGAGGGTGAGGTGGATCTAATTGCAGTTTGCCACTACATAAAGGATGTTACAGAGAAAATAAAGTTAGGCTGTTCTCAGAAGTGCATAGTGAAAGTACAACAGGCAACTGTTACAAATTGACACACAGAGTATTTCAATTCAATATCAGGAAAAAATTACTCAGAATGAAGGTGGTTTATCATGAGAGACTGCTGCCCAGCAAAGTATTGGAATCTACTTCCCTGGAGATTTTCAAAAGTCCACTAGCGTGAAGCCCTGAGCAATCTGATCTAACTTTGAAATTAACCTTGCCTTGAGCAGAAGGTTGGACTAAATCCCCTTCAGAGGGCTCCTCCGACCTAAATTGCTCTATGACTCTGTGAAGGCAGCTATCAGGGAGCCAGTAGAAAAAAAAGGCAGTTGAAAATATAAAGAGGGTTTACTCTCACCTTAGCTAACCTGCTTCGTGAGGACATAAAATGATTTTCTACATCAAGGAACAGAAAGTGAAGATCATAATAAAACCAATAAATTATAAGAACAAACTAGCAGGACTGGTGAGTAAGATCTCATTGCAAATAAGTCTAAGGGAAGAACATTTACAAGCACTGGCAGTTCCCCCTAGAAACTATATTAAAGAGCGAAGCACAAACCATCTCAGTACTAGGAAGTAGCCCCCTTAAATAATCCGGGAGTTCTTCATTGGTCTCAGACCCAGGGAAAAATCCCCTAGAAAGTGGAAACCTGGTCAGGTTACCAAATCAGTGTAAAAGAGTAGCACCAATGTGAAGGGATAAGAAATTGGAAAAGTCAAAAAACAAAATTATATATGATGTAAAAAAAGACATAAAAGGAAACTATTGTATCTATAGAAAAATGCCATTTTATAAACCCATACGATAGTAAGAGTAAGATCAAGAAGAGTGTTGGTATGCTACCAAATAGAGAAGGAAAGAAATTGAGAGACGATACTGAAACTGCAAAAATGCTAAATATATTTTCCAGTTTTCCTTAATAAGGCCTACTGTGATTAGTTAACACAACCAATACGCATCAGAAAGCGCTCAGATCTCAGACTGGAATGATAAAAGAACTTTTGAGAAAGCACATGGAGAAATTAGTTATTTGTAAATGAGCTGTGTTTAAAGAAGTTTAGTTTACAGTATTTAAATAACTAGATGAAGCATTCTCAAGCTCTATTAGCAATTCTCTTTTGTGGAGAGTGGACAAAGTTTCAGAAAACTCAGAAAGAGCTGACTCAATGCCTGTCCTTAGTGGAGGAGAGGAAGGAAAAGCTGGGGAATTATAGACCATCAGCATAATTTCAATTTCTTAAAAAAAAAAAAAAAGAACAAAAGAAAAAGAACCCCTGGAACAAATAATCAAAGCAAATGACCTGTAAGCACCTGCAGAATAGCAAGGAGATGAGTAATAGCCAAAATGAATTTGTCAAGGAGAAATTGTGTAATACCAGTCTAATATCTTTTTGTGACAGGATAACAGTTCTTGAGAAGAGGGTGAGCCAGGAGATGTCGTGTGTCTTGACAAGTAAAGCTTCTGACATTATTTCACATGACATTTTCATAAGAAAGCGTGGACTAAATTAAACTACTCTTATGAGAATGTGTAATTAGTTGGGAAAGTGGAGAGTGTATTGTTTCCTGTCCTGCTGCAATGTATTCTGTAGAAATCTATCCTGGATCTTGTACTATTGAACATTTTTAGTAATGACATGGCCAGTGGCCAGTCTAATTAAATTTCAGCCACACTGGGATGGGAGGGGAGGGAGAGCTGAACTAGAAGGCAGGATTGGAACTCATAAATTGATAAGCGAAAAAGCAAACAAAACGCGAGTCTGTGATGGCAAAGGAGATTTCTTATTTTAGGTGAAAAAAATTCCGCATACAAATATAAGGAGAAAAATGATTAGATGGATGAATTAAGCTCTAGATGGCCCGTTTTGGTCCTTTACAGTCATTCATATTATTTCCATGATTGTAATGATAATTCTTGATCTCATTTTTTTGAAAAGTGTTTCAGATAATGTAAACAGAGTACTTTTAAAGTACATGCTTTATTATGAAATAAAATACGTGCAGATTTCATATAGGTATTCCAATATCCTCAACCTTGACATCTTTATCAACTCACTGCTAGTAAGAAAGGTAAAGCTTACAATTTTGATGGTTAGGAAAACATATTTTGCTTCTCTCCGAAACTGAGAATCCAGTAAATCTTTCTTCTGCATTCAAAATGTCTTGATTTCCAGGAAATAATGTTTTACATGCTACTTTGGAACAGTGGTTCCCAGTTTGTAGTCCATAGTCAAGAGTTTAGACTACAATGTTAAAGTAATATTTTTGGTAACTAATCCACAAAATCATGTAGCTTTTATAATATTTTTCTGGCAAGAGTTTTCTAGAATACATAGAATTCACCTTAGCAATGTTAAGAGCCCAGTATTTTTATCAGATCCTCATAGATGCTGTAGAACATTCTCTCTAATGGATGCAAAACCGATTTTAAGGGCATGGATTTTCACCACTGGTACAAAACTATAATGGTGTTCTGTAAGGGTTACAAACCCATCTGAAAGGAACCAACATTAATGTCATCAAAATAACATTTTATATAGATATACTTATTGTAGACTTTATTATTTGTATTTTTATTAATACTGCCTCAATTTGTCCATTTTTACACAGGTTTTTTTTGACATTTCTTTTTCCTAATTTTTGTATTATAGCCATCTTCACCATAGCTTAACAAAGTGTATCTTCAAAGGATCCAAGGATGTAAAAGGAAAAAGAGAGAGTAAAAATTTTGTATTAAATTTATCTGGACTGAAAAATTAGCATCAAATAAAATGATACATTTTATTAGTGCTCTTAAATGTTATTGGAGCTAAGCTTATCGGGTTCTAAAGAAATGGCTTTTCATACTAAGAAGTCTGAGATTTCTCCTTGTGTCAGTCACTTACTCTGCTCCAAAACAGGAAGGAGCTATGATAAATTTAGAAAAGAGTCATTGCCTTTGGTTCATATTTTTAATCAAATAACGCTGTGTTCTTTAGGAGAAAAAAAAAGACACTTAGATTATAAAAGCTTTATTTCAGATAGAGTATTTGGCTCTAAATGCTCCAGATTCAATACTGAAAAAAAAAAAAAAGCTGAATAAATGATTTCCATTTCATATTCCAGAGCATGTATACACGCAGGTAGTTTGACATTTGTAAAGCTTTGAACAGGATACATAGATCGCCAGGAAGGTCAGGCTCACCATTTAACTCAATAAGAATTTTTGCAGATTAATGACATTCAGGTTAGACTCTGGGGCCTCTATTTACCTCACCTATTTTAGGCCTCTGGGCATCACACCTCATTCTAGCTAGACTGTATCATTGTCACTGGCACAACCTTAAAGGATTGGGCTTCAGCTGCTTCATCGGGATGAGATCCAGTTCCTAATATAGTAACTTTTCAGTCAGCATTATTCTTATATCTCTTATTGTATGCTTTGTTTTATAGATTGTTTATTTCACTACTTTACATTGCATACAAGATAAAATAAGTTTCAGGTCAATTTGAGATGAGGTTTCAAAGACAGAGCATAGAAACCAGGCAAAAACCACACACATACATACATAAGAGCAGTAGTAACGCTCTAAAATAACAATTTAATCATTACAAATTCCTTTGGAACTTGTGTTAATAACATTAATCATGAGATACTCATTTGGGATTAATTCGGATGAAGTACTTAAAGGATTTTGGTGTTAATTGACCATTATTTTGAAATGCTCTTGTGTGAGTTTTGAACTTAGGAGCTTCACACACAGAAGATGAATCGTTTGTAAGGCAGCTAAAACTACAAAAGTGTGGATAAGCATATGGAAATGTGATTTAGGTCTGGGGATGGTTCTGCATCCTTATTACACAAACTGAAACTACATGTAGCATGTTTTGTGGTTTGCTCTGGCACTTCATTGTGAAGTTGCTGAATGAAGTAGTTTAAACCTATTTAAATTAGTAAGCATCCATGCATAAAGAGTTTAACAATCAGGAATGAAGCATTAGGATTACATTCCTCAGATTTTGGATAAATTATCGAATATTACCTTTTGGACGTTGCTTCTTTTTTAATAACTTTATCTTAACTTACCTTAAGCTGCATAACTTCAATGTAGTTTTCAACCATCAAATCTGCGATTTTGGTTCAAGACCAGCTTCTTTCATATTGGGTATCTGTCACTGGGCAGTAGATTCGAGTTGTTTCAAAGTCAAATGGAACAATGGTGGTAGTGGCTGCAACTGGTTATATTGATTTTATTTTTATATTAAATTTTATTTTTATTTTTATTTTTACATTATATATTTATTATATTTATATTTGCAGACTGGTTTCACACCTACCTCCTTGTTTTTATTATCTCTTTCTTACCACTTTCTGAAATTCTTTCTAATCTTTTGGCCTGCCTACATTTAGTTCTGCCTGAAAATGTGTTTTCAATTTTTGTTTCGGGAAATCTTCAGTAAAATTTGAGGTCTTCCTGTGAAGTGGAACCCTCAGCTCCGAGATTATTGTTCATCTTCCTCTGCCTTTCACAATCTCTCCTGAATTGAGAAATGTACACTTTATTTTGGATTCCAAACATTTTTAAATGAATGGGTAAAGGTAGGTCTAAAAGCAGGATCCTCTAAAGCAGGATGCAGAACAATGATAGCTAACCTGAGGCTGACTTGCATCTACCATGTACTAGTTTGTGTCCCAAAATGTCTCTTAACCAGAAGAGTTAAAATAGTTGCCCCTTCTGATAGAGATGTTGGAAAGAGATATGATTTTACAAGTACTAGCACTGCTGAGAAAAACAAAAAGATTCACATCTAAAATTCATGTCTGGCAAGAGGTTAAAGGGATTGCTGGAGGGTGCAAGAAAGAGCAAAGAGAAGATTATGTGTTATCTGCCTGCATGGTCTGAAAGGAGGTCTAGAATTCTGTGTGCGTGAGCAGGGATACGGGTGGAACGCTGTGTTGTGGGGCTGCAGTCATAGAATCCTGCTTCTGTAAGTTAAAAAAGGCAGAAAGCAGACTAAAAACGTAGTGCATTGTAATTATTTTGTTTTGCAGTGTCTTAGTTTTCATCATATCCTGTGTGATCAACAACTGAGAAGAAACTTGAGCAAAATTCAGCACTTGTAATCTTATAACTAAAAACAAAATAAGAAGCTGAAGATTATACAGTTACTTAAGTTTTTCTCAGTTGTCAAAGTCCATAGGCAGAGCAGAATGAGCTGGAAATGCATAATATGCAATATCTACTATTTTAATAATATTTTGACTTCTTAAGACAAGGGATCCCAATGATGTTGCTTAGAACAGAGTACTTAAAGGGAGGCGCTCATACACTATAACTTTAAAATTTAATTGAACGGTCTTGTCTTGTGAGAAGCAAAGTAAAAAAAAAAAAGAACAGCCTTAACTTTTCTTGATTAGACTACATTTTAAAAAGAGCAACAGATATTTTACAGTCTGCTCATTTGAGTTAATTTATAAATGTTCTTTGTAATGAATTAAATTTGAACCTTGAAATAATCAATATGAAGCCATCCAGTACATACATGTATTACATATTCTGATGACTTAAGGCAGAATGTTTATAAATATCTAAGCAAACTTTAAGGATGTTGTGAGTAACATAGGCTGGGATTCACTTGTCCTACCCTAGATATTTGAAAGTTAGACATGTGACCTTAGCTTCTTTTTTTTTGTCAATGGACAAAAAGCATATATAAAAATGTAGTGAAGGGTGACTAACTCAACTTTAGATGTTTTAGACCACCCAATTCGGGGGAGCTATGGTATCAAAAAAAGATATTCTTCTGTTGAAGTAGTAGGCTTTAAATGCTGAGCAATGCCATGATTATTTCACTAGAGGACGAAAATATTATTTAGGAAAGCAGAGAGCATTATTTATTGTTTTGCAGAAACCCTTCTCTACTCATTTTGCTAAACTCCTCCTCTGCCGTAACCTAGAGCAGTAAATGTTGCTGGTTAGACTCTATGAAGAAATGAAGCGGTAAATTGCATTATGTTTTGTATTATCTCTGTCTCCCAGTAAACAATGCCGCATCAAATTGAGCTCATATGTACAACAGCTTTTACTAGAAAAAACATCGGTTTTGATAAACTCATTCTGTAAATAGCAAGTGTTCTCCTTGACTTACTATCAAGTTAGAGGGGCATTCTTTGTTTCTTTGGCATTCGTTGAGTTTGCTGCACAGGATGGGAATGCCCAGCTTGACCAGTTTTTGTGAGCTGAAGGGCAGTTCATCTACTCTAACGACTTGTGAGGTCCTGCTCCTGGGAGCTGCCTGGGAATGGGAAGGGAGGACGTTGTGGTCCGGCTAAATTGGGCTGACCGCACTGAGTTGTGGCACCCCACGGATGCAGTGTTTCCTAAGGGCCCCCCTGCAGCCCATATGTATTTTGGCTAGCACATGCTGTGTGCTACAAAGGCTGTAGTTGTGGTCACGGGTCTGGAAAGGGGTTGTAGCCAATGATCCTCAGCTACTGCTGAAGAGAGATCTGGCTCTAAAGGTCAAGCCGGTTTAACCAAGAGTAAGAAATTAAAATGTGTAGTTGGTGAATATTAAGTCGCTATATGGATATTTTGGCAAATTAAGTGGTCTGTCTTCACAAGAAACTGCTCAACGTCCGTGTGGTAGCACACACACAATATACATTTAATACCTATGAAGGATATGCCTTTGGTCAGTTGGCTTCACACCCCATCTGGAGCACATTTATTTGTTGCTGCAAAGGAACAAGATAGAATATCAGACTACTGAATAATTTCTCTAATCCCTGCAAAGATGAAAGCGACTATAAAACAATCCTGTGGAGTTATTCCTTTATCTATCTCTGAGCAAGTCAGTCTCTTTTGAAGTTTACCTACTGTGGTCATAATGATGGCAGTAAAACTTGAAGAGGATCATGTAGTTCTCTAAGCAAATAAGTAAATAAAAGTAGCAATAATTACATTCCTGACTGACATATACTGTTTAGCGCACGGAGAGTCGCAAGTTAGAGCTGACCGATTCCAGTGATCACAGAGTTTATTATTCATCGCTACCACCCATTTACAGATTATTACAGTTGAAATTAAAAACACTTTTGGAGCAGAGAGGGATGAGTGAAACTTAAAACGCACAGGTTTTTACTTTCCCCTGCCGTGAGTGTCACCTTTTTAGTGCCCTCCCTTGTACTTCCATTAAACAAATCACTTCCAAAAATGTGCTACTTCTTTCACCTCTAAAAATGAAGATGCAGTGTTCTGCGTCTCTCTTTGCCCACACAAAAGTACATTGAAAGCTTTTTCTACACAAAATCCTTTTCAGCCTGGGGGAGTAGAGGAAGAAGATGAGCATTAAATGAAAATAAAAGGTCTGTGTCATTGATCTTCTAAGAATTTGAATGAAACTTATTTTCAACTATCTTTTTGCATTGTGCTTCATTTCCATGACTTCTTTATGCGTGGTTTAGAAAATTCACTGCTTTAACTGTAAGGATTTTGAAGCTGACTTACTTCCTCTATTGTTGGCAAGTAGTTCAAAAATTCCGAGTAAGGAAGCCTTTCTGAGCGAAGAGATTGGCCAGTTGTTGTTCAGATATTATTAAAAATCAAATACAGGAATTTAGAAGTAAAATCCCCATAGCTAAATAGCGCTCAGGAAGTTCCAGTACACGGGTGAAAAATCTTTATTGATGTGAAATAGTTTAACTATAAAACATCCTTATGCTCTGATAGCCAAAGAAATTCCCATTTTAGTGTAATGGCTTATATTGTTGAAAAACTCTGCTACAGTTGATAGAAAAAAAAAAAGAGCAGTAAATGTTTTTTATTATAAAATATGATTAACTTTTCACATGATTGGGCCATATGAAAGAGATGGAAGAGGAAAAGGTAATTTAAAAAATAATTAAAATTGATATTTGCAAAAGGTTTATTACCTTGATTTTTATTAAGGCTTTCTGCTAGCTGCTCTGCTCCCTGCTGCTCCAGATCTTTCTTCTAAACATCAATCATAGATTTTAACAGTAATTCGCCTGTCACCAGGAATTTTAATTGTCAGTCTGATCATTTATTAAAAACCAGAGGTTGATCTACCCTCTGCTATGCAGCATGTATTTCCAGAGATTCAAATTAAAGCAATCGTGCAAGCATGTGCTGTACAACACAAATAACACCGCAGGAAGAAAAGCTGCTGTGTACAGGCAATCGTCTAGTGCTAATAATGCTGAAGGTGTACATTTAAGCTATCACCGAACATTTTATTGCCAAGGCCTGTGATACACGCTAACTTGGAGGTACTTCTTCTGTATCACTAGGGATGTTTAAAAAGTCTCTTCACTAAAGAGTTTGGGACTTCCGCACTAAGAAAAAGGGACTTTAAAAAAAAAAAAGCTCTTCTCTAGCCAGCAATTGAGCAGGAACTCAATGTGGACAGGTCCTGCTCGCTTGGAGGAACAGTATGCGCTGGGTTGAAAATGGAAACACATGGTGCTGTCTGGAAGGCCACATGGCCAAATTTATATAGATTCTGGGCAGTATAGGGGTCACTGGCAGATTATCTTCTGGGTGCAGAAGTAGCCCAAATAGCCAAAGATCACACTGTGATATTTCAGCGTTTTTTGTTTGTTCTTGTTTTGTTTTGTCCTTAGTGATAAAGGCTGAAACTGAGTTACTTTTGTAGTGGAGAAGAAAAGGAAAACCCAGAAAGAATGATAAATTGAGAACTACACTTCAGGAATTGTGGCTCCTAGTGTTGTTCATTAATTGTGTGATAAACTGTTTCTTCTTTTTATATATGCATTAATATTTTAAAATCTAGTTTTGGTACCAGACCTATGTACAGAAGGAATAGTAAGCTCTTAATTATTAACAGCACAGGCCAGACATATCCTTGACTTTTCTCTAAGTCCCTCGTGAGGCACTTATGTTAGAAATGTAGGTCCTAAGATCAGGAAAGCGACCTGAATTGCCCGTAGGAGGAGTGTGGGTGTATGTGTATATCTCTCTTCATTGACTCTAAAGGGAATTTTAGGTCATTAAGCTTCAAACTTGCGTAGCTTTTGGACATGGTAGACACATTTGGGGCACTGGACTCTCTGTGACCTTACATTACAACCTGATCTTCTCAGATATTCCCCACCTGTTTTGCCAAAGCAGTCCTCATGTGTAACAGCATGTAACATTCAGGGAGTGAGGAAGAAAGATTGCAAGAGTATGTAGGTGGAGAGGAATCTTATTTAGTGATTTCAAGACTATACATGTTTATACTCAGTGATGACTTAATGAAAATTGTATAAATAGTCTTAAGTGCAAGGTGTCACCTTGCCGACATGTGAATCTGGCATCTAAATTCAGCCAAATAAAGTCTTAAATTGACTTTGAAGCTTTTTAGTGGACTCTTTTTCTCCTTCTTACAACAGTTTTGCACTGGTCTGATTCTGTTAAAATAAAATGGAATTTGACTAATGTAAAACTGCAGCAGCACTCATATGATCCAGCACAGTCACTGGAAGTCATACAAAGGTACATACTCAAACAAGTCGCTTTTTATTAAGCAAGCAAATACACAGACACTTTGATTTAGTGTCCAAGAACATCTTCTCTTTTAATACTGGTTTCTGCACCTGTGGATGATGTAGCTTTTGCCAGAAAATGGTTTCTTTCATTGTGGACTTGGCGGAGGCCATCCTGTGCTAGAAGGTGGATATCGGGTGTACAATAGGAAAGGAGAAGATCTCAGAAATACATATTCCAAGGAGAAATAATCTAGACCAGAATTTATTTTGTATCTACCTTGTAATAGCTGGAAGGAGGAGATGACAGGGATAACACGATGCTAAGGCAGAAACTTCTTTCAGGTCTGTTACAGTCCTGTAGGTATGGGAGACAGGAGAAACAGCAGCCAAGTCATCAGCTGGCTCAGCTGGCGGTCAGGTCTACTGGCAGGCTCATCATGAAGGAGCTCGGTAAGGAACTTCTTTCAGAGGTCTGCTTTCATCAGAGATCTCCCACCTCCAGCAGAGGGGATTATCGAGATGCTGTATTTTAGTTGCTGTATGAAACAGAATAAAACTCGTTCCTGTGTTCTGCATTTACCATATTTCAGCTAGCAGGATATTTTAAGTGAGGATTTGAAAACATCCCTCCAACAGAGATTTATGTTCGAATGGCGTTGATACCCAAATGAAAAATACTACTGTGCAGCATGATGGCTGCAGTCTGCAGAATCCAGAATGAGTTCAAAGAGCTGATGCTGTAATTTTCTCTTTTCCTCTGGACGCTAACCAGGTTTACGTTTCCCTCACTGTTGGCGGACACTCTTTCCTGTTGTTCCTTTTTTTTTTTCTTTTATGCCCCATTAAGGTTTTCTTGCAATATTTACTGAAGCCAGGTTCCCACATGTTTGGATGCCTGCCAGGAGTTCAAAATTTCACTTAGCACCAAAAATTAATCTAGCTCTGATTCAGGGAAAACTTTTTATTGGGGAAAGTGATAGTTGGGTAAACTTTAAAAGGTAATGTTTATTAAACCATCTCCTTTTCAAAGGCTGTTCTTAAATTAAAAACAATGGATTATATGTAATCTGTTTTACTATCTGTATGGACCATTGCTTCAGTTAAAATTAAAAGGAAATGCTATTAAACCAAGCAGTATTCTAAGTCATTTTTATGTGACTTCCAGCTCTTAATAAAAACATAGCTGTTTGTGTAACTCAGTATAACGCTGGATAGCAATAAAATGTCTTCCTCATTAGAATCAATACCTATGAATAGCAAAGACCTGCAGCGTGCCATGGCCTTTCTCAACAGGCAGCCTCACTTGGTGGTGAGGAAAATTGCTATCGCCTTGTATGAAACCATTTTAGCATCACCCTGAGCTTAATAGAGCAGTCTTTCATTGCCTGTTAACAAGCTGAGCTATTGCCAGAGAGTGTTTAACTGACAAATGTTGTCAACACTCTTTCCTTGCAAAGACTTTTTTGGTGTGTTTAGTGTGTTAACATTAGTTGCAGTTATGTCAAAACATATGTTGATTATTTTGTTTAAGAAACTGATCAGTCCGTTAATTCAGGATATAGAAAAAGCTGTAAGTAACAATAGCTGAATTTCAACACACTTGTGGTAAGTTTTTATCGGGTAAGTTTGCAAGTAATTTCACCATGATTTCAGGTGGAGCAGATATGAAAGTTATGTATCCTGTTGTGTAGCCTGTCCTTTTCCTCAGTATTCAGTCATTGTTTCTATGCAAAATCCAAGACATTGCTGTTACAGTGAGAACCCACGTGTATCAGATGTGATGGAACGACTATTGTTTTACAACAGCAAGATGTGCTGACATTCTGTGGACATTTATAGTCATATATGTGCTTGCAGCACAAAATGATGCATAATGAAAACAGCATGCATAAAATACAATAAATGATGGTACACGATGTTTAAAAGTTTTGTGTAAGGTGAACTTTCAGGTGAAGAAATCCAAGGAAAGGGTCATTCCCTTGGTCTGTAGTCTGGGAAGGAAAGGTTGAAACCTAAATGTATAAACTCTCCACATTTGCTAACAGGAGAAAAATGAAAAATGAAGGCTTTTTTGGAACATACATCCATTTTATGATTTCAGCAGTCTAATCAGGGGAGTATAATAAAGATGCATTATTTGTGCTGCAGTGACTTTCAAATTACGCAAATGGTCAAGCTGGCTTCAACCATCTGCCCTTCCTTTTTTATAAAGCTATCATGGGCGGTTAGAGACAGGAAGAGGAAATAGGGCATGTTGAAGAAGGAGATAGCTGGTGTATGCTGCTGTAGACAGATTCTTTCCAGCTTTATATTATTGCATCCCCAAGTTTTCCATAATTTACGTCAGAACCCCGTTCATCCCTAATGGCATAAAGCTACAGTGCAGTGTCATATTTATCCAGTTGCCCACTTTGCTGAGTGCACTTCAAGCAGACCTGATGGATGATGCATATTATTTTTTGAATGTCAGAGTACTACCGGCTTATAAGTCTTATGGTCAGCATTTTACTTTTCAGTAGGCCTGATAAAGAGAAATCATAGTCTTTGTTTTATGCAGGAATTGTCCTCCTTTTATTCTCTTCTCCTTCCTGGTAGCCTGTAGCCTCACCAGATTTCCTAGATTAATTGTAACTGGAATGGATGTGACAAGGGGAAGGGAGGCAGAATGGTTAGTCTGAACCCTCTAATATCTTCTAGTTTTCAGGAAGTAATTGTCAAATTCATTCTGTCTCTAACTTGAGCTGGAATGAACAATGATTAGGCTCATTAGATAAAATCTTCTATTTTCATGCAGCGAGGAAGTGACCAAAAAAAACCTTGAAGTAAATTATGGCTCTTTCATTGAGAGATACTTTTCAGTTCCCCTTCCTAACGTAAGCTAAGTTATAGCCTTTCTGTGACATGTGGTTAATGTGCGGGAAAGAGTAATTTTTTAACGATAATTGTTTTTTCTTTACACTCTATGGAATGGCTGGAATACTGTAGTGATTAAAAAAAGAGGAAAAAGAACTGGTTATATACCGTTTTTATGCCAGCTGGGTGTTCAGATCCATATTTCTTACTGCTCTTCTCAAGATACCCAGACCTAGAAAGAAGGCTTCAGAGCAAGGGGGAAAAGCTAAAACAGAAAGAGATACAGAATCTCACAAAGAGAGGAATTGTCTTCCTTTCATACTTGAAAAATCGCACGGAGTCAAAAGGAGGACAGAGCACTGCTATACAGTCAGTCCCCTGAGAAACAGTTCTCCTCTATATCCCGAGGAAGGAAGATCGTGCATCGAAATCAGGCTCACGCGGCAGCAAGCCTCAATGCGAGCCCTGTGTTAGTTGAGACAAAGGGAAAAGGAAAGGAGGGAGCAATCAAATGGGAAAGATATAAGAAACTCCCATTTCATTTAAAACGCTTGTCGTTTGATAAGTCCCTGAAATCATGTTTAGAGACGACTCTGAAATTTCGTTCAGTATAAACACAGATAGCACAATAAGATGCGATTCTTTCACAAGTCTGATCTGCATTTTTCCCTTTGCATGTCTGTGAAATGCCAGTGAAGTACTGTGGTGGTTAAAGCAGCGGTGAAAACAGCACGCTCTCTTCCGAGAAGACTGGATTTAGCAGGGTGGTGTAAGAACAAGTGATAACACTGCAGGTCAGTTGCAGAAGACCGTGCACATCTGGAATGAGTAAATGCCTGACCGTATACAGCTTAGGAGATTTTGGCACGGTTGAACGTACAGCCCTCTGGATCGGGGGACCGAGTCTGTTCAGCCCTGTTCCTGCATAATAGGTGCATTGTTCATTAAAATCTTTGTTACATTGGGACCAAGGGTTTCCTGTTTCCCTGAGCTATGGGAAGACAGAACTGCATGCAAACATCAATGCTTTCTCCTAACTGTGACTGGTACCGTAGAAATACCTGCAGTTTTAGCTTGCTGCGCTCTCTGTGGCCCACGTCTGAGAAAAATTTGGGCACGCGTTTTGATTTCTAGTTCTTCCTCCTAGCTAGTGTTTGAAAAATCCTTTCCAAAATGACAAATGGATTTGGTTTCTGGAAATGAAATGCACTGTTGTTGATTTATTTATAAACTTTTACCTGAGATACTTCACTGTGAATATGTAAATGAAGTGGCCTAAACCAAAAGATCAAGAATAGGGTCTAGAGCTACATCAGACAGATAGAGTGTAAAAAGTTAGTTGGTAGTTTGCATACCACTCACTGCACTGGTATGCAGACCAGTGTTTTTTGGTGTCTACTCCTAGCAACTGTTTAAAAAAAGAATAATGCAGAAAACATTCAGCTACGTTCAGATACTTCACTAAATAAAGTTTGGAAGCAGATATCTTTTTCTTCGTAATCACATACTTCTGTACTTCTGTTTCAAAATATGTTCTGTTCCAAAATAGTCTGGTTTATCATAAGTTCTCAGTTGGACTTAAAATCATTTACACTTACCTTGAGCAGCTTTTAATTTTTGAATAATATTTTCAGTGCTAATCAGAAGAAGCATTTTCATAGATTACATTTGTTGTTGTAAAGGAAGAGCTGAAGAATGTTAGTATCAGTGAAGATATTTGCACGTTGGCAGTTTGTTTTCTAAATTTTTGTGAGGTTTTGTGACATTAAGTGACATTAAGTCTCTGAAACTTTTCTCACCTCCTTTTACTGCAGCAATGCATTAAAGCCTTTCCAGCACAGCAGGATTGTTTTTTTAGCGTTTGCATTGTGTTCATAAAAATATCATCAGATTTTACTATGAACTTTCTGAGATGTTGGCTGTAAAAGGAAAGGATCTGCTGGAATCTGAGGATGTCCCTAGCAAAAGAATAATGTTAGGTAGTTAGAATCCGGATCACCTTATTGTGATACCAAAAGTGTGAGGGAGGTGAATGAACATAGGAGCTCTGCCTTCTGCTCCTTGTTACAGGCTGCCATACTAATTCTTTAAGAAATCCTTGTTAGATAGGTTTTGGTTGCATGCAGGTGAAATTTCATCGTTCAAAAAACGAACCAAAAGCCTGTTGCAATTTAAAGTACTTTGTGGTCAGTCTGTGGTTTATGTTGTTTTATGCATTTCAGCTATAAGCAGGGTGGTTGGCTGAAGAAAGGGATACACGATCAGTACTATAGTTTGGAAGCAGATAACTGAAAACTGCAACATACATTTATTTCCCTGCCTCAGTCATTCAGTCTGTTTTGGAGCAATAATTTAACAGTGCAATTACAGGAAAATGTAAGCACAATTTAATGTTAACCAGGGCAATGCTGAGGTCTCTTGGGAAGGAAGAGGATTTATTTTGGAATGTGTTTGTGAAAATGTGACTTAATTAATATCTCGGTGCTATGTTTGGAATTTGGTTTCCTATTTTAACGCAGTTTCACAGGAGCTGTGATAGCTAAGAGTCTCTCAAAAGTGCTGATGTTCGGTTTTAGGATTTAAATCCAATTCTGAGGGAAGCTTTTACTGTGGGGAGTTCAATTAGGGCCTATAAAGTGTATGATGACACACCAAAAAGATGCAGTAGCTTTTTTAAATAAGTTTCTGCATTTTCAAATGCTTGACATTTTTTGAACCTTTATAAATCCAGCTTTTTTTTTAATTCTCTCTGAATCTTTTGTACTCAGTGCGACTCTAGCATATTTCTTTCTCTTCATTTGGAAATATTCAATGGAAACAGAAGCTATAATTCACGTAACTCATAGATAAATGTCCAGACATTGGAAAATGTTAGGAAAGAAGTTTACGGGCCAGTCTTGCACTGACATTTTGAATTTACTGCTGCTATGAAGCACACTGTCTTCTTTTTACAGTATATCTAGAAATGGGGTTGCATTGATGAGCAATGAGAAAACCTCTGCTCCTTTCCTGTTGATTTTTATGTAAGGATTGCGTTTCAGTGTTGTCTCAAAACCAGTAGTTTTTCATTCACAAGCAAATTTTTGCCTTACACGTACACTGCAGTTTAGCTGTAGTAGTAGAAATATAAGCTCTTGATATGAACATGATTTTGAGCAATACATGAAGTCCTTAGTGAAACTACGTGGCCACTGGGACTGTGCTCCTGAATTTGCTGCCTAAAAACACTCCAGAAATTCACATCTAGTATCTTCAAGGTTAGATATTTGAAGCATTTATAGTGTTGGGTGTTTGATGAGATATTGCAGTAGTAGTCTATAAGTGATCATTATTTAAGCAGTATTGACAGTCACTGGTAAGTTATTGGTTTGTTTTTGCTGTTTTTGCTATAAAACTTTGGTTTCTGCAGACTTCATAACACATAGGTAAAAAATTCTTCATAAAAATTCAGCTATTACCTAAGGAGCTGCTTGTAAAGATATGAAGTGAGGGTTAAATTGTGTCTCATTTATAAAATATGGAAAGGCAGCTTTTCTATGTTGCAAGATTCATCCATTTTTCTAGGGATTTGTAGAAATGAATTCACAGTAATATTAAATAGTTTGCTAAACATGCCAGCAAATACATAATCTTATTTCAAACACAAAAATAGGAAGTTCTTTAGCTTGCAGAACTGCTTAGTCCAAAGCCTATTAAACTCAAGGGGAAGTTTTTCTACTGACTCTTAACAAAAATGGACTTTGTCTTCACACCTTTTCAGCTTTCCTCCCAAGTTTTCTGCTTTCCAGGCACAGATTGCCCCATACCTACTTTAAATGCACTGTATTTGTCTGTATGCTTGTTTTACATGTTTGTGAACAGATGGATATACTACATAACAAAATATTCTCCGTGCCTTTGCTTTTGCATGTCACTCACCCTTCCGTCATTCATGAGATCTCCCCAAATTGCCCGTTTTCTGGTGTTTTCGCAGCAGATCGCGTATGTCCTGACAGATGTATTGCATCTGTGCTATACAGGTTGGTGTGTTGAATCCTTGCAATTCACTATGTTTCTTAAATGTAGATGATGTCAGGAGACTAAACCAGTCAGAACTACGAGATGTGCTCATTAAAGCTGTGATCTTAGAAATACAGTAAGCAGATCACTTTCCATCCGTCAGGAAAGAGATCTAAAACTCTTTGGGAATGCTTTGGATTCCCCAGTGCAAAGCTGAGTTTTACAGTCACTGAAACGCACGTCTTCATCCCTTGACCCTGTCATTACTAGCTCTGAAGCTTATCTAGGTATTTTTGAAGGAGAGAATGTTCTCTTACTCTTTGGATATTCTGGAAAATGTGCTGTGGAGATAGAGCGCTTGTTAGCATGTTGCAATACCCACTTATAAAGCTGCCAAACAGTCCTGGTTGAAAGATCTTGGCAGTCGCCCCTACCTCAAATCTGCTCAACTAAAAATGCAAAAAATACTTGTTACCGTGCTGTCTATATTGCATGTTGCAAATGTTTATAGAAGACTGATCAATAAGTGAAGGAAAAAAATGCTTTATTATCGTACATCAAGATTAAAACTGAAAGGTCTCCCTGTGACTGTATCCATTACCTAGAGGATTATATTTTCTACATGCCATTTACTTCAGGTTGCTTTTAGGAAGAACTGCTTCTTGGCAGCATTGTTAGCTTTTTCACTCGTCTCCTTGTTTGAGTATCTGTAGGGCTTTGGACACTTACTTATTCTCCTTCGGTTCTTTCTGCCCTATTGACTTCTGCCTTATATAGGATTTAGTCTTATAGTTGCTCTAACTGAAAGGAACAATTTATTAGGGAAGCAAATGTGACTTTAATGGTCAGGTATCGTCTCCTGGATTTGACAGTTTGCTCCTTGAGTGAATGAGGTGTAGATCTCCCCTTCAGTCTGGTGACTTGGTCTCTATCTACCAAACACCCACTTATGTTTTATATCAATCTGTGTATTAGGGATACACTTGACAAACATGAGCATGGAATAATGCATGTCTTGACTGTTACTAGACATAGTGTTAGCCAACCACTTTGAGAGGACAGTGGGTTCACAGTGATTGATCTGCACCGTATTTTTTCTAAATATACCACTTCTGTGTGCCATATACCAGTAATGGATCTAAAAGCTATGGGATTCATAACGCTGAGATGTACTGGGTCAGCACAACGTACTGAGCTTTCCATACTGCTTATGTGAATAACCAGAATTTGCTCTAAAAGTGCCACAATTGTTTAGACATGAAACACAACTATAGCTTCACTTAAGCAAAGTTTGAAAAATTCTCTGTGAGAAGACAGATAAGGTAGAATAATGCTAAATGACAGCACAAAATACAGTAATATTCACTTAAAAAGGTGGAATAGATTATAGCGTCTTTTGTTTCTGCTGTTCCTTCTTTATCCTCTCTGCTAGTGAAGTAAAATGGGGGAATCTGTGTCATTGTGCAGCTGTGTCTTTCCCATCCAGTGCCCACCTGCTCGGTGTTGTAGCTGAGTAAATTCTGCAACATGCTATTGTTTTTCCATGCTTTAATATATGGGAAATGCTGCATTCTAGCCATTAAGTCGTAACTTTCTAATTACTGAATTTACTGCTTATATTAGCAGAGTGGCCCTCAGATTAATATTCTTTTCAGTAGCGTGAAAGTTTTTGCAGTACAGAGTGATATTTTATATACTCTCTGACTCTGAAAGTGAAAAATACTTTTAAGTAACATTTTTGAGAGATGACCCTTACATTTATTAGGATTTTTTTTTTGAACTTTCCATCTGGTTCCTGTCTTTTAAAAAAATTTTGGTGGTCAAGAGACTCTAATTAATGTCCTTCTATACGATTCTGAATTTTTAAAACTAGCAGATGTTAACTGATACTTATGTCTGGTAGTAAGTCAAGAATATTACAGTGTACTTTTTATTAGAGAGATAGTTTTTGGAACAAAAGTCTACTTTAAACTAATAGGCATTTTCCTTTATGTAATAAATCTGTACCATAGAATCACATGATAATTACTCCATGTTCTATAATTATTCTATAATTAATATGAGTGTTAGACCCATTATTTCTCCAGTGTTCTTTGACTTTGGGATAATTTTCTTTCAACCAAAGAGGTTGAAAAAACCTTTATTCTATAGGGTGCTCTGTGCCTGGCAGTTACCATTTCTTTCCTGATATTCTGACCTTTCCCTGCCCAATACCACCTCTAACTTAATTAAAACACTTTCTGAAAACAAAAATCTGCATTGTATGATTCCAAACTTTTCCTCTCAAAGATTTACCTATTAAATGTTGAGATACTTGGAAGTACTATGAAACAAAACTGAAAGCACTCACAAGGGTAATCTCCTGTCTGTCCTAACCTAATACATTGATATGTGCATGATCCAGAAGATTAACGTGTTTCTTTCTTGATTATTCAGTAATGTTAACTGGAACTTGGATAACAGTTTTGTCTGTAACGCAGGAGTCAGTATGGAACCCAGAAAATTTTTTCCAGAGAAAAATGCATTATAGAGAGCCGATAACATTTGAAAGCAAATATTTATTTTCCAGCATCACTATAAATAATTATTTAGTAACTTCTTTGACCACAACTAGATTTTCAAAATGTAAATATTTTACCTTCTGTTTTGGGAAGGTTCTTCTTGTTTCTATCTCTCATTTTTTTTTCCACCTAGAGTTGTAATAACTGTGCTGAGGTAGATCTTATTTTCTTTTATTAACGTTCCATGCACAAGGCAGAATTTCTCTGGTACGTTCTGATGTAGCATAAGAATGTGGATTGGTGTAAGGAAGGCAGATTGCTTCAGAGATGTTGAATAGCACATACAGAAATGCATAATATAAGAATACAAAAAAGTAATAATTAATGTAAAGATTAAGAGTAGAGCACTGATAACTGGTCACACCAAGTTTTTAGATGAATGTGATGCTCTGATGCAACAGGGCTCAGTTGATAAAATAGATGTGAAAGCACAGTTCTGTAAAAATACCCCCCCCCCCACAAACTGGGCAGCATCATTTTCCAGATACCATAGTGACATAATTGTATTGCTAAAGAGTCAAGAGACCAAAGAATGTCTAAGAATGAAGTTCCAGTAACATTGAAAAGGAGCTGAATTGTCAGCAAGGTGGCTCAGGAAAGGTGAAGCTTTCCCAGCCATCTAGAGAATGGAAAAATCTTACAGGATCGTACAGAGGCATAGGAACTACATGTGCATACAGATTTTTTGAAGGAATATCTGTCCTATTTGAAAAGTTGGGTTATAAATGAAACTGCAGTTTTCTCAAGGAATGCTATCATGTACCTCTTCCTAAGTAGCAGATGTGAATTTAATTTGGACTTGTTGAGGACACTGTGGTTAGTATCTGTGGGGAATGCAGTCAAAGATCGTGTCTGACTACAAGTTTCAGAAGATACCCTTTGTCCTTTGCTATGCTCTTATAACCTAGGAAGCTGGAAAATGATTGAGCTACCTCAGAGCTACTTGGAAACATGATTGCTTCAAATTTATACATGAAAAGAGCAAAGGAGGAATAACACTTCTGGTGAGCTGAGGCAGAAAAGTTCTCAAAATTCTTAAACTTAGTTTGAATTCTCATGAATGCCATCAGCTGCCCAGGTTCTTAAACTGCATATTTTAGTAAGCCAGTCAATCTTATTGCAGCAGTGCTTTCCATATGTACTTTTCCCTTTATGCTCTAAGAAGTGGAGGAACAAAGTTGTACTTAAAGGAACACTATAAACGTTCTGATTGCCTGTAACAGGAGTGAAAGATTTTATGCTGTACACCGTTGCAGAGAGTTTTCCTAGGGACCTTTCCACTCCCTAGCATTTGAGGATTTTATGGATTGTTTATTAAAGCTAAAAAAATCGATTTCAGGACCACTTTGCCTCATTTGACTTCTGTCAAATTGAAGTATGTAGTTTAGTGAAAGGAACTTTTGAGGTATACGAGAAATGACTGTAAGTCATGTTCAGTGTTCATACTCTTTCCATCTCCAGTCTAAGGTGCATATAATTATTTTAATGTCTTCATTTATTATGGAGAAGAGAGTTCATTGAAACTGTTGCAAGTCATGCTGCATAATTCTGAAATACCAGGGGCTCCGTAAATGTGCTGCCTATATATGATTTTCAGACATTTTAAAGAGAAATCCTAAAAGCATACCTGTGAGCGAGAGCATTTCCCAAGAATCTCAAATCTTACATAATCTAATGAATCAAAAACTCACTTACTTCCTTACTGGAAACTATTACAGGTTTCATATGTTTGCTTCCATAATATTTATATCCCAAATCATGGACTAACAAACCCCAAGTAAAAAAACAATGGATGTCCTCACTTCTCCAAATTAGAACTTAATACACAACAGGAAGTAACAGATAGGTATACACAGAGTAGAAATATAAAAGAATCAGGAGAGCTTTTCAGCATGGAAGACAGTAGCACTTAAACTTTCTCATGTTTTTAAAGGCATCATAGTAAAGGAGAGTTTGAAGGTTTTGGAGGAGTGAGAATACATCTGGCTATTTATGCGGACCCCCTCACAAATAAGTGCAACAAGCTCAACAAGTAAAAAGGTTGAACATTTTGATGTGTGGAAAGCAGAACTTGGGATCATAACGTTAATGAACACTGAATGGAAGATGATAGACACAGTGAGAATATTACATGCAGGGTATGAGAATGAAGACAAATGGCTTGTATTGGCTGTGACAGCGATGATAAGGACAAAGAGTGACATGGTCAGTAAAATAGGATGGAAACATTTTCACCATAGAATTAGTCTGTGTGAATGAACAGGAGAAACTGCATTAATGAAGGATGGAGAAAAGGATGCTACAGCGAGGATAAGGACAAAGAGTGACATGGTCAGTAAAATAGGATGGAAACATTTTCACCATAGAATTAGTCTGTGTGAATGAACAGGAGAAACTGCATTAATGAAGGATGGAGAAAAGGATGCTGCAGCAACGAAGACACATGTTTGGAATCTGATGAGTATTTAGGCTATATATTTAGACATGAAAGGCTGTGTCTGTAAGAAGTTGCCCTGAAAGAATCTGTAAGGTGCAAACGTATCCTGAATATAAGGAACTAGAGTTGCCACTTGGGACAAGTCTCAGGTTTTGTATCTGAGAAGGATGATGGTATTATTCATAATCAAATAAAAAAGAAAGAGTAAAGAGTGCTCATGCCAGACATTAAAACTGAGAATTCTCTTTTAGCTGTTATGATCTTGAGCCAATAGTTAAGAACTTTTTGAAAAATACAGAAATTTAGAGGGTGAATGAGAACGATCTCCTGACATATTCATTCAAAGCAATATTAGAGAAGGAAGAAGGAAAAAAAGAGAGGTCTCAGAAGTGGAAAGATGAATGAGTTCAAGGAAAAACTCAGGTCAGGAGTATTTGAAAAATTTAGTAGGGTGAAGATAAAGTCTTCATTCTGCTTTTGTTTAAGAAAAAGCGTAGGGAACCCTTTGGGAAAGGGCTGAAGGAGAGGAACTCCAGACAAAGTATAATTAGGAAAACAAATGAACTCAGAGATAATGGTAGGAGAATATGTAAGACAGTGGGGGTCAGGGAATTTAAATGGTTGGCTCTGACTTGTTTCCATTGGATTTTTTATAAAATGGAAGTGACTGAGGCTTTGGACAGATACTCTCTGCCTAAAGAAATTACCATATCCATCTTTTGTTCCACTTCCATTTTAACTTTATAAAGACGGCTAGAAAATAGCTCATACAAGTCTTGGCTTTCGTTATACTAATCACATAGCTCCAGGGTCTAGAATACTATTAAAAATAGTAAGATTAAAAAAAATATATTGATGCACAGTAAGACTATGAGAGAGATTGTGCTAGATCAGGCAAAAGGGATATCTAGTAGCACTGTATCTAAGAGTCACCGCTATCAGATGCTGGAGCATGTAAGATCAAGGAAAACTTACAAGGATACCCGAGACTACTTGCCGTGATTCCAGCAGGTTATAACCCTTGAGTCTCTTTATTTAATAGTTCTTTATTTAATTTTCTTGTGATTTAGGCACACTGGATTTGACGTTACACTAAAGTTGATGATGGGATGTACCGTGACATAATCCTTTCAGTTGTTTAAAGATTCCTACAGGTAGAACAGCCTGTAATCCTACCCTACCCCTGTTGTGACATACTTGCAAGAGCTTTCTCTTACAGATGCTAGACTCAGTCCATTTTCTTTGCATGGTTTGTTTGTGTTGAGTACTGTTTTGTAGTTACTACAATTTGCCAGGGATGAAAAGGGCAGGAAGGATAACAAGAGTTCAAGGGGTGACAAAAGAGTAAAACTTTTGTTATATCTTTGTTTTGTGAGAGGTGAGAAAAAAAGGGATGTTTCTTTTTGGAGAAGACTCATCACATGTTCAATTTTTTGCAGCTTTATAGCTTTGAACTTTAATAACTGTGTGGTTTCACAGCTGAATACCTTTCAGGTTTCAAGGAGTTGATCTGAGAATCAATGTGTTAGAATGTCAGACTTTTAAACCTGTTTCCCAAATCTCAGGTCTTAGAATGATTTCATGAATGAAACTCTTAACCTGTTGCATGATATTTTTGGAGGCAAATCACATTGACATTTTCTGAGGTAAATCACTTTGCTCCAGTCTTGAAATGCTATGTTTATGTTTTGTTTTGTTTTGTTTTAATTGATGGTATTTTCAATGTATAATTGTAGCTTTGTTTTAGCCAGTGGTTTTGTTTTCGAAAAGTCCGTTAAAACTTAACCTATAGCATTTACTAGGAGTGATGTTGCAGGTGTTCTTTGTTATTTTACTTAAAGCAAAGCCATTTTTTTTCTTTAATCAACAGACTTTCCAAGGATTGGCGTTCTACTGTGTAATGTGTCTAATGTGCCTTCTACTCGCATGGCTCCTGAGCATCACGCAACAACAAATCCTTTCCTCTTTCTTATTTTGGTGCAGCTCACCTTTTTATGACAGCAAATCCAATGTAGTTCATTGAAAGTATTGTGTGGTAAAGTCTAGGACAGGTGGATAGTAATCTCTGCTTCTGGAAGTATCGGTATCCCAAAGCTGGGATTTACTGACAGGCTCAGTTAGTATCTTCAGCATTGCTTAACATCTTCAGCATTTTGTCAGTGAAAATTGCAGTGGGCTAAACTAAAAAAATGTAACTCCATAATATGCCTAATCCCTTTTGAGCAAAATGTGACACAGAAACAGCATTAATCTATGTCATCAGTAGCAGATATGCATGTGTTTGGGTGAAGTTCAGACATTCATTTTGATACTGATAAACTTATTCGCATTGATAACAACTTATTTTTGAAGCCATGTGCTTATAACTTTGACTTTGATAGCTAATATAGTCAGAAGAAGGTGAGGGTTTTTTGTTTGTTTTTCCTGACTCCTTGAAATAAAAATTCAGCCATGGAATAAAAGGGCTGACTTTACATTTGGGTTGTATCCTCATCTACATGATTTGGCCCAAGGTAGCTGATGCCGAGGAATTCTGTGTTGCACAATCTGGTTGAATCCGGTTGAAAAATACACTTCTCAACTTGTCAAGGCCCCAAATGCCAGATGTAATGTGAAAAAGAGAACCAGAGTGAAAATCCTAAGATGCTCTGGGAGTGCTTCTTTTCTTAAAAAGCCTCTTTCTGTAACTTCAGTTTAAGATTCTTTATTCCTGATACAAATAATGCTTAACAATAAAAGTAAGGAGAAAGCAAATATACTGGGCATGCAGATAGCATAGGGACTAAGTACCATAGGGACTAAATATTACTATGGCTAACATGACCTCCTTAAATGAGTGTGAAAAATGGGACTGCCAAATCCTGCACTCAGCAGAATGCATAATATGTTATGTAGCTGGAAAAATGCATTTTCAATAGCGGAAGCAAAAATTGCTGCAATAATTTAATGTAATAGTCATTGCAAAATAATTCTTGAAGCTGTCACAAAGAAAGGAAGGATAGTTTCTAACATGTGCGTAAGTTATTTGAAGTACCTTTAGTAAGTGATTGTGTTTACAAGAAAAATGTAGTTTGGGCTTATATATCTTAAGATTATTCTTTGGTAATATTGAATATTGTCTTATTTTCCTGATACTCAGCATGTTTTAGGACTTTTTAATGTAAATTGACAGATAATATCTCAAATTATGGTGTGCAAGATGATAATATTTGGTTGTATTTTGTTTACAGAAAACGTTAGATGTATAAATAACTTTGCTATGAACACCATGGCAGATAGAGACAGTTTATGATGTGTTATTTTTCTCTTTAATTTGAGCTATATAAAACACTTCAATTGTTTTACTCTACTATTTACAGAATCTGTAAAACTACTCATTGAATTCATTTAAATCCTGAAATCATTCGGAAGCTCCTTAGATGCATCAAAGAACCTGCCAAAGCCAGTGAAGAGACTTACCACACACACAAGTTGTTTCTTCAAAACAGGCAGCTTTCCAGTTTGGTGAAGGTGATCTGAAATTCTAATTCTGCTTTCATGTTTGCTTACAATATTTTATAGCTTGTGGAGACTGAAATGGTAAACTAGAAGAGCCTACTAAGGCCCTGGCTCATGGCTGCAGACATTTTTGCAAGGATGGTTACTGCTTTCCAAAACAGGATGACTAAAAAAGATGTTTATCCTCTCCTTAGCTGCCGTACCTAACAGCCTCCTTTATTAATGTAAACTGCTGCTATTTTCAGTTTACAAACTGAACAGTAGTGGTTTATGGAGAGGGAGATTCCCCATTCAGCTGTTCCTGATGTACCTTCCACCAAAGAGAGAAGCATATAGCAAGGATGGTCACCGCTTCAGGCATTTCAGCAAATTCCACCAGCAAGCCTGAATCTTCACTGCCTAAAAGACTTATTATGATTTTGAAGTAGGCTGAATTGTCAGCCCGTGGCTACCCCAGTGATCTATGTTGGGGATCATTCTGCGGCACCAAGGCCGCTGGTATAGGAAGACCGAGTCAACAGCATCATAGCCCATCTCCAAAACGCGCCGATGTCGCAGGCGCACCCTGGGAAAGTGTTTGGAAGAGCACATTAGGCACAGAGGGAAACCATGACGGGCAGCGCCTTAATGCTTTCACAGTACAGACAGTCAAATTAGCAAGTATTTGGTAATTTCAGAACCTTAGTCTGAGCTTCTTTCTAATAGTTACTGGTGGTGATTTCTAAAATTTAGCTTTGATTTCAGGATGGCGTGACTATAGCAGTAGGATGCAGACTTAAGCCTAATTTTGTTAATTGATTTCAACAGTAAAACTACATTGACCTCAGACCCAGCAATGCTGCCTGTGCAGAAGAGGTGCACCCTGTCACCTGCTGTATACCTTAGAGCCCTATATCTTGGGCCCTAAGAGCTGGCTTTAAGAGTTGGGAGGCTGGTAAAAGTGGAAATCTTATTGTCCTATCACATTTTTCAGTAACCAGGCCAGATTACTTTACCATTTTTTTCAGTAACACCTTTAGGGAAAAAATACTTATTTAAAAACAGATTTGCAGAAACTATTCAAGGTGAAAAAAACAACAACAACAAAGAAACGAAGCACTTTACTGCAGTTATGCTGACCAATAAGTCTGTTTTCAGTTATTTTAGTGTCCTAGCAGGCTGGCGAAATACACTCTGATTCTGCCCAGAGTCCCTGGCTTGGCAGGGTTTTTAGAGATGCATTCTCTCTGTTTCAGTTGCTATAGATTGTCTTGGAGCTGCTCAAAATGGGTGCTGCAGTGACTTGGTCTGTCTCTAGCCCTAGGTAAGAGCGCTTCCTTCCTTCCTCTTTGCTTGTCCCTTGTTTCCTGTGAGTGGCAAGGGGCACTGTTGGTGACTAAGTCATTTTCTTCTCTCTTTTTTAATGTTCCCTGGTAGATATTTTTACATATACATATATACATACATATATATACACACACACACATGCGTACACACACACACACACACACACACACACACACACACACATGCATACATATATAGATATTTTACACACAAATGTAAATACATACATGAGACTGTATATTTATATAAATATATGTAAACATAAAACACACACCCACATATAAAAGCAGTGTGTGTGTGTGTGTGTGTGTGTGTGTGTGTGTGTGTGTGTGTATTTATATACATGTATATATATAAAACAATAAATAGATATTGAAAAATCCTGGCTTCAGGCTTCTTTCTCCTGCAGTGATCTTCTAAAGATAACATAGATAAAGTTTGTTTTGCCACATCATGAGGAATATTTGACATTCAGACTAATTGTGTTGGCTTACTGCGTCGTGTTTAGCCTATACACAGCAGTCTGGGCACAGGGAAGGAAGCAGTGGGGTGTATAGTAAAAAGACACCTTTATCCACCCTTATTTACTATTAGTTAATTCTTTCAGGGGACACTCCAGGGACGAGAGCAATCAGTGAGAGTGGGTGAAGACTGTGCTCATTATAAACTGAGGTATAGGACTGCATGGAATCTCCTTTAGTGCCATATATTCAGAATACTATAATTAAAAGTTTTAGGGCTTGAAGAGTTATTCTCCTTCTTCTGGAATTCTTAGAAGACACCTCAAATTCTTGCTCTTAAGTAAAAGTATTTAATATAAATCTTTTAGCATTCATCCCACCATAATCGTGGATATCTTAAGTAGTATTCTATTTCTTTCAGTTCATTAATGCATTTTAACTTCTGAAGTACAACAAAATCTTCAAAGTGGTGAATGTAGTTACTTCTGTAAATTTGCTGAAAAGTATAAAACCGTATTACTGAAGAATCACAGAAGTGTTGGAAATTACTTATATTTCTGGCTGCATCGTGAAATGGAAGATTTGCTCTGAGAAAATTGTCCGTGTTCTTATTGTTTCTATTTGAAATTATAAGGTGTAGTTTAAATATATAGACATACTGAGGATGAAGCATTTCCAGCACTGAGAAACTTTAAACAGGGATCTGCAAGAAGCGAGAATTCCATTAGGGCTGTCGTTGTAAAAGCCATCAAGTACTAATAAGGAAAATGATCTAAAAAAATGAAGAAGTGTAGGCATGAAGCAGGAGAAGAAGCTTTGAAATTTTCTTGTGATGTAACTTTGTTGAATTCTAACTGCCATTAATAAAACTGAGCAGTTATTCCATTTCTACATATTTGTGAGCTGGTAGGTAGCATGTTTTTCCCCAGAGCCAGGCAAGAATAGCTAAAATTTTGAAAAGCATTTTCTGCATATTCTCTTACTTGATTGTTAGGTTTATTTATTTTTTTCTGGACCAGTATCTTTAAGCTGAAAAAATCAGAACTCAAATTGAAAAGTAAAATAATTCTGCACTGGAAAGTCTTAGGATTTATGTGATCTAATAAAAAAAATAAAAAGGGGAACTTATTTTATTCCACTCTGGCTATGCTGAAATAAATACCCACTGTTATTTTGCCTGTATATATTCAGCTTTTATGAATGTTAAAAGAAAAAATGATTTTTCTTGGCAGTGTGATAAAGTTTAGTTCAGTGGTACGAGGTGCAATTTAGAAATGGGAAGTATTGGTGTGAAAGCATTGACATCAGAGTCAAGGGTAATCAGATTTCTAACATGGCTTCAAAACATTATAGTACCTACAGTTTATTTTCTTGTGTGTGGTGCTGTTGAGATGACTTTAGGGACATTGTTAGAAATGTGCTTATATTTTATTTCTAGTCATGCTGTTTTCTTTCCTGACATGTTCAACACGATCTTAAAAACACTGTAAAGATACATGTGTGGTTATAGTACATTTAATACTATTGTTGTGTATACACTGCGAAGCAGATGGTATTTTCAGTAAGTTATTCATGAAAGATATGCTTTGCATCACCACTTGAAAGAATTAAGTATCTTGTTTGCTAGTCAGATCCTGTTAAAATCTTTTTTCACCCTTTTGTTATTGGTATAAGTGTCCAGTGGGATAAAATTAATCCCCTCAACCATATGTGTTATACAGCATAGATATCATAATTTTTTTTTTTACTTTTTCAAAGTAACTTTAATGAACTGATTTATTCTTTATATAATCATGATTTTGTGAGCATATGGTAGTTTAAGTCCTACCACTTTCCAGTTTGCCTAGTTTTAAAATTAATGTCATCCTTCTAATCATCAAAAATCTGATTGTAATTCCAAGAGATATTTTGCAATGCTTTATTCCCTAGCAGTGTTTTAGAAGAATTAGTATAAATTAATTTCACATCTTCTAAGCATTTTATGCAAGTGAACGATATGAGAAAGCGAACTTTATTGCTAACCTTGGTATGTGGCTTTCAGCAGAAACAGCAATGATCTCTTTCATGTGGCTGTAACAAGGCTATTTGAGAAAGCAGCACTAACTGGGAGGTTTAACTAAATATGAGCTTATTTCTGTACTCTAAAGAAACTCTTACAAGACTTTAGTCAGTACCTTCGTCAAGTTGTCCTTTGTAGTAAGTCGATTATGTTCCTTCCCACTATATGAATGAACCTGGAGTCCAGAGACAGTTGCTCCCATGAGTTGTATTAGCCTAAAGACCTCTGCCAAAAGTGGATCCTAACCTGCAGGATCTACTGCCTGCAGCGGTAGTCTCACATAGTCATTATCGTTATCAAACAAAAACGACGTACGCCTTCCAGCTGTTTTATTTGGAATGACAGGTTTGAAGCTCAGTGCCATCCTCCCTAATTAGGAGGCCTTGAAGTTCTCAGCCTAGAGGTTTTTCAGGCAAGAGGTTGCTCTGGCACAAACGTATTTCATCTCCAGTACAAGCGTGCTTTAGTTGTCTGACTGCAGATACTTATTATAGAGACATACGCCTTTAGCTTTGGGCAAACACCGTGAGTAACATTTGTATTCAAGACAATAGGCACTCATCAGTGAAAATTTCTGTCTACTATGCAAGGTGCATCTTTTGATCTTTTAGAAAGAGCTGGAAAATTGGATGGTATTTGCAAAAGTCTTTCAGCTGAGAAATGTCAATAAAGTAATCGTGTTGAGACCACTACATACAATTGACTTCTTGGAGGGGCCACAGGGATGGTTGCAGGTGCAGGAATGAATTGTGTGTATCTGTTGATTACATAGAGTGAAGCTCAGAGATGAGAAATTGTATGCAGGCTCAACATATTTGGGCTGTATCACAGGATCTCTTTTGATGTGGCAAATAGCAGTGGAAAAATAGGAATGCAATTTTTCACGCTTTTTATGTATTGTCTGTGTAAATGCTTTGTAAATGCTTTGCCTTCAGCACACTACTAAATACATAAAGGCAACAATGAAGTGTGATTGCACTGTTACACTTGGTGCATGTTAAAAATGGGAATAAATGCATAGCATAATTTCTTAGTGAAACTCTCCCGCAGTCTGTCTGCCTATACACACCTGTTCTTTGCAGATTTTTGCAACTCTGCAGTGTTTAATGTGTCTTCCTGCAGGTCACTCCTCTTCATCCACATTACTTTCATAAATAGATTTAAAATGGTTATCATTCATCTAATGCATGTGTTTGTTGTTAATCCATTACCTTAAAAAGGTTAATGTTACTTCTTTCTTAAATAAATCTGGAAAAAGCAATCTAACGAATATACATGTCTCCTTTCCTCCTTGGACATTGCTGTTTTGAATGCAACTTTCTTCAAAGGTTATGCTTTTAATAAATCTTATAAAAATGTCAGGATATTTATAAAGTACAAAGGCAAATTCTGTAGTTGGTGCAACACTGCAATATTGTCAGGATAAGCTGATAGTTCGTTAAAAGGCTGATTTTAATATAGGATGGAAGTAATGAAAAAGTGGAAATGAGAAGATAATCCAAGTGGAAATACAGGGGAAGGAAAAAAATTAAGGTAACATGTACTATTGGTGCCTCCCTGCTCGGAGAAGATGATATGTATCATATCATACTATCATATGTAAGAAGGAGAAAACAGTGGATTGGGGTGTCCGCTGCTGATTTGCCAAATACAGGCCTTTCTGATGTCAGATTAAGATCTTTGATTTTACTTACTGATGTGTGTCATCTTTGCTGCTCCTGGAGTGGCAAGCAGCAAGGAGGAATTTAACAAGTTTTACTTGAGCTGTGGAGGGCACTTCAGAATAATCTGTCTATCATCTTCTCTGTTTGCATGCTCATACCTTCACATAGTTTTCAGTAAAGCATTTCTCAGTGAAGGTTCCTCATTCAGTGACACAGAGGAGAGAAGCTGATGATGCTACAAAAGCTGCTGAAGATATTATATACCTAAAGATGGTACTTTTTTTTTTTTTGGCAGTACAGGAGGTCTTTTTGGCTGTAGGACATACCCATTGGCTCTCTGAAGTTTTCTCATGTGAGTTCAGGAACAGAAATATTTCATATCTTTATTTTGGTTTTTGTAAATATTAGGCAAAGATGATAAGCTTACAGAATAGGTAAAATCAGAAATGGATAGTGTTTTAAGGTATTTGGAGACTGCAAAGCATGAGACGTAAGAATATGTGAATGGCCCTACCAGACCAGACCAAAGATCCAGCCAATACGTATCTTGACTAAAACAAACAAATAGGAAGCTATTAATAGCCTAGGGAAGAGTCCAAGCTGTAAAGTAACATTCACCACAAATTTTCCCTGGATTTCCTGAGGCAGAACAGTGTTTGTATTTAACAATTCTCAGCAGTTTTTTTCTGTGAATTTCTCCAGTCAGTTTTGGAACCTTTAAAAAGTTTGCAAGGAGTTCCATAGCTTAATTTCATGTTATGTGAGACACGTTACATCTGCCCATCTGCCTTTTTTTTTTTTTTTTGGTAGTATTATCAACTTGTTCATTTACTTAGTGTATCACAAAAGCGAATGAGAAATCTATATGCACCTCTCCATACTGAGGATTTAATAGACCTCTATTTTATCTCCTCTATCTCTCACCCACGTTGAAGCATCCTTAACTGCTTGGTAGTTCCATGTACAGAAAACCTATAAAGAAACCTAATATCTTAAGTGCAGTTTAATAATCCGTAAATGCAAAAATACATATTTTAAGCATCTAAATAGGGAAAGGTCTCTCTGGATTTCTAGAGTTCTCCTAAGCATAAGCTGATTATGCTTATTTGAAGTTTACTCAATGATTGACTTCTTTGCTCATTTAGGAAGTGTATATATCTTTGAGTATATTTTCTATAATTCTTATTAGGAATGTAATTTTGATAATGCAAAAAAGCAAATCTAGATGATTCAAATGTGAACTTTGCGGTAACTCAAAATTCCATAAAAGCAGAGTCCATTAGCTATGCCCTTTGACATGCACAAATCTAAATATGGCAGAACCATTTTACAGATGTTGAATTTTTTTAACTGACATAGTATGCTATTAACAATGAAACTTCCAAACTTGATGTTAGTGACTAAGATGTTTATTGCTTAATTTAATTGTTCAAATTATATGCACTGTTTCACCAGTGTGAAGGAGAACATTGGCGTTTCAGTGAAGTTAAACTCAGTTTGTAAAAATTACCAGAAGATGATGGTTTTGTTTTATTCTTCTACTTAAGACCCCCAGCTTAGTGTTCACACCACCTCTCACAGGCACATTCTCAGCTTTTGGAAACTTTTATCTGAGGTTTTGTGAAAATGTAGGTGGAAATCGACTATGAGACTACTAGGACTGAAAAAATGGACATTATTGCCTTTTAAGTGGTTTTTTTTTTTCACAAGAGAGTGCAAAGCAGGATTAGATAGATTACATTTCTTGACAGATAACCATACAGGATTTGTCCTTTCCCAACTCCTAACTTTTGTGTTGAATCTTCTAAAATAAACATTAGTTAATTCTCAGTTGGCAATTTTGATCTGGATTTCAAATAAGTTGTTGCCAACTCTTTGTATATATAATCTTACAATTCTACGGATTCTGTGGAAACCCAGTTTGTGGGAAGGTAAGAAATACAGTTAGCCATTCTGCAGTTGCTGTCTTGCTATGATTCCTTAGAAAAACACATTGTTCTTGGGTGAGCAGCGGAAGAAATAGCACTTCCCCAGCTGTTTGAAGAGCTTAGTCAGGACCACACCTTGTTTCGATGGGGCTTCTCTAATGCTGAGCAAGCATTGCACGGATGACTATGGACAGACCATTTATTGAAAATAATTAATTGCAAATAATTAATTGTGAAGGTGGCTCGGAGCTCAATCAGTCACCTGCTTTTTTAAGCCTATCTGTTCTCTCAAGCCAGTCCGTCAACTCACTTTTGACTTATGTTTCGTGGTTCTTGCCACACAAGAATAAAAGGTGAAGTATCTCAGCCTGAAGGAATGCCTGAAGGGAACGAGCATCCACTCTCCTCTTCTTCCAGAATCTATGATCTCCTGCATACTTTTACCTAACACCTGCAACTAAATCATCCCTCCATCCTCACTCTGAATATTCTGCCTTCCTGTACTGGCTAATGTGACAGTGTTTCTACTGTCAGAGCCTGTAAAAAGTCATCAGCATCCCCTCAAAATTGACAACATCCCCCCAGAATTCCTGTTTTAAGACCCTGCAGTGTAAGAAAATTTCTGGATACCTGAGTATTTTCAACTTGCATTATTGGAGATCTGTCTTCAGGTTCAAGGGATTAATTAGGTAAGGGCCTGCTGTTCTTTCTGCTAAATTATGGGAGTTTTTTCATTTATGATAGGCCTGGTCCTAATGGATATAGAAAACCCTAAGTATGAGAAACAGCAGTGAAGTCCTTTACTAGTAAATTATGTTACTAACAGAATACCTCTTGTTTTGTCTTTTTTAAAAGAAAATTTGAATAAAAAAACTCACAGCAGATGAAAGCAATCTTTATTTTAATTGTACTGAATTTGATAAAACACTTCAAATCTACTTTACATGCAGAAAAATAAACGATTTGTGAATAGTATGATGATTACTTAGATACCGTTTTAGGTTTTGATTATTTGGAACAGGAAGTAGTGTTTGATTATGTAAGTCATGTGACAACATTGTACAATAATTGTTAACTAATTGAGTAGAGGGCAAACACCTTTCTGAATCTTTTGAGTCATGATAGTTATGCTAGTTAAATGGTCAAATGACGCTATTTCTTTTTGCCAGCTGGAAAGAGCTTGCATGTATGATTGCTCACATGCATACTGGTAAAATATATTTCCCTTTAATTTTTATTGATGTAAAAATAATCAAGATAATATTTATGAAAAATAAATGTAGAATACTAATGTTAATTCATTAAGAATTTTGAGTAGGAAGTTTCTGACTTACTAGTATGAGGAAAAATGGTTAAAAGTGGAATTTTAATGGAGGCAGTGATGATATTCTGCTGAGTTACCGGTGACTATGTACAGGGGAGCATATAGCCATTCAGAGTCACAATCTGAAGACCTAACAGCATCTCCCTCTTACTCTACATCCCTCAGTGAGAGCTGAAAATGACACAGTTCTTGGGTCAATCACAAGCCTATCTAATTTGCTTTCATAAATTTAAAATTGCCCAAAAGAGCCCTGGAACAGTTCAGACTTCTGTGTCCCCATGTTTTAGTTGTGATATTTCCGGCATCAGACAAAACTTCATTTTGAATCATCTGCCTAGATTGACAGCTTGACATGTAAAATGAAATGTTGTCCTATCAAAATAAATATTTTAAAATATATCATCCAGTTTGCTAATGCCATTATTTTAAAATTAAATTATAGGGACAGTACTGTTTCAGAGGGCTCTTTTTTGCTTTGACTTTTATTAGCCCAGATAGATTGGCACTTAGATTGCCATTATTAGGCTTGAGTAAAGTCAACAGATGTTTTTCTCCCACCTTTACCCTTCCTCCAATAAAAAAATTCAGTTTGAGGAAATGTTGCACTTTATTTTGTCTTTATCTGCCAGTCTTCCAGGAATGCACAAAATATCAAAGTAACTCCTTTAAAATTTTTGAGGTGATGGTACACTTTAGAATATACTCTTCCAAACAATTATCTCCCTACTGAAATTTGAACTTTTTTATTTATGATTTTGTTAAACCCTCAGAATTTCCATTTCATCAAGAATGTTACATAAAGTGTCAGTTCTTCAAATGGTAGACTGCTGACAAGGAGTCAGGTGGAATATCTGGTATCTCAAAAAATATTCTGCAAGCCTTCTACGCTTCTGGGAGCAGTAGCTCCCATTTACTACACTGAACTTCAGAAGCAGTTAGCTAGTAGAATGCCACAGCTAAACTATCCTCAAAAATAAATACTGGATACATGCATGCCTTGCTATCAACAATTTTGCTTGACACAGTAACTTTTTGTTTTTATCTGAGGAAAACTTAAATTTAACATAACCTGAAAAGTTGACCTCTTCCTAATTGGCAGATATGCTTGGCAAATGCAATAGCTTGTATATGAAAGAAAGGACACCAGGCGTGTAAATGAATATGTATATAAATTGATAAGAACCACCAAACATTTGCTAGGATTAAGAGTCTGTCTGTGATCTATTTAAACAATTAACTGTATCTCTCAAGTTTTGCAAAGGCCTTTAAAAATTTTTCCGTTTTATTTTGTTTTGTGTGGGCAGTCTTTTTGTTTTCAAGAGATGTTTCTAGTCTTGTTGCTGTGTCGCTAATTGGTTTTCTTGCTGAAATAGCATGATCTAAAAGTAAAGCGTTCTGTACTTGAAACAAGGACCTCTCACATGCGGCTTGCTTTTGTTGGGGACTCTACTTTCTTATATTTTCTTTAAACCTGTATATACTCTATACTCTATGGCTATACTCTAATGGAAAAAAGCATTTGAGTTAGTGTAAAATATATCCACTCGTGTATAGTGCTTTTTCCATGATGGATTTTTGCATATTGTTTCCTGCCCCTCACCCCTGCTTCACGGTCTTTGATCCTGCACTAAGGCTGGTGGTCTCACATGTGCATGCCTCCCTACAGTGCTTTCACTTCTCCTCCACTTCTGTCTCCACCAATCTGTTTGCAGGGGCCTTCTCGGGCCTTCTCTGCTCACATACAGGCATCTCTGTAAAACAGGAGCATGCCTCCTGAGTTCAGCTTTCCCCAATAAAGATTCCCAAGTCTCCTGCTTCCAGAGCAAGTGGAAGTCTCCTCATTCCCACCTCCCTAGCGACAGTAGGGGGAAGCAAGGTATTCAGGGACTAAGGAAAACACATGCCTGGACCCAGAGAGAGTGGGCATAGGGTATGTCGTTGGTCATAAAGTGAGCGCTGGCAGGGAAAGGTTGAGAACCACTGCTGCTGGTCAGTGCTCATCACTGGTGCTGTGAAAAGAGGTTCACTCTCTCTCCCAGTATTTCCCTTAGCCTTTGATGTCTGTTTTTAAACACAGAACCTGATCGTGAGGATTCAGGCCATTGATGCTTGGAAATTTTGGAGTTGTTATAAGGCAAACAATTACATTTCATTAATAAGCACGGCCAATGAGTGAACGGTTGTCCATAGTGAAAAGAGATTTTATGTGTCTGAGCTTGAGTAAAATTTCTTGCGAACAGAGAAATAACCTGGAGTTTTTTGAACTTTAGGGGAGTAAAGTTTTAAGTTCTCATTTTCTGTAATGTGACAATGCATACTTTTTAAAACTGTAATACTATTAAGCATTAATGGTCGTTCTTTAAAATTTGAATGTTTCTCACATCAGAAATCATTCTTTCCTTTTTAAGTAACAAAATGTTACAAGCCAGGATGCTTGTATTTTGTAGAATTTGCAAAAATTTGTAGAGAAAACCAATGAGAAAAGAGTCTTGACAGGAAACTGTGAATCTGCGACCCTTAGAGTATTTTTTGACCTGCCCTTAATGGTGATTGAGCTTTCATATATAAGCACTTAGTACTTAATATGACCCACAAGTTCAATAAATGAAAACTCTGTCCAAATTTTATATGTCTACTAAATTAGATTTCTAGCATACCCGCCAATGTTGTTTACAAGAATGGACGCATCGGCATTGCTGTTTTAGTTTAATCAGGGTTGTGGTGTTAAAGCCGATCCTAGTCATTCTTACTTACCACTCATTGGCTCCACACTGCAAGCAGTCTTGGAGCACATAAACTAGATTCACTTTTGGACAAAGGTAAACTGTAGTACATACTTCAAAAGAGTACCTAATGCACTCCACTCCAGCTGCCAATAGGTGTTCTTTCTATGTGCCCAGAGTATTACTAGTCTTAATTAAACTGCCTTGAAATTAATATAGTGTGGGTGTTGCTCCTCAACTACAGCTGTTTTGCCCAACAGATCTGCTGCTGTTGGTCTATGCTACCTGCAAAGGTAATCAATCATAGACAGGGAGTGCTCTGGTCATCAGCTGCAATAGCTCCTGGCTCTGTTCTGGGCCATTCATTTATGTGGGAGAGATGACTCCAGCTCCCTCATCTCACACTGATCAGATGCAGAAAAGTTCAAGTCCTAATAATAGGCTAGCTTTCTCCAGTCTTGAAAGGGGGCCCTGAGGTCGATCCCAGAAAGATGATGGTCAGTGCCAGTGGCAGGTTTTAAACCATCATTTTCTCCTCGCCATCTCAGTCTCAACAAAACCTCATCACTCAGCAGTTCGGAAAGTCTGTTTGTCTACGGGTGCTCTAAAACAATGGTCGTTACCAGCACCCACCCACCCACCCACACAGACAGGACAACTTCTGGCCGTCTTCTCCAACGAAGTAGGGTAAGGCTTTTTGAATCTGATCTGAATCACAGGTGCTGATCGATTTCTGAGTGCGTATCAGGAGAGGGCTGGTGGGATCTCAGCTGGAAGTGGGCTGCTGTCAATGCAGCCATAGGGATAACAGAACCTTCACCACCCTTTTTCTGGAGGTGGAGGGGGTGGGAACATCCTCAGATGTGTCTTTGAGCTTGTACTTTGCACTTGAGGACCCTTGGTGCACGTGCTGGCTGTCCGAGTCTGTGCGGGCTGCACAATGTTCCTCGCTATCACTAGGGCTATCTAGTGGCAAACATCTGCCCAGACTTAGGCTGCAAGAAAAGCTGCCGATTTCCTGTTGCCAGACCATTTTGACTATTTCCAAGGGAACATGCAACTCTAAACTATAGGGCCAGGAAGAAATGTTGTGCACCAAGGAGCAGCACAGCTAGGTCTTTGCAAGGCTGTGCAGGGGGTTGCTATGCTTGGCAGCAGCTTGCTTCCGCAGCTGGGGAAACCCCTGCTTTAGGAGTCCCTATTGCAATACTCTTCTTGATCCTAGAGCAGTACTTGAGTGTCCTACAGCTCTTAAAAGCTTTAAAATCTGCAAGATTTTAAGTTTGGTGTGCCTGGGAACTCTTTCCCTTTCAAAGTTGATTCAACAAAAGCAAAAAAAAAAAGGGGGGTTATTTGAATGGCTCCTCCTTTTCTATCGCTGTTTCCCACTTTCATCCGTTGAGAAGGGGTGACCAGGGCCTGCCTTACTTTTCTTTTTTAGACACGATTTCCCTTAAAGAATGGCACTTTTTTTTTCCTCTAAGCAAAGACATTAACAAGGCTCACATTATATATACAAAATTTAAAATATAACTGATTTACCTAAGCAGTAACTTCTTAAGAGTCATGAAAATATCAAAACTGGAGGCAAAACAGGGTGTCTATGCATGTTTCTGTTAAATTTTTCTCTCTGACAAGCATCTTGTGAGTAATAACATTCAAATGAAACTGCAGTTGTTTTTCATAAACAAATGGTGGAAAGTCTTGTCCGGACTGAACAGCCAGAAGAAGAAAGAGAAAGAAGATTAAAACTGTATGAAGTCGAAATCCATACTGGATGATAGGAATTGACCAGACACTGATTACTAGAAGTATAAACAAGAAAATACCTCCCACAAGCACATCTATACTTGCAAATATAGCAAAGGAAATATTTTGCATATAGAACAGAGAAAGCTTTTTTTTTTTTTTTTAATTGGTGAAAGGGCAGTTGCTCAGAATACAGATTATCTTAAAGTGCAATGAAGACGTTTTTCAAAGGCTAATCTAATCTTACGCTGACAGCACTGTTGGATTATATTGCATAATGGAAGCAGTGCAAAAACACTGAAGCTGGCAACATCTCACAGCAGCTCTAGAATCATGTAATATAACTTAAAATTAAACAATTAAAAAGCGACAGAATTGCATGTATATGGTGCCATATCCAAGCTATATTCCTACTGAGGAACTTCCTGTCTTAGGTGTAATGTTGCATTTTTGTTAGGACATCTGTATCATGCTGAGCTGTGTTGTGCAGACACACCGGCTCGGGTCAGTGTTAGTTCAGGATCTCTGCTATCTGCAGTGTGGCAGGAGGATGCTCTGTGGAGCCTCTGCTTACACGTAAGAGTGTTTTCTCTGACTCTTCAAGAGATGTCTTTATCGTGTGTGTCACCGAGAAGTCTATACGATAATATAGACTTTTGTGATTGCAATGAATTATTAGTTATCAATATTCTCAACAGTTTGTTGCTGTTAAAAATCTCGGAGTCGTCTAAATCTGCATAGCAACTTATTTTCTCTGCTCCAGCAGAACATTCATTGTTGATGAGACACATTTGGGCAAGACCTCTTGAAGCTGAAAACTGCAGTATTTTTCTTTTATAGGACAATGTCCCGCTGGGAGACATTAGCAACAGAAATGTTGTACTGGGAGAAATTTAGAGGTAGCTGTTGCTCCTTTTATTGATATTATGTTTTTGCATTTGTCTTTTCACCTCAATTCAAATTTCTTTGCCTGTCATCACTCATAAAATGTACAGAATTAATCCTGTAGCACAACAAATTGGTATGAGAACAGGGTTGAGTGTGCAGAGAGGCAGTCTGTTGTGCTAGGAGAGCTGTTCCTGAAGGACACACCAAATAATTGTGCGTTGTGCTTGGATATAATTCTGCCATGCCTAGACAGATGGGTGGCTATAAATGAAGTATCTTCCTATTCCCTCTGAGACATAAGCAGTAATGTCCTTCTTAGATGTTCTGTCATGGCAGTGCACACAATTAGCTACAGAATATTAGTTACTCTGCTGGATGCAAAGCAACATCGTTCTGTAAGTATAGTAAAGGCACAAACCTATCAAAAAGTATCAAGATACCACATTTTCACATGTACTCAGCTTGTGTTAGTGATTTGGTTGCCCACCAGCAGAGTCGGGGGAGTGACTATAATGAATGGACAGTCTTATGTTTATTTGTAATGAACCACAATGTAATGTTTTCATCTCCTTGTCCATTTAAATGCAAAAGAGCACATTTCACTTTGTAATGAACTATATACACTGATGTACAACTTTACTGAAACATCAATTTCTTCCAAGGCTTCTCATCCAGATGTAATAGCTTCACAGTGGAGACTGTTTGACATTGTGGTTAAAGACCAGTACGGATCGAAGTCAGAAGTAGAATCTTCTTTAATGTCCTTTATATTTAGAAAAGAGAAATACATTCGGCTGTTTAATTTAATACCTTAAACACAGCAGGTATTTCAAATTGGAGGATTTGTCTGAAATTCTTTTTGACCTTAGCTACACCAATAGGTGTCTAGCCGTCTCTTATGATCTTGCTGAATAGATAGTTTTAATTAAGCAATAGGTGAATTTAATTAAACACCTTTATCTGATGTATGCATAAAAAGAAAGACCTAGCCTCTGCCAAGGATCATCAATAGATCAAGGATCTATTATTTTTTTTCTTAAACGTGGAATCTCTTTAACTGATTTCTCTTGCAAAATACTGGTTTGAATCAGACAGTTGCTAAGCAGTGAATGCCCAGGGGATGCCTACCACCCCAGCGAATCAGGCTGTAGACTGAGACCTGAAACCCCAGATAGTGGCATAATTTTGGGAGCATGGAGGGCCTTCTTCAGCTTCTGTAAAATACTTACCTTTCTCAGTCACTGTACAAATGTAGCAACTCTATTTACACTGCCTTCGCTGTAAGCTATGTTGTGGAAAAATCTATATCATTCTTCCTGTCGTGTCAGTTCTGTGTTGAACAGTTAGCCATATGACATTTCTTAAACACTCAGAATAAAATTAATAACCCTCTGGAGGAGCCTGTTCTCTTTATTGATTATAAAGTAGCATGGGGATCACCGGCTAGACTTAGGTGTCTAAAAGCTTGTTATGTAAATTAGTGTACAGTAAGTTTACCCTTAAATAGAGCAAAATCTTTTAACAATTGCATTTTGTGCTTTCACGATCTACTTTCTGTTAGCATTTCACCCAGCTAGTGTTTTTAAAAGTTTCGGCATGTTTTTTGGAAAAACTAAGTCACCAGCAATTTTTAAATAATAATGCAAATTCATAGCTTTTATTTTTTTACATCTCTTACATCCAGGTAGTACCCATGCCAATAAACAGAGCTTTCCCTCACTTACTCCCAGATAACAGTTCTGTATGTTCAGATATGCTTTATTTTAAGCTTTCTCTTGATATGTGATCAAACACCACAAATTTGCATCCAAATTTTACAATTTATCTCGTGTTCAGCCCTTAGAGAAGGAAGACAATATTACAGTTAACAGTCCACTTTCCTCCTTTCCTGTTTCTGTAAGAAGGAGCTGACAAGTGTTCCTGATGGTCCTGTAAAAGTAGGAGAGAGAAAATCTATGCATAGTATTTAAAATGAAAAAGCCTTTGAGAAAATTAGTGTTCAGAATGATATACTAGGAATGATCTTGATGATCTTGAGTGTTGGCCCAATATTTCCAGAAAGCCAGACACCTGATCTCCTTATCTGAGTCAGATAGAGAGCTTTTGCAGCAATGCGAGCCAATTTTAAGACACTTTGGGGAGTCCAAGAGTGGATTAAGCAGTTCATGTAGATATATCCCTAGTATGCTCTTATGTCACAGTTGGAAACATTTGATTGTGTTACCCGTAGACTGCTGAGTGACTGCGTTTTCCAAGCATTTTTTTCTATCATGCACTTCTATCCAAGTCTCTTGGAGTTGTTTTTTTCTTTTTCTTACCTCCTTTGCTGCAAGCTTACATTTGCCTTGGAAGAATTTACTGTTCTGTGAGTTGCTGAAGGAGAAGTAGCTGTGTCTTCTGGACCACAGTTGTTCCCTTTAAAAATGAATTACTTGTTCTGCCTCTTGTTCTATAGTGTTTATGGTTGTCCAGTTGAGGAACTATTGAAAGTTAAGGTTTTAGCATTGCCCCACATGAGCTCAAGCCTGTGACTTTATTGTGCAGCACAACACTGCAAAATTTCTAACCATATGGTAAGTTCCTCTGAGATTCCTAAATCAAAAGAGTTCTTGAAAGGGGATATAGGTTATCCTGCGCCAGACTTTTTCCAACATAGATAACACAGAAAGCAATTTAGCAGCTTAAGTATCGCCATTATCTTGTTTTGAATTTTCTTCTCTTGAAAACAAAACAACACAAAGCAGAACAGAAGAACTAGAAACTCAAAACCAGTTTTTATTGTGAAGTTCCATTGCCCTCTCTTGTCTTTTTTTATTCCTGTGCTGCCTTCTCTAGTAAATTTGTCCAGCACTAAAAAGGTCTCAAAAGCAGGAAGGCTAAGACAAAAGCACTTGAAAGAGTTCTCTTCAAGTATGGGTTTTCTCTGCTGATAATAGAAGTAGTTTCTCACTCTGTGCAGAAATTATTGCAATAATGGCAAACCCAAATATTTTCTAATAAGGTTAGAATCCTATAAAGTTCTTCATTTCTGTAAGGATCCATTGGATCTATCCATTCTGTACAGCCTTAGTGTTCATTTTGTGAGTGGGAAGTCAACATGAGTTACTACTTTGAAACAAATGATGTTTATTTCCATTCAGTTTAAAGACTGTTAAGTAGTCTCACACAATTTGTAAATATATTGCTTCTAGTGTAGCTAGCATACATTCATATCTTTAAGTGTAGTAATCTTGCTAAAAGTAGCAAGCCGTCCTGTAATTCTTTGTTTAGTTCTTTAAATGAGTGTAGGCTAGTGATGGATATACCAAGCTGAATTTCTCAGTGCTGCCTTTCCTTCAGTTCTCTCACTTGACAGGAGCTTCATTCTCTTGCTTGGGCTTTGGCTACTTACACTGAAGCATATAGTACAAGGATTGTACCAGAGCTGCATGGCATTGGCCGGTTTTTGGAGTAATCCCTGTACCTAGTAGCTCTAACATATCTGGAGCGACTGCTAAGCACCCTACTTCCAATTCCCTACAACTGTGCACTGTGGCGGTGATTCAAAGAGAACTCTACTTCTGGAGAAAAAAAAAGTATTTTAGTCGATACAGCCTTAACTCTCTTCCTTTGAGCTTCATTGTGTTATGAATAGAGTAGAATATATACAGAGAGTAGAGCATACATTCCTCACACATATAAAATCTATTCAGATATTATGGCAAGTTCAATTTCATATCCAGAGGGCTGACTTATACCTGGTTTATGGAACGTGATTTCTTAGCTTTTAAGTTCAAGTTTTAGGTCACTTTCTTTAGCAAATTCTGAAAAAGTTTGCCTAGCATCGCCTCTTTTATGGAAGACTTTTTAGAATATGCAGGCAAGCCACTGGTCACTTATCAGTTCATCTAACGATTTTAAACTGAAGCCTTTGATAGCTGCTCATCCAAGAAAGGTTAATTTTTTCTTTAAAGTTAACTCCTCATTTCGCAGAAACCACCAGATGCTGCTTTGATCCTGCTCCACACCTCTTGCCTTTTACTCTTATTTAAAATTATTGTGTCCATTTTGGAGTTACGAAAACATTCTCACATCTCTTCTTTTGTGATTCATCAGAAACACCTGCTCACAATTTTATCTTCTTAAAAATAAATTCCATATCCAACACCAGCATTTCCCAGTCCTGTTGTGATGTTAGTGAGTAATTAGAGTCCCAAGGCTCCTTTGTGTGATCCTCAGCAATGAGGTCGAATATCTCCTTGTGCATCCTTTGTAAAACATACAGGGTTGTGTCAAAGTGCTGTTCCTGAAGCACAGTATGGAAAGGGAATGGGCTTTCATTCACAGATTCAGTTCTTTCACCTGGCTTATTTGTTGCCTGCTGTCTCTGCTTCTCTCTCTCTTTTTTAATCGCTCTGCTTCAGAGATATGCAAGCCTTTGTAGAAAGGAGCTGGTGAAACACCGTGCCCATGTGTGTCTTGCACTGTGTTAGGCAGTGACCTCAGTTTATTCGGTGCTGGAACTCTTGTTTCAGCAGTCTCCTTCCCTAAAGCTGTTTAAGGGCTATCACAGCCGTTTAAAAACAGTGTGTCAGCAACAGCCTCAAGCGTCAAGGTCATTTAACCAAATCACAGCCTAGTAATACTTGCTAGGCGTCTTGTTGCCAAGATAGCTGGAAATGCTTTACACATTTTGTAACGATAGTTTGCCCTCAACTTTTGCTTAGTCTTAGGCGATGTTTGTTTTAAAGTAAGAGGGATGGTAGGGCGGAAGGTAGTAAAGACCTGCATTCAGAGCTGTGTCAGACAAACGTTGCAGCTATTTTTATTTTGTTTTTTACTCTCGCTGATTAACAACTATGAAGAAAAAGATAATTTCATAAGCCTGTACTGTGTATGAAATTCATATTTGTGGTGAAACACTTATTGAAATAGAAGAAGGAGGAAGATGAAGAGGACATCTGAGAAACTGTCTATGAGAAAGCTTACTTGCCAAACAGAAATTCCTGGATGAGAAACGTGATGGTCCTCAGCTACCTACATAGAAAATAGAAATGGATACACACCTCCAGATAATGAGCCTCCCAAGATCTAATTGCTGTCTTAAAAACAGTCTTCCTCCTTGTTGACGATAGTTGACACACATTTCCTCTTTATAACTGAACGTTTATCTTTTCTGCTGGAGCATTTGTTTTCTTTTGGCTGTATTCCCCATATTTTTGTGGAAACCACTTATAATAAGAAATTGTTTTAATCAGTGTGAGTATTGGAGCAAAATAAAATGCAATGATTAAAATCTAAACTGTGCAATAAAAATAGATTCTGTCTTTAGTAGATAGATAGATAACCTAAGGTATAAATTTATACCGAGTTAAGACCAAAATTCACAGCATGAATTTCTGTCTCATAATACCCAATTCTGTATAATTTGGGAGTAGAAAGTCATTGTAAGTCACATAAATCTTTCTGTGTCTGTGAGCAATGTACAGATCTTGAAAGCAGAACCAGAAAGGAAACAATTTTCTCACTAATTTAAGACACCTCTGGTATTTCTGGAATAAAACAAATATCTTTTGAAATGAACAAAAGAGAATAAAGATGGAGTTATAAGTTTGAATCAGGCAGAAGAGCCGCGTGAACCTCTCTCAAACATTGCATGTGAGCGTTCTGACTGCCTGTGGTTTGGGTGTTGGAAGATGGGGCTTGTATATATGCGCTCCCTTTCGCAGAAGTTGAGCAGAAATTCTGTCGTTGCTAGAACCAGCAACGTATTTTTCTGGAAACTTTTAGGTCTGCAAACCAAATGAGAAATGATTTTTTCAGAAAATTCCAACTGCTTCGGTCTATAACAGTTTCCTTTGAAATACCAATCTAATTCATCATAGGGAAAAAAAAGTCCATGCTTTTATCTTCTACTGCTTTTAGAGAAGCAAAAGATGAAGAATTTTAAATACCAATTTCACGTGTTCTGGAAAGAAACACAAAACAAAAGCTTCTTTTTTCATATTCCCTTTTCTAACTACTTCTCAGTTTTTCACTATGTTTTTAGTCCGTTGTTCTGTTTCCATGGAGCTGTATGAATTAGTAGACATCTGGGTGGTGAAGTAGGAAGAAAAGCACAAAAGTAGGGTACGTATCTTATCTGACATTTTCATAGAGAAAACACTGCATTTTATTTCGCTATCAGGAATGTAAAAGTGGGCACATTTTAAGTGTTTCGAAAGTTTCAGTTACTCTTCAAGCAGAAGTATCATTACTGGAGCACTTCAGCAGAGCTCTTTTCTCACTGTTGAATTGTAAGTCTTCAGCAGATTATGGCAGCTACAACAGGATTTAGATTTCATCCCTTCTGTTGTTGAGAGCAAAATAATTCCCTTTCAGTGAAAACAGCCTTAGCAATACTTCTATAAATTTATGAGGCTTTTATCACCCTATTGTGCTTGAGGTCACTGTTTGTAACACAAGATTTTCCGCGTTGTCCAGGCATATTGTGGCGTGATCACAGCGTACTTGTGAAATGATTCCTCAATCAATCCATCACGCTCTGTATGCCTCTGAAATGACTCATCAGTTAATCAGTCTGCTAATTTAATTGCTACTTGCCCCTTGCCAGGTAGGCAAAGATGCCATTGCGGTCCCTATAAATTAAAAATAGCACTGTGCTAATGTAATAGCAGTTGCAATTAATTATTCATAAATTCTTATTTATGTGATTATTCGTCTGACTGTGATGTAAATGATATTTAAACTCTAGGCTCTATTTTAGGAAAACGTAATGGCAAAGAGAGATCTACCATTTAAACTGAGGGGAATTGAATCTCTAAAGAATAAAGAGAGAAAAGAAAAGGAACTGTGATGCGCATCGTATTCTTTTCTTTAGGTCCATGGTCCATTACCTAGTGGAAAGGTTAATAATTTGCCTCTAGAATAACAAGCTTCAGATTGTTCTGCTTTAAAAATGCATTTGTTATCTTCTCAAGTGCTAGAAACGACCTAGACAGTTTTTATGTCCTTATAACCCTCAAATAATACTGAGAAATACACAATTCAGCAAGCAAAAAGGTGGGAGTTGTACCCATTAAAAGTAATGTAGGAGAGAGATAGCTAACTAGGGTTGACAAAATAGTATTTTCTGTCCAGGGACTTCTATTCTTAGCAGTAATTTTCTGATGACTCTTGTAGCAGTATCTCTTGCAGCAGGGTCGGTGAGGGGCTTCTCCCTGCTACCTTCCACACATCTACACATAGAGAGAAATTTTGGATATTCTGCAAAGGGAGTTTTGGATATTTCATTGTGAACACATAAGTAAGGAAGGGACGTATTACCTCTGTGCAGTTCTGGGGGTTTGGGGTAAGTACCGTCTGGCAGTCTAGAAGGCACCAGAGTTATTCAGGGTGAAAAACAGATCAGAATCCCTCAGCTCTGTGGAAAGTGCTGATCATTTCTTGAGCAGCATTAAGACTTACTGCAGGGCATGTTCCTTGACCCTCAATTCCCAAGCTGTTGTACAGCTCTGTCTTCCGTTTTTCTTCTTCTATTTTTCATGCTATTCCTCAAGGAAAAATACCAGAATTTCTACCTAAAAATGTTAAGTGTCAGCCACTCAAAGTGCTGCATTATACTTGTAGTCACTTCTTTGGTCTCCCTACTTTCTGAAGAATCATATCAGAAATCCTGGTGGGCAGAAAGCACAAAGTGCTTCAGAAGAATTGTTGACATGATAGAAGTAACACAGAAAAGTGGCCACAAGATACGGTAGCCCTAAAGGCAGCTGAACAAAGGAAGGCTGCAAAAGATTTCCAGCTGCCAGGAAAGCTCGTAGGAAGCTGCTGTAATGGCAGCACGGTATCTACACAATCTTTAGCTAACTTTTGCAGTGCTTTGGAAAGTGTTTTCTTAGGAAAGGGACGGATTCGGCTTCTAACGCAGGAGTGAGCTGCCTCTGTTCATTATTCATCACGAGGTGTTAGTGCTGTTCTACAGCACTATTATCATTATTATGTATTTCTCAGCATAAGCGAAGGAGGTCGTTGCATCAAGGAGCAGTCGAGTACGTTGTGTGCATTGCCTATGCCAGAAAACCAGGCTGCTGCTGTTACTACCCCCAGAATTTCAGGATATGGGGCGGGGTGGGAGGGGGACAACCAGCTACAGGTACAAAAAGGAGGAGGGGCAGCACATCTCAGAAGACACCTCTCCATGCAGCTGCAGCAGATAGAGCAAAAGCGATTGCCCAGGCATCGCCTCCAACGTCCGTGGCCCTGGTGAAGAAGCCTCGCTGTGGTCCTGCATTCTCTAGGCAAGGAAATTTAGTTTTGCCAACTCTATTAAAGGTGACTCTATCCTCAGTATTTTCGCTATATTCAGATTAATGAAGACTATATAATCTAAACCGAAGCAATATGATTTTTCTGAAAGCTGACAAACATTCTAACGGACATACAAATATAGAAGGGAAAATAATTTTTGTGAGGAACCTGAAAAATCGTATTTATTTCTGCTGCTTTAGGATGGCATGATAAATATATGCTATTTATGAAAGAGAGTGAGTAATTTAACTGTATGATCGAAGAGTAGGTTTTCTCTTTTTGATTAAAAACAATACTTCATTTGTGCTGCACTGCCCTAAAGTGCAATTGCAGGCACATCACACAAGTGTTTTTTGGATTAGAAGCACTGCATCCCTTTCCGTTGGCAACATGAGAACTGTGGGGTTTGGGTTTTTTTCCTTGTAACTGTTAAAAAGGAGATGAACTCTTTTCCCCAGTTGCAAATAAAGGGGAAAAAATGAGGGATATAATGTAATTACTAGCACTGGAATCTCGCCAGGATGCTGGACCTTATTTCCCTGAATTCCTCAAAAAAGTGCCATGGGACCGACTATAATTATAAGCAATCAGGACCGCAGTTCCGTATCTGACATGAAAGACTGCCTGCAGCAACACAGAGTATCAGACTGGGACGTTTGTTCAGCACTGACTCAAAAATGCCACCTAATGAGTCGCAGTCATGTTTTCTGTCTTCTTTTAATTTTGCTATGTACCTGTAGCTTGCCACAATATCTTAATAGCCAACATCTGTACATTTTGCAACACTCTGCTCCACAGTCAGTAAAATAAGATCAGCCAGTGTGTATAATCCAGTTTATATTCCTTAAGACTATTTCGTAAGAAAAGTGTGTGAAAAACATAGGATAACATTTTTCTTTGTTGATGTGATGTGATCTTAAGTGATAAAAAATAAGATGATAGTAGTATTTTAATTGCAGGAAGTTTTAAAAACTTTCATGTAGAATAAATATGAATTCAGTAGCAAAGAACTGTAAATTAGAAAGAAGTGTCCCTTGACACTATCTTGGCTATAATATATTGTCACAGACTCTTTTTTGCAGCTCACTGAGAAAAGGCATATCCAGGCACCAGTTTACGCAGCAAACCTGTCGAGATCTACCGAAGAAATCTAAAGCAATCAAAAATTCCTTAACATGAAATTTGATTTTCCTCATAATGTTCAGAAAATTAAACCCTGTTTCTCCTGCGCAAAAAGGAGTCACTGGTATTTTCCACGAAGAAAACAATAAACCTATTAAAAATACAAGTGAAAAAGGAAATTGATTGAACTTACTTGTATGAAATTATTTCCACAACATTTATCCGATAGTTGACAAAGATAGAATAAATGGATGGTGGTTTGTGTGTAAGTTTAATGAGATAAATAAGTCTGTAAAGTCCTTGATGTGAAGAGCCAAGGTGGAAGGAAGGGTATGTGTGTGAGAATCTTTCCACCCCAAATTATGATCAGCTCTTGTATTTTATTGTCAGAAAGGAGAATTGAAAATAAAATAGTGAATGTGTATGAAACGTCTATATTCACATACTACCTAATTAGAAAAAATCAAGTCCTGAGATAGAACGTGTCTTTATTTTTTAATTAATCCCATTCCCACCTATGTGTCGATATGGTAAAATCAGTGATCCATATAGGCTAATGAAATCATTTTGGAAATTACTTCTAAAATGGTGTCTGATTTCTCAGGTTGTTTCCAGTTGTAGAAATCATACGTTCTACTTGTTCCTTTTCTAAAATTCCTGTCAAGATGCTAGCTTCATCAAATAGAAAAATCCTAGCTAGCGGATAGCTGGAAAGAGGGAGGTGGGCTCAAAATACATTGCAGAAAATGTTTGTTTTATCACTGTTTGAAGGAAGATTGTGTATAACAGGGTACCTTTCTTCAAGTAGGGAAACTAATGATTTTAAACCTCAGTTTCTTCTACCTCAGCCACCACGGACTTATAGTTTAAGTCTGGCTTACCTTTGGTTTAGAATAAGGCAGTTCCTAAACAATGTAAGACAGTAGCATTATAAGGTTGTATACGAAGCATCTGTTACATCATTAACACCACTTTTGGTAAACTGGTTTAAGTCAGTCGATGCAAGAATATTATCACACCCCGTGAGAAGGTCAGAGGCTGGGTGGTTGCCTTGAAGAATTCATTTGTCTCGGTTTTTTGCTGCTCAGTGCGGTGAGAGCCCTTGTGATCTCTAAGCTCAGTAGACATTGCCACACTTAAAAACTGGCCACATAATCTTCAACTTCAACATTGAGGAGGCTCAGGCCCCCAGCTTGGTTGCACCGAGAACACCAAGAAGCCATTGCAAACTTTACAGAAGCCTGCGTACGTGCAAATGGGACAGAATAAGGCTTACGCTTCATCTGAATATAGTAGTTATTTTAGACAGAAATTCATCTGTAGCAGTGTAGTTATCCAGGCAATTTCTCATCTGTTTGTATCAAGTAAATTTAGATTATATTCCTCTTTGTGGCGATGTCAAGCTGAAAGCAGGTCAGGACAGATGTATTCACAGATGTAATTCTCAAATTTTCAGATTTATGTAGGTGGCCTCCTAGGAGGGAGACCAAAGTTTAAGAAGCTAATAACAGATGAACAGGAAAGGTGGCATTTGACAGAAATGCAATTAGGTATTGTGCAAAAATTTTAATAATCTGGAAAAAAAAACTTGACAGAATGATGTTGCAGAGAGTAAAGTACTTCTTTGATATTCTTACTTGAATAGGGATTATTATTACTACTTTATTCCATTGCTCAACTTTTAAACAAACAGTAAGCCAGCTCTGTAGCATTACCACTGTTATGCTCTAGGGAATGATTTAAGTAGAATAACAATGTATTAATCTGGTAATTGTTAGTGATTAAGTTGTAGTTGTGAGATATTACTTCACTGGACAAGCAAAAGAAAAGGGCAAGTAATGAAAGGCATGCTCTTACTGGGAGGACCCATCTCCTCATTTAGTCAGCCAAGTGTTGTTACCCTGTTATTACCCTGTAATTTGAGGGCAAGTTCAGTGAATAACTGTGAAGGCCATTAGGAGCTGTCATGGAGAATTTATTTGCCTTTGAACGGAAGGTGGAAGCAGTACAGCAGAGACTATGCTCCTTCAAAGTGGATAATTCTCCTCTTGCAAGCTTTTTAATACTATGTTTATTGTTTCCTAGTATGTCTCCCTAGACTGTTCTTTGCTGCCTTTGCTGGTCTTGTCAGGAATGAAATTTATAGAAGTATGGCCCAGGAGAACCAATCTTGTTTTGTGTAGTGACTATACTAATAGTCTTCAGTGAGTCTTAGTGGAAACTTGCAGAAAACGTAGTAAAAATCCACACCTCTGCAGAAACTAAAGGTCTGGTGACATTTTTTTCTTCACTGCTATAAAATACAGGCAGTTACGGGAAAAGAGACGCTCTCTTACAGTGATGTAACTCCAGAGCAAATCTTATCAAAGTTTGTAAAAGCAAATGCCACTGCAGTCAATTACATTGTTACAGATATATCATAGTGTAACAGCACAAGCATCTGACTTCCTATGAAAGTAGTTGTTATCCTTGTGTTCCCTGAAGTGTATTAGACATCTTGAACACAAGAGAAAAATCTGGTCTTTGCTTTAAATAATGTATTATCTGCATTTTAAAAGGCATAAGAAGATATGCTAATTTTTAGAAGAGAAATAGAGTGACAGCAGGAAGTTCATCCAGTTGCTTATGTGCGACACGTTTGTCTTGGAAGAGCCTGTACTACTTAAGAAATAGAAAACGAGCAGCTTTGCCCCATCCTCATTTAACAATGAGAAAATGTATTAAAGATTATGTTTTAGGGGTAAGGATGGGAGAGAAGGAAATTCTTCTAACAGCATGTTGTGTGTATTAGACATGGAAGACATATGTAAGCAAATATACAATTTCCAAAGTCATGTCACCAGAACTTTATGTAATTCACATTCCCTGTGTATGGGCAGTGCTAAAGGAAAGGCAGTGACTTCCAAGTCGTTAACTTCATGGTCATCTAGGGCTAAGCTTGAGTCCTGTATGTTTTTCTTCCCCTGTTAAGGTTGCTATGGTTACCTCTCAGGGTTCAAAATTTATGGGATCTCATTGTGTTGATACCTTTTATTCGAGTATATACAAATTTGACAGCTGCAATGCGTACATGCAGGCTGATTTTTACCAACTAATTTACCCATTCTTCTTAATAGTTTTTCAAAAGGGGGGGGGGGTTAAATGAATGTCTATGCATTCACTCTCAGATTTATTCTCTGAAATTAAAGCCTGTTTTGTTTTCTTGAAAAGTACAGCATTCTTGAAATATTACTAAGTGAATCAAAATTCTCTAAAAACTATAGCTAAATTATGTTCAATCACTCGTCTGCAAAGATACTTAGTTATACAAATAGTGCCTGTTTACAGAAATATTTCCTGAACAGTAATTATAGCATGAGCTCTTAATAATAGTTATATATCAAATCTTGCAGACAGAAGAACACAGTTCCAAGTACATTATTAATTGGTCAGCTGCATCCAATCAATTACAAAGATTCTTGCACTAATTATTTTTTCCTCCTAGTAACTTTATTAAGAAAAAATGATGAACATGAACTTTTCAGCTGGATATTTCCACGAGGCATGAACTGCTTCCTTGTATAAATACCTAGACATTACTTAAAATATTTCTTTCAACCAGTGGTTTTTAAGGCATACGTTTCCTTTCTGCTTTCCTTTCTTTCCTTCTTTAAGCTGCAGGATTTAAAACCGTTTCTGGAGGCACTGGCAGAGGTTACTTGTGATATTATTGATAGTTTAAAGGACAGTTTGTGGAATAGCAGTATTAGTTACTGCACAGTACAGCCTAAGAGAGGAAAAAGGCTGGAACAAAGCTGAAGATGCTAGATATTTCAAAATCAGCACAGTAATGCTTTTCAGAAGGACAAGCAATGGGCATTCAATAACCGCTAGTTCTTGATAGAAAGATATTTTTAAAATTCTATCCTAAATTCCTGTAGCAAGCAGCTGTGGCTACCTATGTAGCAACGTAGCTGTTAAACCCCTCTGTGTTTAGTTCTGGTGCACAGCAGTTCCTCAGTGTGCAGTGCCCTTGCCTAGTGGTAAATGATTTAATCAGTAATGGGAGAAGGAAAGAAAAACCTCTAAACAAGCAAACAGCCAATGCCTGACACTCCCAAGTCATCATGAGTTTGAGCTTACCTTTTGCCTACTCATGTATTCAGCTGTAGTGTAGGCGTAGGCTGCATCTACAATGCTGAACGCACCAGTTCCCCAGTGCTGCCTGATTCCTCAGCCAACTGATGCAGCACTGGGCTGTGTGGTGTCCTTAGAGCTCCATGTGGCACCAATGCGATCCTAAAATGCTGCTTTTACTTGTGTATGTTAAGTGTATGTGTGCATGTGGGTGATGGGGAGAGGGGAAAGGTGTTTTCAGTTCAGAGTATTTGAAGTTATATCATGGTTATTTTGCATTCCAGTATTTTTATAGCATGATATAGAAAGTATGCCATGCTAAAAAAGCTGGCAACCCTTTTGTTCCCCATCTAGTTGCTCCTCAGGGGACGTCCAGTTGCTCGTGTGTTACTGCCCGGTGTGCAATAGCGGGAGGGTACTGAATCGCTGCTAGAACCACAACGTTGTCTTCATGGCTCATATGTTTTTAAACAAAAGATGTTAATTGCTGGGTTGCTGGATTAATAGTGGGAATAATTGCTGAATGTTGGAAGTTATGGACAGTTTTTCAATGAATGGCATCTAGTCATTTCTGGAAGTGTCAAAGTAATGAAGGTGTAACCATTTTTCCTGCCCTTACTAAAAATTCGTAAGCAATTCAGTTTTGGACCTTAAGTACTTATATTCATTTTTATACTTTCTGGTTGGATGCTACCCCAAGGGGAACAGTGCTTTACATGTAGGCACTCCCATCTCAGGTGATTAAGAGCACCAGGGAAATTGCACTTCCTCAGTAACAATATAGGCAGTGTTACTTGTAGCTGCCAGCTGAAGCTCAATTACCAGCTGCCGCAATCATAACGAGCAGCATTCCCCTGCGAGTGGCCCTGTCCTAAGCTGCGCAACCTTCTCCTCCTACCTGCAAGTTTCACAGAACTGCTGGCTTTTGCCAAACACACACTTACTTGTTCAAGTAGTTCCTGCTAGCTCCAGTGAAAAAGAGGTCTTTGGATGCGTCGGCACTGTCAAATAAATCAACTGCTTCTTCGCGAAGTGGTAGAAGTGTTAGTTAATTCCCGGGCTCTCAAGTGAAGCAAACCAGAGTGTTTTCCCCCCCTCCAAGGTGAACTCAGCAGCACTTTGGGAGATGGCTCCTTCTGAGGACAAACAGCCCTCAGACAGGACCACGCCGGCTTCGGTTCCTTCTGCCCTACACAGTCCTCTACGCTATCCCAACAGGCCTTGTACTTTCAAACACACCATATGCTCTGATGCCGTATCCTTCGTTCCCTTAGCAGCATGCGATGCACACACCCCAGGCTGCTCTGACAGATTGTGCGGCAGCCTTCGTATTATTTCAGGTATTAGAACTGAAACAGCTGAAAAATAAAGTGATTTTATCTAACGGCCTCCAGTACACCAGGTGAGGTAATGGGGCTGGTCTGTGGGGCACTAAACTGCTGGTCTCACGTAGAGGGAGTGAATTCACTACATGGCCTCGGGCCCAGGAATGATTACCAGTATAGACATAGCTTGGACTGTCCTTAGCTGGCCGATGTGACTAATCTCTGCTGCCGGATATTTACTTACACAGCTTAGCTAGGTTAGCAGAACGATGTGAACAAGCGTATCGTAGCAGAGATGGAATAATATCCTTTTACAGTGGCTTCTTTTTTTCCGCTCTCCACATTCCTGGGTAGATGGCCGCTATCAAAAAGTGAGGCGTCTTCTTAGACCTCCTTACCTCCTTTATACCAGTGTGCAGAAGTAGGACTTAAAATCAAGCTCTAAAAGAATAGCCACTTTGAAGTCGTGCTCACACATTATGCCTTTTAATTGCCTGATTTTCATGGAATGGGTTGCTCTTGCATGTCCACAGGGCATACCAGTGTCACTTTATGGTGCATCATTGCTTTGTAGCGCACACAGAGGGAAAACCACTCATTAAAAAGATGAACAGTGCCTGCTTTTCAGTGCCTATTACTATCAAGACATGTCTGAAATATGCAATGCACATTCTTAATGGGTACTGACAAAGTACTTTTAAGCACATTGATGTTTTAAATGTATATTTAGACTAATGAACAAGATGTAACTGAAGATTAACCTTTTGAGTCTATCAAATCAGTAGGAAAGCCTCCCCCACTCCAGAATCGACTGTTTTCTTTCTTTGTGTTTTTGATCCTTTCAGTGATACTTTAAGAAGATAGTGAGGTTCCAACTCTCCTTGAAGCATCCTAGATCATATAGTGAAACCGTGATAATTCACCAGGGTAAAAAAACCTGTGTAGGAATAACATAAAGGACAGAGCACACTACGCTCAGGGTTATTAAAAGTATAATTTTGACCTCAGCAGTGACTTTGCAAAAATAGCACTGTAGAGTTACAGACTTAATGTATCTCCCAAATTTTTCAGCTAAAACTTGCTCAGTTGGAGAAAGAAATGGTGTTGCTCTTCCTGACCTGCCATCCCTACCAACTCTGCCTCCAGCAGAGCTCTGTCTGGCATGAGCAACCTTAGCAGCAAGGGTACTTCTGCTAAACTCCAGCTGTACATGTGTAACCTTCTCCCATGGGATTTTCTTCTGCAATGCCTGTAAATGCCCACCGAAAGGTTGTGGCCGTGCTTTCGCTGCATTTGATGGATGAGCATGAGAACAGCGGGGGTTAGTCACACCTCTCGTAGTGCTAGCTGGCACAGTGAACATGTAGATTCAAGGGCAGCCTGAAGGTGATGCTGATGGCAACAAATGAAGTGAGCAATCTGTCTGGGATTGTTTCCTTCTGTCCAGGTTAGACTGAGGGCACAATCTGGTCTGTCCTGGCATGCCAACCATCTGCACCCATTTAGACGGGAAAGAAAACAGAGCTTTGATTACTTGACAGTAAAAACAGGAAGAGGTGGATACATTCCTATTTGATCTAAAATATTGGCTGCTGTAGCAGTCTGTCTAAGAGCTGAGGTTTAGCATAATTTTCTTATCTAAACCCTGGTTTTGGGGAAAGAATATTCTAGCTCCCTAATTCCCTTCCCTTTTGTTGAATGCTCAGCTGTTTCTGCTAGTTACTGTATCCCACCTTCTGATACAGTTTACACTTTTCCTTACTGCTACCTGCAGATAGTATTTATGATGTGACTCCTAGGCAAGAGGTTCTGCATGGTAGGATCTGTTGCTGTAAAGACAGGATCCCCCACCGGCATAAAAGAGAGTGGGAGACTCCCTAGATTAAAAGTGGTATTGGAGTTCAAAATGCCTGGGGAGAGTCCTTGAAAAAGTTTGACTTAGTTTACTTACCCTTCTACTCTATTTACTGTCGTAGTAGCAATTTTCATCACACCTAGCTTTAGGGATGTACTTGATGCTCCTAAGCTAGCAGGTTATTTGCCCTAGGCTTCCTTAATAATAGCTGAGAGAGACAGGCATTTCCAGGAGACGGATCGGCCATCTAAGATCTTCATGCTTAGAATGTAAACATTAAATCTTTTCTTTTCTTTGTGATAGCGCAGAAAAGAATAAAGATTGTTTTAGAATAGGACTATATTAAAATATGTTACCCAAATACTATAATATTAAGACTCATTGTGCTACCTCTTCTTTATATGCTTGAATGCTCAAAGATATGGGAATTTGAGTCTGCTGACCTAGCTATATCCTTCCAAATATTAGTAAAATAATTCATAATATCTGAATAGCTGCTTCAACAGTGGATTTTTTTTATATTTAATGAGATAGATAATAAAAATAATTGTATAAATACACAAATCCACATATATCCATATAGGTGAAGTTCTTATCCAGGCTTTTTAACAAAGTATAGGTACAAATAGCATGGTATACACTAGATGTTTGCAACTTACATTTAGTAATATTGTGTTTATTTTCAAAAAAAGCTCCCACATCTAATGCATTAATGAACAATTTTCTTCATATAAATGTAGTACGAAGAAATGGTTTACGCCTGCTGGTTATGTCGGGGTTTGCAAACTTTCCAGATTTTAGCAAAATGTTTTGTTTGTGACAGCTTGATCTCCTAAGTGGGCCATTAAGCCCAGATTGTTTCTCTGCACCTGAAACTATCTTACTTTTCTTGTACTGATTTTCTACTTACTTTACTGTTGCTCTTTGAAATACGTGTAGTTCTTTTAAGAGTTTAGGATCCAAAAGACTAGAAGTAGGGTCAAGGATCTGCTTTTTGATTGATGCACAGTTGATAGTTTCCATATGATTGGCATGTGTCCATCTGGCACATTCATTGCTTCAATTAAATCCAGTGTGAATGTTTAATATAACCTTCATCTAAAGCACGTCATAAAAAAATGTGATTTTCGTTGTAAAGTGCTGAAAAGAAAAAGGCTTAATTCTGAACCCATTTGCCCTATCTCACGCTCTTTAGATAAGTAAGAACCAAAATAAGCTATTCTAAAGAGAAAAGGGCCACAGTAAACATAAAAATTCAGTCGCAATAAAATGCTATTGTAAACAGTATCGCTTAAAAACTTGTTAATAAGTTAAAACTTGGAAATCAAGGCAATATGAACTTTTTATCTTCCAGATTCTTATATAAAACATTTCTGAAAAATTGTTGAAATCTGAAGTTCCACTGAAGAGACCTTCTTTTGTATGCTAAATAATAATATACACAACTACTTTTTAATTCTACACAATATGCCTCCATTCTTTTAAGCTTATACACATTGTTTACTAATACACTTACCTGCAAGTCTAGATAAATGTCCCAAATCAAACTAAAAGTCTTATGCATTTTTTACTGATGCAAATGGTCATTTATTTTACCAGAAGCTGATATTTCCCATTCCGTCTCCTAACTTGTACAAATCTATGTGTAGTTATTTACAGCCTTCCATACTTCATTAACTGGAATGATCACTTGCAGACTTCCACCATTTAGTCAGCTTTCTCTTCCAGAACGCTAATAGATATGCTTAACATATTGATATTAACTGTCTGTCTTTTAGAGGGACATTCTTTTATTGTTTATCTTGAGTTACTGTACCACAGGACCTTTAATTTTATTTTTTTCTTTAATGAGTAAGCCTCTCACATACTTGTGATTTGTAAGATTTTTTTTCCTGTTAGGCCATACTTCTTCCCGCATCCTTTTTTAAAAAGGAACCGTCTCTTATTGACTGTAGTCTACACTACTCTATATCCTGGCTATTGCTAAGGAAAAAGCATTTGATTTTTGCTTCTTGCTGAATATGTGGACAAAAAAGATTTTCAAGGAAACAGAGCAACTAGCCTGTGATGTTTGCACAAGTCAAGAACTGTTTTGTTTGTTTGTTTTTGTCACCATAAGCGGCCTTACTGTAAGGAGTGCTCTGATTCGTCCCTATGTCCTGTTTTGGGAAACTACGGGTAGTTGTCCTCTGATATGCTTTCCATGATTTGTAGCTTTATGGCATAGCTGAACTTAGAGTGAATATCCTTTTATCAGAGCTACCTAGATATCTCATTTGTGCTCTGTGATTTGCTGCACTTAGGAGTCTCCCTAGAGATTTCAATTACTAAGGAGCTGTTCCTGAAAAATGTCTTTATGATGGTTACTCCTCTCTGTGTTTAAGACTGACAGGAAAAAAAAAAGGCGCTGAGCTTGTTAACCGTCTTTTTTTGTTTTTTTGCCCATCTTTTTTTGTTTTTTTGCCTGGCTTGAATTTAGCATATTTTCCTAAATGTATTTCAAAAATACGTATTTTGCCATTAGTTGCCTTTTATTGTTTGTCTTATTGAATATAGTAATGCGTAATATCCATTTTCTGTTTTTCCTGTTGCTCTTGATGAAGCTGTACGTCTGCACACTTTTACTTTCTCCTCTCACCTCCGGGCTCATTAAGAACTGCAGTTTGTACAAGTGAGTTCAAGGTGAAGGGGATAGGAAGAGGGGCCAGCTGTGTCGCCGTTCAGTAGCAATCTCCTCATTAAGGCAAGAGCAGCGTAAGGCAAAAGCAAGTGTAGTTAATGGTTGCTGTCATCATACTTTCATCTGTTTTGCGGGTGTCAGTTGATCTGGAAAATAATTTCCCCATACTGAAATTGTACCTTCTCCTACACTGGGCGAATCACTAAATGTGTACACATTTTATGATTACTCACCTGCTAAGAATCACTCAAAACGAGGAATTTTGAAATTACCTGAAATCTTTAGATGGAAATTACATGTCCACTGCACATACATTATGAAACAAATTCACACATGCTTGATTTTACCCCTTCACTTTTTAGTTCCCATGTTTCTATTTAATGTGTCCTAGCTGGGATGGAAGAAGGAGAGAAACTATATGAAAAGTATTTGACAGTCTATGACTTAAGCAGTTATTCCGTTCTCTCCCTCACCCTGGTACATTGCTGATATGATCTGAGCCATGGCATTTGCATATATCAAACTGATGGGAAAATCTTAGGTTGCACTGGTGGTTCTCAGTGCCTCCGGGAGAGCGGTTTTAAAATCTGCCTGGGATTACACAGGAATCTCATTTATGCATATATGGAAGAGGCACTGAGTCAAACCTTTTTTGCCAGCTCTGGTTCAGTCACTTTTTGAGCTTGAACTAGTCACTATTGGGGCTCATGTGCAAGTGACTTGCGCTCTTGTAGCAGGACTTTTGGCAGAGCTCCTGCTGCCAGAGGCCTTTGTTCTGCTGTCACAGAGATTGAAGCGTGCCTATAAATGTGACAGATGTCTCCCAGGCGTCATCCCCTGGCTTCAGCAGAGTTACACAAGGGATGATTTTGGACATTTTCAGCAGTACTTTGTGATTTTAGTACCTGTATGCATACAGTTTGGAGCACGTATTTAATCTGCACAAGCAATTTGATAGCTGTCCCAGAAAGATAAGTCACCCTTTGTCAGAATTATTGCTCTGTATATTCCACAGTTAAGAGACTATTAAATCATTTACTCTAAAAGCTTAACATTCTCCAACTTTCAGACTTTGCTTTCTTCCAGAAAATATAATGTCTAGCCAGCCTAATATAAATTTTTTTCCTGTTGTTTTTTAATAAATCCTTACAGAACTGAATAGTTAATAACTCTATAGTCATTTTAAGACCTAAGGCAAATGCAGTTTATTAGGCCAAAAACAAGAAATTCGAAAACTGCCCCGCCGCTGAAATGCTGCATTTGCTAGGGTACTTTTTAGAGCATGGCCTTGATGTCTGCTAGTGTTATGACTGAAACCAATTAGTGTATGGAGCCCCCTGGATGTGAACAGCTCCACGAATGAGCTAACAATTAAGTAATTAAGTGAGTGATGAGAGATCCCATACTTGAGCTCTCTCCTTGCCCTCTTCTAGTGGGCAATATAGATATACTCAATTATTCAATCTCAGAAGCTTTTAAGCTAATTGGATCTGGATAAGGTCTGCTTTCTAAGTCTGTGAGACAAAATGTAAGGTTCAGAACTCCTTTCTGAGGCCCTTTCTAAGTATCTTTGAATGCCAGTGTCTCAACTCTAAAAATTAACGTCTAATGCATCTCGGTACTGCTTGAGGCTGCAGCCTGGCATTAGGCACCTGGCAAATCTTGTTTGACTCATTTAAAGATGATGGGCAATAAAACAAGGAATTTAGGTGTAGCGAAATCCTAGTCACCAGGACTTTATCCCTGAAATATTAGGCAGTTACAGGTCTTTCGAAGACCTTTCGGTATCCTTCTGATGTCTGTCCTTCTGGGAGTCCAGTAGTTGGCATTTGGGGCAAAGCTGACTCATTCTGCCTCTCACTTTTGTGCAAGTCTGTTGGGCAGCCTGCAATGTTTGGCTTCCTTTGGAGCAGGAACCTGCCGTTAGAGAAATTCCCCTCTTTATGACTAGTAATTTTAAATTTGTGAAAGCTCCCAGCTATTCCTAATCATCTCATTCCCCTATGCAGCCACCTGTGTAGCAGATGCTTTTTCTTCTTTTTTTCTCCCCTGGAAAGTTTTAGTAGAGGAGGAACTAGAGGAGTTCTTGAGCAGTAGCCTTTTCGTAAGCGGCCAACAGCATTCCCAGAATAGGAAAAGTCACTGTGGGTGTCTTCAGGTTTTCCAGTCTTATGTAGTCACAGTGCCCCAACATTTCAAAAGTCTGATCCAAAAGAGATTATAGCTCAGTTGAGAGAGTCCTTTCTATAACAGTTGTTTCTTTCTGTATCAGTATCATAGCCTTTAAAACAGTGTGAGCTGATTGCAAAGTATATGTGCTTCATCCAGATAAGGGTTGTGACAAGTGGCAAAAATTCCGATTTTATTTTGATTTTAGTGATTTTTTTCCTTTAAAATCTGTGAAGGAATGGTGCCAGAAACATATCACTGAGATAGCACTTACTGCACCAGATGCTTAAAAAAGATAAAGCTGTTCGAGCCGAGGTAACTTTTTCTTTACATGTTAAGCAGTGTCATCCTATTCATTAGGATTCTCTGGCACACTAGTACACTATATGAGAACAGTTTATTTTGTATTCTGGGTTTAATTACCATGTTAGACCTTAGACCTCCCCGCGAACAAAAACTTCCTGCCATTCTGACAGCTCATTTGACAGCAACGATTGTTAACCTTGAAGGCGCCCCAAATGATATTTAAATAGTGTTATGGATTTATACTGCACATGGCAGTTTTGCTCATTCTCCATTAAACCAAACAAGACACCTCTAGAAGGTTGTATTGATTCTTGACCACAGATTCTGGCTCTGCAGGATACCAGTCTTTTCTCCAGAAAGGTCATGCTCTCTCAGAAATCTTTTTTGCTGAAAACATATTGCATTGCAGCCAAGAGCTGTACAGGTGACCACATAAGCTAATTTTCATGAAGTTCACTATTTTTCTGCTCCTACTATATCTATAGTACAATATCTTTCGCAACATGTAGGCTAACATAATTTTTAAAATGCAGATTTTTTAGTCTAACAAGTAACAGATACATCAAACCAGTAGCTGTTTTGTGTATGTGTCCATGAATTCTATCTGATCATTTGAAATAGAAATGCCTCATTTCCTTTTAACATCTTTCTTCCTGTTGACCTTTACCTCTTTCGGGTGACACCTCCTTCTTATGTCCGTAATCTTGTCCTGCATATGTTCTGTTTCTTTGCTTTTGAGAAAACACCACTGCGAGAAGCGACTACTGTCTGTTCACTTTTGACGCACCTTACAAAGGAGGTGAGCTCTGGGTGTACCTTTGTACACTTCTTTAACACTTCTCAGAGGTTAAAAGACTTTTCTGCTTCAAATGCGCTCTATGTACATTTGCATCTAGCTACTTTTAGAGGTTTTTGTTGGTTTGTTTTTCACAATTAGAAGTCCACGTTCAAATAAATGGTTTACAGAACATGTGCTATCATAGTGCGACCCATAAAAGCATATGAGGCAAAAGGAAAAAGACAGTCATGTTATGAGAAATATGTTCCTGGGTTTTTTATTTCTCTATGTTTAAACCGCAGCTTTTCCAGTCTTGCAGCCTCAGCCTTTATATCTTAGAAGAGGTAGTGCGTCACCCACTCAGACTGTTCCTGATGTATTGTATTCAGTAGAAAGTTAGCTTCTCATTCACATGAAAAGATTTGTTTTTGAATCCCATTTGTTTACCGTGTTAATTGTCCGGACACTTTTTTTTGACTTTCTACCTTCTTATATTCAAATAATAACATTTCAAAAGATAGGCTCCTATTTGGCTTTCTAGGCTATACTTCCCAGTCAAGAAGATGGTCTCAAGACTTGCACGGTGTAGATTCTGCTGTGGGTGTACCAGAATGCCATTTCCTAAATGTTTTTATTTCCCATGGCAGTAGACCAACCTAACTGAGACCTTCTGTCAAATCCAAACGAATATAATTTTCAGGAGAAGCTAACCTGTTTCAGATCATTTGACAGTGTAAGTCGATGGTTCCAATTCATCATGTATATACCCCTGAACCTGATTTGCAGTTGCTGGGAAATTATATACAGGATCAGAATTAGTAGCTGTTATAGCAACATGATAGTCTGGTAAGCTCAGAATGATTGATGAGAAATGGTCTGACTTTTGAAGGCAACTCTGAGGAAAAAAAAAGCCAGTAACTCTGCACTGTTGCTGATAATAGGATCAGAGGACCGGTAGCAGTATCTGGTTTGATCTGCAAAATGGTTGCTAGCTCCTGGCTTTTGTCAGAGCTTTTCCCCAGGCATCATCAGCGTTCCTAGTTATGATGTTAGTTAAAATATTAAGTTAATGATTTGTAAAACACTATATTTTGTTCACTGAAGTACTAACATTTTCCAACTACTAAGCAACAGTGGGACACAACTGGTCTGTGATTTTTTTTTTTCCTAGAAATTGTGGGTGGCCCTTTGTTAAAACAGTATCTTGAAAAAGCTATTCTATGGGTAGTGAGGCTTGCTTAAAGAGGCATTTTATAGCCACAAAGGGCATATGCATTTGCAGTTTTCTTCTAGTAGTCAATGCTAGACCTCTGGGACTTTTCAGTTGTGTTTATAAAGGTAAGTCCTAAAGTTTTCGTGTAAAGTAGCTATTATGAACAGAGGCAATGAACAGAAGTCTGTGGGTGCTGACGCTGAGAATAAAAGCTATCTGCTAGGAAGGAAAAGAAAAAAACAGAACAGAAGTTCTCTGGAACATGTTCAGATTAGTTTGATTTTTTTTGATGTCAACAGAAAAACTTAAAACTTCAGCCCTGGATGCACTAGCTTATGAAGCTCAGCAGAACAGAGAGAAAGAAACTAGAAACACTGTAAAATTATTTCTTCTTTGCAAAGATTTTCGAAAGCAATTATATTTTGGAATACAATCTCTATCTTCTGCATCTGTTAACTATTTAAATAAATATTCCATTGCTTTGATGTTAATGACATCATTTCCCTATTTATAATAATTTGACATAAGTCTAGTGAATCATGCACTTTATTTCCCCAAGCTCTGGACTCCTTTGTATGTAAAGGGGAGCAGTTGCTGATATAAACAGAATAATCAAAACTACTAATTTGAACATCGGGCCTGAATTAAGGCTATTAAGTAAAACAGTGACATTAGAGGGATGAACAATAATTTACTTTAAATTAAATTAAATTAAATGGAAAATACTGGCATTATTACGGTGTGAGAAATTAAATATTTCTACCTCCTAGATGTGCATAAATACCAGTGAATCTTCCCACTTGTTTTTTTTTTAGCATTATTATTTTAGGAAAAATGCAACATAGTTTAATTTCTGGCTCACTGAGCATAAGGATTTCATAAAGCAAATTTATAAGCAACTATCTTCCAAATAAATAATATTATTGTAAAAATGCGTATACAGAAAAATGGAGAATAGTAAGAGGTTATAAATTGTTTAAATAACCTATTCTTAAAGGAAAATATAGTTGACTGTGTTCTTTTGCACTTAGTGCTACTAATTACTGCCTACAGGTAGGCAGTAGATCATAATCATAGATCGTAAGAAAATCCACAAATTTGAAAAAAGAATGGAATAATCAAGAAATTTGGAATTAACAATGAAAATGAGAGGTGGAGAAAAGAGATTGGTCATTCTCTGTGTTTTGGTAAATTAAAGTCTTTTCTTCCAATTTTAACATTTCGAATTTTAAAATGCAGAATGTGAAACAAAATAAAACTATTAAATTATTCTCAAATTTGAAATCAGCTGTTTTCTTTTGATAATATCAGAATACATTCATAATTCCTCTGCCAACTCTTTTTTTTTCCGAGCAAAGAATGACAAACATGTTTTTGCAAACCCGTTTCTCAGAATTCTTCAGGAATTCTTGAAACTTTTCAAATTTCACAGAAATTTGTTACTTTTTATATTTTAATTTAAAAACATTTAATCATAAATTTATTAGGTGACTGTTTATAAAATAAAAAAAAACTTCCATGCGTAATTCTGAATCAGCTGTTTTACTGGCCCTTTTCAAATTCTGCTTAGTGTTAACGCCAGGGTAGCCAGCCATTTCCGCGTCAGAACAACACTAAGAAAAATTAATTTAAATGCTATGTCAAAAGGACGGATCCTTCTGCCTCAGAATTTGGCCATGCTGCAACATACTGCTTAAGTGATTGAGGACAAAATCTGTGTAGATTGTCTCGAGATACAGGGGCAATTCAATTGCTATGACAGCCCCCTTCTGCCCCCCTGCTGCTTTCCCTGCTGACATATTTTATTTGAGGCATCCAGTGGTTTATAACATTCTTCTCATCTCTTCTGAGCTTTTCACAGCTCTTTCCAGATATGCATGTGAACGAGTCTGTACCCTGAAAAGATGTGAGAGCTGCAAAATGATATTCATTCAGAAATATCCCTATTCTCATGAATAACATTTTCTTCATAAATATTAATTTCAGAAAAAAACTGTTGAAAAAACCCGTGGTAGCACACACAGAGCTTGCACATTGCTTGGATGAATGGCAAGTTAGATTTAAGACACATGTACAGCTGTTTCTTCTGTTGTTATCTTGATCCTAGGTTACATAATGAGCCTAATTCCAATGTTGCAGAAACTGCTAACATCACTATTTTAAAAGCTACAGGTAATACCTAACTGGAAAAACTGCATATATATCGTAAGTTTTGTGGTTATGATTTGAAAATAGATGAAGGCAAATTTACTGAGCAAACTGACAGTAGTTCATTGTTAATAAATGCTTTATTGGGTTGAATCTAAATAAGCACATTTGCTTCTTAGTGTGATGAAGGTGATAATAATAAGTAAAAGAAATGCTGCTTTATAATATTTAAGCTACCATGTACTGGATATTATAAATAATAGATATAACGGGTACAATGTTATAAGAAATAAGCAATAAGTAATAAGTAATAGAGTAAGTGATGGCAGTAAGTAATAGAAGCATTCTCTTATAATAGTTGATCATCTAAATATTGACTACTATGCTTCAGTACCTAATCCGCTTCTCAGAAGAAACTAAATAGTTCTGAGCAATTAGAAATCAACATTCTTGAGCTGGCAAAAGAAAAAAAAAAGTGGCTCAAGCAGTATTGTTTCATTTATTTATTTATTGGTTTGTTTATTACTCTTTTAAAGGAAGGAAAGGAAGGAATCAGGTCCATTTTCATACTGGCGGAGGTTTTGTTTCTTGTGCAGGATTTGGTCTCTAGCTTTTCTGAATGAGCAGCTGGAGGCCACCTAGGATTCCCTAGGGCATCTCGAATGGCACCAGACACATACATTACATTTGAGCCCTGGATTAATATTGAACTAAATAAAAAAGGCCCTGAGGCCTGTGAGCCCTGACCTCAGAGCTGGCCCTGCTATGAGCAGGGGCCTCCCGAGGTCTCCTGCAACCTGAATCAGCCTAGGATCCTGTGAAAAGAAGTTAAATTTTGCTTTTGCTTTCGTCTGTGGCTACAAACTGTTTCTAGGGCAGAGAGGCTCCTATGATTTGGATATTAGTGTTGAGTTCAAATTCCTGAAGAGATTGTCCTTCCGCCTGACTGTCTTATTTTAGTACTCATGCTTATGCATAAGTTAAATCAGTTACTCTGAGATTATGCACGGATTCAACATCGCTCACATCCCCTCTGCTGGGAAACTGAAATGGAGGCTTTGTACTTCTCCGCCGAGATCAGAATTATACGTTACAATCCTTCCAATCACTGTTTTATAGTCAAAACACACCCAGGCACAATAGGAAATGAGAGCAGGACCTGCTGGACAGCCGCTATGACTTTCGTCCCACGGCTATGGAAAGTTATCGCAGATGAGCACCTTGCTAACTCAATTTCTTTTAAGTGGAAGATTCCTTTAAGAGGAAGATTGCAGCCATACCGCTGAGAAACTGCTTTGAACTGAACTGCCATAACCTGAATTGAACTGTGTTCCCATCATGAAAAACTGGCCAATGTGAGCAGTCAAATATAGCTGAATAATTAATCTTCACTTGATAAGTAGTGCCCTTCTGCACATTTCTTTTCAATCAAGCAATAATTTGGTCAATGTGAATTTGATATTTGCAAAAACACACACCTGAATTTTATAAAGCTTATAACTGACTTGCGCCTAAAGCTTGGATTTATTTCTGTAAAAAATTTCACCTCAAGTAACTAGAAATAATTGAGCCAATAAAAGCAGCAAAAGGCTGCAGCTGTAAAAACTTAAAGAGCAGTACATTTTGCAAGAAACCTGTTTATAGGCAGTAAAAAGTCAGCAAAAACAAAGCATACTTAAGTATTTGCAAAGAGGAGATATTTCACAATACTCATAATTTGTGATGTCAGTGACTCAGCCGAGATGTGCAAGGAAAGGCTTTATTATATCCATGCAAAAGTCTCAAGAGACTGAAAGAATAAACTTAGGTCATTTTCATGGCATGGCTTCTGTCTTCACTGGTTCCCTCTCATCTTTATGGAAGAGTGGATTATGAAATATATAATTGTCATCATCATTAAAAATGAATTTCAAAACAGTGATATGGAAAATTATGATTAGATTTTGATAGCTTTTTTAGGGGAATGTCAAGAAATAGGTGAACTATAAATCAGTGGTTGTTCTCTATATATTTGAGATTATAAACCCTGATGATAACATTCTCATACCTTGAGAATACAGTTTCAAATAGATATTTAATTAAATAGATTATTTAAATTGTCACTTTTGGAGTAATTTAGAGCTGCAGATTCATTTTAATCGACAGATTTTATAGGAATTTTATTAAAGATTTATATTTTCATAATAATGCCAGAGTGGCCTTTCCAGAATTATACTGGTTTACTACTGTGTGCTAGAAGTTTAAGATAACTGTGCAATATGATCCTTATATAATTTTGCTTCATTTACTACTCTAGAAAATTGCATACTATGGTATAAGAGAGAGACATTTACTAGGAGATTCCTGCATATCCAGCAGCTTTTTATTAAATGCTGACAACTCTTATTCATATTTTTTTGTTTATCTGACACTTATTTTGAATACATTTTATGTTTTATTCAAGCTAGTAAGCTTCTCATTACATTAGTGATAAGGATCGTTAGGGAGTGGAAAAAAGGGCTCGTCTAAGTTGTGTCTTTTTTGTGTTTGTAATAATTAATTGTTAGTACAGTGCTGTTCTCAGGTTCTTCTGTTTTTAGGTCATACAACTAAAAATACAAATATTTAAACAGAAAAATATTTTGGTAAAGGTAAACAGTTACAACATGTGAAGCTAAGCTAAAAACCTCTTTGGATGATTAAATAAATTTTTTACAACATGTAATTTTGAGGTAAGTGAACAGATTCATGAATTTGGGCCAAAATTGGTGAGCAGTTCTGGCTAAAACAGAAGCCAAATCTGAAACTGAAGATAGAGCTGTCCCCATACTGCAGTGATAATTAAATAATGCTTGTTTATTTTTTCACTGGTGTTAGAATAATAATACTTAATAACATTGAGCTGTTACACAGAATGCTCAATTAGCAGATCTCAAAGCATCTAAAGGGGATTTAATTGCAATTATATTAATTCCACCAAAGACTCTGCAAATAATCAAGTATTAAAATTCTGAAAATACAGAAGAAATCAAGGTTTGATTGGAAATTGTCTAATGAGACATTAGGTCTGCTTCCTGAGGGAAATTTCTGCCTGAGACAAGTTTCATGCAGAGCTTTCTCAGAACGCTGAAAAGGAAAAAGCTATTATGGGCTTTTTAAGACTTAATTTTATCAGGATCTTTAGGCAAAGGCACATACGTACATCAGACGATGAGTGACTAGCCATTTAGTCTTTAAGGCACTGATCAGAAGTTACATACGTAAAATTAATCAAATCAACTGCCTGCTTTGCACTGCAGAACATTAAGTTATTCTCGATTCTTCTCTGCTGGAGATATTATGTTATTTACTTACCATGTTTGTAAATATAAACCGTCATTCATAATATTTACTAATTATACTTGTAAATATAAACTATCATTCAAGTTCTTAGCACTAACATAAAAGCACGGTCTGTTTGACTGCATGGTCTGTCATATCATCTTGCCAGAGGCAAGAGAGCAAAGTAGCTCCAAGAGTATAATTCATACAAAATATTGCTACAGAGTTAAAGAAACCAGTAAATTGTGTTCTACAGAGAGAATAATTTGGTAGAGGAAACCGTTTTTCTGCTCAAAATGTTGTTTCTAAACATCTTTCATCCAACTTTCATATTAGGATAAAAACAATTAAATCATCTCCTCGGCCGTCTTGTCCTGGACTTCTGGCAGTTTGTGAAGACTAAGGCACAGCAACAAATATGCAGATTGATAGGGTATTCTAGCAGTCTTCCTTTCCTTGTTGTACAAATAGGTTTAGTGTCACTAGCCTAATTACATTACAGCTTTAGTGCTTGTGTTGGAGAATGCTGACATTTATTGATCTCACAGATCCGCTATATTTATTATCTTGAACCGTAATAGCTCTGCATACCAGCTATGTTAAAAGTATTGAAAGATTTCAGGATCTGAGGAATAGGAAAAAGATATTCAAAGTTCTCACAAGAGAACCACGCTGTGTCTGTAATAAAGTGCTCAAGGTGCTAAAATCAGTCAGATATGTCTTCAGTTTAGGCCAACCAAGAGGAAGAAACGAAATACCTCTCAATACATAATCTTTTTTTTTTAATTATACGTGCATACAGTTAATTAGTCAAAGCACGAGTTGTCTGTATTGCCATTTAGTACAGCCTATTAAAGGGTTATGTCAAATACTCTGTGACAAAAGTGTCTTTCAGGTGAAAAGCAAGCTGGGCAGTAGCATGTGCCAAAGAATGATACGTCTCTTCCTTCTTGGGATAGTCTTGTCACAATAATGAACTAAATTGTAGCCCGGTATATATAGATGGTAGAAGTACAGTACCATGATACAACTTCCTTGCGTTGTTATAACATTTCAAACTTTGAGCTCTCCAAATGCAAGGGATAATTAAGTAGCCTATGCTATTTGATTAAGATTTTTCACATTAATTTATGAAATAAACTAATACATGATGTGTATTTCTTTCTGTCTGCTTAGCTTAACTGTATGTAAAATAAGAACCTCCTTAAAAAAATGTTGATTACTGATGACAAACATTTGAGAAACCACATAATGACGTAGACATTTGGACAGGAACAGTCCAAATGTTAGAGGACACAAGTACAATAAAAGTTAGAGGAACAAGAAGAAACTGCTAATAAGAGCTGAAAAGGGGAAAGTGGGGTTACATATATATCCTGTGTATATGAGCACTGCAGAAAGAATCTGGAGCTGGCATAAGGAGTCATGAAGACTAGTGAGTCTAAATGGTGAAGAGAGTGGAAATATTGAGAGTTGAAAATTATGAAAAGTGAACATTTGAACTGGCTTAATGGGAAACTTAGGAACTGGAATAAGGTTACAGGGAATAATTGCTGGGCCCAGGAACCCTTCAAAGGATAAGTAGCAATAATTAGACTTGGAGTACAGGGCCTTGAGGGCACCTGACACCTGGAATGGAAGAGCCAGGTGCTACATCTCAACATTTTTTCCCCTGTAAATACCTATCAGTGAAACTCTCTGGCATAATATTTAATCTCTGTTTAGGGCTAGTTTGCGTGAGAGGAGAGTTTACTGCCTCTGTGTGTATTCAGCTCCAAGGGCTGTGCTCCTGCTGGTTGTCCATATGAATTGCAGTATGATGCAGCATAGTATCGCTTCTGTGTTTCGTGCAGTTATGTAAGAGGAGAGCTATTAGGACTGCTATGGCACATGCTGAAAACCAGCAGAAAGCAGGTTTGCCCCATGGGCAGAAACAGTGTGGGACAGGCAGTTTCCCCACATTCCCAGGATCCCAGCCTCACACAGGAGATGAAATGTAGGATACCCATCTTTCAGTGGGTATTATTTACCCTTTTTTATTTACTAGGTAACCCTCCAAGTGGCTTCCTGAACACTATTCAAACTCTCTCCAAACAGTTAATTTCCTCATAACCACTTCTGCTTAATGCATCCCTGTAGTTTCTGACTGATTCACAAACACCTGTGTAAGTATTTTCACAGCATGTCTTTTAGGGAATGTTCCTGAGAATTAACATAAAAATCAAAGTCCAAGTATCACATGGCACCAGCTAGTGTCTGACTCCTTCTAGCGTGCCTATTCAGCAGTCATGATCTGCCCAACATGAACATGCTGCTCTGCAAACGTGTGCCAAATGTATTGATTTCCATATAGCTGATCCTGTATTTAAAATCAAAGCGAAGTACCTCTTTTCAAAATTGAAGTTAGAGGGCGGAAAACGGACAGAATGTCCATGAAACTAATTTTAGAAATGTTTTGTTTTTATTATAAAGTGAAACAAATACGTCAGTTCTTTATAACTGCCTTTCAGATTACACATTGACCCAATACTGATATTTATGAAATGAGAAATGAGCAGGGGAAAAAATGTGTAGCTGTGCCCTATCAATCAGTTCAGAAAAAATGTCATGAAATATTGGAAGACGGAGGCAATTGGATAAGAAAGGGATATATATTTAATGAATGTATAGGAAATAGAATGGAATGAAGAGTTATATGACATCGGAACTGTGTATGTTTTCCAACAAGCTCAGTAAATGTAGGGAAGGTGAATTACATTAACTGGACTCCTTTGCAATCCCAGATGTTCTACTCAGCATTCTAGAATAAGGTTTTCATTACAGTGGATCATTTGCCAAATAAAGGTCATGAGAAACATTCAGTTTGTAGTTAATTTTTCTTTCTCTTTTGCACTACTTAGAGGCTAACTTACTTTTCTTCTCTAATTATTCTCCTGGTCTGCGTCTTTCAGTAAATCCTGCAATGCAGTATTCAGTGATGCAGGATAAATGTTTGAGGTAAAATCATGCCGGTTAGTTAATTAGTTTCTTCATTTCCCTGCAAATAACAAATAAAATAGTGGAAATCAAGATCTAGATGGGAACCCTTTCAATAATGGAGATTTTTGGAGTATTAATAACACCAACAATATTTTTTGTATATGTTGGACAACTCTGTTGACAACCTTCAAAAAACCTAATTTGGTGTTGCATTTGTTGTTTCTTGGTAATGATACTATGGTGGTTTTATTTTAATACAACCTGTTTTTAACAACCTCTGCAATGAGGTTTATGTGATCACAGAGCCTTCTCGCTTGTTTCTCAGTCAGAAACTCATTGGCTAAATCTCACCCAAGTTTAAAGGAAAGGAAAAGTCTCACAGATGACAAATTCACAAACTTGGAACAAAAATTAGTGGCAGAGTATAGGAAAGAAACCAATACTATTTTTTGATATAGTATTCAAGAGAATTCTCTTTGGCAGCATCTGGCTGTGTCATTCTGTGATAGCCAAGGCACTGTTTGCAGGGGAGAAAAGGACTAATATTCTTTCGTTCTCCACTGCTCACAAGCAACGTGTTGATTTTCTGTTGCTCTTTTTCAGTTGCATCACAGAGGTGGAGCTGGTGCTTGGCTCTAAGGTTTATGTGGAGTATATCTGCCAGATTGTTCAGCATATGATGGGCATAGAGCAGTCTGAACTGAAGAATGCAGTTTGCAGAATTTTATTAATTCAGGAACAAGCAGTTCAGGAAGATCAATAGGTTCCTGACCATTACATTGATTATGGAACAAACAAAACGCTGTGCTCAAATGCTATTTTTATTATCATCTGCCAATTTTAACAGCATCTCTAGACAGTTAACTGAAGGCCTCTTTAAAAATAAGGTATAGGTTACATGCTGCAGATCTTCCACAGGTAAGCACCAATTGAGATCAATAGTCAGGTTAGAAATATATTTCCTCCGAGCAAAAAGGCTAATGAAGAAATGAGCAAGAAAATAAATGTCTTTGTTTCGTAATGATATTTTGTGTGTAATGAAAACAGGTCAGTGCTTTTGAAAGAAACCACCTTCACCCACGACTATATCCGTAATTGTTCTGATAGCTAGTTCATGATATTTAATAAGCTGGAGAGGTAAGAAAACAAGGAAAAAGGTGCCGGTGCCTATCTCGATTAGTGTAGAAATACGTATTGTGCTTTTCATAAAGCAAGCATTATTGGTGAAGGAGGGTGTTATATGTTAGGGAGCTCATAGCCTTAAGACCTGGTATAGAACTGCCATTAAAGTGAATTCTAAATGAGGTTCATTCGGCTTAGTTCATATGTGATGCCGATGATTGATTTTCACAGTCAGGCTAATAGAACATTTTTTCTTCAGTCCTTAGTGCAATTAGGTTACTGATACAATATTCTTCGTTTTTTTCTCTGGCATTATGACTTTAATAGATTTTTTGAGTCTCTTTGTTGCTGATAAAGTTAGATTTAATTGGATCTTGAAATCTTAATATTGAAAATTTCACCTTTTTATTCTCTGCAAGGAAAACTGCTTTTTTGTATTCCTACCCCCCTCAAGTGGCTGACCTCAAAAGAATAATCAGTGCTCTTGTGATGGCAGATATTTCAAAAAGAAAATGCCTGCGTGGTTTAAACTTAGTCATGGAAATGGCTTCATGAAGAAAAAATTAGCATAGTATCTCTGTGTTATTTTAAGTGAGGTTAGAAGTCTGCATGTTTTTATCACAGTTTGTAATAAGAATACATTTTTTCCGATGTTTAAATGAACCACAGACGTTGAACAAATAAAGTTTGCTTCTAATAATTTTTCTGAAAAAGCTATTGTTTTAAATAGTGCAATCAGACTTGTCCGTAACAGGAAGTTATTAGAGTCCAAACAGAAATAATTTAAGTCTGGTGACAAAATTAGCAGTGCATATGACATAGCTAGCTCTGAAAAATTATGCACATTAGAGTGGGAAAAAGAAGAGAGGCTGACTGGTCAGTCTAAGGGTATCATACTGGTACATACAGGACATTGGATAAGTACTTGCACATTTGTAAACTGAAAAGTGGCAGAATAAATTCTACTGTTACATCCCTACTTCATATATTATTGTATTCCTATTAAGAGTCAGTCAACGCTGACAGCTTTTCATACTGGGTATTGAAAACAAGTGTTCTAAAATGGCGCACAGTAATTAATTCATATAATTAATTCATATAAATACTATTTATATATAATATATAATAATATTGAAATAGTATTTTGATTTTATACTTACTTGGTTTTGAAGAATACTTTTAAGTAGAGTTGGAGGTGTGTGGTTTGATGCATAGGAATTATGCAGCTAAGCCAGATCTAAAGGCAAAATCTACTGTAGTGTCGTCAAGATCAAAACACAATTGGTATGTCTGGAATGGTGAGAGGCAGAATGTGTCTTCTGGAGTCATTTGTTCTCTATAGTTTATAACCCATGAAAGCTATGAGAATGATGAATGATAGGGGAATGTGGGTATGAGTTGAAGACAACTCACTCTATAAACTCATTCTTCAAAGTGAATATAGATTATGGACTCATTTTGTAGAAGAAGTAAGAATGATCATGGAAGAAAGTATTTTCACATATACAGAAGAATGCATTTATGCGTTCACACTGTTGACACTGACAAAAATAAAAGGAAGCAGGTAAATGCAGAGAAGGAGGACACCTACTTTTACATGGCGACTTTTACAATAGCTGAAAGTAGCTCATTAATTTTGTGTTCAGATAGTTGAATCTCAGAATGATAGTAAGAAGAAGCCACGTAAATACACTAGGTGATGGTTTGTATCATGTAAGTTATATGCGTAGTGCAGAAGATTATTAAAAGACTCTTAATCAGCTGTACATTTGCCAAAAGAAACAGCATGACCTTTTCAGAAAGTATTTGGGTCTGCTCCCCAGCTACTAAATCTCACAAGACTGCCTTCATGTGTATTTGCACATCATGTTTGAAGGTGTTTAATACATTCAGGTCATTAGTTTGAAAAGTAATTAAGGAAAAGAAGTTCAATCTTTTAATTCAAAAAGTTGCATCTGAATGACGAAATTTCAGAAGGCTGAATGTGAATAAAAATATTAACAAAGAAAAGTCAGTTCTTTTTTTAGTGATTACATGTAAGTCAAACTTACTGAATATTTACATTCCCTGTCCAAAAATATCTGTCAAAGGATGAGCAAGGACGCAGGTGTTCAGCATGATGGGTAAAGGGAAAGGCTGTATTAGCTTGTTTTTATTTGTGTGTTCTACGCTTCTAAATGTGTCTACCCCAGGAAGTCATCTGTATCCTCTGCCCAAGGGATGACTGAGCATCTTTGTGTCCACCCTCCGTGTGGCAAGCTCTGGTTGAGGAGGACTGTGCTGCTGATGCACAAGGAAGGCTTGTGCACTTGGACCCGTATCCTTAGACGTGATGCATGTGTGCATCGTGTGTGTTTCTCAAAGTGCCTGAAGAACAGTGAGGGCTGTATTACAGTGCAGCAAAATGATATTTTCCTAGCCTAATTCTTAGTGGTGTCTTGTATATCCTGGGAGGTGGCCTGAGAGTGGCCAAAGCAATTGGATATTCAAAGTCTGATGATATAATGTCAAAGTACAGTGAAAAGCAACGGAGCCAAGTCTATACTTTGTTAGAGAGCCATCAATCTCAGTATACTAAGAGTTTTGAAGACAGATGATATATTTAGAGTGAGAATTATCCCATGATAACAAACCAAAAGTGAATGGACGAGTGAAGGAAAGACAGCCCAGGAAGGCGAGGTGGTGGAGTTCCTCTTTATTTGAGGGAGCAACTAGAAGGTATGGAGCTCTGCCTCGGGGTGGATGAAGAGCAGGTCAAGAGTTTATGGGTAAGGATGAAAGGGCAGGGTAACATGGGTGACACTGTTGTGGGGGTTTACTTCAGGCCACTTGACCAGGAAGAAGAAGTCGATGAGGTCTTCAACAGACAGCTGGAAATAGCCTGATGATCACAGGCCCTGGTTCTCCTGGGAGACTTCAACCACCCTGCCATTTGTTGGGAGGCGAGCACAGCTAGGCACAAACAGTCGAGGATGTTCCTGCAGAGCACTGATAATAACTTCTTGACCCAGGTGGTGGAGACGCCAACGAGGAGAGGTGTGCTGCTAGACCTTATACTAGCAAACAAAGAAGGTCTGGGTGAGAATGTGAAGGTTGGGGGCAGCCTTGGCTGCAGTGACCATGAGATGGTGGAGTTCAGGATCCTGCAAGGAGGAAGGAGGGCAATGAATAGGATCGCAACGCTGGACTTCAGGAGAGCTAACTTGGGCCTCTTCAGGGAGCTACTTGGTGGAATGTCATGGAGTAGGGCCCTAGAAGGAAGGGGTGTCCAGGAGAGCTGGTTAATATTCAAATATCACTTTGTCCAGGCTCAAGGTAGGTGCATCCCTCTGAGTAAGAAGTCCAGCAAAGCGGGCAGGAGACCTGCATGGATAAGCAAGGAACTCCTGGCCAAACTCCAACAGAAGCAGGAAGTATACAGCAGGTGGAAGAAGGGACAGGTAACCTCGGAGGAATATAGGGACGTTGTCAGAGAGTGCAGGAATGTGACAAGGAAGGCTAAGGCCCAGTTGGAATTAAATCTGGCAAGGGACGTCAAGGACAACAAGAAGGGGTTCTTCAAATACATCAATAGCAAAAGGAAGACTAGGGAAAACGTGGGCCTGCTACTGAATGGGGCGGGTGCCCTGGTGACGAAGGATACAGAGAAGGCAGAGTTGCTGAATGTCTTCTTTGCCTCAGTCTTTACTGCTAAGGCCAGTCCTCAGGAATTCCAGGCCCTGGGGACAAGAGAGGAAGTCTGGAGAAAGGAAGACTCTCCCTTGGTGGAGGAGGATCAAATTTGTCCCAACTTGACATCCATAAATCCATGGGCCCCGATGGGATGCACCCACGAGTGCTGAGGGAGCTGGCGGATGTTATCGCTAGGCCACTCTCCATCATCTTGGAAAGGTCCTGGAGATCAGGAGAGGTGCCTGAGGACTGGAAGAAAGCCAATGTCACGCCAGTCTTCCAAAAGGGCAAGAAGGAGGAGCCAGGAAACTACAGGCCTGTCAGCCTCACCTCCATCCCTGGAAAGGTGATGGAACAGCTCCTCCTGGAGGTCATCACTAAGCATCTGGAGGACAAGAAGGTGATCAGGAGTAGTCAGCATGGATTCACCAAAGGGGAATCAGGCTTGACCAATCTGATAGCCTTCTATGACGGGATGACTGGCTGGGCAGATGAGGACAGAGCAGTGGATGTTGTCTCCCTGGACTTCAGCAAGGCTTTGGACACTGTCTCCCATCACATCCTCCTAGGTAAGCTCAGGAAGTGTGGGCTAGATGAGTGGACAGTGAGGTGGCTTGAGAACTGGCTGGATGGCCGAGCTCAGAGGGTTGTGGTCAGTGGCACAGAGTCTAGTTGGAGGCCTGTAGCTAGTGGTGTCCCCCAGGGGTCAGTGCTGGGTCCAGTCTTGTTCAATATATTCATCCATGACCTGGAGGAAGGGACAGAGGGCACCCTCAGCAAGTTTGCTGATGATCCAAAACTGGGAGGAGGGGCTGACACGGCAGAAGACTGTGCTGCCATTCCGAGGGACGTGGACAGGCTGGAGAGGTGGGCGGAGAGGAACCTCCTGAAGTTCAACAAAGGCAAGTGCAGGGTCCTGAAACCTGGGGAAGAATAGCCCCATGCAGCAGTACAGGCTGGGGGTTGACCTGCTGGAGAGCAGTTCTGCTGAGAAAGACCTGAGTGTGCTGGTGGACAACAAGTTAAGCATGAGCCAGCAGTGTGCCCTTGTGGCCAAGAGGACCAATGGTCTCCTGGGGTGCATTGGGAAGAGTGTTGCCAGCAGGTGGAGGGAGGTGATTCTGCCCCTCTCCTCAGCCCTGAGGAGGCCTCACCTGGAGTACTGTGTCCAATTCTGGACTCCCCAGTACAAGAGAGACATGGCACTCCTGGAGAGAGTCCTGCGGAAGGCTACCAAGATGATGAGGGGACTGGAGCACCTCTCCTATGAAGAAAGGCTGAGAGAGCTGGGCCTGTTCAGCCTGGAGAAGAGAAGACTGAGAGGGGATCTGATCAATGCGTACAAGTATCTGAAGGGAGGGTGTCAAGAGGATGGGGCCAGACTCTTCTCCGTGGTGCCCAGCGACAGGACAAGAGGCAACGGGCAGAAACTGAACCACAGGAAGTTCCGTCTGAACCTGAGGAAAAACTTCTTCACTGTGAGGGTGACAGAGCATTGGAACAGGTTGCCCAGAGAGGTAGTGGAGTCTCCTTCCCTGGAGGTATTCCAAACCTGTCTGGATGTGATCCTGGGTAATATGCTCTAGAGGTCCCTGCTTGAGCAGGGAGGTTGGACTAGATGATCTCCAGAGGTCCCTTCCAACCTCAACCGTTCTGTGATTCTGTGATTCTGTGAAGTTATTTGACTTAATAAATCCGTAAAGTGATTACGACAATGCAACCACCAGCTAGCACAAAGTTATGTTTTCACAGATTATTTGATGTAGAGAGCTTTAGCACTTGAATCTATGTCTCCTCCTCTCTCTGTGTGTCTGCGTTACCCCCTACCTGTGGAAACTTTCACCACAGAGTAGTGTACCTGAGCTGAAGTTTTTCCTTGCTTTTCAAAGTCCTTGCAGTATTTAAAACAATAGCTTTTTCAGGAAAAATTATTAGAAGCAAACTTTATTTGTTCAATGTCTGTAGTTCATCCAGCTTGGATGTTCAGCAAAACTTCAAAGGATATTTTTAACCTTAAATATAGACATGTCAATACAGATTATGTTAATACCCAATATAGATTCAGTGAACCACAGACCATTAATACAAGGTGCTATTAGAAATTTAGGCTAGTGATTCATTTTACAATCAGAGTATTTTATATAAAATAGTTATTTTGGGGAATCAGCGTTTGAAATTGAGTGCATATTTCTGAAATATATGATCGATAAATTAAAAAAAAATGGATTTCATAGTGCAAACTCAGTTTTGCAGTTAAGGACCGTGCAAGATCAAAAGCTAGTCTACCTTTTCTTAAGGGCTTTGATAAATTTATAGCCAACAATGACATCCAAAATTATTCAGGTTTCTGGAAGATTAATAAAAGTTTAATTTTCAGCTTGAGAGTAATGCTCCACATAAAACTGTTCTAAATCATAGCCATATGCATCCCTATTTTTGTCATTACATTGAATTATTGGACCCAGCGATGCTACAGTGCTGTCACTTGACAGTGCAAAGGTTAGAATCACTTGAGCTAAACACTGTTATCATGAGCGTCCAATGGTTTACAGCAAAAGCAGGATACATGAGCTTGGCAGACAGATCCCAGTTAAGAGCTGGTTGTAGTTTTCTTAACAGTATTCCTGATATGCCTAGGCATGGACATTTGTGGTAGCAGTGTGAAGAATCTAAAATGAGAGAGCATTTTTATATGCAAGGAAAAAAAATAGCATTGCAAGAATGCAATATTTTCAAGCAGTTGGGTTTTGTTTTTCATAGCATAAGAATGATCACTCATTGTTTTGATATCAGATATTTTATTATACTTACACACTTTTACAATACCATCCTCTCCCTTTTAGGTGAATACTATATATAATAATAAAACAACATTCGAACAGCTGAGAAAGAAAATTAGTTAGTAAAATGATTATTCCTTTTTATATGTGTAGAGTTTTTCAACAATGTGAAATGACATTCTTCTGACCTAAGAATGGACATCATAGGCAACTCAGTTTGAGGCTACTCTTTAAGAACACTTTTTAAAATAAATGACCACACATCACATTTTGTAGAAAAAACTTGCCAGTGTGTTGGAATTATGTTAGGGCTTTTGAGAAGCAAAACCAATCATGAAGTCAAACCAGAGCTACAAAGAAAATTCACATCTTAATTAAGAATGATCCAAACACCCACTGTTAAGAGCTTTTCTCAAAGGGAGCTCTGTGGGAGTTAAAGTCCTCGACATATGAGTTATCTCTCTTTAACCAGAATGAAGTACAATTTGTCATTTTTCACTTGTCAGTACTTTTTCTCTTTTGAGTTTTTCGCAAGCTAATAATTATGAGAATTAACATAAGAACTTCTGAGATCACATTTTATTTCCATTACTGAATCTTTCCATGACTCAGTCTGTTTCTCAGTCTCTAAAATGGAGTTGGGATTTACAAAGCAGGAGTAATAAAAATAAATTGACTTTTTTAAGCCCAATAAGAATAAAATGCATTAGAATATGTAATCAGTGTTTGGAAGATTTTCTTATATTGTAGTAATATGCTCCGTTTCCTCCGAATAACTTCCTCAGCATAATTTGAATGTCCTACGGGTAATTTTGAGCACTCTGGGACTTTTGAACACTGATTACACCTAAACTATTTTGCATAAATGATTGTGACAATAAATGCCTGGAAGATTAATACCACAGGGTACGTTTTCTTCAGTGGGTTTATCTTCTTGATCCAAAAAAACAAAACAAAAAAAAACAAAAATACAGAAGACTTAATGGCTGTACTTTCATCCTTCTTCAGTGAGCCCAAAGTCTTGGTTCCTTGGCATGCAATATCCTTTGCACCTCAGCCGTCTTTCATGACAAGACTTCAGAGTCTCTTGTGCACTCTGATTTTCTTCAGAAGTCTTTGTTATGTGGGTGAAGAGGAGCCAGGATGTGTCCCACTAAATTAGGGGTCAGCATCTTGCAAAGTGTGCATGTTCCAAGGTGGGACTCAGTGAGCTGATGAGTGTGAGGACCAGGGGTTCATGATGCAACGTGGGGTGCTCCTGCCATCCTGTGTAGATGCAGCCAGGGTGAATTAGTTAATCTAATGTAACATCTTCATGAAGACAAACAGGCCTATCCATATTTTTTGTGTTAGATGGTTAATAAAATTAAGCCTTTGACTTCTGTTGCTCTTTACCCTATCAGACGTCTTTGGCAGAGGTGAACACACTCTTCTTGAAATGTTCGTTTCCTTTGGCCACTGTAACTCTTTCCTTTGAAGCTTATTATGCTCTGTTCTTATGAGGATCCCATTCATCCTTCCTCCAGGACCAGGGGAAGGGAAAGGGAGATCCTATTGACTTCACTAGGAATAGGGACCTCAGTGGAGCTAACAGATCAAAACAAGAGAAGAAAGAGATAGTTCTTCATGCAGTGTGTTGAAACCTGTAAAACGTTTTGCCATAGGCCATTGAGGATGCTAAAAGTTTACAGTTCAAGGGGCAATCCGAACAGTTAATGAAAGAACTGTCATCCCTGAATCAGGAAATCTGTGTGCTGCAGATGCCTAAGGAGCAGCTGAGTATTTTAGAGAAGTCTCTCTCTATATACTTACTTTATTCCTCTACTTTGTTTTTGACCATTACTGGAAACAGGTTATAGGGCTAACCAGACTTTTACATTGTTAATTGTCACGGCTTGAATGATGACGGCCAAACCAGTTGAAAGGTATAGCGAACAATTTATTAACTGTAACAATATCTAAAACTGGTTCGGGGGTGTCGGTATAGGGGTTCTTGCTGAAAGAGGATGGATTTACAACAGCAGATAACAATAACAAGAATAAACAAATACAATAACCCGAGTAAACAAATGCAAACAAGTAGTGAGTTACACTATTTACAGGGTCCAACTATTTACAGTTAATGGAGAGGAGCGCTCTGATTACACAGTTCAAAAGGGAATAGCCGATGACTTTTATGCAACAGAAAGTTAGACACAGAAATAAGTTAATGCATCGCCAACATAGGTGGGTACGAAACCCTTATAGCTGTGTATCACACATTGTGTCTGGGACCCTGGATTACATGATGGTTCCAGCAAGCCTACGAAGAGTATATTCTCAAATATACGAAATATATGTTACAGCATATTTTCGAATGTTCTCTTGATTGACAGGTACTTGATGTTCTTTTCATGAGGGTTTGTCCCTCTAATCCCTATTGATCTTGTCGGTGGGAAAATATCAAACAAGTCTGCCTCATTGTGGTCAATCACAGGGCAGCTCCAAGGCTACCAGATCTACCCATCACATTCTGTCGCGGTGTGGGGAACCATCACATTTAATAAGTTCAGAAGCACCAGGATTTCCTCCTGTGTCTTCCTGGCAGGAGTGCCCTTAGAGCTTGGCTTGATGACCTAGAAGCCAGGATGCAATCAGTGGGCCAGCAGCTTTCTTTTGGGGTGCTTATGCCTATTTGAAGGGGACTTTTAGGGTTTTTTTTTCCTTTCTCTCTCTCTGGTTTTTTTAAATTTGTTCATTGCCTATGGTCCCGTAACCAGTTATCCTGACATGAATGCAGGCTGCTCCTGAAAGAGGCATCCCCAACCTCTTGCTTTCTTTCTGGCCACCCTGTCTCTGAAGGGCTGAACCTACCCCTCTCGCAGCCATGTGACAAGCCAGATGAGGCAACCCCAAAAGGGTGGTTAGCGTTCAGCCAGTCCCTTGCCCAGACCTGGCTTATTCCATTAGTCTTACAGCAGCAGAGAGGAAGGGATGTGGACAAGTGGCCAAAATACAGCAGACAGCATAACTAACAGACTCTTGCGTTAAGTGGTTGTCAGCCTGCAGGCCGTATGACAAAGGCCTGTTGCATAGCGGTATGAGTAAGAAAGTGAAAAGTATTTTCCCCTCACAAACTTTTGGCAAGAGTTAAAGTACAAAACTGAGTTCTCTATCATATTGCAGAGGCCAGTATTGCTTGTGTTCATTTTTTGCTACCTTTAAGAGCACATTATTTTATCCTCATCATCAAAATGAGAATACTGCAATCAATATTTAGCAATAATGGCAAGCCTGATGGTGGTGCAAGAAAGACTACAAACTTTTGTAACCATATTTCTCAATTTTCTTCTGGAATAAGTCGTTTAAAAAAATGACTCTGCAAGTGGTTAAGTGAAGAGCGGAAATTATGAAGGTAACAGTTGATTAGTAACAGCTCCCAGAAGCCTTTACCACATTAGTGGAAATCTGCTTTCTTGTGAGATAGTAAGCAACTATTAATGAGAAGACAGTTTAAAGGACCGTAATTTTACAGATCATGAGACAAATAGCAATTTTATTCTTGCTATTGCATTTCAACAAAGTATATCTTTTCATGTCTTTCGATTTTAAATCGTTTCAGTTGTTATGTGAGAAATGCAGGACATCATTTAACTCAAAATATTAAGTAACATAAACATATTTTGTATACATTCAGTAGTTGTAGATTTAAGTAGTACTTGAAAATGAAGTTTACAATAGCAAAAAGTTTGTGACAACAGTAGAGCTGTATTTTTTGAGGAATCCAAAAAGATACACCAAGATGAAGTAAAAAAATTAAAGCAAAGTCCTCCCGTGTATCCATGAGTTCTCAAAAATTCTGAGTGATTATTTTTTTTCTATAGCAGCATGGGAACATTATGAGTGTTCAGTACAACTGAAAATCAGATGTCTTACTGAAGACAAGCAGTTATTTTGGACTTTTGCAACAATGAGCATGTACAGTTAAGATTTTAGTGAAAAGTCCTTTTTTAATCTGGCAGAACTCACTTGAGGAATCCTGGCAAAATCATTTTGTTCAAAGTTTTCATTACTAGTAATGCATTTGGATATGTTTTTACGGCCACAATTCCTTAACGAGCATATCGAAGCCACTAGGAAGGAACTTTTCTGTTGATATACAAAGACATGATTTTTTTCATAAGCAGCATAGTTCTGGAAGGTGTTGCTTTTCCAGTGCTCCCATGGTTTTTCAGATTCTTCATTTAAAATAATAATAGTAACCAGAGCTTTAAGAAAATGATCATAACAATTTTCCTGTGTAAAGTATTTTGAAGTACTCTGGGAGTTAAGTCACAGCATATGGGTAAAGTAATGCATATGATAATGGTACTAGCATTTTAAATCGATTTTGATAACAATTGACATTTCATGTATCCATAATGAAAAGCTATGGTCTTGCTTTGGAACGCCAGTTGTTGAAGCATTGTAGTCATGGAAGTTTTGCAAAAAGGGAGGAAAAAGAGAAAAAGAAACTTTAAGAATATAATTTTAATTCCGTCCATGCACTGAAGATTTCTGAGAAAGTTCTTCATTAGGAACCGGAGAGTAGAAGATGATGGTGACAGACAACAAGATGAGTAGATACAGTTAGCCACAGATCTGAGAGACAGTAAAGGGCAGGTAGATACACAGTTTCCAAAACATAACAGTAAACAGTGAGTAGACTGTCAGCAGGAGTACACGCTCTGGAAAACGTGAACTGGTAGTGACGGGAACTAACTTTAATTTAGTGCCTCACAAAATAAGCTGCTTCCTTGCTTTTAATATTAAGAGGATATAGTTATAGCTCATTTTAAGTAATGTAGATGTTCAGATAAGTTAATATAATCATACTGAAACCTAGCCAAACTGTTAAATTATAGTGCTTTTAAAGCAGCTATTTATTTGTGCATTTAACAAAAAACATAAGTGTATAAAGGGTAACAGATTATAATGTAATGTACATTTAATAAAGCATATTTATTTAGGAGAAAACATATTTATTTTTTAAAGAAAGAGAAACTGGCTCCTGAGAGTATAGTTACAAGTAGAGGCCAGGAGAGCTCTTTTCGGGCAGCTCTGCCAATCCCTTTAACCAAGTTCTAGACCTCAGTTCTTTGCTGGGAGAAGCTGTATTCTTTTTTAATATCTATTTTTGTTTCAATATCAAGACTATGCATTTGAAAATAAAGAGATACAGTGTAAAAGAAAGATATACTTGTTCTGTGTCAATGGGACACAGAACTAAAACTGGCTGTGCGCTCTTTGCTATGCTGTCAAGTTTAGCTGGCCTCGGAAGCAATCTATCTAAGGCTGTTTTCATGTTTCCATTTTATTTTGAATAATATCATTTAAAGACCATCCAGCTAGTTTTTCTCTGAAATTAGAGGACAAAAGGTTAGATAATAATTTCTTACACCAGAGGCTAGTATCATAAATTATCAGCCTTAGTGAGGTCAAATAAAACCTTTGTGCTCAGGCTCAGGTTCTGCATCTTCCTCCAAAGACTGCAACTCAGACCACTTTAGAAAGTGCTTTCCTGAAAAATATATGCCAAGTGTTAGTGTTTATGAAACTTCCTCTATTTTTTTCCTTTTCTTTTTATGATTACTGAGATTATTAATCGTTGCCTCTTCGTGGCACTGTTAACTTCATGCCTGATTCTCCATCTGAAGGTCCAAACATCACATCGTGTGGGACCCTCTGTGGGTGTCTGCCTCCTCAGGTGGAGCCAGTCTACCAGGTCCTGGAGAAACAATGTCTCTGTTGGGTTGCAAAAGATCTCGTGATGCCAGTACATTAATATGTAAGCCTCTCCTTTTCCCTTCCAACTTTACTTTGGAGCAGTTGTCTCTGTTGTCAAATCCTAGTAGTTCTGATACATTAGGTGATATTGCTGGTCATTTAATGATTTCAAGTTAGCGAGTCAGGTTCCTTCTTTCATTCAGAAAACATTCGTTCAAATGTTCATCCAATGTTTGTTTTCTTTAGGAGTATGGATACCAGACTAGAAAAGGGGCAGCACTGCAGGCCACCATATCAGGTGATTAGAATTGTGTTAGATTGAGGGAGATAAAGATACTTTGACAAAGACAAACCAAATTTCATAATCTAGAAGATTTTATAAAATCTGCATGATTTTTGGCATTTGTATTCTATTCATTCTGAAATGTCTAGCTCATCTAAAGAATCTTTAAATGTTGGCTGACAGAGTTCATTTCTTTGCTTTGCAAACTGAGGACACAGTTTTCACAAAATGGCTCTCGTGATAGCTATGATTTTAACTAGCAAGTTTTTATTTCTCTTTGAAAAATCAGTAACTTTTCAAGGTGATCATACAATCAAAAGGGATTAGCTCCAGCAAAGGACTGAATGGTTAGTTCAGCAGTTGGAACTGCAATCTATGCAGAAAGCATGGAAAAAAACAAGTCATGTTAAGCCTTAGTTTGGCTCTTTACTATTAGATTCAATAACACACAAACAGTTGTGAACTAGAGAAGAACAAGGAATGAACAGTTTTGTTTTGAAATTTTTATTCACAGAAGAAGTCTAAGAAAGCTTTTCCCCTTCTGAAAAGCTATTGGTAGGCTTCAACTTGTTCTCTAGTAAGATTTAATATATATAATTTATTATCTATGTTATGATAGTATTTAATAGCATGAACTAAGCATCAGGATACAATTTTAATTGGTCTTGATGCTCAGTTACAAACAGATGAAAAATAGAGGTCCCCCAAATAGGCAGAAGACAATAACTGCCAGATGGACAAATTATAGATGAGGAAAACAAGGAATAAATTAGCTAATACAAATACATATTGCTGGCAGTGGTTTCAGTACACTTTTGGATTAGACAGTGATTTCAGATGGAAGTTTGCTTCTAATCTTAGAAATGCAGCTAATTGTGTTTTGGTGAGTCTGTGGGTTAGTCCAATGAATCTGGATGTATTTTTACTACTCAAAGATTGTACATCTGTGCTGTTTTTAAATTTCTGCTTTCTAAGTTCCTGTTGTCGTTCTAATTGCATAAATGGTTCTCTTGCTAAAGGTTTGTGTTTGTGTTTAATTTACCACATGGCAGGAATTAGCACTAAGTAGAAGAAAGGTGCAGCTTGCCTGAGTATTGTGGAGGCAAAATGAGGAAGAAAATTAAAGATATTTATCTTCATTATTCTTTTTAAAATTTGTTATTGACAAATTCAAAATATAAAGAAAATGATAGATTATTATCCATACTCATACAGCAATATATGCTTTAATGGGAAGAAAAATAGCCTGCTTCAAGCATATCATAGTCCTTCCTTTCTTCTCCGGAATAAATGAGGTGCAACTGTTAGATGCACATGCCTGTATATTCCAAACATTTGTTATATTATGTACCACTTGATGCTAGTGGAGAGGTCAGGAATCAAGTGTATAACCAATGAGAAGGTGTGAACCTTCAAGATCAAACTGTTAATGCCATTAAATTAACCTACACATTGTGAAGTTTTAAATATTAATAAATATCTAATATATATTAATTTTAAAGGGAAAAGCCTGAGATACCTTAGAAATAACATTCCTGAATGTGTGGTACATTTACTTCTATAGCCGGATATGTTTTTTGCATACATTGTATTCTGCTTGCTACCCCATGCTGCTGCCGCTCACTTAAGATGTTTTTATCCTTGGTTACCAGTTTGTTCCTCTGCCTGAGGAGAACAGTATGAAAAGTTAGAGACCGTTTCTCTGAAATTCGTAGCTTTAAGTAACATTTACTAGATGGATTTACAAATATGTGCCACTACAGTCAGCATAATATACTGAAGTCCTTGTGATGCTCTCAGTCTCCTGGGGAAGACGAAAAGAGTTTCGTGTTATAAGGGAGTCTCCAGGACGTGAAACCAGCCCCAAATCTCCTTTCTTTCACTTGCTGACTCCCACTATTAACTGCAGCAAGGTGGAGAATATGAGGAAGAAGTTGGTTCTCCAGTAATCCCAGGAAAAATATTTTTCCTCAGGGATTGTAGACGTGCAGATTAGAGAAACTTAAAGCTCACTGGGGCTAGGCAGCCCTTCAACTCATTTCTATCTCACTAGATTGACCCCTACTGATAGGGAGAAATTTTGACAATTAGAAAGAATTTTGATAATTAGAAAGTAGTGCCACCTTTTAGTTGCAGCTGTAGTACTCCTTTCTCTGAAAAAGGGAATTAGTAATGCCTGTGCTTAAAATATACTTTTTTTTTTGACAATTTTACTGGTTCGAGCAGTGTACAGTTTTGACGGTTCAGTGCGTATCAGCTGTCGAGCTGCAAACAGCAAAAATTTTTTGGTCAAATTAACTTTAGCAGTAACCCCTAAACACTGGTTCAGCTCAGTTTGTGCTTCTTAATTCACTGAATATTCTATTTTTAGACATACTTGGCTAACCTCCGTTGTGCTATTCTATATTAATACTTTAAAAATAAACGAATTGTTGATCATTCAAAAACACCAGACTATCAAGTAATCCTAATGGATTACTGTGTTTGCTATAAGTGTATTTTACCTGAAAAGGTTTTAATTAGGAAACCATCAGGGATTTGTATAAAGACCAAACTGTTAATCTGAAGATGGAATTATAGCAAAACCAGCTGAACACACCTCATCAACTAAAAACAAATCTGGTATAATGATAGAAAATGACATAGTCTGTTTAATACATAAATTGCAAGATAATGAAATTAGAGGTGATCTATTTGAATAATAGTGATTGTTTCTGGAAAAAACATGCTGCACACGTAATTGAGTGGAACAGGGGTTATGATAAAAGCTGTTGAAACAATCTCTGTTGATGATCAGAAGCTAAAAAAGACATACATGGTTATGAAGCCTGCTTACAGAAAGATGGGCATTAACTATGACCAATATTGATAATATATTGTTGTGCACACAATATAAAATTTTTTAAAAGTTTTGGTAATTATAACACACAGAAGTATTAAAATAAATGTTTAAAAAGTTCATATTCTGTAATTTAGTTTGTATTCTTTTTAAACTTCTTTCAATCATTAAATGCCTAATGGAAATGCAAACAAATCCCTACCAGAAGTAGTATCTCAGTGACGAAAGTTGCCATGTAAGTAACTTGTCTTTAAAAAGAGAAAGACGAAATGTATAAATGATAGCTGGAGTTAAAAATGTATCTGTTCTGTAAACTCAGTATTGTTTACTTATTTAATGAAAACTGTGTCTGTGAATATCCAAGTAGATCACAAAATAGTTAACTATTATATATAACCAGGAGAGTTCAGAAGACCCAAGATGAATTCTGATTCTATATGATTACGCCTTAATTTGTTCTGTAGTTTCCATATATCTTGTAGTGATCTCAGAAAACTTGGGGTATTTTTGTTTTTTTGTTTTTGCCCTCCAGCATAGATCTTTAAATTGTAGAAACATATTTGATCCTTCACTTATGTGCAAATGAGACATCCTAGGTAAGACAAATGATTCAGCTGGTGTCTTGATCCAACATTTTGGGTCAGCCAGTTAGACTTACAGAGGTTTTGAGGCAGACCCAGATTTTAGACCACCATTTCCTTTTTACACTTTCCTAAAGTTTAATGTCCAAAGCAGATGTTCAGCATATTTACATTATACTGTTAACATAAGCAGAATGCTATGTTATGAATACTTTTATTTTGAAGAACAAAAGTAGATACAGCATCTGTTGCTGTGGTCTAACTATTGTCAGTATTCTCTGAATTTGGGAGCCTTGATAGGCTCTCACCAAGTTCATGACAATTAGCATTTGATGTTTGTCTACTGTTGGTGTATCACCAGCTAAAATTCAGCTAAATGATAAAAAATGTGCAATATACCTGAGATCACTAAGCATACAAAACTATTACCAGAATCCTATAAAACTGTAACTCATAAGCGATATTGTAACTCAATTCGTATGTAGCAAATCCATGAAAATAAAAAAAAAAATACCTTGAAAAGCCCAGGCTGGATTGGTGGATCACTTTCCCCAATTACATGTTGTTCTTCTTCAGAAAAAAAAAAAAATGCTGTGATATCAAGATTGAACCTATATTCATATTTTTCCCCTCTTTTTAAAATGAGAAAAAACCATATATGCTTATCTAAAATGAAGAAGTAGGACCCACTAAATGAAATGTGGCATGTTTTGTGAACAAAATTGACCAATCAGGTAAAATGTAAGTATGAAATTTAGAAACATTAGGCAGTGTTCTAATCTATGCAATTTAATTTCACAGTGATCACAGCAGCTATGCAACCATAATTACGTTAATATATTTGGACACAAAAATGCCATCTCAACTATTAATATTACTTTATGAAGAAGAATTTTTGCCTTGTAGGATCTTGACAAAAGTGCCATTGTAATATGTTCTTTGAAAGTAACTTCCTTCAATATTTTTTAAGCCTCAGTGATTCACATACCAAAGGAAACGAAATATGCATCCCATGACATAGCATCAAGTATTCTCTTTGTGCAATTTTTTAGGAAATATTCAAAAATATTTCTCTTGAATTGCTAAAAATTTTACTTTCCTCAATCAATTAAAGGCAATCTGACTTATTTAACTTAAGTAAATGACTAATGGAGAGAAAGGCAAGTTAAAAACTCTTTATATCTGAATACTGTGGCTAGTATTTCAGGATATGCTATAGTTAGAAATATCTGTTCTCTGTTTTTCAAAGAGGAAATTTCATACGTAAAACTTCCATCCTTTGAAATCTGACAGATGTTTCTTGCCGTTGACTTTATTGGACCCAAAATATTATCCCAGATTTCTGTTGGTTTAATTAGATAATCCTATTTCTAAACTGAAAATAAACACTGATCAAGAACCAAGTACATTATTTATGATGGACAGCAAATGAAAAACTTGCTTTGTTACGTACCTCTTAAAAAGTTCTGTCTTTTTTTTTTTTTAGATTTACTGAAATGTTTAGTATGGAACATATTTCTGTCCCAATTAATTAGTAAAATCAATACAAAACTGATTCCAAATTTAATCCTCTCACTGTAGAAATAAAATGAACGTATCAGACAGCTTTAATAGTGACGTAAGTGCTATGAAAGTGATTATATTATCATTAAGATCTCATTGCCCTCTCTTTGATGTTGAGCCAAGGTTGTTTAGATAACATTACCAAAATTGTATGTTTTAGTCTTTCTTTTTTAAGGTTTATGTGTTAGAAGAGTTTATCATGAGGTTAAAAAGCTTAAATTGCTTTCTTATTTCCGCATATTTTAATACTAACAGATGTCAGTGACAGAGAGTAGTATGAAGAACCATGTTTTATAGATAGATGAGACATGAGTCCCAAATATAGTAATTTTCATTCAGCAGGCCTGCATCAGTAGGAAGGTCCTAGTTGCTTTAATCTTAATGTAGTTGTCTTTCCAAGTCAACCAACATTTGGTTCCAACTAATATCATAGCTGTACTATTATCATTATCCTTGGTATTGATATAGCCATGATATTTGTCATATGCCTATCTAAACTTTGGCAGGCGGATAGGATTACCTATTAAGCTTCACCAAATTACTATTTCTACCTAGTTTGTTGATAAAATTTAAACCACTGAGCAGCACTGTGTGTTCATATTAAAATAAAAAATACAGCACTCTCAAATAGTCCATCTTTGCTCTTCAAATGTGTTATTTCCCTACATTAGAAATGGGATTCAGATACAGATTGTAGCTTCCTACATAGAGCTGTCTGCCTTAGGGTAAGCTGAATAGCTCTTCAAACTCTCCTGAGTAGGTTGATGAGTGACTCTGCTCAGCAGACAGTAGCCCAGTACAACTTAGATGCCCTGGGGCATCTCACATGGCCTCCAGCTGCCAGGCCAGAAAGTCTCGGTACTCATCTACCACCTCTGTCGTATCTCTCAGTCCTCTGTGTCTCACTTGGGTACTCAAGGATGTCCTAAATGGCACTGCACACCTGTATTTAGGTAGGTGAATGAAGCCCTAAGGTTTATAAGCTGGAGCTGAATTCCACCCCAGATGACACTAATTTGACACGAGTTGCATTAGTCCTTACCAGTAGCAAATTTCTAGTCAGGCTTTTTGCATCTCTCAGAGTTTTATGTTGTTTTGTATATAATAAAAAGGTGTCTTTTCCTACAGTGATATGCATGATACAAGAACATAAGCAGATAAGGAAAAGTAATGCTCTTGGGAATACTAATGAAAAAATTATAGGACAGCTAGTCTACAGAAAGTTTTAAAAGACACAGCTGCTTTGAAAAGGCCTGCTGTTCTGTGTGTGTGTGTTACTGTACACAGAAAACACTTGAATTAATTCAGGCTGCCTGTTTTAGGCCTATCAGGATTCTACCTATTTTAGATTACTCCACTCTGATGCACTTTGATTTTGAACACAAGGAATAATATAATTTCTATTCAGATGTTACTGCTACATCTAAGAGAGGAAGATGTTTAGCCTCAGCATGGTGATTTGGGAGAACTTGTGGTTCTTCTGGTCATCAATGGAGAGATCAAGTAACGCGAAAGAACATGGACAATTGATTCAGAATATCCACCTGTGGCTGCTATCTCTTTTTTATCTATTTCAGGAAATCACCTGTCTTTACATAGTGATCCATTTCTCTTGAGTACCAAAGAAGGAGCCAAATAAGGTCACAGCAAAAAACTCTTAAAATATTTTGGCAAGGATATGAGATGGAGTTAAATTTAAATTATGTGAACATTTCTAAAAATATATTTTTTTCTTCCTTATGATAAATGTAGTAAATGTTATAAGAACTCCTTGATGTAGTGAGCTGCTTCTGAAGTTAATCATGTGTGTGTTTATTGCTAGTGCCTTCTGGCCAGTGTTAATCAAATGAACTAATTTTTATCGCTGTTTTAGTTTTTCCTCATCTCACTTAGATAAGAAATCTACTGCTCACTTATGCAGTCTAGCACCTCTAGGCTAGTGACATGTTAGAATCACTACGGAAATGTAATAAAACATATGGGTCCACTGAAACTGTGTACGCTACATAGTATTAGGCAAATGGATGTTATACTAATACTTTTTCAGATCAGCCAGAGGATATTTATTTTATTATCTTTACTCAGAAGTTGTGTAAACAGAGGTATTCTTAACATCAGTTCCCTAAATTGCTCTATCCTTTTGTTTTCCATTTTTATTTATTTTGCTTTATCCTAGACAGTAATGAGATGATAAGCTTTTTTTAAAAAGAAATTCGCCCTGTTAGATGGTGATTCTGTGTGCTCTCATCTTTAGAGAAAAATATTACCTTCTGTTGCTTTAGATTTCCGGTGCTAAAGTTTCTGTTAGAAATGGGATTTGAAGTTAATGTTAAAGGAGACTAGGCATCGTGAACTCTTCTGAAAATGTTATGTTGTCTTAATCTTGTCTGTGGCAACAAAGAGCTTAGCACAGGCTGCAAAATTTGACTAAGAAGGAGGTAGATACTTCATAATGAACTGTGCTTAATCTCATGTTGTTGGATTTGAATACCAATGAGAGTTACATCTTGGATTGTAAACTCTGTATTTCTCTCCTGCTCCATTCAGTTCAATTTTCAACCAGCTGAAACTATGTGCAAATTCATTTCCATTATGAACTGAAATCTGACAGAAAACATTAACTCCTTCATGAGAAAAGTTCTGAATGCCATAAGCTGTAGCTCTATTAGCCCTGTGTGCACCAGTCTCCTGGGGTAATTTGTTAGGTTTTTGTATGCATAAGTGCCAGCTGCCAGGAAGGTCTCATTCTCAAACGCTGTGCACAGGTCAACCCATTGCGCATGCCCAGCCTTTCCTAGCTGTCAAAGCTGACATAATTCAAACCTTCAGATTCCTAGGATTGAGCAACTCCTAGTCAGTGATGTAAATTATGCACACCCTTCCTACCATCAAGTTAGTCTATCTTCACAACAGTAATTGAAAACATATCCCAGAAATAGCAGCTAAAGGAGCATATAATCAAATATCAACATTTTTTCTCAAACCAAAATATTCCCATGTCTTTAATCTTCTCCACGTATCCTCCCCGTGTTTTTCCTGTCATGACAATTTATGGAAGAAGACCGGTCAGAGAAAAGAGAAAGGAAGCAGAAAAAGCCTACATTCAGAGTCTTTGTTTCTAAACCATCTGTGAATCTACATATGGAAAACGTCATAGCAAATGCAAAGGTTATACGATATTGAACTGGATGATAATTAATACAACTGTTTACAGATACTACAGAAAGTCAGCAATTTATGGCCCATATGAGGTCATTTTAGAATGCAACCCTAATTATAGGGTAGGTATCAATCAAGAAAAATAGATGAAACAGTACAGTTCAAAAAAGTTTAAAATTACATAGTATGCATCAAAATAGAATACTGCTCATCATTAGAATTGTTGTATACATGTATGTAGTTACAGCAGAAAAATTGAGTTTCTATTTAGAAAAAGATTATATTTCCTCTTATTTCAGTGGGTAAAAAAATAAAAAATAACTTGAAAGTCTCAGCAATCCTTCTAATTTTAAAGTCTGTCAAGTCGTTACATAACCATGAAGCCTCAGAACTTTGGATTATACATGCTGTGGACTATGATTTTATATAAAGTACAGCAACATTTCAAAATTAAAGGAACGCAGTGTGAGGAAAAGATCACCGAATGCATTTTTATAATACTTGTAGTAAAATAAAGTTAAAATTTATTCAGAATGATGGGATGAGAGTGCAATGCAAATTGAAAATGAAAATTGTGTGCAAGCTGGTAGGCAAAAATGTGAGTGTCCATGAACTTGTTTTTATTTTTTCTCTGCTGTTTCTCCTTTAGGAACAGTTCTAAGATGTCTCAGGTGTTATCAAGTGTAACTCACGATGTTTGGGAGGATCCCTAGTTAATTTTTTTCACTTTATTTCTTGAAGCCACGGGAAAAGCTATAAATGCCCTTAGACTACAGTTATTTAACCATCCTAAAAGAATATTGTAAATTTAAAAGTAGTTGCCAAGAAGAGCAGACCAACTGCAGGCATAATGGTGTTTGGCTAGTAAAGGACGGTGTGTAAGGGCAAAAGCAGTCATCAGCTGCATGGACTTCTCATCTACTTCGGTCTCCGAGATGTAAAAATCTCTTTTGTAACGTCTCAGGCCTTTCACGCTAGTCTGAGTATTCCACATGAATTGAGAAGATGTTTGAATTTCCACACTGTAACTGAGAGAGGTATTTTTAATGTCTTTTACTAGCATCTGTCTCACTGAGGCTATTTGTCTACTCACCTGAGCCTGCAGATATTCTAAAAACTCATCCCTCATGAGACTTTATTCTGAAAGCATGATTAGATAGCTTCTAAAAATGAAACGTGTAAGTAGCATCATAAATGACTACTGTCTCTCAAGACATTCTCATTTTGCCAGAGGAGTAAAACGCTGCAACTAGAGGAATGCGTCCACATTCTTGATTTCAACTGGGAGGACTTTCAAATATAGGGAATAGGTAAATATTCTGTACCCAGAAGGCACATAAATATGGCTTAGTTATAATAAGCAACAAATCTCATTTCCCATACCTCAAAAATACTGCTTTTCTGAATAAAAATTCATGTTGAGATAACAAGTGGTAAACAGCCTTTAGCATGCTTAAGGATGCTACAATATTTTCTGGTTTTCAGTTTTCTGGGTATTCCAACACCGACTTCTAAAATTACAGATTTGCTGTGTCCTCAGTCAAAATTACAGGCTTTATGGACTGTAAGTCCTGATAAGCCTATTTATTCATTAAATATTTTTATTTCTTTTCTCAAAATTGTCAGCATCATACCTTGTGAGTAATTGCTAGAGATTAAGGGCCATCCCGGCCATCACAAAATTATCAGTGACTTCAGTGTCCCTAGGATTTACATCAAGTGCCTGAGTCTTCCTTTCTGTCAGAAGATAAGGGCAGATTCAGAAGGAATTCACGGAATGCTACTAAATATTATGAAATGTTGTTATTCCTGGTAACGAAACTGTAACCCTGTTGAACGCACCAGGCAGCCAAGCGTTGCATTTCTTCTGCATTATTGCCCAATGAAACACTAAGTATGGAGGGTTTTGTTTATTTATGTATTTATTTTTCAATTTTAGAAGTTTTTTGTTGTACTCCTCAATGTTTTATCTGAATGTATTCAATACCATTTTCAAGAGTTGAGGGGTTACATTTAGGCCAAAGATTGTGCTTAGTCTGTCTATTGTACTCAGCACTTAAGAGCAAGTAATTTTATTGCCATTCAAACAAAATAGCATCAGAAGCAAGATAATCATTCTATAGTAGTCCTAGAAAATCTATGACCTAACAGAAATACTAACATTAAAGTTACTGTAGCAGACAGATTGTGAAAAGTTGCAGGAAAGATTGTTTAACAGACAGTTTTAAGAAAATTTCTTACTGATAGAAAATGTGGGTAAGGGTAAGAACCAACTCATCCTTAAACAGCAATAATTAAATTCTATAAAAAAGTTATTTTTACAGTTGATTCTGCACTTTAATGATTCATATAAAAATCTCAGTTTGATTTCCTATAGGAATATGGCTGAAAACATGAACAGCAGAATTGCAGCTTCCCTAAGATTTCTATCATTTTTGTTGGCTTCATAATAAAAGCCCCGGCTATAAGGTTGAACACCGCACTCCCAGGAAGCATCATATTTTCTGTTTTTATTGTTAAAGTTGTAGTTGGATTTAATACTTTAGAACCTGAGAGATTAAATAGCGTGGCCTTGAAATGGTCTGTAGAAAATTCCCCATCAGCTCTGCCGGTGCCCCTGTTATCCCTCTTCTAAGGTCCTGTGAGGAAAAACTGATTATGGGACTGGTCTGTGAAACTAGAGGCAGTCAAAGCACCATCAAATGCACTTTTGCTTGCTACCCTAAAGTTAATCTTTTTATCTAGATGCACAGATCCAAGTGTTCTAACTCTGTGGATCTTAATTATAATGCCAGCAGATCATTTAGTGGAGGAAACTTGTCTTCCTAATGTCTGGATCTTTCTACAGAAGTTTGGGCTTTATACTACTTCTTGCTCAGTCACAGTTAAATAGCCATACTGGGTTCCTGTACTGAAGACTATTACAGGTGGTTAGAAAAAGATCAAAGAACTATGCGTGCATGTGGAGAACCCTCATAAGATAGTTAAAGATACCAAAAGGTTCTTTTTGGCTGGGGAAAAAAAAACTACTGTAAATCTCATACAATTGCATAAAGATGAGGAGATCTAAAATGACAGAAGCTGGTTAATTGGCATACAAGAGGCAAATTATTCAGGATACTATCTGCTCACAGAAATGAGCTTGGCTATTTATACAATCAAACGAAATACCTTTTTTTTTAACCAATAACCTCCAGACCACCTCATGAACAGAATTACTTGGCAATATTTTGGATTGGCACCTATTCTGTCTTCCCTACTTTTCTTATGTTACTCTGCACTGAGAAGGAAAAGGTAACTACGGAATGGTTACTTTTCATGACGCTTAGCAAGTTGATTTTTGCTCCTTTTTTCTGCTATATTGACCACTATCTTGATGTATAAATAAAAATATACTCCTAGCAAAGGCAGAATTTAAGAAAATGGTAAAGGAATCTTTCTCAAATAGATCGTCAAATGTATTTTTTGTTGGTAGATTTCAATACTAGATCTTCTTTCTCTTCTTTATTCTCTGACATTTAGCTGTTATATTCAATAGCTATCATTAGGACAAAGGTACTATTTCTGAAGAAGAATGAAACTCTTTCTCTTGCTTTCCTATTGCCTTAAGATTTGACACTGGCATTATTTATACTTTTATCCAATAAAGAGAAGCTAGCTAGAAAGTGATTCATGTTATGTCTTTTTAAAGAATGCAGAGGCATATACTCCATTCAAAGAAAAAAACAGATTTTTAGGCCTTTCTTTTATGTCATGTCTATCCTGTTTATATCATTTTAATGGTTCCTTCAGTTTTTATGGAATGGAGGCTTTATTGACTAGTCAGCCTAAAATACAGTGGTAAATATTATATATGAGCTAAATAACTTGATTGTTATTTTGCCAACTGGATGTCTGAAAAATATGAAACTCCCCATTGTGATCATCTAAAGAGAAAGCTCATTTAGTCTGTGAAGGAACTAGAGTAGTGTTGCTTTTTGGGGTTGTTTGCATTTATTGACAGGAGAGAATTTAAGAAGTGTAAAAAAATCACATCTGGGGAGAAAAAGCAATAGTCTGGGAAAAATGCTTTGTACTTTGATTGGAAATAGTAGTTCATTCCTTCCATTCTATAACCAGTTTTGTAGAACTATCCCCTAGTAATATGTAATAAACATTGGGTTGCAGAAGTGGAAATCAGTTCTTAGTTAGAATATATCCTCCACAGTATAGCAATAATTAATGTTGACTGTTTGTTTGTTTGTATATTGTTCTTTCTAATCCAAAAACATCCCTTAAATTGACAAGCCATTTGCAAAGAGTAAGGAAATGGAAGAAGCTTCCAAATGGCCATCATAACAGAGCTGAAGCTCTGATCTGTGAACTACAATTTTCTAGTGTTTTGGTAGCTGTAGTTCCCTGTAGGACGACAAAGCAAGGAAAAGATTTTCCACCTAACTAAGAGAAAGAGAAGTATATTTGCAGATGCAAGTTAGATGTGCATTATGCGCAAGTGAACATGTTCTGAAGTCTTTGAAAGTCTCACTGTAAGAATTCGTAGTTGCAGTATCGCCACGTGGGTGAAACTGAACATTTAACATCTGTCTCCAGAATCAGGAGAATACTTGGCAAGTAGTAAGATGTTCATCACGTTGGACCATTTTCCTTTTTGATCTCTAAAATTAGCATTGTCAAGTTTTGTTGTATACAGTAAGTTAGACTGGTCTTTTCTTTAAATAAAACTGCAGTGATTACATAACCATCTGATTCCAGGTGTCCATGGTTTTAAGGAAAACATTAAGTATTACCAAACTCCTGATAAAACCCTAGCAATTTCCAAGACAGAAAATGCACAGAAGGCTTGAATCACTTTGTTGCAAATAAGGAATATCAGTTAAGCTCATTTCATGATGCAGAACTTGCCTTGTGCTGCAAAAGTAAGTAAATTCTGTTGCCTTCACAGTCACGTGCAAGAGAATCAGGAAAAGAGGAAAAGAGAAATGGCTAGAGTTCACATAAATTGCTCTAAGTTCTTTAAGAAATGAATCACAGCTTTCAAACTACTGTATTCTTCAAGGTCAGAGGTAGAAATAATAGTCACAGTCATGCTATATTCCCTCCTGTATGAGGAAAAAGGCAAATTCCAGTCACTTGCTCCTTCAAGAATCAAATGACATCTTCACTAAGCTTTATAAAGGGACTGAGGTTGGGTGCTATTAACTAGCCACTTTTCACTTGCAAGGCCAAAGAAACAGAGTAGTTGAGGGAACTTTGGCTGGGAGCGTTTCATGCCTGGGATGAAGCAAAGCAAAAATCATTAACTAATCTGATTAGTTATCAAAGAAGGTGATGCCCAATCTTAGAATCTGTGAAGCTATTTTAAACTATTTCATTTTTCCTTTTGGAGCAGTACTGAGTTGTGGAAGGTGCACAGATGGAGATTTGGAAGATTCGTACTAAGGGAAAGGTTCCTAGGTTCTTGTATCTTTTAACGGTTTTGAGATAAGTCAAGCTGAAGAATCATCACTCCGTGTGTGTGTGTGTCTTGTGTCGTAGAATTAGCATTTTATATAGCATGAGGAGTACGCTTTTGGAGCAAATGTCCCAGTCATCCCCCCTTTCAGCATTTTCATTTTAGTTGTGGAGCAACTTTGCAGTGCAACGTGAGAAGGGTTTTGAGATGCAACTGAACCAGGTGTTTTTCTGCAAATCCCATGGGCACCACAAGAATGAACTAGAGTGAGCCTGTAGCAAAAAACTCCCAAAAATTCAGCACCAGCTGCTTTGTTGTGCAGATTCTCTCGTGTTGCAATGCACTGCTTGCTAAAGTGAACATAACCCATGATCCCAAAACAGAAAGAAACTCGGGAACTGAATTTCTTTGTCCCTCTCATACACCGTTCCCGTCTTTTCTCACCATTTTGAGGAGGAAAGCCACATCTTTTTAGGAGTGAAGGTAACAGAATGATTGATCTTTCCTAGCAACAGATTCTTTGGAGCTGAAACCAGAGGAAATATATAGATGAAGTATGCAAGTTAGAGTTCAACCAACACAGGAGCTAACATCAGAACATCTGGGCAGATGCTTAATTTTTTTTCAATGCTGCCATTGTATTTATGGGGATATGATTTGTTTTCTTTTCAAATATTGACATGGTTAAATTAATGATCTGAGCAAACTTACGGACGGTAATGTGTGTGTGTGTGCGCGCGTGCGCCTCTGTGTGTGTGTGTTATGCACAGATACACACACACGAATGCATACCAAATGGACTATAGTGTTTGTTTGTAAAGGCTGTACTCTAATCATCTTCCTTCAAAAAGGCTCTTACAGAAATCTTGCTGAAGGAACTTTTGTTGGTACACTTTTGAAAAAAATCAATCACTCCCAGGCAGCTATTTCTATGTAAAATACATTAATGCAGTTAATTAGTATTGACCTTTTCCAATATTCATCATGCCATTGCTTTATTATCCTGAAAGTTCACTTTAAAGGAGGTATAGCTGGTCCTGCAGGGAGCGACTGAAAGAAGTCTCAGTTGGGTTTTATTTTTATGCTAATGTTAGAAAACAGTAAATGGTTTCTGCTAGGTAGCCTTAATTTGCAACATCATTAGAGATATGTTTATTTCATGTTATTATAAACTTTATTAGATTATATTATTCATCAGATGATTACTTGGGTAGAATATGAAAGTTCTTTGTTTTGAAATTGCTTGACAGTCATATTTTAGCCTGTTTTCTTGCAGAAAAAAGTCTTTATCCAAATAAGCAAAGTAGTAACTACCCTTCAGATATCATCACAGTCCATGGCAGATTTATAATCAAGAATAGTGTTAAGGACCTTTGAAAGATTTCTTGGTCATAAGTCTTTGACTAGTTTGCATAATGATTCCTAGGATTGTTGTTCTTGCTCGCTGGGTTTCCATGTTTCCTGTTAACACTTTTCTGGAGACCTAGTGCATAGACTTCATCTGCTGCTTTATGAAGAAACTCTAACATGATGAACTAATAATAAATTTAACAAAAGAAGAGCTAGTACAAGTCATTAGTCACAGCTGATCATTTTTGTACTTTCCCTTTTACTCTTCCCGGATGAAGACGAAATAGCAGTCTCTGGAGATGTAGTTTCTGTACCGGTAGTATCCAAGTTACAAACCTAGGTGCAGAGAAACAGACTTATAATCAACATGGCTTCTTGTCAACACATTATGTGCTGTCACAGTACCTTGATGTGTTTCCTGCTGCATTTGAGGCTTACACCTTGCAAAATCTTACTCCAGATTTCTGCAGTTTAGAATTTCTTTCCAATTTCTGCCCCTATCCTGGTGTTAGTCTGGTGCTTCTTGCATATCTAGATGACAGCACTACTAGATTTTCCAGTTTAGAAGTTATTACAGTATCTTTCAGAGGCAGGTTTAGGGGACAGTCACTCCAAATCAGCTACCATCTCTGCAGGATTAATGCAAATGTTTGATCTTTATCTATGTGGTCATGTAATGAGCTAAATACATTTATCCCCCTTTCATATTAATATTAGTATATTTATTTGATAATCTCCACATTACCATAAAAATACATCTGTTTTTATAGAGGTAAACAGAGACAGCGAAATTTCCACTCTGACATTTTTAGATAGACTAAAAAAGCAAGATAAGGTGTTTTCTTATTTTTTGGGTCAAGAGAATTGGGTCAAGTACAGGAGACAACACTGTTCTGCCACATCAGTGACTTGCATCTCTATAGCTGCAGGACAACCTTTCTTTGAATGGTAGGACCGTCTAAATCATCTACTAAATAAGTCAAAGAGGTAAGTGAATTTGAGAATTGGGAAATACTGAATGTATACATAACTCCTAGAGAGCACCAAGAGAAATAGCCTATAAAAACCAGTATGTTTCAATAGGAACATTGTCATTGCAATACGAATGCAACCTGGAGCATCAGCCCTGCAAGGCAGCAGAATTCCTTGGTGTGTCTTGGGGAGCGTGAGCAGTAGGGCAGCTGAACGTAGAGAAATCTCTTAGATTTGATGTTCACAAATCTAGCTTAAGTATAGATTATTATAAGTATTTGCAGATCTTTTCTAGCTTATGTTTGCTTTTATGGTCATTTTTTCGTAGTCTGGTTTAAGGGAAGTGTCAAGGTACATGGCTAACAAACATGAAAGCATTCCTCACCCAATTGAGGGGGAAAAGGAGGGATAAATACAAAACATGGACTACTGGAGACACTTTTACAATTGTCTAGCTTCACAAGAATTTTTGTTCAGGCTTGCCCGTAGAAGTAACTGTGTCTACTCTGAAATTTGGCATCACAAAAGCCAAGAATAGGACTTTCTCAGTAGCATTTAGGAAAGTTCTTTAGTATGAAAGCAATAGTCCATGTGAACTCCCAAAGGTGCTTACAGTTGTACACACTTGAATATAGAAAGAAGACAGACCATTTTTGAGTGTATTTTCAAAACTTAAACACAGAGGGGCCTGACTTTGTCTGGAGTCTGTAGGCATTGTTGTTTTGCTGTATAAAACCATTTCTGTCAAAACACCTAACAATGAAAGGAGGCAATTTAGGCAGAGCTGGGCAGGTAAATACAAAGAGATACTGAGATACCTAAGTTCTCCTGAATTATTCTGTGGTATCTGGTTTGCTTTCCAGGAGCAGGCATCCACTAAAGCATAGTTAAAGCTCCTAATCTGATTTTGCCACTGCTGTCCTTCTGCTACTGCCATTCATACTGTCAAAGGACAATTACTCTCGTTAACCAAACAAAAGTAGTGTTTAGGGGAATACGAATTCAACAAATCTTGCTCAGCACTTGGCCTGTCATAAAGGGTAAGCAATCTTTGGCTGTTTGCTAAAACTATACACTTCCCATGGGCACGAAGCAGTGAGTTTTCAACCAGTGTCATGCTTCTTTCTATATCCAGTGATTAATGTGCTGGTAAAAACTTTATGCACACTTAATCATTCATAGCCAAACATATCTGATTCTATGCTGCTAAAAGCTTCAGCATTTATAATTAAATTACATCAGCAGAAAGAAACCAGCTAAATCTGGAAGTGGATAATTTGAAAGCTTAATGATAATGTTTAAATCTCCCTCCGTATTGTACTATGGCAGTTAAGAGGGATTCTTGGTGTTTCTATCATGAGAGAAGGAGGGAAGGGATAACAGCAACTCCTTCACAGTGTTTTCTGGATAGGGAGAAAAAAAAATGAGGCAACACAAGAGCATCATAAACATTTTTTACAATGATATATATTGCTAAGTACATGTGAAGCCTTGGACATGCATTTTCAGCGTGATTGTTCCAATAAAATACTTCAGAAGATGGAAGAGTGGTGCTGCGACCAGGCTTGGGATTCTGTTTTCTCTTCCCTGAACTGTCTTTTATTAATTTAGGGTGCTCAACAGAAGTAAATGAGAGCAAAAAGCACAAGACACCTGCCTCTCCTTCCAAGTTGAGTTCTAGTCTCCCAGATCATGAGAGAGAGCTTGAACCTCGTAACTGCTGGATAAAAGATGAGGCTCTAATGCCTCTTTGTTGGGTTCGGTTTTTAATGGCAAATGGGGAGGAGATTGCATAGCCAGGTGGATATGCATGTTCTTGAGTCACACGTGAATGTGAGCTCAACTCAGAAATAACGGTTAGTGAATTCTGACTAGGTTTAGATTGAACTATAATTTCTTGTAGTGTAAATTCAAGAATACTGTCTCATATTTTTCATATTTTTCCTTCCTATACCTTTCATGATTTCTCATGACTCATCCAATTCAGCATATCTGAGATTAAAAACAAGTATTTTCTGAAACACATATATGCATATTTAAGGCAAATTAACTGTGTAACAGATACAAATTGTTTTCCATGAGTGTTTGGAAATACAATTTTTGTATTTTTATGTAATCCTCCATATGAATAAATAAGTAAATAAATGCAGGATTAAATTTAAATCTAGGATTTTTTTTAATGATCTTCTTTTCACTTTTTTATTTAATGTTGGGAAGATATTAAGCAGTACTAAGAGAATAAATTACAAGATGAAATGTTTCCATTCTGATTTTTTTCTTTTGGTCCTCCAAAGCAGGTGACTGGTGATAGAATAATGTAATAGATGGATCAGTGGTCTAAGTTATTAATTCCCTGAAGCTTGAAAGAGATATCTTAGGGCAAAAGAACATGGAAGCTATCTGAAGCAGCACAGTATTCAATTATTCATTTGCTTCTCTCCTTAAAGACTGCTTTAGTTCCAGATCTTCCCATTTCTGCTATATAATTAATGGGAAGTATAAAGCATAGCTCAGAGAACCTTGGCTGGATTTGAAAGTATATGTTCATGTCATTGCTTTGGTTCATCATAGGGAGTACATGTGTATTCATATTCAAACCAGTTTCTGCATGTTCATTGAACAAATACATGACATAAATTATGTGTTTCACTATGTCCCAAGAGAGAAGACACCTATCTTGTTAGACAGAAAATTTCTGGAAAGTTGTTCAAAACAGTCCAGCACAAACCATCTAGTTGTAAAAATAATTTATAGAGAGAATAGCCACATATATATATATATAAAATGGATTTATAAACATGCTTATAAAGTGTTTCTTTAGGCCTAAACCAGTTTTTCATTTAAGTAGCACATAGGTAGACCTCAGGAACCTTCATATTCCTATCTATTTACTCACCATAGACAAAGTTCTACAACAGAAACAGAAATACTCATTCTGAATTACAGAAGTGATGAGGGCATGTTCCTAGAAGGTAAAAGGTTTAGGTTTATTCTCATGTTGAGGTGAATATTGACTCCAGACCTTCTATTTAAAGGGTAGACTGTAAGGTGAGAACGACCACTACCATTTTACAATGGTTGTTTGCTTCCATTTCTTGGAAAAATTTAAAAAAGTCAACCAATTGCCTAATTTCATGCCTGAAATTATTGTTTAATCATTCGAATCATTGAGGGGAATCCAACTTGTTCGTCCTGGTGCTTCCTAAATCCCTAGGTAGTTTCCAGATTCCCATCCTTCTTCTGCTTTTGTTACTGGTTAGCTTAGCGTAACCAAGCATTCAGCGAATGCCTGAGTTCGAGGGACTCTCACGTCTCCACCAGGGAAACACAGAAACGGGAACAGATAGCTACAAGCTCGCACTGCCTGCACTCTGAACCACTTTGACATCAAACTTTTGACAGTAAAACTTTCAAAAATCCAGAGTTAGTATATGTGTGCCAAAGTGTATTTTAAATGTTAGACTTTACACAGTTGAGCAAAGTTTCACTCTTTCATAGACTGTGAAACTTTGACTCCTAAATACACAGGGGTTATTGAATCCCTTGACTTGTGCATCCATTCATTTCAGTAGATTGTATTTACTTGTTTGATTATATAATAAGAGTAAGACTGAGTGTCAAGCATGATTTTCAAAGTACAGCAAATATTGATTTTTTTTAAGCTGATGTTTTGAAACAGATAAATGTGATAAAGAATATTTAGAGCATTATAATTAGATTCCTTCTTCCTATCCTGTGTATTATTAGCCATAGTGAAGACATGTGTTTGCATGTGTATGTGCGAAATTCTTTAACTGATTTGTAGATTCAGAATTCTTCAACAAATATCAAAAACTGATATATGTGAATATAGGATATCCTTTGTATTTGGATTTCCTACATGGTTTCTAGGTAAGTAAAATCCAGTAAAGATAGCTTTTCACTGATGGTAAAATCTTCAGCTGCTAGAAATCATTCATTTCCAGCAGCTGAAGACTAGCCACTCTTGTCCGAGACACATCAATGTATTGTTTTCCACACGAATACTTAACAAATGTAGTCCGTATTTTTCACTCCTGTCTAAAAACCTCTGATATAAGAAATTTTGTCTAAGGAGAAATGCATACTCTTTCAGTACAGTGCTCGTCCAGGTTTGTTAGACTGATCTGCCTAACCAATGAGATTGTCTGTAGCAGACAAATGCTCTATTATAGTTTTAAGCAAGCATTACTGTTTTCATAAAATTCAGACTCTCTGTTACTGTCAGATGTACTGATTTGAGCCTTTCAGCTGGAGAAACAAATGCAAAAATCATACTGTTAAGTGCGATAAACATAGTGATGGATAGGATTCAGCTCCTGCAAGGATTCTGTACAGAGATTAGCAGAATTATTTCTCTATCCTTGGAACTGATTTAGCCCTAGAAACCCTAAAGTAAATACAATTTGCCCTTGAACAGTAGGGTAGTTTAGGAATGCAAGGCAATTGCTTTAATTTGAAAACTGCAGGAGCTGTGTGGATAACAGGTTTCTTAATTTGCACACATTATGTAGACCTTTCATGTCATTTTAATGTTTAGTTTACAGTCAGGTCATGATGTGTGATGCTGGAAAGAGGGTGAATGAAAGCACAGCCTTCCCCTCCCATTTGTGAGAGAGGAAAAAGTGGGGAGGAGGATAAGTATCTTAACAGCTGTCATTGCCAAAGATTATTTAAAAGCTGTAAAAGCCTTCATTTGCCTTCAGGAGTTGTGACATATGGTCAGAAATGGTTTGAAGATTTATTGTCATCTTTGTTGGATGAGATTCAAAGTGTTCTTTAACAAGGATCTTGTCCCTCATCATCCTTGGAAAAAACCTTCAGAAATTGTAAAGCTTACAGAAAGCAGACAGAGAATAATGAGTGTCTCTCTTTTTTTTTTTTTTTTTTGAAAGACAGTAAGCAGGGTTTCCAGATGAAATACAAGAAATATTCATGGTAAAAGTGCACCTTACTTTTTACTTGCAGTCTAATTTTTTACATGACACTATTTCATGATATTCATCAATAAAAATTTTTTCTTACCCAGTTAATTCAGATTTCAGTTGCAAACTGTGCACGCTACATTTCACAGAATGGTTCAGAAGCAATTTGGAGGCATGAAGCTCCTCAGTCCGATTACAGCTATCTGTTTTGTCTGGACCTCCCCTACCCCATCCTTTGAAAAAATAAGGTAATAAGTATAGTTATCAGATGTGGATTTTACATTTGAAAGCACGATGGGACCTTTTCACCTCTAAAAGCCCGTCAAAACTTGTGAGGCCAAGAAAGCAACAGGAAGGTACGAAATGACAGGCTACTTGATCAAGCAAAGTAAAAGGCTTTGATAAAGAGAAAGCAATTGCCTGAGCATAGAAATGTTTAAAATCAAAAACAGCCCCAGCTGTGCATCTTAAAATGGTGCAGGACAAATCTTCTCTAGCTTCATTTTCCAAGTTGAATCTACATGGAACAATACTGTGCCTATTCTCACTCCCACTGACTGCTGCACCTGTGGGAATTAAGAATAAAGCCCATCTCTATGAATATTGAAAGACACATTGATCTCAAAATATACGAGGCATCAGTGAGATACAGCAAAGGGCACCTTTTTTATCCCTCTCTAAATTTTGCATAAGTCAGGCTGATTTAAGCCTCAGCTGAATAAAACCCTCCAATTTTATCAGACTTGACAAGAATTTATTGTGTTCCAGTAAGAAAATAACACAGAAACATAATACTCTAATCATATTTTTAAAGGTAGCTTCACAGTATAACGTTATGGCACTTGCACTATGGAATTATAGTTACTTTCAGATTCAATGTGCTTGGTTGTTTCCTGAATAACAATAATACATCACATAGCGTGGGAATTAATCATCAACATGTGTAAAACTTCTCAGTATCTCTTAGCTGGGATGAGAGCAGGACTGATGCAAGCAGAGGCCACCACATTAACCTTGGAAAGGGAGGAGAAAGCACAGGACAAATTTGGGAAGGTTTCATGACTGCAGCATGAGCCTCTGAATCACTACCACTAGAGCCCATTATGAAGATGATCCAGCAGGAGCAAAAAGCAGAGAAGTCACCTAGATGCACCTTCTCCTAGGCTTATGAAAACCAAGTAGAAGCAATAAGTGAAAGACAGACTTGGCCAGGGAGCTTTATCACTGTCTTCACTTTATTGCTGCAGTTGTCACTGAAATTTGCTCCTCCTTTTGGGAGGAGGAAGAGTATCCAAAAACTCTTTGCGCTGTCCTTTTCCACGTTTTCGCATTGATGAAAATTCTACCAATATTATGTAAAATGAAGATCACTTGTTGTGGCGTTTGTGTACCATCGGAAATGAAACAAAACTTCATCTTTGAATAGAAAGTATTTTGACAAATCTACTGGAAAATTCTGGCTACATATATGGTAGCAAATTAAATCTATCCAGAACTGTTTTCAGGCAATGAGGCCAGCAAGCCCGATCTATACTATTAAATGCCCTTTACCTCCAGATCAATACGACTGTGTGCCACATGCCCATAGGAATGGTGGCTGCTATAGGCTACTCCAAGCTCCATTTTTGTCACACCATGCCACTGCAGGGAGGAAAACAGACCATAATTCCTTTTCTGCAGGGTACTTTTTCTGAACTTTCTGCTTGTTTAATTCTTGATTCATTTATCCCAGACCTTCATTGTTCTTGAGAGGAGCTTTGTTTTCCTGGCCGGCAAGACCTTCCTACACCTCTGGCTGTATTTTTGAGTTTTGCTTTGCATAAATTTGCATAAATCCACCAATACTAGGCCTCGCTTACATAGTTGCGTTATCACTGTGTGATAGGAACAACAGTAACATTTGAAACAGAACTCCCAAACTGAGAAACTTTGCACTCCACCTAGCCTGGTGAAAAATGCCCTTTTTCCAATTTTCCAGGCGTTCCTATCAGCAAATGCCATTCCTAGCATGGGAGTTCCCTATGGTCCATAAGGCACGGGTGTTTAAAATAACTAATTGAAAAGGTAACCGCCATGTTCTGCACCCCGAGAGAGGGTCTGTTCTTAGCTCCTAGCTCTAAGTCAAGACTCAAACGAGGCAGTAAGCGAGGAAAGCATAAAAATGCAGATGTCCCGTTCAGAGTAGAAAGGTAGCCAACCTTGCTAAGGAGAAAAAAAAAAATCCTTTTCTGCCTGCATCTACATCTTGAATAACCAAAGTGAGCTAACTGTCCAAGAATATATTGAACCAGCTTTGGCCTTTTATGAGAGGTGAATCAACTTGGACCCATATATGGTGCCTCAGAAATTCTGGCAACAGGATATATACTTCACGGTATTATTCATCATTTCTGAGATGCCTAACTAAGCTCTAACAGTTTTCTGAATCACTTGAGATATACTCCTTATTAATGCTAATTTAAATCTTCTTGAAGAGTTGATAGCGAATCTGTCACAGGCAGAAAGTCTCCCTTTCTATTTTTATTTTTTTAAGGAAGGAAGGTTTATACTGGGAAACAAATATTAGTCACTTTAGTTTGATTTTTATGTGATTCACTGAGGTACTTCTTGACATAAATTAACCTTGCTGATACAGTTATATAGAAACTCTCCAGTGGCCTTCCTACTCTTTTTTCACATACCTGTTTTGTGATTGCAGACCTAAGGCATATATAAAAAGGCACTAATATATTGCTATGAACCTCAAATATACTGATCTATCAATAGTTATTGCCTCATTAAGTACCTTGTAAAAAAGAGTTTTAAGTATACACATTAAATGATAGCTAGGAGACCTACATAATGAATGTATAACTTTATCCTAATCAAATGCTATTTCCCAGATATAATTTCTTGACTCCCATCCCTGGGCTAAGGAGAGCTCAGTAGGGGGCTAATTACAGTGGTACTACTAGTATGAAAAATAGTTGCTCTCCCTTACAGGAAAGTTTCTGTAGACTAGAATTCTAGGCCAAGATAATGAAGCATTGTTTGGCAGTCTGGAAGACTGCAAATAACAGCTGCTTTTCTTAGAAGGTAGTGTAGATGATTTTACTGAAATTTGTGAAACAACTGCGAAGTATTTGCCATTGCTTCTGAGGAGTCCAGTAACTAGAACAAATAAAATGTGCTTTGTCTAAGATACTACATTACAAGCTTCAGAATGGATGAGAATAAATAATATTTAATGCAGGCAAAGGAAGACCCATCCCTTCTAGAAGAAATCAATATATAATAACCGCTAATATCAAGCCTAAGTTCAATTTAATGGGGGACAAAATTTTTGAAGAGTGTACAATATTATAGGTCTATTCACTCGGCACTCCTAGAATAGGTGCTACAACTACTCTTGGCATTGATGTATCGTAACACAAATTTGGCTTTTACATTTTTGGGTTAACACAGTGAGCTGTAACTCTGTAGATACAGAGAAAAGTGGAACTTCAGTATTTACACAAAAATGGTTATCACCCTGATGTGAAAGATAAAGATCCAGAGATTCTAACTGTTATTCTGCTCCTCAGGAAATAGAAATAGTATCTTCTTATGAAGTATGCATACTGTGTATTGGACACTGACACACACACACACACACACACAAGTAAAACCGAGGTCCTCTTTTGTTGGAGAAACCTAAATTAAATGGATTACAGAATACTAGGAGAATCAAGCTTTTGGTTTAGGCTTTAACTGCTGTATAGCTACCTAGTATGCTAATACTTGGTATGTAGTGTGCTACATACCAAGGTCAGGGAAGAATTCATCTTTCTCTTACTCCTTTTCTGGAGTGAAGATGTATACTTATGTGGTTTCAGATGAGGAAGGAGTGAGTAGATCTGTGTTTGCTTTCTTAGATACTGATTAAACTCTGTGAGGCTGGGTTCTGAAATTATTTTGCCTGTTTTTTGTTGCAAAGGTTTGGCCACTGTGTCTAGTCGATTTTAGCTTGTGTTCAGGGATAGCTTAATATAGTGCTTTCAGTGAAGCATGTGTTTCCTTTTAAACAGTGCCAAAATTTGAAGAATATTTGGTAATGTTAATGAAAAATAGTGGCATGTGGTTTTCTATCGTCAAGAGTAGCTCGTTGTTGTTCCAAAACTAGGTTGTCTACAAGGTAGATGAATAAATGCTCATGGTCCGTAGTGGGATTAGTGCACATGGATCTTTCTAACATCTTTTTTGTCACAGCTCTAGCCTTGTCTCTAAGGAATATAAGAAGTCAGTGAAAAAGTGCAGGAAAACAGCATTACAGTCCTAAAATGCAAAAATGTCAGTGAATGATCTTTGTACCTGTTGGTTTCGTTCTGATAGAATAACCCATACCTTTCTCTCTTATGTTTTATTACTTTTTTATCATTAAGAACTATTTCTGAGACTTAGCTCTCTAAGTTACCCTTTCTGGCTGTTATAGCTGGTTGGAGAAGTTTTGACTTTCTTTTTTCTAACTGAAGGTTGTGAAAATGGGCCTGTGAGATGCATGTGTTTCTCTTTTATTTCGAATCCTAGGTTTTAGAGAGAAAAAGGCTGATCAGATGAACCCTTCACAGGTTATAACGAAGGGCTGCTTTTCAGAAAACTAGATATAACCTGAAATTAGTGAGAGGAGGAAAAAATGCAGTCAGAAACCTCGGAAACACAGTACAAAATATTTGGCTCTAATCCTAGAATTCCTGACTGACCCCAGGGTTGTCATGAATGTTCATGTTTGCTTCTGCTTTCCAATCAATAAACATTTATAAAACTTAATGGGGACAGACAAAAGCCTTAGAGAGGATTTATTTGTCTAAATGTGCATGCGTAGTAACATATTTTATACTGTGATGGACTCACGGACAATGAAGTAGCTGAATTTAGATACAAGAATAAAACAGGAAAAGGTTTGGACTTTGATTTAGTGTTCTTGAAAGTTTTTCCAGCACTTCCCTACGCATTTCTGAGGGTTTCTTTTGTGCAAAGTGTAGACCATATGTAATTTTGAAAAAATGATATAGCTCTCATCACTGAATTTAAATGCCAGTAAAGCCAGTGGTGACTCAGCATTTGATAGTCTAGCTTATAGGAGCTTGAAGGTAACACATGTATATTTGTCTCCTCGGTGCCCAGGCAAAACTGTGATGAGCTTTGGAGATACTGAGTTTTGAAGCAAAACCATTTCCTTTCAAAAGTATGAAAAACAAACTGATGTGCAGGTCTCTACAGTAAATGTAAGGTATGAGTAACCCTGTCAGATTTACTCTTTCAGCATTCAGCAGACTACTTAAGGAAAGAGATATTAATTCATTTTTAATGTTAGGAAAATACAATCATTAAAAAGCAGATAACATAAAATGCCAGAAATGCTTTTAACATTACATGAAGTGCACTACTTGCCTAAATAGCTTGCTACTTTTGGAGATCTAGATATGCTGAGGTATTAAATATTAAAATAGAGGTTGCTTTTTAAAATGCAGTGTTTCTTATCAGAAAAACAGTTTGAACAAGCACTGCTGTTGTATAATGCATGATGTTGCTAATAAGAGAGACTTGGAAAATCATTTTTTACGCTGTAAGAATGACTAGTATTTTGAATAAGAAAGATGCTTTCTCTGTTCATGTTCTCTTAACACATATATAACAGTGCTGTCAACCTGCTTGTGATTATAAATTTTCAATACAGTCTCAGTCACACGAGGTCTGTTCTGAGCTTCTATCATATTTTTGTATATTTACTGTTTGTCCGCTCTGCTAGCAGATTATACATAACCTTGACTGGAAAGTGATACTCAAAGAGCAATTATCAATGTTTCAGTGTGGATTTAGATAAATTTATTGGAGGGGTTCTGCAGGGTCTGCTCTATGTCTAGTATTATTTAATATTCACAGTATTGATTAGGATGAGATAATATGAACTGCACTTATTAAATTTTCAGATAACACGAAGCTAGTCACTGTTATAACTGCAACATTAAAAGATAAGATTAGAATTCCAATGATTCTGTTCTATTGGAGAAATCACTGGGAAAAAGTAGGATGTAATTCAGTAACTATAAATGAAAAGTTTTACATTTGGAGAAAATACAGGTTAACTACAGGCTGAGGAATGATTGATAATACAACATTTGAAAGAGAAATTTTCTATAGTCCCAATGCATTAGAAATTGAGCGTAAGTCATAAATGATATGATTGTGTCAAAAAGCAAAGTATATAGTGGGATAGATAAACACGAGTATTATCTGAAAGATATATAAAGATACTCAGATACAGGGGTATTTTGTCCAGGTTTGGTCACAACCGAGAAAGAGCAATTGTAGATGGTCCAGACAGAGTAATAAGAATAAGCAGAGGAAATAAACTCTGAGGAAAGGTGGAGGAAGCTAAAGTTTTTCAGTTAATAAAACATCTTAAAGCATGTAAAAGGTAGCTATTAAAAACAAAAAAAAAACCCATGAAATACTGTGTTCTCCAGGTTTGTGTCAAAAGAAGTGGGCGTTAAACGTAATGACAAAAATGTCTAGCGTTAAGGCTAGTGAAGCACTGGAGTGGGTTACCTAGGGATAATTCAAGAGCAGGTTAGATAAAATTATTTCAGTAACAGCAAAAACACTGAGGAGTGTTAGATGACCTAGAGCTCTGTATTTTATTCTGAGAGAGGTTTCCTTGGAGGAAACAGCAGTGCTCGTCCTTCCCAGATGCCAATTTCCATCCTGCAAAAAATAGGATCTCTCTTCACGATGGAGCTGGGATTGATTAGAGCTCCCAAAGCCAAGAGCTTGGAAGTGAATAATATATCTAATTTTGTCATAATGTAAATTATGTTTTAGTGAGAACTAAATGGTGCTGCTGTGGAGGCTTTGTCATGTGACTGTATTTTTATTCAGGTGGACAGAGTAGCACACCTTTTACTTATGTGAGTGTTTCTTTTAAACAAATCTCCAAGATACTGGAAGATTTTCAGACCAAACTAGGCATGGGAAGCAGATGGGAATAACATACTTGTTCTTGAGTTCTTAAGGCTATTTGTGAAAGCCTATTTCATGCTGGTTGGTAGGTTTGGTTTGTGTCTTGGTGATAGCATGCAGTGGTATGGCTTAAGATTAAGTCCAATAATGTTTTCACTCAACATTACAGTTTAAGTGGTCACTATTATGGGAAAGTGAGAGGCTTCAGATAATGCCATATGATAACATGAAGCTGAACGACTTGAGAGGAATGGACATCTGACTGGAAGGACTTGGATTCAGGTTTTGCCCTTGCCACTGACTTTGAGCAAATCACTTCATCTCTTTCTTCCTTTCCCCTTGCTCCCATTTGCCTCATGTAAACAAATTCTTTGGCAAGGAGTGCAAGGAGTGCCTCTCACTATGTATTTAATAAAATGGCCACCCCCGTTCCATTGGGGACTTCAAAGCACTATTATTATTTAATAATAACGACAGTATACGACAAAAAAGGGAAGGTTGTAGACAGGGTTCATACGCACATTACACATCTAGTCTGGTCAAACACATCAGACACTGCAGTGGAAGATTAGTACCAGTGCAGACAGAATCTGCTTTGCTGCTTACTGCCTTTGAAATATTAATATTCTTCATTTACTGTGTTATTCACAGCAGCAACAATAAAAGGGATTGAGTAAAAATTTTCATAATAGTCACTCTAGTAGTCTGCTTATATTCCTTGCATCATCCCCATCCTGCTGTCTTTCATCTCTTCCAGTATTATAAAACTCCTTTGCAATAGGTCTTTTTTAAGAGATATACTTAATGCTACAAATATTAATATTTTGTGTGGCACATTGTATATGATAGCTTGAAGAAGACAGACATATTATTCCCAGACCATCTGCATGGAGGCTTATAGTCACTCTACCTCTTCCGTGTATTTTTGTTGTCTTTGAGTCAGAAGTTGATATTAAAGTGTACAATTCATATTAAATATAAACTTAACAGTAATCCATTAGTTGCAAGCACAGGAGGTGAAATTTTTGGCTGCTCATGAAAAGGATTAGGTTCCTTGAGACAATTTTTGGGTAGCAGAGTTCCCTCAGTGTCAGGCAGAACAGATCTTCTGAATTATTTCAGCAGACTGATGCCTCCGGCCTAATCAGTTTTTGCTAATTTAAGTTGCCTGCTCTGCAGCCTAGTGTGAATCACAGCCAGGATTGTCAGATTTCACCAACATATAAGACTATGTGGGAATCAGAAGTATTTTGGATTCCAGTGTGTCCTTGACCAGGCTTGAAATGGAAAGCATTACAAAGTGTGACAAATGAACTATTCAAGAGGAAAATTAACACTTTAAAACTATATGAACCTTTTAGGAGAAAAGGTCTAGTTAGTGGTAACTGAAGTATAGCAAAAAAGTAAATAAAAAGACATCTCTTAGCTTTTTGCACAAGTAGTTTTGGGGGAGCTTTCTCCTCTCCCCAAAGAATAAATTCTGACTTTCGGTACTTGCTTGTAAATTATTCATTCTGTCTTCATTTGTTTAAGTCTAGAAATGAGGAATCATGGTACATGGAGTGCTGGTGACTGGAAAGCCTGAGATCTTCACTAAGTCTTGGTCCAGTGTTTCCTACAGCTAATACCTCAGCACCTGCAGATCGAAAATCTTTTCTAGGTCTAGTTTCTCCTGCAGTCTTCTGTCTGCTCATGATTTCTCATGAAGAAGCTAGAGAAGACAGAGAGGCTCTCATGAAGAGAGGCTTAGACTAACTTTTCTGAGTTCAATGAAAAAAGCAATGACTGAAGAAAGCCAGACTTGGCTATGCTTGGGATACTGAGCAGTAGCATATTCCCTAAATAGGCCCATTGACTCTGAATTCAATAGAACTGTTTCAATGTGGTGATGAATCAATATGTCTGGATATAGATCATAACCAGACATCGGAAACTGGCTAGATTTCTTAGCAGGAAATATACTTTTATAACATTGTAATGTTAGTTTTAAGCTTAGGATGCTGCTATGAGATTTTTGTAGAATGATCTCACAAAATGTTTTAGTGATTGATAGTTTCAATTATTCTAAAACAGTTGAATGTATTATTCTTTCTCAGTAAGATTTTTCTGTTACATTTCTCAAGGTTAGTGTTTACTTGCTGTGACAGCCACGCACTATAGATTGTATCAACTTACTGCTTTTACATTCGGATCAAATGTCAGTGGTTTGAATGGCCTTTTGTATCTTGCAGTCACTATGCTTTAGACCCTAATTTAAGTGGCTGAAAGTTCAGTGTCCAAGCTTGAACTCCCAGCTTCCCTTTATAGTCATTGAAGAGATACAGGTATTTCCAGAGAGCAGTTCATTTCATCCTAAAATAGGTATCTACATGGGTCAAAAAAATTTCCCTGTGGTGAAGTCTGTATTTCTCTGTCATTGTAGACTTCGTAATACTCAGATTCATGCATCTAACTTGTACATATCTGAAAGCAGAGGAGATTAATCTCATCTCATCAGGCAATCAGTTTTACAAATACGAAAATATTTGTTTAAAAGAAAAGCATTATGGGACTTTCAGATGTATTGCTTGATAAATTTCATAAGTGGTTGGCTGAGTTACCAGTGAGATCTGTTTATCACATATCCCGAGCGGAGAGCAGCCTGCAATATTCAACAGCTGAGAAACATTTTGATTTCCTGTTTTAAAGTATCGTTAAGTCACTTATTCCCAAGGTGATGTTGTATGCCTGTGGTGGTGAAAATGATACCGATATTCTTCATAGCCAATTTCAGGAAGTGAGAAATGTATACCTTTGTTTCTTATCAACAAAGGAAGTAGGATTTGCTTTTCTGCTGTCTTTCAGCTGCTAGTCATTCACATGTATGCCAAGAACAAAACTTTAGCAAGTCAAAATAGTTGGCTCTATGTGATTCAGATTTGTTAAATCTCACCCACTGAACAGGAGGTTCCTGTCCTTCTCCTCTGATTCCTGTCTCATGCTTCTTGCCTGCAGTACCTGTATATTTGCTCTACAGTGCTGCGGCCTCGCTCTTCCATGAATCCCTGTGCAAGAAGTGCTGCTCAGCTTGCTCTCAGATCTCTTGGCCAGCTGCATATGTGATACGGGATCAGGAAACAAGTCAAGTACTGACAATGTGGTGCTGCTGCCAAGGCAGTTCTTGCAGCCTGGTCTTGCTCCAAAGGACCCTGTTAGAAGGCATTTTCCCTCTCCACAGCCTTGCGTGCAGTCATGTAGCTGTCATGCGATAACATGTAATATAACATCTATAACGTGTAATCTGAAGGCTTCTATAATAGTGTAGGAGAAAGCTGAGAAATATGTACGTTTGTCTTTATTTCAGAGGTGCAAAGGGGAACAGAAGCAGCAAAGTCTTGTCACACAGATCCAACCAATTTTGTGAGGTTTCATAGCAAAACTGATATCAGGTAAAACTGAAACAAAATTCATTGATTCTCCAGTAAACAGCGCATTTAATGTATCCTAGCACATGTAAATATCAGTAAGTGGCTAAAAGAGGCACTTTTTGAGGTATGACAACAGAAGATTAAAAAAAAGAGAGAGAGAGAAAGGAAAGAGAAATGATTACCCCTTAATCCAAAGCAAATCTACTGCATAACTATTAAGACCTGAAAACAAACTGTAAGAAAGACAAATCAATGAAGCCACTGCCTGTCCCTTTCAGGGAACGGAATCTACCCACAAGAAGATTTTCTTTTCCTGTATGTATTCAGTTCAAAAAAAGAAATAAATGGGAGATTCGAATAATGGAAGAATCTGCATATTCATCACTTCTACGGAAATGAAATTTGCTATGCGAACATGATAAGAGTTGCATTTTAGTAACATTGATAAGTGAATGTCAAAGCATACATTTTTAGGAGACAATCTGGTTACTTTGGCAACTCAAGCATTATTAGTCACTTCTGATAAGGCATCCTTCTTTCATTACCACCTGTGGCCTTTGTCACTCTGTTTCCTAGTAACATCAAATTGTTTTGATGGAAAGTAATTAATTTATTCTGTTGTAACAAGACTATACATAAATTTGATCGCTCTTTATTGTTTTTCTCAAGGTAGCATAACAGAATTTAACAGAAAGCTTTGTTTGCTTTCTTTTTATTCCTAGCCAAACCTGAGAGAATTACACTAAATTACAGAGGCATCTATATATTCGAGCCCATTAAAATAATATAATTAGGTTTAAAAAATGCCAATTAGGATTGCTGCTTTAGATCAGGCGATATTTGATTAACAAGAGGAAAAAATAGCCTTGAGTTATAATAAGATATAAATGGCTATTGTGATAGTATAGGGAAAACTGCAACAATTTAGAGATACAGAGTTTATTAAAACCTTTCAAAATATAATTGTGAATGATTTCTGTTCTGAGTTTCCTTGATTTATTTAACCGTCTTTTAAAGTCTTGATAGTCCTAACTCAGTTAAAGCACTGACTTTTTAAAAGTTTTGTTCAAGGAACGTTGTTAGGTTTTATCCAGATGATTACCCATGTTAAGAGACATACACATTCATATGTACATATGTATGTGCTACATACAGTATTTTTCAGGCTAAAAGATGCTGGTGCTTTGTCTAGCATGGGAAAGGAGGCAAGATAGGGAAGTTGTATTGCTGGTGGCAGCGACAACTCCCTGAATTCAGTTACTGATTACTTTAATATATTACATAATTGCAGAATGGTTGAAGTCATAACCTCTGGAGAGGTCCAACCCTGAGTCTGACCACCCTGCTCAAAGAGAGGTTTCTCAGGACTTTATCCGGTTGAGTTTTGACTATCCCAAGGAATGGAGACTCCACAACCTCTCTGGGCAACCTGTTCCAGTGTTTGATTGCCCTTACATTTAAAAAGTTTTTTCTTATGTTTAAACCACATTTTCTGTATTTCAGTTTGTGCCCATTGCCTCTTATCCAGATGCTGGCCAGCACACAGAAGAGTCTGACCCTGTCTTCTTTACTCTCCGTCCCATCGGATATTTATACACATTGGATCCCCCCTGAGCTTTCTTTTCTCCAGGCTAAACAGTCCTAGCTCTCTCAGCCTCTCCTTGTATGAGATTCTGCAATCCCATCATCATCTTTGTGGCCCTTTGCTGGACTCACTCCAGCAGGTCTGTTTCTTTCTTGTACGGGAGAGCCCAGAACTGGACCCAGCACTCCGGATGTGACCTCACCAGGACTGAGTAGAGGGGAAGGGTTACCTCCCTCAATCTGCCAGCAACGCTGTTTGTCATGTAGTCCAGGGTACTGTTGGCCTTTTTTGCCATAAGGGCACATGTGCTGGCTCACATCCAACTTGTTGTCCACCAGGACCTCCAGGTTGTTATTCTTCTCTGAAAACCTGCTCTCCAGCTGGTCAGCCCCCAGCCTGTACTGATGCCTGGGGTTATTCCTCCAGAAGGGCAGGACTTTGCACTTCCTTTTGTTGAACTTCATTAGGTTCCCATAGGCCCATTTCTCCAGCCTGTCAAGGCCCATCCAAATAGCAGCTCAACCATCTGATGCACCAGCCTCTCCTCCCAGCTTTGTGTCCTCTGCACACATGCTTAGGGTGCACTCTGTCCCATCATTTAGGTCATTAATGAAGATATTAAACAACATTGGCCCCTGAAGGACACCACAAATGACTGGCCTCCTGCTGGACTTGGTGCTGTTTATCACAGCCCTCGGAGTCTGGCAGTTCAGCCAGGTTTCAGTCCAACTCACTGTGCACTTATCTAGCCCATATTTCATCAGTTTGTCTGTAGGTATGTTATGGGAGGCAGTGTCGATGCGCTTACGGAAGTGGAGACAACATCTTCTGCTCTCCTCTCATCCACCACGCTAGTCCTTTCATCAATCTGTTCAGGAATAGTTTGCCCTTTGTAAATCCATGCTGGCTGCTCCCAATGATCTTTTTGTCTTCTTTCATATTTTTGGAAATGGGATCCAAGATCAGTTGCTCCATCACCTTCCCAGGGGCTGAGGTGAGGCTGACTGGCCTGTAGTTCCCTGGATCCTCCTTCTTGACCTTGTTGAAGTTTAGAGCGACATTTGCTTTCTTCCAATCCTCAGGAACCTCTCCCAACCACCATGACCTTTCAAAGATGATCAAAAGTGGCCTCGCAATGGTATTGGCCAGCTCCCTCAGCACTCAGGGGTGCATCCCATCTGGTCTCATGGGCCTCTGCATGTCCAGTTTGTTTAAGTGTTCCCTAATGTGATTCTCCTCCACTGAGAGTGAGTCCTCCTTGCTCTCTACTTTCCCCAGGTCTCAGGGACCTGATATTCCTGAAAGCGGATCTTACAGGTGTAGTGCGAGGTGAAACAGGCATTGAGTTCTGTGGCCTTTTCCGTGTCCTTTGTCGCTAAGTTCCCTGTGCAGTTCAGCAGCCAGCCCACATTTCCCCTCATCTTCCTTTTGCTGTTGATACGTATAGTATCATCACATAATGTCATAACATAATATAAGGCCCGATAAGAAAAGGAAACCCTAAAGATCACTGTGGAGAGTGGAAGTGAGCAGTTTTCTAGCTCTTAGATTCTTGTGCTATGCACGTAGCTGTAGTCATTCCGTATCCTTGGAATGTGACCTCCTCGCTCTTGAAAATGGACGTCATGGAGGGAGCTGCTAGTTGTTTAGACCGATGTTGTTGGAAACTGAGTGGTTTTGGCACCTATTGTATGACATCATATTTCCCAGGTACAGGTGCAGGTGTGCAAAATGACAGAAAGTGTAACGCCATGTATTCTGACAGTTGGTATGTAAGTAATATTTACTAAAAGAAATTTAAATTTAAATAGGCATAATTCAATTTGAAATGAGGAAACAGCAACTGACTGTCAGTCAATGCATTGCAGACCGTTGCGTATTATACTTATGAAAAACACAAAAGAGAAACTGTGTTTATGTAAAGGAATCTAAGTTTGCATTCCTGACTAGTGCTACAATGTGTTTGAGTTCTGGCTGGATCAATCCCATTGAAATCCCATCAAAGAGCACAAGCAAAAAGCAATTTACAGAGAGATGAGAGGAATACTTTTTCAACTGCTCTAACTGAAAGCAGAGAATTAGAGAAAGTTTTCTGTTGCATTTCTGACAGATTTATTAAGTACTTTCGGTTCTTCATTTGTTGCAGACAGTAGGAACTTCTGAATATGTTCTCTTACATAAGAAAAGATTCTGTTACAATGCTGTCAAAATATTTTCCATTTTATGATGTTGCCTAAATCTGTTTTTTAGCAGTCACACTTTTTTTTGTAGAAATATAGTTACCAGAAAGTCCTGCATAATCACGACATTTTCCAATCGACCCTTCATTTTTATTAACACTTGGTGATTTTATTTTACTGCCTTGAAATGTAACAGTAAGTTCAACTTGAGGACTTCTATTTGCTGAATGTTGATACTGATTGCACTGGCTGTTTTTGATGATGCACTCTAGTTCTCAAAGATTGCAGTAGATTAGAAAACTTCACCTGGGGTATTCTTTGAACATTCTACGTAAACTTGGATCCTCTATGCAGTTCTCTGTAAGGCAGTGGGACAGGGTAGAGTAAGAGCTGTTACAGAAAGCGCCATTGAGTAGCATTCGTTGTTAAGTAACATTCATTGTTTCATTTCCATGATGAAATAGCTTCCTGAAGCCAGATTATGAATTTCGATAATGTTTTACCACTTTTTCTGTTTAGCAATGTAAACAGAAACTCTCTATGTTCTTTGGAAGTAATGGAGGGAAACAGATAGTTTTATATTACAGTGTAGGCATGAAGTCATTGTTTTCCATTATGAGCTTTATTCCCCATTGGTGACAGCTAGGAATATATTACCAGCATCATTTATAAAATTTACTTATTTCTTTTTTAAAAAACATTTCCTATAATTAGATATTTCTTGTATTAGACTGTTGTTGCAACCCAACTGGAAGGAAAGTTAATGTGACTTGGGTACAAATGTTTCACAATATTTGCAGAAAACAAAAACACTGCAATTTTAATTTTTTCAGCAATTATTCCCTTCATACACAGAATATAATATATAATTCTAGTCAAAATTTGCTCAAACTGAAAATGTTAAAATATTAAATAAGTTGTAACTTATTCAGAGCAAAAAAAAAAAAACCATGAATTTTCTGTTGATCAATCTTGACTGTTTCCTTTGAGAAGAACATAATGTCTTCATGACCATAGAAAAGGACAAAACTTATCAAATAAATTATTTATAAAAAGTGATTGCCCATCTGTAGTGACATCACGGAGAGTAACAGTCTCCTCTTACATTATGACTGTTCAGGCCAAACCTAATCCAAAAGTGCATTAATATTTGAATTTGATATTCTGAAGCAATTGAGTCAGCACTAGGAAGTTTAATGGCAACAAGAATTTTAGACCTTGATCCTGCTATCTTGTCCTTAGAAATAGGCTCTTGCGCTGTTCCTGCTAAGTTTTTTCCAGTCTGATTCACTAAATGAAAAATTGGGGAAAACACAGAGAGTAATGTAGCAGCTTTGATCAACACGGACACAAGTTTCTCACAAGAACAGAATTCAAAATTACTGTATCATTTACACAGAAAAAATCTTTGGTTCAAATATCATTGAGATCATCAAAAGTCCTAACTGTCTGTACTGATATTGAACTGGTGCCTAGAGGTATTGGGAATGATTCAGTCATAAACTAGCATGTGTTCAGTGAGACATTTTTGCTTAGCTTAGGTAGAAGTGACCTCTGTGATCCACCTCATCTAATTTTTAAGCCATTTAAAAATAAGTCATTTGGTCTAAGTTGTCAGTTAGGACGTATTTGTAGGTAAGGGAGATGGTCAAGAATTTCTGGAAGGCAGATAAAATATTTATCTCCTTTAATTGCAAAGAAAGGGCATTGGTCCATGTACATGCATGTACACAGGTACATCTGGTAGAAGAGAAACAAAGATGTGATCACAAGTGAACTGGAGGAATGGCTGCATATCTTTCAGCAATGTCATGATCACATTCATCTTACCCAATATAGACTTCTTTGCGTCAGATGTATCCCACCCTAATGTCACATATTATTTCCACTGACTTTAAAATTAGCATAGCTTAGGTGTAGACTAGCTCAAATATAGACACCTGCAATGTACAGAGGTATAAAGTTAGATTAAGTAAATCCTACCTTCTTTGACTCTAAAATTAAACTATATGTACAAGCAAGGCTGTTGAATATGTTGTGGTGATGTGAGTCAGAATTTTGATAGTGATTTTCTTGACTGCCTAGTAGAAGGTACTTGCTGTGAAATCTCTACGACTTCGTGCTGTCAGCAGCTGTTTTTTCATTCTCTCCGAATGGCAGACTTCCATCACACTTTCATTGTGACTTTGATTTTTTAAAAGATATCTGTGATTATATTCTAGTGAAATATCTGCTATTTTGTAAGCAAAAAGGCCTGAAATTAGTTTTAGCCTCGTTCCTAATCCTTTTGCAACTCTTTCACTTTGGGATAACGTAGAAAATGAATTTATACACTTCCTGCTAAAACAGTGGAGCCGTGAGGAAAGAGGAAAGAACTATAAACTGTATCTGAGCTTGCATGTGTATATTTCTACCAGAATCCTAATCTGAAAACCGCATAACTAGATCCAAATCCTAAATACAAATTGTATATACTGTAACTATGCTCCCATATGGGATCTGTTGAAATGAAAAGGCGGTGGGCATAGTACACTTAGGGGAACACAGTTAAGGATCAGGACTTAATCATTGGAAGCAAAAATAAAACGCATTTGTCAAGTTTAAATCAAGCGATCTGAAAATTCAAAAGATGCTTCTCAGGAAATTCCTTCTCTTTAGACTGAGAATTACTTGAAAAACATTTATCCAGTAAATAAATTTGTGTGAAAATAAATTTAAGTACACTTTTAATCTGGAGAATAAGTTACCTGAGTAGAGTAGTAACTGTAGAGTTCCTTTCCAAAAGAGAGAGAGAGATGGGGGCAGAGTTGAATGTTTATGTGTGAGAGAGAGAATCTTATCCATGTTCTGTAATTGAATTTTGTTCCCTGTAACCTGAACCTGTTTCTGGAATTATGTCAAGGCTAATAATTCTTATCTTTAGTCATTTGAGAATAATACTTTCTACCGATGTACAGGGAGCAGATTAACTTACCTTGTATGTCTGTGAGTATTCTTACTTTAAAGGGAGTTTGTTCAAATGGAAATGTGTATTGAAGTGGAGATTTGATTTAAAAGCTACGTCTACTAACTGTATGGGGGTTTTGGCACTAAAAACATGCCGTCGAGAGAATATTACATTTTGAAATTAATATTGTTTTCCTATAACTGGGGTATATTTATTCTATTAATACATTTATCCAAGTCAACCTTGTTTTTCATTTTTGTTTGAAACTTATTTAACTAAATAAAAGTATTTCAGAGCCAGTATTTCCAAGAAACAGCTGAAAACTGTGATGATATCAGCATCAGAAGAAAATAGCAGCATAGTTAATGCACCGATATCACCTTGAGATTGAGAAGCCGCATTCAGGGGTCAGCAGGATATTAGGAAACCTGATCTATGACTATAAACAGTTGTTTAGAAAGAGTGAGGACTATGGTAGGAAAACAGATATTCAGCTTTACCCTCTTGCCTGCTTGCAAGTTGATGTAGGGGAACAGAGTACTCTGCTGGGATCGAGGAGAGATAGCACGTCCATCATCAGTAAGATGAGATGCAGCTGACTCAAGAAATTCCCTTGCAAATAATTCAGACTTCCAGAGAAATAATAGGGAAAAGAATTTTGCTAATGGTACAGCCCTGCAATAACACAGCGCTCCTGTCTCATCTGTGGGAATGGTCAAACTCCTTGATGGGCAGTAAGTGTGTTTAGCCCTACTGACTAATACGCAGCATGAGCTAATTCACATAAATGCCTAATAAATGTAAAAGAGCACTGAAACAAGAAAGGAAAAGGTAAACAAGCTTATGTTTAGCATTGTATATGTTATGTTTTTACTTCTTCTTGTTTAGGTTCTGCTTTAGTGTATTCCTGTACATGGTTTTGAGAAACAGTCCAGAGGGAAATGCAGTCAAAAGAGCTAGAACATATGTAATTGAGTGGTGACTTATTAAACAAAAACAAAAACAAACAAAAACAAAAAAAAAACGGAATGCAGGTAAAATAGAGCACACACAAAAACCCAGGGCTAAGTGGCTCTCTATTTCACTGCGTTTTACTGTTTTCTTTCTAGGGAAGGAGTTGGAAGGAACTGCCTCAAATTAAAGGCAGTAAAAAGCACTGATAAAAACAAACAGTAGTTGTATATCCTGTTGCTTAAATTTCCTCAGTTTCAGAGTAAGGCAAGATGGCAGCTGTAAAATGACTGTTTGAAAAGTGGCCCAAAAAGATCAAAGGGATTACAGACCTCTTAGTTTGGCTTCTCCCACTGGAAAAATTGATAGGAAAGAAAAGAAAAAAAAATCATAGGAAAGTAAAGAACTAGTAAACATACATAGAATTATGTTACAGAAGAAATTCATCTGCCTTATACAGAAGATCACAGAAATGGGATTTACAAAGGTGTTATATAATATAGTTGGATATCCAAGAAAAACTTTACTATGTCCTTTTCGAGTTTTCTCAGAGAAGAGTAATTTTTTAAAGCACAGGAGACTAAGGCTGGGATTAAATGGTTGGTTTCTACAAAGGAAGGAGGTTCCACTAAGGGTGGGATGAAACTTGTGCTCTTTAACCTAAAAATGAATGACCTAAAGGGAGGGGAGGAGGAATGAAGGGAGGAGGCAAGACTGGAGTGATCAAGTTCTTGATCACACCAAATTACTAGGGGTGATGAAATGAAAACTGTTTGTGACGAGCTGAAGAAAGAGTTAGTGTTACTGACTGGGTGGTAATGTGGCAGATGGTATCCAGTATTAATAAATACAAAGTATCATACATTGGGAAAAAGTAAGCCTAACTAATATATTTTGTACATACAGTTATGCATAATAATAAGTATGTATGTGCACAATGATGACCTGTAGATGAGGTATTACTTTTCAGGAAAGAGATCTTAGAGTCATGAGGGGAGTTACTGAATCTCACTCAAAAAGCATGTAAAACTTCAGGAACTGTTAAAAAAGTCCAGTGAAAAAGAAAAATCATTATGCTAAGGTACAAATAGATGTTCTGCCCTCATCTTGAACTTAGCATTCAGTTCTGCCCACCTCTAATCAAAAAAGATTAAAAGAACTTAAAATTGTGCAAAGGTAATCGGAAAGGGATGATCAGAAATATGGACTTCTACATAGCCATTAGAAAGAATATTAAATAGATTAACAGTCTTCAGTCTTTAAAAGGGATGATTGATTGAGGTCAGAGGATATCCTGGAGATCTCAATAACCCAGGCAGAAAGCGGCCAGGTAATGATTTGTCACCATGTTTTATTGTACAAGGTAAAACTGACTGGCATTCAATTAAATTGTCAGGCAGTGAGTTTAAAAGAAACGTAAGTAAGCACTTTTCTCACATGACCAGTAATTGAAGCGTGGATCTCACAGGATCTTGCTGTGGCCAAATGAGTTGAATGCATTCAAAGAGTAATTGGACGAGTTATCAGCACAAAGTCTGTTAATTGTAGCAGAGGTGTAGCAAACAGTTATATACAGGTTATTCTTATCAGGTTATCCTTAAACTGCCAGCTGCTGAAATTTGGAAGCATGTCTACGGAAAGTATCACTATACGATTTCCCTATTCTTACGCTTCCTCTCTAGGCATCCACAATTCTCTCCAATTGCTGGGGACACTGAATGAAAGAGGTTCAGGGACCGTAGGGTTTGGAGGTCAGGCAGCTTATAGACTGACTCCTGTCCACTTTTGGGCTGGCACCTCCAGAGCAGACTGGCTAAGTCTGGGCTACATAGCGCTTAGTGCTGAATCTCTTCTCAGCTCCGGGTGGTACTCTTGTGGCCTGAGCACACAATTCTTATTTTTGTGCTTTTAAAATTATTATTATTTTTCAGTTCAGTGTGCCTGAAATAATGTGAAGGTTGTGTTGTAGCCTACCACAACAGGTTTTTATGGTATGAAATGGATGGTAGGTATTGCATGTCAGCAGGTAAGGGGAAGTGATTATTCCCTCTGCTGAGCATTCATGGGTCCGCATAGGGAATATTGCATCCCGTGTTGGGCTTCCCAGTATATAGACATTGTCATATGTTGACATGTCATCTCCAGGAACCTCAGGTCCTTTTCTGCAGAGCATATTAGCTGTTCCATCCTCCTCCAAAATTTGGTTTCATTCTTTAACTTTCTGGAGGTGCATTCTGAACTGTCATTCACATCTCTGACAGAGATGTTAGCTGTCGTTAGTCTCAGGATCAGCTCTTGAGAAGTAGCACTCCAAACTGGCTGCGGGTTAGACTTTGGCCTCTACCCTTTGTTCCAAATTACGCAGCCAGTTTTTCACCTACCCAGTCCGTATTTCCCCAATTTGGGTACAAGGATGCTATAGAAAACTTTGCCAAAGACTGTACGAAAATCAAAATAAATGACTTTCACTGCTCCCCTTCAGAGTCCACAGAGGCTTTTAACTCCTCATAAAAAGCAATCAGGTTGGTCAAGTACAATTTGCCCTTGGTGAATCTGTGATGGCTGTTCACAGTCACCCCTTGTCCTTAATGTGCCTGGAAACAGATTCCATGGGGATTTGCTCCATAAGCTTCACACAAGGCTTTCATATTTTTAAGTTAAACAAACCAAAATGAAACAACAAGGTAAAAGCTTTCTTCTAAAAAATTCTTTGTCCTCCGGATCATCCTGGTAGCGCTGCTTCAAACTTATTCCACTTTGCATTCATCTACTTTGATCAGTGATGGGTTTTGCATAGAGTATTCCAGATAAAGTTTAATATTATTTCTTATAGAGTTGAGGTAATACTTCCCTTCACTTCTGCAAATACATAAAACATTTGCATTTTGCAGCCCTCATTAGGCTGATGTCTTTCAGTTATCCTCTGCTCAACAAATAAACCTAGTTGTCACAGCTTTTGCTACTCCCTTTCCACTTAATAACATTATTCCCTAACTGTGTGCCCTTTTTTTCTAATTCTATTATTCCTGAAGATGCAAGTATTCCTATGATATTCTTATCCTCCAGCCTTATGTCATGAACAAATTTCATTATTGTACTCTTGCTCTTTGTGCCAAAATCACTAATGAAAAGATCCTTAAGGAACTCCATAAGTAACTTCCTTGCAGTGAAATATATTGCTTTCTCCCCTTTAACCAGTTTCCTCTCCACCTCAATTAGTGTACTAATAAATGTTAAACATTTTTATATTAAGTAATAACTTTTCAAGTGTTATCATATCTAATGTTTAGGGAAATCTGGAGAATTATATCCATGTTACTTCAGATTTTCTAAAGTAAGTAGTTCATTTTCTAGATGTAAGGTCAGTCTGGCAACTACATTTAGTATATATTTCTAAATCATTTTTTCACTCATCCACTATCCTTTTTTTCAAAAATTACTCTAAAACATATCACTTTTTAACATTAGTCTAAAGGAATCTGCATTTTTATAGGTCTTATTTTCCCTTTCTTGTATGTAGGTTTTACGTTTGCTAATGTCCATTAATATGACACCTCTTAAAAAAACCTTATGCTTCTTGCTGGCCAAGTTGAAAAATGTCACAGAAACACAGGTACATAATTACCAAGTAATTTTCTACAAAAAATGGGATTTGACAGGAAGAAGTCAGTGGGATAGGTTGACCCAGATAGCGTCAACAAAAGGAGACAAGTCTGTACCCAATCAGCAAACACATCAGATCTGTTGAGGATATTTGGCTTGCTTTTGCGTGCCTTGAAAGGTTGAAAGCTACTCTGTGTTCTCTGACTTTGCATGATGAATGCACGTTTGCCAGATCCCAGAAAAGTTTTAGGGGAGAGAGGGAATATGAAAGGGATATGCATAACCATTCCAACTGATGCCTCTGAACACAGCATATAACCTCGTGGTCATGCACTGTTGTAGCTACGCAGCGGCACGCTACAAATTGTGACTGCATCCAGCACGACATAGCACGAGATTACAGATACGACTGCCCTTGCACGGCAGATACAGTCATAGGGAAGAGGAGACGTTGCTGTATTGCAAATGCATAGTTTGTGGCACGGTCTGCATCCACCTCTGATCTCTCTCTCGGGTTCAACACAGGCAATTTAACCTGGTCTTGATGCACCTTCAAGCCAAACTAGCTACTGTGTCTGGAATCCTATAGGTGCCATAGCTATAATAGCAAAAACCACTGTGCCAGATGCAAGTATACTGACAATAGCATTTTGGCCTTCATTAAAACAGTGTGAGTTTTGCCACTGAATTCAGGAGTGTCTTAACCGAGCTATTGCGAAAAACTCACCTGACATTGAAATATTAACATTTTCAGTTTCTAGAATTATCAGTCAAGAATCATTAACAGATGATAATAAATGGAAGCTAGATAAGAAAATTGCCTTGACTAACCTTCACACACTTTAAGAAAGGTAGAAAAAATATATTTTCATGTGGCTTCCTTCACACTTTAAACAAAATGCTAGCTTAAAACATTTACCTGCAAACAGTGCTTGCACTGATCACTGAAGTGCAAATTAAAGTAACAGTAACAGAGTTCTGGGATTCTTTTGTAATTGTGTGAGAGGAACAGTCACCTCACTTTATGAACAGCAAGTTGTTAGGTCAGGGAGCATTCAGAGACAAGCCATAAAATAAAGAATAATATAGTGTGGATATCAGTAGAACAGTAGAATCAGCACTTCTTACTCTATTTAACTGGAAAAGGATGAGGCCTGCCTTGGGACCTAATGCTACTTAACAGTGTTTGGGCAGAGAGCCAAACGGAAAATGCATTTCAGAAAGAGAAAGGAAGACTGGTAGTCTGTAGGATAGGTAATCATGGCAAGTCACCCTAAAGCAGCGAAATCCAGGGTTTTAAAGTGAGCATGAGTTAGTCTTTCAAGTTCATGTGGATGAAACTAGAAACCGGAGATGTATTTATAAGATTTGTAGTGAAATAGAAGCTTGCAGTTTAGACTTACTGTCCAATCCAGAATCAAACTTATGTAATAAGTGGTAGTAATATAGATTTTTTTTATGTTGGGTTTTTATATTCAGTTAAGCTGTTACACGGTATTAAGTGGAAAACATGTTACCTTAGTAATGTGTCCATCCTTGAATATTGCACGTAGAGTTCACAAAATCTAGTTTTTCAGTTTTAGTGCTTCGTTTTGTTGTGTATCATCTTGTTTATGCAAAATATAAAAGGAAATCTGTTCTAATAGCTTAAGTATAAATGAAAGCTACTGCCCCTACATCCTTTTCTTCAAAAAAATTATTTTCAAATTGTTTTCAATTTTAGTCCAAGAGTATAAGCGCTTTAATAGTAAGCAATAAACCTATCTCTTTAGGTACATACTCAGGATTTTTTTTTTTCAAAAGTAATCACATTTTCAAGTTCAGATGAGTATGAAGAAATGTTGGAAGTGTGTCTCCATGCTAATGAAAATCTTTCTTACTATAGTAACAGTAGGTTCTCTTACCCTGGTCTGTAAGGTAAGACCTGAAAATTGCTGACATTAGGAAGAGTGATAATTAGGGTACAGATAGTATTAGAATATCTATTTCCTTTTAAGAAATACTTGACATTGCTTTTAATTTGACTCCTAAATGGTGCTGCGAATTAATTAAGTCAAACATCTATATTAATCCTGGTTTTGACGTAAGTCTTTTTTAATATAATATGTGTCATATTTATTTATGGTTATACATATATCTGTTAGCAGCAGTGAAGAAGCAAGCTAGTTAGCAAGCTAGCTTCACTAGCAGTGAAGAAGAAATCTAAGGGTCTTAAGTCTAAATCTGTCCTTATATTACAAAGGAAATGTTAACAATTTGCTGAACGTGTTAACTTTCACGCCTTTCTATAAGCAAACAAACAAACAAAAACCTGTTGCTCATTTCTCTTCAAAATCAGAGTTTTATTGAGATTTCAGAAGTATATGATCCAGCTGTTTTGAGCCAAAAAATTTCCCCCACCATTAAATAACTATGCATTTCTTTAAGATCTGGGGGTTTTTTAGGCATTCAATTTGTACTCTGTTATCTTAAAAACAGAATTATAATGTTCTTCAGTGGCAGAGTCATAACAATCCTTCAATCTACTACCAATAGTTCTCTCAACATGGCATGCAGTAATTATTAACTTTGTAAAATCTTGAATGCTGCATATCCTCCACAACACCCTGTTACCTCCTTAAAAACAAAATCTTCGTTATATCTTGTGACCTAATATGTTCCCAGACTGTGATAGATATATGATTTTGAAGAGAGGAAAGACGAAGCAGCCAGCACTGAAAATTTCACAGCGTCTATAATTTTTATTCTGCATGAAGATGCTGTTTCCGTTGTCATTTCAAGTGATCTTATAATGAGAGATGTCACAAATAAATAGGCCTATGTATCATCCATTAGTCTTTAGAGTTGAAAGATATGCAGTCCTGTGAATTACTAGCAATGCTTTTAAATATAATAATCATTGAGGTTTGCTTTTAAAACTTCTCTGTATGTTCATTAAAATTGGCATCAAGAGAAGTAGCAAAAATATGCGCTAGTAGGCTTTCGTTTTTGAGTCAGTTGTTGTGGGCTTCTTTTGTTTTTCTAAGATAATTTTCTTACTAAGCAATACATCAAGTTTAAGTTTTCTGGAACTTACTGTTCTTCTTACCCCAGTATAGCCACTGTTCCTTTGATCCTGTTCTTGCGTGAGAATCTACACAAGCAAAGGGGGAAGCTAACACACCGCTATGTCAAATACATATGATAAATCACGTGGAAACTTGAATTTCTTAAGGCTTTCTCTTATGAATGGCAGAGGCATTGAACTCTTCAGCTTTTCCACAGATGACCAAACAAAAAGATAGAGCAAATATCTGGAAATTTTCAAGTCAAGCACAAACTTTTCCATAAAGATTTTCATGTGAAAGTAGGGAATTGCAACAGAAACTTTGCCCCTCTAGCTGTTCTAAAAAGGCACTGTGTATTTTCTAGAGAAATATTCTGAAGGATTGAAATAATTGTTAAGCAGGTATCCCAGTATTTTCTTTTATTTGTCTCATGGCTTATAAAGACTAGCAAGACATGAACTGTGCTTCGTTTCGGGAAAACTATCAAAAAGCTGTTAATCCAGATCTTAAGTAAAGGTCTTAAGGGATAAAGGTACTTAGCTCTCCCGATTTATATCACAAGTGCGCAGTAACCTTTCTGCTGAGATCAGCTCTTCTGCAGGTTCATCTTTCACGCTCTTCCTAAGTAAACCAGTAATGAAGTAATTGATTACGAATGATTGTATAAACGTAGCCAAATCTTGAACCTTCTTGCCACCACTTCAGATGAGCTCTGTGTGTTATGCTGCTAGAACAATACTGAAAAGGAACAGGGTGTAAAAACCCTTTTCCTCCACATTTTAACTGAGAGCGGTATTAAAATGATTCATGTGGCTTAATTGCTGTTATTTCTTTTTCTGCTTTTAAATTATTTTAAAGGATTTTCAGTAGACACAGGAATAGCTTGCAAAATGTCTACAGTTACGTGTAAAATGCAGAACTGGGTTTCACAGCACTTTTTGTATCTGTGCACCTGTAGCATAGATGACTAAAATAACTGCTTTGACAGGAGATAAAATGCAAAGTACTGCCCATGAACACTTATTTAAACCGAAGCTCTAATTTTCTAAAATTCTCTAAATATTTTCAAATTAATGGCCTTTTCCTCATAGGATTGCTTATGTATTATAAATGCATGATTGCTGATGCCACACAAAAGCCTGCATGATGATCTTCTCAAATATAGAAGTAAAAGAGTATTCATTGAAATGGGACTTGAATCTAGATCTTCCCATCCTTATGCTAGCCTCTGGAGTTGTGCTTCCTAAATCTGTCTTATGTAAGAGATGTCACATAGCTAACATACCTTAAGCTATTCCACAAAAAAATGAACTGTTTCAGATGGGGAGCCAGAAAGAGAACCAATCTTCAGTATTAAATAACCTGGCTGGAGTTTATCTCACAAAATTTTAGGCATTAAAGAGCTATAAAAGATTTTAGTTGGAAGAAGGAATTTAGTTAATGGAAAGAGTTAGATGATGTAAAAAAACAGAAATGCCCAAAAGCTCATCCAAAGATAGTGGATCTCATCCAAAGATAGTCATCTAAAACAGGTATAAGGAACTGCCCTTGTAGGTACTGACATTAACAGCAGCTAAATACAGACGAGATGTATCCAGCCAGAATGGGTAATTTGAGCGCCAGAGAAATTTGGATCAAGTTTCCTCAGAGGTGCAGAGCTGAATTTGGGCTCTCTTTCACCTGCAGTGGATGCTCCATCCACTGAATTACAGTCACAGCAGCTCTCGCTCTTCTGAATTGTCTGCACCGTGGGTAACATGGCTCTGAAAACACCTCCTGCTTGAGCTGCTTAAGGAAGTGGAGGAAAACTTAGTTTGTGAGTCTGGCTGTAGTTAGATGTATGCAAGAAGCCTGCCTGTTTAGTCCTATTAATAGGTATGCAGTCTGAGCATGGTCTAAAATGGAGACTTTGGTGCTAGGCAAACACTCTGGTAATAATTTATGTACTTAAGGAAGTCAGCTGGTGTCAGTGTTAGGCAAAAATACTGTGTGGGTTTTGAGGATCTTATTTTTTGATTTAGGTACCTGAAAATGGCAATTGAATGCTTAAGGCCTTTTGAGGAATTTAGTGTAAACGAAGTAAATCTGTTCTAGCTCTTTCCTAAGTCAAGTGGGAATGCAGAGTCTTTGTTTTGCATATTATTGCTGATGTGTTTTGGAGGAGTTTTTGTCATACATTTTGGAAGACCTTATTGTCTTCACAAAGGAAAATAATCACAAGCTATGTGCTTCAGTCCTTAGGAAAATAGGGCTTTATTTTAAAGGAAGCTTATCCGGAGACTACACTTATATTTTAAAACTTCTTTTAAAAAAGCAACAGAATGCTCTTTACTCTGGGCACTAAAGGCAACAACAGTGTTTTAGCCATTGAATTTGTGTTTGTATTCTCCATATACTGTATATTTTTATCTGCTTTATGTACTTACCTTTATGTCCTGAGATATAAGTGTCTCCGGTCATGGCACAGGAAACCTAAGCACCTAATTTCAAATGGTGCTTTTCAGGTGGTCGATTTGAGTTAGTCACCTGAAAAGAGGAACACATCATCTTAACACTTATTATTGCCTCTCTTATTCTTTAGTCCTCAGTGCTTGTTCATGAAGAAGGAAAGTCGGGAACAGTCCTTTAACAGAGATTCTCTGCCTTCAGATTTACAGAATTTCATAGCAGCCTCATTAATGATCCATATCTTTTCTTCCTCTTTTCACGTAAAACTGTTTCACACTGTTTCACACTAAGTATTTGGAAAGCTAGCAATTCCCCAGCTGATTCTGATCTCTGACATGAATTTTGGCATCCTCTGCCTAGTCCCCTGTATCAATTTTCCTTGGCTACATTTTCTTCAGTCCTAGACTCTAGTAGCCAATAACAATAATAACAATAAAATAATGTATGGGAGGGTGAATGATAAAGAGCAAAATAGCATACAGAAAACTAATATCTAGTGGAGCAGTTCAGATGTCAATATTTGATGCCATTATCTTCTCTGTCAGATCATTAAACAGCTGATGTTACTGAAATGGAGCAGTGAACTGCTTTGGCAGTATTGTGTGTATAACTATTATGCTTCCCTTCTTATGCTAACTATTTGTAGAAGGATTGGCTGGACTTCTCACTTGCCCCGAGGAAAACTTCCTTTACCATGTCATAAACAGCTGCTGAATTATATGCCCAATAATTTTTAAACTTTCCGGATGTTTCTGGGCTGAGTTGTTCTACTCGAAGCTCTGCCAGTGTACAGACACTTGAATAAAGTACATCTGAGCCCCTGCCTTTCCCATCTTTTCTTCTAGGGAAGAGAGCGAATGGGAAGCAACACACAAATACTTCATAAAGCACATCTAGTGTAGCATTAATCTCAGAAATATGAAACACCACTAAAGCAAGGTAGTACCACGGTAACAAGAAAGGGCAAACTATGCCCAGTGAAAGTAATAATACTAATAGAAACTCAGATTGTAAAACTATGAACTAATAAATATAGGGGGAAATATTTTAAAATACTGTGGACTTACGAAAGAGAATTGAGATATCTAATTTAAAGAAGTTTAGCTACCACTTGTGTTCCAGAAGGAAGTTTATCTAGTTAGAAAGAGGTATTTTGAAAGCGGAATTATTGAGACAATTTAGTTGGATGGATGGATGTGGATACAGGAATAATTGGAAAAGCAGTGCAGGGAGGTGTTGTAGGTGTTTAGGTGTTTTAGAATATTTTATACGTATGTGAGGTGAAAGGAGTATGGCACCCCTCCTATATAAACATGGGGTTGTCATATATATTTCTCAAACTATCAGTGGGACTGCAAGTGTTAAAATTCTCCTGTATCCTTCCCATTTTCAGCGAATAAGATCGACTGCATCAAATTCTGTTCATCTCTCTCTTTCCCATAAGATGCTTCAGAAAATACTGGCTGCTTTGTTTCTAAGAGGCCTTTTATCTTTGTGCAAGCCACAAGTGATGCAGTAAACATTCTTACGGACAAAATTACTAAGACTGCAGTCTTATGACTGCACCAAACTGATGCTGTGAGCAAGAGGAAAAAATAAAATTAATGAAACAAAACCACCAGATAAAATATAGAGTGGAAAAGAAAATCCTTTCAAAAATCTAAGCAAGCAACTAATATTATAAAAGTACAGATCCTTATTTTACAGCTGTTGAGCTGAAGAGAGAAAGAAGATCAGAAGAGTCGGAGGAAAAAAAAGAAGTCCTAGAAGGAGCTTCAAAGGTTCGGGTTCCCCATTTTGGTTCAATGTAGAATCCTATGCCTAAAACATTGCTGATGTAACCTTTTACTAAGGATGAATGTTGCAGAATCTGCACAGACAACCCACTCCTGTATTTAATTAGCGTTCCTATTAGAAAATGTTCATATTTCTTAACGAAATCTTCCTTACTGGAATGTACAGCCATTTTTTTCTTAACTTATGTACTGTGGACATGGAGAATGACTTATCTCCATTCTCTTTACAACTACTTGCTTCTTAATATTTGAGACCATTCTTATTCTCTGGCTTCAGTTATTTTTCTTCTATGAAAGACACACGCAGCTGTTTCTATAGGTCGTGATTACTAGACATCTGGTTGCTCTCTTTTAGGATCTCTCCAATTGACCCATTTTTCTTTGAATGGCAAAGCCTAAAACCAGACTCACTAGGCAGCGAGGGCTTTGCCAATCCCAAGGGAGTATTTTAAGTGGCTTGCAAAAAATATTCCTCTTTATACATCTTAGTATGATAGCTTTTTTCCATTCATGTGGCAATGGTAGCTCACTATCAGCTGAGAGTTCAACATACGGCTTAGATTTGCCCTTCACAGCTGCCACTCTGCCAATCATTTCCCATTTAATATTTTTGTAGTTGTTCATTCTACCTAACAGATGAACATTTTTTTCCATAATGAATTGCATCTTGTTTTCTTTCAGACGGCATCTTTGTTTTGTTAGTCCTATTTTCTAAACCATTTTGGTTTTGTTGTCTGTGAATATATTCTCTGTTTGGTCACACAGGTGTCAGGGAAGGTTGTCAATGAAATATGAAGAGTATTGATGTGTTGCTGGATCTACAGCTGTTAATCATCATCTATCCTTTCAGCTTTACTATGAACTATTGATAACTACTCTGAGAATACTTCTTAAACCAGTTTTGCAAATGTCTTAGAATAATTTTGTCTGTAACATAATTGCTTGCATATAAAAATGCCTTGTGAGGCAACGTCAAATGTATTTTTTATGTAAGGATCTCTTCTGTTATTCTGTTACTCGTAAGGCCTTCTTCTTAGAGGGAAATTAAATTGGATTTGTTCTTGACAAATCTGTATTGGCTGTTGTTAATCTTCATGTTATCTTTTAAGTTTCTAAAATTGCTAATTTCTTCCAGTATTGTTTCAGGAACTGAACTTAAGCTGAGTAGTTTGTATTTCCTTGTTTCTTCTTTTTCCCACTTTTTAAAGATAAAGGCTGTGTCTGACCTTTTTAAATCTTCTGAAATGTCAGCATCCTCTCCTGAAAGATAACCACTAATGCTTCTGACATTGTTTCAGTCAGTATTTCTTGTACTCTAAGGTGAATTTCAGGAGACTCAGCTGATTTGACAACATCTAATTAATCCAGATGGTCCCTTATCAGTTCTTTCCCTATTCTTCTCTGATATCTTACCTATCTTTTAAAAATGTTAGCCACCTAGTACCTACCTGGTAAATGCAGCACCATCCTCTGATTTCTTGAGTACTAGTTAGGTAGGCTTGTGCTTAAGGAAGCAACACAGGGTAGTGTTGAATAGGCTTGTAACTAACTACTTAAATTGGATTTGACTCTCTGCTTCACGTACTTTTCAGGGTCAGACACAGCTTATCTCTCTTCAACAAGCCATCAGATGATTTTCTTCAAGATAGTCAAAGACTTGCTTATGGTCCCTGATATCTTTTCTTCTTTACTGAAATAAATTTCACAACAGAGTTAGATCCATGTCTCTAAAGGTAGATCCATGTCATTAAAGGTAGGATTCAGGTTGCAACTCAGACACCTCATTTTAGGGGGGCTCCAGCACACTTGCCTGAACATAAGAGCTCAGACATTTCTGATACATGCTACGATGTCCGGGATGTCTTTGTAGCACAGGACCAGCGTGACGGAGCCTTCATCTGCCACTTCACGTCAGGCTTCGGTTACTCACACGTAGGCGTTTGGTGCCATGAAATGTCCTGGAATATCCTGCTTGGCTTTCAGCTGCCAATTCAGAAGGTCACAGGTCTCCAGTAGGCCTTCATTTGTATCTGATAGTTCATGCAGATATCCTAGATAAACCGGAGGGTCTCAGGGTGTCTCCAGTGGGTCTAGGCACCTATGTTTATGCAACTGTGTTCCCCCAGCCACGGTATATGTAGACCTGTAAGTCAGGCATCTCATTTACAACTTAAATCCCATCCCAGATTTCAGGATAATAAAATTATTACTGATTTGAAGTAATTCTGCTTCTCATGAAAAATGTTTGCATATTCTTTTCTTCATAAACAGTTACGTGTCAGTATATATACTTAATTCTTTTCCTTTATTACTTAGTACCAGGGAACTTTAAATAAGAACACCCCTCCCCCATGCTCTTTCAAAGAGTTAATCTTCTTGCTGCTTGCTCTTTTGTAAGCTGAGGTCATAATCCTCTATTTGTGACACCAAGACTGGTTGCTGTGGACATAATTGCAATGTTACCAAACCTGGTTAAGATTAAGTTCAGGTGGAGAAGCAGCTGGAAGAATAGATCACTTCTTAGAAAGAGAGATTCTACGTTTATGTAACTATTCTTGGTAATAAATATGATGTTAAACCAAAATTGTTTCTAAATAATTTTTTCTCAAAGTTCTCCAAGATGTATGACTATTTTTTCAGCTAGCAACAAAATTCTTTTTCTCCATGTTTCTATGTGACTAGCTTTAATAATGGAAAAAGAGAAAAACAAAACAGAGAATACGTATGACACAGTAAACCAAAGTTTTTCAAATATATATTCTAAAATGTAACTTGTTGCTACTTACATGCATTCATTCTTGCTTATGTAGCACAGATTATTACATCCAAAAGTATTTTTCTCTTAAGCCCTTTTTTCAGGTGAGTGGCCATATTTTTCCTGTAAAAAGTAGGTGCTTTTCACTCATGTATGATAAACCTGAAATGAACCCCCCCAAAATCTGAAACAAAGTAAAATTAGATCACTTTAATGGAAAACTGCAATAAATAAAAAGATTTCTTTAATAGCATCCCATAAAGAACTGCTTACTTCAGTGTAAAGTGAGTAATGTTGCCCATTTATCATCATATGTAAATAATATTGACGAGCCTATCTCTTGCATGCTGAGAGCACCACTAAACATTCAGTCACAGAGGTTTACACTAAAACATTTTGACAGCTTGCAGACATTTTAACCCAGAGACAAGTATCTTTGTGTGACCACTAATGATTCTGATGTATGAAAAGGCAGCAACTGAGATGAAACAGTAAGAGAAGGAGACAAAGCTACTAAATTAAAGGTAACTATCAGATACTTGAAAGCATTGCTGGTAGGTTATACGGGAGGTGTACATCCTAATTGGAGGCCCTAGTTCCAGACTCCTAAGTGCATGTGATTTATTTGTACTTAAAAAATAAATCGTGTCGATGCTCTGTACATTACTTTGACTAAATGGATAAGTCAAGAGGAGATAAAGTCTGAGGTTTTGTTTGATCAGATGTGCTTAGCAAACAAATGTTAGCGAATTAAAGCTGACAGTAATAATCTTCAATATTTAGCTGAACTGGCTGTTCAGCTGTAATTAATGTATCTTGTAGCATAGGTGGAATGTAATTTTAAATACACTTTATTCCCCAACTCTGAAACAATATTATATTTATTATTTGAGAGATAGCTATATTCAGCACTCCACCAAACACTGAAGAGGAGTCTCTTCCATACACAAAGGAATTTACATTTAAAATGAGTTAACTGGTTCCTGTTCCTTTGTTCATTGCAGTTGTTAGTATCTTTGCTCCTCTGGACCACTATTATTCTCTCTCCCACTTCTGTAACTGCAGCATTCCAGCTACAGGAGATGTTTTGCAGACATGCACAAAGTATGAGTCCCAGGCGTCGAAGGTTATAAAGAAAAAGCAAAATTTGAAGGCTGGGAAAAGCAACAGAATCTAAAAAATGTGGAAGAAAGAGGGCTGTTACGAAAAATCTCTATTTCACCTGTGCAAATTCATATTCTGGACAAGCCATCAAAGACAAACTTCCTGAAATCATAGAGACCTTAAGCCGTGAGAGCAAAATTGTTTCTAAATAAGAGAGACTCCCTCCCCCTTGCTGGCCACACAGGAACCAGCCGGCTGCGTTTCTAGGATCTACCTGCAACAAGAAGTTTGTGTAGTAGCACCTAATTACTATATCAGTACACGCTTAAGCTCAAATTGGCTTAGGATAGCCCCCTCCCAAGTTCAAGTATAAATTAGAACTTGTATAGATTTATGGAATAGGAATGAACCTATTGCTGGCCAATGAATAAGGGAAAAGTATAATTTCTAGTACTATGACTACTATCATATGAAGCAGTAGTGACCAATTCCGCTCCCTCAAGCTTTGTAAGATTACCATAAAACACTATTTAATGATATCATTGCAAAGATTCAGTTTCTTTCATGAAATCTGTGTGCAGTTGAGTAAGGAAGTTACAACACGGAGCAAATTTCAGCCTATTCACTGCATTTTCAGTCAATGAATGTAATAGTGCCATGTGTACAAATTGCCAGAAGTTTATTAGGAATGTTATTTTGACTGTGGAACGCTTGCATGAAAGTAATAATCTGAATTCATTATTAGAAGAAAAGCATAAAAACCTGAGTCCGTAGTAGATCTCTGATTTCTCACTTCCTGGGATAGAACACCAGCACGAAATCACTAGGTCACACTTTAACACGTATTAAATCAAACTAAATTAACTAACACAAATTAATTAAAAAATGATTTTAAGTTGTACTCATACTCGGGCTTAAGAAATGCTTGGTAGTTGCAGCCAGCCTGTTCACACACGCTTTTAAATTTGTGACTTTTAGCATTGCCGAGAGAACACTTATCACTAACTTTCCTATGACTGCTTTCATTCTGAGCTTTCTATTAGCTTCTCTTTTTTTTTCTTTCATTTAATTTTATGAAAATCAATCTGAAACTGAAACAAAACAGCTCATCGGTGTTACCTGGTGAGGAAATAAGGGTTGCGTCTACATTAGCGAGTAGTACAGTCCAGTAAGAGTAGATGTAAAGTGACTGTAGAGTGAAGTAGCTGATGCTGAGGACCTGATGCCTACATTATAAGCATTTCAGGGTGTTTATTTTATTCCAGCTCTGAGAGTTCTGTGGAGTGTATCTCTGTTAGAAGTTGGAATACCTTAGATACAGTCCTGAAGTGCGTCTTTAGCTGCAGTTTAATTTGAAAGCAAACTAGTACATGCATGCCCTCTGAGAATGGTCCATGACATGAACCAAACCACAGTAAGTGCAGACATTGGAAAATTCGCTTCAAAAGCTTATTCTTGATCCAAACCAAAGTGCCAAAATAGACACAGCCAAGGATTAAGTGCACAAGGGACCACCATGAAGCAAAAAAAGCTGAGGAAAAATACTTCCTTTCTCAGAAGACAAAAAGTCTTATGATTCTTGATCAAACTGTAGAGATGGCAAAGTAGCCTGCCAGTACTCAAAGCATTATTCAGACTTGTGTAAAGGTACACAACATTACTTGAGACACTTGCTTAACTCAGTGTTTGGTGGATAGTGTTTTGTTCTGCCTTGGAGATACTAGCAGAGAGGTTTGCTAGGCACCATCAAAGGTTATCCCACAAGATACTGTTACTAAGCAAATCAAGCAAGTAGGGTGCTCTGGATCTCAAAGATCTATTGATTCTGAATTTGAGGTACTCGACTTGAAATGTGAAATGACTTTGTGTTGTGCTTGAGACAAAAAAGGCACAATCAAATGATAAGCATAGAGTTTCCTATCTACTGGTTTGTTGTCCTAACAATCTGCATTGTGGGTACTTTCTGAGCAGTAAACATCTTTCTGTTTGTAAACATCTTTTCTTGCATTTGTCTAATAACTCCCAAACCCCGTTATAATTTTAGCATCCTAAACAGAATATATGAGAAAGAGTCAGATACAGAATATCTACTTTTTTAAGCCATGACCTGATTTGGTGCCTTCTTGGGACATTGGATATGCCAAAGAATCTGTCAAATGAGAAACAGCTATTGCTGATGACCCGATATCCTACAATACACATTTGAGGGAGTTTTACTTCAAACCAGCTGTAGTCTGGTTCCATGAATGCTCGTTAGTGGCTAGATCATGTCAGGTGAGAATCTGGAGTGCATCTTTCAGTTTATTTTCATTTGAGAGGAATCGATTTTATGCGCGCTGAAGCTGCTCTACAATGTGAAACAAAGTGGATACTTGTTTCAAAAGTGTTCTCCAAAACACTCATGTGGATTCACATTGCTAATTACAGTTCCCTAGTCTTCTCTTCGCTATTCCTCATCTTACGGATCTCCTTCACAATTCCTCAATAATCTCTTTTCCTAGCTGAAGAGCCCTAGTATATCTAATTCCACCTTGAATGAAAGTATTCCATATTTTTGATCGTCCATGTTGCCTTCTCAAGTTTACTATCTCCTTGGGAACTGAACTGCAAAATTCGGATTCTTCACTGCTAACAGAGCTCTCTGACTATGTTGTAGCAATGCAAAACAAGGTAGTTGTTTCACCCAGCTGGTGGGACCCTTGAGTTAGTCCCTGAAACTAGTAGACTAGTTTTGTTCCCTAGTTTGTCGCGCGGTCATTCTGGAGGAGAAAACAGTCTCATTCAAATGTAGAACAAAGTGGAGGAGAAGTGGAAGAAGGCGGTGAGGGAATGGGAAATTTGCAAGACCAAAGGAATTTTAAAAATTGGCAAGGGGCATTGGAGGAAAAGATAGGGGAGATGGGAAGGACAGAGCAGGGAGACCTACAATCACACAGGTTTCCTTCAGAATTTGGGAGAAAAATCAGTATTCATCTGCAAATATCTATCAAAAACATTGGCAAAATAGCATGCCTCTTGAACAACTGGTTCCATTAGGTCATGTCTACACTCATGTTTTGTTTTGGGGCAGTGCTGAAGGTCTGAGCAGAATCCCCAGGTCACCCCTACTTACCTTATGTAAGAGAGCTGGGTCACAGAGCTGTTCTGATGTTTTCAGAAGAAAGCAAGAAAACCTCCCCCCCAAAAAACCCAAAAGTTCCATTTCAGGTGCAAGCTAAATATACTCTAACATTTTTTGGAGACTTAAGAGTCCTAACCAATGACTGGTCCTTTGGATCAATTAGTTCCCACGTGTCTAGTGGGAACATTCAGTCCAGGGGACTAGGTTCCCCCGTAGTCTGAGGAGAAACTCCTGTTCAACATATAAAATCACTGCAGAGGTCTCAGCGTCATCTGCTTTGATCTGCTGATCCTCTTCTATTGCTGCAAATTATTGCTAATGTATACATAGCCTTAGAAACTAACTGATAATTAGCCTGAATATCCAGTGCATCTAACATTTAGTGCAGGGCTCATTATGGTTTCACAAAGCATTTGTGACATTTGCTTTGCTTCATTTTTATAAGGCAAAAAAGTGACTTTTAAAAGAGTGATAGACCTGCGTAAACAGGGTCTGGAAAGGCTGGAAAGCCATGTGCTCAAATGCTGGGAAATGTCAGCATTAAGACTGCAGAGGTGCCAAGCAGTTCATAACTGCACATCAAGTCAATTAGAGCAGAGCTTTGTATGTATGACATGAATTAAGTGTTTTGCTACTATTAAAAGTCAGGTCCTGTGTGCCTTAAGTAAAAAATAAAAATAAAAATAAAAAGTAGTGTGTAGCGTAGATAGCTTTCCTTTCCTTTTAACTAAGTGCTTATTACTGATACTGCTCCAGGGTTAGTTCACAAACACTTAGTGCACCTTTCAAAGCAACACTGCTGCCAGGAGTGCGTGTATATTTTGTAATATAGAAACATACAGAAGAGGGAGAGAGACCGTGAGGTCTCCCTTCTTTGTCACTGATAATTATACCAAATTGTAATCAAACTGTTATGAATTATAGCCAAGCTATTGCAAGAGTGAGACTAGTCTCAAATAGAAACAAAAATAGCTGAGCTGCACTAGCTTCTGCTGCTGTGATCATCTTTGCCATCCAAATGGATGAAACATTGGGAAGAACATTGTTTCTGTATCTCCGAAAGTTTCGCTATTCTTCTACAGCGCTGGCCACAGAACTTCATCAGCGCTTCCTATGCCAAACCTGTAACTTCTGTTTCAGTAAAACCAGATCTTTTAGACAGATACCCAAACTATGTCCATTGCCTCCTTATTTAAAAATGTGACCTTGCTTCCATATGTATTTGTCTAATTTCATACTGTAGCTGGCGCAGGGGAGGAGGGAAGGCAGAAATGGGCAAAGATCTGATATGCTCAGATTACTCTCTTACATTCTGGTAACTGTTTCCAGCACTAAGTATTAATTGCACTGACAGTATAGTCTTGTCAGTTCTCCAGTCTGTGTTTTAAGGCATAAAGAAAATAATATGGAATACCTCTTAATGTTGCTTAGCAGTAAGATTAAATCTGGGTAGGTGAGTCAGTATATTGGCTTGTGAGTCTCCTGTTGTCCATAACATTGCTATTTGCTGTAATGTTCCCATGACTGACTGTGCCATACTGTACACAAATTGAAAATACACCCACCCAAAATTAGCTAAATTAGCTAATTACCCACCAACATATACCCACCAAAATGAGCTGTTTCGCTCTACTGTTTTTTGGAGGGTAAAATACAATGCAACTTAGGCTGTAAAATGTCTTTTAATGAGTATTTTAAACTGTTATAGAGACATAATATGCCTTTTCAGAAACACTTCTAAAAAGGCATTTTACATAGAGTTATTTAAAAGTCATACCAATCGTCATAATAAATGTCTTTCTCTAATTCTGGTAGTTACGGAAAAGAAATATAAATCAAATTATTCTGAATACTGAAAGACTAGTAAATTACACCTGATTTTTTTTATGTGTAAGGAGATGCTTTCAAATGTTCATGAAATTTCTGCCCTTCCATTTTAATTTGCCATAGTAAATTTTCTCTTTTGTTATTTGTTTTTGGTTTGCGTAATAGTTACTTCTGCTCAAACTGTTTTCCTGTTCTGAGGAGGTTTGCAGATGATATAAGCACATCGATTTTTTTAATGCCCTATAAATTGAATTCCTACCATAACAAGGTAGCATTGTGGTAAACACACTGATGCTAAAATATCAGATTTCTTTTGAAGCTATAATAATCTTAATGGTGCTGCCATTGCGAATTTTCAAATGCAAGCATTAAAATATTCATTTTGTTTGGGCGGGGGTCTTCCTATTTTAAACCACTATGCGGACAATTTCAATAATCAGTGTTGAAATCAAATTCATCTAAAAATGTGCATTATTTACATTGATATAAAAATACATAACCCAGATGTTAGACTGTATTTTAATGAGATACTGTAAAAAGTTATCTCTAATAGGAAATATTTGGCAGATCAAAAATTGTACAGATATTCTTGAACAACTATTTTCTTTCTTTTTTGTTTCAGAAGATTTATTTGCAAAGAATCTAGTTAAAATCTTCTGTAACATGAAATGACCACTGAAGGCTTCTGTGTTAATGTACATACTTTTCTTTATAATCGTTCTTACATTCTCTTCCTAGTTTGGCTTTCACATAAATGTCAAGCTATGCCACCACAGTTTTGTCAGTGATGCCAGAACTAATGCCCAGCTGCTCTTCTGTCACTTTTGTCTTGTATTTGCATGCCTCTACAATGCACTAAATATGTTCCCAATGAAACACATGAAGTGCAGCCATCTGCCTATGCTAACACAACAGGAAAACTTCTCTTGTCTTCTTGTCATTTGAATCAAATCTCCTATCAAATCACTGCTTCTTTGCTTGTACAAAAAATGAATTGAAAAGGAACAAAATATCCCCAAGTTATCTCCTCCTCCTACATGTTTTCGGAGTTGATCCAGTCTTGATCCGAAGGTATCCCAGCATGGATTCCCCTCATGTTGCCAGGGTCTACAACACCACTTGAATAGCAACTTATCATTACCCAAAGTGGTTCTTTATTGCATATAATTCTGAATCAACCTCTTAATCATCAAACCAGTTGTATATGCAAGAGTTTACTAACAAGCCCTCATACAGGTGGTATGTACCATCCAAGCTACATCTTAGTTTGTTTTGTACATTGTATTTTCTAAGAGTCTCAACATCAGTAACAAACAAGAAATACAAATAAAGCAAGTCATGTTCTACCAGAATATATATGGAAAAAAATGTATGCATGTTTTAAAGCTTCAGGAGTTCTCTGGTAAAGTTAAGGAAAGGACTGTTACTACCTGAGACTGACAACCCTCCCCAAAGAAGAAAAGTAAGATGTCAAATTAGGCCCAAATAGGTAGCTCTTTGGGAAGACAGTGGTACCCTAGAGCTTAGGAGGAGGACCTCATGAATACATGTGGACTTTTCAGAAAGAAGGCTATGGAGCATCTGAAAAGAGTGCATGTGTCAAGGAGGGAGAAAATTTAGATTTGAGGGAGGAAGAGGTGTATGTCTTGGAAAAGATGTAAGAAGGAACTAGGTTGGTCTGCTAGCTAGAGAGAGCGCGGTCCACAACTTGCAGCGCTACAGGATATAGGATAATCATCGTCAAAGAAGTAAAACCAACTGTCAATGCACAGACACCTTCCTTCACAGACATATGTTCCCTACCCAAAAGTGGGACACAAAACAGCGGTATTTCCTGTTGCAGTGCATAAATACCCAAGGAACACAGTGACATGATGACTAGGTCTTTTGTCTGCTTTGGAAATCCTTTCCCAAGGGGCAGTCTGTGCAATGGCTGCCTTTGATCCCCACTCTTGTAATGGGAGAAAATCTACTTGTAATAGTCAAACTGTCACCTTAGATTGGTAGCTGAAATATTTTGAGAGCTAGGGTATGGCAAAGGAGAAAGGGGTCCCTGAGGGATAACCTGACTTCACCTGACTCCAACAAGAAAAGCTGGTACTATTTTGAAGGAAATATGTCACTGTACAAAAAAACATTAAATACTTGCTTCAGTATAATACCCTATGTAAACAGAGTAAACAGTGAAGCTGTTCATTCTCAACAAGCACTGTAGTATCAGATAGGTATTTTTAATTATGAATTCTATGATTTTAACCATTTTTCAACATACTTCTACCATTTTTTCTTCTTTGAATTTCTCTTATTATGTATAATCAACTAGATTACATCTCATCAGGTATTAAGTCTAAGTGCAGGAAATCAGAGGAGTTGGACCATGTAATTACAAAGTAATGACAAAGTATAATGATGCTGTGCAATAACATATTCTTCTTCATGAAAACTATCAAGTGGTGTAGGTATAGTTGAGATTGCTTTTTAAGTTCAATATTTTGATAATTTCAAAATATCAAGACTAGTCTAAATTACTAGTCTAAATGCCTTAGAAGTACAAAATGCTTACAAAAGCTAGAGGTGAAAGTGAGCAGATGAGTTTCATTCTGATTTACTATAGATTCTTTAAACTGAAAGTCCCTTGACACAAGTTTTTGTCTTTTTAAATTTTTGTCTTTATATAACTATTAAAGAACCTCTTTCTGGAGGATCAAGTTTGCGTCAGAACTTGAAGCATTAATAGCACTCAAAATCATGAAATACTTCACCGTTATTATAGTAATCTGTATAGAAAACAGCCCGTAACAAGCTGCATGAAAAGAGCTGAGTGATGCATATATGGTAATTGACCCTTCCTTTGAAAGAACAGCAGTGCGATGCAATTCTCTAAACGTGAATGACTAGTGATGCTTCAGAGCAGCTTCAAAGGGGTATTCCTAACCAACCTGCCCACAGCTGTGCTTGCAGCCTGTATCAGCAGGTACGCCTCCAATTGCCACAGACAGAATTTCTTGTTTTATTCCTCCTGACGACTCTATTTCATACCGTGCTCACAGTGCCCATCTACATCCTGCTGCTGAGTCGGCTGAGAAAAATTTGCTGCAGCTGATTAGTGTTGATGAATGTTTCTTCTTCGCAACACTGTGCTTCGCAGCTTCATTACATCTCTATTGTGGTGGCTCAAGTAGTCTTTTTTTATTAAAGAAAGTGAAGGAAATTATGATTTAGGTTAAAGTCTCCCTTTTGATAATACGTGAGAAATCTGAAACACGCAGGATTGTATCTTTTACTGTGGGCACAGGGGACATTTGATGATAACCGGTGTCTCTAAGATCTAATCAGTAACTACAAGGATTTGTCAAACTGTAGTCCAAATGGCCCCAAAGTAGCTATAATTAGTCTAATGCTTTTAATTGTGACTGTAATTGACATCTGATGCAAAGCTTCATTTTACTTTTTCTACTTTCTTTACTGATGGTAAAGGTTTCAGAAGAGTAGTACCCTGACATGACTTTAAAGGAGTATTTCAGGGAACAGTCTCATTCCTTGCCTCTTTCAGAGGGAGTTAATTTGCTTGACATACTGTGCAAAGAGATAAATCCTCTCATTAAGGAAATTAAACCTAATCAGTATGTTCCTAGCGCTCTATATACCAATTCAAACTTCTCATGTATAATGTGTGTTAGGAAACGTATCATTTGCAGATATCTGGAGAAGAGTTAGTGAAAATTATGGCCTGGAAATGAAGTGGTTCTTGTTTTTTAATATGTGCTCACATCTATGAGATACATAAAAATGAGTTGCACAAACTCATGCAAACATCATAATATTAATATGACAGGACATCTATATTTCCCCTTTTCTGTGGTACAGAACGATGAATGAAAGGTTCACAGACTTAGCCCCGTGAAGCTATATTGGATAAAATTCTGTCCAAACCTAAATGATACCTATTTATTTATTTCTGTCAAATATTTACTTCAGTAAAAGTAGAGATGTAGGTCAGCCAAAACTGTATACCAAATTTAACTTAAATTGAAAATAATTTATGCTGGGAAAAACAAAAACAAAAATAGAGCAATAAAATGAAGGAGGCAAAGAAAGGAATTTTTTGGGCTACCACATCCAAAAATCGAATATTGCACAGTAGCGTGAAATCTTTGCTATAGCTGATATTCTGTGGACGCTCAACAGATAAAATACTTGTGGCAAACTCTCAGCAACCTCTTGTTCCATTTAAGTGGAATAAAGACTGACTGGGAATCTGCCCAGCAGAGTTTCCTGGTTAGCATGCTGCTAATAAGAAAGGGTGAGTGGATGGTTTGGCCTTTAATGTTTTGCATAACATGTTTTATTCTTGAGGAAAAAAACTATTTCTTTCAGTATCCTCACAATGGACATTCAAAGAAAGAGGAAGGAGAGAAAGAGGGAAAGCAAATGCTTTAAGTGAAAAAAAGCCTTCATGAAAGTATTTGAAGTAATTTGCTGGAGCTGTCGGTCAGGGGCTATAAAACAAACCAATCATCTGCACTAATTATTTTCCACTGCTTGAAAAATACATTATTTCACAAAACCACAACATTTCAGTAGTGAAAGGTATTTCCAGCAACTTGGGAAATAGTTTCTGCTGCAAAAAGTTAAAAAATGAAGGACCTATTTTTTCAGTAATAAACACCTCTTTTGTTCTGTTTTAGCTGACTACTTTTTAAATTTAAAGGTTTTGAATCGTACTGAAGGGACAAATCAAAAGCCTTAATCAATTCTTTACAGGTAAGCCCTATTTCAGTAGTATGAAGCTTGTATTTCACTTAGTCTGACAAAGTCCACTGAGGCTTACAGCTGAGGAGTTAAAGAGGAAATATCATTTAAATTTTGACTTTTAAGATGAGGACTAAAATACTAACAGTACCCCATGATGAGAGGATTCCCAGAAACCTACATACGAACTTCTGCTTCAATTGCAGACTATATGTATACATGTTCACAGAGACCCACACATAGACACTCACAAATAGGTATTTATAAATACATATACACCCCGCAGCACGCACATGTATCTGTGGCCAAAGAGGAAAATGTAAAGAATTTAAATTACATCTCAGATGTCACCATGAGTCAGAGTTGAAGATTATAATAAAAATTGATGGGAAGGAAATACTATCTGCAGTATAGGTGGAAGGTCGGATGTTCATGAAAGCAAAATTCCCATTGTTCAGAGGAGCATTTGTTCTTACTATTGATGGGAAGAGTTAACCTATTGTGCTAATAAATTGTCTTTTCTTCAGCATCCTTGAGGTTGCTAGATGCATATACAAAAACTTTCTCGGAAAAGGTTATAAATATAGACGAAACAATTATCTCTGAATTTCTGAAATCCCTGAAATCCATATGAGGCACATAAATTTGAAATGTACTGTACAATTCAAAGATGCCCGAAAGTTTGAATGCCGTTAGCTCCATAACTGCCAAACTACCCAGAAACTCAAAATTTCTCTTACGCTTTTAAATATCAATGAGATAATGATACTCTATAAATAATAATAACTAGCCTTTTGCAACAGGAAATGAATTGCACAGAACATTATTGGTGTTAACTAAATTTTTAAAAGGTTAAAGTACCATGCAAGTTCTATTTATAGATCAATCCACAGTATGTGTGGTGCTCAGCTTGAAAACTAAATGAGAATTTACTGGCTATAAATCAGAATAATAAATCAGTTTTTATCAGTGGAAAATAATCACATCGGGGTCATGAACAATCCATGCAGAAATGCATTTGAGCCTGTTTACACGTTTCTTACGGCTCCTCTTTGACCTCGGCAACCCACAAGTGAAGTGTTTTTCAAAAACAAAGAAACTGCAGAAGCAAACCCTTGCAACTTCATGGATTTCTGAAAAGCAGAGATCAGAGTAAAGACTTTCAGCTGAACTTCAAGAGTCCTGTTACTATAGAAATGCTGAAAGCATGAGCGAAGCGTATTAGACAAGTATTAACTATTCACAGATCCAACAGATAAATAAGGAACTGTGTCTTCTCTTTCAAACGGGCACTGATTCTGTGATATCATTTTAAGGACATCAGCAGTGTTAGTGATACCTTTGAAAATGCTACTGCTTCTCTGTTTTAGCTGCTGCTTCCCCACCATTCATAAAATCCTTTGCCCCCCGCCACCGCCACTTATAACTATTCCTATGCCCTGTGCAATAAAAAATTACTAGTTTCTCTGGATTGATTACTAATATCCTTCAGCATAATGAAAATAAGACTATAAAAGCTGCACATATCTGCTGCATCAGGCTTAACTTTCTGTGGGGGCTGGTTTTTTTTTAAGTATGTTTATTGATAACATGTACTTAGAACTGGGTCAGGAAGAGAAAAAATATTTTGCAAAATTTCTGTTCTAATGACTGCATATGAAATGAATGAGTGTTTAACAGTGACTTAATTCTGTTTAAAACAGAATATTGGGCAGAATATTCCTAATCATGTGGAACATTTTTTTTTTACCTGAAGAATCAAGGCACAACCCTGTTAGATGTAGAAAGTTGATTTCTAACTCTGTGCCGCATAACAAGAAACTTTTATCTCTGTTAACCTTTTAAAGACAGTACAGTTGCCTGCTTGAATAAAAAGAAAATATTACATTGTGAGGACAATATTAAGTATGAAAGTTCCCAGAGTCTGTTTCTTGGAGAAGAGCAATATTTTATTCCCCAGGGTAATAAGCAGTGTTTCCTTGATGACATTTGCAGTAACAGGGGTAAAATCCCACTTTGTTATATTGCCTAAACACTTTGTTTTTCTCGTCTTATGGAAAGGAGTTTGATCTTTTCTTTGACTCAGACACATCTGGGAGACGGTATTTTTCTGTTCTTAAATCTCTCGGTCTTTTTTCCTCTTTTAACACATATTGCATTTCTTGATTTATTTATAAATAACAGGTGCTAGCCCTATCTCAATAATGTAAGTAATTTGCAATGAGTATAATTTCAGTCTTTCTCTGCGTGCTCCTCTTGTGGGACGCAGAGACACCATCTCTGTCGCACTGGCACCTAAACCATCAGAGAGAAAGAATACTCTAGGTGCTCTAGGTGCCAGCGTGCATCTGCTGCTGGCAATATTTGTATTCTCACCGAGCACAGAACCCCTAGCCTACGAGGCTTGACAAATGAATGACAACTAATTATTTTTTCTATAGCCTGTAAATCTAAACTGAGGCAGATCTTGTTTGAGAACATCAACCTGTTTCAGTAGATTTAATAATATGCTTGTGACATTGCTGGATTGTGATTGGTGCTCAAAATTTATCAGAAACACGCTCTTCCTTCACCTTTCAGGCAAATCAATAATCAGGAACAGCACTCTGTTGCAAAATACCTTTAGCAGTATTTTAGTTCTTGGCAAGCAAAGGAGAAGGAGGTTTTAGAAGCTCATTGATAGCTACATGAAAATACTTTCATAATGTGTGTATGATTTTTAATGTTAAAGATCTTGGTGCAGTAACCTTGATATTTCACAGGCTTTTTGGTGGCAGGTCCTGTAAATATTCAGGAGTTAACTTTACAGTTGGTCATAAATTTCTAAACATTTTCTCAAAACAACACATTCCTCCAGCATTTTCCACAAGATGTGGCTATGAAGCTCCATCCTCACCACTCAAATAGAAGTCCAGATATCTATCCATGCCAGATATCAATTGGCATAAGCATAGGGCAATGTTGTAGATAAGAACATTTTATTTTCAGTCGAGCACTAACTACAGAGTGCTCTGTACTGACCTAATATAATTAAGTCTGATTTATATATCAGGAAATGTTATCTTATTTATACATTTAGGTATTATTGCCAGTGAGAAGCACTAACAAACTGGGAGTTAGTATTTAACATGTGATCATATATACTATTTTAAGGCAGAGCTTAAAAAAAGTCTTACAAGGGGCTGCCTTTTCTGTTTAGATTACTGTGAATACACATTTACTGGTTTCTGTTAAATAAGATTAAGATGTTAAACTTTGAGTAAGAAATGAGATTTTTCATGAAATAATATGACTACGTACTGAGATATTATAAAAATGCAAAGAATTTCAAATGGTTCACAAAAGTTGCTTTAATTTAGCCTTTAAGTCTTTATACTGCCCCAGTTGGACTTGGTGGCAAAGTACCGTTCATTTTAATGGGGGCAAGCTTGCCGTAACATCTGTAATTGAAATGCAAGTTGAACGGAATCAATCAAAGAATATGAATAACAGCTCTCCCTCTGGAACCATGTTGTACAAAGCAGAAGGACTTTTCATATAAAAGAAATTAAGGAAAACATGCAGATTTGGTTTTGATATAAAAACAGGAGGGTAACCTTTGAAACGAGAGGCTGGAATGTCATCAGGAGCTACAAAGAAAGCAAAGAGAAAGATGTAACATTTAATTCAGATGCCAAGTTTTAATAGGTTCCTTTACAAACTTCGGTGGCGGATCATAGTGCTGATCTTTTGTAAAGGCACAATAAGAAAATTGTCTTATTTTTTTCCCTCTAAAGCAATTTGAGTTGTGAAGGTTAGATTCATATTGAAAACTACAGTAAGTATTTTGACCTATGTATTCTTTATCTGTGATTACAGAGCATGTATATTTAAGGATGGTGGTATGGAAAATACTGATCTAGCAGTAACTATTTTATAGTTTGGCACTGTCTGTAGTTTATGCTTGCAGTTACTATTGCAGACGCATAGTGGGCTGGACTTTTGTTACTGACCTGGCAGAGAGTACAGTTCTATATCTGCCAAACAGATCTTGTAATTGGTAACTAAAAACATAAGTTAAAAAGATAGATGAGGGTCCAAGCCCAGTAGTGTGAAAGTGGTGAATTATACTGTTCACAGTTAGAGCTTTTTCCTTCTACTTTTTAACAAGAGGTAAAATATCATCAGGTTGAACAGATATACTGTAGAATAAGCATAAGAAATGCTGCTGGAAACAAACTATCTTAACTATCAGTAAAGAAAACCATTTTAAATGATTTATATTGTGATGCTTATTACAGATGAGTGAATGCAAAAAAAAAATTCTTCTCTCATTTTTTGTATCTATCTAAATATAGTTTCTCACAAGTCTCAAGAGGGTTTGTTTACATTTCCATTGGATTAGTATACTCTTAACTGGCATCTGCCTTAAAATTATTTCTTTGGGAGGAATGATTTCTTAGTATTTTTCCCATGTGTCTTAATTTCCTTTCAGCATTTTCATTTATACAATTTATCCTATATTGTCAAAACAGTGAGTACATCCTTCAGGCCCAAAATATAAACATGTCAATACCGCACAATTTATTGCCACAAATGTATTTGCCTTATGGTGTTGTCTCTTGCTTTTTATCACCAGCTGAATAAATGAATAAATAGATTCCTTTCGCCTTCGCCATTTCTTTCCTTGCCCTTAGATTATGAGGTGGTTGCGCACCACTGTGCCTTGGAAATGTCAACACATTACCTTCGAAAGAACTTTCTGTTCTTCAGAAAATATCCAGGTTTGCATGTAAATACTTACACACTGAAAAAGGAGCATATGTAGCTTTCTCCCAACTGCAAGTTCTTTGCAATTGTAGTGCAAATTCATTCACATGCAATTTCAACATTTGCAATGCTGTCTTCTCACGGTGCCAATATAAGCAGATACAGGAATGATCACCTACTTTCTGAGAAGGAGCAGAATCTCCCAAAACAAATTTCCTGATCTCTACTGAATTCTAACTCTAAGTCTCTGCTTTTCTGCTAAGCTTGTATCAAGAGTAATATATTTAATTTACAGGGATAAATATATGAAAAGAAGAATATTGGCGAGCTTTGAGAGTTGTTATGGAACTGGTTGTCAAAATGACAACAAAAACGTACCTTTTCTCTGTAGTCACAGAGCCAAAATTCAGTAGCTTGACTAGCTGGTGGTCTAGCAGGATTGCCAAACCAGGAAGGTTTGGGAACTTCTTGCACTGTAAGGAGTTTCCTAAGGGCCTGGTATTTAGGGAGATATTCTTCTCTCTCTTCTCGTAACTAGAAGTTGCTTCTGTGAGTGTATATATTGAGAGTGGTTGATAGGAGAAAATTATAACTGAGCTTATACAGGCCCCCAAACCGTGCTGAAAGGAATTCATATCCTTGTAAAGCGGTGCCCATTCGATGTGGGCAATATGTGTTTCTTTCAAAATGTGTTTTAAGTGAAGTAGAATGAATGGTCCCTCATTATGTTCTTTTCATCTCAAAGAACAGTTTTTGCTTTTCTTGTTGATAACACTTTCTGGCTTTTTGAAATTTGAAAATATTTGGGGGCATGTTTTTTTCCCACCACTCCTTTCTTCCTCCTCATTTATCTAACTCCTCCTGCCAGCAAAAGATTTTCAGGGCTCATAGGGAAAAAACAATATTATAACTTTTAAGAAAAAAAAGAAGTATAATGCAGTAAATACTTTATTATAGTGCATTTAACTGCCTGAAGAAAATGAGTCTAAAAAGTTACATAATTTTTATTTTAAAGAAATATATAATTTTAAATATTCATTTTGTACACTGTGAACTGGAAATATCTTAGACATTCTAAATTTTTTGAATATTATGTTTTAGACTAGCATTAGCCTGCACTTTGTGGCATTTCTGTCCTTGACATAAATGTCTTGACATGAATCTTTGCACTTTGTTCTGCAGAGGTATAAATCCTGGCAGGTAAAAGCAATTTCTAGTTAAGATTTTGGTTACAGCAGAGTGAATATTCCTTTGTATCCACATGGCTGAGGATTATCTAGCCAATAAATTGAAATCATATAGATCATTTACTATGTAGTGAATGTGACACTTTATGTAGATAATACGTAAAAACTTCTTTCCAAGTACTATGCACTTTCTTTTTTTTCTAAGGAGAGTACAGTAACAGAAAAACAGTAAAATTTCAACATCAAAACAAGTTTCTGAATATTTATAAGGGATGTACCACAGGGGGCAGGGGAAAACCCTGTAGACTATCACAAGAATAGAGCTTATTTTAGTCGGATGTACAAAAGTTGAAAAAGAATTGAAAGTAGTTCCTATTCCTATAACTTAAAAGTGCTACTTGGGCTGAATTACAGACTTGCTGTGATCCCAAGAGAATCTACCAACTATTGGCTGTTTTTTGAGAGATATAGGAAAAACGGAACATCTAGGGAGTGAGAAAAGCAGGCTTTCCAGAGTATGTGAGAAGAAGCAAAATGCATATGGAAAATATTTATGCAGAAAAGGTATAATGAAGTTACAGATCTTGAACCTGGGAAGAAAAAAGATTTTCAGTGTGATAAGTCATGCCAATCATTGTATCTACAGTCTGTCCTACAGAATCGAATTGAACACAAAATAGAGACTACAAAACTCTGCATTTGCATTGAACATTACTAAATAAAAAGTCAGTGTACTGAGAAGAAAATAACTTTTTTCTTTTTGTTCATCAATAGATGATGAACTGGAAAGGATCTTAATTTATTTTGTGAGTGAAGCATCTGAGGTAAATTTGTCCCCTGAAGGCATGTAAGCAACATAATACACTCAGCGTGTATATCTTTGTATCTCAATAAGAAGCTATCCTTAGCGTGATTTGACTATGAAAATCTTCATTTTAATTTCTTCAAACTGTAAGGTTATGATCATGGAAAAACATTCTTACCTTGCAGCAGTATTTGAGTGTATTTTAAAATACTGTATGAAGAACGGCGATGTTTTAACGCACAGCTGTCGTAATGCTTTGTACACGATGGAATTACATTCATCTGGGCCAGTTCAGGACCTACGTGAATGCCTTAGCTTTAGTTTAACAGTTTGGTTGCTTGGGTTTTTTTGTTCTTTTTTTTTAAAGCTTCTGGTTAAAACACAGCTTTCATTGATCTTTAAAAAGTTTCAGCCTGCTGCCTTGAGATCACTGATAACTTTGCGTAACTAATTGTCCTTGACCTCAGTTCTTGTAATAGATTTCAGTGAGACTGCATACTCACTTCAGAAGACTGAAGGCATATATGTGTAGGGCTGTATGAATAAGGGAGACCATATGTATGAAGACCACATATATGCTGTGACCACATACATGCTAAAATGGCATGTGTTTGTTTTCATTATTGTGCTACACTGACAAATAGCAATATAGTCATGTATGCAAATTTAAGGCAGAGTAAAGTAAAAAGATCTGAATGAGATTGTTTAAGCAAATTCTAGAAATGTAGGATTCTGCTACAGATTTCATCCAGAAAAATAGCACCATGTTTTTGACTTTTCAGTGTTTCAAAAAAAAAAAAAAAGCTAAACTTTTTTATGAGTTATCTGCTAGCTCTTCTTCAATGATTTCACTCTACTTTTTCACACTCCATATGTTTGATTTTTCAGCCTTACGCAGCTATACTAGCTACTCGCTGTTATCCTCTTTTGGATGAGTTTCGGCATGAAAAAAATATGCTAATCAACATAACCTTCTCAAAGTTGCTGTGGAAACAAGGGTTCTGTGAAAAAAAAAAAAATCAAGGTATTGCATTCACAGCAAAGCTATATACAACATTGCACAAAATCTTGAAACCAGAACAGAATTATGAGCCGCGGTGTGTCTGTTAACAGAGTGGACAAAGGATGGCTGCCACTTTCTGGAGATCAGGAACTACAAAGTTTTCTCTAGATCTTAAAGATTAAGTCTGACATTGGCTCTCGGTTAACCAAGAATCATGTCCGAATTTGAAAGATGTGTACGACTTGGAGCTGGTGTATGTTTGGGAGCCTGGCTTAACCAGAAAATTCATTGTGACTGTACAGCCAAAAAAGGCAGTATGAGCAGATTTGTAGCCCTGGAGCATGCAGCATAGTCAAGCTCATACCCACATTGCTCTGTCTCTTCGGGAGCAGAAGCTGACTAGCAGATCTTACACTGCAAAAGTGTGTAATTTGGGACTGTGGTTCCAAATAATAGGTTAGTGCTGTGGCGTAACTGGTGCGTTTAATCAGTTTGAAGTATGTGAAATAATGTGAGGTTTTGTTCAGCCTAAAGCATTAGTTTGCCCTGCTTGTATATTTTACTTCAGTTGAGAAGTTAAGAAAATTCAGCCAGCAATGGCATGGCTCCTTCTGGACAAATGTTAATTTATATATACCCTCAATTATTAATATTCTTTGTCCTTCTCTTCCTTTTAGTGTTCCTTTCTTTCAGTTCCCCTTTCCTTCACACATTTTGTAAGCATGAGGCCTTTGTTTGACAATTTGATTACAGGAGCTGAAATCAAACTGAAACTGTCTAAGGACTGTGGTCCAATTCAGCAAAAGAGGGCTGGGTCACATTTGAGTTTCACAGTTGTGCGAACTTAGGCATTGACTAAGTGGATAAGTAAGGAAAGTGTGGTATGACAGGTCTGACTGAATTTTCTTTTGAGGTTTGTGGGTTCATTCAAACTTGCAGAAGGCAAAGAAAGATCTCAGATGCCAAAACTTAGATCAAAAGTGAAGGTGATATCAGCTTGACTCTGTATGAAACAGAACAGGTGAGCTTTGTTCGGTTCTGCGTAGCAGACTTGAAGTGCAGAAATGCTCATGCAATGCTATGGGAGCATTTAATAAAGTGAAATGTAATCACTCAGAGGTAATGTGTTTGCACTGTATTTCTGTGGACAGCCACATGTTCACCTGTGTGGCCGATGCTCACTATCTTATCTCTCCCTTTCATCTAATTAATCTGTTCTGATGATACAGTCCCTTGTAAAGGCAATTCAGAGTGTAACAGTCAGAAATCTGATTTGCTAGTAAAATAACTGACAAGATTTCACTTTGATTATTTTGTACCTTGAATGCATGTTGTCGGGCAAGTCTTAGACAATGTCTTGACTCTAAATGATGCATCAAATTAGCATTAAATAACGGCTTACTGATTCCCTTTTCAAAGTCTGTATCACTCACAAGTCTGCAGCTTGACGTGAAGTATGCAGTATCTACCTATAAAAATGCAGGCAGCTCAGTTCACACTCCTGTATTCTGGAATTCATTCCTGAGGGGGACAGTTTGGCTAAAGCTTTGAATCTCTTTTTTCTTTTTTTGTCACTAGCACATATGCCTAAATCCTATTATTGTATGATCACCCAAGTTTTAAACTTTTTAATATTTTTTTTATTAATAGGAATAGTTATAATAGCTGCAGACTGTTATAGGAACTTAAACTTTCCGCTGCATTTTCAGTTTCTTGTATCTACGGATTTTATGCTACAGCAGTGAGTGTGATGATAGTGCAGTACTGGTAAATAGTTTGAGCCTGTCCTTGCCTTTCAGTTATTTGAATAAGATTAATATAAGTACTCACAGAATTTCTGTTAGCTAGTTGATGCTTTAAGCTTTTCCAACCCCAGAACAAGTGCACTTAATTATACAACCTTTAACACTAAAATAAGACAATATTTTGACATATAAAAAATAGGCAATTCAGGAGGAGGGTTGCGGACTGTATTCTAAGAATCAGAATTCTTTAAACAGGGGTTTGAGTCCTATGAATATTATTTCAATCCTAGTCTTAAAACTCAATTTTCCATTGTACTCTAATATTAACCCTTATAGAAACCCTTGCCTTAAATACAACTGGGAAGAAGAGATCAGTGCAGAGGCTTAATTGAACGTTTTCTTAGACACCTTAGATTTCAGTACATAAAGGTTGTCTCAGCTGAATTTCACCTGATTATGTATATGTATATGTATAAGTAGTTATTTAAGTGTGACCAGACATTTATGGATTATAAAAAGGAAAGGTTAAAGCAAGGACTTTTGATAATGTGATGCATGAATCACTCTGGATATTCATATTCCAAATAAAACTTTTACCAGTCGGTTTCATTAATTTTAGATCCTACTTGGCCAGACCTCAGTAGAACAGAGTCTGGGATTCTTGCATGGAGTTCATGAAACTCTCAGAGGCTGCCTGTAGCTGGAAGAATAAGGAAAAGGGAAATCAAGAAACATTCTATAATCTAAGTCTTGGTTCTGTCAGCAGTTACGGATGAGTAACTTTATGTATGTAAGCAATCCCATCCAGCTTATTGGAACTTCTAGTGCAGAAATAATTGCAGAATTACATTTATTTGAACTCTGTGAATGGCTTTTTGTATCTTAGGAAGCAATGTTAAGCTGGGCTAGGCAGTTGCTTTAAATTATGGGTTGTCAGATAATAGTGAATTATTAACATGACAGCAAGGAGCAGTTGAGATGGCTGATTCACGGCTTGTTTTTAGTAGTTTTTTGCGTAAAGGTTTAGAATTTTATCATGAGACTGTGCAGTATTAATTTTGAATAATAACTCCCTTAAGATATAATTTTTGCTTTAGATACTTCATTTATAACCATATTGAAGGAAGACTAAAGCTACTTAACCCTGCTATGCTGTTTTTAAACGACGTGCTGTCCGAGTGGAGGGAGACTGGAGGTATTCCCAAAGTGCTGTTAAAACACAAGTAGTAATCTGATTCTCCCTCTAGGACATTAATCTTTCAACAGTAGTATCAGCTAAAATTGGCATTGATAATTCAATCACTCAAGAAGTGAATTTGCATTTGGCAGAAAATGGTTAGAAACATCTGCAACAAGTGCTCAAAACTGCTGCTGCGTGGAATGGACATAGAAAGCAGCCAAAAAGTTTCAGAGGATATCCGTTACACACAGTACTCATTAAATAATTTGGACTCATGGACTCATGATGTGAACTCCACCAAATTAACTACGCTGCTTAGAAGTCACCTCAACATAGAGACATTTATTCTCAGAGAGCAATACACAAGGAAAAAACTTAAAGAAAATGCTTTTGAACTTTCTGTTTAACGGAAGATGTATGGGATTCGTATTTCTTTTTTTATGCCTGTTTTTTTGTGCAGTTAATAGCACCTGCACTATAATGTTCCTCATTATAAACCTATAAATCTCTTTCAAAAACATAAAGCACTGTGAGAGCTATTAACTAATAATATATTGTATTTAGTGGGCTCATGAAACCTTAATTTGTAATTTAGAAAAGTGCCAACTCAGTGACTAGGTTATTTACTGGCAGATCTATATATTTTTGAATATGTCTTTTGCATAAACTGTTCTGATTTTGTTTTGTTGTTGACTAAACCTTAGCTTTTACAGATGATTTGCTGCCTTGTCTCATAAATACATTAGAAGCAGACGACTCGTGATGCTTTTCCTCACAGAAGCAACCAAACTTGACTCAGAATTCTCCAAGAACGATTTTCAACAGTTTCACAAGAAGAAAGTTGGGTTTTTTTTAGTGCTATGCATTTGATTATATATGTAATTCTGTGCAAGTGTGCATCATTTGTGCTCACTATTGTTTTTAACAATAACTTTCCAGCCCAACGGTTCAAACTACCACCCTAAAGCCAAGTTCCTGGCAGCTGTTCAGCTTCAGCCTAGAAACAGCAATGACCTGCAGGAGCTAACAGTTAATCCACAGTCCAGCCTGCAGAGCGTACAGAACTTATTCCTGCATTGCAAGCTTTGAGCACAGGCAGTCTTCTCACAGCAGCTCTGCCAGTTCTGATTTATGCTTTATTACATCTCCTGGTATCTCCTCATCGCTTGTAGAGTCGAAATAGGAAAGAGGGACTGAGCAGACTGACATTCAAGAAATGTAACACAGTTGTGCTGTAACTTAAACAAAGTCTTCCAGAAATAAAGGGCAGTTCCTGTGACAGCCTATATAACTGTCAGCGCAGACCTTCCTTTAGGTGCTTTAGGCAGTTTACTGGATAGTTTAGTTGTTTTTTTTTTTTTTTTAATTCCAGATATTGCTTGTATTTGCCCAAGGAGAAAGGTATCTTAGGAAATCTGGGAAAGACAGTTTAAAATTTTTTGTTTGCACATATATTTTACTAGAGGTATCCCTGAACTGTACCTTATCAGCTATTTTTTATAACTTTACTTCTGATATATAAGGAAAATGAAATATGTATGGCTTCCTTTTGATAGACGATAAAGACAGGTATAAGTAAAAATATAATGTGAATTTTATTGAGGCACTTCATATAAAAATTATTTACTATTGACTGAAAAAAAATCAACATTATTAGGGTTTATAAGGGGTACTGCTAAGTGCTATTTTTTTTTCCTTTTTTTCAAGTTCTTTGTGAAGGTAATAAGAAAAACATCCCAGGCAAAGGTCTGGGCATGCACTGGCCCAACACAGCCCCTGACAGTACTTTAATATATTAACTACTGCTGCAGTTGGGCCCAAGGAAGAACTATCTATGTAAATCAAACAGCGAAAAGGAAACAAAAATAAATCAGAAAATATTACTGAATGCACGTAATTGATTATGTCCAACTTGACCCAGCTCTTATCTTCAAGATTTACTGTTGCTATTTTCAGAGATTTTTTTTAGGTAACCACTGTCATTCTTTCTGTTAAAGACGTAAAGGATCACAGCTTTACCTCAGAAAGCCCTTCTACATTGTGAAAGTGCACTGTGCACTGCACAGACCCCCATGCTAGTGAAGACCACACTTAGCTCCATAGAGTGAAATCTTATAGGAGAAGGGGAGAAGGAGGTTGAGGAAAGGAAGACCAATTCATGCTGTTTAATTGGAGGGACCTAGCGAACGCCTTCGTGAAAAAAAGAGATAGACACTTCCACAGGTGATTTGGGACCCTTAAATTAGACCTTAAGAACTGCCCAACTTAGGTGTTTAGGATAAAGGTTAGGCAAAAATAAAAGGAAGACGAACGAGACCTGAAAGCGTTACAGTTGCATCCGCAATGCAGACATGTCTACTGCTTGCACATTCCTACACATGGCTTTTAGGGGTAAGGCAGGCAGTCAGCTGAGATTTGTACAGACATACCCTAAGATTGCTACGAATTTCCATGTACCATTAATGTGATAAATCCTCCCGTGGCTCCTTCCATGCAGAAGAGTCGAGAAAGTGCCAAGGAGTGCCTTGTTCTGCATAACTTTCTGAACCAATAGAGAAATGTATTCAGGGTGCTTTTAATTTGGAGAGGTGCTCTTCTTATACTAAAGAGAATAAGCACAACCTCTGCTATGACATAGTCCTTGGTTACTTTCTTCTTGGCTCCATCTGCTATACACCCGCGGAGAGTTTCTTCCATAAAACAAGGCTTCCCTTTGGATGAAATCTGCCCATATTATGTTAGCTGTACTGCACAAAGTAAATAGCACTAAAGAGTGCCTTGCCATCTTTATAGGAAATAGCCTATTCAGCCGTAATGAAGAAGAATTACCAAGCTTCTTCAAGGAAAACACAGTGCCCAGCATGTGATGTTCTTTCACTAAAGAAAAAAAAGTATTGAATATTTTTTTCCAAAAGTAAGGGCTGCAAGGTAACTGGAGGTCACTGCTATAAGCAGCCAGTCTGAAGTTTAATTGGACTGCTCAAATATGCCCAAAATGCACATTCATAATGTAGTAATAGTAGTAGTATAGAATAGTAATTCTCTGAGAGACTGATAGCAGCTTTCTAGCCTATGACTGTGTTCTTCTAGGTTTAAATGCTTTGATTAAGTCTGTAGAAGTGCACAGGAACCTCTTTTTTGCAGTCAAAAATGTCCACTCAAAAATATGGTTACATAAGAGAAGACTTCAGATGTAGATGGGGATTTCCTTTCAAGCTGACCTTTAATCATAAAGGTCAAACCTTTAACATTAAAACACTTGAAGGGCAAGAAACTCTGTTACATTCAATTATTGATTTTGAAGACCCTGAGCCTTGCCAAGTGTCACAAACCATAGAGGGCATTGACAAAAGGACAGTAATAAAAAGAGCTAAAAAACTTGTTCAGTCTGTTTTTTTCTGGCTAAATCTAATACAAAAAGGCTATGTAGGACTAACAATAGAATCAGATCTCAGACACTATAGGGCACAGTGAAAATCTGCAGTTGTTGTGGGCTAAGCTACTATCTTCTGCTCTAAAGAGCTTTCATTTTCCTTTTGGCAGCTATTCCTGTGGCTGGCTGACATTACAGAAGCATAGTTTCTGTTAATTAGGGTGAGCTAAAAGTTTTCAGAGCAAACAGAGTTCTATTAGAAAATATTGACTTACAGAAATATGATTTTGCAAGCAGGTTTTCCTGGTAGGCTGCAGGACCTCCTAAGCTGCCAAGCTTCCTGCATCTGCAGTGCAAGGTGTTCCTGCCATGTGGCCTCCTTCAGGCCTTCAAGGGCAGTGTAATGCCTGCTCTGCCAGTCTGCTTGAATCCAGCATCCAGAGTCCTTTGGTCTCTGAAAGACTCTATTCTAATCAAAAGTCTCAGGATCTAAGACACATACATACCTTTCAAAAGAAAAAAAGAAAAAGCTAAAGAATGAGCTCAAGTATTGGACCCAAGGTCATCTATACTAATGGCTAGCTCCTACCATGGCTCTCTTTTTGACCAGTTCAAATACTTTGCTTCCAGATTCATTACTTGCAGAGGGAGTTATCCCTAAGAAATGTGGACACAAGCCCCACCACATGGCACGGGATCAATTACTAGGCCCTTTTTATGGAGCAGTATAGCTATAGCCTTTGGATGCACAGGGAAGTATACAGAAGCCTGACAAATTGATCTGAGCTGGCAGCACTTCTGATCTCCTGTCACAGAAAAGGAAGCCTCAGAGGTTTTCAGGACTCTCAAGCTCTCTGTTGTAAAGTCAGAAAGTCTTGGGACTGCAACAGGAAAGAAACCACAAAGCTTTCAAGCCTTCCCAATGTCTGCTGAAGAGCGATGGCCCTGTTGCATCAAGTGCCTCAGGTCCAAATACCTCTAGGCTTCTAGACACACAGACCAGCTTGCCTTGAATCGAGGAAAGCCCTTGAATCCAGCTTGCCTTTAAGACTGGAGGACCCGGAGCCTGTAGGCCTGACTCTAGGAGATCTGGCAACTGACACTGAAACTGATACTCTGACAGCAGCAATGAACAGAGGATTTCAAGAACGTCAGTCTTCACTGCTGAATCCTGAGATTTCTAAGGAAATATCATGTATTGAAAACATTTCAGAATTTCCTGTTTTTTAATCAGTTTGCCTCTTCGTAGTGCTAATAATAGAATAACTAGTGTAACGCTTTGTTAGCAATATCTACGGAGAATTTTTAAATTCATGTTGATAACTAGAAGCCTTGTGATTTGTAATATTCTTACTTATACTCTAATGCATATTTTTTCAGTTCAGTGAAGCTATGTTTTGTGACATAGTGAATCAAAACAGCCTAAAAATAATCAAAGAAATTCAATAGGAAAAATCTTGCATTAAAGAACTTTCCACTGACACATTGCCAGTGGAAATATGTACCCGTACTCCTTCCTCCTGTGTCAGCTGGTATCCCCTGTCACTGAAGGAAAAAGAGTCATTTTAGCAGTGTCAATTTTCGTAGGAGTGGGCAGAAAAAGGTCTGAATTCCTAAGCTGTATGAAGTTTACCCTGGATAATTACAATACATTCTATTGTACACCTTTAGGAAATAAATAAATAATTATTTCTGTAGTTCTGATATCTTCTTACCTGAAGAAGATGTCATTGGCAATGAACAACTTGCAGGAGAAAGAGGGCAAGAAGATACCTACTCAGGTATCTTCTCCCACCGGTCCGTCCAGAGGAGCACGTGGAGAAGCTGTTCCACTAACCTGGAAGACTGGGAGGGAGGAATCACTTTGGGTGAATTTTGGCCTGGGAGGCTCTGGGTCACTTTGGGTAAATTTTGATGTGTGCAAAGAGACTCCACAGGCAGGCTATACACAGTTTAAGAGTACAAAGTAATGATTTTCCGGTTATTACACAGTAGATAACTGGGACTAATGAGCTATGAGGCTCAGCGCTAGTATGACTACCAGCTGGGATGAGACACCCAATGAGTTGCTGCAGGCCAGGCACCTGCATCAGGCAGGTGGGGAATGGGCTGCTCCTCAGCATTCCTGGGTTGCCACGTTCCAGTTCACTACTTTTTTTCCGTAGGGTTTTATACCTTCCCATGTCAGTATTTTTCCTCTGGAATCCTTTTACTGCTACAAGCCTGTCTGTGGGTTTGCTTTCTGTATCTTGCTTGGATTTAGCTTGGACTTTCTCACTATGTAGCAGCAATTTGCTCTGTAAAACCAAGTCAAGGTCGCACAGCCACGCTGCACCAAACTTGGCTCACAGACCGCAGAACCCCTGCGTGGAGGGTAACAGGCCATTAACTTTTTTTATCTCTTCGGGTTCTTGCGGTCAGTGATTTCTCTATCCGTCAGCTACTTGTGGCCATATTTTTAACATGCTTCTTTGGGGAAAAAGGAAGATTCTTTTTTTCTCTGTAAACTCAAACACACACAAACTTGATGAAGATGTTCTGCTTTTTGCCTTACAACTAGTGTTACAATAAAGTTAGTATTTAAGGAGCTGGGAGTAGAGGTTTGTTCGTTACAACAGTTGATTGGTTACAGAAAGAAATGAAAGGCCAAAGACCATAGTCTCACCCCCGAAGTTTCAAGTGTAGACCTTGAGCCAGTACAATAACAGAACTATGAGGTCTTTACAAATTGAAGCCTCTCTTTTTGTATCTTCTTGTACCTAAGCAAGTAAGGAAATGGGAAAATCAGAGACTGAGTTGAGTTGTATGAGTAGGCTGAAGGGTACCTCAAAAAAGAGCTTGTGGAAGTAGCACCAAAGTCTTATCACTGAAGTACCTGACACAGCCTCTGACTTAAATCCAACCTAATATTTATCTTAGTTGCCTTTATGAACTGTTTCTGCAACTGATGTTGTGGGAAAATATGTCATTAGCAATCAGAAGACAGGGGCAGTAGATTCATCTGTTCAATGTTGTTGTAAAAAGTTTTCCTTGGACTGACTGAGGCCATATGAAGAACAGAAGAGCACTGTGATTAAGGGCTCTTAAACAGATGTTGTTAAGTTTCATATTTTTTGAAACGTGGATTTTATACATGATGATACAGTGATCAGCAAGTGATCTGCACAGCTTTAAAATATGCTTTACAGTGCAGTCGGATGGTAAAACTGTAGGTCATGTAACTTTAACTTTTCCTGCCTGCCTATTAGTAATAATGTAACTAGTGCAACTCTCATAAGATGATTCATTTGTGTTTCGGCAGTAAAGCATACCCAGGAAACTAACGCCACTCTGTCTTAGCTGTGGTTTTGTTTCTGTAGATGTTTGAACTAAGTGGTGTAAATCTGTCTCTAGTATATTGTGAGCTGCAACAGCATCTTTGGATTTCAGTGTTCTGTGAAGAATGTTGATTAAAGTCTTTATAATTGCATGGCTGTGTACAATGTCATCCTGCTACCTTAATAATAAAATTGTTGAGAGAGCAGCTGGAATACAAAGACTGCTTGCACCGTATTTCATGAGCATGGTAAAGCAATGTGCTGCTTGTGTTCTCCTTCTCGCTATATTACTATATAAGATATTTCTGCTACTACAGTGGGGGACATAATAAACAGCAAAAATCAATTTGGGGGGAGGGGAGGTTGGCTGCCATTCCCAGGCGGGGGCATGCTTTCAAATCAGAAAATTACAGCCATGTAGCCGGTGAGATGATGAAACTGTACAATGCTGAATCGCAGCCGTACGGTTTGCTTTCCGCAACGCGCTGAGCAAAATGTCAGTAATACACCCCCCGAGAGGTAACTAAAGATTCTTCTCACAAACTGTGCTATCAAAAGCCAATTGTCTGACTCTGTATGCTTGGAAAATAAAATGAACCTGAGTGTTGGAGTAGTGGTACTGCTTCTGGTAGTTTAGTTAGGAAGACTCTAGGGACTTTATCTCTTTCTTTAGCAGCTGTGTAAGTCCTAGTCTGAACAGGTTTGCCTTGGCCTCAGCTTCTGTAACTGATTACTGAAGTCTTCCCAAGGACAACAGGGTCAGGGCTTCTTGTAAATGAATGTTCCCTGTGGGACCCATAATGAAGAGACTGTTAACTAATTATCGGTCTGTTTGGAAGGCATTCATTTTTTAATTGACCTCAAAGCACTCAAGGAACAAAAGGAATCTGAGGAAAGATGATTGGGGTTCAGGGCAAACAAATGAGTCATTTTCCTTCATGGGGTAGTTGCACTGGTTTATTAGAGTCCAGTGGACATACAAGTTTTTCAGGTTTATTATTCTGATGATTTAAAAGAGGAGATTCATTTCTGATTATATGGCCTATATGTTACAAGGAGCTTTCCTCTGCTTGATTCAGGTATTGTGTTCTGGACAAACATTGCTCCCATCAGCACTTGTCAGGACAACAATACAACAGAATTAATTTAAATCATAATCTATTTCCTTTTAGTTTAAGTTGGAAAGTTCAATTCTACGACTTGAATGTTAGGTGCAGTTTTACAGAGGCTGCTTGCAGGGCTGTTATACCCCACAGAGAATATAATTACAAAGTCAGAAGGAGCCTTAGGACTCTTCTTTAGAGAAGAGGTTTTGCCTAGCAAAATAATATTTTAATTTTCACTATTTGAATATTGGCTGAAATGATGAAACTCATCTTTCCAATTTAGTTTTAACTGCTAAATAAGTTAATGCAGAAAACATAATACTTCTGTGGGGTTTTTTTTTAAGATAAAGGTGATTGTAAATCAAATTATTCTACAGCATTGTTTTCTCTTTACATGTAGGAGTGCCAGAAGGACAGATGTGTGTTGGAGGGGAATAGATTTCCATAATAGAAAATTAATAATGTGATCATAAAAAGTTCCCCCATGTTTAGCCACTTAGTCCTCATTTCACAGGTAGAGCACTTAACACATTACCAGCTTTGAAAAGCAAATGTTCAAAAACATAATCGCCACTACAGAAAAGGAATCGAATCACAAAGCGGTGGGCAAGGGTTGTAGCTGAATGAGTTTTTTTTTCCTGTCTCTCTGTTCATCATATTTAAAAATAAAAAAATATAGAAAATATAGGAATAAGTTGAAAAATGTTAACTCAGAAGTAAAACACTGGCAGCTCCAGCTCTTTCTAATTTCTGAGAGGCATGAAGTTCTGAAGACCGTAATACTTTACACTGCCTTCTCCACTAAGGGCTGTATATAAGCTGGTCTCATGTTCCGTCCTCAGACCAGATCCAAAGACAGATATTTTTCTATTTTTAAAGAACGTGGCTAATGAGGAAGCCGAAAATTGCAATCACATACACCTAATTTGTAGAAGGAAGGAGGTGAAGCGATCTTCTCTTCCTTTAAAGTTTGTCAGTGCTTGCAGGGTGACCAAGTTTGAAAACATGCCTTACGTTTGCCTTTTGTATTTATTGACGTTTGTTCATTTTCCCTTTATGAAGCAGCGTGGTGATTGTCTGTCTCTATTATCACCAGTCATACAATTAGTCCTACCATGCTGTAGGCAGAACAATATAAGTAAATTTTTTTTATTGTCTTTTTAATTTATGATTTGGGTAGAAACTGTAAAAAATTGACTACCTATGTCATCAAGAGCTTTTCCTGAAATTGTTAAACTTGCAACACGACCCATAAGAATTCTGGCTGATGTAAAATATTTTCTGTGAACATGCTTCCAGTTGTAATCCTGTAGCCAATGCTTGGATCAGGTGTTCATGAAATTTGGCGGTCAAATTGTTAAGGGGAAGGTTATATTCCACAGGGTTTACTACGCCTTCAAATCATATCTGCTGGAAATAGTTGCCGTGCTCAAATCAGTTGTGGCATTTTCATACACAGTAGAAGCATTTATTTTTCTGAGAGCTGTAAGCTCCAATTTTTCAAAAATCTCTAGTGAGTTTCTGTAGCGTTTTGTGGGGACGCCAAACTGCTGTATATCTGAATATAAAATAAGTGCTTTATAAATTGTTTTATTACACTTCAAAGCAACATGCTAGCAGAATTACCAAACTCAACTGCAAAAGTTGCCAATTTGGAACATGTGAAGACAGGTGTGAGATTACAGCCGTAATAAAACTGAAATTGAATACTGGGTGGCTGAATTTGTAGTAGGCAATTGATTTGATTTATGATAGCATAGGCCACAAAAGGAGAGACTTGTAGGTCAGCATCTTCAGTTGGAAATGGTGGTTAGAAGAGTTGCGGTAAGCTGCGGGGACCTGCTGGGGTAATATGTGTTTTGTCTGGCATAATGCTGGTGCAGCGTAACTACAGTCTGTCGAGCTGGTCTGTGGAGATACCATGTGCGGCACAGAGAAACTAGTCAGTTATATCCAGTGCCACTTCTGCCATAAAATCTTTGCTAAAATTAGCATAAGAATGTAGACCATATGGAGTTTCCCAAGGCAAGAATTGGTACATTAGCTGTGAGCACATTTTCAGCCTGCAAAATACTTAAGGCGTGTATAGACACAAATCAGTGACAAAACTCCCTTTAGGGTAATAGAACAATATATTACAAAACTCAAATGGTAAATGATCCAGTTCAGGGAAACAGAGGCAGCGCAATCAAATATAGCCTGCAGAGTTATTTCAAGTCCAGGCAGCCTGTGGTACGACTGATTTGCACAGAACAAACAAAACGAAAACACCCTTAATTAAAAAAAGATGACTTTTTTTTTGAGAAAATCATGACCGCTTTCATTTTCCAAGGAATGAGTGATGTGGATGTAATAATATAAATTGAGAGATTAATAAACACAAACACAAAAAGGTAATCACCGCTTTAAAAAAGGAAATTAAGATCAAGCATACAACAAGGACTATTTGTAGGAGGAAGTTTCCATTTGCCGTTCCCTGGAAATCTGCCTAAATTTTTGCCAAGTTGTGAGCTTTTGGGAACTGCAGCCACTTGTGGTCAGTACAAACATGCTTATGCACCACAGTTTCTAAAGCCTTCGTCTTTGCACCTCTTAGGCTGATCAGCCTACAGGCACTCCATTGCTACAGAGCAGAGGAAAATACTTTTGCTTTGTTTATGCTGTGGCCTGACCCTCCGGTGCAGGAAACAGGAGGAGGAAAAACATGGTCTTGAAGCAGAACATGAAGAGTAACACAGTATTTTTGTTATTTCTTTTTCTACCCAAATGCAGGGAGTATATGGGGGAAAGAGAGAAGAACTGGAAATGTTATTTTAAAAAAGCTGACTATAGTTTAGTGAAGCGTTTGTGGTGAAGGTAGATGGTTAGTATTCATGATAGAAGAAAATACATTGTTAGGAGAGGAAAGGGATGAGGTGGTGTAGAAGTTTTGAGTATTTCTGAAAACAGCGAGTTTCACGTTTCAGCAGCTAAGAGCATAATGAATGAATAAGGATCCAATGACTTAAAAAGAAGAAACTTAATGAAAATACATGTATAGGTGTACAAAATAAGTGCAGTGGAAATGTGAATGAGGTCATAGTTGCCAAGGCGAGTTTTAAAATAAATTGGGAAGTAGGTTTTGTAGTAAAGAGAAAATAAGACCATTAATAAATAAGAGAGGGGAGCATTAATAATGCTACACAAATGACTGCAGCACTGAATTCAGTGTTATTTAATATGTCGTAATACTCAGAATAAAATAGCGTCTGAAAAAACGACACCTATGGCCGTTATTCACTAAGCACAGTGCCTTGATGATTAGTGTTAGTTCAGCTGATAGTCTGGCAGTTCTGAAAAGCAAACAAAGCCAGACAGAAAAGAAGGAAAAATAATGTGAAATGAACAGAGGAAATAAAACTGAATTTTATAAAAATTCATGACTCCAGCGCTAAGGGGAGTTATTGTTATACAAAGCATTAGCTACCACTGTGGCTGGAAATAGGAGAGTGTGTCCCCCCAGCGCTTCCCACCTACCAAGCAAAACCCACCAAGTTTTATCTAGGCAGTGGGCTACAGATATATGGAGGGGGTATATTTTTGTTTTAATCGAGGCTTTGCAAGTGCTTGTAATGACACAATTTCAATTTTCCTTGTCCTTCTGACCTCTAATAGGAACTCAGGACAGGATTGTTACTCCAAGAATGCCTATTCAGTCTTAGTGCAAGTATTTGCGCCTTCGTCGAATGCAGCCTGTTGAATGGTTTCAGTTTAACGTGACAGCGATGTAGAGGTCTCTTAAACACTCAGTTCCTGTAAGCTTCCTTCTGCAGGCGCAGAAGAGAAATGCCGAACGGCCTCCTCCCAGAGGGGAAAGCTAGCATCATTTTGCTGTTATCATTTATGTTTGATAAGCAGCTGACTGGTCAATCCCTACGTGTATTGTTTCTGGCTTAGATGCCTGATTTTGAGAATGAGGAGGGATTAAGGTGATAGCGTTGGGAGGGCTTAGCAGACATGGGAAACAATCCCTCTCTTATTTTGGGGGAATGCGGTATCTGTTTTTCCGTGTGCATATAGTGTTTAATGCAATGTTGGTTCAGTGTGTGGCTGGGAATTGTAGGTACTACTGCAAAACAATAACTGATAATAATGAAATGTTCCTTCCTCGCGATGCATAGCTGTGAGTTTTTTAAAGGTTTTGAGACTGTTACAAGAAATCTCATGGCTTTACAGGTGAACTCTCGCAGAAAAACAAATTAAGTCTGGGTTGATGGGTCAGGCTGGGGGAACGACTAAACTTCAAATCAAAAGACTACATTCAAAAACTAGTACAAAAACTGGAGTATGGTCAGGGCAAACTCATGTGCAAGACAATGCTTATTCTAAGCATGTGCAAACCTCTTTTTGATGCTGTTTTTCAAGATGATGCAGTAGCTAAATGTATGACACCCCTGGGAAGTATAAACCTCAGGGCCTGATTCTCCTCAGTACATAATAAGAATGGTGAAAAGTAGCCTTAAAGTAGGTATAAATTGCATTTAAATCTTCTGTATGGCTCAGCAGTGGTACAAAGGAGCCTTGATATAAATGAGAATCAGGTCCCCAGTATTTATTTAACCCTTGGGCTTTGTATATCATTTTATTTGCACCTTTAAGAGATTTGCAGAGGATTTTTAATCAGGATTTGGTGTACAAAAAGCTAAATGTTTTCATTGCCTTACAAGCAACTTTAATCGTAGAGGCAGATCATTCTTTTTATTTCTCAGGAGAGAAAGATAGAATTTCCTGCCTTTGTACAAACTAAGCTAAATGTTTCTGACGCCCATAGTACAGTGTCAATTGCAAATTCACATTTCATGTAATAACAGACCATTTTAATTTCATGAGCTAAAGAATTGGTTTCCACTTGCAAATTGTACCAAAGAAAGCAATATTGTCACAAGAACTGGCACAGTGCTTCAAGAGATAAATCTATTGAATTAAATAAGAGGCTTTCATTACCTTTTACATTGCATTTCCGTATAACATAAGCTTAATTAAACTCTTCATTGCTTTCTCCCATTCAGTGGAGCATTTGCTGTGTCTGACAAGAACTGTCATCCAAGAAAACATGTGGCACCCAAACACAGTCGTTAAAATTCACTTACTCAGGCAGAAGGGAAAAAAGGGTAGAATGGGGGAGTGTTTTGGTGCGTTTGGGCAATCATTGAGATAGAAGGAAATAATCACATTTCAAACCACCTTTTCTGCCCAGCAGAGTAGGACCACGTCACAGAAACATATAATTTCTGGGTTTTAGGTTTTGACAGCCAGAAATCTCTGGTGGCTTGGTCATGTCACTAGGTATCTCTCAAGGCATTTTGAATACAAACAGAAAGCAAGCAATTGTTGTAGAATTTTTAAGTGTTCCTAGGTTTATGAGAAGGGCTTCCTCAGTTTAAGAATCATGTTAAGTTTGAAATAGTTTTGCCTTCTGAAGTATCAAAAAGTCTCTGAAAAACGTATCTCTCCAACTGTGTGATGAGTGGCCAACTGTGGCAGAGTACTTGATACAGATTCGGAATGTTTCCAGTGAAGTGGTCAAGCCTTAAAGAGCTCGGTATATAGCACACATTTCTTAACTGAAGGGATATCGTGCATGAATATAAAGTTCACAGAAAACTCTGGCATACAGCTATTTAAATTTAACTGTTTCTAATGCATTTTCTCTTGTGATTCCAGGGGAACATTTGAGAATCTGCCCTCAGGAATATACATGTTGCACCTCAGAAATGGAGGACAAGTTAAGCCAGCAGAGCAAACTGGAGTTCGAAAACTTGGTGGAGGAGACAAGTCACTTTGTACGCACCACATTTGTATCCCGGCACAAGAAGTTTGACGGTAGGCTGGATATAATTTACTTCTTTTCAAGGTTATGGGTGTAAGTCAGTTATCCAAGACGAATTCCAATGTTCTTTTCCCTACAATTTGATATCACATTTGCAGTTGTCAGTTTGGCTAAGATAAGGGTTAACTTACAGCTGGTACCCTTATCAGCCTTGTGAGTATTGCCTTTAATTACAATAACATCAAGAATTGGACTGTTAAGCGCCTGCAGGCTTGGCTAATGTTGAGAAAAGAGATTAGATATGCATAGGGAGGCTTATAATTTTTGTCTCCTAATTTCAAATGCAAAATTTAGGTTTGCAATTATGTTCACTGTTGCAAGATGAACTATGGATCTCCCATGATTTTTGTTATTGCAGAGCTATTTTTTTGTAGTCTGCCGCCTGTAGCCTGAAGGCTCTAGCTTCTTCCTGCATGATTTTCTTATGAGGTACAGAGTCTCTCAGAGGGTCTTGGTTTCACTCAGGCCTCAATCGCATTTGGGAGGGATTTTAATGCAAACCACTCAGGCCATATTAAATACGAATCTTTTATATGTTGGAAAAGTCAATAAAGGCAGTTTTTCTGGTTTTTTTTTTGCTTTGTTATTACTCTGATCTCTTCTGGCCCTCAGCCTTTTTAAGATCTGGGAGTGGAATCAAGGGTCCATTGCCAGGATTTGCTAACAACTTTTCTTTAATAGTGAGCATTAAGCAATTGTTAAGGCTGTGTCCATATTTGCAAGTCACAACTTACGAAGTTCTTCTCATAAACTTCAGATTAGCAAATGTTAAAATAGCTCCAGAATGTTTGGTAATAGCTTTAGCCAAGTATGAAATCTGTATTTGTGATGAATGCTTCCCGCTCTGCATAAACATGGACCTGGAAACCTTCAAAAGCAACTGCAGGGCTTTTCTCTTTTTCTAGAAGGAACCAAAGATGATCGCTCGTGTTGGGTGAGCAAGGCAGTTTACTGAAAATGCTGCCCTGATTTACCGCAGAGTTCAGACTGCGTTTTTAATTCATTGGCAACTGGATGCCTTTTGGTATTGCAGTGAACTTGAGGATGTGATGGCTTTTTCTGTAACCCGAAATTCTGCAAATCAAGGCTGTGTGTCTTTATTGATGGTAGGATATAGCTCAAAGTTATTGACCTGTTTTAAACATTACATTCTGAGATTCTTATGGATCTGCTCTGTAGGAAGTCAGATTAAAAGACTAGGTGGTTTCTTCTGGCTTTTATTTGATTTTTTTTAAGGCTATTTGCAATGCAAAGTCTCAGTATCATCACTAAGTGACTAAACTTTATGTCACAGTATTTTAATACCATTCTAAAATTTTTCAGAACTTGTTCATTTATATGGAAAACTGCTTAGTCTTTCTAGGAGGGGAAGAGGTTTATGGAAAAATATACCCTCTAATAGGCTGTGTCCTTCAATATAAAAGCAACTAGATTTTCTTGCAATTTAAAATAGGATGGCACTTTTTGGCATAAAAACAAATATTGGATTGTTAGATAACATCAATGTTACAAATCTTGGAGATCATCTTTTTTGTTTTAATTTCATACTTTGATTGTACAAAGCTCTGATGCGTGACTCTGCCATTTGTTGCTATTATGCCACGAAGACTGAAACAGATACAGCCAGTTGTAATCATTTCATGGAAGTTTTTATGTTTATCATGAGCAGCATACCTAAGCAATAGCAGAATATGTGAACATTTAAGTAATGTTGAGACAGAGAGTATATTGTCATTGCTCCTGTGAGGAATCAGTTTGAACTAGTGTTGGTGCCAGCCTCTTTGTTCATGCAGACATTTATATTATTTTGCAAACTTTTCCAAAACGATATGGAAGTTCTTGCAGTTTTTGTGTTTTTTTCCTGGTGTGCCAGGCATGCCTTAGGGTAATGCTAGTTTTGACAACATACGACCCTCTAAGGGTACTCTCTGTTGAATTATGATCTGACCTTCATATGTCTTACCCTTGTTATCTTATTTTGTAGTCTTTTGGATTTTCTATCATGTCTGTTCTGTCCCAAATCCGTACACTTAAGCATAGACTGAATGATTTTCTGATTGGTTTTTTGAGAGCTAATTTGAAGACTGTTTTCCCTTTCAGGATTTTGCCCCAGATCCCATTCATGATCTGATCTTTTACTAGGGAACTCAATCTGCTGTAATTGAAAGATTGTCTCTTTAGCCTCAGGTCAAACACACACTCTTATACATTTCTGCATCATTTCTATATCCATTTTTTATGGTTCATTTTTAGCAGAACTGCAGTTCCTTCTAAATTTCTATAACAACTAATTTCTGTAATAGCTGTAAACCCAAGAAGCTACATATTAAATGCTTAGCAGAGAACTTTTAAAACTATTAAGTGCTTTGGAACCAGCTACAATCGGAAAAAAAAAGAAAAGATGTCTTTGTTTTAACTGGCAATCAGTTCTTGCCTATTAAAGCCCCATACAATGCTCTTCATTTGTCCTCTGCATTTCTAAGGACTTGTCACTGTGATGGGAATTGTAATTGCTCCATTCTTCTAGGTTCATTTTTTCTAATTGTTTTATTAGCGTATATAATTGTTATATTAGCATAGTATGCGGGGTTCAGCAATCACTGAGAGCCAAAGCTCCGACAATAGTATTTTTCATTTGGTTTCTGTATTCTAGGTGGTGAGTGTGAATTAGCATGAGTCACTGCACAGCATAACAGCAGCTGCCAAACATTTCTGGAGTGAGCCTTATGTATGGATTTGTACATCTGTGTATTGCCCACACCTGCATACTCGTTGTTACGTTGCCAGATGGATGGTCATTGTAAAAATTTGAGGTTTGGAATTTCGAGTGCGTTTTGGGTGCGTGAGGAGCCAGTGCATCCTCTCCTGAGACTCTTGCCTAAAGAAGAAAGCCTCAAAACGACAAAGATTCGATTAGATACAGTAGGTGATCAATTTTGCTAGCAAAGAATAGAGCACCTGTTTCAGCAATGGCACTTCCCAAAACTAGGGCGGGGGGGGGGTTGGAAGAAAGCCAGTAGGTTTTTAATAGGCTGCCAATAGGCAGGAAAGTCACAAGGAGCAAAGAGTTCCAGCAAGCCTGGATTTTTCTTTTACTTCACTGTTTAGGGCAGGACTAATCCAAATAAGCAGACGTGTAATGATCAGCTGTTTCCTGTTCCTAGCAATAGACAAGCAATCATGTGCTAATTCTTGGACCCCCACTGCATACCTCAAAGCAGCTTAAAATATACTGTGTTCCCAGCGTAGCTGTAATATTATCATCTTATTATCACCAATTCCCTTGCATGGTGGCTTTGCTGAGCAGCTGTTTCACAGATAAGCCAATTTCTTTTAAGTATTGCTCCATCAGCAGCCTAAACCAATCCTACCGGAAGGTTTTGTTGTGAATGTTAATGAGCAGACAAGTATCTGCTCAGTGACATTTTCTCACTAATCCTTTGAATAACTATAGGCAAATTATAGAAAATAATTTTATTTTAGCTAAATTGATCTGATCCCGATTAAAGAAACACTGTCTCCTCATTCTCATAAAAAGAGGAAAGAAGTATTCTTGGTAATAGTGTTAAAAATGAAAGAGTGTCTAAGAATAGCTGTCATGAGCTGGAACAGATATGGATAGCCTTCAGCACAGTGTGTGAGCCGCGACGCCATTTAAGGAAAATAACCTGAATAGGATAAGAAGCAATCTGCAGCTGCATTGATCTATCTTACAGGGTCATCGTTCCCCATGGTTCTTTTTTTACAGTCTTGGAGACGACTGATCCATACCCATTAGTGCTGCTTATATTTCCTGCAAGCACTACCAGCAGGAGCAGTGTAAATTACAGGGCAGGAAAGAAAGTTTCAGAGATAATCCCCTAAAACAATACCTGCAAGAAGAGCTAGCATCCCAGACACCTCGCATCACCTTTTCTTTTTTTGCACGATTCGTGGAAAAACCTGGAGGAAAACAGTGTTTATGCATCTTTTCTTGATATTGGAATAGGCAAACGTGCATTTAGGCCTTTCGACAAAATCAGAACTCTTCAACCAGATGAACCCTCATAGCCGAGTGTAAGTATGTCAGAGGAAGCCTGGTGGAGAAGCCTGGAAAATAACTGTGGGTGTGCAAGGAATCTGCTTGAAGCTGGAATACACTGAATTTCAGTTGCGTGGCCAGGGTAAGCCCTCTGCCCTTTCTCCCGCCCTTGATGCCCAGACTGAGCCCCCAGGTTGGCAGATGAGCATGGGGTGGGGGGGTCTTGTTCATGCCTCGAGCATCACCTGTGCCAGGGGACTTCTGCAGAGCAGCGTGAGTGCAGCGGCTCAGCAGACCTCTCGCATGCTGCTGCCCTGACTTAGGGCAAGGTATTTTGTTCATGCTTTGCTTACTTCGAATGGGCTAGGGTGTGCTTTCTTTGCATGGTTTCTGTGCTTTTGGGAGGCAGGGAATGAGAAGGCTCTGCCTTTCCCACATGTCTGTTTGGAAGGGAGGAGGCTTTTAAGGAGTGCAAGAAAGTCATACAGATATAGTACAGTCCATGGTCCTTATGCAACTAGTATCATCCTTCTGCAAGGACTCATATCATCTAGTCTGCTACTCATATTATCTAGTCCCACAACATCTGTGGCAGAATATAGGCCCCACTCTTTGAATACTGCGCTATCAGGTATTTTACTTTTTACTTCTGGGCAAGGTGATAGTGGTTTTTTTTTTGTTTTTACTTTGCTTGGTTTTGTTTTACAGGATTTCAGTGTTACTTTGAAATGTGTTTCGCATCAAATACAAAATCCATTGCGGGACAGGTGGATTTTTAAGACTCCACAACTGTTAGGCTGTTTCAGTGCTAGCAGGTCATAATTTCCATATAATTCCTCCCCTATTTTAACAGACTACATAACTTCTCCACTTCCCAAAATACAGGCCTTATAGCAGTTATAAGCTGTAAAAAATGGTAACATCTGCTGGCTTGTAGTATGTAACTGCTGCAAGCTTTTGCTGGACATCTGGAGCAAGTTTCTAAACTTTACAGAAATGCCTGATAAAAGATCCCATTACACTGTATTTGAAATGAAACATTAATTTGAAAACAAAGTTTTCCAGGCCTGATCCAAATACCATCAGAGCTGATAGCAGCCTGCAGGGAATCTCTATTGCATTCAAAATATTTGGGGTCTGATTCTGGGAGATGTGCACTGAGGTAGCTGCTTGTCATTGTTTCAAATATTATAGCAAACTTTATTTGCAAATTACCTCAGATCACAGTAAATAATAATAATTAAAAAAAAAGTTGACCAGAAGAGGAGGTGCTGCAACTTGGAAAGGAAGGATTTGGCGAAGAGTAAGAACAGTTTCCGGCCAGGGGTGCAAATTCACATCACCTGTCAAGTCCAGTACTGAAATGCAGTGATGTAGGGACGGGCTTCTTCTGCGCGCTCCCTGCAGCTAGAACTGTACTTCATGCATTCGCAATGGCTTGTTCTCGCTCCTCTCCCGCCGCCTCGTTTGCTAAGTGCAGCTGGCCAGTGGACCATGTAATCTGCTAACCATCTGCATCAGGTTTATGAAGATACAAAGTGAAGGACAAGCTGCTGCCCTGTGCTGCAACAGGGGAACATGACCCACTCTTGGATGGCTCTCACTAGAAAGCGTGTTGTCTGGGTATAGCCAAATCTATGTCACGTTTATATGTACTGTGATACGCACAGTCTCCTAGGTTGAAACACACAGACTCTGAGAGAGCAGGAATCCAGTCTTTTTCTTATTAAACTGAAAGCAGAATTCTTCTTGCTGAATTTTGGATGTCCGCAGTGTAGGGCAGTCCTGCAGGTTTCCTTTGTAGTCAACAGAAAATGATAGGTGCAAATCATGCTTGTCCGAAGGATACACTGCAAATAAATAGGACAGAAAAATCTCTTTCTGTAGTGCTTATTTCTCTATATTGATTAGAGAGGGCACTTAGTTCAGATACAGATGTCTATACTGTGGACATACACATTTGGTCAGATAAAACTCCATTCTGAGAAATGCAATGTAGGAGTGAAACATCTAAAATGCTTTTGAGAATCTCTGTGCTTTATTTCCTTTACAAAAGTTATTTTCTGCTTTTTTCTGTAGTGTTCTGGGGAAAAAATACATTAAAAATATTGAGCCAACTGGGCACTATGGTGGTGAGTCATTTATTAAGTATCTTATATTAGTTGAAAAAAGGCTTCCCTGTTAAATTCAAATAACATTCTGTCTTGAGTGAAGCTCTGAATAGTATACTTTTTAAACATCTTATGATGGAAAATGTTTTCTCAATTTAATGCCTTAAAAATACTAACCCATAAATAGAATTACTGATTTCTGAATACGGAAGCTCCTGCAGTTAAAGATGTTTCGTATGCATGTGCACAAGAATAGGGTTAATAATGGATTCTGCCTCAACTCTACAATACTGATGAAAGATATCAGTATTCTGAAAACGTTATCAGAGTCTCTGTTACCCATCCCTGATTCTTACTCTGACCGTAGGTGCACACCTGACACACAGCAAGGATAAAACCATGTTGTAAGAATCAAAAAGAGGGACTGGATATCAAAACGGAGCTGCAAAACGATGGGCTTCATATACAGTATCAGCACCCAGGATAATAGGAGTGATGATCTTACCACGTCTCATTTGTTATCTTCAGCCCTCATTAAATGGGCAAATATTATTTCAGAAGTGAATCTCTCAACTGTGGTACACAAGCATTATCGTCTTCTTGCTGCCCTTCCTTATTTAATTTTTACCTATGTGTCCAAACAATTGGAAATTAAAAGCAAACTTTAAAGTAGTGTATCAAGAAATGGGTTCTGGAATATTTGAAAAATGATTAAGTGAGTCATTATCCACTACTGTCCCTACATCTCTACCTATCTAAAAAAGATCATCCTTTTTTAGAGTTATTTGAAATTAAAGTTTCTTTTCCTCCTTTTACCTCTGCCTTGTGGTCTTCCACAAAAATACAGAAATGGCTCCTTCTCTGAAAGGAGTGTCATAGGTATGTCACTTTTAGTAATAAGATAGTTACTTTAGGGATAGAAGGGGAGCTATGTGTCTATGTGCCATAATTATTAAGGTCTACTTGTGTTAAACTTTGTGATAAATACGAAAATTGCATGTGTAATTCAGAGCTACTCCATCTTCAGACATGCCTTATTAAGAAAGGTATGGCACAAGGGTATTGTTTCCGAATTCTTTCCCCCTTGCTGTACAAGTGCTTTCGTTCTATACCAGTAGCTGGCAGGTAAAAACACATGTACCCTGCTTATACTCCCGTAGTGCAATCTAACTGCTTGTCTATTTAGGGACCAGCAGAAGGGAGCAGCCGCCAGTCTCCGTCTGTGCACGTAGTCCCACTCGTCAGCACTGGGTCTGGGAGAGCTGACAAGCGGTGTGCGCGCAAGCTGGTTAGCATAACACCGTGCTTACATGACAACTGTTGTTTGATGTGACACTACCATAATAAAAGCAGTTGCTACTGGCCAAACTGCTACACGTAAAATAAAAGCAGTTTACGAAGGCATAAGCCCTGCTGGTTTATCTGTGTTGCATTATTTAGTGTGTGTTGGAATTGTGCAGTTGTTCAGGTATCATTTCTGAAACCTTGTGTGTTAAAGAAAAAAAAGTATGGCTCAGTAGATCGTGGCAGGTAAATTATTGAAATATTCTAATATTTCTAAATACATTCAAACACTAGATTTCACTGATTCTCCATAAAATGTTTTATGAATCCCTTTTCTGAATATTACTGATAGAGTTCTAACTCTTGCACTTCTTGGGATATTTACTTAAATTGGGATCCTTATTTTCAAGTTTGCTGTTTTCCAAGTCGTACTGAAGTGTCTGTGCTTAATTTGATTATTATATATGCATCATATGTTCAGTTTATCCTGGTGCATGTATGCACTCATTTATAAGCTTTATTAGAAATAAATTGTCTTTTTTTTTTTTTTTTTGCGATTGTTACCTTATAGGTGTGCTTTATGGATTCAGCATAGTACATCACTGAAACATCAGTTAAATGTTTCAACACTGTGCAGGCCAGTTACCTGTTGTTAATAGCAGTGATATACCTGTGGGTAACACATATAGCAGGATGAGATTAGCTGGGAATGGGGTAGAAAGACATAGAAGTAGGACCCAAAGTACTGTGAACTAATCTGTTATGACTATAATCCCATAAAGGACAGTATAGATCTTAAAAGAGCAACCTTCACTGAGTAATTTGATGCAGATTTGTCAAGGATAGTCTTCACATTAGTGGAAAGACAAATAGTGAACACCATACTGGAAGCGTGCTTTGAAGCTATATTGAGAATTAAAAAAAAACCCAACACTTAAGCTTGAAATAAATCTTATCTAATGATAGCATTTTGGTTAGCTTTACAAACCAATCTCAAACACTCTCCAGAAAGTAGTGCAAAGAGAATTGTTTTTTGGCATCTGCTGTTCTACATATCTCTGCAACTTTCCTGGAATTCCTGCAAGTAAAATGCCTGTGAATTTAAGTTTTCATTAAATATAAACTTAACGACCTAACAGAGTGAACCTGTGTCACCTACTTTGGTGCCTCAGGAAGTTTCAGTACTGGCCATTGGCCTGAAAATGCTTCTAGACATGTCCATCAGGAGTGGATCCTAAAGTCTCAGATATCTTAGCATCATTTTTGGACTCTACCCAAACCCAGCCAGCTTGGATCTACTGCCTAGTAGTGAGAATGAGCTAAGGCTATGAAATCAATCTGGTATTTTAGTGAGATGCATGAAAAGCCATCCTCTTCCTATTTGTAGTCTATATTTGAGATTCAGCTTCCTATTTTGATACCAAAACAAACATGGTCTGTTCTAAAAAGCCACTGTGCATTTGCAAATGTGAGTAGTCTACTTTTTAAAATTATGCATTCATTTATATATTCACATATTGGATTTTGAGTCTTACATAAAGGCATCCAGGCTTGAGCATTCTTGCCAATGAACATGGAGGAGGAGTATTTTTAATTTTTGTTCACTGGAAACCTGAATCACTGAAAATTCTGGGTTTAGTAAGGTTCATTACATTGCCATATCCTACTCGGTCCAGTTTTGCCACTTCAACCCAGAGTCCAAGCATTCTTAGAGTTTATTTCTCTGGACTCTCCTTCTAGCACTGTAATCAGTGGGAAGGATGACATTTAAAACAGAGGCAAGATGCTGCTAAATCAATATCCTTAACTACTCCCCAGCTACAAAATGCATCCTGTACACAGCAGAGAGCACACACGCGTTCTTCTGTGCCGATGTGCTGCTTCAGTTGCCATCTCTGAAAAATCGCAGGGGAGAAGAAATGGAAAGCTGAGCGATGCTATTAGCAACCATCAGAATGGCCTAATGAGGAATACCTAACCTCACATATTCCTTTCTCTGGGATGTTTCTCTGAATTTTCTCAAAATTTCATTAATAAACTGATATTCTCTCAGCTACCTTTCAGTGTGTGGCATAGCTATCATTTTATCAATACCAATTATTAAGATACTTTATAAATTCAGTTTCATTCTGTTGGTTTACTTAAAGAGATTACTTTGTTGTACTGCAGTGACTGTACACAGCAGTACAACTGTGTTGACAATCACGCTATTTAAATATCAGTCGATCCAAGTCTATGTCAAACACTTTAAACTGTGCAGAGATGTATTTCTAAGTTCCAATAAGTGGACTGAAGCAAACAGATTAGTATTCTGTGGAAGATTATGCCCAAAATGAAGTTATTTTAGTGTGGCATATTTTTCAGCAGTCCCACCACCAGAGACTAGCTTCTCAAGCAAGCCTTATGGTCACATATTTAAAGTTAGGGATATAATAAAGTTCCTTGCTGAACTAGGTTCCCTATGAGTATATGACAGCTTCTCCGTTAAATAAAAATGAGATGTAAAATATTAAATGATAACTGAGTAAATTCATATCTGGCTTATCCTGCTCTTATACTGGAAATTAGATAGCAACAGACATTTTTCCTGGCTTATACTCATGGTGACCCAGTCCTTGAATATCTCTATGTTTCTTCATTGTTTTAGCTGGTTCTAGTGTCATGCAATCTATGTGTAGATGTGATCCTAGGACTAGAACTTACCTTATTAAATCTGGCATACCCTTGAATAAATACTTGTTTTCATGCCTGAACAAAATATATTGAAAATAGGAGACGCTTTGGAAAGTAAATGAGAAAAAAGAAAAAATGTTCAAATGGGCCTATAATAATGCTCCTTGTGGAAGGAAGGTATTTTTAGCTCCTCAGAGGAATCTGAGTGTACCCAAATTCTCTTATTTTACATCATCTTGATTTTACCTAGTTCTTGAAAAGCAAAACCATTAGTATTAGTTCAAAGTAATAATTGACCAGTCCTAACAGCAAAGCCAGAGAGAGAATATTTTTCATGCTAAAATAGTATCGTGCTTAACTGTTCACAAGGGTACCCCGAAAGCCTAGGGTTTTGTTTGGATTTCTGGCATCTTACATTACTACATTCTCTTCCTTAATGTGACTGGTTTTTTTGAAGTGCAATCCATGACACTATATAAGACGAGAAAAAGCTCTGTTCGGTTCATCTTAGCCCATGGATAAGTCTGTGCTGGGACCTAACATATGCAAGCTTATCACTAGGCCTCTGCATGGGGATCAATTGTATTTTCAGTTACTGCATATGCAAATACAGCAACCAACAACAGTGGCATCCCCACCACTTTCAAGGAAACAGTTTGAAACCAAACTCCTTCACCTCTTAAATGCTTGTGAGTTACGGAGTTGCAGTGCTGACAGATGTGTTTCTCTAGTGTGATCTGGGTTTCTACTTACATGTCAGTAGGTTGCTCGCTAGACCGTCATCACGGCTAGGAAGAAAAGGTTTTATTTAGCTGTTTGCAAAGAAATGCGCTGAAGAAGAGTGACATGGAAGAGGAAGGGAAGATTAAAAGTGGGACGGGGACAGATAAGAACTGACTGTACTTTTGTGCCTATGTCCCATGAAAGGATGGAGAAACGACCCGAGGAGGGCCAGCTCAGTGCGGGTATCTTGCCTGGCAGTCATCAGGAGTTCATTGCCAATGCAGTCAATGGATTTGTACATCAAGGACTGCGAGATCTGGTAAAATGTCTAAAGGTATGAGCAAGGGAAGAAGGCTGTTACCTGATGGTTGTTTACAAGCAGGAGTTATTATGCACTGCATAAATCTGCCCTCCTTCTGGCACCTGCTTTTCATGTTGAACTCAAAGGAGACTTCAGAGAGCAAGAAGTGTCTGTGATGAAGCTTTCAAACACAGGGCTTGAAAGGAAACAATTGTAGCATAGCATAAAAGTAATAGCTGTATTTTCTGCTTTGACTAATACCTGTAAATGTCTTAATGTCTTTATTTTGCTTTTTGAATGCTCCTTTTTACAAACTGCTTAAATAGAAAGCATATTACTATGCAGACTGAAAACGCCCTTATCAATACCCTATATACATATATTTTTATTATTACTTTAGGCATATCCAGGACAGCTATAATCTGTATCTATCGTAGGATCAGTAGTGATATGGCAGGCTTTTATATATAATCTTTGAAATGCAAACAAATATAGCATTAGGGGAAAAAAAGCACAGACCCAGGAAGCAAGTTTGACCTGGCATCTATTGGGAAAGATTTATACATCCCTAATGCAATGCTATAGGTCTGCAAAAAAGGAAAAAAAAAAAAAAAGGTATCCCTGAACTGTCTATTGGTAGTTCTCAACCTGAGACTCCAGTGGTAATACTATTTGTGAGGTTGTGCAATACAATTCTTGTCTGTGTGAAATTAAGAAGTTAAAACTGTGACCATAAATTATTGGTGGTTTGTTGCTTGCTCAGTTTTTTTTGCTTGTGGCAGATGTTTCTTTTTTTTGTTTTTTTACAAGAAGGAGATGAAATTCAATCTTGTATCTTAGATGTTTTACCACTACTGGGCATACTGGTAACAAAGTAATTTTCTGACGACTACGTTAGGGAAAGGTGCAGAGATAAAAGGGCAAAACAAAGCATCTCATTCAACAAGATTTTTTTTAGATATTAAAAGAAAACAATCCCGATAAAAAAGGAGACATGTAATTGACTCCTGCTTACAGAGATTTAAAGGATATTGTCAGAAGTTACTGTTGTTTGAATGAGTCACCTTGTTTTTCCTGATAAGCTTGTATACAAGACCCCAGTGTTCTTATTTGTGGTTTTTCTTCTTTCTGTCTTTTTAAAAATCTTCTGCTCCTAATGTTTAGGCTGGTTATGATTAAACTCATATTTTTCAATAATTTTAGATGTAATAGTTTAGGATCAATCACGAGGTCACCTTATTGTGATGTTCCTGCATACCATCAGCCAACTTTAAAGGAACTAAAATATTTTAGCTGGTTAAATCAGCAAAAAATGCTGTAGTTTCTTCTGATAAAAGAAAGGGGAGGAAGGGACACAGAGAGAGAGAGGTGAAATTTCAGCAATCAGCCCATGTAGTGTGGCCAGTGACTCATGGAGATAAGGACAAAATACTGTCAAGATAGTGACAAAATTAGGAGGAGGAGATTTTGAAAAGAAAGCAATTGATAACCCAGTGTTTGAATGTGGTTAGCATGTCTGCTTACGTTTAGCTGCAACATAAAAATGTCAAAGTACCAATGCAGATTTCAAACTCTTAGTAAAGGGCCAGGCCCTGCTCCCACCAGTGCCTTAGCACTTAGATTGTTAAAAAGTCTTTATGAGACTACCCAGTGAAACTGCACGCTCTCAGATTCACTAATAGACCAGCTATGAACAAGTGTGGCAAATTTTGCAACAGCTAAAAGGTTTCTTCTCAGCTTTTGTTTGCAAAACATGCGTGAGTTAATGGAGTATCACATTTATATAGTGCTAGGGCATTGACCTGAAGTCTCTTCGGGAAACTGATCTACATTTTACCTAAATGTGCTGCGCTTTGCAATGGAAACAGCCCACTTTTTCTATAAGATGGTAGTGTTATTTGTTCATTAAATAAGAAAGGTGGATGACAACTTTTCTTTGCCTAAATCTTTCTCAGTACTATGTACTGTTCCTTCTTGGAGAGAAGTTATTTTCCCAAATTAAAGTCTCATTTCTTTCATTTGCCAGCTTAATTATTGAGTAAAGTAGGGCAGCTCAAAGTTTACTATAAAGACCCCAGTTTGTCTGGCTAGGAGAAGAAGGTAATCTTGTTTTGTTTCCAAAGAGTTCAGTGATATTTGGGAGGGAACTTGGGGAATGATGTAAAAATAGTCCAAGTACTTGTGGAGTCATATGGAGAAGAGCACTTTTAAGCCGGTCTTTCTTGTGAAAACCTGATTCTGAAATAACAGGCACAGATAATTAACGCAGAGGACTTTTTTCGCATGATGGAGTCAATCAATCATATTTTGACTATTGAACATAGAACGTGCTTATGAATTGTCAAGCTTTCCTGTTAATGATGACATCTCTTGTTGCATAGGATATGAGGAAAAGCTGAAAAAAGATTTAACAATGAATATTTAGTAGATAAATGAGCATGGTCTAAAGACATACTTTCCCCTACGCCATCCACTACCAAAAAAGACAATTATGAATTGCATCTTAATTCTCAGAATGACAGGGCTCGTTTTCATGTCTTCATTTGCTGCTCTTTCTGCTTCTTTCCCTCAAACATTTCTGAAATTGGACTCAAGACAATGCTAAGTTTAAGAAAATTTGTGGTCAGGTTTTGCAGAGTACCCTCACTTTGTTCCTTTTAACCAAAAACATAACTCTCTCTAGGCACAAGGAAAGACTTTACACATATTACTCACTGAAGGATGAATAAGCAGAGGATCATTATACCAGACTTAAGGACATGGAAATCATAGATTTAAAAGAGAATTTAAATCATGTAGGCCCCAAACCTTTCAACCATAGGGATGCTATCTCAGGCGTTCTTTTGAGTTTATCCAAATCGGATATGGAAAGCTCTTTGCTATGTGAAAGAGTCTCAGATAGGTTTTGTTTCTCACCCTATATATTTTCATTCTAGTATTTATGCTTTCTCTTAAGCATTTGGAATAGTCTCAAGATTGGTTAATTAAAATCTTGCAGCCTCTCTGTGAACTAAATAAATATTCTTATAATATTCTTATGCCTATGAAGACAATGAAGAAACTGAGGCACATAGAGGTAATTTGACTTTCCTGAGGTCTCACAGATTGGTAGCAACAGAACTGTGAAAGGAACAAGGGCTACTTTCCATGCGTATTATCTCAGACCCTCCCCTTTCATTATGTTAATACCAGAAAGTAGTTGGAGAAAGTTGCAGTTTTTCTTAGCTGTCATTTATCCAAGCCTTCTCTGGAAGCAATAATTCTTTTAATTTTCTCCCATAGATTAAAGGTCCCTTTTTGCTCCTTTTTTTGTGAACTTCTTTCAGCTGAGTTTTTTAGTGCAGAAGTGTCCAGACCTATACACAGCATTCAGTGAGTGTTTCATGTTGTGACAGAAGAAGCTTTTGTTTTACAAAGGGATAGTTTTTGCCTTATGAAAATGAAATTGATTTTTTCTTTGCTGCAACGCTGTGTTACAGATTCACAGTACATACACTACCCTCAGGTCATTTTTCCTCAGGTATTCCTATTGAAGCTTTTCTTAGTTACTTTAAATGCATTCACTTGTGTTTTTTTAGATAGAACGTACTTCTGTACTTGCTGCCAATATTTATTTTCAGTCACTGTAGGCTTTTTGTGTTATCTCTATATTAGTAGTTGCAGCACCTCTCATTTTGGAATCATCTACAAATTTAATTAATGTGCTGTTTACTCCTTCTTCCAGGTGATTAATAGATGATTTATTTGAAAAGAACGACCATCCTTTATTTGACACTAGCTCTTTAGGATGTACTACTAACATAACTAATTAGCTGAAATTCTGCCATAAGCTCCTCTCATCACTGGTCTTCCAAAACAGCTGCGCTCTCATTGTATCAAATTTCTGCTGTACAGCTTCATGCTAGTTCCGCACAGCTAAAGTGGATCATTGAACCCCAGTTATTTATCAAACAAAGTAAGCCTTTTACTTCCGATCTGTTACTAAATTGCACTAGACTTGTGGCCGTCTTAGATTTAGTGCTCATAAAAGCATTTAAGGTTTGTTGGTACTAAAGTTGTGTCTGCGAGTACCATTTCTGAATTCGCCACTCAATTTTCTGTGTCTCACTGGGTGTTATGCTGGCTAGTATACCTCTAAAACATTTGATAACTACTCATCCTTGATTTGCTCAGATTTTCTCCAAAATGAACAAATTCTTCCACCAGGCCTGGCTAGGTTTTGATTTTAGCTCATAAATTCTGTCCAAGGCATCACTCTCTTGTGATCTAGCTATAAATCATGAATATTAAACTTCAGTGTACTTTGCAGCGCTTGATAGCAGTTAAGCAGTACCTGCTGGCTGTAAGCACTGTATGTAAGGACTTTGAAGATAGTTTCTCTATTACAAATTTTGTTTCAGTTGCCAGATACTCTATATTTACCATATTCCCGCACAGAACTGGAAAACTAGTGTTATCCTCATGTCATACCTAACTGTGAACAACGGTTATGCTCAGTGATACCTACTCATTCCTCCTCTTAAGGATATGTCATTCCTAAAAGCAGCAAGATGCTGCCTTTTAGATTGGAGACAGGTTGTATGCTGCTTTGTTCTGGCGTGTGCATGATTTCCAAGAGCAGGCTTTGCTCGTAGCTTTCAGGAGAGGAGGAAGGGCATTGCTTAGCAAAGCATGCACTTAATAAAGTGCAAATTCATTTTGTGGCAGCTTCTACCTTTTACTCTCCTTTTTCCTCCTCTCCAACTATACCATGTTATTTGTTCTCCAAGAAAGTTGTTCTGGTATCACAGGTACTCGAGCATGTCAGCTGTTGCTAAATAATGGTGTTTGAATGATAAGCATACTCTCTGATAGAATGATTTAACTAGCACACTCTGTGTTTACCTGGAATATACATAGTTGTGACTGAATACTCAGACTGTCTGCAGAATGTCTGTCTTTGGAAAAGCAAAAAAAAAAAAATTATATACAGGTAAAATACAATACGACATGTTATACTAGCTGTGTCATCTTCTCAGGACCACAAGTGAGAGCAGAACTGAAAGCACACGTGTGTATAGGGTAATCCTGTAGTTAGAAATATTGAGGAAGAAGAAATACAAACAAGCAGAAAAAGGCAGAAAAAGAGAGGTATTCTAAGTCTTTTGCTGATGACAAGATGATAGGAAATTTGTTTGCAAACACTACAAATACACTTAAGTGTCCATTCCTTCAGCTGACAGCATATGAAATATGTAATTAATTTGATGGCTGGTGTAGCACCTGCTTGTACAGCGATTAGCTGTGAGCTATCCAGCATCTTAAGCCTCTGTTCTCAGAGGACTGATGGGAATCAGGATGTCATCTAGAGGCTTTTCTCTTGAAATATCTGTGCAGAGAATACTAAGCTAAATGTTCTCATATTCGTTTTACAGCTATTGCTTGAAGATAGCTGTATTAGTGAAATGATTCATTTATGCTTTGCCCTTACTGTTCAGTAAAGTGATCTATTTTTCTTTGCCTCTGGAAGACAGAAGTGCAGGTCTTACACAGTAGCACTGCCACAATTTCAAAACATGATATTTTAAATGGAAACAATGAAACCTGATACCTGAAAACACTGATGTGAAAGATATTGTTAGGGATGATGGTATTAACAAAAATACTAACAGTAATTACTTTTAACCTACCTTAATGTGACTTGGCAATGTGTGTCTGCAATGTATGTATATCGTGCATGCCTGTATACCTTACACACATGCAAACTCCACCAGAGTTTGCAGTAAGGAATGCTTTTAATCAGGTGTCTAATAATCAATATTTAGAGCATTTGAATAACTCTGAAAACACTCAGTAGTTTCAAGTGAATTTGTTTTAGTTTTAAGGTTTAATTTGAGAAATAAAAGCCAGACCCAAAGGAAGAGATGCAAAGGAATTTAGGAATTTAGTGCTTCTATTATTGCTTGTTAGTTTGTAGGTACGATCTTGCATAATCTACTGCCATCCCTACAAACAATCTTGTGAAAAACTGAATAGCGATCTATGGTGTCCTGGAGTGCAGCAGGTGCTGGCTTTGTCGTTTTAACATCAGTTCGGGGTTCAACAGCCTTGCAGGACTGATATGTCAGTTTGCAGGTGTTAGAATTAAAAGACTGTGAGACCAGATGCATTCAGGCACTGAGAGTGCTCACGGCAGGCATTCAAGGGCAAATCATGCTTGAACAACCTGATTGCCTTTACGACAAAATGACTGGCTATGTGGATGAGAGAAGAGCATAGGAGGTAATATACCTTGACTTTGGAAGGCTTTGACACCGTCTCCCACAGTGTTCTCATTTCGAAGCTGAGGAAGTCGAGGCTGGATAATCTGGCTGTTTTATGAGTATAAAATTGTCTGGATTGCCAGACCCAGAGGGTAGTGATCATTGGCTTGACACCCAGCGGGTAGCCACTAAACAGAGGGTACTCAGTACACTAGGGGTCCGTACTGGTGTCCAGATCTTACACCATCTTCATCGGTGACCTGAAAGGTGACACAGAGCTAACTTTTTGCATGATTCTGAGCTAGGGGAAGTGGCCCTCCCCGTCCTTTCTTTTCCTTCCCCTCCCCTCCTTTCTCCCCTCCCCTCCCCTCCTCTCCCTTCTCCTCTCCTCTCCTCTCCCTTCTCCTCTCCTCTCCTCTCCTCTCCTCTCCTCTCCTCTCCTCTCCTCTCCTCTCCTCTCCGTTTTTTGGATAAGGATGTCAGCCAAAATGTGGATGACTTCATCTGAGCAAATTGTCTCCACTCCCTTGATAGTCATTTGAAAGAAATAGGAACTCTAAGGGCACAGTGCATTTCCTACTTTAAAGCAGGTCAGATGAATACGTCTCACGTGGTTTTTCTCTACTGACTAGACTAGAAATGAAGAATAACCCTCTCAGCTGTATGCTACATGTGTCTGAAGTTAGGTAAGGTGGTATTACCATAATTCAGAGTGATCAGAACCAGAAAGAAGCATGTTGCATCTATCTCACAATATTAGGAGGTATTCTTTCATCATATTTTAGAAAGACTTGACATTCCTTCCCTGTTCAGTTTCCTCTACCTAAATTTTCTCTGTTGCCTTTTGTGTTTCTCCTTATTTTTAAGCTTTCTATTTATAAAAATAGTGCATAGAGACATTGCCCCCCTTCTTTTTGTACAGCATATTGTGTGTACATGTATCAAAAAGTTTCAAGTACTGAACTCACTCTTTACACTCATTCATTGAAAGGATTAAAGGATCACAGTACCAGGCACCTCACTGTTTAAATCTGTAAGCTCAGATTTCACCCACCAGAAACAGAGTAGATTAAATACTTTTTTCTGTTTATTTCCTTTCCATGTTTTACATTTCAGTTAACTTGTTGGCCTCTGCTATGTTGAAAAGCATCGATGTTCCCCAGTGTGAGAAATATTGTAATGTTACTGGCTGGTACAAAATGCTTCTGCTGTGTTTTAAGCATAGCAATATACAGCCAATGAGATTTTAATGGCTCTTTATCACAGCTGGACTATAGTAATAAATTCATCAAGTCTTCAAACACATACATTCTCCTTATATATGACTAAGGACATCAAAGAATCCAAATGCAAGAAAAATATAATTCAAATGTTTTGATTTATAATAAAGTAGCCAATATTTTCAGTTTCCTTGAAGTTCAACTTGGCTCACTTGAGATTTTAATGCACCAGAAAATCAATATTAGGATAATTTTATAGACATAACAGTATAACTCCAAATTTTCGATTTCCAGATATTCATGAAATCTCTGGTGACTCTTTCAAGATGAGCTCTTCCAATCGCATGCAATAATAAAGCCATCTGCTTTGGAGATGTGAGATTATCTGATAGCAGATTTCCTACTCTTTCAGGATTCATTAAAACTATGATTTAGAAGAGAAAAGGTTGAGCTAAAACGGAAGCTTTATCTGTAAATTCTGTTACAATCTTTTTTTCTCTTTTCTTATAGCAGGACTGTTTTCACCTTTTGATAATCATCATTGTAGCACAACATATAGCCCACGCATATGTGAGCATAAACATACATATGTTACTAAGTACAATTGCAGAAATATGATATGGACACATTTGTCTTTCACTTCTGTAGTATTGGTAAGGTAAATTTGAAGCCATTCTCAGCCTGTAAGTTACTGTGTGTTTCAAATCACTGAAATTACAATCACTTTCAGTGACCATATAAAGAAAGTTAAACAAAAGGCAGCAACTTTAGCTCCCTTGACGCTGCATTTTGTAGAACAGTCTAATAAAGGCAGTTTTTTCTACCTTATATGAATTACATGTGAGCAGCACAGTCAGAGAAAATTGCAAGTCAGAGGCAATACAAGACAATCCCCAATAACAGAAAATTTCTCATCTTTTTTAGTATATGGTAATAGCTTTCCCTCTGAGATAACATTTCTGGTGTTCCGTTCCTACTTATCTCACTGAGACCTTAGGACTAAAGGGTCTGATGTTTTTCAGCCTGCCTCTGGCCTCCCTATTTTGCATTTGGTTGTTTAGTGAAAATATTTGACCGTTTGAGCGTGATGGTATAAAGGGGAAGAACAAACAGTTACCCGTAACTTCATGCTCTATACTGCTGTTCTAGCATAATGCCGGATCAGCCTTACTGGAGGCATTTATTCGTGAACCAAATGATCTGTTGCTTATGGCCAGCCCCGCTAAAGAATCGTTTGATCACATCCACATTTGCACTTGGGGGATTCATGTTTTGGTGCTGACCCACAGGCCTTTTCATCCATTGACTTTGCTTGCAGAAGCACTTGCGCCACATACAAGACATATCCGTTCCACATACTGGATGACTACATCCGTTTCCCACACAGAGTTTCATGTAGGCTTGCTCTTTGTTTTATTGAGCTTAGGGTGGCATTGCTCAGGGCTGCGCTGAAACCTTCTGCACAGAAGTGTGCTGCTGTATCCCCGGTGTGGTCAGATGGATTCGTGCAACCATGACTCACTATGGCGTGGGATAGCTGAAAATCCACAAGACTCCGCATTTGCTCTCAACATCTGTGTGCCACCATTTGGTTCTGGGACAGTGAAGAACTTTTTAAGGTTCTTCAGGAATTAATAACATGTTTAACAATAAAAGGGCTCCAGCGTTTTACTTCCATTGAATGTGGTCAAGGGCATATACTGAGTGAAGAGAGATGCAGTGTGAATGTGTGAGTGTGCAAGATGTAGTGGGACACTGTTGAAAAATGGTGCCATGTGGTGGGACTGGGAGCTGACCCAGTCCCATCCATAATCTGTCACAGATTATGCGTGTCTCTCAGTTGGGATCCCAGGAACAATCCAGCATGTGTGTAGTGTGAAGGCGGGGACAATAAGACCGTGGATGGTGAAAGAAGGGAAAAACACTGAACAAGTTGATACAGCAGTGAATTTTGGCCTTAATATTAGGTAGCAGCATTCTTTTAGGCAGATAAACCTAATTCTTGTCCTGCATGTCAGCCTTTTTCAACCTGTCATACAGTACCCATCTACAGCGTGCATACATGAATGAGTGTCCATATCTCTTTGGCCTTGTAGTGTTGTCCAGATGAAACATTTCTGATACACTGTGACTTTTTTTCATGTACAGTCGTTCCTGTGAAATCCATAGAATAAACCAGAATAATGCTATTTTAACTTTCCTGCTTTCAGTAGAAAGTGATGCTCCCAAGCAGCAGTGGTGCCAACTGGTGCAGAGTGAAAATGTTATTATTGTGTTTCCTCCAGTCTGTTCTCTCTAAGAAAGCTTCCTAGCTAGTTATAAAGATGTGCTGCACTGTAAGAACAGCAGGACAATGCTGCACAAGCTTTTTGTTCCAGAACAAGCACTGGATATTTTCAGCAAATTAAATGGTGCTGAAGCTCACACTATAATAGGCAAAGTGATAATTGAGTATTTATGACAAAGATGTTCTAACTTGAGTTAATAGAGATGTTGTTTCCTTTGCACTCCTTAAATAGCTGCATGCTTTAAATGACTAACATCCCAGTTTGAAGCCCATTTTCCCTTCCCTTTCCACCTATCATATATTGTTGTTGTAGGTAGTTTTAGTAGAGGTTATTATTTAGCCACAGTGAGGTGTTCTTTTCCAGCACATAAAAGCAGAGGTTTGAGCATATTTTTGCAAAAAGCACTTTTGTATTTTTCTATTTTACACTTGAAAAGCAGAATGAAAACTTCTTTGACTCTAGTCTCTTCAAGGTACTATTAGCACTTACTATTTTATTTTCAATAAATAAAAACTTAATTGAAAATAAATCACTGCATTGTTCCTGCCTTCAGCCAAAACATATTTCCATCATATGCACTAATGGTGAAAAAGAGTTTGGTCTTTTCAATGCCAGAAATCTGTTATTAGATAGACAGATTATACTTTATTGTGAACATATTCCAGTAACATCTCACTATGGTCAGTCTTAAACTGTTTTACATGTTATCATGGCATCACATGTGATTGCTCTCCCTCAGGAAGACTGATATGCTGATGAAGAATTAATTAATGTTAAAAGGAATCAAAATTTACTTAAAGGCAAAGATAATGTGTTTACATATGTATATATCCATTGTTTATTCCCTTTTGATATTGGGGTTGGAGAAGTTTATTGATTATGTTTCTTCCCTTTGCCAACTGTCACATAAACTTTTTTTGTCCAACTAAAATTAATGAAGAAAATTAATTTTAGCCCATTTGAACCTCAAAATCCTTCCTTTGTATCTAAAAATTGTTGTGAGTAGACAGGAATTTGTATCATTTGACCTTACACCAAAATAGTTGCTTATTATGAAAATGCGGATTCTGTTCTTCTGATTGTTTCTCAAAGTTAATCAAATATGGTTACATTATTTTGTGGAGAAAAATGCTTACATGGCTTTGTTTTGTTCTTTCAGACTCTCAGAGTGGTATTTCACCTCTAGATTGCACACATCTAATTGCAAAGATGGGATTCAGTGGCCTAAATATAGGTGTGTTTGCAATTCGAGGTGCTTCAGGGAACAAAAAAAACAGGACTGACAGATAAGATACGGTGTCTGTGGGAGACCTTGAGGGGCAGCTGAAAGCCAGGAGGACCCAACTTCCAGTGCTCAAAATAGTACTAGATCCTTACATCTCAGCAACTTATTCACATGCTGAAGATCTGCTAATGAGCGACATTTGTTCCTAAATACCCCTAGCGCCACATGAAATCATAGGATCACAGAACAGTCCAGGTTGGAAGGGACCTCTGGGGATCATCTAGTCCAGCTGTGGTCAACTAGAGCAAGTTGCTCACGACCATGAGCACATGTCTGTGCTCAGATTCTGCAACTTCTCCAGGCAACCTTTGCCAGCGCTGAGTCACCCTCACAGTAAAGAAGTGTTTTCTTATGTTCAGATGGAATTTCCTGAGTTTCAGTTTGTGCCCATTGCCTCTTGGCCTGTCACTGGGCACCACGGAGGTGAGTCTGGCTCTGTCTTCTTTACACTCTCCCATCAAATATTTACAAAAATTGGTAAGATCCTCCCTCAGTCTTCTCTTCTCCAGGCTGAACAGGCCCGGCTCTCGCAGCCTTTCTTCATAGGAGAGATGCTCCAGCTCCCTAACAATCTTCGTAGCCCTCCGCTGGAGTCTCTCCAGGAGCTCCATGTCTCTCTTGCACTGGAGAGCCCAGAACTGGACACACTACTCCAGATGCGGCTTCACCAGGGCTGAGTAGAGGGGGAGGATCACCTCCCTCAACCCACCAGCAGCACTCTTCCTCAGGGTACTGTGGGCCTTTTTTGCCGTGAGGGCTCATTGCTGGCCCATGTTCAACTTGTTGTCCACCAGGACACCCATGTCCTTCTCTGCAGAGCTGCTTTCCAGCAGATCAACCCCCCAGCCTGTCCTGGTGCAAGGGGGCATTTCTCCCCAGGTGCAGGACCCTGCACTTCACCTCATTGAATTTCATGAGGTTCCTCTCTGCCCATTTCTCCAGCTTGTCGAAGTCCATCTGAATGGCAGCAGAACCATCTGGTGCATCAGCCACTCCTCCCAGTTTTGTGTCATCTGTGAACTTGCTGAGGGTTCATTAATGCAGATATTAAACACTATTGGCCCAGTTTCGATCCCTGGGGGACACCACTAGTAACTGACCTCCAGCTGCACTTTGTGCCGCTGATCACAACCCTTTGAGCCCAGCGGTTCAGCTAGTTTTCATTCCAGCTCACTGTCCATTTGTCTACTCAATACTTCATCAGCTGGTCTGTGAGGATATTATGGGAGACAGTGTCAAAAGCCTTACCAAAGTCAAAGTAAGTAAATATTCACTGCTCTCCCCTCATCCTCCAAGCCAGTCATCTCATCGTAGAAGGCTATCAGGTTGTTTAAGCACTATTTACCCTTTCTAAATCCATGCTGACTGGTCCCAATCACCCCCCTGTCCTTCACATCTCTGGAAATAGTACCCAGGATGAGTTGCTCCATCACCTTCCCAGGGATCAAAGTGAAGCTGATGGGCCTGTAGTTCCGTGGATTCTCCTTCTACCCTTTTTAAAAGAAGGGGTGAGATTTGCTTACTTCCAGTCCTCATGCACCTCTCCTGATTGCCATGGCCTTTCAAAGATGTTTGAGAGTGGCTTTGTAACAACATCTACGAGCTCCCTCAGCACTCATGGGTGCATCCCCCTAGGGCCCGTGGACTTGTGTATGTTCCGTTTGCTTAAGTGATCTCTATTCTGCTCCTTCTCCACCAAGGGAAAGTCTTCCATTCTCCAGACTTTCTCCCTGGTCTCCAGGCTTGGGATTCCTGAGGGCCGATCTTACTAGGAAATACTGAGGCAAATAAAGCATTCAGTACCTCTGCCTTTTTGGTGTCCTTTGTCATCAGGGCCCCTGCCCCGTTGGCCAATGGGCTCACATTTCCCTTAGCCTTCCTTTTGCTGCTGATATACTTGTAGAAGCCCTTCTTGTTGCCTTTCACATCGCTGGCCAGTTTCAACTCCAGGTAGGCTTTTGTCTCTCTTAACCTCACCCCTGCATGTGTGGACAGTGAAATGCCCTAGGTTATCCTGCCCAGCCTTCAGCTGCCCCTCCAAAAGAGCATGGCTGGCTCACTCAGAGGTCCTGTGCTGAGCATGGTAGCTCTGTGAGGAGGTCTTAGGTACACTAAAACACTTCAAATGGCACCAGATGCCTGTATGTGGGTAGCTGAACTGAGCCATCAGCTCTTTCAAATACGGAATAAGCCTAAGGCAAGGCGATATGGACTGTCCACCTGGGAAACATAATTTTCTTTAAGAGAAATGGAAAAGGCAGGGTTTCTCTGACCAAATGGCAACAGAAAGGACACAGCAGTTTAAAACACAGCGCAAGGGTTTGTGAGTTATCCGTGGATCAGACAGGTTTGTCGAGTCACTCTAGCAACATGTGGCAGACATAGCACCAGAGAAGTTGATTGACATTTATATTTTGAATTGGTTAGCATGAAAGGTGTGATAGTTTAGCTGTAGTATGCAGAAAAATTACATAAATAGTCCAGCAATGAGGATGTTACAGTGAATCAAAGCTGGAGTTGTCTAAGCTACAGTCAAGAGTTAGGACAGTTAGGGAGATTGGGCCTTCTGCTATATTGTGAAAGATGACTAGGGAAAAAGTAGACACCACTTTTAAATACATAGAGAGTAAATTGTGGTCTCAAACTCACAAGCCTTAGAGATCAGGAGGGTAAATTGCTCAGAGTAATAAGCAGCAGTAATAAGGCAGAGAGAGAGGAATGAGAGTAAAATATTTTTTTTCCTTTCAATAAAAAATAGCAAAGAAAGAAATCCTCTTGGGAAGATGGGGTTGCTCATCAGTAGGAAGCTAATTCACGCTTGATTAGAGATGGTGTTTTTTCTTCTGGAGACTTTTTTTGAAGCAATGTTTATTTTCCTACTCTTCTTTCAAAGAATGCATTTTCACTGAGGTAAAAGTCAGAATCTGCATATAAATGGAAATCCTTCAACACCATCACTGGAAAATTTCATTTTCTTGTGCAAAGATAATATTATTATGTGCACTTCTTAATACTGAAAGAAGTGTAAAACAGAACATTTTATTTAAATGTAAATTTTGAAAAATGATCGCAGTGATATCTCTGAGTTCATTCGGCATCAAAATGCCGGTATCAGGTGACACAAATAAACACCTGAACAAGCTATACTTCAGCTTCTCTCCTTTTATATTTTCTTTTTTAATATAGAATTTTTGAATTACTCTAAAAGCAGTGTCACTCAAGAGAAGTGATTTGTGGCATGCAGGGCATGCTTCTATTACTCTGTAATTTTTCTTCTGTTTTGTGTTCTTATTAAAGCAAGGTAGTATAAAAGCATATTAACATTTAGAGAGGTTAAGGAGAGAGAACTAGAGAAAAGAAAGCAAGAACTTTCAGTGTCCTTCTCACATGAGACATTTGTCAAGCAAAAGGAGTGCTGCTGTGGCTGCCAGTGTAGTGTGAGGACACTGCTTGTCTTAATCCCAATTTCCCTCCAATTAAGTATTGCTACATTTTTTCCCTGTTCCAGACATCTGCTATTGGGTATCTGCTGTTGGAGATGATATATGGAGCTAAACAAATCTTTTTGTTTTTCCTTGTGTTTCTATTTAAACAAAGAATTACTCTGTCTTGTTGAATCCAATAGAGGCTTTGCCCAAGGGCAGTGGCATGCTAGTGTCCTTCTCTCTTTCTTCTTTTCTTCTGCCATAAAAAAGCAGATTCAGTAATAGTTTATGGCTTCATGAAATTAAAGTAACGTATTATTTTTAGGACTCTCTCTTCTCAGTTATGCTACACACTCTGTGTGACTTTCATAAGCCTGGCAGTTTCTATTTACTGTTTTTAAAATGGGAATAACATTTAGTAAGAGCTTCAAACTCCTGATACACTCTTGGCTAAAGAAGAATGCTAAGCATTGCTGATATCTTGTTGCTGGCTTTAGTGATTCAGAAAACATACTTTTGGGTCACAAATGAGAACAGAGTTGCTAAAATGTGACATGTTTCATCTGTATATAGTAATTAAACATCTGTGAATAATTGTATGTGAACAGACTAGCACTGAAATTGAAAAATAGAATACCATCTATTAAAACACAGACTGGAGTAATACGAAATTATAAAATTCATCACTGTTGTGAAATAACAATAACAAAAAGCAGCTGCCTTTCGGAAGGATCATTATAGCTTTCTCACTTCACCTATTTTGCAGTGACCTATGATGGTCCACTCTCTTTAACACTACATCTATCTGCAGCACTGAAATCCATCATATACCCAAAATGACTAATGCAAATCCTTTTAATGTAAAACTAATGCATCAGTATGTAAATCTCCCATCTCTGCAAGCAGAGACAGATATTATTTGGAAAGTAGAGCCTTCAATAGATGGCATTGAGAGCCTTAGAGTCTGAGAGCACTTCCAGGTCCTTCCTTACTCTTAGAGGGTGGGATGAGCAGCAGCTGGCTCCATTAGGTGTCTGAGATGGTCCATTCCCTGGAGAATCCTTATGCGAGAAAGATGAATAAGCGTCTCATTGGACCATAGAAGGAGGTTTTACAAAACCAGAAAAATAAACAAACGCAATGCCTGACAAGATTAATATTGTATGAAAAACACTCATCTTCCTTCAAGCAGTCTTTTGGAGAACTGCGGTATCATATTGTTCTTTTTTTTCTTTTCTTCCTTTAAAAAACCTAAACCAATAGTTGGCCCAAATAACAAATGAGTACATTTGAATAGCAGTTTTAAATAATCAGGTAGTCTTGGCATATTACATTCCTCAAAAGCGCATTAGAACAAAAAGAATGAGCAGAAGTTAACTAGTACAAAAAACCAGAACAGAACAAACAAATAAAAAATGTAAGTCATGTAAGCTGACATTAATGAATCTGAATTCCAGTAGTCTTCTTGCTGAGAACTCCAGTGCAATATTTTTATAATCAACAGGAGTCTTTCCACTGGCTGCAGTAAGTTTTGATTCACTTCTTGTGATACGGGTATGAAGAGACAATATTAAAGAAGATCTGTTTTTAGAATGGATGGGACCTCTCATCTTAAATCCACAGATTTTGCTTTCGGAGTAGGATAACACAGATTAATCTTTTAGTCAATTGTTAGCTGCTCACAGGTTCCAGGTTATCAGAAATGTTCCGCAACTTATTCTTGAAAAACTCCAAGCTTTGTAAACTCTACTTAGTCAGCTGCTGTTTGCGTAATATAAACTACCAACTCCAATATTACTGCAGATCCAAATAAACTCCCTGGTGATTACAGATTGCAGTCACAAATCCAAAAGGTACAACACAATATACTTTTCTTATCTAAATTAATTATTTCAGGTCTGGGCAACTCAATAGTAAGAATTGAACCACCAGCTGGCTAATATGTACAGTCAAAACATTTAGCAGCAGGTTTTTACATTACTAACAGCAAGAATCCATTTCACAGAAGACAACTGAGAATAAATGATTCTCATTTTAAGAGTCCTTAAGGCTAAAGTGCTTTATCCTCCTTAAATGTTCTGACTAACTAGCTCCACATGATGTCATCAAGATTAATTTTATGAAGGTAGTTTCTGCTGCAGAAATACAGTACAAATGTATACAAGTTATGGAAGGTGGAGGAGACAAAGCAGAACAATTCATGTAATACAGAGCTGTCCAATTTCATAAGCGAGCCTGAGCAGTGTTGCTTTAGAGTGTGAGGGAATGTCCTTTTTCCAGTTGCTAACATTATGATTGCCGTTGCTAACATTATGTTCTCCTCCTATAATTGTGTAGTGTCATTTGAGAAACACCCAAAATATCCAAAACATCTCAACCGGACTGGCAGATAAGTCTTCTTAGAGCCATTGATGAGTCTCCTCGGTTTTATGGCATTGTTTTACATTAGAACTCTAATCCAGGTTTGTTGCAATCAACAGGAATCTCTCTGTTAATTGCAATGGAAAAACATGACACAGGATATTCTGGAGACCCACTTGTGTGACAGTTGGAGGCCAGGCAGATTACACTAATGCATCTCAAATGACACTAAATGCCTGTGTTTAAGCACTTGAACTGAGTGCTTGCAATCTAGCCAATACAGTCAGTGGAAGCTGGCATTTCTTCAGCTAACTGGTAGGATAAGCTGAATAGCTCTCCAGATCCACTGAGCTCATTCAGTTGCCTAAACATAGTTGTCTAAACACACACTTAAGCATTAGATAATTGTCTAGTTGCCTGTGTCAAATTTTATGTGAGATTCCATGTGCTATCCAAGACTTTACTGGCACAAAACCGGCAGAAGTGCCCCTGGGACCTATGGAAGTCCTATGCGTAATTGGATCAACAAGCTGGAGGTGAGGTAATGTATCCGAAGTCATCTCAATATCATTAGATTCCTGGTTTTTAGCAACCAAATTGAGACCCATCAACTATCCACATCTCCCCTGAATATAACAGGTTTTCCCATGTCCCAGTAGGTATCTCAGATATGTTAGAATGTCTTGAATTAGATACAACATTAGACACTTGCTGTGTAGGCACCAGCATTTAGATTTCTGTTGTCTGAAGCTGCAGTCTGAGGCTGATACTTGACGGAGGCAGTGAGAGATGTGTTTGGCCACTTAACCTGGGAACTTAATGCAGGACTTGATGCTTTATAGAATTCAACAATGAGGCAATAAGGATTTTCCAAAGGGAATTTCAGAATAGGAGCCTTAAATAGGTGTTTTATCTCTCCATGTCGTACAGGCAACCTAAAGCCAGGATAAGCAGTGTTCATTTGTCTCTTTGGGCCATTTGAGCTTCCCTAGGTTATCTGCCACTTCATTATGGGACTGACAGATTTAACCTCCAATGCAGTGGAGACGCAGAGCCTTTTGACATGGCAGCTGGAAGTCAGGCACAATATTTTGAGGCATCTCAAGGTGCTCTAGACACTTTGTCGACGCATCTGAATTGTAACCCTTCTTCTCTTGTATGGGCAAATTGTATTGTGCACAAACAGACTGTGCAGAGCAGGATAAGCTCAAGAGTATAGAGCAATTATTTACTGGCTAGTACACATATTATGCACAAGGAGAGCTAGGACTAGTGAGCTACTAGGCTAAACATTAGTGTGATCACCATCTGGGATGAGACACGCAGTAAATCTCTGCAGACTAAGCATTCAACAGTCAGGTGGGGAATGGGCTAACCCTCAATGTTGGGTTTCTGTCTTCCTGTTCTCTACTTTTTTCCTTTTCATTTTATATCTTCCCATGTCAGTATTTTTCTTCTTGAAACCTTGAGCTGCTAACTAATTGCGAAACAATTGCATACCTGCCTGTGTTTTTACTTTCTTTATATAGTATGCTTTAGCTGACAGACTTTCTCACACCTTCGCAAGGATTTTCTCCATAAAACTAAGCCAGGGTCACACAGCAATGCTGCACCAAACTGGGCATTGACCCATAGAGAGCAGAATACCTGGGCTGAGCATTACAGGGCTTAGCACAAGATGTCTTTGCATTCTTCCAGGGAGATAGCGAGAGGCCAGGAAGGACACCACACTGCCTGAAATACTACTGAGTTTAGGCAACTAAATCCTCAGCGAGGTCAATATTCCTCCGTATGCCAGCTCCTTAATAAATATATTCCCAGTGAATTCAGTGGAATTTTGTCCAGCCTAAACCAAATTGAAATTCTGTCAAATTGTGTCTACAAATGCTAATTTAATAGCACATTAGTAAATTAATTGTGTGGTAGTGCCTAATGAAAATAGTTGCAAGAATGAATGAAATAAATAAGATTTTTTGAAAGAGTAGTACATATGTTTGAAAACTAAGATGTGTCACAGTGAGAAATAACCACAGAAAAGAAAACTGAGATATTTCTGAGGCACACAGATACATAGACATCTGGAAGAATATATTCGAAGCACTGTATTTTCAATATATTACCTGCGTACCAGATAGATAACCCACATTCTTCCAACTATCTGTGAAATATCTCTTCAGACATTTTCCCAGATAGGAGAGAACTCTGCTTCGTCCGCTGAAAGAAACGGCTGGAAGGATTCTGCCAAATGCTAGCATATAGGATTACATTCACGCTAGAAATAGCAAGAGCTGATATATTGTCTGTTCATTTTTGGTAAACTTCCCTTTGTATTACCTACATATGAGCATAATTTTAATTTCCACCAAATTAAAAATTTTCCCACGAGTAACACACTGGCTATGAAATTACGATAAATAAGTACATGTTATATCACTTTCTTACAGTATATTACAGAATTCTTTCAGAATGGAAATTATTGATTAAAATATTATTCTGGCATATTTCTTTAACTCTTTGATGACCTATTTTGTTTCCTTTCATCACAGGGAGAGCACATTTTTCTACTCTGTTCTTCCATGGACATGAATAGAAATCTCATATTTAACTGCAGTAGAAATTGTAGTATCTTCATAAGGATAGTGATGATATTATGTTTCAAACATTTTTATCAGTAGATCTAGTATACTTTATGAAGGCATCCAAATAAATTTCAGAGTTGGGGAACGGAGGATGCTTGAAGATGTTTCAATTTGCGCAGGCCCAAAAAGATATAGGAGGGAATGTAGCTGTGTTTGTTTCTTAAGCAGGAGCTTTTATCTTACTGGAATAATGGGATATAGAAAGGTCGTTAAAGTTAAAGAGATACTTCCATGCTTTAAAGAGGAAAAGTATAACTCTGGTCTTGTCCTGTCTTATACTAATTAAATTTCTGATCTTCCTTTTATTTTAAAGTTGCTCATACAAATCAAAATGGGTAGAGGAAGGGTGTATCAGCCGAACGTACAATGTGTTTTCTGTAATTTCCAATGAACCTGAGAAGTGGCAACTTTAGAATGAAACCCTCAATTCACATGAAACATTTTATGGAGAATTTGGACACGTTTAAACATTTCAGGTAGCGTTTTAGAGAAATGCCAAAGCATAAAATAATCCCTAAATAAAAAAAATCTCACCTCATTTGATTTTTTTTCCAAGTGAACTCATCTAAGTTGCCTGAAGTTCACAAAATGTTTCGGTTTAGGTAAAGCCTATATTATTCATAAAAGAAAGCTTAATCCAATGATTGTAGTTTGCCTGCTTTCAGATAAGAGTATCAAGTAAGCACATGCTGAATTATTTTGCTCACTTGTAGGGTTAATGTCTCTAAATGTGTCAGATATCGAATCTCAAGATCAATTTTAAAGATATTTGGGCAATAAGACACCCTGAAGTAAATTCAAAGTTTCACTGGGAAAGAAAAAAGTGAAAATATGAGGGTTATCGTTGCATATAAAATACTTCCAAGAACTGAAATAGCAGACCGATGTTGCTAACAAGTTGCTGCAGAAAAGCATAGTAGAAAGAAGTTCAAAGCAAGGGAACCGTAGTAATGGTATTAGCAATTTATTGTATCCGATACAGTTTATTTGATATGACTTCCAATTACAGATAAATGAGCTATCACAAATCCTATCTTGAAAGAAAGAAAAGAAAAAAAAGTGAAGTATAATTCCAACAGCAAAAATGATAGTGTCATATATAAGGAAATGTAACTATTTATATGAAAATTAATATAGATATTGAAATAATATAATGTAAATTCATCTTTTGGGTATACCATCAGTAGTAATATAAAAATAATTAAAGGTAATTACCTCTTCTGACAAAGAGGTAATTCCATACTTAAGGAATTGTTTTCAGTTGTTTTTGGTAAGGCAACATCTTGCTTGGGGTTTGAAAGAAACATGTGGAGGGACACCCTTCCTCCCCTAAAACCTGAATGAATCATGTTATTCTTTCAAAGTAAACTTACAACGTTTAGCAGAATGACAGATCAGTGCCCTTATTACCTTTATCCGCACCCACTACTGAATGTAAAATTTTGTTATAGGTAAAAAAGGAACACACCTTTTCACAGAGCCAAGAATTTATTGTCTGCCTAATTTAAATCTTACCAATCCAGCCAAGAATTATTGTTATTCCAAATCTAAGTATTACAGAAAAGAGTGTAATCACAGAAAAAAAATTCTATTAATAATACGGTTAAAATTGTTATAGATGCTCTCTCGCACTTCCTCTGCTCCGCCAGGTCCTAAGGCCATCAGCAATAGTCTTCCTCCAGAAGGTGGTGATGGAGGGGAGTTACGACAAGTTCTCAAAATTGCAGGTTTTTTGTGAGCAGAAGACCATCATTGATGGTGGGAGGTTCTTCCTCCTCACTCCTAGGTGTGCTTTGGGTTATTTTCCAAAGTTTACTAGCAAATCTGCTTACCTTTATTCGTTTCCAAAGGAAAGTTATACCTGTGATTCTACACGTGTATGCTTGTTCTCTGCTCTGTTACTCCTAAACTAAACGCAGCTTTACCCAGCTCCCAGGACTGCATTTGTTTAATGACTAGTAATTGACCACTGGTGATGCATAGCCCTGTGGCCTCTAGCATGTCAGCACTTTCATGAACTTTGCTACCAGCCTATGCTTGCACTGCTCTACACAACATTTTTATTCGAGCCATAGATAGTTCATTCTGTGCCATTTTTATTTTAGAGCCATAGATAGTTCATGCTAGACAGAATAACTGCTTGCTCTTACTATCCATTAGTTACATTTATTTTTATATATACATATATTTATATACACCTATATTTACACACATATATATGTATAGATCAAAATCACTGTAACTGTTGATGTTACACCACAGCATTGCACAAAGCTGAGCTAAAGCTGGAACACGTCAACTTACGGCAACCAGGCAACCAGGTTGTTAGACAACTGCTGTTACAGGTAAGCAAGCCAAAACAAGGTCCAGGCCAGAAAGGCAACACCGTATCAGCTAGAGTACAATACTACAGCACAATCACTTTGCTAAATGAAGAACCTTCATTTGTGATCATAAGCTTACCTCAACCAACGCCCACCTGCCAGATAAGCAAGTTAACATACTGTGGCCCAATTTTGACTCCTCTGAGGAAGAATTTCTCTTATTTTTGTGTTTTTGGTATCAATACAGTCAGAGGGAAAAATAAGAAAAAATATTTCACTGACAGGAATGTCAAATTAGCAGATGCTAAAGAGAAAACTAAGCAAAAAACCTCATGAAGTTCCACAAAGACAAGTGCAGGGTCCTGCACCTGGGGAGGAATAACCCCATGCACCAGGACAAGCTAGGGGATGACCTACTGGAAAGCAGCTCTGCGGAGAAGGACCTGGGGCCCCCAGTGGACAACAAGTTTACCATGAGGCAGCAATGTGCCCTTGTGGCCAAGAAGGACAATGGTATTCTGGGGTGCATTAGGCAGAGTGTTGCCAGCAGGTCAAGAGAGGGAATCCTCCCCCTCTCCTCAGGCCCTGGTGAGGCCTCACCTGGAGTACTGTGTCCAGTTGTGGGCTCCCCAGGACAAGACAGACATGGAGCTCCTGGATTGAGTCCAGTGAAGGGCTACGAAGATTGTTAGGGGACTGGAGCATCTCTCCTCTGAAGAAAGGCTGCGAGAGCTGGGCCTGTTTGGCCTGGAGAAGAGAAGACTGAGGGGGAATCTGATCAATGTGTGCAAGTATCTGAAGCTTTGGAGGGTGTCAAGAGGATGAGGCCAGTCTCTTCTCTGTGGTGCCCAGCAACAGGACGAGAGGCTGTGGGCACAAACTGAAACACAGGCAGTTCATCTGAATGTGAGGAAAAACTTCTTTCCTGTGAGGGTGACAGAGCATTGGAACAGGTTGTGCAGAGAGGTTGTGGAGTCTCCTTCGCTGGAGATATTCAAAGGCATCTGGATAGAGACCTGGGTCATATGCTCTAGGTGACCCTGCTTGAGCCAGGGGGGTTGGACTAGATGATCTCCAGAGGTCCCTTCCAACCTCAACCATTCTATGATTCTGTGCTTCTGTGAAATGTTGGAAAAATAGTTTTAGACGTATGCAGAAGCCTATTTTCCCGGTAGATCCTTACTATATTGAGGTGGTGACGTGAGAGCACGGAGTGCAATTCTCTAAGGAAGATTTAAAACAATATGCTTCTGATAGGGTGGCCCACATCTCATCTTATAGTAATATTGAAGGTTTTTGGTATGGCTTCTCTCTCCTTCATGTGATTGGGCGCAAGTCTAATACATGATGACTATGTCTCTGTCCCTGTCATATAACACTATCTGTCACAACAGCAAAATTTTCCTCTAAAGGCAAATTCAGTTTAAGACAAAATAGACAAAGATTTACGCTAGTTCAGAGAGCAGATGTTAGTTCTTTTCCCATTACCTAGCTCAAGTTTTTCATTATTTAGCTTCATTTTTAAACAGTCTCACTTCTGCATGAAAGGAAAGCATGGATTTCATACTGAAGAAAATTTCACAAACTTATGAAGTTTACAAAGAGCAAATCCCTTAAACTCTTTGAAAGGCTTATAGTACCTTAAGCTCCAGGAAGTTTAAGCTTTCTAATAGTTTTGACCTTTCAGTTGTATTTCTCCAGAATGTAATCCCAATGTAATTTGTTTTAAGAAGTATAAAGGAAAAAATCATGAGGTTCAAGAAAGTTCAGTGGTGCTTTAATGTTGGTGATTTGTATAACTGCCTAATAATTGAAGAGTAATTGAGTGTTGTAGGTAAATTAGTATGTACTGTCTGCTAGGGCTTTATGACAGCACAACTGCCGATTTTAACTAGTGCTATCTGTATCTTAAGTTTGGGAGAGTAAAGTTCACAAGTTCTAAACCTAAATAGTCATGAACTAATAAATAAATTATTTAAGGGGGAATCCCTCCCTCCCACGAATAAAGCTCTATGGTAATTACAGAACAATAAGCCTTAAAGTAGATTCCCTTTATATACTTTGAGAAGTTGTTGTGGGATTGTTATTATTGTGAATAATGTGAAAGAAATTAATGAATCATTTATTTTCTAATAGAGCAATACATCTATGTATTGTGAATCTATGTGAAAAGCTTCTGCCAGACATTGCTGAATTTTTGAAATTATTGTGTGATTGTGAAAGTTTGTAAGAATTTACTCTAAGAGATGCAAAACTCCACATTGTGAAAAGCATTTAGTGCTACGTGGATGGAAGGATGTAATCATCTAATGATCTTTCAGTACTTTAAAGATAGACCTTGTGTTTCATCAGCCTTTTCTGTTTAGTCAAGCAACTTAAGACAATGTAGTTGTGTGGCCCTGCATTTTACTGGCATTTCATTTTAACACAAATAAAATGTGTTAGCACTGTTTTGTGATAAAATTGCCATTTTATACCATTGTTTTTTTTTTTATATATAGCTGAGCTCTTTGTCCCTTTAATTTGAGTGAAATAGCTATAGCTTCGTCAGAGCAAGCAGAGTCAGAAACTGAACTAGGTCCCTTCCATCCCATTGCAAAATGCAACTATGAATCTATTCTCTTTCATCTAATGTTTTGAATTCCTGTGAGAAAAGTTCTATGAAAGTAAGACGTTGTTGTAGTTGTATAGAAGTACAAATCAGGTACATTAAACTTTGAATGGCGTGCGGCAAAAATGCTTTTCAGTGTGTCTTTCAATTTCTGCCAATTTGCATTAGAAAAGTGTCTAAGTAGTTAACATATTTAAATAAGAGCTTTGAAGAGAGGCTTTATATTCTGCATAAAAGATAGGTATTCAACAGTGTTTAGTGATTTTTTTAAATCTTTGAGTGTTAAGGAGAGTATTTTTCAAGAAGAAAATATATTCCTTCCCATACATATGTGAGGGCTTTTTTAATGTAGACGTAATTTTCAGAGACAATCAACTAGTATGAAAGTAATTTTAAAAGGTCTATGTAATTAAGCTTCTCAAATGCAGCTTCAGTAGGGTTTGGGGCTGTATTTGTAGCTGTGTTTATTCATGGCAATGTTGCTGAGAAACCCCAAGTTTTATGGATTTTAAAAATAAGTTATTGTTCTTCTGAAAACTTGTTGAAAGAATACTTCTGAGGCACCAACTTAAATTGCAAAAGAATAATTAGTGTCACTCCTCAAATGTATCCGCAAAAGTATCTGTGTTACAGGATGCACATCAAATTGAAATGCTGTTTTGAAGAAAAACTTGCACACCGTGAGCAGATGATACACGTTTGATTGTATCCTGTTGACCCCATTTTGATGGGACATTAACTTCCATTAGGCAGTTCACTTGTATTTCACCTGATATGTCAGGCACAGTCTATAGTAAAGACTCAAGGCTTCATAGAGCGCGTAGATAATATAACCAAGATTTGCTGGCAGATCAAGACCAAGTGTTTGCTCTGAAGCACATTGCAGAATGGTTTTAGTGTAAATAAAGTTGTGCAGGGAAGCATGAAATTGAGAGAGTTCTTGAAGCCTCTGGGAATGGAGGGAGCTAGTGCTTCTGCTACATTTGACACTCTTGGTTTGGTGATTTGTCTTAAAAATGGGGTTAAATGGGATTAGAAATCAAGAAGTGCCCATTATGCAGACCCTTTAACTACTTAGAAGGTTCTAATGTTGGGCAACCAGTAAAATGCACGGCCAAGGTAAAAACCATTCTTGCAGGAAGAGGTTATGGTGATGTGAAGTCAGTGTACTGAATACCTTACTGCATTTTAGTTTTAACTCTAAGTTTTTTTTTCTTTTCTTGTAATAGATTAACTGGCTTTACCAGCAAAATTCTTCACTATTATCAGTGCTGCCTTGCTTTAATTCGTTGAGGCAGTTCAAAAGTAATACTTATAAATTCTTTCACAGAACTTTGAATAGGTTCCTTGCCCAGTAGGCATATCGTTTCAGCTCAGTCAAAGCATGCAAGAAAATTAATTAACCCCTTTTTTCTGAAAGAAGCGATTTCAGAGTGTCTGAACAAAATGCATCTATATGGAGTGATATATAGGTAGGAGATGAGCAGGGTGGTATTGGAGAGAGCTCATCCAGCTGTAGATTTCCTTTCAATAGATGATTACTTTGGGGTCCTAACATTTCATTCAGAGCAGATAATGACTGTAGATCAATTGACATATAACAAAACGGGGATTTTGAGGTTCTATTTCTTCCATGTTAATAAACTTATCTGAAGGTACAAGACTGAGAACATATTCATCTCCATTGGTCTTCTATATGAACTTTCTTTTGGAACCTTCTGCTTCTCAGCATTCACCTTGATTTTTTTTTAACTATGACATCTGTGTTTAGAATTAATTATCATGCTGAAAAGGAGTTTGTAGAAGGCTTATTTGAGGTTCCAATATGTAGGCATCCAGTGCCATTTGAAATGCCATAGGACACTGCTCTTGACCTCCAGCTGTCACTTCAGAAAAGCACAGGCCTTGATATGACATCAATCACAGTGCCACCTGTCCTGAGTCTCCTAGAACATCTCAAGTGCCACTCGACACCTTTGTTTAGGCAACTGAATTGACACCAAAGTTATATTAAACTCTTGGAGAAGGACTCAGTTGCTTAAAAATAGGTGCTTAGTGCCATTCAAAGCACAGGTACTACAGGGTGCCTCAAAAGGCGCTAGAAGCTTACGTCTAGGCAACAATATTCTTTGGGTGGGACTCAGTTTCAGATTCAGCTGCTTAAATTTAGGTATATACAATATAGGTGCCTATAAGTAAGTTGAGGGTCTACATCCCTATTATAAACAATGAGGATCTAGTCAATACAGACAGTGGAGTCTAACGGGCTATTTACTGGTCTCATTTTAAATGTTGGTGCTTGACATCTGAGAAGGCAGTAAACGCTCTGTTTAGGTAATTGAACCAGGAACCGTGATTAGCTCTCAAGGATGCCCTGAAGAGGTTGGCCAAGGACACCTTTTTGTTGCCTGCATATAGGTGCTTAGGGTTACTTGTGCCACTGTGGTGTATCAGACGTCTTTCTAGGGCTGGCAGATAAGGCACACACTTAGGCCCCTTCTGGAGCAGCAGCTGAAGGCCAGGCAGGATGCCCTAGAGAATTTCCAAAAGCACTAGACACTTATGTTCGGGCACTGAGTTAGGATTTAAATCCGCACTGATGATAGCGGGAGCCTAGGGATATGAATGAATGTAGGTGTCCTTACCTGAGAGTTGAATCTCATCCTTCGTATCTGGCTTATTAGAGCTTCACTAATTTGCCTTAATGTATTTGCCTTAATGCCATTTGAGATGCCAGTGCTATTCTGCCTGTCCTCTGGCTGCCATCCCAAAAGAGCATTGATCTCATAGATATCATGTCACATCTGCCAGGATCAGGGCAATATCTCAGATAAACTAGGCAATGCCAAATGACCCTAGACACTTGTGGTTAGGTAACTGAGTGAAGTCCGTTCCAGGAGCTTCAGTACCTGAAAGTGACCCTGAATTGAGGTGTAATGGCAAATGGTGTATGAGTATGACCTCAGAGCAATTGGAAGCAGAAAAAAGAAACAAAAAGGTTACTGAAATTGCTCTATCTCTGATAATTCAATCATGCGCATCTGTAAATTAAAAATAAATACATTTTTAAAAAAAAAAATTATCCTTTAAACAAATTAGTTGAGTCAGCTACCCACTAAGTAAGATTTAGTGGAAATTTTCACAAGGAAAAGAAATAGGTGTAACACTTAATATATGTGCAATACTTGTAACTGTTTACTACGAGCCCAAGAATTTGTGTGATCTGAGAAAAAATCAAACTGAAACAATAAGGACTCAAAAGGCATGCCACTGTTACTTATCACTGAAATGTTACTATTTTAAAAGATAAGTGATAATTTAGCATACTTGAAGAGGATACATTTCACCTCAAGGTGAGGAATGGAAGGACACGTAATTTTTTTCCACTGGCTGAGGTGTGGAATATCACCAGCTTCGTTGTGGGCTCAATTTGCTTTAGCATCTCCCTCAAAGACTTGAATCTTCTCTAGGAACATATGAGAAATGAACTGTGACTTTCTTACGAGGGATTGAATCTGAAGAGCCTTGTTTATTCAGAAACATAGTTTTCTCTGTAGTTTTATGGGAGAAAAGGAAAAAAATTGTGCCTGTTGACATGAATGCATATGTTTATTGAGCATGCTGATTTTTCATGTGTTTCTTGTGATATAATTTGACCCTTATAATATTGTAATCAGTGGTCTAACGTCAACCAACTGAGAATAACTTTCTTTTTAGCTACTTATAGAGGATAAACAAACTGGAAAGGAAGTATGTTTGGCTTAAAAAATTAAAGTATAGATAGAGCGTTTGTGAAGAGAGGAGGAAAAAAAGCACATAATGATATGGAGAAGAGTAGATTAGAGTATGAGGACATTGCTCTGTTGTGGTTCAGAGGTCTTCTATTTCTTTTACTTTGCAAATATCTGCTGCCATTAAGAACTCCAGGCAGTGCTGCCAAGTCTCTGGCCATGAATTCTACGCTAGGATACTATTTTCCTTTTTTGCTTTGTATTGTTCTTGAGCACAACCTGTTAAGCCCCAGTAACACAGGCAGTCCTCTCCTATCACTAATCCGTGCTGCTTTTTGGAAGATTCTAGGATTTCATTACGTTCTTGCATCTAACTCTTAGCCTGCTATTATGCCCCATCCATTACTCATCATTTCAAATTGCTGCCTATTTCATTGCCGTTAACCTGGCACTAAGTGCCAGAGCCTCTTGCCTTTGCTATATTCATGGCTCTTGATTGATTTGCAAAGTGTTTTCCATAATCCCTCGTCTCGGTAGGCTTCATTTCTTTCAGTCTGCTGTATTCTTATAGACACTCTGTAGGAACAATTTGGACATTTCATCGTTGTGTCTGTCACTCAACACTTACAGTGGGTGCAAAAGAAATATCAAATATTGGTTCATAACTAGAACTTCCTCTGTAACATAGATGGGATGCAGTTATACATAGGTGCTTATATATAGGTAACATCAATCTGTGACTGATTGACATTCATAACCAATGGTAGACTGGAACAAAAAATTATCTGGTTTACAAACTAAACTTTACTGTTTAGATAAAAGGAGGTGCCTCCAAACTTTAAGATACTAGTTTTATAATTAGACAACTCATATTTTCCTTTAAAGATAGGAAAAGTTTGAATCTAGGAATGAGGAAAAAGCTTTATTTGACTACAGAGGGACTGAAATAAATCCACAGTTCTTGGCTCTGATCTGATCATTTTCTTTTTTGTTTTGTTTTGTTTTGTTTCTTTCTCCTAAATTGGCTCTGTTTAATACTGAATTAATGTGCTGTCTCTCCCTTGATCCTAATTTCTGCATCAGAAATTCTGCTTCTAATGCCACACATTATTGTGTTTCCAAACTGCTGCTGTTCTGGGTGATGTGATTTGATACCATGTGTGAAGGACTTGGATCAAAGTAGAATTTTATTTATACAAGGCTGGGAAACTGTATCCAATGAGACTTGTAGGTTTATCCGTATATATTTATTTATAGTTAGATAATTATACTTTGATGCATGTTCATTGAAAACCCTCATTCTTAAGTGGAAATTCAGAAAAACATGGCAACTTTGTGGTATGCACATTTTGTCCTTTTTCTTTTCTGTACTGCTTAGAAACAACCTGTAGCCCAGCTACCTATGTCAGTAGTATTATTGATTGGAGACTGCTGTTACATTGCCATGGAAATACAATGATTCCTCTGGCTTTCAGCTTTCTGTTCCATGGATACTCAGGGAGCATAAGCTTTGATTATACTTAACCTTAAAGATCTCTTTTGCGGTACAGAATGACTAAATGAAAACATGTGGGAGCACCATGGAATTTCTAAAGCTTCTGACCCTTTCCGGCAGGTTTGGCTCTGTGATATTACAGTATAGCTGCGACTAAAGAGGGGACAGTGGCCCCTTGCAAGCTCTGCGTAGCCTCGGCATTTCGTAACTCTCCTACAGTTGAACACAATAGGTCCTACAATTATAGTTCATGGAGATATTTTTTGTAAGATGCGATGAACTCCAAAATGTCATCTCCAATCTCTGGCAATTGTTCTGCTTTGCTTTGTTTTGCTTTGCTTTGAATGGTATTTTTTTAAAGCGATGCCTCCTGAATTGCTTGCAAGGTAGCGAGACACAGATGGCTGTGAACCGATCTTGTTAAGAGTTTGTTAAAATAAAATGACAGATGTACCTTAGAAATTGAATACAGGTGCTGCAGAGAGAAAGTTATTATTTTGTATCTGACTTTGTCTGGAGACAGCTGGTGCTGCATATTTTTTTTGCTTTTTTTGATAATAGGGATTCAGGCATTTTATTTGTTCTCATCTGAAATGTCATTTTCGGAATGTAGTTAAATCGTTCTAAAGATGACTACGAACTGTAATAAGTAAGGAACTCTGATTTTCAAAGTTTCTAAGTATTCCCAGCTCCCAAGGATTTCAGTGCGGTTTCTCAAATGGAGGCCCTCAATCAAAAAAATTAAATGGAAGCATTTTGTTTCAAATATTTTTCGGTATTTGCACCTGAGTCCAAGCTAATTTAAATATAGTTAGGGATAATGTCTATATATTTTGCAAAGAAGATAATTTTAAGTTCATCAAAATACCAAAAATTAGATAGATCTGCACTTCCTGCGTAGCACTTGGTGTCATATCTTTAACTCCCATTTGTTATTTACTCTGTGTGAACAAAGCTAACTGCAGGGTTATACATGATATGGCAAATTATTCCAGGAAAATTATGTGAAACTGTGTATCCATAAATCATCATAACTTACAAATCAGACCAAAAAAAAAAGAGGTATCTTTTATAAGATAAGATTTTTGTCTGAATGAGCTGAGGAAAAATAGGGCACTGAAACGCGTTCTTTAGGTATGGACTAGAAAGTGAAAAAATAGCCACAAGCTAGAAATAGTTGTGTTTAGTTGATTATGTCAATGAGTAAAGCAATTTGAGAGAAAGGGGCATTTGGCAGTTTCTGAAAAAAGGGGAATGTTAATAAAGGAGTGATAGCAAGATCATTCTGCTGTGTGGAAGTGACAGAAATAGGTAAGTGAACGCCCATGAACCGTTCAGGGGCAGTTGGCAGCGCATCACAGGAAAAAATGGGATGAGCAATATCTTTATTCAGTCCATAACTTTTAATGTCCGGTATAATAATGGATTTTAGTTTCCAGGCTCATCTGTTGAAGGTATTTTATAGGTCTCACTTGAGGCTTAGGACAGAGAGAAGGGTGATAGAGAGGCTGTTCAGTGAAAAATGGTTTCCTCTGACAACTGGATGTTTCTGTCACCTGCCAATTGGCTGCTCCTTTTGAGATGTAGCGTTTATTTGGTTTCAACTACACGATTTCTATAAGGACATGCTATGCAGTGACTAAAAAGTGGTACAGCCTGGGCCAACCATCTGTAGGGTACGGAGCTTTTGGTGACTCAGTTGTCCAAACGATTAGCTATGGAAACTTAGGACATAAATTGAACTTTTATACTTGTTACACTGGAATGGTCTCATTTCACTGATGAGTGCTAATTTTAGGGAATTTAACATTTATCACTGAAAAAAACACTTCCTGTAACACTGTTAGGTGAGGTTAGAAGATTCTTTGGAGGATGCCAGGAAATATTTTTCCAAGACACAGTTTTCTTTTCTGTGTAGATTGCAACAGTTTAATGTCTTTATATATATATATATATATATGTATATATATTTCAGAGCAATATGATGTGTAACACTAAAAATGCTCAGTTAAACAAGACTGGAGGGTCTTTTGGGGAGCAGGGGTCAGTAGTTTAATAAAGATAAATGGAATTCATGTATAATTCATGTCTGTTCTAAGTTTTTTGCCAGAGTACTGAATGAAGGTCATGTTTAAGTTACTAAGGTAGTGTTCTTCTCAAAGCAAATATCCTATCTTTGAGAACCTAATTGTACGTCATTGTTTCTGTGATTTGTCTGAGTGATTATTGCTCCTGTATGTGGACAGGAGTCTGAGAGAGGCTTACAGCCACTCAGCTGGATGTTGAATTTAAAACATTTTCAAACATGCTAATAATGGTGAATGAAGACCCCCATGACACATACTCAGCTTGGGGCACCGTAAGATGAAGGAGGCTAAAATCACTAGCCCTCTTTGAAACATAGCAGTTTGATCATAATTCATTTGCTCAAGTTTTTTTAGAAATAAATATATAGTAATGTAGTGTGAAATTCTTGTTTCATGGTGTAAATTCACTTACATTTTATCCTTTAGTGGAAAGCAACATCAGTTATATTAAAAACTGAGATACCCTTTGTGTTTGAGTGAGGTACTAAAAGGATTTTAAATAAGTAGAAAATGTTTAATCCCATGTACTTCAGTATCTCTGATAGTGATGTCAGCAGCTCTAGGCAAAATCATGTTTTGTGGACAATGTTGTGAGTCACTTGTACATTTTTATTAATAGCTGGAATAAGTAGAGTTCTTGGAGGTGCCAGTAAAGGCCCCAGGAATTATCTTTTTTTTTTCTATCTGAATTATATGTTAGTGGTACTGAGAAGCAAACTTTAGGATAGTAAGAGGCTTATCAGGTGGTTAAGAGTTTTTAAATTCACAGTGATGCATTGGTAGTATCCAAAATGTGTAATTCTTAGACATAAATATATAGCCTGTGATTTTTTCTTATTATTTACTTAAGCAGTACTTTTTCATCCTTATTCATATTTTTCATGCTGTGAATAATATTTCCAAGTAGAACCATAGACGAAAGTCTGCCTTTAAACCTGTCACATTGGTTCTGTTTTTTGAAGTGATAACATAAACTCTGTTTCCTGGAAGGAATATAAAAGAAAGAAGTGAAAAAAATGAAACAGTGATTTTTTTTTTCCCTTCAGTAGTTTCATATTATACTTAGCATGTGTCTGAATTAAATTTTTATTATCAGCAGCTGAAAACTTGCTCTGCTTCGCACTTGCTCACGTGTTTCCCATTGGTCACACTTGTTTTCAAGGATATAACGAAACCAATAAGTCAGTACCAAAAGCATGAAAGGTAGTTTAATTGTTAAAAACACTAAAAACTCACAATTCAACCTTAAAACGACCAAAATTAATATTTCAATGGGACAAAAGTCTTTTGTTACAGGTGATGGGAATGAAAAGAGCCACTGAAATGTTCAAAGGTAAACGAATGAATGGTGAGTTGCAAGGAGAGTTCTCGGAGGTTACAGTAGGATGTGTACTCAGTAACTAGCACCTAGGAAACTTCAAGCTCCAGGATTTCTGTAAACGATTAAAGCAGTGATAAAGGCCTGATATGGGCCTTTGAAATGATAATGATAATAATCCTTTAAGTGAGGCGCAGAAATGGCTAGGGAAAAGAAAGGACTGCATAAAGAAGTACCTTGCATTTTTTGAATCTGTTCACTGCGTTCTTATGTAAGTCTGTGAAGGTTGGGTAAAACTCTCAGCAGTTGAATCGAAGGTCAACAGCACAGGTTTGCTTGTCGCAGGAGCACATGCTTGTCCCTGGAAAACTTTGTTAATTGTACTGGTATAATACTTTTCCCCCATCCTCCTTATTCTATTCCAGTACGAGGGTGGGTTTAACTTGGTTTCACATAGCATTCTCGTCTGATGAACTGCATCAAAGAAGGGATTCCTATACTGGAAGACAATCATCCGTAGTGTTGAGATTATGCTGGTATAATTGTACTGATTTATACCCATATCCTAGTGTATGCACCTGTAACTTTCCCAGCTAGGTTAGTCCCTCAAGTTCCTTGAGCACTCCTGAGAATGTGATTCTAGGGCTTCCGAGAAGGCTAATCCATACGGCTTGATCCAAAGTCCTCTGGAGTTACTGGCAGTCCATTGACTGCTGTGGCATTTGTATCTGACTTGCATACAGTTATGAGCATCTGTCTAATGAAATCAGACTCATCAGTTATCAATCATTTTTGCAAGTATAATGCCCGTTGGCATGCTCAGCTTCATTTTAAGGAAACACTGCTTTTGTACAGAGAGATGAGAAAGCCAAATGTGCTTACCCAAGTATTGGCAAAGGGGAAATGATCTTGAATGGTGTTCTTTTCCATCTTTAACTCGGCAGGAATCATTCATCATCTATGGCTCTGCCTTTCTAGAATATTATACCATGACCATGATGCCAAAACGCTCTTTGCATAGAGTTCCAGACCGTGTCTGTTGGCAGTTACTTCTGTGAAATTCCAAGATTATTTTGGAGGAAAGTATATGTTTGCTCATACTTCTCAGAGTGTGTAGGTTTTTTGCGTGTGTTGGCGAATCTTTTTTGTTTTGTTTTTGTTTTTTTAACTTTCTCTTCGTCTGCTCTGTTATGCAGAGCCAGAAAACTTTCTTTTGCCCCTTCATATTTCATTGCTTGTGACAGAGTGTGCCTCAGGAGACTCTGCATCAGTCCAGGTAATTTCATCAGTGTCGAAGTGGATGTTAGCCAGTGGCCTTGACACTGCAAGTTAGTCTTTCATGAAAGATTTAAGCAGACAACAGTAAGGCATAGAGTGGTATCTTTCGACTAGACCGTGGAGAAATCAAATGTCAAAAGCATACAGCATTGTCTTTTAATGTTTCTCAACTTACCTTGAAGGTTTTACATTTGCAACAAGACAGGTACTTTGAAAAAATCAAAGCAGCAGTGGTAATTTCCAACAAGATGTCACATTTACATTTCAGAATCTCTTTCTCTCTTCTTGCTCTAGTGTAATAAAATGCCATAATGTCTGACAGACATCCACACATGCTAATACATTAAGTCCTTATGAAATAAGACCATAAACTTTAAAGTGCTTTTAGCTCCTGCAAGTACTGTGTAGAAATCGTACAAATATAGTATTTTATTTGTACACTAAAATTGCTAACTTTAGTGTAGGGAGTATGGCAATACTGAAAACGATTTTGAGTCTTTAAAATATTTAGGCTGAGTAATATTTAACAACATTTAAGTTTACCTAATTAATACAGAGCATAAAAAGACTACTACAGCTGAGAGGTTCATGGTGTATATTGCTGGTATTTTGAGTTGTATTTTCGCAGTCTGTAATAAGAAGTAGAATAAAATAAGTGTTATTATGTAACATTTCAGAATATGTTCGGTAATGATGATTTTTTGCATGCACTGATAACTGTCTGAATAAACATGTAAAACAAATGGGTGATCTCAAGTTGTATAATACTATCAGAAAATTTCTTCTACACATAATTTTGTTCCGTTTATAATGTTGTTTTTCATTATGTTTCCACATACAGCGTTAATACTATTAAAGTAAATGGTCTATATGCATGAATAAGGAATCATGCAAGTTGATCTGGTTACAGGCCGAAACTTCACTTTTACAGAAATTCACTGTAATAGCCTAGTTTGCCTCTTTTAAGGGATCAGTGAAAAAGGGGAATGCAGCCTTATCGGATTAGCAGATGCAGAAAAGAAAAAGTTCAGTTAGGTCTGTAACAAGATAAAATTATGTTTAAAGAAAAATGCAGATGTTTTGCCTCCAGACTAGATTCTGGTTTGCACAACTTTAATATTATATCAGAAACTATATTACATTTTAAAATAATTGTTATCTGACAAATAACAAAGGCAATCAAAACAAGCAGAATCTGTTACCAACAGATTTTTGGGGAGACCTCAGAAGCTCAGACAGGACAATATCTGACTGGGAGCTTGTATCATCTTAGGTATCTGCTTTTTTACTTTCTGTTTGGACAATCTGATTTATTTATTTATAAGGAAATTTATTTTTATCAGTTTTGATTATGAGCCTAAGTTTACTTTAGGGTCCCTATTTTTGACAAGTTAATAATTCTCCGTCTGTTACAACTATTAATGTTACATACTTTGGTTACCATGGAAAATTTGCCTATCGTGTGGCTAAGCCTGCAGAGCTGTGTGTGCCCGTTCTTTTTCTGAACTGATCTCTTCTTCGTCTGCATTACCCATATCACATCTGGAAGAATACTTGTACTTAGATCTTGATTTTGGACATTTATCCAGTAATTCTGTAGTCACCTGTTACACACTTGTGTACAGTTATGCTGTACTTAGATTATTCTTATGTTAACAGTCTTTAGACTAATTGTATTGCAGTGCTGAGTGTAGCGATGTCCAATGGTGATCACCTCTTAGAAAGAACATAACTCTTTTTTGTTTTGGTGGGCATAAACACAGTAGAAGAACTTTAAAACCTACCACATCTGTGTCAAAAAGCAAAAAATGCTTCTAGTTAGTCCCTCCAACAACAGGACTCATACTGGAGTTGTGTAAGAACAGTGTTCAGAGCCTGGCGAAGGAAACCCACGTGGCGCAGATAAACATAAAGCTGGACCAGACAAAAGATTGTCACACATCCTCTTTCCTCCTTGGAATTATTTAATTTCTAATGTAGGCAGAGGCATGTTACTTGCTAACATCTAATACTTGAAGCCCTTTGAAGGCTTTTAGGATGTATTTTTACTAGTGAAATACAGCTCAGATAAATCCCTCTCTCCGCAGGAGATGGCATAGCAATACTAAGCATATACTAAAATAATTAGTAGATAATTAAAAATAAGAAAAAAAGAAACAGAAAAAATGAAACATTATAGTGTTCCTGGCCACATAAAAAACCATAAATGATTGTATATTCCAATGAAAAATTCCATTCCTGTCAAAAGACTGCTATCAAAGACATTTTATCTCTTTACTCCTAGATTTCCTGATTTTTTTGCATGTCTTATATTGGATTCTTAAGATTTCGCTGGTGTGGGTTATTCATTTGACAGATGTATGTGTGAAAATACTCTCCTCTCCTCTTTCAGCTATTGGAATTACATAATAGATTTACAATTTGCGTATATATTGTAATGATATCAGAAAGAAAGATGCACCAAAACACGATATATTTAAAAGGAACAGGAACAGGCTTTTCGCTTGCTTTTTAGCTTCTCTAAGGACGTACAAGTTTCCACAGCAAATATGGAAGCACTTCCTTACATTTTCAAAGACAAAGTGGGGGGAAAAAAAACTTGAGAAGAGAGATTAATCTGCCAAGCCTTTAGACATCCAAAGCTTAGTTGTGTAAATCTCAGCTAATTTCCTAGCTTATTTTAAAGCCAGCAGAGATTAGTATTCCAGAGAGTAATTCATTTTGGTCTTCTTAGATGACTTTCTAAGCATGAGATCTAATTACTTTCAGAGGTGTCTATTTCCTTTCGTTGACTATAGAGGGAACTTAGGATGACAAGCTGAGACTTAAACACCTGATTTAGAGAAGCCTAAATTGTACCTAACTAGTCTGTCCCATAGCTGTTATAAAGCTAGAAGGCACTGTTAAACTGTTTCGTCTGTTTCTGTATATCACATTTCACCCCGTTACTTGGGTGAAACTGGGCAAACTTGGACTAACGCTCAGCTTTAGCTCATCCTTTGCTGAGGCTGTTATCATAATATACCAGTGTGTATCCCACAGACCTTGCAGGAGCATGCACCTCTGCTAGAAAGTGGATGGGTGAACTCTCAGCCTTCTGGTTTTTCCCTCTCTGATGTCCAGCTACAGCAAAACCTCTCTCTCCTGTGAAAGTGAGCTGGATTTTTCTGACTATAAATGGTTAATATAGAGAAGTAGAATGAAAAAGGATTTTAGCTGGAATAGAATTTTTGATTGTCTTTCCTATATGTTGCTCCCTTCCAGGGGGCAAATAAATGACATAAATTTGTTGTTCTGCTTCAAACAGTTTTTTGTTATTCCATGTGCACAAGGATGGATGGGACCACTTCTCCTTCCCAAGCAGTAATTTTCTGTTTCCTTTCATAACACCCTTTCTGGGCATTAGGTGTGGAAAAAAGTCCCTTTGGATGCTATGCTTTCACATTTCTTTTTTGAGAAACTGATGTTTGCTATATCTTAAGTTTCATTTTCCTACCTTTAAAATATTGCCTTATTGAGACTCAGTTAATACCAAATGCAGCAGCTTAAATCCTTTCTGCTTCCAGTCTGTCTCATTATAGTACACCTGTGGAGAGAAAAAAAGAAAAAAGGAAAAATCACTTTATTAGCTTTCTGTAAAATTCCTTAAAGACTTCAAAGTGTCTTTTTTCATTTACAAATACTTCCGTAGTAGTGGTCCGGTATACCGTGTCTCTCCGACCATCTTCTATTATATGCTTCTAGTTCTACAGCCAGGTGTGCATCAGACTGTTATCTGAAATGTCCTCATTATCAGCTTGGAACAGTGGGTTCAGTCTTTAGCAGCTCTACCCCTGACTATAGAGTTATCCTGTGATCCAAATTCAGCAAACTGGCACTGTCCTGTCTTTCAAGTCCACATTTAAGGAATATGGCTTTGCAGAAGATTTTTAATGAGTTTCCAGTCTGTGAAAAATTCTGTGTCTACTGTGAAGAAAGCCCTTGATGTCAGTGATTTTTGTACTCAAAACATCTAGGAATCAATTAATGATGCAATACTTAGCATTTACCAGAGCAAATCACATGACATGTTTTGGGTTCGTTCTTAAATAAGCTCAGTAAAAGTTCCAGTAAATCATTGACTTTGCCTAGCTCCTGAGATGAGGGAGATTCAGGGAAGTTGACCCATCATCTAGGATTATTGCCTGAAAATGTAGGATTACTTACAATGCGCAGCAGTTACAATACATCTTGAAATACTTCTCAGCTAGAGAATTGACAGACCTGCTATGCCTGAAAGTTATCAATTTTTTCTGGTCATTTCTCTTGCTTTCATACTGAACTACAAGTGTTTCCCATCAAATTTACTTCACTCAGCTTCCGACTCCTCAAACCAGAATTTCAGCACCAAGATGCCTAAGGGACACATGCTGGTTGCAGACATCTAGGCTGATCTCAAGCAATATACTCTTACTTGTATAAGTGGGATTTACATGATGCTGTTTAGCCTCCTCCTCTCCTGGCTTGCTCAGCTTTCAGGGAGCAGCTTAATCTTTCCTAGCCTAATCAACAAATCACTATCACATGTATACACAGTGATACAGTGGTGGTTACAGCCCTTTCACCCCTGGATGTGATCCCACTCGATAAATATCAGTAACTAAATACACTTGGAGTCCCAGGGTTCACCAGAGGTCAAAATTCTGCCAAACTGAACACTGCAGATGGTATTTTATGTGTGTGTTGCAAGATACAGAAGGGAAACATTTAATGAAAGACATCTCCTCCTCTTCAGCCTTTACCATAACTTAATGTTTAGATATTGGGTGGGTTTTTTTTCCTGCTTCCCTCTTCCTTAAGTTCCAGTGTATTTATTCTAGCATAAAAAAAAAAAAGAAGTACAGTAGCTGTTAGATGGTCACGTTAGCAGTCTGTGCCACGGTACCAGAGATTTCCCATGATGTTTGGGAGGAGAGGGCTCTCAGCTTGGACAGCACCGCACCTTTCTCACCCAGCAATGGCTTAGGCACCAGTGGGATAATTAAATGCTTGGCTAGTGTGAAGATGCAAGGATTTGTCATTGAGAAAATGAGAAATAAAGAAGTCTGAATCTGCCAGGCTGGTGTACCTTCTGAAGTCCAAGAAGTCCAAACAGCTCCATGTATAACAGAATATTGAGTATGCCAAATTGGGGAAAGGTGTGAGGGGAAGCAAATAAAGTACAAGGTCAGGTGAAACTAGCAGGTAGCTGGCTGTCAGCTGGCTTCATTAGTTCTTATTTAGCAGGAGTACACGTAGGCAGAAGTAGGAAGTTTTATCTTTTTTTGGACAAAGCTGCTGCCTGTTTATACTAATCAGTGTGTTTTGATTTTATTTCTAGCTTCATCCTTTCACTGTTCACATTAATAGTCATTCACAAGACATTATGCTTCATAATCATTCATTAATGAGAATGACAATGCTAAAGTATTCTTTTAAAATATACTTCCAGATGTTTCAGTGAGATTTGATTATGTACATAGCTAGCCAACAGAAATATGCAGACTAAATGTGTGTTTAGGTGTGCATATAGCTTGTAGTATATATGTGGGGTTTTTATGTAAACATAAAAATACTTTAAAAAAATATTGTAGGAAAACATCATTGATTTTTCAAAATCCAATGTTTAGAAATAGGAAATATCAAAAATAAGGTTGTCTGCACACCTGAATGATAATGCAGTCTTCAGTTTTGTGATTACAAACTTCTTTTACTTTAGTGCCTGCTTCTCTGAGGCTGCAATGAGAGAAAATACAGCCTGTAGGATGCCTGATTCATTTGTTCCAGGTTCAAAGATGTGTAACAGCTGAGACTGGACTGATGAAGGTGAAACAGGATGATACTATCATTAATGCAGCCATGTTAGAGGTAGTATGTTTCATTAGATCAACTGGTAAGTGGAAAAATGAGGTCAATTTTTGGGAGCATGTTCCCTTTCTCCATTCTTAAAGAGAAGCAACAGATTTCAAAGCTGAATACCAATTGCGAACAATTGCTCAGATATCTGTCAGTTATACCATCTCTTTAGGAGAAAGTCGCCTACAGAGCAGAAAGCAAGGAGAGTAAAAAGTGAGAGAGGTGATTTACTAGTTATCTCCTATGGGAAAGCTGTAAAGCATGGTAAAGTCGGGAGGGAAGAAAAAGGAAATTCCTAGAACAGACACCTAAATTTCAGAAATTTATTTTTCATTCAGTGTAAAAGATACCCCTGTGGTAACTATATTTCTTACTTTCTGGATAGTTCATGAAAAACTGGGGTCAGATTTGCTGAATTACTGGGTTTTCAATTGTAAATAAACTCAATTAGGACTGCTCTGATCTAGGACAGCGTTGTAGTCTGTGAATAAGTCAGGTCTCAAGTGATCAAAACCACAAATTAGCGGGCATCCCAATATCGCTGTGATTCATTTTTCAAACTGAGGAACGGGTGTAATAAAATCACTCAAATCTCCAGAATTTGTGTTTCTCAAGCATTCATTTACTGTAGCAAGAACACCATGGAAACAGTGATGAAGAAAATAATTTTAGATTCAACGCAAGGTTTGAATAATGTGTGCTAAATAAGGTATGGGGTCAAACACTGAATAAGGAAAACAAAAGAAAACCTTGAACAGTAATCCGTTTGCTAAATGCAACCAGAAGCTTTGGGAAAGAAATATAATGGATCACATAACTGAGACACTGTGATAGAAGTGTCAAAGAGGCCATAAAGTTGCATACGTGTAGGCAATGTTTCTGACTACTGAGTGCTTGAGTACGTAACCGTACTGTCCTGCTCACAAAGGGGTGTGCGATCAATACAATGTTGCATATTTTTAGCTTATTAGAAAATGATCTGCAACGTGATCAGCTGTAATCAAGTTATATACCCTATGAATTAGGGTCATTAGCATTTTTCAGACCACTGTCACAAATTGCTGCAGCCTCAGGCAGTGGTGTAACAAGTAGCAGGAGTAAACTATTCAACCCTCTGTGTTCCAGCTACTGTGGATACTGTGACATAAGGAATCCAAAGCATAAAAAGACTAAGGTATTTTGGAGTTCAATTGCAATTTCTTTAAAGAAATATACCTACTGATTAGAGAATACCAGCTAATCTGGTCCTCTATTTTTATGTACCTGCACAGTTTTTTCTTCCTCTATCACAACCCCAGTATTACATATTCTCACTTGTATGCAGAATATTCAGGCTTTTCTGCAGAATATTCAGGCAGTATTCTCATTTTTACATTTATGCCAGGGAAGAGTGTTTTGAGAGCATAGCCTCCTTGATTATTCAACTTATTATGCTCAGTGCTGCAATTGAGAAGATAAGATGAGGAGACAACCCTGGAGACATCAGTAGTTGTAGGAGAGACCGTGCACGGTGCAGACAAACATCAGATAATTTAACTTCTGGATTCTAACAAGTTCTTTATGTGGTTTGTGCAATATGAGATTCTTAATGAGTTTATAATTTGACCAAAACTGAACAGGTTTTCACTGACAGAGAGGGGGTGGGATTCAACTCTAAATTCAAGCCATCTAAATCTAGGTGACAAATTGTAGGTGTCTAGGTGTGAACTTTTCAATTAACTGTTTCAAAAATGTTATTATTTTGTTCTAGTTTTTGTTTTAATTAATTTAACCCTCAGAAATGGGTGAAATATCTTGCTAAAGTGTTCTAAAAAAGCCTGAAGAAAAAGACTCAGGGTAAGTTCTTGCCTGGCTTAATGAATTTTACATAATTATAATAAATGAGACCAAATGAGACCAACTAGAAGTTACAACAGGAGAGCCTTGGACAAGCTTAACTGTAGGCAATTCTTCCCAGTTGCTCCTCTCATATATGCCCATTTAGGTATTACTTACTTTCTCTACTCTCCATTCTCTTTTCTTGTCATTTTAATTTAGATTAGTAGGTGAGATCCTCAGAGCAGGGACTTTGTTGTCTTGTATTCCTATGGCCTAACACTGGAACTCAAATCAGCGTGTGCATTTTTACGTATCTCAGTGTGATCCATGGAATATTTATTTCTAATACAAGTCTTTTTTAAGTTCAGGCCACAGCACTGTATTTAGCCAGGAAGGAAATTTCAATTTGTACACGAGAGTAACGACAGCAAATCAGCACGTATTTGGTTCTAATGTCCCTGCTCTCAGCATGATATCCTCTGTCATAGGAGAGGGAAGAGGGCTGTAGTAGCATCTGAAATCATAGAAGCTGAATTTGGTGCTGCTGCGAGTTAGATGCCACAGTGTAATTCCAAATTAGAGGAGTCTTATACTCCTGTAAGCAAAAGTTTTATTGCTACAGAATAATTTTGCTACAGCATTGGTTATACTGCTGGTTAGGCTTTTGTGCTCTGAAACCATGTATGCAGGGCCATAACGTAATTTAAGTCAGAAGGGACCTCCAGAGGTCATTGAGTCCAACCCCCTGCTTGAAGCAGAACCAGTTAGAGCAGGTTGCTCAGGAGCTTGTCCGGTTGAGTTTTGAATATGTCTAAGAATGGAGACTCAACTTCTCTGCACAACCTGTCTAGTATTCGACAATACCTTGCCTTTACCTGGTGAAAAGTCTTTCCTTTTCTAATCAAAATTTCCTATTTTACAACTTCTATCTATTTCTGTCTCTAATATCCACCTTCTTTTCTTAAGGCTGAACAAACCACTCAGCTTTCTCAGCCTCTTCTCGTCTGTTACAGGCTTTAGCCCCTTGATCATCTTGGTGGCCCTCCACTAGATTTACCCCAGTAAGTCCCTATCTTTCCTATAGTGGTGAGCCCTAAACTGGACACAGTGCCCCAGATGTGATCTCAAAAGTGTCAAACAGAGGAGAAGAATCACTGTCCTTAACCTGCAGGCTGTATATGTTTTTATAATACGATCCAGTATACCTTTGACCTTCTTTGCTGCAAGGGTACGCTGCTCTCCTGTTCAGCTTCTTGTCCCCTGGGAACCCCAGGTCTCTTTCTGCAGAGCTGCTTTCTAGCCAGTCAGTCCCCAGCCTTTACTGGTGCATGGGTTGTTCTATCCCAGATGCAGTACTTCATATTTGCTTTTGTTGAACTTAAAAAAGCTCCTGTCAACCCACTTTTGTGGCCTGTCAGAAAGGGGTGGCATGTTGTCCAGTGCATAACTGACCAACTTGGCTGTAAGGATACTGTGGAAGACGATGTTGGAGTGCTTGCTGAAGTCAAGGAAAACAGCATCCACTGCTCTCCCCTTGTCCACACAGAAAGGCATCTCATCATGGAAGGCAGTCAGGCTGCTCAGACACAGTTCACCTTTGGTAATCCCATACTGGCTGTTCCCAATCCCTTTCTTGTCCTTCTTGTACTTGGAAATGGCTTCCATAACCTTCCCAGGTACTGAATGAGGTTGACCAACCTGTAGTTTCCCAGGTCCTCTTGATCTTTCTTGAAGCTAGGTATGGCATTTGCCCCTCTATGCCACCTAGGTGATGTGTCCCATTTCCACCTTCTCTGTATTTCCTTTTTGCATTTGAACTTATTCAGGAATTCCCTGTCCACCCATGCTGGAATTCTGCCATGTTTGCTTGACTTTCTGCACACTGGAATAAACAGTTCTTGTGCTCTTAGGAGGATGTCCTTAAAGATCAACTAGCTCTCCTGTGCCCCTTTGTCTAGGATACTGTTAAGCAGACCTCTGAGCAAGCCAAATTCTTTTGAAGTCCAGTGTTGTAATCATTTGTCTTTGTTGCTTCTCCCAGACTTTTAAACCCCACAGTCTCATGATTCCTGCCTTCAGGGCTGCACTTGACCTCCACTTCTCCAACCAGTTCTTCCTTGTTCGTGAGTAGCAAGTCCATTAGACCATCTCCCCTGGTCAGCTCATCCATCACCTGTGCTAAGCAATTGTCATCAGCACTCTTCAGGAATGTCCTGGATTTATTTACTGTGCCCAGCTATGTTGCCTTTCCAGCAAATATGATGTTTGTTAAGTGCCACAAGGCACTTTCCTCCAGTTTTCTAAAGAAAGCTTCCATCTACTTCCTTTTCTCAGTTAGGTGGTCTGTAGCAGAAGCATACCAAAATGTGACCTGTGTTGGCATCTCTTCTTATACTTATGTCTAAACTCATCACCTGTTGCAAGGCCAAGCTCCTTGCATGCAATGCACTCCTTTGCAGAAAGTGCAGCGTGTCCTCCTCACCTTCCTAGCTGGCCATGCAAGCTCTCCCGCCACATTTCGGTAGTTCTAATGAGATAATTTCAAGTGTAATTCCAATAAATAACACAAAGATTTTTAGATGACTTTCGTAACTCAGTGGCTGTGAGGGTAGCCACCAAATGCAATCATTCCCGCTCTGAAATCCTGTAATGAAAAGGTTACAGTACTCTAGGGAGTAAGCAGACGTTTTGGAAAGCCACAGAGTAATGAGGACTTCAGTTCAAGAGTATAGGCTTAAAGATTTGAGCTTTCTTAAGAGCAACAATGCACTCAATGGTAATTGAAAGCCTCTTTCTAAATAAATAAAAATTCAGTCTCCACATTTACTTAAAAAATTCTCTAATGCCCTAGTATATTATTATTGGGACTGGAATCTCTAAGTATAGGTATGGGACTTCTGAGGTGTTGTAATATACCAACAAGGAAATTAACAGATACGTCATACTTCACTGTGTTAATCCTGCTCGAACCCCTGGTAGACTAAATTCTCACTCTAAAGCCCTGATCTTTGTCTCCTAATTATACATTATATTAGAATGTTTCTGTTACTATTTTATAAGTTTTGGAACACTACACATTTTATTTTACATGATATTTGGCACTATCCAGTCACTCTGGGCAATCTTTATTTCCTTTTCAATCATCAAAACTGTGTCTCTCTCCCCTTAATAGAGAACATAAATAGAGATTCATTAGCATTTTGTTTGGGCTGTTTCATTTTGTCTGGAAGCATGGGAGGAGGAAGTAGTATTTCCATTAAGTCTCTTCCCACTCTCTTTGCATCCAATTTGTATTTGTTTTACTGTAGCTAAGCAGGGAATTTTTAATGTGTTTGTTTATCCTATACTCCCTATACCCCCTGTATGTTGAATTGGAAGTGACAGTACAGTCAAATAGAAGTTAATTCAGAAAATTATTAAATATATTAAGTTGTCTAAAGTAATTTTCAAATCCTTGTCATATTTGAGTTACCTCTTGTGCAGTAATAGACTTCTGATTCAAAGACGGTTGAAAAGAAAGTATATAGCAGAAATGATACACCTGGAGTTTAGGTATATTTCCATCATCTTAGGAAGGAAGTTTCACAAATCCAAAAGTCACTGCAACTGTAAGGCAGGCGAGTTGTCTCAAGTAAGGAGTAGGAGTATGCGTCTAACAGCTAGCAGTGTAAATCTGAGTAAAAATTGGTAGTAACTATTATTAGTTATAGTGCCTATCTATCTGCTAAGGTATCACAGAACTTAAGCCCAGATGACAACATCAAATATCCAGTCTGGCCTTTATGTCTTAGTTTTGATAATATCTTAATTTTGAGTACACCTCAAGACCTCAAATGCAATGCAGATATACATATACAAAGGTATACCTTGTGCCTATACAAGGTACTAGTTAGATAAAACCACTTCAGCCTTCAGCAGACAGGGCAGCATGCTAGAGGTGGGAAACTGTGCAATGTCTTGAAGTGCAGCAAAGATAGGAGATTACATAGATGAGATATGCAAGATTTGAGCAAGTGCAACAAATTTTGCCTTTTGGAAGAAAGAGATAAAAAATTCCTTATCTAAAGAGGAGGAGAAATTCCTTCCAGACCCCAGATCACTGTGATCTTGCTTAACTGTTTATATAAAAGTGTTAAGCATCATAATTGCAATCGGCCAGCAAGATGGTTTTAAAAAGCTATTCTTTGCTCAGTTGTTTTTAACAGCTATCTACTATTTCTGAGAGGAGTCTGGGGACAGCCTCATGGCTCCCTCTCTGTATGCAGCACTGGGCGCAGGTGGTAGCAAGATGTTCCTGAATGTTTGACTGGAATGGGATTTGCACACATATATTAAATGTGCACACATATCCTTATCTTCATACGATGCACTCTAGTTAGTGTTCCAGTGTGCTCTACTGTATACAGTTAGATGTGTCTGGGTCTATGGCTATTCAGTGTGAGAGAGAATTTTAGAGAGGAAGAGATTGCTGCTCCAGATTTAAGAGTATGAGTTCAGGGAACTAGGTGGTAGAGCATGTGTTTAAGGAAGAATGTTGCAAATGTGATCTAATACAGCTCTTTTGTACCTTTATAAACTTAAACTTATGGTTTGACAGCAGTGTGGAGGTTTTAGGGTGAGGATGGAGGTTTGAAGCTGTGTGTTCCAGTTACTTTCCTGAAATTTTTCACCTTTTCATTTCAGAAGTCTAAAATTAGGTAAATCTGATGAGGTTTAAGGAAGATTTCCAAACCCCAAACAGTTACTGCTATGGTTTCTGAATCCAGGTGTAAATGTGCTCATGTGTCTTGGCTTATCTGGACTTTTGGCAATGTCTGGGACTAATTCAGTGCCTCCTCCTATGTGTATTCTGGCAACGCTGGGGGCTAGACAGCCATATGTTTCTTTATTAATTTTGGCAAGGCTAGCATTGGTTCAGTGCACATTCCACAACACATTCATAATGTAGAGTCTTGTGTTGTCCCAGTGCTGTTGCTGATGGCATGACTTTGAAATCCTAGAGGTAAAGCAACAGTTTAAAATAATTGAAATTATTATTTTAGCTTTAAATATTGGAAATAAGCAGGGGAAAGCTGTCGCGTATAAAACATTCCATATTTCTATAGGTACGAGAGCTCAAAAACAAAGTTTTAGTTTTGTTTCTGGACATGAAACGTATGATGAATCAGCGCCGCTAGACCTTTGAAACTAGACCTTGGGTGTCTGAGACAGTTTTGGATAATATTTGTAAATTTCCTAGGTTTTAAGAGAAATTTGATTAAGTTTGTTTTTGCATTTGTTTTTGTTCCTAATAAAGCTAAAACTCTTACTCTGCTTAAAAACACTTTAGCGGGAAATAGGTTTCTGTCCTTTTGTTTTTGCTGACTGGTTGGAATCAACTGTTGTTCACAAAAAATAATATTAATAAAATACTAGAAAATTTTGTTTATGTATGTTTTTCATGTTTAACAAGTCAAAAAGGAATCTGGACAGTGCAGACAGATCAAATTTAAATTTTTATTGATGAAAGGCTGTTATATCCGATTCAGAATGATTCTTCATTAAATAATAATTTTAATTCTTTTGATAAAATAATGATTGTTTATGGGAGCAAACCATACATCAGAGTGTGGATGAACATAATAGTAAACTTGAAAGTTCTTGCAGGTTTCTACTTTCACTGAACAGTGCCTCATAAAAACAAATTCAGATTGGCTGTGGGAACTGTGGTTTATAGTTTCTTGGTCTCTAGGTGTGCATAAAAAGTGTTTTAAGACAATACTTTATTTTAGGGGCTGTGTCATTCTTAGCATTCTTCTCATTCTCTCTGCAAGGTAATTTTTATTTAAATGAGAACTGTCCATTTTATTTTATTGTGCATGCAGTTAAGCAAAAGGTAGCGTTTTAATGTTGTGTGGCAAATAATGCTACTGAAAAGCTGGATGCATACTTGAAAAGACAACAAACAGCTAGTTACTCAAGCATAATCATTTTACCTATTGTCTTGGTTTTTACTGGAATGTGAAGAAACCAGCAGTTCATCTCAAAACACTGTGCAACCATAAGGAACATTTCAGAAGTTATTCTTTTCTACAGATATTCTTTTCTCCTCTCTGGCAATAATTAGATAACATTAATGTAAAGATTTTCATAGCTATTCTAGTCACTTCCCTCTGTCTAAGTCAAGTTACAAACTTTATAAGTAACAATTAGCTTGATTAGTAGCATGATCACTACGGTTAAGAGTAGACCGAAGAGAGAAATCTGTTGAGAAAACATATTCATTTGCATATTTTAGTATCTATTGCAGTGAATAGTTAAAGAATTGTTCTGAAACTTCAGATAAAAACCTACAGTACATTTTTTTTTTCAATATTGTTTATTTCTTGAATCAACACAAAACATCTGGTTTTAATTTATGAATAATACCATGGAAGGAAATTCACCTAGCAGTCGTCTGTTCAGGTTCATCCAAATTCTTTGATTCATGAATGGTTTGGAAAGGAAAAGCTACCTAACTTTTGTCCGGGCAAATTAATGCAATTCATCTATTCTAGTGTGGTCAGATAAAATCCAGGTTCCTTATATTGCTCATTAAGCCAAGGGGAACATTATAACTGTATTTGCAAAAGTATGTACATAAATATCAAAGCAAAAACATGCATCCATTCAGAGGATGAAGAATATATGAGTCCATCATTCATGAGAAATATCTGGGATAAGGATGTTGTATTAATTTTCCTTCTTCAGAATTTTGCATAAGACTTTCAGTTGCCATTTCTTGTATTTTTATTTTACGTTCTTGCTGTTAAATATGCGTTGGCTTAAGACCTGTAACTTAGGATAAGGATGAGAGGGTCATTGGATCTTCTGTTTGAGGTGCAACAGCTAGAGGCATGCTGTTGTCTTGCTGTACTTCTTCCAGTGCATAAGCCCACATCTTGTAGTTGATCATTTTTGTTTTTCAACAAGTAGCAATGACAGGAACTAATGAGAAATTCATTCAGAGATATGTACTAGGCTGGATAAATATTTATGGAGAAAAGCTTTGGAACCACAGCTGGCTCAGTACTTTATTATATTTGAATTTTGATTTGTGTTATGAAGCAAATCTCGCCACTGAGCATTGAAAATGAGGATGCACTGAAAAATATTTGCTAAGATATGTGTATGTTTTCAATGTAGTGTTGAAAGCAAAGAAAGGGTAAAAACAGTTCTCCATGGCTGGAGAGCACTGAGCAATCTAAATGGGCTATTAATTTAAAAGACAATCATGACCCTGAAAGAGAAACATACACTAAAAAATAAGTCATCATGGGTTCTCTTCTTACTGGAAGTAAATAAGGAAAGGAGAAAACATAAAACCTGTTATCATAAGCCAAATGGAGTTCATCAACATCAAGAAAGACTCCACAGAATTTTGTGCCTTTAAAAGGTGGAAAGTCAAGGCCTATGTGAAATTTGCTTATTTGTGACATTACAGATATTTTTTGGTAAATTAAATGAGAGCTGTGCTATGTTAATTGTGTTGAATGTGTGTCTGTTGTGTAGCTTGTGAAGATCAAAATGTCCCATGATCAAGTTTCTCACAAATAATTAAAGGCTATTGTTGAATTGCTTAATTTCCAGACATGAAGCAATTTAAAAGGGAGTATGCTAGGTGAAGAATGCTCTTGACATTTTCTTTCTCCTTGATTCTGTTCTTTCACTGCTACTGTTGACATTCATCCACGTTTAGTTTACACCCTGCAGTAGTTTTATAATTCTATGATAGATTAGCAGAGATTAACAGATCTAGTTTCCCCCTCTAGTTTCACTCAATATTGTTTCCATTGGAGGAAGGAAAAAAATTTCCATTTGTGCGAAGGAAGTTTATCTTGTTTGCTGCGCAGAAATACATGCCAGTTAAATGATGGAAGCCCAGTGGGATAAGTGAGTCTCATTCTCAAATGTTTATATTAATCCAAAGAGGTAAATTTGCTTAACTGCAGAGAGACATCCAAATCCTTAAGTTAAGAAGACTTTGGACCTTTCTCTAATTAACAATAACCTTAAAAGTCTTTACCTTTAACAATGGATTAAAGATAATGCACCACTATACTCAGTGGGACAAATTCTGTTCATGAAAAAAGTAACTCAGCACAAAAAAGGGGGTGGTGTATAATCAAGCCCCCCCCCCAATAAAATAATTTTCAAAGGAAAAAAAATTCTATGTTTGACATCTCATTTCTTTTCCCACTTACATAATATTTGGAAGCTATCACCATCCCCTGAGAAAAATTAGTTTAGTTGTTAGATATTGCTCTGCATATTGTACTTTACAGTTAAAGGCTATCTTTAAAAGATAAAGATCCAGAATATACTTTTAAAGAGTGTATGCTGATCAGTAATTACATCCTCCTTATCTGTAAATATATATTTTTTATGTTTAAAAGAGTAGTAATTAGCAGACCATTTATTGAAGATTTTACTTTCTGTCAGTTTATATATGGAAATCTTTACCCAATAGAACATATATACATTTGCCAACTGTTTTAAAAAAAAAACATACTTCCAACTAAGTTCTCAAATGAACTACTTTTATATTTGAATGTAACATATAGAGCTAACAGTAGCATAGGAAAAGAAATACAATACAATTATATGTTATTTCTGTTCAATTTTCTCTATTTCTCAATACAAAAATGCATCAATGAAAAGATGTATTTTTCTTCAGTCACCCCCCAAATTATAGAAAATGGTGCTCCTTTACCATCGTTTCCAAGGGAAGAGAAGTTATCTGGAAGATCTGCTGAGTGTCTTTTTGAGGTCTACCATCCAGAGAGGTTCTGAGGGTGTGGGTGCTCTAGACACATGGAAGAGCTACAGATCAAAAACAGCATCTAAACGAAACTCTCGGTGCCAGTGACCAGAAAGCCGCCTTTCAGTTGCCTCCCTAGCTGGAAAATGTTGCATCTCCATAAGTTTCTTACAGCCTTGAAGGAGTGTAGAGCTATAGCTTGATAGGTCCAGACCTGCTTCATATGCACCCACATCTGCTCCATGAGTGCTGTTATCTTCTACATGCAATACAGAAACAAAATATTTTAAACAGACTCTATATCCCTTGAACCCTTAGAAATTTTCAAAATTTGTCTCAAACACCCAAATTATATGGTTGGCAATGTATTAAGTGTGGCACCTTTTGGTATAACATGGTGATGGTTACCTAAGAAGAATAAATGAATTCTTTGCTCTGTTAGAAGGGACGCAGTACTCAAGAAAGCAGAAAAGCCACTGAGGATGTAGGCTGGTTTGCATGGTAACTTTTTACTTCTTCTGATAAAGTGCTTTCATTGTTTAAAAAAAAGTTCAAGTGTTACTAAGCTAAAGAAAGAATATAAAAGGAAACATGAATCCCTGACCTAGAAATTAAGCAATGCCACTCTAAGAATGGGTCTTTAGTGGGCCCTGCTGTAAGCATTAACTTTTGTACTTTATGTAAAATGGTCACAGGAGAAAACATAGAAGGGGGTAACCTTTTCTGACTCATTTAAAAGAAAAATGAATTCTCTGAAAGATCTGTCAAAGACGTATTTGTAGGCTGGTGATTGCAAGAGAACAAGCAGTTTTCGCCAAAGCCCAGAGGATGGTATCTGAGTCCCATACAAGAAATGGAGGAGAAAGGATTGCAGCCATGCCCATTTGCACAGTATTTCCTACTAGTTAGCTCTAGGCAGGTTTATTGTCAGCATGGTTTGGGTCCACTCGGTTCTTAATACTGCAGTACCTGGAATTAAAGCTCCTAAATTTGTATCCCATCCCTCTTTGGAAATTAAACACCGTAAGAGCTTCCTTATAGGTAGCAAAATCTTTTGTTAGACTGTCAGTTCAGCATTACTTGATTTTCAGATAACTAATATTTTCTAGAGCAGATGTCATATCTAAAAAGTTATGTCTGCAGACAGTACAATTATTCATTTTATTTCCTTTTGTGGAAGTAGCTCTCAGGACTACAAAAATTTGGAAAACAGAGAGTAGCAAAAAATCAAGAAAATATGAAAATAAAGAAATAGTGGAACTGGGCAGTCAGTTTTAACAGAATCGTGCAGATTTTCATGGCTATGTAGATCCCTTCTACAGATACTGCTGCACAGACAATAATGTGGTGTGGTACAACTGTCAAAGGTGTCATCATTTCTTTGAAGAAACAAAGTTGTATTTTAATTAGGCAAAGTGATAAGAGTACAGCAAAATAGATCTATTTAGCTCCATCAAAAATGATCACGGGAAAAACAGAGCAATAATACTGAGAGAAAAAAATAAATAAAGATAGATGTAAATTACCTGAAGTGTTGCCCAGTTCTTTCAATAAACAGAAGTCAGATAGGGTGTCTATGGGATGTTGGCCCAAATTCCATAAGATATGAGACTGATATGTCAGTTGTGTTTTGACCAGATTAATTGCAGCCTAATGATTTTACTTAATTGCAGCAAACTGAAACACAGGAAGTTCTACCTGAACATGAGGAAAAACTTCTTTGCTATGAGGGTGACTGGGCACTGGCACAGGTTGCCCAGAGAGATTGTGGAGTCTCCTTCCCTGGAGATACTCAAAACCCGCCTGGACGCAATCCTGTGCAATGTGCTCTAGATGACCTTGTTTGGGCAGGGGAGCTGGGCTAGATGATCTCCAGAGGTCCCTTCCAACGTAAACCATTCTGTCATTCTGTGATTCACCAGGCAGGAAAAACATCTTCTTCCCCAGAATGGCGATACTTCTATACTAGTCATGTTCGGGGTGTTTTTATCTGTAACCTTTGAAAACTGATGAGAAACGCTTCAACTTTGCTGTTGAAGTACCATTCCCACCTTTATCTGTTCAGCAGGAAAGAATGAGGTTGCTGTGGCTTGTGGCTTCCTTCATGGGAGGAGAAGAAGGTATTACAGCAATGGGAGGGTTTTCAGGGTGAAGAATAATTTGGCAAAGGAAAAGCATGATGCAGAGCCCTGTCAAATTATTACCAATCAGTGGCCAAGTTACAGGAGATTATCAGTCCTTATAAAAAGGCAGTTCATTTTAAAAAGCAACAAATTTTTTTTGTATTTAACAAGATCTTGATTAGAAGTTGGGAGACTGATAGGTTGCGATAGTGGTATATTATACAAGGTATGTGTTTCCAACTCTGTGTTGTTCAATAGCTCTTACTAACCTGAAAGAAAATTTAAAAGAATAAAAAATCAGGTAATACAAAAAAAGGAGAAAAAACACAACCGGGGATTGGTCAGTTACCTTGGATCACTGAAAACTGCAATTTAATCTTAATGCTATGTGCCATAGTCCAGCCAGCTATAAGTGATACTTCTTAGAATAAACAATGAATCTTGCATCCGCTAGGTGTATCCTCAAGTGCGATGACATTGGAAAGGTCCTGGGGGGTGCGGGTGGATAATGAATTGAACATAAATTCCCAGTGCAGGACTACAGAAAAACAGAGTGTAATTATTGGAAGTGATTTCCAGTAACTAGGAAAGTAAGTGGGACTAGGGAAAAAGTATTACTTAATATGCAGCATCAGTGACATTGCTACTGAAATACTACAGTCAGTTCTGGTGGTGATGTTTCAAAAGCTGTTGATGGATTACTAGAGGACTACAGGAATGGTTAAGTTTGGATTAATCTCTCATATTGTTAGTTTAAAGTAGTTCTATATTTAGTTTAGCAAGTAAAAAGCTAAGAGTGGCTCACTGAAAGGCTCCAGGTGAAGGAATGACTTGTAGCAGTAAACAACAGAAGAAGTGAAAATAATCTGTGCATGAAAACAGACACTAGAAAAAATTCAGACTAGATTAAGGCACTTTACTTTTGTATGTAGTCATTGGGAAAATGTGTTTAGAGATATGGTAACTTGTCCATCAATTGTACAATTCAAACAAGCACATTTCTCTCAAACATGTATGATAACCTTAAAAGAAATTAGGGGCTTGATTCATGAATTATTGCATGACTTTTTATAGCTGTGAAAAGAAGACAACATGACTGTAAGACTTCATTTTGGCCTTTAAATCTAATCTGCTGTGAAGAGGCTACTGAAAAAAAAGAGCTCAGTGAAATTGAAGCTGACACTGGAATCTAAACTTCATGAAATAAAGTGAATGAAATCTTGGTCCACTGGAGAAGATAAATATTCCCCTGTATTCACTGGTTTCGTCATACACGCCTAAGTTTTTAAAATACAGTCCACACGTCATTCACGATACCTGTGAAAACTTTTTTTTGCTGATTTTCACAGTATAGGGGTCATAAGAATTGCATCTAGTTGCATCAGTGTCTAGATGTGCCTTTATTACGTGTATACATTAGAAAAAATATTTTTGTTGCCAGTGGACAACATTTATTTGATTTTAGCTTTTTTCCCCCTAATTTGTTTTACTGATAATTTCATACTTGTAAGAAAATACTATCATCCAAAATAGCAGATATTAAATGTATTTTGTTATTAAGTTGAATTAGAGCATTTCTTGTTTAATATTTCTTAGGAAGATGAAGTTAGATATTGGAAGTTTTTGTCAGGAAGCCCAAGCTATCTGGTCAACTTCCACTTCTCAGATGTTTTTTCTGCAGTGTCTAAACATGGTTTATCTAGGAACAATAATCAGACGTTTTAGAATCATGTTGCTCATGATCTATCGAAGCTGTGAATTAACAGCATTAGTTTTTATCCGAAAACAAAGAAAAGGGCTGTAATCTTTATTCTGTTATTTTACATATATGACTGAACTATATGAATATTTTAAGCATTATATTAGTCTTATGAAGATGAGTATAGCTCCTCCAGTAGTATCATGAGTTCTGATGGAAGCCGGGAAATAGAATCTCATTTTGTGTTAATTAAAAATCATCTTGACAACTGAATAAATCCTTTTATAAGAAAACAAGTGTTATTTCCTGTTTCAAAACATTGTATGAAAAGGGAATTTTCTGACAGTGACCAGAAAAATTGCTTTCCAAAATTTCTTTGGTATGACTAAATGAAAACCAGTGAGACATTTTTGCCAATGATCTTTCAAAAATGTTGTTAATTCATAGATAATTTCACTTTTACAGACTTTTGTCGTATTTAGGGACAGAACTGAATATTCAGGACCATCCTAAAGATCATCCTCTTTGGATGACCACACTTTAAAAGAACAATTAAAACCATCATTTGTTTCCTCTAACAGGAATTACATTGTGTGTCACTTGTTCACTTTCCACATGCCCACAATCCACAAGATTGGAAAATCGATTAAGAGTCACATGTGAGTGAACCCACTAGCCTGTAATGTGAAAGCGCGATCATCAGTCATTTCTCTATCCCTTCTTTGTTTTAATTTTTCTCACAGAATAGGAATGAGTGCTGCACAAATATTTTTATACACAGCATTACCTGTTCTGTTGACTGAACTTGTTCAAGTGGATACTGTTGTATGAACGCTGTGCGATCCGAACCTGTTTGCGATTTTGCAGCTTTGCACATTCATGGTAATGTATCTCCACCCTAGCTTAATTATTTAGGTGATAATACAGCACATTGTTGTAAAGCCTAGTTAATTTTAGCTACTCTTGCATTTTAAAATACACTGAGAATTAGTCTTTTATTGTCCTGTATGTGCAGTACACGTTTCTTTATAAGCAAGACAGGATTTCCTATCATAAAAATTTTGCAAGTCTAACTCATGCATGTGTAATATCAATAAAGAAGTTGAGTCAAGAAAATAGAAGTAAAGCTTGTTGGAGATAACATAATTAAAGAACAGCTTTAATGTGTCAGAGCAGAGGTTCACCTTGCCCAGTAGTGGTGAACTGTCTATATAGGGAAGAATATGAGTAGTCTTTTATTCTTTAAGGTCAAGCCTTTAGAATATCTGTGATTGTTTTCCAGTAATCCTAAGATCCCTAATCAGGTCCTTCCTGAGCCAGGGGTGGTTGATCTCTCTGCATTTAAAAAGACCTTGATGGATTTTTATGATGGGCCCATGAATAGGGCCCCTTTTTGGCCCTGTGCAAATACCATCTACACCTTTCAGGATAGGAAGATGAGGAAAATGAGATATAAAGGAGAAAATGATCAACAGTTAGTACAAATAAAGAAGAAGGATTTTCCAAGTGCTTGAAGCAGAATCAGAAGAAAAATATTAATCAGATTTTAGCTGTGTTTACATAGCACTTCTGTTTCTACTGAGCACTAATGAGCTTTCAAAGCAAACTAAACAAATAAATATGAACATGAATTATAGCAATTTATTGTGTTGTTACTGACACATGGCTCTTCTAGCAGCACATGTCCTCAGTACAAACGGATTGACAGCAGCTGAACTGGATTAAAGCACTGAACTGAAACTGAGTGGATTTTCAGTTACCAAAGGATAAATTCTTGTCTTTGTCTACAGTACAAGAGTTGCAGCCTTTAAATTAAAACGCTGAGGCTAGTTTTACTAACCAAGCTTGGCCAGGACTTGGATTGTGTTTCACCCCTGAAGTCTGATGTCTCCTGCATCACCATTCAGATAGAGCTTTCTGCATCGGAGAGATGTTTCATCAGAGCAGAAGAGCAGCGCACCAGGTGAGCGTAAAGGCCCAGCTAGCCCAGAATTTGTCTCTGACAGCTGCCAGTAATGGATGATTATAAGAGCGGGACAAATACTGATCAGTCACTACCTCGTTCAGGTTTTTCACCAGCCATGTAAAACAGCAGTGCTGCAGGCCAACATGCTGCATTTCCACGTATTTTAAGCTTGCACTTTCTGATATGAGAAACCGCAGGTATCACTTCAGCTGTTTTCTTGAGCAGTAGGAATGCTGAGAGCAGCTGTACAAAGAAACCTGATACAACCATTGTGCATTCCCTGTATTTGTTGAAACGCTAGCTGCTGGTATTCAGGGACTCCTCATTTCTATTTATTTTTAATTTGAACTATTTTTGTAAGTGGGCTAGGCTGTACATGAGTAATTTTCCCCCCACAGCTTCTGCTGATAAACGCCAGCTGTCAACAGTGAGCACAGTGATATGAGAACCATACAATGATTTTCAAGACAAGGTCAAATGACAGGTAGTTAAATAATGTAGAAAGGATAATCTTCTGAACAAGCAAAAATCTGAGGTTGACTGAATGTTTTTCACCAAATTTACAATCAGCAGATAGCAATACAGAGGTCAGGCTCCCAGAAGGCATATACCATGTACCTGAATAAATAATTTGTGTATAAATTATACTTCATAAACTAATTTTTGCTATTGAGACAACTACCTGGCCTCCTGTTAATACTCTTCAAATTGTTGTCTGAATTTCATTATGAGGTAGTAGTGAAAATTGTTTGTTGCAACTATAATCATATTTATATTGTTATACACATATGTTTAAAGGACTAATGATTCTGAAAGCCTGAAGTTTGGGTTTTCTGGGCTTCATAAACTGCTGAGTATCCTTTAAAAGTGTTTTCCAATGGGAACATGACAGAAATCACGTTCTTGAAAATTTATGTCTGGACAGTCTAGAGCCTTTTCTGGCATATTCCTTTTTTCTCTTGTATCTGACTTCATATGTTTCACAGTGCCTCTCGAGAGCTGTTCCTTTACTTTCTTCAAAAACCTACATTTAACTGACATAAAATTAGCAAAGTGTTTTATAGTACTTCTAAAGCTCAGTTGGAATTCTTCCTTAAACAAGAGGTTCTTTAAATTTCTTTAAATTTAAATCATTCCAGACATTTATAATGCAAAAGCTCAAATGCATTCAGTAGTTATCTTCTAACTACCTTTTTAAAAGAAAAAACAAATGATTCTGTTTTTCTAATACGGGTCTTCTGTGCACATTGAAAAAATGTAGTAAAGCAATAGACTAAAATCAGATTGTAACTAAAGAACCCACAGTGAGCTGTCACAGGCATAATAACATAATGCCAATGGAAGGCATTTTTTAATGGAAATGTCAAATGCAATTGTATTAATATGACGTTAGCTGCCTATGACAATATAAGTATTATTTCATTGTCATTTGGGAGCTTAAAAGACTCCATTCCTTTTATATATTATATTTCAGTAAAGGAAAATAAAATATCAATCAAAATCAATGCTAAAATCATATTAAAGGTTTGAAGGAACTAGGCAATGTAGGAAAAAATTCAGATAAGGATGCCATAATATCCAGAGATTAAAAGCAGTGAGACAACCCCCAGGAATTTCTTGCCTTCCATGAATTCTCAGCTGCTGCTGAGCTGATAGCAAAGTGAAATATTTCTTCTCAGTGAGCTGAAGGTGTGATATTGACTTCTGAAGGTGCAAAGATAACTTGGTTAGACTGAATATGTTCTGAATTTGCTTGCTAGTTTTAAAGAGATAATCTCCCTTTTAGTTAATAGAATGTTAGCACACAAAACTTCACACATTGTATCATAGTTTTAACAAACTTCACTGCTTAAAATTTCTTTTCAATTATTATGGCCATTCTCCAAAATTAAAGGTGCATTTATGAGTTAGTGCAGCTCCACTGATTTTAAAGATCACAAAATTATCTTTGATCATAATGATTCAGAAGACAGTTTTGATGATAGTATTTCCAGCTACCCCACTTACTGTTCTGAAAATGATCCCAGGACCTTGATTTTGAAGAGGAAATTGGTATGCCATGTGAACAAGGGAAAGAGGATTTTCCTCAGTCCCCAAGAAAACGTTGCTGCTTTCTTACTTTTGACAGTCAGTTTGTGCTAGTCACATTCCTTAACTGAACCAGAAAAGTGTAGATAAACTGCAGCATTCATATCTGACAGACCAAGAAAGAACATTACCGATAACTTGAAGCTTACAAAAATTGTTGGCTACAGAAGTCAAGTGTTTGTCCAACTCTGTGACAGTCCTGAAGAAACCTGTTGCTAAAATGGCGTTATACTCCAGTTCTGTAAAATTTTTGTGGTACCACTGTCATTAGCTACATCTTGTTCAAATGCAATTATTATTTTCATTTTTATATCACTGAAATAAGAAGAGCAAGATATTAAGCTCACCAAAATAGTAAGGATGAATTGTGTTGTCATATTGCATACACCAATAGAAGTATATAAGATGTCATCAGTATGTGCTAATATGCTGTTTCTGGCATTTGAAGATGACCTCCAGTGGTTTAGCATATGATATTTTTATGAGCATCTTTAGCTGGAAGCATGGAAAAAAACTTCACGTATGTCCCTCTCTCGCTTAGCTTTTGGACTTGAATTGTTTACTTATCTGGTTTTTTTTTAATCCACACTTTTATCGTCTTTGAAGTTGTTCCACCATGCTTACTCGCTGACATTTCAAATCTCCTAACAGTGTAATAATCATTTCGTATTGGACATGCATTTCCCCAGCTACCATTGTGTATGAAAACTGATATTTGAAGGATTTGGTTATTATCATCGGCTGGAAATTAAGGAAAAATTATAAACCACAGCTTTTGTTATGAGAATAGGGTCTATCCTCTAGCAAAAAGCGTCAATTAAATATTATTATTTCCCTCAGCACGTTTTGCATTTCATGACACAAAATTGCTAGCTGATACAACTTGTGTGTCACTGATAAATCTCAGCTGGTAAACGGAAATTGAGAAGTGAACAAAGGGTTCAGGTTGTGTATTGTATATCTTGAGTTTCTAAATGGAAGGTAGTTTTTAACAACTGAATTTCCTACACTGTGATGTAAAATATGTTCAGATTGCATTTTAACCCATAACAGATGAAAAGATTCTTCTTTTTTCTTTTTTTTTTTCTGTCAGAGTCCTATGTCTTCAGATCTGTTATCCTGTTGAATTTAGTAATGGCTTTTGAAACGGAGGACTGATTCAGTTGTTATATCAGAAGTGAATTCAACTACTGCGTGGTGTTTCTTCCCCCCAACCTTTTACAGGTTTTGGTGAAGCCAGTGCTGCTGAAAGCTTAACTGATAGTCCTAAAGAATGAGGTCTTCTATTTAACTGCAGAATAGTTGTAACGTAGAAGCAACTCAACAGGTGACACACAGAGACTGAAATGTCTTTAAATAACGGAAGTATGAATTTCTCTCCATTACAGTAGCTGCGAGGATCTACTGTAAGGAGGAACGTTTAACAGCAGCAGCGTGTTGTGCTTAGTGTTCCTAAGTATAATTACAGTCTGATGCAATGCATGCTTTTAGGAGTTGTTAGCTTTTGTAAAGCTTTCCTGTATAGAAAAGTGACTATGGGGACACTTATCAGCAATTTTACAGATTATGTTTTATTTGAGGAATGCTTCAGTATCAGATTGTCACAGACATTTAATCAAGAAACTCAGTGGGGAAAGATCAAGAAGAGATTGTGATCTAACATGTCAGGGAACTCTTCCAAACCTGCTATCTTAAGAGTAAACACTAAATATTGTTAAAGCTTTTCTGTGGCTCCAAAGGAGATTCTCTAATGTTGCCAATAGTGTAAAATGTACTGTAGATGGGATATTATTACATGGAAGCATGGTTGTCCTGACACCCTTCTTATCTTCTTTTGTTTATTCTGTCAGAATTATGTATTGGCCTACGGTCATCTTACGTGATTCACTCTGTGAAAATACTACGTTTATATCATTTTATGTTATAACAATTTATGCCATTTTCTATTTATCTGTAAACATTACTATTTTTACACTGGATTACAACTAATTAGAAGACATGCCAATAGAAATGCTATTGTACAATACTGAGGCCTTATTTGCTAAACATAACTCTAGACACTTCAACGACGTGCTAAAGTATGAGCACATTTGACCCCATAGTTAACGTAGAGCAACACAAAATTACGTAGGATTCATCCCCCTCAACTCTGTCATCTATTTTATAATGCATGCGCTCTGAAGGTACCAGTTTTTCTCTACTGACTAAAAATAAAGCTTACCTGATCAGCGTTGGGTCACCATTGCCAGTTATAGAGCAATTATAATGAGCAAAAATTAATCTGATCCTGTGGAATTAATCAGGGTGCAACAATAGTTTAGTGGTTTCTTTGAAACTTGAATCTCACATAGAAATGAAGTTTCTGTGAAAGGAGTGATTCTTATCAGTATAAACATATCCATATATGAGATCTTTAGTTAACATATGTAGAACAGCACTCTACAATTCTGTTTCTAAGGGTAACCTAACTTTAGAGAAGATTTGTATGCTGCCATTTGTGATAGCATCGACGTTTCTGTTCCACCCAGTTTCTTTTAGGGTGTTTGAGTGGGTTTTTCAGGGGGGCTCTTGTGTTGTTTTGTTTTCTCACAGAATTTCACATTTATTTTGGATGCAAAGCGTCAGTATTGTGCAGTATCAGAGCAGCTGGAGACTTCAGTATAAGCATTCTGAGGTTTTACATCTTGCAAAAAGTGGCAAGAAAAATATTTTGCTATTGCGTGTTGAGTTTCCTAGTTATTGTGAACTTCCTGCATGTTTGAAGAACACAATATTGTAAGTTACAACTGCCTATGTCCACAATGAATGTATAAAGAGCTATGCAGTGCCCTATCTTATCAGTTCAGAAATAGATGTCAGGAGAAACAGCTGTAAAATTAGATGGCTCCTAAAAAAGGCTGCTTAACAAAGCTAAGGGTAGCCAAAATAAAAATAGTAGTTGTGCATTAGAAATGTCACATGAATCATCAGTAGATAGGTGAAAGTGATGGGTTTCTAGATTTTTTTATTCAAAAAAATATTTTGCAAAATATAGTAACGAAAAGATTTTTATGATTTTCATTTCTTGTTGATACCACCTGTTCAAATGAAACTGAATATAAATTAACTTGAAAACAAATAAAGGACAACAACAACAGCAATAAAAACCCGAATAAAGAACATGCATACGCAAGAATCAATCCATTTGGAAACAAAATCACAGTGCCATTCTGCAGTCCTGCAATGTGGCAAAGGTGAAGGAGCACAGTGGTATGTATCATAGGGGAGAATGTTCTGTTCAAACTGGAGCACACTAAAATGTATTCCGAAGATTATCACAAAATAAGACATTGGCCTTTAAGAGAAACATTATTTTCTCTTACTAGTTTCAAAATATGACTCAAAATATGCTGGGTTTATGCTGATTTACAGGATAGAGGGTTTCAGGAACAGCAGTTCTGCCACAGTGATGATTCAGCTGTCAAAAATGTTTGCACTGTGTGGTGGAAGGGATGTGGTCAAGGCTACATAGAAATGCAGTGATTAGGATCATACCCTTTGCATTTTCCACTGAAGGAGAAACTGTGCAGTCAAGCTAAAGTTTTCATCTTCATTTCCTTCTGTGGCAGAATCCTGAAGAAAATGTAACTAAAATTTTACAGTATCTTTCACTCTATGAATATACCATCTGGGCTGTAGGAGACAGCATGGGAGGAGTTGTATATAATTTGTGTTGGATATAGTTCTATATTTCGGGATAGTCTATAGAGGAGGCAAGAAAGGGTTCAAGGAAAAAGTCTCAACTCACTTCATGCAAAAACTTCTATATTCACTTTTCTTCAAAGAAGAAAAAAGTTTGTATCTGCTCATGTACCTCTAGCTACAGTTGGTGGTTAAACATCCTAAAATTGTAGTGTGCATGAGCTCAGATCTGACTGAATATATTCTGATCTGCAAGCTGCCGTCACATCCTTTGCAGTCACATTTTGTCTGTGCTTTTAGTGTTCTCAGTTGTGCATGGAGAACATCTATGTACAAAGATATCCTTAAAATGGATAGCACTCTTTTCTATTTTTATTTCTTTAAAACATTCTAAATATAAACATGTAAAAAGTAGAAATAAAAAGGCACAAGAGAAAGACGAATGGAGCTAAACGTACTTCAGCAGCAATGACGATATTCAGTCAGCAAAGTAGAAGTCATACTTCTTGTTATACCTGACATTGAATCTTTGGGGAATATTCAGATGCCATAATGATGGGCATTAGTATAAGAATATGAATATAAGTGAGTAAGGAACTATGGAATAACCTGTCAGCAATTTTCAGGGGGTGATAAGGAGCTAAGAGAAAAAGAGGAGAAAACCCTGTTTCTGTCAGTTAGAGATTCCTGCTTAGGGTACTGTAGCTGTTCTAGGAACCTGAGCAAGGATGCAGAGAAATAAGTTTTGTTCCCTTTGTCAGCATCCATTTGTAAATATGTTACTAGGCAGTCTTTATGTTACAGTCGATGGTGATATCCAAGTTATTAAATAATGTAACTATCTGGGAAATTTACAGAGCCCAGGAGCATACTGGTTAAATAGTCAGAAGAAGCTCTTGGGGCACAGATCTGTGACATGATAGAGGTAGAATGTATAAAGAAAGCATGTAATCTCATGGCATGGATTCAAAATGAATTAATTACTATGATATCTAAATTATGTCTTTCTTCATATGATTTTTATCTGTTCATAAAGATTGCAATAAGTAAGATGCATATACCGTTAAATGTTGGTTTGAAAGAACGTACTGATCTTAAATTGAGTCGCTGCACCTGGTGCCTTTGCACTTCACAAAGCAGCATGTACAGGAGAAACTACAAACTTTATCTAGGCCACTGTCAGGAAGTGATGAATGAGGTCAGTGGTGGTGTAGCCCCAATTCTTATCCCTTGGGTGCTATTGGCTCCCTTGAAACCATTTGTTAGCTGGTTTCAGAGCATGCAAGATTTTCTATTGAATATCTGTGGACTCATAGCTTTTATTTAGTTTCTGAAATGTTTGGTCAATCAGGAGGGAACAGTGTATGCAGCAGAGCACTGTTTTCAACAGGCTGTATAGTGCTGTCCATCATAAACAGAGGTAGAAAGAGTTTGCTGAAGTATGAATATGTGCAAGTTCACAACTTCACCTAACAACTTAACCTAAAAGCTAACATTTGCATTAGAGTAAATCAGAAAGAGAACATTTGAGTAACTGATTAAGCAGTCTGCCATACTGCTTCTCTTGACTTTTTGAAATACCACCTTTATGCTGGAATCAATGGAGGTATGGTAAAAATAACACAGAGTAACTGATACAGCTAATTTGCTGTAACATTACCGAATGTACATTTTTCTGAACTCTGTGAAGTAGCAATTAGCTAGCCTATTTTCTATTTGACTTGTGAATCCGCTTTTGTGCCATATACACATGCAGTGGCATAAAGAGACTATAGAGTAAGTCCCAATTAAGGGTAAGTAAGTTTGCAGTTTTGCAATAGTAAAATCAGAGTTTAAGCAGAACAGATATGTGAGATTTCAGGACCTTAGATCTTGATTACAATGGTCCTTTGATGGTTTGATTTCAGATAAGTGCCGTTCTCTCACATTGAAATGTGTGTTCATCTGCAGAACAGCAATGGTGGGTTCTCTGGCAAGTCCTATGCAGGCTGTTTTATTTCATGTTCATACAAATCACTTCCCCGTAATGTTTTAAAAAATGATCAATGGTATATATAAAGATAAGGAAAATATGTGACATAGATCTATGTTTTCGTATAGAAAAGAAATCTAAACTCTTGTGATATTTAACTTTGTTTTTACTAATGAACACCAAAGCTTGATAACTGTGCCCTACTGTTAGGAATGTTCTTATCGTTATCAAAAGCACAGCTTTACCAGAGGAATACAAGTCAGATGATGAAAATTTAATGCATTCATTATAATGGCCTTCCCCCCCCCCCAGTATGTAGGAGAAATCCAGCGCCTGCTAATAGTACTTAGGCACGGAGGAAGAGGGAGAGAAAATGTAATTTCACTGCACTAACCATTAGCAGCCATTTTTAAATCATCAGCAGAAAGATGATGGTATCCTTTAATTTCCTCTATGACAATGATCACGTAAGTTTACAGTGAAATCAATATTGCTGATAGTATGGTGATAATTCACTTAAAGTTTTGAAAAAAGGAGCTACCCATACCTTCCTCATTCCAAATAAGCAAAACCAAAACAGTACAAACAAAACACAGTCAAACAAAATATGGAAGCCAATAATGGTCTCCACAAAATAAGGATTTATTTTTAACAAGCCACAAAAATGTGATGGAAAACTGCTCTAAAGTTATACTGAAAAGGCACAGAGTGTCTCAGTCTATACTTCCTTGTTTTATAAAATTTTTGCTTTGTAGGAAAGAATAAAAAAATAAGTAGTAGGAGAAAGAAGGCAGAGATGGCTAATTAGATGCCTGGGGTAAGTGCTATGTTTCTGAAGCCTTTCTGGCTGTTCCTGCCTGTTAATGACATGCACTCTCCACCCACATCACAGCTGATCTCTGGCAACTAACAAAATCAAATATTTGTGTGTAATTTAAGGTGCATATTGTTTTGTGTTTGGTACACTGTTGCTGGCTGATAAATAAAATATGCTACAAGCTACTTTTTCCAGGGGGAGAGATGTCTTTAAAAATGAAATTAGTAGCAAAATTACTATTACTAACTTTTGCTTTTTCTTAGAAGTACTTGTTCTATGAGATCATTTAACTGTTTAAGAGAAGATTATTTAGATATTTAGTGGACCTCAGAGAAGTAAGAAGAATGGGAAGCATCTGTGATTATGAGCTGAAATATCCTAAAGCTTCTTTCATCATTTACTGTGGTCTCCTGTACAAAGCAGGTCATCTTTACTGCATCTCATACTGTGGAATATATGAGGCCAAGTGTGATCAAGCTGTTATTAGGAGATTTAGAGCAAAAAGACAATGAAGTTTGTAGCTTTCCATAGCAGAATAACAAGAGGTAGCAGCATCTTTTCGTACTGCTGAAAGAAGCGTTTTCCCACCAATCTTTAGTAAATTCTGCTCTGCTGATAAGGGTATGTTCAAAGCATTAGCAGCATTTTTCCTTGATTCCCCTCTTGCCAACTTTATTTTCTCTTGTGAAAGTGCACCTGCATGCTAATTGTTTATGTCCTATTCTTTCCTTAAAGGAAGTTTTTGAATCCTGGCAATGTCAAGACACTTTTTCTATTTCTCCCCAAAATGGCATAGTGTTTTGCTTCATTGTCCTCTTCCTTTAGAATTCTCTCATAGGGAAACATTTGTCTTTGGTTTTACCCTCCCCATTTTTTACCCAGTTGCGATGACATTTAATAATGTTGAATATTGATAAGAAATATATTCCCTTTTTCCCTCGGTCAAAGAAAGATTCTTGTGTTCTCAGCTGTTGCGTGCTGTTTCTCATAAGAGTGCGTGTGCTCATTTTTTTCTCTCTTTTTTTGTCTCTCTGTATATATGCACATACACAGTAAAACAGAAAGTACAGAACTAGCACTAAAAGACCATGTTCAATCTAATTAGTGCTGAAGATTAAATAAGAATCAAATAGACAAGCTAATCTGTATTGTGACAAAGCTTAAAATGCCATATTCTGACAGCTAGAAACATTTTTGCTTCAATTTTTGCTTGGAGGTGTGACCTATTTGAAATGTCTCTTACCACTTTTTCTTCTATTCAAACTTTCCCTTTGAATGCAGATCTCTCTTTCTTCCTGTACTCAGCCTTTTTGTACCAATAGTCCCCTGAGTGAGAAGGAGCCAACATGACCTTGAGCACAAATCAACACACAGATGTAGTAAATTTACATAGTAGCCTGCAGTTTTCCTTGAAAATGTATTACCTAGTGGAAAATGGGGACATGCATATGCCTAGACAACCTGAAATGAAGGATAGCTTTGACCAGAGGCTTTTGACATACTAAACTGTTTTTATGGCAAATCACAAACGTATGCAACTTTTTTCCCTTCTGAAACAGCAAAATTAAAGGCAATGGGTTAGCATATTAAAAAAATGCTGCTGAGTTTTTGTGTATTGGTCTGTGTGCAGTTTGACCTCATAAATTTAAAAACTGGGTGACTTAAAGCAGTCAATTCTTCCAGTTCCTGCCCCTTTGCCCTCACTCCAGTATGCACATACCAGCATCCAAAATGTTCTTCACATTTATTTCCGTATTCTCTTTAATTACGTGGAACTGTGAGCCTATATTTTCTCTTCCTGACCCAAGAACAGCAGCAGACAGAAAGCGTGAAGTGTGCTGGTGCATACCAACTGGCTGACGAGGATACTCTTCAGACTATCGCTGCTCACAGTAGAGACACAGTAACGCCAGCCTGCACCATCGAGCTCAGCCTAACAGTCTCACGTGGAGGGGCAGTTCAGTGTCCTGAGAAGAAGGACACAGAAATCCTCCTGTTCTGAGGATTATGTACAGGGCTGAGAACTGCTGCATCAAGAGACCTAAACAGGAGAGGGAAGGTGCTTGGAGGATGACAGTGAAACAAGTCCTTTTAGGTAGACGCAGGTAAAACAGGTCGGGTCGAACCCCAGTGCTAACCCCGAAACAGCATGCGCCTTACAGACAATGCACAGTAGCAGGGATCTTTTCAGTGGCAGAGAAATGGGAAAAAGCAAGGCTGCTGTGGTATCCTGGATATCTGGTATCCCTGAAGTAGCTCTGAAATCCGCCTGTACTTTGAAGGTTTAATTTGGTCGAGCTGGCTGAAGTCTGGCTGCTGTTAGTACTATTAGTAGCAAGAGTCAGGCAGCGGAGAGTGCTAGGAGAGTGCTAGCCCCTTCTGGTCCCCAGCAGAGGATTAGTTTGAGTGCACTTTTTTTTTTTTAACATTAAATTCATTTCTTTGAATTCTTTCACTCTGACCTCAGTGCCAAAATGTTGATTTCACTGGTTCTTCTTTTGCTACTCTCTCCTTTTATTGCAGAAGCACTAAGAAAGAGCTTACTAAGAAATTCATTTGCCTGACACTCTCTCTGTAATGTATTTAACACCTGTTTTGCTTTAGAAGAGCGTCCTGTAGTGCATCGCACAGAGTAATCGCCAAAGAATATGAACTGTGGCTTTTAGGCAATGCACTCAAGTAGAGGCCAGAAGCAGCAAATATCTAAGCATAAATGATCAAAACAAAAAGGCTAAACAGATTTAAAGTGTGGAAAGAATTAATTTAACCACCCTTATGTTGACAGAGGAAAAGCAGAACTATTAATTTTCAATCCAAAGTGTGTTTGACGGTCATTGTTAATGGTAATAAGATATATTTTTAGAAAAGCAGGACATACGAATCTAGTGATAAGTAGATCCACATAACACAAAGTGCTGTACAAACACAGGGCAGGAAGATAACCCGGCATCACTGACCATACAGTTGAAGAGTAACATAAAATATAACAGATAAGTATAGATGTTTAAAGAAATAGCAATATAGTTAACATCACAGGCAGCAGTCATAATTCCTCAATTGATACCTATGGTCAAGGTTTTTGTGTCATGACAGAATGATGTGTTTGAATGGATTTGAAATAAGAGATTGTTTATCAATTATTTGGAGAGAAGAAGAAAACATGAAGACATTCTCGCAGGAGGACAAAGGGGGTTAGGTGAAGGTGAGTTAACTAAATGAGGAATGCCAGTTTTGACATAGTGGAGTTTATTATATCAGTGCACTGAATCAGTCACTAGAAAATATAATGGGCAGAAGATGCTAAAATCAAGAATCTTCGCTAGTTTCTTCTCATATGCTATGACGATAATGATGAGAAAACAGGAAAGGACAACTTACTATTCGGTAGCTGTATTTTTTGCATGCAAAACTACACAGTTCGGCACTGACCTTCATTTTGAATAACTGTCACTTTTGTGCCTGTGGGTGTACTAGAGACTAGCACTTTGCAAAATGGAGTATGGAAACTGGTCTTTACAGTTCAAATTTTAAAAAATGAAAAGCTAATATGTTAATGGTGTAGGTCAGTGCATGCTGTCAAGATTTGTAACAGCCAGCACCATTTACAGATATCTTGCTTCTGTCTTTGCGTTGCTCTTTGCTATCACTCATACTCTTTATCACTGAAATATCAGAAAAACAAACATAGTAGAGAGCTCAGACTTTTGGCCACTGTTGAATGGCTGAGTTATATTTGACTAGTAAGCACACTGAGCTCTAGCAGGGTATTCCTGCAGGATCCAAGGAAGATAAAAATTAATGTCCCTCTTGAAATAGAGTGGTGCAGATGGTTCTATGTTATAGCTATCTTCAAACACCAAATGTCAAACTACTCTGAAACCAAGAAAAGACACTGCAAAAGTTTAAATATAATCTGCTCATGGAATATGTCAGATTACTAAATGTTTCCTGAAAGTTTTACAACCCTTGTTGTTGAAATCACACAAATAGTATACTGATGGAAATAATATACCAAGAGCCCGAAGAATATTAGCATATATGAACAAATCCTCTTGTGTTCCATCATATTTGGCTATGATACAGTGTTGTGCTGGACAGTAGACTAATTTGGCACAAAAATGCTAGTTTTTAAAAGTTTCCTCCATACTATGTTTATCCTTAACACTTGGAAACTCACAGAGGGGCTGGAAAAATATATTTCAAATTTTATTTAGGTTAATATTGAAAGGCTCTTTGTTTGAAACGGAATAAATTAGTACTGACTAATCAGTTATGACCTATATGTTTGGTATATGCATATTTTATGTATATAATCCTGTATTGTTGTATAATCTGGATCTTTAAATCGGTTCATTCAAGTGATTGTATTGGATTAGTCTTTTTTCTTTAACCATCTGATCCAGTGCCTATTAAAGTGTAGGATCGGGCACTAAAAGAAAATAGGTTCATTCCCCCAGGATTCAGTTTGTTTAAGCAGCATCTAACAAATGAGACTGGGCTTGTGTTTATTGTTTAAGTGAAAAAAAGTGCTTTGAAATTAAAAAAAAAAAAGTGAAAGTCTAATTTACGTCTTATTTGACCTCTTTATTACAGAAGAGTTTAAAGATCCCTAACAATTCAAAGATTTCTTGACTTCATAGAGATATTAGAAACTGCTACTCTTCAGCAGTTTCATGAATTTTTCATGTTAAGTGATCACTGTGATAGCCTTCTTTTCAGATGAGAAGTCCCCACTCTTTACCTAACTATTTATGTAGTCTGTTTATCCCACCAGCCGTTCTATTCATTATGATCAGAGAACCTGAACTTCTATTTTAGAGTAAATTGTCACACAAGTAATTTTATATTTGTCTTTTAATTCTTCCTGTCTAATGCAACTGCTTCCCTGGCATAAGAATTCTGCCTTAGGTAACGAGGGAAACCTCAAAAACAGGTTATGCTGTTAAAAGACGATTATAAATTTATTAATTTATTTTGCTTAAAAGAAGAGTGAATTTTTAGGCTACAGATTATCTTCATTCCTAGGAAAGGTGTGAAGAAAGAGCAGAAAGATTTCTTATTGCGGAGGAATAGCTGTGTAAAGGAAACCTAGCTTCACTGTGGCTAGTGGTACATGAGAGGCAGAGGAAGAGCAATTCTAGCAGCTTTATTCAGTGACTTCCAACGGTGAATCATACGTTCCCTCACAAGCCATTTGGAAACATAGGTAATCCTATCCTGATGTCTTCATAAAGCTGTAAAATGAAAACCAAATGAAAAGCTGGTCAACTTTCTGATGAAGTCACTCTGAGAACCTTCTTCATATGGCTTATGGCCATACCCACATGCCTCAGAGCCAGCGCATGACCAGTCGTGTGCTAGTGGGAAGTGACAGGGTGCAGACCATCCTATATCTCTCTGGCCTGGAGAGGAGCTAGGTTAGGCATTACTGACATGCCTATACCGGTAAATAAAAGGGGACCACTTCTTGTCGCTGAGAGCAAGTGACATGGACTGCCTAACAGCTATACTGCTTAGGACTTTCCTACCTCCCACATTATATCTGACTTGCAAAAATCTGTTTGGAGCAGTCCAAAATGGAATCAGAAGGTTCTGGTACATGATGCTTAGACTTGCCTGACCCTTTAGTTTTTTGCTTAAACCTAGCTGCAGGGGCCTGTTGATGCAGCCCTTGCTTGCTCATCTTCCCAGGCTTACCCAGAATCTCCTCTTCCTCCCAGCATAGTCCCTCTGCCAGTCACATCACGCGACAGTGGACATCAGTACTATTCATGCCCTTCTACAGCTGCAGTTGATTGCTGCTACCACAATGGATTGCACACCAAGCACAATTTAAGCTTGTGAGGCTCCATACATACATGTATTTATATGTTTGCATCGCACATGCACATTTTGTGGCTATGATGACTTGAGGACTAATAGTGCAGAGATCTTTGTAAAACCTAGAGGAGACATCGTCAGATTAGAAAAAATAACTGGTTTTGAACCTATTAACCCTTTCCCATCTCTAGGCTTGTAGTTACAAGTCCTGGTAGATAACGTTTCAGTTTCGATAGACTCAAATGAGTTTTATCAGTCCTGAGAGCAGACAGTATCTGTTTTGCAGTTTGTCAATAATGTGAAAAATATAATTCTTCCTTTTGCAAATTTGTCTTTCTCTAAGGCATAATACCTGGAAAGAAAGGAAATACCTGGAAAGGACCACTGAATAATAAAACAAACCAGTGAAGCAGACCTGCTAATTTTATTTAAGGGAAGGAGAAAAGAAATCTGATCATTAAAAGGCAAAGTGAAATTTCTACAGGAAAGTCTGACACAGGAAGTACATATATGCTTACTGTGCACTACCCTTTTCTTTGAAAATACTGTAAATTGCACAAAATTGCATATGTTGCGTAGTTCTTATCGGCGGAAAATTAGTATTGAGAGCCTTTACTGAGTTGCATATATTCGTTCTATATAAGCATACTTTTATTCACTACAAAATTTATTTTGCTACCTAAATACAATTTTGACCTACATTATTTCAATAGCTGACTGTGATATGTGTACCACAAGGTAAATCTTGCAGACCACATCTTCTCCCTTTTCTACACCTACAGGTTTCTGTTCTCCTTTGTTGAGAATGGGGACCTATATGAGCACACTGCTTTGCCTTACAAAACTTTCTAAAACATCAATGGCAAAAATATTGCAATAAAGGGTCAGGGAGAACCCAAGTGTTTTCATTAGGGGGAAATCTAATTACATGGATATGTCTGCAGAAGGACCTTCTACAACTTCAGTAGCAGCACTAACTTTATTTCCTTACCTGCAGCTACATGGATATAGAGAGAGGTTCCTTCCATCCCTACTAAATCTCTTCCTTGACTACAGGAGATGAACTCCTAAGCTGTAAAGGTGGAGCATCTAAATACACCTTTACTCTTTCTTATTGCTAGCATGTACTCATCATAGCAGTGAGTGTACTGTGCTTGGAACAGCACGATGTGCAATACCATGTTACAGTATACACTGCAACATGAGCACTAATTATTTTTATTGCATACAGGTAACTTCATAGCTGTTTTTGTAACTTGGGATATAAACGTTATGAATGATCTGATCAATCTGCTAGGTTTAGAGTGTCTCCTACATGCAGCTTGGTAGCCCCTTGTGACAATGAAAGCCCACTGGATGTGGCTGGATGAGATTGGGGTGGGGATAGTCACTCGGGAGACTGGCCAGCATTCTTCCTGCATGTGGGGTGATGGTGAGGCACTGAGCGCAGGGTATGACTAGAGGGAGCCAAGTTTCAGAGGCTTCATCTGCCATAGAGTTTGATAGGGATATCTGCAACTTAAGGATTTAGAGAACCCTCTACATTACTCCTGCGGGCACAGTAGCCAATTTATATTGGGCTGGTAAATCAGAAAGCTGCCAGCAATTCTCTCTTATCCCCCTACCTCTTTCTTTTCCAGCGCTGAACTCATGTGTATCAGTAATACCTCTTGCCCACCAAATCTGGGAAAGCACAGTTGTTCACTTGCTTTTGTGTCCTTACAGAACTCAGTGAAAATATATTGAATGTTTTTAGGCGCACATAATAATGAGTATATGTAGAAATTAATTACATGATCTTTCTGAATAAGATACTAGCAGATTAAAACATAATTAAGAAGTCAAATATAATTTTCAGTATATAGATCAAATTTTAATTGCTAGACTAATTACAGAAAGACAAGAGACCTTTGAAATGATTTTATTGAACAATTTATCAAATGTAGGGTTTGTATTTTTCCTCTGCTTCTCCTCTCTCCTTTGGAAGTCATACCAGTCTTCACATGGTCATATAATAAAAGCTTTTTATTTAGTCATTTAGAAATTCAAGTCCTTGGATAAGACCAATGAACCATTGCATTAATATGCTAATTGGTGCTTTAAGGGGTCTGGAAATGATTACAGTCTTAAAATATTTATTGCTGTTTTACTTTCAGCCAATGTAGGAAGTGAGCACACTGTCTAAATTTAAAGATTTGTTTGTGAAAAGATTCTAAAATAGAAAGAACTTTTAGCAGTATTAGGGAAAATATTTCTAATTTAGTATTTCAGCCCCTTGAATGTTTTTAACTGAAATAAGAAACTCCCTGTTGGGCATCATTTCATTCATTTGGAACATTTTTGCTAATTAAATCAACAGAAAGGTGAGACAGTGCCATTCAGCAGCTAAGACTTTTCCTCAGACTATAAAAAATACAGAATCTTAGGGAATGGCAAGATCTATTCTGATGACAGACTATTCCGTCGTTTCAGGAATGACAGTCTATAGGACTCTACTCTGCTACAGTGCGTGAACTTCACAGAATATTAACGTGAAACATCACACAGACAGGTTTACAGGTAGATTACAGAGCTAAGTTTGAGCGTGAAGTAGTTTACAAGTAAACAAAAAGTAGCTGCCGTATAAAAATTAGGATTAACTTGAGTTTGGGATTTCCTAAATGTGAAAGTCAAATTTGTCAATTTGATTCTCATTTCCTGTTATTATATTTTCAATCATCTCTGATTTAACTATGTTTTCTAAAGCAGGAAGTAACTTTTTAAAATATGCACTATAGGATTCATTTTTATTAAAAGGTATAGTCTAAGGACAACTAATCTGGTTACATAAAACCATCCCCACAAAATGATGTGCTTTCTGAGCCTCTTTGAAATAGTACACATTATATACACCGAGTATGTTGCAGGAGTTATTTACAGTGGGAGAGGGAGTCTTTTTTTTTTTTTTTTTTTTGGAGTGAGAAGCAGGTGTGGTGATTTCCAGATTACAAAGAGGGAAATACAAGAGACAGATGTTGACCATGATAAGGAGATGATGATGTATATATGATTAATATATCACTAAGTATGGTTTGGGACAGTTCTGTATGACCTCTTTATTCAGATTAAAAGCATGTGCTCTAAATAACAGTAGGCTTTTAATTTAATCAGCATTTGCCTTTATGCTGCCAGGACTCAAATGGAAATGTCAGAGGCATTTAGGTTGATGAGACCTTGCAGCTACTATATCATTCTTGTTAAGGACAGTAAATGACTACATATTTGACCTTTGCTGTTATATCCAGTTACTCTGTGGAGTGAAAAATTACAGAAGCTGTAGAAAGTTGTCAATATGTGCTTTACTAACACAGACCAAATCCTGTTTTGTGAATATCCACTTCGTTGTGATTCATTTGTTACTCACATGGAGTAAAAGACCATCCTCCTTTCATGAGGCTAAGTTTAAACATATATGAAATACATTGTTTAGCATAAATCGTTCATACTGATCCTCAGTGAACCATATATTAGAGGCCTGAGATCACAATACCAGATTGTTCATTCAGTAGGCAGAAATTCCATGCCTTGCAAATTAAAGCCTTGAGTGTTATTGTAACAGGACATAGAAAGAAATCCAAAATAAACCTTTTCCATTAGACTGCACCTTACTGCAAAATGCATATAAAAGCAAGTTGTCTACAAATGCATTTTGTTTTTTTTTTTTTCATTTTGGGATGTCCATAATTTATTTCAATGTATAGGAAAAGTCTCATCAGCTTTGTTGTATGTTCTGTGGGTTGTATCATGTGATATTAATGCATAATGAAAGCCATAAAACTACCTTTTCAAGATGAAATTTACTGACAGAGCTCTGTGATGTTCTGGTGGAGTGCAGCTATGTATGCCCCTCTATAAAAATTCTTTTAAAAACCTAAATTTAGGCATCTGCAGTCTGGCAATGAATCACTGCCGTGGGCTAGATAGAGGTGTCTGAGCATAGGTGCAAAAATTTGAATTAGGTGTCGAAGTTCCATTGCAGACAATGGAAATCTAAGGTCAATTCATTTGCCTAAAATTAGATCCACATGCTAGGTCCTCTGATATCCACCTTCACACTAGGTATCTCTCCATGAATTTTTTTAGTAGGTCTTATGATATCTGCTAGCCCTGTGTAGACTTTTTTGGGTACCACAGGGTCTCTCATATAGCACTGGAAGCTTATATACTGCCTTTATAATCATAGGAGTGACTTATCTGCTTGAAAATGGGATAAATCATCCTCTGGAGACGATTCTAAAATCCATGGCAAGAGATGGGCAATCTAGATGAAAAACATACACTGTAGGCTTACGTTCTGGACAGATAAAATTAGGTAAGGTGAAGCCTACCCTTTTCATTCTATTTCTCTATGTCAAACATTTTCAGAGCAATAGACAATATGCCACTGACCTAATCACTTGTTTTTCACCAAAGTTTGTAGGAAACAATATGAATCTTGAAAGAATTTAATTGAGCTTAAGTGAAATCTGTTTTGCAATGGAGTATTTTCTAATCCCTATCGAATTTCTTTGATAAATTAAAGAAAATAGAGTGCGTTTATTCGATTCTCTTTCAGTTTGCAACTGCTCTTTGTGGTCTTCTATTTGTAACCCTGGTGTAGCTAAATACTTTAACAAATACTTCAATCGTGATATATTGTTCTGAAATTCCAATAAGAGAAAATAGTCAAAGGACCTGTATAGTTGGACCCAGGACAGAGCCACTAATACAAACAGAATGAACACAAAAAGAGAGGAGGAGACAAATACATTTTCTAGTGAAACATAGTATTTTCAGAGTGAAGAACAATGAGGAGGATTTCCCTTGCCTTTCCTCAAATAAGGATACTACCTCATTGGATAAGATATGCAGTTTTAGCACCCAGTCTATTCTTCTAAGATACATTCTCCTGGAAATCTTCTGGGATTCTTCCTCTCTTGAGATGACGTGCAAAGTCACTGTGGGTAAAAGGACTGTCCAATGACTGTGTATCCAGTAAGTTAAACTAAATGGATTTACCTTGGAGATATCTGAACAGATTTAGTAAAGTTTACAAAAGAGACTATAAGAATATGCTAGAAATAAGTGAAGCTCTTTAACAGACTTATAATGAACTTCATGTAGGCCTTAATTATGCAATCCTTCAGTGAACATTTTCAAGCTAAATACCACTACAGTCATTTTATTGAATGTAATGACGTTCAGAAGAAAAATCTCTTTAATAAAATATAAAAGCATGACTTTATGAATTTCAATTCATTTCTACTGTCAAAAATATTTTATTACTTATTCTGAGAAAATAGTCTTCCTAATTGCTCTGATGTATAGACTTTCTAGTAGTTTTTGAGAGCACAGACCTCTGTGAATCTGCTTATACAGAATGCTCCGTTCAAATTAAATTAGAAATTGTGTGATATAGAGAAAATTTCAGTGGTATTGTCAAAGTACAATAGACCAGATGCAAGTTAGGTATAGATGCACTGTAAATTCATTAAAATATTATTTGAAAAGGCAAAAAATTCTATGTAAGTAGTCTATATCAGCAGTTTGAACGGTAGATGTTCTTTTTAAAAAGTCTCATTACAACATCTTCTGTTTCTTATTGTTTACTAAGTTTAGCCTTTGATTTAATGAGGGTCATTTCACAGTTTGCTCCTTCCTATGCTTTTGAGTTGTGATAGGCATGAGCATGAGTATGTCTCATAGTGAGAAAAAGTGACTATCTGCATGAATAAGAAACAGGTAGGACTTAGTGTAATAGTGCTTGGCTTGTGTGTATTGTGTGTGTATAGGCATAGAGTGCATATATATGCATGTCATGCCTGTAAACAAATAAAATTAAGAGCAAAGCAAAGATACGGTCATTCTCTTTCCCCTCACTCAACCTGGGCCCTTTCCCTCCTGCTGTGGCACCTTCCCATTTGACCTTTTTCCATCTATCTGCATCCAAGCTTTCTACAGTTCTGCCAGAATTATACTAATTGATAGTTTCATGATAGAGGAATCCTTTTTTCTCCCTTTGAATAATTTTCTTCAAACAGATCCTGCCTCAGAGTGATGTATGTTTTCTACCTGAAGAACTTCAGTTCGCCAACACGTTCTCTCAGCCATTTCTAAAATTAAACAAATATGGCAAGAATAAAAGAATAAGACTATAATGTACAAGTTTTGACTTTAAGGCCATAAAGAGACTTGATGGACACAGACCACGTCATTTGAAATGTTTATCTGTCGCTTGGTTTCAATGCAGTGGGGTGTTTCACTGCAGTTGTTGATACGCCATACAATTAAGTTTGGTGGAGGGAACTGCAAAACAGGACTGACTGAATTAGCTCCAGTACTGGAAGTGATACACCCATGCTGGGTATATGTATCGATATACAGATCTATGTATAGATCCCAGTCTGAACTCATCAAAACTGTTTCTAGGTACCAAAGCTAATTAGGTCCACATTTAATTTAAACTGCTGTGGGGAGTGGGGTTTTTTTGGCTTGGTGCTCACCAGGTTTATGTAAGCTACCTCTTTTAGGGATAGTTTTAATGCTTCTATGCCGTGCTCCATTGAGGAATATAGATGTGCCAAAGAAAACTATATAAATTGGGTGCTCAGAAATGTATATCACAGATTAGAATATCACTGTATGCTGAATTATTGTTTTAAGAAGTGTAACAGGGCTCTCTGTTCATTGAAAAAGACCTGAAATGTTTTTGGCTGGTCTATACGATTCTCTACAATAATATTGAGGTATAGAAAAGGTATAGAAAGGTATAGAGGTATAGAAAATTTTGAATTCTCAAATTCATGTAACCGGACACAGATATCTAAAATATAGACGTTACTATCTCAGTTATTCATACTTGGTTTCACTTTTAATCAATGGAGAACAATAGAACTTTTATAGTGTAACTCACTGCATCCCAAAATAGACATCTAAATGTGACATCTAAGTGTGACTATAGTGTTAAAGTGCCTGTTTTTCCACATCAACAGCGCCTAAAGTGACTAGGATAAATGTAAACCTCTTCAGTTTTGAGATCTTAGATCAGAAAACCCATGCTAAATGATAGGCATGTGTTATAAAAATCTGCGTTTCCCTGGAAATATCATGATAATGAATAATCAATGTAAGCATTAAAAATACCTAATTAACTCTAGAGTGATTACATCCCTACTAAGTATTTGTCAAAGTGCTTATGAAAATTATATGTCTTTAAAAATTTTTCTAAATATATGCACTATGTTTCTTCAAATCCTAATAAGAGTTTTCAGAGCAAAATAACTGTAGGATATCAAATATATTGCTAAGCTGTATATGAGTTTCTGTAGTACTTACAATGTTATTATTAATACCAAAAAAAGAAAAATAATAATAGAAAAGAAAATAAGAGGGCTTGTTATACAACTGTGTTGTAATGGACTGTGCAATTTTCCTATTTACCCACTAAGCAACTGGATCACACGAAGGCTTCTCTATTAGTGAAAAGAGATTCCTGTCTATTTTGAAACGAGCTACCAGTAAGCCGTTTCCTGTTTATTTTTCCAATTTTTGTATCTCACGTGCCTTCCTAGCGCTGAAGTACTTGAACAAGGGGCTCATCTTCATGAGTAATGGCAAATTTTTGTCAGACAAGACTAAGGAAGATTCTTCCCAAATTACTAATAGTATTTGTAGCTATGCATTGATCATTTTTCTAGTATGCAGAATTATCTGACTTGAAGGTATTGTTCCAAAAGGAACAATAGGGGAAGGATTCTACAAAGGGGAAGAGTTCTACAGTCTCAGTGCCAAGCACATTTCTCTGTTCCTAAGTACCATGGGCTTAAATGTGTGTGTGTGTGTGTGTGTGTGCATGTCTACATATATAAATAGATATATAGTCCTGTAAAAATTATGCTGCCTAAGGGGAATAGAGGGATAGGCAGCCCCTGGGTGGGGGGTATTTGAGGATATTGATTACGCCAAATGAGAACAGTCATCTGCCTTAAGAGAAGTGTAAAAGTTTGAGATCTAAATAGGAGCTAGTGACTGTAAGTTGTAAGGTAGACACCTCTAAAAGCCTTCCACCTCCTGGGCCCTTATTTTAGGATAAAATTCATTGTTCTTTAGAACTATCCATTTGTCTGCAGAGACTACAAGGAGACCTTAGGCTGCTAGCTCAGATTAAAATGGTTAGCTTAGATGTCCCCAGATGTTGTAAATAGGTTGCCCACAGTTGAGGTGCCTAAAGGCCATAGGAATCAATGTAATCCTGACTCAGACATCTTCACTTATCTAAAACTAAGTTGGGCTACGACAAAAATTATGCCAAGAGCAAAGTGATCAGAACCCATAGCAATCGGGGTTATAAATTAGCCAGAACAGGGCATGGGCTACCCTTTGAAACTGCTGTTTATCAAAGAGTTTTATTCTGCCTTGTAATGCAGGTTTTGTTCTTTCTTTATTTCTCCTGTCCTGTACCCTCTTCAAGCTTAAAATGATCTTCCTACCTCTTGCCAAGACATGCATTTCTTTTGCTGTACTGAGTATAGTTATCATTCCCTGGCACCTTTTTCTATGAAGGACAGCTGCATTGCTTTGCGGTATACAGTCCAGTAGTTATTATGTACTCTTGACTTTAAAAATCTCAGTATCTTATATTGCTGTCTGTTGTCAAAATTTTTCAGTAGATGAAGTATAAATGGAAATTTAAACATCGCTCAGCACATTGGTGAAATCATTAACAGTGAAAATACAAACAGGCTGTCTTTCTAGCAAATGCAGTGCTTAGGGGGCTGAATTAAAACTGTGACGTGGTATTATATATTTTAAATAATTCTTGGACAAAATGGAAATATGATAATATTGACAAATAAAAGAGGCATTTGGAATAAATGATACCTGAAACGATCTTCATATTTGATGTCAAATATTCTCTTAAACCCTTTTTTTTAAATCCTCTTTTTTTCATAAGGCCTGTAGACCAGATTGGTGTGGCAAGGTAGGAGCATTACCTTTAAAAAACATTCTCCCCTTGTAACTGATAATATAATAAACATACTGACAGATATTATCTCTTACTCCTGACCAATCTCAAGATTTAATATTTATGATGCATAGTGCCCAAGCAATGGCCGTGTCAGGTCAGTGAATCTTTAGCAGAAATCAATATCTGTTTATGTATACAGAGGTAAATATAAAGAGGTTACATATAAATAAACTGAGTACAAGAATAATATGGTTGCTAGTTGCCATTATTATAGACAGAGCTGATACTGTTGCTATATATACAATTGACTAAAGCTTTCTGTCACAATCAGTACTTTCAGTAGCTTCAGTAGCTGTGAGAATTCAAACATTTGTTTGCTGTCTGCTAAAGGCACATATTAGTATTTTTAAAGTTTTATTCAACTCAATTACAGCACTTTATAAACATCAAGTTCCTGAATTTGTAGTATTATTCTCCTTATGAGAAGACTGGAGTTTGTTTGTTTGTCTACTTGCTTTTTTAATAGCAGCATATTTCAATAAGCAGGAAAATACCATGTCCGATATATTTATCAAAATATGTGCAGTTTATTATGTACTTTCCTACTGAAATACCTAGATTTGCACTCTTAATGTCATAATAGAGCAAATGTCAAGATGTCATTGTGCAGAAAGCTGTAGCATCTCTATGTTTTGTTGTCTTTTTTGCATTCCTTCATGAAGTTCTGTATAGTAACTTCATTAAGATATTGAGTGCAGTGGGAAGGCCAACTGAGAAACTTTGTAGCCAGAGTCAAATCCATTTAAGCAGGAACAGTTATCCACATTCTTTGCCTGGACTACTTTTCTTAAATATTTTTAGAATTGCTTCTCTTACTAAAACTATGCTTAGCCCCTGCCTTGCCCTCTCCTTCCAGAGACTTGTTTAGATTTCCTTGATTTATCAGGCTCTATCCTTGCAGCTTAAAAGGATGACTTAAGCACCATGCTGCATTGCTTCTATCACTCGCTTTGAAAAACTTATCTTATTGTTCTACTGTAGGGTTTTCATTATTTATTGTAGCTAATACATCACTATATAAGGTTGCAGTAATAGAAGTATAGAAATAGGAAGATCTTTTAGCCTGGCAAGAGGTGGAAATATTGGAAGAAGTACAGCTTGCTCTTTGTGTTGGAATAAGTTACTTTACTGCTTCACAGAAACTCCTATAACTGTCACATATGGTAACATTTGTATGAAAAGTTTGTTTAGACACATTATCAAAGGGTGTTGCTGATAATATAGGTGAAAAGAAAGGGAAAATTACAGTGAAATCTTAGAAATGCTAAATTTTTTTCAGAAATATAAAATCATCCTAATAATCTAAGGATATTTGTGGTCAACCTTGGAAGGAGAAAGAAACTAATGAATATCAACTTATTCTATAAACTGAAATGTCCCAGAAATAACTACTTTCTTGTGGATATATCACATTCTTTTAACATGAATGGGGAAATAGCTAATTCTGTGGCATAGAGATGCCTTTTCTGCCTAAATGGCCAGTATATTGTGTCATTCCTTTCATTAACTCTTAGTGTTATTCAGAAAGACTGCTTATGTATGGCAAAGAACATCAGGTAATTTATTTTAAAAACTTTAATTATTTTTTTCTTGTGATATTTTACCTGATTTCAATAGTCATAATCAATATGAACTTTATTTTAGGGAGTGAAGGAGAAATCAGACAAATAGGTTATGTTCTTATACCAGCCGCAGGCAAGCTAGACTAAAATATGAAGTAGTTTATGGAGCACTAAATTGAAACTATCTTGGTTGAAACACAATCAAATGACCGTGGACAAGCATACTTTATTTTAATTCATTTCCGGCCTATGAGCAAAAATTGGGGATATCAGTGCTCGACTCTGATTATTCTATAATCGAAAGAATGGGGAGTGCCAGAAACATACATGTTGATTTAGTGTTGCACTGATGAAACCATTCTGTTTGTGTGATGTGTCATTTTTCATTGCTTTCTTATCAAGGTTTCAGCTGCACCCAAAACAGGTCAGTTGTAATTGCTTCAGTTGCTTGTGGCAAAGTTATGTCAATGTCAGTCACTAAATAGCTTTTGAGTGCGCTTCTTGTTGGATCAATTAGAAAAGGAAGGCAGTGCAGTGTGGACTTCTGCATAGTGATGATGTCTTAATTCTGATTGTAAAGGCTTTCTACCAAAGAATGTGGCTCCTAGAAATGATATGAAATAGAACATATTAAAATAAAACCCTGATACAGGGTTTAGAGACGTGAAAAAACACATTTTCATGAAAAAGACCTATAAAGCCGTGAGGGGATCATATGGCACTTTCCTAAAGTAGAAATCTAAAGGCAAACCCTGCTATTCTTATTAGCTTAAGCTCCTGAATTTTAGCAAAGGATCTATCCCCTGCTGAAACTCAATGAATGCACAGAGGTAGAGAAAATACCCGTGTGGGCACTGTCCACAGCCTTTCCTGCGTTTTGTTAGCCATGCCAAAATGAGATTGCAGTGAGGTAGGGGAAAGCTGTGTTTCAGTGGTAATTAGTAGTTACTGGAATGTGGAAGCTTGTTCCTCCTGCTGAGCAGACAGCTGCTGAAACAGATTCAGGAAGACACCATGATTTTTCCTGATGCCCGTTAGGTACTGGGAGCAAGGATTTCAGATTCTTATATTAGATCTATATGATTTTAATGCCCTATTTCAAAATGGAAATGGAATGAGTCTGAAAACACAATGTACCAAGAGTCAAACAAATCAATGCAGTATAATATTTCTCCTTGAAGTAATTTTGCTAGCTATTGAACTTATTACAACTGCAGAGTCATATGTGTACATGTAAAATATAGAAGAGAGAGGCACAACTGGCTATTTTGCTGTGTTACAAATTTGGAAGAAAAAAGTTGCCCGTTAATACAAATTTCAAATTGCATTTTTGAGTGTAATAATGCCAGAAAACCAGCTGGAACATACTTCTAGAAATAACTTTTACCACTCTGAGCTTTTCATAACTATGACATTCACAAACTGCTGTAGCTGAGGTAAGAACATGCTCAGCTTCAGGTGGTTGTTTGGGAACCAAGAAGCTCTGACTGGGTGGGAGTTGGGATCTCAAGCTGCCTTATACACGTGTTGAAGTAGGTTGGAGAAATTTTGGGGGAAAAAACAGACAAAGGAAGGGGCAAAGGCAGACTGGAATTCATAGGATGGACTGTTTGCCTTTACTTTGAAGATACTTTGGAAGTACTTTGTGTGCTCTGAAATCTGAACAGCTTTCAAGCCGGAAAGAGAAACAGATTTATTGGTGTGACCACTATTGGTATGACCATTTCGTATCAATCACTGATCTTGCCCTGTAACTAGCTAGACGTCAGCCTTTCTGCGTCATGGCCTTAGGAGTGAAAGCTCATTTCAGAATCTGAGGATTGTGCAAGATGTGTCACTGAGTTTCCAGGCTGTTTGGAAAGTAAGAATTATAAACAGATATTCATAGAATTCCTATTAGCATAGGATTTCTAGGTGGCTTTTTATACTTGCTTGAACAGGAGCGACCTCCTAAGTGACTGGACCTACAGGGCTTCGGAGTTCCTCTCCTCCATGGGTAGGAACCCATGCAAGCCTTCAGGTCCACTAGGAGATACTACATTTACCAAATAGCTCTGATGTCCGTATAATTGCTAGGAACTTTGGAGCTGATTAAAGCAATATGAGTCACTGATACATGCAAGTGAAATCACTAATGATGTTCAAAGAAGAACAGAAATAGGCTTCTATTACACTTAAAGTGGACAACACATTCTATCAGAAGTGAAATTTCTGAGTTCTGTTGCATTCTTTGGGGATGAAATCACTGCAGTCTTTCAGTTTTCCGGAATCTGGTCTTTAACTAAAAAATAATGCATCTCCCACACACACACACACACACACACACACACACACGCACACACGCGTATACACACACGCACACACGGAGCTGGAATAGAGTCTACTTCCTACTGCTTGCCTCTCTCCGTTTCTGAAGGAGGTGATTGAGAATATTACTGTATCTACTCAAATAGGCTTTCCTTTCATGGTGGGCACAAGAATTAGCTAGTGGTACTGCCTAGGGGAGAATAATCCCTTTTGCACAGATTTTCTGTCACTCAGGCAAGGATCAGTAAAGATACGAAAGATAAATTCTTCAAGATACAGTACCTGATGAAGATGGCAGTGCCCTCAGTTCACCCAGGTCCTCTGTCAAAACAATCGCATTGCGCTGTGTATCTGTAATTAGCAGCGTTCTGCTGCACAGAGCAGGACAAATGATGTGATTTCAGTTTCATGAATCTGCTAGCTTTTTATCACTTCTGTTGTCCATGTGAGTTGTTGTTAAAAGTTATGATTGCATACATATTATACTATTCCCTGAAGTAAAATCGGTAGAGCCACTAGAGGTACTAATATCAAGGTTCTGATGGTATTCAAGATCCTTGAACGAGGATCCACTTTTGTGATCTTTAGAAACAGGAGAAACATGCCAACTTTTCCACGTTAGAGCAACATTAGAAATAAAGTTGATGTACAAAGTAGCGACTATTAACTACTTGAATGATATATTTTTTACCAAGTTTATGTGAAAAAGCCTAGAAAGGGCCTAGAGCTCCTATTGCTAGCTTATCAGACAATTAATTTTAACTTCAAGCACAGGAAGACATTTTAAAAACCTTTCAAACTGTTTTTAATTGTTATGAATGATAGTTTTGCTATTTCATTCCAGATACGTGGTTTTAGAAAGGATATTTTTCAGGTTTTAACTGAATGGAAAATAAGTATTTCAGGCCTTCTCCTTTGGCAGGATTTCATTTCTCTTTGTTCATTTGGCATTTCTTCTTAAGTCTTCAAAATAAGTCAGTCAGTTCTGATCCATGAGATGAATATGGAAACAAAGCAAGCTATGTCTTAGTTGAATCAAAGCAATTTTTGTTTCGTTTTCAAAGTTTTAGTTGAACAAGTATGTTCCTGTAGTCCAAGAGTTTCATGATGACCCTACCATTCATATTTTAGAGCATTTACCTTCCCTTGCATTAATAATCTTAGTATGTTTCACTGCCTTCCAGATTTTGTTTATGCATGCTCTATTTTCTTAATGATTGCCTCTGATGCTTTTACCATTCATTTACATCCAGTTAATTGCATTGATTTTTGAGTCACTGTTTATGGCAATAATTTTAGAGGAATGCATTTTCAGTTCTTTGCCTGAATAAACTTTGTTTCTGGTGGTTTTTCAATATTTCCTGTACTTTGCTACGCATAAATGTGTGCATACTCCGAGACATTTATAAAGTTTCTGGAGAAACCAAGAGAGAACGGGAGATGTAAATATCTCTTTCTAATTCTGTATCTGTTTCTAAGTTTAAAAAGCTTTCAGGATAATTTAATTAAGCTTACATTCTGTTTCTTAGATGTATTTCACTGTGCAGTATCAATAGTTTACGCACAGGCAGTGAAAACATTTCAACATTTCAAAAACGAGGAAATTATTGCATTTTATTTACCCGTCTTTTATTTAATATGCACTGCTCTATTGCTCAGAGTGGTTGGTGTGTACTTCTATAGCAGATGCCTGAATTTCTCTTTCCTCTTCATAGTTACTCCAAAGTTCTAGTTTCTTGTTATGAGGCTTCTGAGAGGGAAGCATTTAGAAAGGTGTAAAAACACTGACTGCTACGGACGTTGATGTATCTTGAGTAACCCTAACTGAAAGAATATAACTTTGTTAGAAGTGAAATATTAATGTAGATATATAGGCCAGATAAATGTCAAATATTATTGTAACTATATTTGTTACACCATGTATTTTAAAGAAGGTTAGCTAATTTTGAGATATTGTTTCTAGATCTTTAGATTCCATATATGGGGCAATCTTATAATTGTTATAAACAGTAAGTCAATTACAGTTTTATATATATATGTATATATATATATATATATATATAAAACATATATATACTACTAAACTCAGGAGAACTTTATGCCAATTTAATTCTGATTGAAAGCATTCATTACATCCTTCCTTCAAGCTAGGACAGGAGTGATGTGTCATGAGAGGAGCCTGCCATGCCAGGGCTGTGGATTTATGCTGCTATCATAAAGGTTGCACCTCCACTTGTCAATTTGAATCATCCCCTTTTTCATTCCAGAAACCTGTTCTCCCTGGTTGTTCACACTTCATGCATGCAAAAATCACTCCTGCAAACCCTTTTGGACAGGAATAACCGTGTCCTTCTGCAGATAAGACTCAGGAGTGGTTCTGCGCAGAGGCTTGTCCAAGGTTTGCTCCAACAGGCAGGGAGGACGCCCTGTCTTTCGGCAGACAGCACATGGTTTCAGCTTCTTGCTACAGAAGCAAAAATTTGACAGGCTTCAAGGAAGCCATTTATCTTGTCCATTTCATACAGATATATTAATTTGTAAAGAACTGTAAAAGTGTTGCTACAATGTCTCAGGTCCTAAAATGAAAGTCACTTCTCTGAAGCCCTGGGTGAGAACTGTTGTCACGCGGCAAGAGAAATGCTGTGTGCTGAGAGTGGTGTCCTGAGTGTGCTGAAGAGGCTTGTGGAATACTTATTACATCCAAATTACATATAGCCTGAAGGTGCATCTAGACTTACCTATAAAGAGCAGGCTTGAGTCATTCTGGACTCAATTACTTGAAGGAAGGGTACTCCCAAGAGCATACCACAAGGCACAGATAGCCAAAATGTAAATATACATAAAGATAGACAGAATGCTAAATTTTGTTTTTGAACATCTTAAAATGTGGGCTAGTTTCAGTCATGAAGAATGAGGGGGCCTAGTTCTTCCTCTCTCAGCAAGAGTGAGATGTCAGTTTTACAAATGTTTGTGAAGGTCAAAATAATGTAGGGCACTGAGCAAAGTACCTTCTTAGGGAACTTCTAGTTACCTTCTTTTTTGCCTGTGACTTGGTTGTTAATAGTGCTCATTTACTTATCAAAGGAAACAGTGGAAGTTATAGCAAACTTATTAACCTCATTTATGAGGACCTCACTTTATCTGTGTAAGCTGGACCAGAAACATGCCCCCCTCCCCCGGAAATCTAGAGATAAAATGATCTCTCTGAAAATGAGAACATGAACTCATTATTGAACACAGAATGTTTTTTATTGGCAACAGCTTAAAAAGTCAAATATAAATATAGCCTCCTTTGTTACTATGTCAAACTAATAATGAGAGGTTAAGTGAATCTTAGCAGACTACTAATATTCTTTAAAAGACACTGCTAAGCATCAACATTATTTATTGGTTCTTAGTAACTCAAAGATCTTTTAACTTTTTAGTATTAAGAGTGGAAAATCATTATGTGGAAAGCTTGGAAACTACAGTGACAACAATGAGGGGAAAACGCACACACGGACTGTTTCTTTCTAGGGTGCCTAGGACAGTAGCTGCCTATCTGTGAATGCTGAAGCAATGTTATTTTCAGCTATCATTCCTTTGGTTTTTATCCATCTGTTAACGCACTTATACTCAGCTTAGTGTCCTGACTGAAATGACTTATTTGTTGCAGTTCTTCAAATGTCACTAGAAAAAGCATGACCTCAGAAAATAAACCATCTTCTTAGCTGACTAATCACAATATATTTTTTCCTATTTAATATGTTTGTAAGTCTTTCCTTTTTATTTCAGAAGAATATTGCAGTATTTAAAATATATGCACCTAGTGTTTTTTTTCCCTCAGAACAGATTAGTGAATCTTACTTCAGTACCAGTCAAATAGTTGAAATGCAAATGAAGTATGAAATTATGAAAAAGATAAACGTTTTACTACAGAGTATCAGCACAGTGTCTGGAGAAAAACAAAACAAAATATTCTCTCATGTCACGTTTAAAGAACTGTAATAGATCAAAGCAGTTGATGAAGAGAAACTTGGTGGCATAATCCATTTTCACTTTTGAAGAGACTCTGATGAAGTCCGTCACAAGTGTCTGTTAACAGTGGAGCGTCAAGGACGAGATTCTGAAGTAAGTTCAGTGATGTCTGACTGGTAACGTAGAAGAAAATCTCCATATTTGAAGGTGATACAAAATTATCCAGGTAGTTCAAGGAAGGAAAAAAAAAAAAAAATAGACCCTCAGAGAAATTTAGCCAGGCTAACAAAGTAGGATCGGGTTTTCAGATAAGTTCACTGCTGAGAAATGCTAGGAAATCTGCTTAAAGAATATGTGAGCTGATTAGCCTGCTCAAAGTTAATTGTATAGCTTCAGGAGAATGAGGGAACCAAAAAGGCTTAATAATTTCTGTGAAGAAATCAGAGAGAATAACATAAAGGGTAAGAGCTGTTAAAAGCTGCGAGTAAAATGTAAGAATGAATAAGGATTCTTACTTGAGACTTACAAATTATAGAAAGGATTAAAACTCTACAAAAGGAAGGGAGAGGAAGAATTGACAAAGACAGGTAGAAGATAGAAAGTTAATTGGACACTGTGAACAAGATGTAGTGATCTGTCCCATTGAGAAGTTGCAGTCAATAAAACAGTAACATTCGGCACAGGAAAATGTAAACTTATGTTAGCATATAAGCTACATAACTACGTTTTCTTTCAAGTTTCCGCTAAGAAATTTAATTTACAAGTGTGAAAATGTGTACAAAAGCTCGCAGGTCATCACATCAGAAGTGGTTTACCTAAACTCTTCTTTCTGTCTCTTTTGGTAGTCAGTCCGGGAACTGAAGCAATATCTTGTGATGTTCACGACAAGCAGGCAGACAGAAGTGCAGGCATTTGTTGCAAGCTGCAGAGAAAAGTCCAGAATCATGTGTTTTTTCTATAAATTTCTAAAAGCATGATACATATACATGCTTCAATTTAAAAGAAAGAATTCTATTTACAGAACAATGCAAAGAAGAAAGAGTGATTTAATAAATTACATTTATTAAATAATTTATTCACTATAAATGAGTCTTTGAACATGAAATAACCTTCCTATTATGTATTCACTGAAATTGCACGTGAACTGAGTCTGTTTTTACATGAGTGGGAAACTGAGAAGACTTTCTGCTTCACAATTACGGTTTTGATGACTGTGCATTTACCATACTATTTTCCTCTTCTTCTGTTTCTCTCTTTTTATTTCTACAATGGAGGAAAGGCTTGGACACATGACATGCACATGTGGACTGTGGCAATCTTTTCCCTCATTATTTTAATAGTACTCAAAAAGAAAGCACTAAATTATGGTTGTTGGTTCTTTGAGTAATTCCTGGCTTTTGGCTATCACTTCAGGGAAAAGTTAATATAAAGTTTATACAAGAGCACAAGTAGATGTATAAATATGTAAAATCCATTATAAGGATGTTTTCATAAATCCATGTGTGAGTCTGTACTCATTGATTTCTTTTTAAGTTTCCACAGGAATTTTCATAATAATAATAATAATAATAATAATAATAATAATAATAATAAAAGTTAGAGGGCTAAATCTCTAACTTTACTTTTTTCTCCTACTTCAGTCTTGCCTGAGTTGTCCTGAGTTATTATTTCTGTTTTAGGAAGATGTTGCTAATCTCTGTGATGTGATTAGTGAAGGACAAAAGGCTTCATTTTTCAGCTAAGGAGTTAGGTAGAAGTTGGTCTATTCTGTCTGGTGAGCAGAAAAAAATGTTTATAGCTGTAAATGTCTCAGTCAGGTTATGTTATGGCTTTTGGTTGCCTTTTCTTTTAACACAGAATAATGAAAATTATTGCCCTAATACACTCTTTCTTGCCATTCTCATGAATCAGAGCGTTGTTACCTGGGGCAGCATTTGCACCCGGAGCTGGTGCCAGGGGCGTACCGCGTGCGAGTACAGAGCCAGTGGCCGGAGCATCCGCATCCACCCCACAGCTGGGATGGCGTCCTGCTGTGGGGCAGCAACCCTGATGTCCCCTGGGAGGGAAAACCCTCGAAAAGCAGCAGTTCTGTGTACAACCCTGTGGAGCAAAACTATGGACCAAATGTAGACACGAAGGAAATTCTTACCTGAAAGAAACCCTTCCTATATCCCTATAACCCTTCATTTCACCCCTAAAAATGCATTTCAGGGAGCAGACTCCAGCTATGAACTGTAGTGCAGTAGGTAATAATTATACACCAGGGTAATTGCAAAGTTTACCGTTTAATCTTATTGAGAGAGAGCATGTGTGCGTAGTGCCCATCACTGTGCTGTGATATCTGAATAAACACTCTCTTAGTATGGAGGGACATACAAAAGATACATTTTGCGTAAAGAAATAGTCATTTTTAAAGATTACATATCATAATGTCTCTCCAGATAGACCAGCTTTACTTAGGAATCATTAACTTCGCATTGTTTCACTGTGGTTTAGGAACTGTAAAGCTGGACACAGGCTGAAATTTTCAGAAGATTTTGAAGGACATGTGCATTCTATTAATTTTAATGAAAGATGTGTTTAGTTTTGTGAGGTGTGGCTTTAAATCAGCCTTTTTAGACAGAAGGAATGAAAAGTGATAGGGTTTCTGAAGATTTACATGTTTTGTTCTTTATATTTATTTTGTAGAAATAACAGAAGATTTTGTATCTCACTGCTTTATATTCAGCAAATTTACTTAAGTCCCACTCTCTGGGCCTTCTGTTTGCTCCTCACTATAAGGCACAAAGTGGAGGAAAAGTAAGAAGAAGGTGGTAGAAAGACTACTGCAACCATCAAAAAGTAATAGGTATCAAAGGCCAGGTCCACACTAGGAGCAAAGTGTTTATGGAGAGAGAAAGAAAATTTGTAGATAAAACTTTGCAATATTTCTGTCAGGGGAAAAAATGTACTCGAGAATTGATAGTTAAATTGGCATAAAATTGCTTTAATCACCATGGGCTTGTCTGAACCAAACCGGTGCGAGCTCAAACTGACAATGACAGGCTGTTTTGTCGCTAGATGTGGAACGTTTTCAGGTGGATCTGAACTAACTAATCGTCACTTTCTCGTATAAACCCAGTAAAAAATTCCTTGATGTTCCCTCCTTTTTAGACATCAGGAAAGCTAAATATGAGAGAATGAGTTTTCATTATTGTATATTGTGTTTCTCTTCAAAACTGCACAGAGTTTATTTTTCAAAAAAGAGAGATCGTCTCTCATGCTTAGGAGACCCTATTTATTTTAAGTGTTTCACTGTACTATTCTTTGTGGGTCAGTATGCTAATGATCTTGTTTATATTAAAATATATTCATTCCTACTGTATTTTTCCAGGTTTTATACTCGAAACAGACTTGTTTGTGAATGACATGACCAGAATTGTATGTGATCAACAATTAAAAAACAAACACCTACCTTTTAAGGTTTTGTCTGTCAGATAGATAGATAAAGATTAATTTACTGAGTCCGTCTGCTGTGTTTCAGCCTTCAGAACACCACAACTAAAAATTGACTTAGATTCATTATACACAATTATTTTTCTTTATGCTGTAGATATTAGTGTTTTCTTGAAAAATTTTATTGAAGTAAAATAGAGTAAATTTAGGAAAAAAGTTTTCTTATTGTTATTATTGAAATTTATATTCAAAAATGTTAATCTTATACAGTTAATATTTTAGTAGATGAGGCTAAGGTATTTTTATATGTGAAAATGTATTCAAAAGCATGCAGCAGTATGTTGCTAGGCTTAAGGTAAAAGAGTTTCTGAGAATTCTGTAATGAGGATGTAATCCAGGAAAATTATTCATTCTTAAGCACCGGTTCTTTAATGCAGTTTTGCAATCTCCTTAATATGGTGAGTGTACTTGAAAGGACAAAAATCATTATTTCCCAGGGATATAAATGTTTCTCTCACTGATGCTGGGAAAACTTTGAGTAATTGGGGATTAATGGAGTATATGGGATAGTAATAAACTGGTCTTTTATGCTCAGCTTAATTTGCAGAATATGTTTATTAACTAGGTGGAATAACTTTGTGGAAAGGACACGTTTTAACAGCTTAAAAGTTTATATTAGCAGATGATCATTTTATATGAGAGCTTGAAACACAGTATTCATGAATATCTTGATTCAGTAAAATATTCCCACTGAGGAAAGAGTATGCAAAGGTAGTGTAAAGCTGACTCTGAAGTCTGGTTAGAAATAATCTAAATGGAAGCATATGAGTAAGTTCTTCCCCATTTTAGGGAAACACCTACACCTCCGCTTAAAACACATATGGAATGAAGTTCTTTCCCAAATGGGAAAAAGACCACATGGGTAATGTGAGCCATCGTGTGCCTAAACCAAGGACTTTTGCCCATATGAGTACCACCGTGTATGGATTTATAAATATTTATTTTGCTGCTGTTTTTAGGGGATTGAAATCATATGTGGAAATGAACCAACTTTCAACAAAGTGTAAACCTCTCAGATGTTAACCTTCAATGATGTGGCGTTAAACTTAAGTTCCAAACAGTGTTATGCTATAAAAGGCCATAACATGATTTAGGGAATGTTTCTCTTTTCCTTGACTAAACTTGTTCCATTTCCTTTTTCAGTCCTTCCTTTTTCAGTTGCCAAATATTTAGTGTTCAGTTAGGTACAAAAGAGGAGTTAATATCTTATGAATTCTGGAAGAACATTTGCCTTTCATAAATTTTTATATGCACAAATACTTGCATTCTCAGATGAGCAGCAGTCCTGACTGTAAAATAAAGGCAGCCATTAAAAAACTTTGGTAGATAAATAAATAATTATGGAAAAAGTAATCCACAGTTAAATTAAACATAACATTTTTTCTTAGCCCAGCTCTGAATTTTCCTAAATAAATAAATGTTTGAAAGGTGAAAGGTGTGCTTATCAAGATGGCAAGTTTCAAATGTGACATTTTCTGTAGCTGTAGCATGTCCACTACCACTTTGAATGGGTTACCCCTCTGTAGCTGAGTCAATAGGAAGTGGCATTTGGGATGCTTCTAGGTCCATTCCTCCTTTGTCATTTCAAGTCTGATTTGAATTTGACTGTGCATTATTTTGAAATGTGCAATCAGGACTTTAAGAATAATCATGGACATAGTGAAAGGTGATTGTTAACATTTAATAGAGAGTATTTAATATCACTGAAGCACCACTAAAAAATCTTCTGGAAGTTCACCTACCCAGCATAGTATTAGCACCATAATAAATAAAAACAAAATTTAACTTACAATTGGAGAGAGCTGAGCAAATAATTTTTCAGCGACTCAGAGATGGTGGATAGATAGGTAGTGAGATATCTGCACCTACGTGCATACACATAGACAATATACACATACACATCCATGAATTTTGCTAGGCATTCATCTGTTCATTTCCCTCTGACAGTTTGTGCATGGCTCTCACATCTTCTTTAAGTGTCAGGATATTTTGAAGAAATGAGTTCCATGGAGGCCACAAAAGTATTCCCCATGAAAGCACAAGCTTTTAAGTTGTTCTTTTCTTTACGATTTGCACCTTATGATTTTTACTGAGATTTACATACAAAAGGGGCTGTAAGCCTGCCATACACAGATCTGTGACTGATGGTGACAGAGATGGTAATAAAATGCTAAGAAAGCAGATCAGCAATGCTTGAAGCTGAAAATAAAAATAATCCATAATTTATTATTTCTTCACAGATTTGGGCCTTTTAATATATTTAGGCTCTTGACTCATCATATTTGAAAATTTGCAGTTGGTTGTGTTCCACCTGCAAGAGCCTCATTACTCTGTGAACGAGAAAAAACAAAACAAAACAAAGCAAAATAAAATATCTCTGGAGTCCTGTCTACTAAGATATCCATTTATGCAAAAAGAGGCAAGGGTTCCAAATTTTTTTCAAGATGAAGAGCAAGAAAATCACTGGTATCAGACATTTACCTAAGTAACCTTTTCAAATGAAGCCTGTATAGGATAGCCACAGTATGTATAAGAAATCACAGAATCGCAGAATGGTTGAGGTTGGAAGGGACCTCTGGAGATCATCCAGTCCAACCTCCCTGCTCAGGCAGGGACCTCTAGAGCATATTGCCCAGGATCACATCCAGACGGGTTTTGAATATCTCCAGTAAAGGAGACTCCACTACCTCTCTGGGCAACCTGTTCCAGTGCTCTGTCACCCTCACAGGGAAGTAGTTTTTCCTCAGGTTTAGGTGGAGCTTCCTGTGGTTCAGTTTCTGCCCGTTGCCTCTTGTCCTGTCGCTGGGCACCACGGAGAAGAGTCTGGCCTCATCCTCTTGACACCCTCCCTTCAGATACTTGTACACATTGACGAGATCACCTCTCAGCCTTCTCTTCTGCAGGCTAAACAATCCCAGCTCTCGCAGCCTTTCTTCATAGGAGAGATGCTCCAGTTCCCTCATCATCTTCGTAGCCTTCCGCTGGACTCTCTCCAGGAGTGCCATGTCTCTCTTGTCCTGGGGAGCCCAGAATTGGACACTGTATCAGCCACTCCCTCCAGTTTAGTATCATCAGCAAACTTGCTGAGGGTGCACTCTGTCCCTTCATCCAGATCATTGATGAATAAGTTGAACAAGGCTAGACCCACTATTGACCCCTGGGGGACACCACTAGCTACAGGCCTCCAACTAGACTCAGTCAGTCTTAAGTGATAGGTGAGCACTGTTCCAAAGGGACAGGTGATGGCCTCCGTTGCCCTCAGCTGGTAAGAAATAAGATCTGATTCAGACAATTATCCACAAATATTACAAATGCTAGTGATGGTACACGTGCAGATCCCTTGCTATTTTGAAGCAAATGTCATGACTGCACCCATCTTTATTATGTTTTCCACATATCTGAGACTATCATAGAAGGGATAAATTGATTTGGAGAGCCTGATTAATGTTGTGGGTTGGTTTATTGGCTTTGCATATATTTTCCTCAATGTCTCTGCCTTTTTTATTTCACTCTTTGTCTTCATTTAGGCCATATTTATTTGTTTCTCACAAAAGTTCAAATTTGAGTTCTAGCTTCTTCCCGTATCTCTTTTTCATTGAGCCATCAGACTTAGCCAGAAGGCCATTTAGACTAAGTGAAGTCAATACCTATCAAAAAGCCACCATCTTTTAAGAAAAATGGAAAGCTAAGAACCTGATTCTTGTCATTAGCCCAATACACAATGGGAAGCTGGAACACGTTGTTCTGCAGGAGCATAGCCAATTTGCATCGGAGGCAGCTGATGATGGATCATTTGTTCTTAAGAATCAGGACTGTGCTCAGATAGTACGACCAACATGCTAGTAGTTTCCAGTCTGTGACCAAACTATAAAGTTAATGATGAGTCCAAGCTCTTGGAGGTCTTTAAGCAGGATTCATTTCACTTAACATCAAGTATCTACTATTGCCTTAGTCACTGGCTATGTCTGTACTGCTTAATACAGACTGTCTTTACAGGCTTAATACAGGTTGTCTTTAACTCACACTGTTCCTGAGCACTACTGCAACGCTAGTAATACCCCATATGCACGATGTTGCCTTCTGGCACGTGCAAAACAAACTCTCAATTTCATGCTGTAAAAAGACTATGCTAGTGGGCTGTACCACAATGTTATGTCAAACAATTTGACATGAAAATAACTACAAGTAATAGTAATATAACAGGACCAGCAAGGTAACAAGGGAGTTCAAAGGAAATCAGCAGCTAAGTGCCATGTGGTGTGAATGCAACCAACCTGTGCCACTTGGCCTGAGGGCCAGAGAATGCCCTATGACCTTGTTTGGTTTAGCGGTGTGGATAAGTCTCTTTACAGCCAATGGGGAAAAAAATAGGCACTTCTTAAGTGGAATTAATCTCAGTCTGCTGTAAAAGTATAGTTCAAGTTAGCTGAATTCTGCTCTAAGGGAGCCTGTTAGGTGAGATGAATCCCACCTGGAGTGCCTGTGAAGACTTCAGGGAGTCGATGAAGATCATTCCTTCTTGGAAAATATTTTGTGTTTACCTCAGACTGTGTCCATGGATCAAGCTCCAACTCTTTTTGCATTCACTTTTTTGTGTGTGGTTTTTTTTTTCATTATTTGGTTTGGGGGTACAGGGGGTTGTTTGTTTGGTTTTTGGAGGTTTTTTACAATGACTAGCTGGATCATCACATATTGGGAAATTTGTACTGGTTCTGGAAGTGTTCCTTCAGAAAGTACGTTATGTGCTAAAAGTCCACTGATAATTGTTCTGTTTCTGTGTTTGTTCAGGAGAAGAGAATTTGTCCTTGCTTGAAAACAGGAAATTCAAAAAACAAATTTCAAGTTCCACTCTCACAGGTGTTGAATCTTATCTTATTGGAACAAATACAGATAAACCCCTACAGCGTGATCTCAAGTTCAATAAACAGCTTAGTTATTAAGGTTAAACAGTGCTCCTGAGAGATATGCTAATGTCCATCTTATTTTTGACAGACATTATTTGAGCAGTTTTGCAGTCTGAAGGGACGCTGGGTTGGAATAGCTCACATGGGGCTGATTGACTTTTGGAGCTAGTGCTTGAAAATAATAGCATCTTCTGAGAAATTATTTTTAAAAAGGTTTATAAACACAGTATACGAACAAAGTAAGCACAATTCGTTGAAAATTAACTGATTTTTTTTTTTATTAACTGAAATAGCTTGTATTTTTTCTTAATTCAAATAAATACTGAAAAATGTACTGTTTCATTAGAAGCGGTTCTTTGCCAGGACTGTATTTGCAACCAAAAAAAAAGTCTTTTTTCCTCTAGCATTGAAAATGTAACATAGTTAAACACTTGCATAACTGCAAGATATGAATTGAATTAACAGTTAATGCAGTTTAAATAATGCATTGATTTAAAATTGAAAAGATTTAAATACTGAATCTGTTGTAAGAAGTAAATGGCTTCCTAATACTTCTGTTATGTCAGTGGTGGTGTCTAAATCTAGAGCAAAGCTACTGCAGCAGGTAAAACAGAAGTATTTAAAGGCCTTCTAAATAACACTATGATGCGTTTCACTATAGAAAACATAGCAACAGTAACACATATTCAGAACTAAACCTAAATACCTACCTAAGTAGTAGTCCCTTGTACAGTAAATCTTTCTTTTAAATACCTTGGCTTAAGTGAATGATATGACAATATTTAAATGAGTAACATAACATGTCAGTCTTCTGGCCAGGAGAAATGACAGTATAAATCACTTTAGAGAAAAAAAATCTTCAATTTTGTGAAGAGTGGCCATAGGTTGAAAAGTGACTTTATAAAAATAACATGGAAGGTTCAGCAGTGCTCCTGTGTTCTAGTTCTTCTAGAGAAATGGGTCTTTTGCATGTAAGAAGAGGTGGATTTATAACTGTCAGACCTGCAGAATAGCTCTGGACTCTGGTCATCCAGCCGAATTCACTCCTTGTCATGAATCTGTTGCCAAAAGAAAGCAGGATGGTTGCACAAGTTTCACCAAAGACATAATATTGAAGATAAGTGTTTTACAGGCATCATTTAGTCTGAAAATTTTCTCCCACTGGAAAGATGGATGTGATGAAAACGATCAGATTTGATTTTTCAGATCACATGGAAAAGTATGTATCAGGTAATACACCTAATTTTCATTTGCAGACTTGCAGTTTTGGTGCAGAATGAGAAAACCCAATCGCCAAGAGAGCAAGAAAAAGGCATTTTTGGAAAGTTCATTTTGAGGCTAGAAATTCTGTGCAAGATTTGTATCCCCAGGAACTATGAAAAAATTTGCATGCTCAGACCTGGGAACTTAACAAAGCTCATTCTCAGTTGATATAAATCAAAGTAACTCTGTTGAAGTCAGTAATGTCACAAGCATAAACATGAGATTATGCTGTTTTTCAGCTGATGATCAGCCTTAAGTATTCATTATTGCAAAGTGTATTTTGACCTGAAGGATCAAGCTTTCAAGCAGAGGCATTAATTTGTTTGTTCTGATGATTGTATCATCAGATTGAGGATGCGAGAGTGAGCTATAGCAGCCCCATTTCCTCATCTCTTAAGTGAGGCTGGCATCACGCTTAGGGGAGCAAGCATCCGGTACATGGTCTGCATGGCTTTGGAACTGTTACAGCAATACAGCCATAAATATTATAAATCATAGATCCTTAAGGTTGTAATTCCATACAAAACTACTAGTGTACTGTCTTTTCAAAACTGATCTTCTCTCATAGTGTGTATTGGTATTACATATGGATGGGTATTTCATACAGTTCAACGTATTCAGGTTAGACCTGTAGATCTCACCATCTCATTCATTCTGTGAAGAACATTGCAGTTGTGGAAATAAGAAAATATTTGCTGGGAGCAGAGTTTTACTGTTCTGATTGGCAGGCTGAAATTTATAGCACGTATTTGTTTCCAGAGCACTTGACTTGATTTTATGAAAATAACTAAGTAAATTAAAATATATACTGAAGTAGCTTCTCTGTAAGCGATATTTAACAGAAGTAATCACAACAAAGTCAGTAACATGAGAATAATCCCTGTACTGATTTATATTTTCCTTATTTGAAGTTTTTTCATAACCTATCAAGGTAATTTCTTTCTCCTCCCAGTGGAACGAAAACTGTAGACACATCTTTCCTACTCTTTATATGCAAATCATCATCATCTCAGCACATAGCTTTTATTCTTTTTTAGCAGCAATCAAAAAAGGACAAAGCTCTGTGTGTAAGTAAGTATGTGTATTTGTGAATATATGTTTAATTTCTTCTCTCTGTTGGAAAATGATTTTTATTATGTTTTCACAATAAAAAACTGCTTTAATTTGGAATTTTCACAAGATAATTAGTAAATATTATTATGTACTAATATATACACATTATGTACTAATGTATATATATATTGCTGGGAGCCATAGGAATCCTCAATACCTAGAGTTCCATTAAGTAGAACATTGAAGAAATTGGGGAAGGGAGGCTTTTTTACTTTTTAGTAAAAAAAGCATTTTTACTAAAATCTAAATAAGTTCCTTTTCTTGCTCTGTAGACTGTCGCTGTAGGAGTTCAAAATGTTCCTCACTATCATTTGATATTTTATTTAATGAATGAGAGTTAAAAATTATTAAAAAAAAAAAGAATAAATGTACACATATGTCCCTGAGGTATCAAAGTAAAAGAGGCGGGCAACTAAAACAACTGCTTGCATGCTTGTGGTGATCACAGCTTGACCTGGTTGTGCTTGCAAACTCTGAATTTAATTATCATTGATAACCATCAATTATTTTCTGTAGGGGGGTATGTGATAATCTGTAGATCCTCTGGTATTTCACTTCAGAGTGTGACTAATCCTTGAGAAAGCCCTCTTAGCTGCCTAGATTATCCTTACGCTTGTTTCTGACAGTTGCAGAGGAATCAAAGTTTTACTGCAGACTTTGTCTGAGGGTTTGAAGTGATTTAATTGCAATTGCCCAGACCATTTAGTATTTTGAAGTTAAGAGGTGTGAGGCTTTGAACTTTATTTCATGTAGGAAGTGAAGAAGATAGAGAGGTCTGTTTTACTGTTCTTGGGTACCAACGGTTGTGCTGGAGAGATGACCTGCCGCCTTTTTGTGCTTGATGGATTTTCCCTAGTGATGGAGGCTTCCTATCTACGTAATTTGTGTTGCTGTAGTATCGTGGAGAGATGATGGAAGAACAATCAGAAGATGTCAGGTCATCATCTACCAAGAATGGGATAAATTCTTCTAATCAACATAAAGAACATCATTCATTCATTTATGAAATCTTCTTATTAGTAAGCAGGAGTTTTCCTAAACTGTGGATCAAGTTAGCCAGTTGTAGACGCATCTTTTAAAAGAGAGGAACAGTTCTGCCATGAAGTTTGTTTCCTAAATTTTTTCTGGGCACATTGCTCACAGTAGGTATACCATTCTTTTCCTGAGAAAATGATTTTTCATGGAAGCTTTTGTTAATTTAAATCCCTGAACAATGCGAAGGGAGAGGAGAGAAAACCATTAAAATGAAAAGTATAGCTTTTTCTTCCCTCCATAAGGTATATGACTCTAATCTCACAAATTATTTATTAATGGAGCTTAGCTCCGTATTGTAGCAAGCCCTGCATTTTATTGGTACACCTTTTTATGAATGCTTAAGAATGGCTACAAAATATTTGCAGAAGAAGTACACAGGTTTCAAAACAGCAGCTTAATATCATATACCTTTGGGTTGGGGTGCTGAAAAGGACACCCGAGCGGTAAGAGCAGCTAGCTGCTTCAGTGTAGTAGCCATATTTCCTCCTTGTTTATGCTATCAAAGGAGAACTCTCATGTAGGCAAAACTCGTAAGAAACACTTGTAGAAGAGCTTAATGAAATAAATCAGTCAATAGCACTAATTGCAATTTAAAAGAATGAACAGATGGTCTTTATGTGACTGAAAGTATCAGGATGAAATTTAGCGCATGTGTTTGCTAAAACAGCTCTGCTCCAAAAAATACACCTGTTTACTTTTCTAATGACAAAAATGTTGTTAATATAGTCTTTATTTACATTTATCTTTGCAATTAAGTTACTCTGCAGTCTTTTAGTCCCTTTTGTACCCAGACAGATAATCAGCTCTAAAGTACTTAATATTATTCATATAAGTGTTTTCCCCCGGGTCCAATAATTGTTAATCATGACATCAAAATAACAAGGTGATCTTTCCAGTTTCCTTAATCCTATTTACACCATATGGCAAACATTGTCCAACTAGAAATAGAACAAATATTTCATCTTCACAACTGGAAAACAGCGTTTCCTACAAGCAATAACCAGTCAAATTAAAGCACTCACTGGAACCTATTGGTAGTAGATTGCTTATCTTTCTAATAGCACTGGAACTGGAATGTATCTGCAACTTCATCAAACCTTTCCTACGCTGCCTAAAACAGCAACATGCATTAAATATTTTTCGCTAACTCAGCAAAGTCATGGGGTCGGGACTGTGACCAAAGGGCTCACCCTATGTCATAGATTGTCACCATCTCACTGCCCCTTTCTACTCAGTCACTGAAAAATGTCCATCTACAAAAGTATTTGCTGTAGCAACGCATCAAACTCATACTTGGAGTTTAGTGGAAAACAAGACCCAGTTCCAAGGTTTCCCAAGCTCATTTTGAGTTTCAGAAACCCAAAAGGTGCGACTACAACGTGACTTTACTTGGATTCTGAAAAAACAGTGTGCCTTTTGCGTTCAGAATGCCTAGTTCATTGAACAAGTCTGTTAAAGTGAAAAAAAAAAACCCTATAAAACACAAATATCTAAGTATATAATTGCAAAGTTTGGAACACAATTGTAAAAGAGAAGTATAAAATAATCTCAACTTCTGTGAGTTTGTACTCATTGAAGTTCTTTGTTGCTTTAACATTTCTGATAACTTTGGGGGAACCAGCACCCAGTATTTTTTTTCTGAATTTGTTTGGAAACCCCTCTTCTGTCTTATTTGTATCTTTTCAGAAATTTCTCCTAGTTCATCTTTAGTCTATAATTCAGTCAGAATTTATCATTAGTAGATCATACCCTTCAAATAAGTAGAATTCAAAATTTTCCCCAACTCTGTTCTTTGATATGGGTCTTTAAAAGGAACAATACAAATGTGTCATTCCCCATTGACTTGGGGAACTTCCCTGAATTTATCTTTAATTGTATTTCTTAAGTAGCCTGTCTTTCTACTTACTGCATTTTCCATATTGCAATGACTCTTTATAAATCATATATCTCCATGAATATTGTCTGTACATACATCCTAATAAAATTAAGTTCTAGCCACTAGTTCTACAGATGCAAAGAGGATCTCCCAGGTGTAGAGATAACCAATTAGGCATGAAAGCATCCTTTCCGTGTCCTCTCCTTCTCTCATCCCTTTACCAGTTTTAGAGCTCCTGCCACATTTAGTGTCTTTTAGTCCAGGTCATGTGACCAGATTTCTTTTTTTTTCTGTTTTCTTTTTTTTGCCTCCATTTAGCATAAACTACTCTTGTCTTTTGGTAATCTTCAATCAGAAAATAAATACAAATGTAATATAGGGTAGTAATTGAGCTAAGCTGTATTTTTGCAGATGCCCATTTAGTCATTTTTTTGGCTTAAGTGTCATAAATGAAAGAATTATTATCTATTATCTGGTCTCTACTGTTTGATTTGTTAATGATGAAGTCATTAATCATTTGTAAGCTTTCTTTTATGGTAAGCTATAATTCTTAATGAAATGCACTAAATTAAGCACAATACTTTTTAAAAGAAAAAGATGGTTATGCACAGCTATTACTTTAGCCTTTAAATTTGTGATAGATTGAGTGCTGCAGAAAAACAACTGATGCTAGTTCAGCATCCATACAGATTCTCTGATCCAGGAATCCTTAAGGACACAATTTGGACCAAAGAGAAAATACCATATTTTGATCAAAAACTCAATAGATAGCTACTAGTCTAAGTGTTAGGGTGGGCATGGTAGTTGGCAATGATGAAGGGGAACGGTACTGAGGGAAAACAGTACCTGGTAACTGGGATGAAATCTTGGTCCTAATCTGAGCTCTGAAATACATTGCAGTGAATAAAAGAAATTGAAATCCTAATATAAATGATTTTTGTAAGATTGTGTATATTTTAAAAAACCTCTGAAAACACAGAGCTTTCCAGCTGCTGAAAATTCTTCACCAAGAAAATATTTAAAGCTAACTTAAAATTAGATCAGTAACAGTTAACATAGTAAAACTTCATAGTGCCTGGAATAGTTGGTCCCATTTCAGGTAAACAGTTCAGAAATCAGGTCAGAATCAAATTGAAAATACATGTCATGCCCTCGAGCCAAGTAACATGTTCACTATATCATTTACAAAACCTCATTAAGTTACTTATAAACCACGGGTGGCAAGTTACAGGGAAAAAAGGCTGGAATAGAACAAAAGTAATTAGAAGATAATTTAGCCCCACATATGCCCCACAGAGCTTAGCAGCTGGAGATCAGCCCACACTGTGACTGAATTTCATTTAATCTTCTTTATCTTACTTTGGAAACTAGAGAATGCCAGAAATATACCTTGTTATAATCTATAATAGACATCAGACTACACTTCCCCCCATTGAAAATTTTTCTTACAGTGTGCTGAATCTTATTATCTGTATGGTTGTCATTTAGGCCACAGCTACCTCACTTATCTTTTATTATTCCTTGATTTTATCCATAAATAACAGAATTTCAGAAAAGCTAATTCTTGCCATCTATCACTATATGTAACAAGCATAAAATTAACTAAAGAAGGCCACAGCTTTACACAGATGGCCAAGTGCTGTCTGATAATGGCTCACATGGTGCCTTTCATCACCACCTTCCATCAATATGTATCGCTGCTGAAGTAAAAATATATATTCCTCTTGTCATTGAAATTCTCTCATCTTCCTGGCATGAAACCTGATTCTAATGCCCAGAGCAGCTTCTTATTCTTCACCACAGCTTCAACTCTACAAGGCGCTTAAGCATGGGATAAAGTTAAGATGTAAATGTTGTGTGACTCTGGAATTACATATGGGCTAGAGGCAAAATATATTCCACATTAGAAGCTTTTCTTTAAGAGGGTTTGGATCATAATGTTAAAAACGCTTTCAATATTTTGCTGAATCAGAGCAGCTGGGAAGAAGTTCAGAGGGTGAAGTAGTGATTGAGTTCATCTTCTAAATTTAATACAATATCATTCTCTTCTTTGCAGTACTCTTAGTGATGGCTTGCTAGAACTCTTGATAGACAGATAACCTATTCAATCAATTAAGTAGTTATCACCTCATCACTCTTTGTTTCACTTATGACTCTCTTTTTAGAAAAAAAAGTTTGTATTATCAGTCTCTTTAAATGCTTTTAGAAGTGCTCAAAAGATGTTCCTCAGCAAGTTCCCATGGGAGTAGCTTGTACTTCACGTATTATTGCCATGGTAACTTTAGAGAGCAGGAACAGGGTTGAATGCAATGTTACATCCATCTTAATTTAGGACATTTTTTTTCCCCCGGGGTCAGTTTGATTTAACAAAATATTTAATGGCCTATAGAATAAAGATTGAAAAGGTAAATGTCTTTTAATATAATACTGCGCTGAAGTCCTTTTTCACAGTCCATTAGTTTTCATCATTGGATCAAATATCAGTGATCTTTTTTACTATTGTTATTTTTAGCAAAGCAGCAACTGAAATATGTTGTAAGTTTGCCTTGACAGCCCTAGAATACAAACATGTGAAATTTATCATGAATCACTTGGAAACTTGCTCCCTGACATTTCTCTGCATTTTTCCTTGTTAATAAAAGTGCAAGTCATGGACAGAGGCAACATGTTTCAAGTGATTCCAAGCAGCTAATTGGTTTTAGATATCCTCAGATGACATCCTCGGGAGCTTCTTTTTTTTTTTAGCTACTTTTAAAATTGTAGTGTTCTTTGCTATCTGCTTCCTCAGCCTATACTTACTCCGTAAGTATATTTTTCAATTTTGGCTCTCTCTATTATTCTTGAAATACTAAGTGTACTTTGATTGACTACGTTATTTTTTATAAACTTTTGGTTCCTAATTCTGTAAATCAGTGCTTAAAAATATATTAGTGAAAAATATTACTTAAAAATATGTAATTATTTAAAAATATGAACTACCTGTTCAGCTAGTATTGTAACTTAGCATTATTGCATAGGTAATATGATTCTCTCCAGGGTCAAGCTTTTTATTGGTGCTTTCCCTACTTATATCCTTTGGATAAGTATGCATTCATTTATAAGTAGATTACATAAGAAGTATTGAGATAATGAAGGGCCTATAAAAAATGATGTTATGAGAATGAAAACCACAGGAGGTACTACTGTGAGAAGTACTGGCGTGCTAGCAAAAGAAGTTTATTAAAATATTGGGTTTCCTTTCTCTGTTGGTGTGTATGTCCTCCTAACTGTTAAGAAATGCAATGTAAGCCACTGTACAGCTTCATCATGAAGCTGTCACGGTGCAAAAGGACACTTTGCAGGTCTTGAAATATACTGCATGGAAGACATTTTTACAAAATATCAATAGAAAATATACTTCAGGGAACGATTGTGCTGTGTAGAGGCAGAATTACATTATAGTCATCTCCATTAAGATGTCAGCATTCACCAATTGATTCCATGAAGTCATTTCCTGCTTGCAGTGGAGGGAAAAGCTATCAGTTATGTAATGGAAACAATTACATTTAATTATACAGAATGTTAACTTATCAGCAGTTTAATGAAAACCACTGTATCTCAAATGTATCTGTAAAATATCTGCATGTTTACTTCATGGTGGTGACATTTTTGCACTGGCAAATATTGGGATTTTTATATAAAAGAATTTTTCATGGTGAATTTCTAAGTAACTTGGGCTAGAAATTTTCAGGAATAAAAACCATGACGATTGAAATAATGTTTCAGAACTAAACGGAACTTTTCAGAACTAAATGTTTCTATTGAACTCTTTCTTATTTGTATAAATTGAGTGTGCATGGCGAGACTGACTTGAATTTATTGGTTTGTGCATTGGGGAGGGGCTGTCTGTCCTTGAAATGTTCCTATGCATTTCCCACACACTTCTGATTTAGGACACACTGGTTTGAGCACATGTTTAAAGTCCATGAAGGAAAAGGTGTGCAGTAGATTTCTTTCATCATCTGAAGCAGTGAAACACTGAATTAGGACTTTGTAACAAGCGGTCTCCGTTAAGTTGTGCGTGCCTTCATATGTAAAGATGCTTTTGGTTCTCCTCGGCTTCCTCCTTCTACTCCTCTCAGGCACCTCAGACTTCTTACAGCTGCTCCCGCTGTTTGCTCAGCCTGGTGCCAAGAAGGGAGCAATAGCAAGGCTTGGGCATATTTGTGCCCGTTTCATGCCCTTTATTGTACTTCCTTTTCACATTTCACACTGCATGTGGGATTAAAAAGGAGGATAGAAAACTACAGCTGACATCCAGGCTCACTTTCCTAGCGAAAATGATCCCTCTTGAGTAGTTTTGAGCTAGGTCATCTCTACTTTATAACTCTGGTTTCGAAGAAGAGAGAGAGATGCTCAAGACAGTCGTTTATCAGTAGAGATGCCAAGATCATATATTGCAAATCCCTCTCTCAAGCTCCTCACATACCTCTTTAAAAAACACTTGTTTGTACTTTGCACCTGCCAGAACCCTGGTACTTGGTTATGGCCTGGAAAGAAGGCAGCATTGATTCACTACAACATTTACAGATACCTTGAAATCCTTTCAGGTTTCAAAGTCCTCAGTAGGGAACTAGGATATTTCTTTAGACAGTGTCCTGGTAAAACAAAGTTTAAGAATACCCAGATGGCGAAAACTATTATTCTGTTTCTACCAGGCTTTAGCATAAGTTAAACTTGGACAAATCAGCTCAGTTCTTTTTTTGGCCCCAAAGCTTTAGAAAGGATCTCTAAAGCATCCCTGCCCCAGTCATGGGGGCTAATGAGGACCCACAAGGTTTGGATTGTAACAAAATCAAAATATTAATAACAAAAACTTTATAAGAATCTCAGAGGCTGTGATAACCTTTCCTAAATCGTTGTGAATCATTTTTACTGCATAGTCAGAAATGATGTCTGTATTCGTGGAAAAAAAACCTCAACCTAAGACTGAAGTTAGCTCACAGGTCATATTTTGTCCTCATAAGCATAATGTTTGATGATGATTTAGCTGTTTGCTGTTTGAAATTTGCTTTGTGGCTGAAGTGGAAAAAGCACTGAGAATCTAATCTGTATTCCCTCAGCTTTATAAAACAGCTATTGTGTGTCTTGAGGTTTTTATGAGAGCTTAGGAATCATTGTTACATAATTATTTTTAAATATTAATCAAGGTGGAATTAAAACAAAATATGGAATCACATTGTGTTTTACCTTAATGCAAGCTAACTACTCATATCCTCCCAAAGATCACACCTTTGTAATCATTTAATTTGACATAATCTTTTCATTTCAAAAATACTGCCTCACTCTTTTCTTTCAAAATGTATTATCTCAGAAGAGGTGTCCTATCTCTTTTATCTTAATCTAACATTTAGAACGTGTGCTGAAAAGTAGGAGACCTGGGTTCAGCTACCTGTTTATTTTTGGGGATTTATTTTCATATTCCCCAGCACTGAGTTAAGCTTGTCTTGAAACTGGGTCCTTGTATCACCAGAAATGTAAGACTCGTGGGACCACAAAATGAACTCTAAGGAAGCCTGATGTAGTAGCACTGTGAACAAGTGCCAAGATCATGTTTCACCCTATAATTCTTTACAGAAGAGTAAGTAATCCTGGGAATAGGTGTCAGAACATAGCACAGCCTTCTTCCGTGCGACCTTTTCATTCCCATAGTTTATCCTTTTTCTGCATGGGAAAAATGGTATCGTCACTGACTTTACTGTAACATACAAAAAGATAAATCTAGCCAGCACGTTACTGCACATCTTTGAGAAAATTAGGTGAGATCTCTAAAATCAGCCTGAAGTACCCACAGCCACCCCAAACTTCACTTGTAGAAAGGACTCATGAAGCCTGCGTTGTAACATGCCGTTACGGAGAAAATCTCCTGGGATTTTAAAAGTTAAAATCTAAGGAGCTGCTGAATGTGTGAGAAATGTAATTTTTCAAAACTGTGTGATTTGTTTTGAATTTGGACAGTTCTGTATCGAGAGTGACATAAATCACTCACTGGCACAGAGGCTATGTAGATGATGCTCCATACTCTGCTTGCACTCGATTGTGGCAGTAGGATCAATGTCTCAAGCTTCAACTTTTTCTTTTAAATGTTTAAGTGATTTCTGCACTTTAATGTTTTGTGTTCTAAATCAGTTTTTGGGGTCATTCTTCCCTGTAGTGCAATGACTGCCTGACAACTCTAAGGTACATTAAATATCATTTGCAAAAGTAAAACTAAGGCATGAATCCTCCTTTATAGTGTGACTCCATTGCATATTGTGATGGTGCTGCTACTGTTGCTGCCAATAGCAATGCCTTCCTTCTGAAGGTGACAAAATGCCTTGACGAGGCTAATGAATTAGGAGTCCCAACACCCCTGCAAGATAATTAGGGAACGTTATCCTGTATTACAGATGGAAGAAATTCAGGTGCACAGAGGACTAATGATCCTCACCAACATAAATAATATTTTGATGCATAATGACTTATATGGCTTATAATTAAGAGTTAAGCAGAGGCTTCTGTACAGCAGAAATTCACTCATATCATAAAACAATATTACAGATTTTCAGAGTGAGAATGCTTACTTTTTGATTTTCCACTCGCCCACAGCAAATTCTAGTGTTTTTCAAGATGGAGTTTTGAATTGCCCAAAAGTTAAGCCTACTTCTATAATTCTCCTGGGGTCTAACTTAAATAAAATAGCTTATCTCTAAGTAAATAAATGTAGGTACCATCTCCATTCTTGTGGTTTATCAAGACTAGATTGGATAAAGCCCTGAGCAACCTCATCTGACCTCAGAGCTGACCCTGCTTTGAGCAAGAGGGCTAGAATTTTCCTATGATCCTATATTTTTGTGCTATTTACTGCCAGGAACTCGTTGCCCATGACAATCACATGCATGTATCATTAGCATATTGCATGTAGGAATTGAATATCCAAAATAAGATTCATGGAGATTAAATCCTATATATTGTAATAACATTTTATAATACTAGAACTTCTTATCATTAAAGGAATGATGGCACCTTGCAGAACGTCTGCTGCATTAAATAAACAAATGATGCAGTTATAATTAAAATGCTTCCCAACAGAAACAGATGATAGTCGTGGAAGCTGGAGCCAGAGGATACAAAATGTAAATGTCTGAGAGACTACTCTGGATGCCCTTTGATTTAAAGTTTATTTAAAAATTGATTTTGAAATGGATATTAAAATTCCAAAAATCTGAAATCAAATTATCATTCATCTGTTGCTTACATAGTAATTGTCTGTAAGCTATATTTTTTCTGGGAAATTACAATAATTTATGACAAACATTTATACAATGAGTATAAATGAGTTTAACAGAGCAGACATTTATCATTAACTTGCATCATCCAGACCCTAGAAGCCTAGGGACTGCAGCCTAAATGCCATATCTTTTCTGCATATTAATGTATTAATTGGCACAGAGTGTATGTAAGCTTGTTTATTTAATGAAGTGCATGATGGTCTCTGCGGGTGAATTCACATTAAAATATCACGAAGAGCTCCTAATCCTTTTTTTTTTCCCCCTCTCTAATTCCTGAAACTCATATGAGTTAACTCTTGATTATTTTCAGGAATATTTAAGCTTAAAGTAGAGGTAGCCTGAAATCAGGGATATCCAGGGAACACCTGAAATCAGGGTTGTGGTCTCTGTCTCAGCCTCGCTTGCACTGTGTAAATAGGGAACTAAGAAGAAACTACCATGGAGCTCTGTGGAGTCTCGGCAGACCAGAATACTGCCCTTTGTATCTGAAAGATCATTTCACCTTGTAGGAAAGCAAGCTGAAAGTGGACTGTCTGAGGGCGAGTAACTGGATCCAGGCTCTTTTTCAAGGTCCTTTCACAGACAGGAAGACAAAGAAAAAGACCTAATGCCCCCATTTGAATGTGCAGTTCACAGTGCCAAATCTACAGTCTGTCAATCTAGTGAGAAAATTCTGCCAGCGAAGGTTGCTACAGAAATCAGCACAAAGAGACTGCAAGCCAGAAAGTAAGATTAAAGGAAAAGTTACAGAAACAGAAATGCTGTACTAGGACAGGCATTTGCTGCCAGTTGCTGTAGCTCTTGTAAAACTTAATCCAGTGGTTGAATCCATTTAGTGGTGAGTATGGACAGGCAGTGTCAGGAAACCTCTTCTTCAGTAAATCACAGCTTCTAAAAGGTGTTAAAGAAAAAAATAAGTCTGACTAAGATACTTTAACAAAGAATCTTCTATCTTCAGTTGTCCAAGTAAAATCAAAGAGCATGATCTGATTTTCTTTTCGCCAAAGACAATATATTTGACAGAGATAAAAGAACATAAGAGATTGAAAAGCAATAGCCTCCTTTGATTTCACTTATATGAAATATTTATAATTTGCATTCCGTTTCTGCTTTATACTCATGTTGAAAGCATACAACTTAATACTTATGTGGAAAGCATATATTTGTCATCCTGTGAAAGAAGCACGACAGCACTCTGAATCCTGACCTCCTAACTGTTACCTATCTGGCTACATATGCAGAGGTGTCCCACAATAGCTCCAGTTAAGGAAGGATATTTGGAATGGTCTATTTTTTGCATGTATTAATTATGTCTATTTGTTTATTATAGTACTGGCATGACTGTAAATGCAGTGGCTGAGCACAGTGCAGCTAATGGCCAGACAGACATGACCAACAGGAAGCCCTTTTTCCCTAGAGTTTGGGTACTGCTTAGGCCCCCTGATTAACGTGTGGTCAATGGCAGAGGAGATCCAGTAATACTGTGATTGCTTACCTTGGGTATGCTGTTCATTAGCTGTTCTCCGAGTGCATCTGGACAGTATGTGTATTAGTCCTACTAAAAATATGTCATGCTTAACACTTGGCATGCTTTCAGGGTCGAATCCAACAAGCTTAAAACTGTGGCAGCAACTAGCAGGGTACCTGTGCTGGGGCTTCCAGCATTAATAATAACAATGGTGGACTGGAACCAGTATCAGCAAAGAAGGACAACTTTGAATAAATGATCCTAAAGCAAATGTGACCTTGAAGAGATCTGCTGCACAACAGGAGTTCCCAAATGTTTATTTTGTTATTTTTTAATAATATCTTTGAGTATGATCTATTTATAAGTGACAGGATAGAGAAGGGGCAAGTGGCATACATTTCCCTCCTTCCACGCAAGTGCCACCAGCTATGTCTGGGAAAAGACTAGCCCTCAGCAAAAAGGGGCCAGTAAGGCAGAAGCAATAACCAAAAGGCCGTTGTCCACTTGACTAAGAAACTTTGACAGTAGGCTTTGTTGGTGCCGAGAAAGAGGGAAAGAGAGAAGGAGAAAGGAAAGGAGAAGGGTTCTGTGGTCATCATGGATCATGAGCGCAGTCTGGAGCTGGAGTGGAATTTATGTGAGGTTCCCAGTTCTGTAAGTGTAAAAACCTGCACGATGTGGGTGAAATAGCAGACATTTTAGCATGAGTTTAAAAGCAGCCACAATTCACACGGGGATGTCCGTAAAGCTAACTACTCACATCTTCCCAACTATCACACCTTTGCAATTGTTTAATTTGACATAATCTTTTCCTTTCAAAACCAACTACCTCACTTTCTTCTGTTTTCCCCAATTTACCTCTTCTGCATTCTCATGTGCATTGGTGAGATGGGTCAGACTGCGTGTCCTTTATTCCCAACTCCTTCAGAAGCAGCAACCTTGAAACAGATGATGTAGCAGGTTAGTTCTTGCAAATCAATTATGGGGTTTGAATATGCAGTCTGAGGAGTGCCTGTGCCCTGGTTGTTTGATAGGTCTTCTGGGAGCAGACAGTCTCTGACTGAAAGCTCCAGCCCTCATACCTTAATCTTGTAAGGTATCTGGCCCGGTCTTGGTGATCAGAAGATTTTGTCAGGATAGTCATGATTTTAAAAGTCCCTTTGCAGATTGGATAGAAAGGCTTTGCAAGCTACGCTTAGAGATTCCATGGTAGAGTGTGTGTGTGTGTGTGTGTGTGTGGTTTTTTTTTTCTTTCTGGAGCAGCCAGCACTTTTCAATATAGATCAATAAATTTCAATTAGCTACAGAGACTTAACATAACCAGGCTTAAAATCTGTAGAGCAGCTTTTAGCACTTTCCCTTGCCATTTTTTATTAAAAAAAAAAAAGTTAGTGAAAGTGAGTTAGAAGGAAGGACAATATCAGTATCATGCAGTTAGAGTTAAAAAATTTAGATATGGGTCCTTTTAGTTTTTTTAGCTGCTATACTTTTAATTTCATAATACAGAGTTCAGTCCTTGTAGAACAATAGCATGCAACAGGCAAGCATATTCGTTGGATTTGGTGGGTGCTTTTCTGTTCTCTATTGGGATTTAACTTGGGGTCAGACTACCCGTGGCTTAAGTTGACATTTCAGAGACGATCCTGTCAGACTTCTGCTATATCAATCAGACTTCTGCTATATCACTCTGATAGGGAAGTTTTATCAGGGAGGTTGTATGTTTTTGTATTTCTACAAGAAGATTTCTAGAGAAAGAGGAAATAAGCAATAATCTAAGCCAGACACTTACTGAGACTGTGGGTGACCTAAATTGAAATCTCTCCCTCCTTGGATATCAGGAGCTTGTATATTCTCCTATACCTTGGACCTACCCCTGGCTTTACGGGCATTCTTATACATGACCCCCTCATTCTTCTTTTGGAAATATCTATTAATTATGAAGTATTTCTTAAAACAACTGTGCTGGGTCTGCTGCTTTTCGTAAGATTTCCCTAACCACACAGATCTGTCTAATCCAGAAACTTTCAAAGTACATAGGTTTCAATACAATGAAGAAAAAGAAACTTTGAAGGAAAAAAAAAAGTGTTTTGGGGGTTTTTTTTCTTTTCTGTAGGATGATAAACCTTTCCTTATCAAGATCTGCCTTCAATGGGACCTTTATTGCTGGATAATCCATTTTAAATAGAATTGCAGAAGCTAAATTAATCTATGGCAAAACTGTCCCACATAAAGTTTCTGTTCCCTTTTTCCCCTCTTGAATGTATTTCAAAGTTCATTTAAGACTACCATATGTCTAACTTTGCAATATAGACCATTGGGTCAGATCCTGATCCCCTCTGAGTTCTCATTACGGTCCTGTAAATTCAAGGGGATACTTTGTCTTGAGTGATTGGGGGAAAAAAAGAAATCAGGGAACAATTTGGCAACATACATTAAAGGCAGTGTACTAGTGAAACTTCTCATATTGGCTGACGTAATTGACATTAGCAAGTGTCACATCCTTTCTTAAGGCGGGATAAAGGAGGGAAATAAAGGTGATATGATGTCATCTCCTTTGCTTTGCATGTTTTGTCTGGCTGGCTGTATCTGTTCATTTTTAGTGTTACTGTACAGTTGCAGTAACATTGGTTTTAGTCTTTAATAACCTACAGTTAACTGAATTACCAGTCTGACTTCTAAGGCTACTTAATTTTGTTCAGAAATATACACACTGATGTGTTGTTTCTAATACATGCTAATATATTGTTTCTAGGGTGCTTCAATTTGCCGTGTTGTGAAAACAACCTCTGGCTCCTGTTTCAAAAAAGCTCACATAAACTCACTGCCTGCTATGTGTGGGTAGATGGGCAGTGACCAAGCCAGACTCTACATCAAGTTTATGTCTCAGGAACTTTACCCCTAATAATTTTTACTGTCAACTTTTAATATCAAAGAAGACAGTGTTTTAACACACTTCAGAACACTTTATTAAATAGCATAGAGGCATGCTGCTGTAAATTGAGGTCAGGAGGAAGGGCAGCAGTACTTTACAGGCTTAGGAACTTGAAACTACGGCGCCCTACTGGGATCAGAGTCTCTGTTCTAAGGCTGTTTGCAGCTGACAGTGCTATCAACAACTCCAGCTCATTAAGACAACAATAACAATAACAGGGTGGGGAAAAAAAAAGTATCAGAGATATATGTGAAACCAATGATTTTGTTTATCTCGAGAAAAAAGACAACCAAAAGGCACCCTTGGGATTCCTGAGGGAAGAAATTCTAATGCTAATTGACATGATTTAAAAAGGTGGCTCTGTTATTGCCAACAGTCTAATTTAGACATTAGCTGCCCAATGTTGAGGCAATCAAATGAATTGTTATAATTTTAGTAGATGGATAAAAAGGTGTACATATGTATATGCTAGAAGATAGGTTAAAAAATGCAAAAGAGGGCTTTCTAATAAATAAATTTTGTTTTCCTTTTTATGAAATTCCACTTCTTAATGTTATTTGTCTGCTGAATTAGCTTCATTATATTTTGTGCAAGTAGGTAGTAACAATCTTTCATGAGGCCATAGAAAAACAGCAAAATGAAACAAAGCTATCAGCATCTCCTTAATTTCACCATTTCTCAAATTAAAAACTTAATTTTTTGCATAAAAATAAATATTTGTTAGAGGAGAAAATGTTTTCACCTCCCTGTGCTGTATGCTTGCTTTACAGAAAAGTGCCTTGCATTAAAGAACTCCAGTGTTCACCTGCAGGTTGCCAAAGCTGAAAGAATTAAAAAGTAGCTGTATTAAGATCCATTGGAGATGTAACTGGCTATCTTGGCTCAAAGGCTTGCTGCAGTACTGCCCTCGTATCTATTTCCTGAGTACACTTCTTACTCTGAGAGTATCCTCGTGGTATCATGTATTTCTACCAAGTGATATGACAGGACCCTGTAACGTGGTATACCTGCAGCACTTCCTATTAATAGTTCTAACTAGCATCTTTGCTAAATTTTATGTGGCTGAAACCGAGCACAGAAACAAACACATGGCAATACTCGTAGAGAAAAACCTGCTTCCGGACCTTTCTACTGCACAGAAAAGCTCTCTGTGCCTTTTATATGAAACTGTTGTGTTCTCTTGACTTGCCTCTCCCTTAAACTTACTATAAACTTTTCCCTTTACCAGTAAGTTTGCTGTAACTCAAAATGCCTGTCCTGAGGAGAATAGGCTTGGAGAGGGAAGAAAGCCTATATTTTGAAAAGTCCTCCTTAGAGTCCTCCTTAGAGTAAACCCTGCTCACCTACTAGTGGGATGCTGAATGTAGCAGTCATTTCCTTTCCATTAAATAAGAGAGTTGGGAATTTGGGAAAGGTTTTTCTTCTTCTTTGCAAGAACTTCTCTTGGTCCGTGAGGCCCTTTAGTTGCACGCTTTTCATGAAGTATATCTGCTACCCTGCTATCTGCTACCCTGCTACCCCTCTCTCCCCTCTCTTTTCCAGTGGTTATCAGCACAGTCCCGTGTCCTTTTGCCAGAAAGTGGGACAAATGCAGGTCCCATTGCCATCAGTCTGCTGCCACCCCAAAAGAGAACACTTTGTTATGCTTTATTTGTTTATTTGCCAAAAATATTGATGCTTGGAAACCAACGCGCTCTGTCTTGATAGCAGGATTGGTTCAGACAAGATGCCCCAAAAGTCCTGAAGATCATATATTCTTACATGATGTGGAGGTTTGAGTCCCTGCTTTGAGTCAAACAAGGTATGAGCAAGAATCTGATTCCCACGTCCTACAGGAGTAGAGGTGACTAGGTCACAATCTGTATGAATGTCCCTATTTCTAAATTCTTTATATGTAAATCTTTGAAAGGTCCACTTCAAACATGTGAAAAAATCATTAAAAAACAGCAAAAAAGGTTACGGTTTGAAATTAAACATGTAACACTGAGAGGTTATTTTTGCTTACGCTGTTGTGGAGGGACCAAGGTAAAATGGTAAAGATAAGCATTTGAAAAATCCTTATTTTGTTTAATGGGTATCTGCCAGGTATTCTAGCAAGTTTTATAGAATTAATACCCCTTCCATGACATTACTAGACATTATGCCTACATGTTATAAATGGGCCTTAGAAAGGGAAACTGCCAGGGATGGATTAAGAGAATTAACTTGCATAAGGCCTCAAATCTCTGGCTTCTGCTTTGATTTACCTCTCAGGAGTGCCGCGATCTACTAGGAGAAAGATGGAAATCATAGCCTTTCCAAAGCAGAGTAGCTGAATGCTCCTATATGCAGAGGGACTTTCAAGTAGTTGGATTGAATGTGGGTCAGTTCAGTCACAATTTACAGCTGTCTACTGCTATAACAATTTGCATAGGGGAGGCTTGTTGAAACAAGTGCAACAAAATCATTGTCAGACAGGAGACTATGCAATGAGAATATTAAAAACTCAGCGATCTATCATTTGTTGTCTTTTTTTGGGGTAATATCTTTGAGTATGATCTATTTATAAGTGACAGGATAGAGAAGGGGCAAGTGGCATACATTTCCCTCCTTCCGCGCAAGTGCCACCAGCTATGTCTGGGAAAAGACTAGCCCTCAGCAAAAAGGGGCCAGTAAGGCAGAAGCAATAACCAAAAGGCCGTTGTCCACTTGACTAAGAAACTTTGACAGTAGGCTTTGTTGGTGCCGAGCCAGAGAGAAGGAGAGAAGGAGAAAGGAAAGGAGAAGGGTTCTGTGGTCATCATGGATCATGAGCGCAGTCTGGAGCTGGAGTGGAATTTATGTGAGGTTCCCAGTTCTGTAAGTGTAAAAACCTGCACGATGTGGGTGAAATAGCAGACATTTTAGCATGAGTTTAAAAGCAGCCACAATTCACACGGGGATGTCCGTAAAGCTTTTTCACCCTCTGATTATAGTATGTGTTCTCAAGATGGCATGTGTGCCACAGAGAACTGCAAACAATTAACTATATGCATTCTGACATCTGAACCATGCAACGTTGTGCCTGATAAGGCAAACCTGTCTGTCGGGTAAAAGGAGATCTGTGAAGATTTCTCTATTGGTTCTTGCATAGGGTTGTAATGAATTACAATTTTGTTCACTGTTGAGAAGCGATTGAGCTACAGCTTGGACCTAAGCAGTTCTGATGATAGTCGTAATTGTGTATCACGACCACAGCTGAATTCAAACTGCAGGAAACTTTTTCTGGGTTTGAGAACAGAAATCTGTGGTGCTGAGGGGAAATGCGTGTCCCCAGGCAGGGAAAGCCCTCGGTGGTGCTGTGAGCTACATGACGAGTGAGCTTGATGGCTCAAGAGCGTACCTACCCTGCTGTGCAACTCTTAGGCAGTAAAACATTATTGCTTTGGCGAGCCCATTATTTTATTTCTCTAATCAGAGCAGAGCAATCTGCACTTGCTGGTGCCATCACTGCTCACCTGCACCATGTTTGCAATCCTTACCTCCAAATTATGAAACGCCTGTCTTTCTGTATATGAGGAGCTGCACACACTTCTCAGCCTATCAGGTAACCTGTTACAAATTGCCACAATATAGAAACAATGCTGTTTCTGCAAGCAGAATACTTCCCACAACCAAAGAAATTTCTAAACTTCTCATCCAAAAGTCAACCATGGTTACACGTAAACAATGTCTACTAGTAGCTTCCTTTCACTTTATAGTTAGACCCAGATATCACTCGGTGATCTCTTGGCAAGAAAGGAAGGATATGCGACCACATTGGCTTGTAACCACAAACTGTTACTACAGCTTTTAGCTCCCTGGTGTGGGGCTACACCCTTCTGGTACCCCATGAAGTGTCACCTGTGTCACCAAGTAACTTACACTGTTCTGCACTGCATAGCAGTTTTGCCTTTTCCTGATTGCACTTTGGGATTTAAATACGATATACAAATTTGGAGAACGAGTCACTCATTCACTTTTGAAAAGTGCTGTACTCCAATATAGCCACCTTAATGAAATGCCAGATTCACCAAGCCTATTGTTCTTAGTGCGTTAGGTGATTTTATGAAAATATGATCTTCTGTAAACACCTGTCTAAATTACCTTCCTGTACCTTGCGTGGCATTACTTTGGATGAAAGAGGCGAAGGAGTTAGAGGCTTAGAGGTTTAGAGGCTTTTTTATTTTCCATAAAACTGCTTAATCAGGAAAGAATTTACAGCCCACACTTACGTTACACTTCATTCGGTAAAGCCTGTTCAGAGCACACTCATATCCTAGATAACTTGAATAAGAAAATTACTCAGAAATAGGACCTTAGGAAACAATTTTTCTGTAACTGCCATTAAAGAACAGAAATGCTTCTTTGGTAATGGAATATATTAGCCATTACTAAGAAGACATCAGTGTTTAATCTAATTTAGTCCTCAGAAGTCTCCAGTAATTCATATTTTAGCATTAACGTTTGTATATTTATATAATGCCTTGAAAGTATGTGAGGTGCTATATGGACACACAGTTACGATTCTGCCTGGAAAGTTCAAAATCTGTCTGGATTTTAAGAGGTAAGGGAGATAGCAATGCAATGCACTCAAGGATTTTTTCTTTTTTTTTTCTCATTGTAAAGTTACATTTATTTAAATAAACTTCAAAGATCTGTAATATACATTCTAAAATAATATGTTTTATAGAACACAACATTAATAAATTAATTGAAATCTGACGGTGAGAATATAGGACTCCTTCTGAAAGAAGTCTACTTATGACAATGACCTACCCCTTAAATTACGGTTATTTCTTATCTACTGTTATTTCAGCTAACTCCATTTGTACAGTGACTAGAACTGTTGGGCTCCTACTCTGTAAGCACTGCAATAAAATAACATAATTAATAATAATTAGAGAAGATGTACACTTCTTAAGCGCTGTGCAGCAATCACACAACATATGACAAGGAGACTTCCAGTAGTAAAACAATAGGCAAACAAATGGGGCAACAGTCTTGTTTTAGTGTACTACATTACGAGATGAGAAAGATAGACGAGAGTGCAAGTAGATAAACAATCCAATACTCCAGTGGGATGTTGTGCATCAGAGACAGACTACAGTGCAGATTCTTTGAGATAAGAGTAGTCTGATCATATTGCTTGACGCTCATCAGAAAACAAAGAGCAGCACATTTAAGCATGTGGATTGACATGCTGAAGTTTAGGAGCTGTGTTGAGTATCAGCAATAAGTGGGTAAGGTAGAAACAGGAAGGGAAAGAGAATATGACACTAATACAGAAGTTCTCTGACCCGCATACATTCAGACAGCCGAAAGTTTGGCCCTACAGTGCAAATAACTGCAGACCAACTACACAATTTTATTATAGGATGTATAATCAAACTCTGTAATTACTACCTGAACTAGTTCTTAAAATTTTAAAGTATTTTGGTTAAATAATGAATTGCAATACCATTTATGAGATATTTTCGAAAAAAATCTGCCAATTTTACCTTGGTAGACCTTTGAATTTTTATTGGAAATTTGTGCTAATCCAATAAAACTATAGGCTATTCTTAATGGTTAGAGAGTGAAATGTAGAGCAAAGTAACAAAAGAAAGTGATGAAATTTCTTCACGCTTTCCTTGCTGTTTCCACCCTAAGAGAAAATTTGTGACCGTTAGCTTTCAGAGGGACCTGCATATCTTTTTGCAATGTCATCATATATATAGGACCTAGCACTTACTGCCAGTAGGAACATTGAGGATTATTATCACGTAAAAGGTTAATCATGTGTGTGTTTGCAGGAGGAAACTATTAAAGTGTGCACTGTATGCTACCAATAGCGAGGCAAACCTTCAAGAAAAAGTGAGAGAGAAAAATTCCGTTCTGTGGCATGTACTGCTCATCCTGGCTTTTTATTAGCCTTCAACTCACACAGCCAAAGGCTGGAATATCATCAAAAAAAGGAGAGAAAATTGCATTCCAACAATTTGGAATGTTACATATGAACACTTATAAAACAGTTAAGAAGTAATCAGGACCAACATCTCAGTGATAATGCAAGTGTTGACCCTTCAGAGCGGAATGCCTTTTACTCTCAATGATATCAGAAACACTTGCAATTGCCATAGGTTTGGAGCAGACATTTGAAGAGGTGCTGTGCATCAGCTAATCTACTATAACATGCTTGCCTTCAGATACTATTTTCATCCTAACAGAAGAAAGTAGTCACACTGTCCATTCTCACCTGCAACTAGCAATTCCCCTATCTTAATTTCCCTTCTAAAATATTTTTAGGATCCCGAAATCCATCAGCAAAATATCTTTCATATTCTGTTTTGAAAATTGTTTTCCTACTTAAAGTACAGAGAGAAATTCAAAACCTCATGCGTAAGCATGAGCCGCAAAAGCTGGGCATGGATTGTCTTTAATTCCAGTAGGTATAGTGGTATAGTATAATTTTATGTAGTTATATAGCTATAGTAGGATTTTATGTAATTATAAAAATTTTCCTGGCTGCTTGTCTTCTCAGATTGTGATTGGAGACTAGATCCTCCCTCCTACATTTCCACCCTTGGAGTTGTCTTTTGAGGAAAGCCAGGATAGCAGAACACAGTAGTGTGTTAGACTAAAATGGCTGATTTCTTTATTCCTATGAAAGATTTATCCCTCTTTGTACGTTATAGGCAATAGATTTTAGCCTTGGTTTATTTTCTGAACATCTCTGTGTCCTACTTTTATTTATTTATTTATCTTTAAGCCAGTCTTACCTTAGTTTGGAAAAACGTTCCGTAAGACTTTCTCTCTCCGCATCCTCACATGTCTCAGGAGGTTGAGCACATTAATTGATTTATTTAATGAAATATCTATGTAACACTGTGGAAGTCTTTCAAAACACTTCCCTGTGAGCCTGTATTTTCCAGACTCCGTTTGCCAGACCTCTCTGCTTTCCCTTGAGATGCACTGCTGAAACCACCACAAACACAAGAGCATTACCCTGAGTGTGGACTGTGGTCCGAAGCTAGAAGGGGCGGTGCTGCAGGTCCTTAGCATAAAATGCCTAAGTTCAGTGCAATCAGTGAGGATCTTTTGACTGAATTTACAGGCTTCGTTATGTTAATATATGGTAGGACACTGAACAGGAATAGAGCCAGCACACTTGTTACGCAAAGAGCAGAAGTCCCCAGTACAAGGCAGGGGCAGGGGAGGTACCATATACGTTCTGACAGCAGGAATGGGCTCAGGGAGTCAAATGTTTGGAAAAAACTGTCATCACACAATTGAACAGCAACCTGTACTTCAGTTTCAAATACTAAGACCCTAGTCTCTCTATTTATCTCCCACCATTGAAACGACCTTTGCCCTTTTATTAAGCATGCAAAAAAGGAAATAAAAATTCTTAAGTGGTTGAAAATGCAAAATGTTCCGTAAGTCTTACAACTTTAATGACCTCAAGAGTTTCTATTAAAAAAAAAAATTCTTTTTGTTTCACAGTTTTTTAAATTGATAAGGCGGATGATCATTACTGTCCTTCTGGAAGAAAGAGAAAAAAGTTGTTGAGGAGGTCTGGAACTTTCACTGCTGGAGTTTTGTCTTATTTCCTTGAAGATAAAGTAAATCAAACACGTGCAGAAATGAGTGGAACAGATAGCCGAAGCAGAAATGCAGCATCAGTTACTAGGGCTGAAGAGTGCAGCATTACCTCTGGAAAAATGTCAGGTATTACGCACAATCTAATCAGCTGGTCTGACACTCAGAAAATTTGTGGCAGTGTCAAGCTGTATAAGATATTATCATTAGCTGCCTTTCTAGTGATAAGCTTATTGAAATCGAACAGGAATAGATTGTTTTGAGCTGGTGAGACAAGCGGGCTTGCAATGAAATGGATTAGAAGTAGTAATCCGTTAAACACGTCTGTTTAGACATTCCCTATGAACAAAGTATGACCACTCGGTGTAGCTGAGGCAGCTGAATAAGAGGTATTGTCAACCATTAGTAAAACACAGTAACTAATATTTTGAGCGTTTCTAGCCCCCAAGTCTTCGGAGTAGAGCCCTAGTCCATCTCATCAGTAGGTCACTGAGCTGGTGCACTCAGTTGTACAAATACTTCACCTTGCTATTTAACGTGCACTTAACTTTAGGATAGTTTGTTCACTGCAGTGTTTTTCGGGTAGATATAAAACAGGTTAGGGCTTGTGGTGAGGCTGCGTGACTGCAAAGGTTTGAAGAGAAGAAACACGAGGAAGATAAAAAGGAAGCGTGAGAGAAAGCGATGTCAGGAACATAAATGTCACATTTCAAGTAAAGCTTGGGATCTGACTAAAGCCAGTGAAGGTGCTAATGTCCTCTACATGATTCTTCGGGCTTGGCCCGATTAGGCCATTTCTAAGGATCAGGATGAGGTGGTGGTGGTGGTATTAGGTGGCGGGGGAAGAAAGAGAGGAAAAAAAATTCCAGGAAATGGCACAGTTAGTGGGTAATTCTCATTCTACTAGTGTGAGATTATGGATCCTGATGACTGGGACAGTTGCTCCTTCTTTTCATTTCGTTCTTTAGTTAGAGCTCATGTTTTATGGTAACTTAGATTAAATAACCCCTGATCGTAGCTTCCGTAGTCATTAGGTTATAAACATGGAAAATTTTGCTTTGAAATATGCTGATTTCACACTGTAATTTTTGATTGAGTTTATCAGACAATTTATGCAAGTAAATGAGTTAGACTTTTGTTATCTTGGACACGTAAAATAGTTTTCCACAATAAAAGTACAGTCCTTATTAGTTCTCCACTGTGACTTTCTCTATAGCTTAATTAGAGTAAAGTCAGACTAGAAACCATTTCCTTCATAGTCTTTGAAAGAGTCTGTGGGGAAGAATCCATCCACACACAAGATAAAACTACTAGACAAAAAATAATCTTAAGGTTAGCATTAAATAGGGCAATGTAAAATTAACGGTACCCTGGGATCATGGCAGGCCACGGAAGTTGAGTTTGAGATGGAAAAGTCCAGCAATGGGAGAATGTTGAGTGACGATGATAGAAAGTGAAGGAGATGCCCAGAGGAGTACTTTGTTTGCACTAGGAGGCATCTGCGGACCTCTGGAAGAGGTCTGATCTTTTCTACCTACTTGCATTGACTGGAGAAGAGGACAGGCAAAATTATTGCCATTAGAATTACCTACCAAAAAGAAGTAAGAAATTCCCTTCAGAGAAGGTGAGAGAAGCCTCCATGTCTGCTGGAGACAGAGGTCCACTGATGAAAAAAGTCTTTAGATATTAAATATGTCACATGATATTCCCCGCTGGAGCCTAGAGTGGACAGGTCAGCGTTTGCTACCATGCTTGAACAGATAAGTTGCTAAAATGTAGAGAATGGACACAGTACCAATTCCAGGGGCGGGGGCAGGCGGGAGCTACTAGAAACCTGGGAGAGGTATAAAGAAACTGTCAGATGGAGAATTGCAATTGTAGCGTAGAAAAAGCAGGTTAATTGCTGTTCCCATCCAAATAAGAGGCAATAAGGGGAGCTGAAAGTGAGCACCAACATCCTTGATTTTTCTTTAATTATTATGGCATTTTGAATTCTTGTTCCTATTACTTGTAAATGTTTTATGAAATGGGTCTTAGGTATGTATTATATTCCTAGCCATTATGTTAGTACATTTTGTATTAAAAAAAAAAAAAAAGTCAATTATTTCCAGACAGGATGTATCAAGGCCTTATTTATAACCTCTTAAGAGTAAGAGTCTGCTGGGATTAAACCTAGCTTTTACCTCTTCCTCTAAACAGACCCAATCCCTGCATTCTCTTTCCAACCCCAATTGATCAAATTCCTCTATATGGAAACCTAAGACTTGCTTCGGAATATACTTGATCTTTCTGCTGTCCTTGGTACTCTCTCTGTAGCTGCAAGCTGTATTAAATTCCCATGTGAAAAATCAATAATGATAAAGGAAGCATGCAAAACTATATTAGCCAAGTTTCACTCCACTGTACCCTGTTCGACTACCTCCCTGTACATGGATGCCTTAAATGTCAACAAATTGAAGTCCCTTGCCCTTAAAGTATTTTACTCCTTCCTTTTCTGTGAAAAAAGATGTGAGATCTCTAAGCGTGAGATCTCTAAGCATTAGAGATTCCTTCATGTTGGGGCCCAAAAATCATTCTGCTAGCAACGATAAATAGCGATCCCAAGGTGTTAAAAGAGAATGAGTTAATAGGATTTTGATACAGAAAATTATCCTTATTCAAAAAATTAGAAGTCTGAGAATCCCCAGAGTTGAAACTTAAGGAGGTCTGGTCAGAAAAAAAAAAGAGGTTTAGCAGTAAAATAAAGAATATTCCTAAATTTTCTAGTTAATGAGGAATGGATGAAATAATTGAATCCCTGTATCTGCTTATTTTATTGCCCCAGTAAAGAGACAAAAAGAGATTTGGGGAAAGAAGGTAAAGATAAGTAGTAGCTTATTCGTATTCCTGGAAGAGCTACTGGAAAGTCTGTCAGGTCCACATCCAATAGTGGATATGGAATGTATAATTAATTTTCTCTTTTACTTGGAAGAGATCATCTCTTTTTGTGACAGTTTTGATCGGAACAAACTATCAGTCTTCTCAACCACTGCCTGCTCCGAATGATTAACACTTAGAGTTATAATAAAGCAAAAATATCATTCAACATATGTGTTTTATAGCTGCAGCTAAGAACACAGTCCCAACTTATGTCTTCTGTCATATTAAAGGGTATATTTTTATATTTGTATGCATCTCAGAATGTGTTGCTTGGTGTGACTACTTAATACTGATATTTTGCACATACCATGATACAGGATTATTCTGTACTGGTATCCTTTGTATCCTTGTATCTTTGTAATTCATTAAACTAGTTTTCAGGTCTTAAAAATATTTTTCCTTCATTTTCTTATGAAATGATTTCCACAGAATCATAACAACCATAATGCATAATTTACTTTGTATTGTCAATTTCAGACATTTTCCAAAGGTGTCAAAGACTTATACTGGCTTCTTGTTCAATGTTAAAAATATAAATACATGGAAAATGAACCTTAACATTTTTATTATTTCCTGTATTTCTTTGAAACAGCTGTACTGTGCATGGTTAGTATTAAGCAGTGTGTTTTCAAAATCACTTTACATTTCAATGTAAATACGTAGTTACTCACAGCTAACGTTATGCCTCTTTGCTGCTTTTTTTTTTTTTTAATGATATTCTCTTTGTTCTGACTTTATATCAGGAAAAATACAATATGGTCCCAGACTGAAGTAACGCAAACATTTAGCAAAAAGTTCCAGCTAAGAATATTAAAATTATAAATATGACATAAAATATAAGTATAAATATAATAGTATAAATAAATAATACAGTGAAAACATTAATTAGTGTCATTCTTTTTTTTTTGAAAATTTGTGTCCCTGACTAAAGCCATTCAAATAAATTTGAATATATGTGCCAGTAATTTATAAACACTGGCTGTGTGCGAATATGAAACTATTCCTGGCTTGGAGTTGACTTTGTCAGCACTATATTGTTTTGTTTCATTTAAGCATCTAGACCAGTGTGTAAGAAGGAAATGAATAATATCTAGAACCCAGGTATTCATTTTTATGATTATACCTTCTATAAATTTTCTTTAACAGGACACATTTTTTTCAGAATTTCAATCAAACATTAAAATACTTTAATTACAAAAGAGCATAGGTATAAAAAAGTAGTGAACCATTCAGCACTGGGATAAAGCAAGGCAAATAAATGTGCATTTAATGGAAAACTGACTCCCAGTAGAATCAATCCATATTGTCTCATTAATTCGATGAAGTATTAAGTGTTAAAAATGTAATGGATTTTGAAAGCTATCTTAAAATAGAAGGATTGTATAAGAAATGGTGACATCAGTGTTTCAGACTTTATTTAATGTGTTTAATTCCTAGTGCCCAAAATCATTTAATTGAATTCATATCAGCTACCCACACATACAAATTCAGTATTGGCTAAAGTGCTTCCTGGATCAGACCATTGTTTGGATTGAATTACATATCCAAATATTTGTCTTTTTTTGCCAATCTATTTTCCCAGTTCATACCAAGATATAACCCTGAAAAACAGACGTTATTTACAGGGTTATTGCCATTTTGGTTCTTCCACATAAAGTATTATTTACCTAAGTTTAACATATTTACATTTTTTAATTGAATTTTGCCATATGATGTGGCTTCCTAGGGCTGCAGGCAAAAAATAAAATTGTAATGCTCAAAGTTAAGATGACATACATCAGGGTACCCATATGATTAGGCTTGATGTTTGCTCTTGAAGACGAATAATAGTAATTCTGTTTTCTAACCTGTCTTTGAGTCACTACTGTGACTATCAGTAGGGAGCTTGTCTAATTATTATCTGAATTGACATGAGGTTTGGATTTCCATTATATGGCTTGTGCGATTTCACTATGCTATCATAAAATAGATGTGCTATTTCTAGTAGTTTTAATCAAATGTTTGTTCCCTAAACCACATATACCTGCTTCTTACAATATAGCATTCCAGTTGCTACAAGACAGAATTCAGTTATCTTTTTACTTGTTTACTTGTTTTCATCACTTTGATTTTTGCAAATATTTGTGAATCAATGGATTCTTTATTTACAGGGTTTCTTCTAGAGAACTTGACTACAAATCTTATGATAGAGATCTTTTACAAATTATCATATTATAATAAGCATAAAAAATGGACTAATGTTCATTTACACTATAGTCATCTTACATTGTATTAGACATATTAAAAATCTCACGTGGGCACTCTTTGAGAAAGTCAAGGCTGTAAGGTCACAGATTTCATGTTAAACAAACCGCACATTAATCACAAAAGAGATAGGCTGTATTGCAAAGTCTTTTCTTTTTTTCTTTTTTCTTTTCTTTTTTTTTAAGAAAACCAACCCCTTAGTATATAATAGTCACATCTTAAAACTTCATTTTTGCAGTAGTCTCTTATGGCTAATCTGTAGAAGCCAAGTTTTCTTCACCTAATTGACATTCTGTGAATGGCCTGTCTTGCTGTGCTGAGGAATCCATAATCTAGGGGTTTCTTCATTTCTGAATCTTGAAGTTGTGAGAAAATACCCATGAGTTTTGAAAAGGAATTTTAGATTATTGTTTCTCTCTTCTCAGGACCTGCAACGATAAGTATGCGTTCCTCTCAGTGCTGTCAAGGACCATGACATTTAAGATCACTTATGGACGTGTTGGCAGGGACACAGTTGTTGGAGTAATGTCACAGTATAACTGGGTATTGGATACTACTGGATACTAGATAGTACTACTGAATTTTGTGAATTAACAATCAAAGCGATTCAGCAAGTTGTAATATATTAACTTGAAACTGGTGTTAATGTTAGAGATTGAATTGGTCTAGGCATCTTTTTTGTGCATATTAGATGTGGCCAAGAACTTCTTGACAGCATTTAGTTTTATTTTTGATGGAAAATCCAATTAAGGGAAACAGAAGCTCGTTACTGGTTTGTGCCAGTTTAACAAAGCTTTTCCTGGCAAAGGCTTATCAGCCCCATATTGGAATTCCTGATCAAAACCAGAAGTAATGAGAACTGGAGTAAATGTGTAGGGTTGTGATCTCCTGCATAAGAGTACCATGATGAGTACCATTATTCACTTTTTGGAGTCATTGTTTTCACGTTCTCCTGCTGGAGCTATTCCACGTTCTCTAACATGCCATAGTAACTGTTGCAACAATATCAGCAATGTCCCAAGTAACTGCCCTGCCTACTGAATTTATCCTTAATAATTTCATCCAAAGTAGAAGTTCTTCAAAAAGAGGCGGATATAGTGAATAAGATGCAAATCCAGTAAGACTTCGTCAAACAGAACATCAATGAATGAGGCAACAAAAGCAGACATAAAGCAGCTATAGCCAGATGAAACCTCAGTATAATTCAGAGCATGTTAAAGGCTGGACATTACATGTCCTCCAATTGTTAGAGCTGCGATGGCAGTAGCACCGAAGGAGAAAGGTTTTCTTCTTCTGCATGGAGATAGTACTATATGACACCTGATATAGCCAAGAACTAAACTCAACTTATTGTTGTTGTCCTGGGCCCTATTCAAAATTATTTCAGCTAGTAAGGATCCCAGACATAACTCTTGTAGCCCTTAGTGATGACTCCACCACTGAGGATTCCTAGCACATATTATGCCTCCAGCTTTACTTTCTTTCCTTCCTTGATATTTTGGGGCATTTTTGCTGACAGTTTCTGATCAAGATTTTTACTCTGTTCTCATGCAATGAAATACAAGAGAACTTGAATTTCTGGGGACTGTGGCTTAAGCTAATCCACTAAGTAGGTTTAGCAGAATGACTGTGGGATCCTGGCTGAGCTGCTTCCCTGGATAATGACTATAGATAAGGTGTCGTAATAACAGCTGTCAACAAGCAGCATGCGAAAGATTTTTTTGAAGTCAATTACTTGACAACCTCTGTTCCCCTTGCGTATCAGAAGGGTGTTTGATGCGGCTTCTGTTGCCCTCCCACCTAGCAATACCAGTGCTTTGGGCATCATACATGCCTGCTGCTTGGAAGACAATTCATGCAGTTCAGCAAAACGTATACTCCAGCTGTGGAAAATGAATAAAAGTGACACCAGCATGCTGGCTATATAAGATGTACTTTAAACTATAGTGCCTTTTCAGGTCAGAAGGAAACTGTTTTCCTTTGCATTTGGGATTGGTGTGGGTAGGAGGTTGGAAGTGACTGTTCTTTGATCGCTTTTGCCTATAATTGGCCTTTGCTCTCCTGACATAGCTGATCTCAATGGGAATAATTAATCTTTCACCCACTCAGGATATTGACTGGATAGAGTGAGCTTAGAGAGATCAGCTAGAATTGTTCTGAGTCACCAGAAAATTGGCATGGGGAGAGGTGGGATGAGAAAGGATAGAGGTCTTCTGCAGTCATGAATATAAGAACATATAAGGAAAATAGTACGTTCCTTTGCTTTCCTTACAGAATAGCTGAACAAAGTGTTTTCTACATAGCAATCTACAATGTTAGATTATTGACTGAGATCTAGTAGATAGGAAAAAATATTATTTACTGTATTTAGAAAGTAGATATCTAATACTGAAAGGAGAAACATGATCTTACTGCCTTAAAATTTGCAAGATAATCACCTAAAAGTTGTTTCCCTGTAAGATGATTTTTGAAGAAAAATATACAAAACCTGTTATAGCTCCAGTAACATATTATCTTGCTGTCTCCTCTCTCTGCATTTAAATTCCATCATTCCAAGTCTTTTAAATGGTGTAATTCAAGAAATCCTGTATTCAGAGAATGTGTAATGTGCACGAGGATATACCTTTGGACAGTGCAATAAGCAAAATTGATTTAGCTAATTCTTCACAAAAAGCAAATGCAGGAGGAAAAGTCTCTCAAGTTTAGTTTCTCCTGCTCCTATGTTCAGTTCTAAAGTAGGGGAAAGCTGTTTGCAGATGTGGGAATTATTGTCTTGGTCCCCTTCACAGCTCCTCAGAAGCTTTGAGAAGCCAGAGGAGACTAAGAGGAGAACTGATGTTTCTTAATTTCACATACCTTTTGCTATTGCTGTGTCCCAGGGATCAGCTTACCTGCCCTCTCAAGTGACTTACAGCGAGTAGCAGATCTTTTGCACTATCTGAAAACCCGGGGGAGTTGGGAGGTGCGGTGGAAATCAGAGCCTCTCTGCTTTATCCTGGGGGGATGGGGATACACTGCACTGCGCCGTCCTTTGTGAAAGTTCTGCTTAACTCTTCATAAGCACAATGGGACCTCTGCACGGATTCAAATTTAAAGGGGAAAATTCAGTTTAGGAAGTATACCTGGTAGAAAAGTAATTGATTTAGCTCTTTTTGGTAGATGTTACACTACTCAGTTCTACTTAGAAGGTGATGATGAACCTGGATTGTGACTTTTTCATTTTGAAATAGTTTGAGTTTTCTTTTTCAAATTATTTTTATATAAAATTTCTTTTAATTTTGAAATAGCTGAAAATTTGTTCTTTTTTGTTAAATGAAGTCTTACTTTCAATGTGAAATATTTTTTCCTTGATTAAAAAATAAAAAATAATTCAGTCCCAATTGAGCAAAAGATACAACTATTGTTTGTCCCTCTCCAATTACAAAATATTTATTGAATCATGCATGAATATTACAACATGCTTCTGAATTATATTTGCATACCCACAGCTCCATAGCCTAAGTGCATGTAAAATACTGTTACCAGGAACAGATGTTTTTCCCTTTTGCTTCCTTCACTCAAATTTCATAGTGTTACTAGTTAGCATTAGTACAGCTAGCAACTAGGCACTGATAGGATTTGGTGGTGGGGGGAAGGAATTTGATTCATAGACCTCAAATAACTACATGTTTATAATTTTATTTTAAACAATTTAAAATTTGCTTTTAATGGAAAGATTAAATGATCCTGCTGCCTTTACTCTTTCAATTAGGCAAGTATGGAGCACATGTAAGCATAGCTGCATAGTATCTCCATATGTTTTAGACCTGCAAGCCTTACAAACACATTCATAATGTAATAGTTGATCAGAAAATAACAGGTAATCATAAAAAAATCAACTGAAGTTGTCTTCCTACATGATAAAAGAAAATACAGTGGGATACAGATTTCAGTTGTTTGGATATACAGTATTTTCTTCTTTATCTACTTTTTAAAGTTCTGATTGATACAGATTTTTTAAAAGACATTTTAAGTCTGTAGTTTAACAAAGAAAAGAAGTTCAACTCAGAGTTCACAATTCAGCCAGGGTATCCAGAGTTCAGATGAAGTTCGTAAAAGTGAAAGTTTACTTCACCATATCTTTAGGTTTTAGCAATACCATTTCGTTATCTTTTTGTCTAAGCTTCCTTGGAGATCTTGTTAAAGTTCCACAATTTGCTCCTTCATCCCTGCTGAGGTTTATTGTTTCTCAGTGCATTTAAAAAATAAGGTTTAGAAACTTTAGGATTGGAGATTTCTCTAGGACACGAATTAAGCAATGCTCATTTCTTTCCAAAACCTTCTCAATGGACTTCTAACAACTTGTTGCTATTGCAATTTCACATCTTCCTTTACTTGAAAAAGCCAAAGTTTCAGGTTTTTGCTTGCACACTATTAAGGTAAGGAATGTGTTGGAAGGTGAAAGTTAGAAACAAGATATGCCCTACAGCCACATCAAAAACATTAAATCTCCATCATAAAACTAATCTTTTGCTATACTTGCCTGAAGCAATCAACTGTGATCTCATTGTGTTTTATAAGCTAAAAAAGGTCAAGCCAGCCTCCTCCGTCTCCAGATGAAAGAAATCCAAAGAACTCATCTGTGCTTAGGATGATGCTGATTAAGTTAGTGTAGAGACAAACAAGATCTAGCTAGAACAGTTTGAATTTACTTTTCACAGCTGTTTATTGCTGCTTCTCTAGCTAATCATTACAGCCCCCGCAGCTGAGGCCCAATAACAGATTGTGGGAGTCCTCCCACTCTGTTTCAGTGTAAATCAGCTGCATTAATTTAAATCACTACTGAAGACGGTTCAGGCTAACCCAAACAGTAACTTATTATTGCAGCTCAGCATGGGATGCTAATGAATGACTAACACTAAGATCTAATGCTACTATTGCTGTTTTTGAAGTGAGTATTTTATGGTTCTCTAAGCTATACCTCTACTGAAAGGAGATAGCAGGAGGAAGTCCTAGAGCACCTACCTCAAGGTGTTTCAGTAGATATGATTCTCCTTTCTGAGAGTTTTGGTCTTTTAAATCCTCACACTGAAGGCTTCCTGTTTAATAAATGGGGTTAAACTCCAAAGCTGTTTGAATAGTTCCCTATTCCTCTTTTTGTGTTTAAAAAATGGCAATTCTAGGTAGTGTAAAAATGGGAAAAATAAGAAAAATAAGTGTTATCATTTTACCATTAAAAAAGTTCTTGCGTTTGTTTCTCCCTCTTTGTTTTTTGTTTATTTCCCTCTTTCTCTTCCATATGCATACAGACTCTCAGATGACTTTTCCTGCTACCTCTCCCTGTGAGAAAGGGGAAGAAACTGAGTGTAAGAACTCAAAAAAAAAAAAAAAAAAAAGAAAAAGAAAGAAAGGGAAAACTTTTTCCAAATCATAGTAAAACTTCATTTTTTAGAATGTTATTTAATAAAAAGTTTGGAAAATACCTAACTTTGTACAAATAGGGAATATTTCTAATCCCCGTTACTACCTACTGGAGAAGAATGCTGTTAGATGTACCCTTTATGATCAAAGATAGCTATGTTGCTAAATAAAAGAGAGCCAGGAAAAAGCTTGAGTAGTCAGCTCCTTGTTCATCCACATCATTTATTTTTTAAGTCAGTCTTTTGATCTGCTTTGGAGCTCTCCAGCTAGCTCTGTCTGATAGCCCTAAGCATTGTGGACATAAGCCTCATAAGTGAGAACTGGTCGCTTTCTGTCTTCTTTTTGAACAGTGATATTTTAAGATAAGGTAACTGACAAACCTTATGTAATCACTTTATTAGACTATTTGTGCATCTGCTTATTAGTGTTCATCTGCGCCCTGTTGTACAATTTCTGATCATCTTTTTCCTGAAATTTAAGTCTTCCTACGTGTGACTGTCATCAATTCCTTTAAGAGATAAGTTTATATTTAAATAATATTTAAGATCGTCTCAACACTCACTTATATGTGGTTTTAAGTCCTCTATTATCTCAATTATATGACAGTAAGCTCAGAAAATCCATTATTAATTCTGAATCTACATGTTAAAAAAATTAATTAACTGAGAATACATCTGCAGCGCAGAAGCTCAGGACCACAGACATTGGCCAAGAGGGATACTAAGCAAGGTTTCCAAAGGATTAGGGAGAGAACAAACGTAGCATGACTTAGAGAGAAGGGAAGAATTGGAAAGTACATATAGCAAGTCAATGTCATAGTAAAATAATGGACTATATATGAGGATTATAAAGAATAACAAATTATTTTGATTAGCAATGTCATAAGAGAAATTATTCCAAGCAGGAGAAAATACTGCAGTATTGTGGTATTGTGTGCTGAACCCTTAGTTACAAATGAGAGTTACCTTGGGAAAACAGTGCTGTAGCTTGAACATATGTAATTTACAACCCTACAGAAGTTTGCTAAATGAGCATTAAAATAAATACAATAAGCTTTATTGCAAAATATTCTATCTAATCTATTGCTGGAAACAACTGGTTTGGAAGTGATATTCTTGTCTGGTGAAAGATTTCATTGACTCTTATCTTTTCCCAAAATATAGTGGAGAAGAGTAACCGCAATTTCACAGGAAATAAGTTCTGAAAAGAATATTTCAGGTCAGTCAAAAGGCTGAGTTTAAATAAAATCTGATTTTTTTTTTTCCCCCCCTGGAGATTTTGATATGTTCAGATTTTTATAATATAAATTTTAAACTAGAATTAGATTCTTGGATAATAACAAATAATTATTTTGAAAATATCCTATGTATAGGTTGATATTCTCTATAATTGTTAGACCTTTATAACAAATCTTCAAAATCAATATTTATTTCCATAACACGTGCCTTCAACAGTTATGCAATTTACGAAGGACAGTAGTTCATCTGAATGTCCCTAACTGTGTCTGCTAATGAAACCTGCATATCTATTTTTCTTTTTCCATTGTACATAAACGTTCAAAAAAAGTCATCACGCTCTAAACAGCGCAAACAATATTAATGCAGTGTGTAGTTACAGTAAAGAAAAAATCTGACCTCTTCAGCTTCAAAGCAAAAACACTTTAGTGTATTATTTGAACTTTAAGTCAAAGCAAGATCTGAAAAATATGGAGTAGCACAAATGGAAGTTAGGGGCTTGAGGTGGTAATTTTTGAGTGGAATATTACACTTTTGTTATATAAAATATGAGGTTAGTATGAAGATCATAATGATTTCTTCTGGTTTGACATCTATGAACTTTCAGATTCCCCTTGCCTCTCTGCATATGAATTTATTATTTACAAAGAACAAAAAGGGGAGTTGAAGTGTTTGCTTAGGCAATTTTTATCGAGTCAAGGAGAGATGATTGTTTCTTAACTTGCAGATGACTAAGTATGTGTAATCTTTTCAGTAATATCATTGCTTATTACTTATTATCGGAGCCTTTGTCAACTGGGGGATTGAATTGCTGCCGGCACTGCCTTTCCACCGGCCATTGCTGAGGGACACAAAGTATTCCCTCCTGGGCGATGATTGCTGCTGCTTTACTGTGCAAGGACACTGGAAACAGATCTCTTTCCCGTATATGATCTCAAAGAACTCTACAACAAGACCCTTGGAGAGAGTCTTAATTTCAGTTATAATTACTGAATGCTGCTTATATAGACATATGTGTGTGTGTGCATATAGATATATGTATATGAATATGCTAAATGCGTGTCTGACAAACAGCATTAATGTCAGGAAATTAAAGTTTTGTAATAGGTGTTGTCCTTTCTCCAAAACAAATTTAAAAATAGCTGTCAACGGCAACATCCAATTAATGCTACCATTTGATTAACACTAGTCGGGAGGTTGGTGTAAACTAAAATTGCTGTTTTTTTTTTTTTTTTTTTAAATTCATCTTCATTTCTCAGGATGGCAAGGGTCTGCAAAGTTCTGTGGATAGTTTTGCTACTTCGGTTAGGAATGCTAATGAATAGCAGCTCGGTGATCTGCTGTGTGGAAAGAGATCACGCTAATTGTGATTCATAAATATTATCCTCCGGTTGTGCTATTTTAGGGCAATGCTCAGTCGAGGTAATTATGGTCCACTGCCTGTGTTGCAAACAGACAGTGTATAAATCCTTCAGCTGAGCCAGGCTTGACAGGCTGAGAATAATGTGCTGGTCCTCGAAAAGGATTTATACTCCAGATCCATTCGGGAGGTGTGTTTCCCAGTTTTTCATTTCTCAGTAACTGACAACCAACTAGAACTGGTTATTCCCCTCTGATGCTGCTCTGGTGATAGGATGATCGATTATCTGTGATTAATTTAGAGTCACTCGTATGTTATTACTGGGCAGTTTCGACAGCCTTACCTTAAGTATTGATTTATTATAAAATGTACAAAAGAGAGGAATGCCGAATGCGACGATGCCTGGGAAGCTGCCGTTGTTTGCGGTCTTGTGGTCGACAACCCCCCCCACCTGGCCAAGCCCCCCAGTATAAAGCTCTGTGGAATCACACAGTCTTATTCCTGCTAGTGAACCATCTTATTTTATTTCCTCTGTCTTTCATTTATGATGGAATTAAATTGAGTTAAAGAAAAAAAAAAAAAAAAAAACCTCTCAGTAGTGTATTAAGAAGAGTCTGTCCCAGAAACATAATGTACCAGTCTCTTGTTACTACGTGTGTTCTGGTTTTACAAGGCCTTGCAGACTCAAGGGCTGAGAGATCAAGGAATGTTTTGCGTTGTTATCCATTCAAACAAAAGCCCTTTACTGCGAGCATAACTAAGGAAGTACATAATGCCATTTGACAAAATGCATGCATGTTAAGTTCATACTGGAGGCATGGTAATGTTCCTTTTTCCTGGAAAAGTATATGGTATCAAATTCAATTTTCTTTTCAAAAAGTGCAGTTTCCATTGAAAGCTGTTGCGTTATTGCAGCTGAAGAAAAGGTATATTGGTGATATATCAGAACTTATGGTTGGAACACACAGAAGTTAATCTCATGGAAATGAAAGAGAATGAAAATTGTAGTGGAGAATCCAGAATTTTTCCCCATCAAAACACCTTTTTGGATAATACCTCATACTTGGAAACATCAGACAGTTTGGAAGGTTTTATGAGGCCTAAGGATAACAGCCTTGAATATACAGAAAAATACTGTATCAGTTATAGCAAGTAAATTTTCCTGTCTGTTAATTGTGATAAATGACTGTTTTAACAGTAGTTTAACCATCCCTGACATCCTCAAAACTGCATAGATTTTTAAGCAAATAGAAAAGATTTTTGGTGAAAAGGAAACTAATTCACATTGCTGCCTTACTCCTGAAATTATCAAACTGTACAGTATACTAATCATTTTGCAAAAAGAATTCTCCCTTGGGAAGTTTTCTAAAATATGTTTAGTTAGTTATTCAATTTCATTTGAATAATGAAATTGTTTGCATGAAGCCAAAGCATAGCAACAACAAAACCCTTAACCTTATAGGAAAAAAAATTAACATTTTAACTGAAGATTAAACAAATGTGCTGCTGAAAATATTAAAAAGAATGAGGTCATTTTCTCTTTCTGGATTGGCAAACTCCCATATGGGGCATACAAAAAGAACACAAAAATGAACTGTTTTTTTGTCATCAGAAATTAAGCTGAATGTATTAGTACTCGAATTCTGCTGTTTTGCTAATATGTATAAAACTAGCTGTATTCCATACAGGACTATACACAATCTCACACAAAACAGCAGATAAATATGCAGCTGTATATACAAGATGAAATGAGAATTCAGTATCTAAAGCCGTCTTGCAAACCCTATGAGAATAGAGATGCATTTAATGTGATCTGTAGAGCTGACATGTTCAGCAGGGAAAGTGATATATTTTCAGCAAAGAATGCAGTATATGCAAAAATATCCTTCTCGCATTGGCAGTATCTTATGATGGTTTTGGAAGAAGCTCAGCTTTGCCCACCATGGGCCAAACTGAAGGTGTCAACTACTCAACCAATATTTGCCTTGGTGAAAAGGGTGGCTGCCTATAATGACAAATCCCTCTATTGGCAGCTAGTTGCAGGAAGGAGTGGTAAAAGAGTTTAATATAAAATTTTGTCATTTTGGCTCTCATATTGATGCAGTAAGTGTAATCGTTTCCTAGGTGAGAACTTACCCTCTGCTTTGACAAACATGCACCTCCAGAGTAATCAAGGCTATACCTTGTATTTGTGTGGTGCAAAGCAAAGCATGTATCAGAGTATTATTGTCTTTATTTAGAAATATTATGTTGCATATTCTTGTGCTACAGTGATGTGTAGGAGCATGCGTTACTCACATATTGCTATTTATTATGTATGATATTAGTTCTAAGATTCTGATCCTGCAACTCTTTACCATCTAACATGGTGATAATGTAAAGCATCGCACCTAGATATTGATAGCAACATGTAACGTTTTTTAAAGTGCTTCATTTAGGCCATACCTACTTTAGAAGAACTTTCTAAAAAGAATCCTCATCCTCTTTGTTAGTGTGGTGAAGGCTAGGTTCCTTCCACATAATTTAGTCATCTAGTCAAAGTTTCTATATCAACATACATATTTACCTTAGAATACCACAAAGTCAATGGCAAGAAAGAGATGCTCTTCTAGAGATTCATAATTTACATTTCAATAGATCACAGAAAATCTTTATTGTATAAGGAGTCTACAGGTTATGTTCTTCGTTTATCTTCCTAAAAGGAAGCAATGTGAACCTGGTACGCCAATCTGCTTTGAAGTTCCATACTTGTGTCCCCTGTAATAAGTGAAATAATCTGCAGGGAGTAACCAAGGGAATTCTTATTTAAAATCATAGTGAATATGAGATTTGGAGAAGCAAGCATAGTTCTATACCCCACAAATCATACTGTAGAAAGAGGATTACACTTAATTGATATGTTTAATCGGTCAAATAGTATATGATAGACTTGAACAAACAGAATCATGAACAGAAAGGTCAACAGAAATGTGTGTATCAATATTATGGAGAAAGGATTAAACTGTCAATGAAATTGTATTTTATACTGAAGGGAGGTTCATGGAATTCACTAAGGAATGAGGAACCTGGTTGTTGATTTACATTACAAACCTGTTTTTTTTTTTTTAATTGGTATTTGCCACACAGACAATTTACCTTTGGCTTTCTTCATAGTCTTCTTCCAGTGGTTAGGTGGCTGGGCTAAGAGATTTGCACAAGCATGGAAAAGGAAGCTAAGGGCTATGGTAGCAATGACAAAAACAGCATAAAAAAACCTAAGCGTGGAATTCAATTATAGTATTAGATTATATTAATGACATTTTAATGCAGTTTCACAATGTTTTTTTTTTCCTTGGTTATTCCTGCTCTTTTTCTTCCTAAAGAGAAGCATGGGTGGTTCCAGCTCTCTCCCCCCCCCCCCCCCCCAATTTTTTTTAGTTTAACAGAAATACAGTTATAAAAAGGGAAATGTCGACATTTAAAAGGAGGACAGGAGTGACAGGAAGGTTAACGAGTCTCTTATCTTCAGCATGGTTCCAGCAGTCAAGGAACTCATGGGTTAACAGATTTACCTAGGGTGTATAAGTGGAAGTCCATCTGACGGCTCTGTAATGAAATGACACGCAATATTCTATGATTGCCCTCAATTACCCTATGCAAAGCAAGAATTAATTACTAGCATTGAAAAAGTTCACCTTTGTCCCTCATTTCAGGCTCTCATTTATACTGAGTGTTTCTCCAGCGATATTAATAGAGGTCCAGAGCACTTGATAGCTGCTTTTTTTTCTTCTTTTTCTCATGTAATGGGGCTGATCCTTTTACATGATAACTGTAGTCTAATCAATCAATGGTGAGAGTGAGCATTAAGTTATATACAGAGCATTTTAAAAGTGCTGAACCCACCCATGTATCGTTTGGCACTTTGTTGTCCGGAATTGTACTACATAGGATGGTTAATTTGATCCATTTGTTTTTGCAACAAAGACTGCCACCACCAAGTTATTTTAATGTAATGCCATAAATCAACCTGAAGGCTGTATAAAAAAAAATAAATAAGCCAAATAAAAACAACCTGGAGATTCATCACATATTTTGTCTGTTTTTCCTTGCTGAACCAAGTGATGTATTTCTGAAAGAAAAACAATGCTAGATCATCATTATCGTAGGCTCCCTCTGATTCCCAAGTTGCTAATGTAGCATTATATTGGTAGAATGAACCAGTTGCTTGCATGTGCTTAAAAAATACATTGTCTGTGTATATTTAGTGCAAGTCTAGACATAAATACAGAGCCAGAACCAGCAATTTAAACATAAATGACTCAAAAACAATTACATCCTTAGAATATTAATAATTCCCCCATGTGATATTTCCTTTATAGTAAGGCTGACCCTTTATTCAAGTCTTATTTAACAGGCAGAAGTGATGCTGTATTAATAAAGGAGAGTGTAATGAAATAGGAGAATGGACACTAGCATCTCTATCCATTTGGTTCTAGATATCTTGTGGCAAATAAAAAAGGCTTTTACTGCCTAAAGTCTTAGGAGAAGTCTATCAAGGCAGTTACGGATGATAGTGAGATGCACTAAGATTTCTTGCATGCACTGGTAAACTATTCCAGTGAGTACTGCGGCTGAAGGCGAGTGCATGAAAAGTAAAGGTGATGGATCAGAAATCAATTGCAGGGACTTAGTAACTCTGAAAATTTCCACTCCCCAGTGTCAGCTGGGGAGAGCTGCTAGTGAGCTGCTAGTGAAGTGAAAGCAGCTTCCTAAATCAGTTGTTCAAATTAACCTGCTTGACTCTGCTGTGAAAGACAATGTAAATAATCCTTTACTCAGGAAAGAGTGGGAGGAAGTTTCAAAAACCTCTTCTCCTGTCTTTTAGCAAAAATCCATGGAAGGAGGCCTCTCATCTCTGTAAACATCTATAACGTGTTGTCAGCATCAGAAAGGGTCGATCAAACTTCCTTTGTAGAGAAGAATAGGCACCCCTACAGTGTCATTTCCCTCATTTCTAAGGTAGAGATCTGGAATAGACCAATTTGATTACTCACTAGAAGTTCCTGCTTCTCACTACCAACAAAAAAAAGGGGCTCCAGGAAACTAATTCTGTTGTAGGTGTCTACAGAGATGTAAAGTTGGATAAGACAAATTCCATTGCCAGTAAGTGATTTGCGAATGCTTCAGTCCCTCTTGGTGCAAAGTCAAACTGGTTATTTTGAGTGATAACTGAAGATTTAGGAAGGTGATTCAAACTATTTGCAGTAGTTAAAGGATCTCAGCTGAGAGTTGTTTAAAATAAGCTGTCTGACTTTGCTGAAAAGGACTGGAATATATCACGCACCAGCTATAATCAGGAAACACTTCAGAAAGCATCTCCCATCTAGAAAGCAGTACTTGAGTGCAACAGGGTGGATGGACAGCCACGTCAATTTGGCATATTAACCAGCATATTGTGAGTGAGTTCAAGGTAGACAGCCAAGTCACCTAATCATGTAGAAGTATTCTTAATTGCTTTCTAAATAAAATGTAGCAACACAGGTGCTCAGGCAACACAGAAACATGTCCAGGCAGTAGTCACAATAAAGACTCATTGAAGACTAGCTTCATTTTAGATACTGTATTTCGTCTCATTTAGCATTTTTTAATTTGATGTTAGCAAAAGATACCATAAAAGTTTTTGAATTTTTTTCTTTTTCACGTAACTCAAAAGTAGACAGATTTTTCCTCAAAATCCGTCCTCTTTACACTTTCTTACTTTCCTACTTAAATGAACTTTTTCAGGGAATCTTTCTGCCGAAAAGGAGATTTTTTTTTTTAGAAGAGTTGTAGTATATAAGACCAAAGGATTATAGAAGTTAGGCAATGACTCTGGAGTTGAGGTTGCATGTGCATGGGAAGGAGGATTAAAATCTTTCTCTTTCACACATTCATAATTGAAGTAAGGTATTAACTTAAGCTGCAGCCTTCACAGAAATATGATTCAACTGAGGAAAGACAAGATCACAGTTTGTGCACGTTTTTTTTTTTTTTTTGTCTCCTCTTGTTTTCTACCTATTATTACGAAGGTAAATGGAGAAAATATACTCCTGAGACTGTGGGAGTTGATTCACTGAGCTGTGGTCTTTGAAGAAAATGATTTGCACTGCACTGACCACCTTCACAACTAGAGAAACTAGAAGCTTTGCTGTTTTTTAGCATTGTTAATGGAAGAATAGACTCAGAAAAATAAAAAGATTAGCAGAAAGAACTTAAATCCTTAGATTCTCTGTGCCTGTGACTGAATATCTCCAACACAGTAAACTGAAGTTCTGTTCAAGAAAATCATAGGCCTTTGTTTTGTTCCTGATTTATTTTTTTTAATAAATAGAGAAAAGTTGTAATAGCATAGCACTGGGCTGGGTGAGATACCCACACTGATGCACTTGGTGTTGAAAAGATATAGTCTAAAATAGTACTAGCAGAAAGACTTCTGACAGAAAAACAGAACAGGTATCAGCAGATTATCATGTAAGAATGCCGATGTTGAATGAGGGGAAACCACAGTGCTTTTCCCCTGGATGATACATAATGTTAAGTCTTTTTGATAATTCTTAGAGTGAGGTGAGAGAAAGGAGTAAAAGCAAAGCAACTATATATATTCACAAAAACACATGGCTTCATGTGGTTCTTCATAGGCTGGGATATGCAGCTCGGTGGGAAGCCTTTCAGTTCTTCTCACCTCATTAAGGAATCCAGCAATGCGGAGACTAGCGTAGACTTTCACAGAAAATCTGACAGGATTAATAGCTACATTATTCCTTTTTAGTGACTGTATATACTGCTAGAATAGTAGGAGGTTTTGCAGAATTCTAATGGGAAATACCTGCTGGTAGATTTTTAGTTGTGACTTCATTGTGGTCTTCATGATTGGGAACAAATCTGAAGCCTGATCCTTAAACTGTAAGCAATAAATGTTGCTCACTGGCTTCAGGATGATGCCAAGATGAGACTTCAAGGAGGAATTAAATATATCATTAGAACACTGATAATCTCTGACTATATTTCACCAGTAAATGAATGTGTTTCTATCTACAAAACTGGTGAAAATAGGACTTGCTGAAAGAATGGATTTGTTTACTGTTGTTTTTCAGGAATCTTTATATGCAGTGAAACATCCCTAATGAATGTCCTATCTCAACATAAAACAGTTAAATGAGTAAAAGCTCAGAGCAGTAAATTGTGGGCTACATTGATTTTCTGACCTGCATACACAGTAAATTTTTCACATTGAGGCTACCCACAAAGTCTTTTGTTTTCCACTTCTTAGATTTCAGTTTGAAATAGTTGAGAGGAAGCTTTCAGAATCTCCTTTTGGTGACATCTTTTGGAGGTGACCTTTGACTTGAAAGGGACAGTTAAAACAGCTCTTCACATATCACAAAACTACATTATCAGGGAATGATAGCTCTCTGACTTAGTAGCTAAGATGATGGAATACAGTATTAAAATCAAAATTAATCAGAAGTAGTAAATTGTCCAGCGAATCAGTAATTCCTTAATTTCTTGAGGCTTGAGGAAGAAAGTGAAAATGCAAGTTTTAAACTTTAGCTTTGATTGCCAAGCCTCTGTCTTTGTCTTTCTGTTTCTTATTTCTTGGAAAAGGTGCATCCATTGCTATTTTAGTGTTTTCAGCTCAGTTTCTTTTTTGATGCTAATAATTTTAAAATCCTGACATCTCCCTTCTTACTGAAAACTCAGGGTCCCTTCAGCAAATGCACTTGCAGAGTGTGTCTGTCATTGACGCAATGGTTCAGTATATGCAGGTTTTGGTCAGGACACAGAGAAGATTGAAGCAAACATAGAAACAGAAATCAAGGCAGATAGCAAAATGTATTAATGTTTAAATTTTTAAAAGGCACAATTTACACTTCTTCCAAGGTAGCGATAGGGTTTTGGGGGAAATAATGCAAATACTGTGGATAAAAGGGAATTTAAAAAGATCAAAGAGATTTCATCCTGTAAAGGCAAGGAAGTTTTATGTTTAGTCTCAATACAGCAAATGACCAGTTTGGATCAAGCTGTTTAGATCAAGCTCATTTCTCCTGGTTCGGTTTAACTTTTGGAAAACCAGGCTGCAGCTTGCATCCCTGGCATAAAGTGTGAGTTGTAGCAAAATTACATGTTTTCAGAATTCTTCAATCTCTACTTTCTATATTTTAATTTTTTTTTATTGTAGGAAGTTAGACTTCAGGAAATTATGAGGGAGGTGAGATGCAGAAAAAATTAGGATAGTGAATGCTTCATCTCCATAAGAAAACTCTTTCCTGCTCTGAAAAACTAGTGATTAATTCAGACTCACAGCGTATTTCCCGCACACGAACGCTGGGATTTGGTGGGAAAAGACATTTATGATTAGGCTAATAAACAGATTCTTTTGAGTACAGATTATAAACACAGTTTATGGCTCTACTGCCAAAAGGTAGGTTGCTGTCATGGCATACTATCACATATGTGATGCAAAACGTGAAACTGAGCTAAAGACAAAGCACAGTTATTTTATTCTGAACTAAATTAAATGAGAGCTTTAAGTGCCTAATAATTAAAAAGAACAGTAGCTCTGTTAGGAATTCACAGTAAGTTAGCAAGGGACGCGATGTGAGTATTCCCATGGCAAGGAAAAAAAAAAGAAAATTTCTTTTCTATAGAAAACAGGACTACACTGTAATGAAAATGATTTTTTGCTTTTTTTCATTAGTGAGGCTAAACCTACCCTGATGCTAATAGCATAGAACTTCAAGTTGTGGTTAATATCTTATAATAGTTTCCACTATGCAAATAAAATTTTCCATCAAAGTAAAATGCAAAATACCTCTTGCAGCTATACAAACATTAACTGAAAGAATTCATCTTGTCATGTCGTGGCCACATCCTAAGACAGGGACAAAAGCTGCAACTCAGTCCCCAGCCTCCAGTAAATAGCAATTTCAACAGCAGCTAGCAGGATTGCCCCTTCCCTTTACCACTTCCAGCTCTGAGGGAAGACTCTTATAGACCCTAGCTGCTTGGCTGCATTTGCAATTAACTGTTTTTTAGTTTCCAGATCTATTCATGGCTAGCTTATATTACTTTTTGTGCCATTACAGACCTTTAGCATAAACAGTTCTTTTCCGTCCTGCTGTAAAAAGTTACTGAGAGCCAGAAAACTGTGAATATGTTACCTCTTACATACATATATGTATATATGTATGCAATAGTTATGTATGGTGTGAAACACAAAAAAAGCATTTGAAAGTAGTGAACTATTTTTATATTTGAGAAGTCAGTGCTTTAAAACCTCTACAATACTGTCATGTTTGTGTGTGAATCACACCTAAGAATTAATCTGCAGCTAGGAATTAACTGTTAGGTGGTGAAACAGGTTGTGCAGGAGATAATCTCGACTATACTTAGTGTCCATAGGTGGCACTTCAAAACTGCTTGTTGTGCGGACACATGGTATTAGTGCGGAAACACGGCATTACTTCTGTCCTCGTTACCTTCTGACATTTGTATCTCTTCAAACCTTTAAACACCTCTGAGCCATTTAGAGTAAGTCCAGCTAAAATATTTGCAGTTCGCCAAATCAGCTTCCTGCTGATTAGGAAGTTGTTAGGAAGTACTGAAAAGTGCTTTCAAATTTGTAAACATCAACAGATCACATAAAAATGATTCGTCTGTTACAGAAGTCTTTATGTAAACCAAAGCATGCATTTCAGTCCTTGAATAGGCATGGTGTGCAAGCATGTGGCAGAGAGTGCAAGCAGCTGGACAGCCCTGTTAAACAGGAAAGAAATCCTATAGATTATATTGTTAAATGTAAATGTCACTAGTTCTTAATTTTTCATTAAAAATTGTCCCAACTCCTATGCTGAAAGTGATGTTCCAGGAATACAGATGAGCAGACAAAATAAACCTGTTAAAGCTGTTGCAAATGAGAACAAAGAGAAAATCTGCAGTTTGGCAGTAGACTTCTGAAATACAAAACTGTTCTTAATCCCTGTACTGAAAGTGCCATGGTGTGCTACATGTAAAGAGGGGCTCAAAGGCAAAGGAAGCTCCTTGAGTTCGATAAAAATGATTCTAACAGTCACAAATAAAACATCTATGCCTTTTGAATACTTTCATAATACTGTTTGCACTAGTTCCTTTTTAAACTAATGGAAACAGGATACAGGAAAGTACAGGAAATAAGGAGAGCAAACTAAAGGGATTTTCTGTAATTTTCTGTGATTTTCAGCCACTGGTGAAAGTGTATTAGGCCACAGTCCTATGCCTACTCATAAAGGATATGAATTTTCACAACCCTTAAATGCAAAGTCTTGATCTTGTTATTTCAAGCTGGTATACAGTTTTTTTTTTTTTTTGAGTAAGAGCCAATAAAAGACGTAAGTATGATTTGGACAGAATTTAAGCACTTGCATGCAAAATTGCCATTCTGAAGATTTATATGATTTTTCCTACCCAGTACTTGGAGAAATGGAGTTCCCTTCACATGCACCTTACTTTCTGACCTTACCCCACTCTGAACAGCACTCTGTCCTAGACCAAGTTGGAACCACAAAACATAGGTCCTCCTCTACCCAAATTCCCCAAAGTTCCTTCCATTGGTTGCTCCTTGAGCATCCCTAACACAACCTGTAGGATGGGATTCCCTACAAGATGCAATGGCGATTTCTGCTTCCTTTCATGATATGGACCACACAAGAGATGGCATGTGCTGTAGCAGTGCTCTCTTCTGTGGATGTTTGTGGTTAAAACACTCTCCCAGAAGATCTCGCTTCCATATCCACTTTGATATGTATGGGTACCGCAGTGTATTAATCAGCTCTCAAGGACAACAGCATTGCTAGAGATGTTTCTTCTGTTGAATTTGTGTGGATGCATAGAAAGGAGTCAGAGAGAGAGAGCCTGTGTAGGGACCCTCAGCCCAAGAAGGCACTGAAATTTCAGTCACCCGTAAGTCCTCAACATTTTCTACAGTGGGACTCATTTACCTAAATATACGCTGCTCATGTAATTTTTTGTGCTGTGAGATATCCCACCTGGTCTCCAGAATTCCTGTGCTCTGTCTGTCAGACTTTGCTCAGATATCCTCTGTGTCTTCAGTGGCAGATGGTGTTTCCCACTGATTAATTTCACAATGAGTATAGTGACCTTGTCCCTTGGCTATATAGCGTTTTACATCACATTTTCCCAAGGTATCACTTCTCCCACTACAGACAGATGGCTTCTGGATTTCAGTAGAAACCTTCCCTGGATCCAGCCCGTGGATCTGGAAACCATTCAGTTCAGCGGATGAAAGAAGAGAGAAATAATTATTCTATATTCCATAGGCATAAGGATCAAAGGTACCGATTATGGTCAGTTCAGCTACATTTGGAAATTTTGAAAATATTTTTTTGAGAAAGGGTAGTTGCTTCTACTTGATGAATTACACTTTAAATAAGTTACACTTGAGCCTGAAGAGCTGTCATCCTTTTTAGAATAAAGCATTAGAAATAAACTTGCTTTGTATTGAGAGGAATCTGACCACAGTGTAACTCAAGGTAGTACTTCACACTCTTTCTCATCTTTCAGAAATGCTTTGCTATGATAAACGTACAAGAAATATTCTTGAATTTGAATATGAACCTGTAGGCTAGTAACTCAATCTGTTTTATTTTAGCATCACATATTCATTAAGATGTGAAAACATACCACTAAAATACATTTCTTTTTCTTGTGTTTGCTTTACCGGAACAGAATGGGAAAATCTTTGTTAACTTGGAGCCGTTCTGCTGTTTGATTAGATTTTCAAGGCAGAGTTAGCTCAGTGTTACTTTTGGATGTAGATCAATCTACCTTTGGAGCTGAAAGGTTTTTTTGCCTCTTGACAATGAAAAAACATTTAAAGAGAAGGCATTAAAAGGAGATGCTTGCAGGTAAACAATCTTCCTTTTGTCTTTAATTAGGTTACCTCTTCAAAGTTCATTTCACTGTGCTTTTCCTCACCCTTAAATGTAATTTTTAAGGAGATGAATAGGAGCTGAAGAGGCAGATGCAAAAGGCCAGTGCCAAGTACTTTCTGTTGCCATGCTCTCCTTTAAAATAGTTATTTTGAACCTTGAAAACGAGGAAGGGTTATTCAACATCTTTGCCTTTCATCAGCTATAAATATTTTCTAATGTTGCCACATACATTTCAAGAAGGAATATTTAATAATTGTTTGAATGCTCTGGGGAAAACAAACACAATGACATCCAAGACTGAACCCATTAAATGCATGTACTTACAATATAATATCACATAACATTAACCTTAATATAATAGAAGTGGACATTACTCTTCCACCTCATATCACTTCTTGTCTGTACAAAGTGTCTTGTCTGTACAAACTCCTGTATAAACTTGCCTGTACAAACCCAGCCATCAGGATAGCATCCAAACTGAATGGCCTTAAGACATCAGCCTGCAACCAAAAACCTTGCTTGGTGATAAGTGAGATACCGTTCCTCACTCACAAACATGAATCAAACGGCTTAACTATCAATATTTTGTATTAAAGAAGAAAACTCTAATGAGATGAATAAAAGGAGTAACAAGAACTATAACAGTTTTTCAGTCTTTGCCTCCAAACTAGCTGGTTGCATTCCCTTTCCTGTTGCAACCTCCAACCTTCAGTTTAAGATTTTGGTTAGCAAAGCTCAGTTTAACCTGAATAGACCTTTTGGTATGACCTGTTTTTCTAGGCCTTCCCCTCTCTCTAATAGCAGCTCACACTTGCTGTGCTCCTCGTGCCATGAGTTTTCCTTCAGGTGCCTTATGCTATCCCTCACTCCTTTTCTTGATCTGCTAGCTGTGCCCCATACTACTTCTCTGTCTCTCTTTTAGCTACACCAACAAACTCTGGCAGCTTTGTTAACGTTTTCTGTTATGACAGCTCTTTTAAGAAGACATGCATCATGGAAAATTAGACCCCGTTTCTCAGGTAACAGGAAACTCTTTAGCTTTTATCTCACTCTACCTTCCTGGACATGGTTAAACAAAGCTTCCTTCTGCTTCTCTCTAAATTTCTCACTCCGGTGCTGAAAACTGGTGTCTTAGAGTAGGTTAACCACCCACCTCAGATACGTGTGAGTTGGTGTAGATACTACATGAAGGTAATTGCAAATTTTATATCTTCTTTATGATAGTCTTCTCTCTATAAGGGAAAGAGCAACAATATATGACTGTCTTATCGTTGCTTTAGAGAGACAAATGTCTTTCTAACTTTATAAAAGAAGGCATGCAAAATGACCATATCATAGGTCTGTTTCATTGATCTCCCCTCTCTCCACCAAGAGTCAAGAGAATGCCCTCCTCTTCTGAAGCTCTTGTCATCTGGGGCAGTCCTGAGAGGGGGGAATGTCTGTGTGTGTGTGTGTGTGTGTGTGTGTGTGTGTGCGCGCGTGCGTGCGCGTGTCTGGAAGAGGGGTTTATCTGATGTCTTAATCATCAGGCTTACAGAAATTTCATCCAACTTGCTACTCCAGCAGCACTGAGAGTTCCTACTCTGTGCAATATCGGTCCAGATCTTCTGTAAGTGCATCTGACAGAAGAAAGAGGACCTGGGGTTGATGCATTTTGAGGTCTAAATCAAAAGGGAGATCATCTTAAAAACAATACAAATAAGTTTAGTTTCTGAGTAGGAAATTTGCAAGAAAGAAGTCCATAGAATGGATTGATATCTTTTGATTGATTTGATATCTTTTTGAATAACTAGTGTAGTGTGTTTAATAAATGCATTCCATAGATTACCTGAAAAATTATATCTTATTCCTTACAAAATGCCTTTGGCGTCAAAGCTCATGCGGTCCGTTGCTACTGCTCTGTAATCATGCTGACTAAGGGAAACACAGGTTGGCAAAATGTTTGGGAATAGAAAGGAGAGGAATGCAGTTTGTATACAAACATACGTTATTGTAAGATTATCCACTGATTTTTTTTTTTTGAAAGGCAGTAATGATTTTTGTACTTCATTTGATTTGTAGCACAGGTTTACAGAGGTATTGCGAATAACTGAGGTGTAACTGGTGGAAGGGAATATTTTGGCTTGATTGATTAAATTAATAATATGAAATTACTAGGGGCCTACTCAGGTTCCTAACAGACCTCACACTTCTGAGTCCTATACTTCTTGAGCCTTAGCATGGTCTTTAAGTGAGTGAGAAAGGGCCTTCCCTGACCTAGAGCGGTTTTAGACAGTATCAATAGGCACTCATGACAGTCTTCAATCCAAGATTGTAGGCACCTGCATTTTAAGCATTTAAACCAATACTACAGGCAGTATTGGTATCTGTGGTCCCATTTCAGTTAGGGGAGATCTGGGGCTTGATTCAGTTGCCCTCCTTCAGCATTTAGGCCTATTTGAGAGGTGCCCTAGGGTTTCCACAGATTTGCAGATATAACACAATAACTACAGCTATGTATAAAACAATAGCTATGACCCATGCCCCGTTCAATGCGGAGGCCAAACAGAATACCTAAGAGTATTCTGCATTTGCTGCAGGGTATTCAATATACATTGACTGTAGGTGAGTTTGGACCCCTAGCTCAGATATAAACACTTACATGTAGGTACCTTATCCTGAGAGCTGAATTCTTCTCTTGTTTAGCTCTCAAGTTCTTACAGGGAAAATGACCTAGTAACTGAAATTATTATGCTTGACTGATAGGGCTATCTGGGCTGAGAGCTGCTTGTAAAGAGCCCTGGGAGCCAGTGGTAAATTGGAAGAGCTAATGTGGGGATAGGAAAAGGATTTTTGCAAGACCACATGAGAATTGCAGTATTGCTCTGATCTGACTGGATGAGCAATACTCGAAGAGTGGGTAATTCTCATCACAAAAATGAGATAGTGGAAAGGATCTGTGTAACAGACCACATTTTTAGATTTTACAAACTTTACAAATACTTTGGGAACATTTTACCATTCTGATTATTGAAGATATTTCTTGGGTGTAGTCTATTTTAAAAAGACATTGGCAAGAGGAAATGTATTTTTCTGTTGGTATTAAATCTGTGCATCATGTTGTGACTCAGAGTAGTGACTGGATAATCTGAGATGCTCTGTGCTTCACGGTCATGCATCCTTAAAACAGGGACAGATAAATAGAAGCAGAGAAAATGAAGTGATTCCCAGTTGGCGTCTAGAATGCTCTCTATGTGTGGCTGTGCCTATAAGTAGAGCTATAGGAGGAACACGTTTATGCTCCAAGAATTCTGCAAAATATGAGGTAACCAAACTTGTGGAATCCAAATTAATTGATGTCATGAGCTACTTTAAGTACAGAAGAACTAAAGAAAATCAATGTTGTTGAGTTCCTTGTAATGTACTTTGTTATTTTGTCTTTTTATAATACTGTACTCTTATTGAAGATTATATTTTTAAGAAAACATTTTATCCGTAGCATTTTATCCTTAAATCTTATCTCAAAGCAGATGGTGAGTGATTTAACACAGCATGGCAGTCTATTCCTGCAAGTACTGTAATCCTTAGAAACTAAGGTCTAAAGAGTTGCGATCAAATAAATTAACATTCTGTTACTCGTGGTGAAAGAAGAGAGTATCTCTGAATACACTGTCATGTGAGGTCCTTTCAGGGTAACTTGGTTAGATGATATTCTGTCAAGTTTGACTGTTGTTCTGCTTTTGATAAGGGCTCCCATGTGCAACTGGAGATCCTTTTGTGCTGCTTCTTTCATAGGATGCTAGTGTAAATAGCTACAAGGAGAAGGAGGTCTTAGCGCCCATTTTCTCTCTTATGTTTGTGTATTTCAGAAATATTTGCATAAAAGAAAAAAAAAAAAGTAGAGACTTCTTTTGTCTTGGTAATTTTACTGATTTCCCTTGTTTAGGAAGTCCTGCAATTGGTGAACCGAAGAAAACAGGGCTTATCAAAACAATGCATGCAGAGTGGGTTCAGGTACATTGTGACTCTGTGCTGTAAAGGTTTTCATGCAGTAATATTTAGGGCTATATAAAGATATCTGATGATTTACATATAAATAGATTCTTTTTAAGAAAGAGATTAGCTTTCAGGAATTTGAGGAAAGATGCATAATGCAAATTATTTTTTGTTGACCACTGAACAAGCTCAGAGATGAAATTATAAAAAGCAGGGACATTTGGAAAGACATATTTCCATAAAAGACGTGGACATTTGTTGTTTAAACAATGTTCAGTTTCAGAACATTGACAAAAGTAAAAATTCAGAGGCTTTTTTTGCCTGAGTTTTCCGGAAGTGAGATGAAGATATTTTACTACTGGTGAAGTTTGGATGGCATTTTGTTTGCTGTGAAGCTTTAGGGTCATCCTTTCTTTTTAATATATGATAATGTTTAATAGGTGTGTTCTGGATTTGGTGCCTACTTCAAAAACAAAGCTCTCAAATAAAACTAGGGATTTTGGGGCAGTATATTTTCCAAGACACTTCTGTATTTAGGGATGGTGATTGTGTCTCCGTAAAATAATATTTTGTGCATGTAGAACACACATCAGAGGGCACGGTACAGAAGACCTGCTATGCCAGCACCAGTCCTGTATTCCTTCCAAAATAAAGAAGCAATATCCAGACTAACAGACACGTTAATTTTCTCACTGGAAGACATAACTTTTTCTAGTCTCACTTTAATAACATTTGCCCAGCCATGTTAACATCTTCCTGTACCACACTATAGGTTTGCTAAAAGAGAAAGAGAGGTAGAATATATTATATAATTAAAATAACTTTTTTTGATCACTTACAGCACAGCTGCTATGTGTCTCAGGCTTAACCACGAGGAAAAGCCTTTTTCTCCCCTCTCTGTCTCTCCTCAGAGCCATCTTCGTGTTTCAGAATGGCAGTGATTAAGGATTTAGCGAATGCTGCATCCCCTTTGGGCCTGACCAGAAGCTCGGTTCTTAGTGTAGGTGTTAAGCACCTTAGAGTAGGCAACGGGCAAATTTTGCTGTTTGATGATCACTGAGGGAAAATGATGGCTTCCCTGAAGGATTTTCTCTCCAGCAAAGGAAGAAAGCAGAATCCAGTTCCAGAAAGCAAAGACTGGCTGAGCAGCCCTGCTGTTGGCAGGGAAGATTAACTGTTACTTGGGTCTCGAGTGAAAAGCACCGGCAAAGCACGTTCTCTCAGGCAATTTCCTTTCTATGTAATAAGAATAAGAAAGCCTAAAGTTTAAACTTCCTGTAATCCTCCTTTCTTTTTGCCAGCCTCCTTCTCTGCGCTACATCTCCCTTCTGATTGTATCTTACCTTTCTTCTCTGCCGCTGACTCCTTCTCTCTCCTTCTCTCTCTGAGAGAGAGAGACTCCTTCTCTCTCTCTCACTTCTTTCCTTTTGTTATACTGCGTATGAACGCTTCACTTTTCCTAATAACTGGGGAACTTGAATGAGTAGCCCACGTCAGGTACTAAAGTGGGAATGGGAGTTTTCTCAGCTGATGTCCAAGTCAGAAGCCAGCCCCCGCCCATCAACTGCCTTCTGGCACCACTTTCCGGAGAATTGCTGCAGTTCCTGCGAAGCCCTTGCTCTTCCTTGCTGCTGCTGCTGTTCTGTGTTTCAGATCTTTGTATCAATTTCTGGCTAGCAAGTAGCAGAGAAACATTAATCTTTCCCAAGACTGTTCTAATACTTCATTGGAAACAATGTAATTTGTGCTAAGAATCGATAAACCCAGGTTAGATAGATGATCTTTGTAGGTGGGTCTGCAATTAGAGTCCATTGCTCACCCGTTAAAACTTTTCAGTTTCTTTCAGCTTCCTAGTGACATTGTAAGAACATAGTAATGAAAACCAGGTGCATAACCCTATCCTATATTGATGCTCCTAAAATCAGAAGGCAGGATTAATAATAATGCATATATAAGAATGACGAGTTACTGTTCTACTTGTATTTAAAATGGATTGTGTGTGGGATTAGTTACCAGTTCCAGCTTTGAAATGGAAATAGAAGTGCAGGTCTCATATTGACCATGAGCTGCTTGCAACAGAGTACTTTTTAGTGTGGTTGAAAAATTTTCACAGGGCAATGATAATAATTTGAAAAAAAATGGCGTATTTTTGAACAGATTCTGTCAGGAAAGATAACAATAAGATGGGCAGAGAAGAATATTTAATACAGTCCAAAGAGAAAGCTAAGAAACTTGAGAGATTTTCGGATGGGGATGGTGAATGGATAAAAAGGCCTAGGCCTGTAAGCAAAGAGCTTTTCTTTGCTTTCTGAGCCCTACTGTGTTTGGAGAAGGAGGATTTCCACATTTTTTGGTAAATAAACAGGATCGGTGAAAGATGCACTCATCATTATTTGCTTCTTTTACTAACAGAAACAATCCCTCGTCTCTGAGTACCCCTTTATTAAAAACAAAACATGCTAAATAAGTGCTTTCAGCTTGTGATTTCTGAGTGGGAATGAAATGAAAATATCAGATGTCTTCCAAGACAAGGTTGTTGTTTCGCCACAGTGTCTTCAGCTAGCGCTTGAGAAAATATTGTGCTAAGTATTCAGTTTTTTCCTTATTTGAATGTTGAGATCTGTCCATTATTATTTCTGTACACATCTAATTCCAAGCAGGACATCATAAGCTCCTAATCACCTGTTCAATTTTCTATTCTCAATTGCATAAATAGCATGCAGTGTTTCCCAATACGTAGCCATAAGGGTGTCTCTGAACATGACAGGAGTGAATAGCCAGACCACTAATCTCAATCACTATGCAGCAGATCTTATTTCCTTCCCTTCTTCAAAGCTATGAGGTTTAGAATCACTATTAAGGATAAGAGGTTTGAGTTTTAAATCCTTTAAAGTCAGGTCAAGCAACTAACACCTTGTAAAACCAAGATTAAGCAACAAGTGATAATGTTTAATCCAATTCTGTTAGATTTCACATTAGAAGAAACACATAAGCCGTATAAATCTTGTGCTCCAGCTTACTCCAAGGTCCAAATTTTTTACTTTCCCAAACATAGTTGCTTTCACAAGCAATATTAAAAATATTAAAGCCTAGCTAAATTATATGCTTCTATAATGCTTAACACTTGGTTTCTTGGACTTTACCTTATGACTTCTGTCACTGTAAAAGCTAAGCATCTCATATATTGGTTGTTTCTGTTGCTAAGCCTTTCAAAGCCTCTCTGAGACAAGGAAGTGTGATTACCCTCAGTTTTCTGAAGAGGAACTAAAGCATAAAGTTATGTATGGATCTTTTGCAAGCAGACGTTATCTCACTTTGCTGAACCTACAGCTACTTCAGTGAGCTCTTTAGGCAAAGTTAATGCGCCTTTCTTCTGCAGAGTCTGCTAAACCAGAATATACGCAGACATCACTTGACTCTGCTTGCAGTCGATTGCGTGGTTATGTCTTAAGTTGAACAGTTAGAACTGCAAAGGAAATCTGAGACAGAGCTAGAATTTCAGCCTTGAGCACCTAAATTTGAGGCTACCATGTGAGCACCTAACATCATTTTTCTCTGGTGCTACTTAAAATGAGAAAGAGGTACTCATTTCAGAATTATACTCACATGCATATTCTTTAGCAGTCCTTTAGAACTGGGGAGAGGCAATATCATATGCTACACCTAACCATACCTACATGTAATGAAGGCATGAGTTGTGGCTTTTTCATGGTCAATACAAATTGTAGAAGTGCACAGAAACTTCCTTTTTCTAACCAGTTATTGTGATTTTACTCATTCTTATTATATATAGTGCCAAATCTTCTCCAAAGACAATGACCGAAACGTTATTGAAATAACATATGGAATTCCAGGATGAATGGCCTTTCCACAGTTACAGCTTTCTGGATTATCTGCTTCTCAGACAAAGTCACTACACATTACCATTTTCTTAAATTTTAAACCACCATTCCTTATGTGGACTGCCTAAGTGCTTCTGGTTTTAACCACACAGAGTCAGAGTTCCGGGCTTTTTGGCTTCTCATTATAGTACATCAGAGATACTTAATAATGACAAATAGATACCGATAACATGCATCACAAAGCTTAATGTGATCATAAATGAAAGAAAATGTATATAGTTTTAGATATATTTTGTGCTAAGCTTAAACTTTGTGCTATAAACCAAAAAAAAACCTCCAAAAAACTTAGAATTCACGAACTAATCCATATCTGTTCCTTCCTGTTCATTGCTATTCTGTCTACATTTTGCTTCTTAGTAGCTTTTGTTTTTGGATGTATGTCTTTGTAAGAACCAGCTGTTGCATCACAATCACTGTTGATTTCTCCTAGGGTGGCACACTGTTGTAAAATCCTAATTGCATGTTTTTCACAGTTCCTGAAGCTAAAAAATGATTTTTCCTACTGCAACTTCTTTGTATCTTTCTTGCTTGCTGTGGTAGCTTAACGTCTTCCAACAAAAATGTACTAGAAATATACAAATTTTGCTGCATACCTAAACAATATAAAAGGCTGTTTTCTTGGCTGAGCTCCCATTGCCATTTGGAGCACATTAGCTATGGTTGCAGAGAACATATTTTGGTTTAGTTTCCTTTCAAAGGAATCTAGTCATGCACTCCAAGACTGCTCTGCAGTGCAAAAGAAAGCATGGTAAGCGCTCTAGAAGTGCATGCCTGGTCCAAACTAAAACAGCTAATGCAGATTCACCTGTGAAATGTAAAGAATCGTGTCCTCAGGCAGACACAAACTTCCTCTTTGTAGAGGAAGCCTCTGCTAAGCTATTGCAAGTAATGATGATTTTGGATGTATGGAAAAGTATGTGAGATCCCCAGGTCACCCACCAGATATGGATGATGGTGCTTGAGCATGCATAAATACGTTCAGTGTTATGTCAAAGGCTGGTTCAGGTAATACTGTGGAGTAAAAAATGGAGGGTATTCATCTGCAAAAGAGATTCGAAAGAGGAGACAATGATGCAACCCTATTGAAAAACTAATCAGGACTATTTCAGAATAGTATTTTGAAATATTAAATTTTCTAAAATATACTTTGCCTCACTTATATCCCTGTGAGCTATAAAAAGAGTATGTTGGGGTGGTTGTAAATTATTGTATGTATAAACAAAATATATGAAATATATTTTGTAAAATAACGGCAATTAATTGTCAGGGTAAATGAAAAACATGTTAATAACATAAATATTGAGTTAGAAAACTGGCTCTGTTGTATTCTATAGCTCTCTTTTTATCCTAGGCAAAGACTTTTTTTTTAATTGAGGTTAATAATCAGTGGAATATTAAAAAAATTCTAATAGTATCCATTATCATGTAATAAGTTTTAAAAAATATACTATTTGCTCTTTTCTGCTAAGGGACCATTGTCTTTTATTAATTCAAGGAAAGATAATCAAACTGCAAAATAGTCTTTTGTGTGTGTGCAAGTTTTTACTATTGCCAATATTTCCAAACTGTCAGTATATTCATGACTGAGAATAAGTTTCTTCAGTGATATGTAAGGGAATATTTATGTATAAAAGTTTTATGTAGATAACTTTTGGCCATTTCAATGTCAATCAAAAGAGCGTATGTCTTCCTCTTTTACAGCATAAGCTTTCTTCTTAAAAGCCTTCTTTCACTTTCTTGCCCTGTTACTTTTATTGGAAATTTATTGCAGAAACACACTATTCTGTTTATTAAAAATCCTCTAATTCCTAGACAAGCTTTATTAATGGCCATTTTTTCTTATGCCTACTTTATTCTTCATCTTAAATAGCTCTGTTTTCTCCCTGGCTTTTCTCCTCACTGTCATATGTACTAGAGAGTAATCATACTCACCCCAGCCTAACGTTCATGATGTTAGGTTAAGCACGACAAGCTCTTTCCATGTCCCGTGGTGTGCTGGGTTCTCTGTCCTTTTGATTATCCTAATGGTGACATTAAAATCACCGATTGGTGATAGGTTTAATTTGTTGACATATTTCTTCTCAAAATGCTGAGGAGAGCACCGTAAGTGACTAGAATCTATTCATTGCATGTTCCTTCCAATGGTCCTCCTTGCCTGTCCTTATTTTAATAGAAAAATGGATTCCTCTAACTACGAGATAACCCCTAAACATTTTTATGTCTTTTTCAACCTGTGGTTACAATTGAATGAATGTCAGAAGGCAGCTATGACTCATCGGCTTTGTGCAGCCCTCTGGGGCTCTTTGATTTTTGCCGTCAAACCAGCAATTATTAAAGTGGTTCACACAAATGGAACTCTGCTACGTTAAGTTCCACCTTATTTTAAGCCAGCCCCAGTACATCCCTTGCTTGCCAGTTTGTTTCCCAAGTCTCTAATACCTACCCCACATTTCCAGCTACAGGTACAGAAGGAAAGTCCCAACTCGAATAGTAACCTCAAGGTAAGAGGTGATGTTTCTGCTCTCTTGGGGTGGAATGACTCATGTTGCAAGTCGGCCAAACCCGTTAGCACATGCCTACCTGCCTTCCTCACCTCCCAGGATTAGCAATTTGTCCTGTTTTCTCTAGATATATTTACCAGGAATGTCATTGCCAGAATCAAATGCCCATGGTAATAGCATAAGAACAGTTTACAGAACTACCAGAGTTGCTTTTCCCCCCTTGTTGAAGGGAATGCCTCAGAAGCTCCTGCAGTTGGAAACAGCCTATAAAGTGCTTTAAGATCTTTGGATGAGGGACAGTAAATAAGTGCATTCTGTTCTGTGTTTTCTTCGGGCTAGCATCATGCATGATAATATGCTTATTTAGGAGGTAGCACAAACGTTTCAGAAGAATATGAAGGCTAAATATTTTATAAATACTCTAGGACTGATATAGATAAGAAATGACTATGTGTGGACAAAAATACTGTTTTAGTAGCCTCATATTTCTTTTCTGTTCTAAATTATATAAAGGACCTGAAGCTCCAAAACCCTCTTAAAGGGGAAATTTTAGGAGCACTTGGCCCCTTAGCATTAGCTCAAGTTTTGTCTGAGAAATCTGGTTAGATCAGGCAATTAAAAGGGCTGACCAATCTAACTGGCAGCCATCACAAGCTCGGTTTTTGTTATGCGGAGAGTGAACACTCTTGAGTGCAGTTCACCTGACCATGTACGATATAGACATCTTTATCTGTGCTAGTCACGCTAAGTATTTTTATAGTCAATAAAGAGAAAGAGGCACATTGGGGTGCAATTTATACATCGTTAATGTGCACTCCACATTTGGGCGAATGAGCTGTATTCTAGCAAGCACTGTTTCTGTTCACTAGCTGAAAAGGGACCCTATTGTGACCAATTTGGTTACAGATGTCAGCACTGACAGCATCCAAAGTTGGGTGAGATGAGTGCACACTTTTAAATAATTAAGTCACGAATCCAACGAGTCAGAGGGCGCTGCGTACCTAAGCCTGCTCTTAAACTCACTCTTTAACTTGCAGGATAAATATAGGCCTGAGATAATGGCTACTACATTACCATGTGCTTCTGTGTTAGGCATTGTGACAAAAAAAGTGAAAAGAGCATTTTCAGATCAGTCAGAGAGCAACCATGTGTTTAATGAGCTGTATAGAGCTGGCACAAGTATCCACTTTATATCTTGTCAGTGAACTGGCACACACACAAGGCTTTTACCCATGCTCACCTCCCTCCCCTACAACACAGTTTACACTAGCCGAGCATTTCTGACCATGCAGGAATTCTAGTACAAAAGAAAGAAAAAATCTGATTTTTTTTTTTTAACTGGATTTACTTTTTCTTTTTTTTTTTTAAATTTGTGTACAGGGTAGTCAGTGTAATCTGGATGCTTTGTAGCTATAATATGGAGCAGCTTAGCAAATTGCTCCTCCCCATCACACTCATTAGGTATTTCTCCAGAGACAATTTAGAAGTGCTATATTAGGCAAATAAACATTTAGAACCAGAAAGGAAAAGAGAATCATAAGAGGTTAAGAACGCAATAAAAATGTAACATCCAGTCACTGAGTATAAATATTTAAAGTACCGTCGATAATGATGAATGAAGAAAAATGGCTATTATGAAATAATGGATCAGTCAGAATTTCTGACGACATATTTGTAGAAACAAACCTTTTCTTGTGCGCTAGGCACATTTTCCTAGAATGGAATGCATTTTTGAATTTTTGGCCTAAACAGTGAGAAGAAGAATATACTTCATGTTCTTCCACAGCAGTGGGTTTAACAGCTAATACTTTTAACGTTTTTTTAAATGAGGCATGGATAGATTTACAATTAAAGTTTACAGGTGTGGATCTAAGTAACGATAATCTAAAAAGATGGCAACAAAAAGTAATTATTTCTGTTTTTAACCCCCATAGATTTATTACTTTCTGAGTTTTTATGAGAAGGAGCTAAAAATCTTCTGATTGATGCATGGTTCTGTATTTTATGCACATTTAATAAAGATTGCCATGGTTAAGTGTAATAGTGTGTGTAAAAATGTATAATATTGACTTTAACAGTTACATGTGTACCGCATATGTACACAAATATACACAGGAGACTGAGATTAGCATAGAAGGTACATAGTAGAGTCATGGTAATCGGTAGATTACTATCTGATTTCACCAGAGTTTTAGAGCTGCGTGATCTTATATCACTGGCTTCTTTAAAGGTGCAGGTGATATGTCAGAAGTCATGCAGAGAGTGAAATGAAAATGAACTGACTGCTTTGATTTCTTTGACTCACTCTACACGGTGGACCTCTTCTTCAGCTGTCTTTTTTTTTTTATTTTGTTTTCCTGCAGAAAGGGTCACATACTTACTAGAAACGCAGCATTATTCCTCTTACTTCGTGGTGGTCTTCTTATGTTGGACGCTTGTAATCTTGCTTTCAAGGTTCTAGATCTCTGCCCCCAAAACAACCATGTGAACGATCTGGCTACGATTTGAAATGAAAATTTGCATTTTATTTTCTTCATGCTTTTCCGTTTCCTTCTGTCTGTGCATACCTTGCTCTCTGAAAAGTTTTAGCAAACTTTCATGGAAAACTGCGTGCTATACAGAAATATTTTAATATTTGCAAGTGAGCCTGCTAGTCATGCAAGTATTTAAGCACGTTTTTGACAACAATTGTCAACTAAAATATGTGTTACTTCTCACCATGCAGACACTCACAAACAGAAACTTCTTCAGAGCTGGAATAGATTTATAATAAGCAGGAACTGGTAACAGAATTGTGTTATTTATTCACAGGTTGGTAACACAATCCAAACTTCCAACTTTGAAAGATTATTCAAAGTGTGCAATTTAAGTATATTTCATTAATGATCAAATGTAAAAAAACAGTAAAATTGCCAAGGAAACTCCTCATTGTGAGTGTCTGGATGAATGTATCCACATATATTTGTTTTTTGCTTGTTGTTGTTATTATTGTTTTTAATCTGCTCCAATATCCAATATCTCCTCCTCCTTCTCAAATTTCCCCTCAGAGCACATGATAGACACTCTCCCACATCACATCAGTGAGACTCACCTCAGGAATTTAAAACCATGTCATTAGCAGTGTCCTGAAATAGTGGATAAAAAAATCAAATAAATATCATTTCAGCTGTCAAGGTCAATGTTTTATTGGACAAGGTAGGAAAGAAAAGGAAATATTTTTCTGGACCCTTTTTGGCTCCTTTCACAGAACCATATGACAGTTTACAACAGTGCTAGCATTCACACAGTTTACTTTCTGAGCTTTTTAAACCTATTTTTAAAATCATCTTCTTTAATAGCAATCCTATAATTCTTGTTATTGTAACAAAACATTCGCTTTGTAGTCCAGTCTTGGATAGACAAATCATTTGGGGGCAGCAGTGTTTTTTTGCCTAACGTATGTGTTTAGTGGTTAAGAAATCTATATGTGGTTCTGCTTTGGTTATTTGAACAACCGGAGTTTTATCTTTGCGTTTTCACAAAGATATGAGCCTAAGGTACTATGTTCCTTAAGCGTAAGTTCACCAACAACATGGTTTTTGATTCAGCAGAACGTTTTCTAGCATTTGCTCAAATGCCTGTGGCCAGACAAAAAAATGGTGTCAGAATATTGTGCTAACAAGAAGCATTGCCAAGTGATAAAATATTAATTCTTTTCCTTTGTATGCAGATATGAGAGAAGAAGCAATTACCCCTACTTTAATTGTTTCATACATGAGTACAATTATGATGTTACTCATTCCATTTGCAGACTGAATGTAAAAAATAACATCCACATCATACAGTCAGAGATTTCATTTTAAAGTAAACCTTACCAATGTTAGATATATTAAAGCAATAAACCAAGAGATTAAACTTTCATAAACAGTAAGAGCTCACTGTTTTGTAAATGGGTGTACAATAGCATCTTTGGAGCTCAAATGAAACCATAAAACTGACTGGCTGCTTTAGTCTTTCAGCAACTTTAGATTTATCTTGTTAATCACTTGTTAGCATTTTTATGGCAATTAAACACTGAAAATGGGCTCTATTCTTCTCGCTGCCTTACTCTTCCCTCATTGAACTGCTGTCATTTCTTTACAATGACAAGCAATTTAGAGGTGCGAAAAACAGAGTGTATGTGGATCCTGTTGCTACAGGTGTTTGTTATTAATGAATGAAAGTGATGGCTGTTGTTGGAATGTGAGATTTATCTTTGTTGGTGTGCATGTGAAGCAGGGAGTGGATGGGATGCAAATACATCCGCACAGATTTGAAAAGGTGATATTAAAAATTCCAAGTTGACATGATCAGTCAGCAATCACAGAAAGGTCTTAGCTAGAGTTTATGTCCATTTTGTATAAATAACATGAAACTTACTGTTAGGAAAAGGTTAACTAGATTGGTGGAGGTCTTTCTTTGATTTTAAAACTTGCCATAGCTGCAAATAAAAAAAAAATATATTGCAACAGGTGTTATGGTCCACCCATCACAGGCACCTGCTAACGTTTCATGGATTTAAAAAAGTTCTAATACTTAGGAAGGCATCATTAACAGGGGGTAATGTAATGAATGATAAATACTGTAACGGTTCTAAAAGAATTAAGCAATCTTTATAAAATTGCCTGCGTGTATATTTCAACAGCCATTGAGACCAGTAGCCACGCTTAAGACTAGGAAGCAGTTTCTGAAAATCTCCAATTACTATGAAGTTCTCCAGCTATGTCTTATCACCAAAAGCTTTTCTTTTTGAGGGGGAGAGAGAAAGAGAGAGAGTGTTCGTGGCTAACAGAAATTACTAGTACTCTTCCCCCTATCCCCCCCTACCAACAGGTTATTGCTTCAGGGCTAACAAGAGTAAGGAGCACTAAGAACATATATTGTCATTGAACAAATCTCTTGACTCAAACTGCCATTTTTTATGTGGCCACTTCTGAGAGTAGAATAGCACCCTAGAGAAAACTGTTCCCAGGAAAAAAAAAATGACAGTAGCAGAATTTCACTTCTCATTTCCTATTTCGATACAGCTACTTGGAAATATTATCCTTCTCTATGATGTGCCCAGTTTCAAATGAGGGAAAAGTTTTAAACTGGGAATGTTTCAGTGCTGAGAGGATTAAGCAGTCATACACATTTTCAAATGCTAAATGTCTGCAGTGACTTTTTGGTTTTTTTCTTTGCTTTTAAGTTCAAACATATCTGTTAGCGCTAATTGAATTTCACATTCATGTATTTTAATTGCATTATTTTAGTCTATCACATAAATTATTATCAGCATCTGTTAATGTTTCTTTTCTGTCGTATATAGTCACTACAGCTCTGCAAATAAGCCTGAATAAAAGAAAGAAATCAAAGAATTAACATCTAGACACAATGGAAGAAGACAATAAATCCTAAAATAGCATAAACTTTGAATCTTACCATTTTAGATGACTTTCCATCTACAACTCACATCAGTTTGTCTGTGTGTTGCTAGGGTATCCTTACTGTTTGGTATTTATTTAAATACTTTTAGTAGCATGTTGTTTGTGTAAAATGAGATGAATAAAGGACAGTTTCGGGGCTGAGTGTGAGATTTTTTGCTTTCATTTGTTTAAACTACTGACACTTTTTGGATGTAGCTTTTGTGGTCTAATTGTTTGTTTTTAGTTCTGCTGACGCTGTGGTGGGTTAGCAATGCAGACAATAACAGATGACAGTTCCTTTTGTGGAAGTTAAGAACTAGCTGATTATTTGTTATTATGTTGCGCTCTAGAGGAAACCTTGTAATTAAACCACAAAAAATACATTAACATAATGTTAAGGGTCTGACTTAATCCCACAAAAGCAAGAATATTCAGAGTTAACGATAAGGGGAACGATGTTACATGTTTTAGGCCAAGTGCTGTTCTTTGGAAAAAGAGCTTAGTCTGACTATTGTGGTTGTTTCTGTGTGTGATTAGAGCAGCTGAATTTAAATCAAATTAAGTCCTTTGATTTTCCTTTGTCTGTGCTTGCAGATTAGGCTTTAAAAAAAAGATTGGTAAGTCCTCAGCTCATAGTTGTATGTGGAGCTAGGTCTGATGTTAGATTTCATGCTTGCTCTTCATTCCAGGCACCTGGTTCCGGCTTTAAACCAGAGAATGAGCTCCTCAGTAATTCTTTTATTTGCAAGTATATATCCTAGGCCTATCAGACTAGTATTAGTACATTTATGTGGCAGATTTTGATTTGCAGTAAAATGCTATTTCTTTATTCCTATAACTCAGAGGAAGAGGCACCTGGTTTAATTGAAGGGGTGCTTTTCTAGAAGCTAAAAGCTTCCGAGTTTTAATACCCACTCTGTTTTTGATACAATTTCGAATGATTTCCCTGATCACACTTCCCTTTCTTGCTTCATGTGCCTTTGTGTGTCTTTTGTATCTCACCTGTATACACCAACTGAAGATTTCAAACAGGGTAGAAAATTCTGGGCAGACATACCATTGAGAGGAAATGTACCACCAAAATTTGTGTAGTTAAATGTTTCGGGTGAGTCCGTGATTAGCCTGATGAGATGATCAATTTGCCTGGCGTCCCCCTTTCCCCTTCCTCCATCCCAATCCTCCCCTCTATGAGAGTTTCAGCATCTTGACAGCAGCCATGGCTGTTAGTTGCCGTACCCCTCTCCAGGGTAGCTGATTGGAAGCTTTGATATTCCGAAAAGGTCTTGATTTTTCATAGTCCCCTTTTGTGTGAACAATTTGGATAACACAGACCTTAATTCTCTATTCTCCAGCCTGTATGATCCTGTTGCAATTTTGCAGCCCGTTTTGCATCTATCATGAGTAGAAAATTAGACATAGGCTGATGGGGTTAGCAGTGAAGTGTCAAAGAGAGATGATTATCCAGAAAATTCACATCCTTTGTCAAAAAAAGTTTAACTCCTTAGACATGGGTATCCTTTTACTTCATATGCCTGAGGGTTACTTTCACATATATTTGCAGCAAAATAGTTTCCAAAGCTTAGCACTGAAACTAGAGATAGAAACACATAAGTGCACAAGTTCCTAAGGAGATTGCAAGATGCATGTGTAGTGAGTTATTTCTTTGGCATGTTTAAAAATATGTGCAATAAAATCAGTTGCAAGAGCTTCTTATTACAGAAGACAATAACAATGAATGAACTGGGTGTATTAAAACTTTATGAAAACAGAAATAGTTTCTGAAATATTAAGAACTCATTCAATTATGAAATTTGAACAATGTAAAAGGACTCTAGAGATATAATTGCAATTCTAGGAATAGACTTGTTTGTCAGCTGTCACAGTTCAGACATTCAAAATGAGAATATATTTTTCATATAATTCTAAGGCTTTAAAAACAATACAGAATTCATTTGTTTCCAGTTTCCAGATTTCAGATTTAGTCCAATACACATTTTAAACGCAAACTCCATCAAAACTTTACAAATGAGTTATCGTGCAAACTCCTCAACCACAGAATTTTGAATATGACAGTCGTCCTTGTTTTGGGAAGCTGAAAGAATATAATTCTATCCGCAATGGGCTTGTTATTTCAAACTCTCACCTCTGTAAATATGAAGGAAATAAATTCTGTAGAAGAGAGACCATTTTTAACATTTGTGAGTAAAGAAAATGTGTAATTTCTAGAGCATACTGCTATTCAGCCCGTCCTGAATCTGAGCATAAAATGTGCATATGACTCCTGAGCCTTCTCAGCTCCTTTCTCTGTGCACTTCTGAAGTGTTTCATCTCCTTTTCTGTCTCTCTCTCCCTCTGTCAGAGAGGAGTCCAGCTGCTAGCATCTCTACCACTAACAGCCTTCAGCCTCCTGGCTAACCTGTGAAAGCACGGCCGCTTTGCACGCAACTGGTGCGCTTAACAGTCCAGATGCCTATTTTGAAAGGGCCTCTTAATTATTTTTATCCTTCTCCTAAATGGGGGTGGGACATTTATACTCACTAGTTTCAATAACGTTTCTCCTCTACAACAATCAAGTTACAGTTTGTTCCTTTTACTTTCTGAAGTGACAGAGCTAGTTTGGTTGGTACTTCTGAATAGGTGCAAGCTACAACCTTAGATGTTGCAGGAGTTTGTGTCTACTTTATTTGCGTAGAACCCTATCTGGCATATGTGACACCAAACATGTCATTTGGAGAAATCTTCTTTCAGCACCGGTAAGAGCCATTTCCCTGTGTTTCTGGCTAGGTGACTTAAATATTTGATTTGTAAACACTTCTGGATAGTTGCGCTTGACAAGCACATTAAAACCGTCCCTCCTGACTTACAAATAGCTACAGTTACTTATAGCTGCAGTATATATTCCACAGTTGGCTGTCATGATGTAGGTCAGAGTTTTGCTCTGTGATCAAGCGGAAGTGTAAAATTCAAAGCATTGAAGATGCTTATCATTATTGTCAGTTTTGTGCTTTCCTGCGAACGATAAGAAAAACCTTTCCACCATCCAAACACCACCCACCTAAGATGCACTTTTAGCAAAATTTTCAGCTCCGTGCCGAATGAGTACCTCGCTATTTTTGCTGAAGCTAGACCCTCGCCGAACTCTGCCTGTTGGGGCCCACTTAATTTGAAAGAGTTGGAGCACCGCACAGAAGCCAGACGCAGAAGGACACAAAAACTGCATTGGCAAATGATCTGTCAAGTGACCCATGAACAAAATCGAGATTGAGTTGCCCTTTGAAATAAACCTATTTGAATTTTATTATCTCTCGAGCACCTTGTGTCTCTAATCTTGTGAAAGGTTAGTATTCCATCCATCAGAGTGAGATTAGAGCTCTAGCTGATGTCTGTGCTTGATGATAACTGAATGCAGCAGTTGGGGCTGGAGGAAGGAGATTCATTACCATCAGCAGTTCAAAGAAAGATTGGGTAAACAGACGCTCAGGGAAGCAGGTTCGCAATATAGGCCACATATATTCCAGGTCAGGATAGCAGAAATCAAAGGACCACAATGTCAGCAAAGATTTAAACCTTTTAACAATAATCCAAGTAAGGCAATGTTATTTTAGGTCCATCCTTTTTTTTTTTTTCCGTGTCACAGATTAGCAGACCCAAATGGCTGCTGCCTACCAGCCTGAAACACTAATCACTTCCTGTGTCCTTTTATCAAGCAAAAGCTGAGACTAAAGGAATAAATGAGGAAAAAAAATAAAAACAAAAACCAAAACCTCCAGGACTCGTGATCAGATTAATGTCCGCCTGATACAATCATATGCATACACAGAAGTGAATAATTCAGATTCTGTGATGTTAAAAAATAATGCTCTATTTTTATTAATTCACAAGTTCTCCTTCTCCTACTGCAGGTAAAAATCATTTCTCCTGTGTTATGTCCTTTTTAAAACACACTTGACACTTTCAAAAAAGCTTTAGTGAATAGGCATCATTTTTTTTCATGTTCTTGTTTGCCTGAACTTTCTAAATTTTGTATTATGCTCTGAATTATATATGTGATTAAGTTATTAACAGTGGTGACCTTGCTTCTAATTTTAAAAAAGGGTCATGGTTAAGTTTTTCACTGTTCTGTAGCAATATCAGTTCTACCCCTCCTCATTGCTTCAAAAATATAAGAGTAATCCAAAAGATTAAAATGCATATATATATTTCTAATCCTTTAGTTCCTCCTGATGGGTCTGGATTTGTACCTCTGACTTTTCCATCCATCCAAAGCAGCCTGTATATTTATGGTCTCACATTTGGCTTTGAAGGATAACAAGCAGCCCTTCGGAGCTGATGGCAGTGTATCAGCCAGCAGCGAAATAACATGAGACTGAAATTTTTATTTGCTGTCAAACTTCATAACATCACAAAGGAAAAAAATTGAGGGTAGGTCTGAGGTTTTCCACAGGCAGAAGTATTTTATAACAGTAGAAATGGTTGTGTGCAAAGTAGGAACCGGTTTAACTCTTAGGTAGTAGCACCAGCTTAGTCACAAAGTTTTTAAAAAATATAAAATACAATGCCAAAATAAATTGCAGTGTACAATAGATTGTACTGATGCTCAGTGTGTAGGAAATCACTATTTTCAGCTATGTCAGACTAGATCAGAGCCTGCTGGTGGAATGTACAAGCTTTTATGGCACCTTCTCAGAAAATCAGCAAAGATATTTAGAAGAGACCAATTTTAAAGAAAAAATAGCTAGCAAGAACAACAACAATGTCTAAAGTGCTACAGAATATTTCAGTTCAAATCTTGTTTCCAGAGACAAAAGCAACTGGTTCTTTGTACTCAACAGGAATGCTTTTCAGTAACCTCTGCAGTTACATCTTCTGCTACTTAACTAATTTTTACTCTAATAAGGGATTAACAAATAAACTATACATGGGTATGTAACATTAATTAAACTGCTTCGTAACTAAGTGTATATTAGGCTGAACAGTACCTATTGCAATTAGTTTGACATTAAACATAAAAATTGCAATTGAAATGTACTATTTGTACACATTATGGGCAGATCTGAGTGAACATGTAGTCTGTACAAAAGAGAAATGTGTGACTAATAAAATAATGCTTTTTCAGTGTAAGTGGAGAATATTTCCTAGATGCTGGGTTGAATGAGCAATATAATTTAATGCAATGCTGAACTCTAATATTAAAATTACGTAATGGGAACACATTTTTAATTATACGGTTTGTAAATGTAGAGGCACTTAAAGTATAAGGCTATCGAGACTACATAAAATTATAATGTACAGATGATGTTTCTTATTATGTTAAATAAAGTGTAATGAGTGTCATCTAACATGTAACATACCTAATTTTTGCATTTTTCAAAAGTTAGCACTGTTTTAGTGTGAGTTCCAATGTCTTTCAACAATTGATTCTCATTCAAGGAAGTGTGTTATCTGAATTAAATCCAGAGGGTGTGTTCTTTCTTGTGTCCTTTTCAAAGAAATCTCTCTCCTTGCTAACTGTAGTGAGATATCTTTACTTTATGGTGCCATATGTTGAACAATTCTCCCAGTTGACTTAACTATACATACATTTGGAAAACATAAATAAAGATGATAAAAAGTTAAAATGATCTCTTATAGTAAGTTTACACTTTACTTCCCTATCTCACCAGACTGCTGAAGACTTTAGACTCTCACAGTAGTGAAAGCCCTAAAAACATCATATCAAGCAATAAAACTCATGCTTATATGTATGTTAAAAGAAAATACTAGCACTAATCCAGTCTAGTCAATGTAAAGAGACAGGTTCTAGCAGAGTGTGAGCTGGGGCTTTCATTTTAAAGCCTGTGTTGCCCTTCCGATCTGAATCATTCTCTCTCTCCCTATTGACTATACAAAAGCAGAGCTTGAGCAAGGCTTGACATTGGGGTGAAGTTAGATGTCTGGAGAGATGTGTAGGTTCCCTTACAACTTGACAAGAGAGACAATTTGGGAGGACTGTTGTTCCGTGAGTGTAATCACGGGGGATGATTTTAGTGGAAAATTGAAGTCCACCTCTTTCTTCTTCTCACTTTCTACCTTCTATTCAGTTGCCATTTCCCTGCTCTTCTTTCTTCTCTCCCACTGCTTTCTCCTCTCCAACTTTCACTCTCCTATTTCACCTGTACTGCCTCCTTTGCACTTGCTTATCCTCCTTCACTGAAATGTTTTTGCTGTGGCATAGTACAGGAAAAGAAGTATAAGAGATCTTGTCAGCGTGGATCAACCAGAGCTCGTCACTACCTGCTGCTCTCTAGAACTGATCAGCTTTTCAGCTTGTTACGCGGATCACATCCCAGAGTGCTGTCACTCTGAGCTGGGAACATTTACATGAGAAGAATAGTTACTGGGAGTTTCAGCTCAGACGTGACACGGTGTTAATATTATGGCTCCAAAAGCTAGAGAAATACAAAAAATATTACACATGGGAGAAGTGTTTACCAGTGTTTAGGCCTGGAGGTCTGGAAATCCAAAATGACGACTGTACAAAAAAGTCATACAGAAATCCAGAAGTAAGATTCAGGTCTCCCAGTTCCTATTTAACCACACCACTTCTTTTCATATCAGTACCCCTGCAAAGAAGTCAAAACTACTGTTTGTTTGTTTAGAGGTTCCCCAGCTTCTGGGTTCACTGAAATACTTTTGTTACCATGTCCAATAGATTCAGCACCTAATTTGCAGAACAGCGTAGGCATACAAGGTCTTTAATATCACTACACGACACATAGCCGTTAAGATGGAAACATCACATGCAACGCAGCAGCTAAGTAATGGGAACAAGGAATAAATTTGTCCTAGGAGTTTTAAGGTCACTCCTGTGTGGTTCAAATGAAGAGAAAGTAGATTATGCTATTTTAAATCTAACGTAGCCCTAAATGTATGCTAATCTTGCTAGGGTAGTTTGGCAGATCATTGTACCATATCTAATTTCTAAGTTTCCTTAGGACTGGAAAGCTCTCCCAGTAGACACAGTTTTAGGAAAGAAAAAAAAAATTGCTGTCAAGATAGTTGGTCAGATAAAACTGAATCAGGCAGCAGCCTGATCCAGTGAACTGGAGCCTGCAGATGAAGATTTGTGTTGACACTAAAGCTATTCAATTACAAACGTTGTTTTCTAACCCCTGAGCTTTGAAACATCCAGGTAGGAAGGATTATTGACTTCACAATTTTCTACTAGCATATGAATCCAGAGCCAGAATCTGAAAGTGAGACTGTTTTCTTCAAACGTAGTAGATCTATTTGTACAATTATAGCTTGTTTGAAGTCAACCATGTAATCGTTAAGGTTCATCATGATTTTATACATGGCCTTGTTTTAAGTCACTGCTATCTCTAGGACCACTGTTTTTTCATAAAATTCATACTGTAATCTTAGGAAAAAAATTGATCCCTATAATAAACTAAAAACATTTAAATTGACTTCTTGACATTTAATTTAACTTTTTTGATGTTACAATAGGAAAAGAAAGTTGGTTGCTACAATAAAATTTGACAGTGTAGCTCACTTACAAGCAAGAAATTCAATCAAACTTCTGTATTATTACAGTAACAAATAGTACTGATATTTGTTAGGGAAAGCTCAGTAACCCAAAAGCTAAGAGATAACCAAGGAATCACCCCAGATTTCATAGTGCCTGGTCTTAAGCGGGCATGGGGTTCTTTTGAGTGTGGGTATGGGGAGATGGGATATGGTCAAGAATAAGTAAATTATCTTGGAGGTATTTCTGTCTTTTCTGTTGGCAGTGTTAAACCATAACAGAAATTATTATTTGCATTCAGAGGTCTCTGGAAAAACCATCAACATGACTTCATTACCTTTTAAACTAAAGACTTATATAGAAAATTGATTTTATGTATAAAATAATTTCAATAGGAAGCTAAACTTTAAACTGCTTTTACAGCAGTTGTATTGGTTAGCTCAAATAGAAGTCTGCTCAGTTACTGCAGTGTGATCTGTAGTAAGTATCTTAGATTTTTTTGGATGTAATATACTGATTTTTTTTTATAAATGCTAAAGTGAGCTTATTTTGAAGAGATAGAAAGATGAAATGAGATGGAAAGAGAACTGTAATGGATTTGCAGCAGTTCTATAAAATAAATATAACTGTAAAAGTATTTCTCACTTGCAAATTTGACTTGAAAGTAGCTTTTACACAAGTAATGATGTACCTCAGCCTGAGCTATGTGATACATGTCTTTCCTCAATGCAATGCGGGAACTGCACTTCCTACTGGATGCTTTGTCCTAGTAGATGTGATTCAGTAGCTGCTTTCAGAAAATACCCGCTTCTAGCTTGTAAACTGAGAGACTAGGGCATGTGGCTGTGATATGAGCTTGAGCCTCTTAAAGCCAAATAGGGCCCCAAACCAGGTTTTCTCCTTCCTCAATGACAGCTCTTCACAGTAGTCTATTATATCTAAAAAGGGAAGAAGAAACAATAAAGATGCTATTTTAAAAGAAAAGAAGAAGCCCTCCATAGTGCGCATATGTGCCTAATTCCGGACTGAGATTTCTGCCTCTGAATTCCTGTTCCAAAATGTTGCTGTTGTCAGGTGGCAGTAAATCTCCTAATTGCAAAAGACAGAGAACATTTCAGTGTTCTTTGCTGGCCGGTTAGAGCCTCCTTCCACGCTAATGAATCCTGCTTTTAGTCAATTAATGCTGTCTATTGAGCGGATAGGCATTAAGGCATGCAGCTCAGAGTTGCATTTCGTCCCAACAACACATCGCCTGACTTCTGAACGCTGTGGTTCTGAGTCTGTCGACAGCAAACACCTCTCCTGGTTGGCAACCTGCTTATCAAAAAAGTGCCTACTTTTTCTTCTTCCTCAGACCCAGAGTGTAAAAGTTATTCTGTCTTTAATCAGTTTTATCTAGCTTGCACCAATGTGAATTATTGTTTATTTTCCCCCTTATCTTCTGGTCCACCTTACGTGTCCCAGTATTAAGAGACCACAAACTTTTGGTAAGTGTAAAAGATCTGTTGTAGGTTATAGGCATGGCAAAGAACTTTCATACAAAACGTTAGATGGTAAATCTGCTGAACTATTGAAGTGGATATTCAATAGCCTCTAGTGGTGCGTGGGGAACAGCAGAACAGGCTCTGTATTTTAAAACAATTGTTGCAGTGAGTCCCATAGTTTATATATTGTTAATGTCATTTTCATGAAAGCTTTAAATGTTTTTCAGAAGAAAATGTGGTGACTCATGAATTTTTCATGAGGCATTATGCATTTTTATGAACATGTGATATAGAATTCATCATTCCAGAATTCACAGATATCCATGAAATGCGACATATCTGTCTTTGATCATGGATATTCATGACTGTAGTACTGCTGTAAGCACTTAAATGTCCATTCATAAATATTCTAGAATGTCGCCTTCTGATGCCATGTAACATTTTACTTACGTTTTATGAATACTTCACTTAGGGACTTTCCCCTTGATAATGAAAGTAGAAGCTTCAGGGATGGTTTTTAGTGTATGTGTAAATTATGTGAAAAGCTATCTCATTGCTTTGTTTTTATTCCTAGCATTTTCTTTCTTGACTGTTACTGTAAGTCTAATGAATTCTATGAGGGGATCTTGGGAATTTCAGGTTGCATATTTACTATGGAGGATAAACTGTGATTATAAATAAAAAGTACCAGGTGCGACACAACATGAACTGAGATTTTAGAGAGCAGTAAAGATTTCTAAAAGTGTATTTAGTAATTTTCAAGTAAAAATGGATGTCTATATAGACAGCAGGATTGTCTATATAGAACCAATTGCAGGATGAAGTCTCCTTTTTAGATGTTATAGTACTGATAAAGGAACTTTGATGAAGAAGAAACAAGACACTAAGTTTAGAATTCAAAGCTTGCACCTGCATCTTCTGAAGTTGTTGAGACTATTCACATTGACTTCAGCATTGCAGAATAGTCTTATAGACCTTTAGGGATGTAAGTAATCAGCTTTGAATAGGTGACAGACCCTTTAATGGCATATTAATGCCCTTTCGTACGATATCTTCATTGTATATTAATGTTAGATAAATGTCTTAAATTCTTTTTCAGAGCAGGTTCATGTTGTGATAATGGTATTTGCTGTGATAATGGTGCTGTAAACACTAGCCTCGTTCTTTTCCACATCCCATATTGCATGGAGCTGACCTGACCTGTCCAGCACTGCCCAGGATAGATGTGTTTTGGTTTCCTCCTCATTCTACTCTTCTTAGGAATGAGCAGTCTTGTTTGCATTGTCTGTGGGTGAGGATGGAGTCATGGTGATCTCCTCCCTTCCTGGGGTCTTCCCCCTTCCTCACAACCACCCTGTCGGGGTTCCCGGCTGTGTCAGCGGATACTTGGCAGGGAGCAGACAAAGTAAAGGGCTGAGGAAGACAAAGGATGGGAAGGAGTCATGTACTCTGCATGGCGAGGGAAGGGAGGAGGTCACTGTGAATTATCTTCTCTAATAAAGTAGTCAGAGAAGTGCCTCAGCAATCTGACAAGCAGAGGGGTTAAAGAGGGAAGAGAGACCCTCATCTTCATTCATAACATCTGAGACTACACTGACTTCTAAAAGATTAATAACATCCAAAAGAAATAATAATCTCAGGATACTTACAAGCGTAGGACGTCTTGGAAAGCTATCAACATCTCCTAAGAGTCAAGTCATTTCAATCATAGGTGATTTTATCCAAGACATATGGTGGAGGATTTGAATCACCTATTCTGAAAGTTTTAATTATGGGACATTTATTTAATTATCTTATCTATTTTTATTAGATTTAAGTGTGATGCTTAGATATTAAAAATAAGTTAAAAAAGAAGATAAATTTTCAAGAGAGCTTGTCACCCTATAGCCTCTATTATTCCTAATGGGAGCTGGAATATTTTCCTCATTGTGACTGTTGAGTCTTTCTAAAGGTCAGAGCTGTAAAGGAAATCTGAAATTAGACTGGCCTCATGCATACAATTTGTGCATGGATTAATATAAGTACAAATATAATATCAAAAATAGAAAAAAAATTACCTACTGCAAGTAATCTCCTTAAAGCAGGTTTTTTTCTCAATTGGGAAGTTAAATTGAGTGGGTTTTTTTTTTTTTTGGAAGATTAATTACTGTTAGAAAAGAGTCTCTAGAAACCTAAAATGAACAGGTGGAAAATGCAAATGAAAAAATATGGAATCCACATAGATTAATTTCACTTGAGTTTCTATGAGACAGTACTTCACAGCTTCTAGTAATTGACACCATCGTGGAGTCTGTTAAAAAGGCATTTTAAAGAGTCCTATAGAAAAATGAAGAGTTCACTGAAACTGGATTTTTTCAGGAATCACTTCATGAGTAAATAAGCTAACCTAGGGCTGTGAAAAAAAAAAGAAGATAAGACTGCCATTGGTGTCATGAATGTAAGTATCTGTACCTAATGACTTGAAAGGTAGTCAGCTTATATGAATTATAGCATCCTTCTTATTGTCAGCCTAATCATAAGGACTGAGATGTTTAAAGATGTCTAATGCACCTAAATTCCACAAAATTCTACACAGGATGAGTATGCGCCTCTTCACAGTAAACAGGAGATCACTTGAATTTATGTATCTAGTTCTCCAGAGTTGTCTGAAGGTTAGCACCCACAAGCAGGAAGACAAGGCTAGAGTGGAGAACTGCGTGCATGCTTTGGGTGTTCTTAGTCGATAAAGGATGAAATCAGAATGCCATCCTGAGTGGAGTTTTCCACAGATGCTAATGAAAAATCCCACATATATATCTGTCCAGAACCTCTGAAGACCTTTGTGTAACTCTGCTGTATTCTCTTAGGTAGCGGTTAGACTGCGCGTCACATGTACTAGATGCACTAAAATGAAACAACCTCAGGTTCTAATGAAAAAAAAAGCTGGACAAAATATTTGGTAAATGAATGAAATTGGCTTTTGGTCTTTCTTGGCCTAAAGCCTGTGCATATCTGTTTGCTTTAGGGAACCAGACGACAACTATTTCCAGCTTTGTATTTTTTCTTACAGTCAGATAGATGTTGGTTTTGCTTAAATTACAGACAGAAAAGAAAATGAAGGGAACTCTAGCAGCCTGGAAAAGATCATAAAACACTCACTCCAACAAAATACTGATTTGCTTACCTAATAATTGTCTCTAGACAGTAGTTATTACATTGTGTCAAAAGCAGTTATTACATCACATCATGCTGTAATTTTATCCCCAGTCCTGATCCACCAACGCAGTGACAACTAGTTGTCTCTTTGGAGTTAGGTTAGCTCTGAGGTTGAATTAAATTATGACACTAGACTACCTATGTTAAAATAGAGTGAGAAAGTCAGCATTCAGTTGAGAAGGTAGCGTGAGAGCTAGCAAGACCCTATTCTTAATCTGAGAGCAATACCTGCCATTCAATAAGAGCCTGTAAGCAACACATATCCTTTCATTGTGTAAATGCATTGTCTTATAACAGACAAAATGTTTAATAACAATTCAGATCTCATCTACAGAGACCTGCTGTTATGAATCTGACGTCCTGAATTTACAAATAATGTTTAAAAATTGAAAACTGTCTGCAATGATATGCGCTGACTGTAAACCCACCATTTAAGCCTATATTGAGCATGTAATGGTTTCAAATTGTAATCTCTCCCTCTTTTCAGTTATATATATTGTAGCTCACAGCATGCCTTAGATCCTATCCTTTTGAACTACCTCATAAGCACAATTAAGCTGGCTTGCAGATGACCCTCTGGCTAATACATGAAAGTTATATAAAAACGTGTGTGCAGCATAAGACATACCAAGGACATATTCTGTCATACAAATGAATCACCGTTTAAAATTAAGAAAAAATATTTCCAGCGTTAACATTGCTCATGGTAACCTATTTTAGCAGCAAAAATTTTCACAAGGTATATATTTGAAAACACTGCACAGTTCTGCCTTATATAGATTCTTCTCTCCCACCCTAGTACTTGAATGCGTTCCAGAAGCACATTAAGCAACGTGACTAATGTCTGTCTCTTCTTCGTTCTTCTACTTTAAGCAGAACTATTACATTATTTTTGAACAACTACCTGCAAGTTGATGAAATATCATCTTTGCAAGGAACATAAATCTTTAAATTACTATGAAGACTATGGAAAAAATCAACTTTTGCAGAAGGAAGTACAGTTTCTCTTGATGTAACTGGACAATTGCCCAACTACACCAGGACACAGTCTCTGTGTGTGAGCAGCGCAAAGCACTCTACCTTCTTGATGTATGTAGTTTTCTTGACGGAAAAAGCGAGTGATCTTTCACAGCAGCATTCATTTTGCTGAATAGGACTTGATTAAGATTTTTTCTGACCAATTAATACAACATGAGAGATCTTTTTCTCTTTGAAACTGAAACAGGTGTCCAATTTTGTAGATTTTGCTGCTTTATTAACCTAATTCTGCGTAGGGTTACTGATGCAGATAACTTACTGTCTTAAAGTAACTATCTTTTGTATCAAAGCATGAAGAAGAATAAAGGTCTAACTTTTTAATGGCATAATAACTTACTCTAAGCAATAGCTTTTAAGATCAGACCTAGGAGAAAACTAAAAATTAGCTGCTGTTCAGAAGATGCTAATTTTCCCACAGCTCATCATATGTCTAGTGTCACATTTGGACTAACATGAAATATAAGCTTTTGGAGTTGCTGGTAGTGTTTATATTGCTGTATATTTAAAGACTGCAGCCAGTCTAGGACACACTGTGCTAGATGCTGTACAAGCATAGAATAAATGACTATTCCAGCCTAAAAAGTTTGGTTGGTTTCCAACAGACTGACTATGAGGTTGCTAAGGAATACCCCTACATAGAGGAATAATAGACTAACAATTTCAGACCAGAGGAGCTGTCCGCCAACTCTCTCTTGTGACTGATTTATACAATGGCATAATCTTTTAAGATAAATAGTGGGATTCCCAGTGTAGCTGTAGACTGGGAGGAGCTACCATTTGATTTGCTTACAGCAACCTTTTGATGCACAGAACCTGAAGAGAGAAGACTGAGGGGCTGGGATTCATTAGTTTTATGTTTGCTTTTCACAGTTGTCATTCAATTGCACTGGGTCCTAGTGCCTGACCTCAAACTGAAAACAAACTGTCTGCCATCTTTTTGCCTTCCAAACCTTGTGAATACAGAGCCAGATGTATCCAACCATACAGCCAGTGTACGTTATTTCTTAGAAGAAATGTTTAATGTATAAGATAATAATCAGGATGATTCAGATGTCAAGGGTCTCAAGAGTTAGGGTTGAAAACCTGTTTTGTTTTGTTTTCCTCTAAAATTGTTTTGTCAGAATGCATGGACAATTTGCAAAAAAAAGCGGAGAAGACCTACACACTGCATGTTGTGGACCTCAAGCTATTCTTCTTGGCAATGGAGAGGAACAAGGCTTTCTATTTTGTTTTTTGTTTTCTCCTACATGATCTATTTGGCAAAAGCATATTCTTTCTCAAACTGAATTTATACTCTCTGAAGTGCTGTAATTTTAATGACAGTTTAGACATTGATACATGTATTAGAATATATTTTCCCTTTAATAAGTGCTTTGATGTACCAAGTGTATTCTCAGTGTTGTATGTATGCATTGTCATTATAACCCCTTCGCAGTTATCCAGGAGATTAAAGGCTGCAGCTCTGCACAATTTCTGCCCAAAAGGAAAGGTTCAACTCCTACTGAGTCCTTGCAGCCTGGTACCAGTGTTTAGTGCACTCTACTTTCCACTGATCACAGTTGCAAGCCCTCGGATTTAGCGAATAATTTTTCTTTTGGATTCTTAATTCACATCCTGTCTTCAGCATTACAATGGTTCTGCATTTTCATGAATCTCTGTAGTCATGTAATGGCTCCACGTTGTAAGGGTATTCACATTGTAGCAGTAGCCATGATTTTAAGTCAGGGTGTCCATGCAGTTAGCACATGAAATTGTGTCTATGGGCAATGATCATGTGTTTAGAATCCAGTGTCTTAGAGTTGGCTGTATGATCTGCATCAGCGAGACTCATTTAATAGCAACAAGTATACGTCTTTGCTAAAGGCATTGCTATCACTGCCTTGTTGTCTGCAGTACCCCATTTACAGGCCACAGCAGTCATCAAACTCTTTTCTAAAGGAGGTTTAAGAAGGTTGATTGTGGTGAGGGACCTGATGACAAGTGGACATTATAGGAAGATGTTACCTTCTAAAATCCAAGGGCAGCTATGCCTGCTTTCATCAGACGTGTTTAAAGAATGACTGTACATCTTCAGTGAATTTCTTGAGATTACCTAAACATCATATGGCAGTTAAAGGATCTTAACAGAAGAGATGATTGCACATTTCCACTGCCCTAAGAGAGATTCAAAGATCTCTGCTGTGATTGGTATCCCGTGGGCCCAGTTTCCAGAAAGAATACATTCCAGAAGCCAAAACTTAGAAATAGGTCATAGTTTGGGCCTGAGTAAATAAGCGCAGAGGCAGTTAAGTTTGATATGCATTTGAAGAAATATAAGGCATACTATTCCAGTGCCAGTGCACAAATGGCAATAAGCAGGCTGGCTATGACACGACTAGTGGATGATTCTAGTACAGTCCTTCACTGTATATCAAATTATTGAAAATGCTAACATTTTCTTAGTGTCACGTAGACGAGTAATATTTTTAAAGGGGGTTCTGCACATGTACGTTCATCTCTCTTTCAAATTTTCTTCAAGAATATTTGAAAATAAGTCATCAGACTTATTTCTGTGTTGTTCTACTTATAAGACTTTCAGAAAAATAGAAGCTTTCATTAACTAGCTATTCTGACATCACTGCAGTTCCAGTTATATCATCATATTAATGACCTCACATTTAGCATGCAAGATTTGGTACACAAGCTGTGGAAGATTTTACAAGTGGCTGGGATTGCTATGTTCAAATAGTAAGTGAAGAAGTGGAACTATTCTCAATGAAATTCTTTTAAATGTGTATTTAATGTTTAGCATTATAGGTGCTATATCTTTCTGCCTTGTTGGGGAATCCAGGATATACGCTATTATTTTTTACCTCTAAATGAAACTATTTCCTATTCAAATAGTCAAATTTTACTGGTGAAGTGTAGTGACAACACATCAGCTCAAATTTTACTAATGGTTATGTAGGAATGCAGTCAAAAAACTCTTTGTGCCTTATGGATAATTTCAATTAACACCTGTTTATTTTCTCTACAGAATTTTTCCGAGAACTTCTGGAGAACGCAGAAAAATCTCTAAATGACATGTTTGTACGGACGTATGGAATGCTGTACATGCAGAACTCAGAAGTGTTCCAGGATCTCTTTACAGAACTGAAACGATATTATACAGGAGGCAACGTGAACTTGGAGGAAATGCTAAATGATTTCTGGGCTCGACTCCTGGAGCGGATGTTCCAGCTCATAAACCCCCAGTATCATTTCACTGAGGACTACTTGGAGTGTGTAAGCAAGTACACAGACCAGCTGAAGCCATTTGGAGATGTACCGAGGAAGCTGAAGGTTCAAGTTACTAGAGCTTTCATTGCTGCACGGACCTTTGTTCAGGGGCTGACTGTAGGCAGAGAGGTTGCAAACAGAGTATCCAAGGTAATCTAAAATTAGAGTTTTTTAAGCTTGAATTCGTTTCAAATGTGTTTATTAGACATTTGAATTCTGATTATGCACTGTTGTTTTTTTTTTAATGTGTACTGATATACTGATCCTAAGTTTATAAATAAGGGCAACACTGGTTTTTAGTTATTTTTGGAGAGGTTAAGGCCATACTGACTGGAAAGCATTTTCCCTTGCTTAGGACTCAACGAAGTATCAATATGCATCCCAATTCTATCACAGTAGTGATTGTCATTAGTAATGCCAAAAAGGTTACATATGTAAAAGATGACGATTATGATCAGAATTTAAATGTTTCAAATAAATTTATGAAGCTATTTGTTAGGGCAGCAGAGCCTGTAAAGTATTCATTCATAATGCAACTGGACGATGGATTTTGTTAGAAATGTCTAGGCACGCTTTTGATGAGGAAATAGACCACGAGTGACACCTCTGGAGCTTGAGCTTTCCCAAAGGACAGTTTGACTCACATTTATTTGTTTTAATTATTTATCTATGCAAATATTTATGATGATTGTAACTCTTGAGGGCGTCACATAAATCAAGCTACATAAGAAAAAAATCACACGCAAAAATAACCCATCTCAGTACCCAAAATGTGCCTGAATGACTTCTTGCAAAATTAAAAATTGCATTATTTTGCAATTAAAAGTTAATAAGCTATGGAGCCAGGGAGGTAGCTAACAAACATGAGCCTAATTTTGTGCCTGGGGCACTTGTATGGCAGGAAAGGGTCATTTTGCACTTCAGAGTTGGTGATCAAAATACATGATCTGGTCACCCAGTTAGAACTAAGGTCTCTTCCTCCCAGGTGCCCTCCTGGGCTCTGGCATCAGGTTTCCCTTTATCTCTAGCACTGTTGATTTTTTGCATCCCTTTCCGAGCAGCTGCATGGCATCAGCATGAAATCCCAGCCCATTTAGCCTGGTTGGTGGAGGATGTGGATGTTTAGCCTCTGAGTGTATGGAGTGCCTATACCTGCTGCCCCAGATTTCGTGGGAAGGGCTTTGATGTCTCCCTTGGTCGAGCTGGAAGTGCAAATGCTCAGCTCTGAAGTCACTCTTGTCAGTAGGCATTAAGTCTTGCTGCAACAGCTGGATCCTATTGTAGGGGTTAGGCTATGTAATTCATGTAATAGATGTGTAATGTGTGAAACCTGAACAGACAGAGGTATGAATTGTCTGCTGAGAAGATGCTTTTTCTTTGCATGTACATAAATGTACAGAATGTGTCTTGCCTTTCATATACCCAGGAAATGTTTTTGTCTAGCCTGGTGGTTTGGGGCACGCAAGCCCTTTCAAAAAAATAGATCCTGTCAGTAGATCACTAAATGGTTGTGTGATCCTATGACGAAAACTGCTAGTTCTGTAATCCTAAACTGAGCCTTTTTGTAGTGTCCGTTGAAGATGGTAACAATAGCTCATTTTAAATTGTAGTGCTTCTGTTTTTTTAACTTGAAAGCAAAGTTTTTAAATCCTTCAAGAGTGCCTGGTAGTTTGTGTGGTTGCAAGATACTGTGCAGGTTCTTTGCTTTAAATATAGATAAATATATTTTGAAGTAATAAATTTCTAATGTTTAGATTTTTCTAGTATTCCTACCGTCTTCTTAGGTTACTGCTTATCTGTACCTTTAGAGAAGTCCAAACCTTTTTTTGACCTCCTAGAATATTGTTTAATTTGATAAAAGTTTCTTCAAAGCATCACTGGAAAGGTCTGTGATAAAAGCCAAAGAGTGATCTTCCCGTGCATTGATCTCTGAAATTCCTTCACATCTGATGGTGTGTATCATGTTGGCAAGAATCCTGGTAGGCATACTCAGTTTCTTCCATAAAATAAGTATGTGTAGATGATATATTATAAATCTTGAACCTTTTAGATACATTTCTCCATATGCTGCTGCTTATGCTTAGCAATACAGGCAATCACACAATCTGTATTTAGGAATTTATTACACAAAAAATCAGTATATATGCATGTAAAAATGCACTAGAAGTGTATTATTAACTTTGAAAAATCACTCAGAAACAACGCAATAGCTAGAACTAATTTGTCTGTGCATCTTTAATTCAACTCATATGTTTATGGTATGATAAAAAGTTGCACATTTCCACAGATCCTTTACCCAAGTCAGTGAGCAAGACAGATTGTGCTAACTTAATAAGGTGCTAATTCAAACTGTCCTTTAAAGAGACTGCTAGGACGTGGTCTGTGAGCCTCTTCATTCGTGTTATCATTGCACCTTTTGAGTTCCTCATAAACAGTAAGTCATATATCTTTGAAACATGTATAGGAGGTAAAGTATAGGTGTAATAAGAAGTGACTGAGAGACTACAGTTTAGATTCTAAATTTGGGACTCCTACAATCTGATTATTCAAAGTACTTTAGCTTCATTGATTTAGTCATACAGTGTTTTTGTAAATTAAGCCTCAGTGTTCAGGCATCTCTGAAATGAAGAGTGTGCAGTCAGTGACTCCCACATGGAAAAAACAGTGGCATAAATAGCTTGCCTAGTACAGTATTTTCTGTGAAATCAGTGGAAAAAACATTTTTTATGGTAACGTTCAGTTACTCTAATCATAAGACCCTTGGTTTGTCTTTCTGAAGTACCCTTCCTCTACTAAACCCTTGAGCTTCTGGCACAAGTGACGGAAGGGTTCTCCAGAGAAATGCCCTTCTCTTCCTAGTCCAGCTTCTTCGCCACAACAGGCCTATCCCATGCAATGAATGAGATCACCATAAAATGGAAGACCTTACTTCCAACATTTTGTTAAGAATTGATGTCATTCAAGTTGAGACTCTCGGGGCTCACTCTAGTTGCCTCGGTATCTAGTGCACTTTAAGATGCCCTAGCATATCCAAGTCTCACACGGGGCTGGTTCACACAGGAGGCTATGGCATACTTGCTTTCTTCTGGAGCTGGGTACTCAGGCCAAGGACTCCACTGAATTTCAAAGGGTACCTATATTAAAGCAATTCCAATTATCCAAAAGGCTGAGATTCTGCTGCAGATTGTGGACACCTAAAATTAGCAGTGACAGTAGGACAGGAGTAAGACAGCCAAATCTGGGGTTTTCTCAAATCAGGCAGGAGTCACAAATCTTCACTGACTGGAGGGTTGTCAACACAGTCTGTGGGGGCTAGCTGTTTGTATGCAGGGCCTCAATTTAGTAGTCCATGTATAGACATCTAGTGTCATTTTAGATGCCCTAAGGCACTCCCACCCGACTTCCTGTTTTGTTTCAGAAAAGGTCCTACCTTAGTCCTGTGTCACATCTGCCAGGCCTATATGGTTGTTTCTGGTAATACGGCGACTACAGCACTAGCCCTAGACGTTTACTTCTGTGAAAGTGGAGTCCTTCTATAAAGTCTGTTGACTGTATTGCTTGTATTTCTGTTGAGTATATTGAATGTTCAGACGCCTAGCTCACAAATAGATGATTTCCTTTAGACATCTAAATGTTGGCATCCGCATCCAAGGCTGAGTCCCACCAAAATCATAGAAGAATCCTATTATTGATAGTGTTTGAATACTTGACTTTTCAAACTTAATAATTTTCTTCTAGCTTGCTTCTGTATGTGTGTAAACTATCAACATATATAAGTTAAATGGAGTGGTATTTATAGAAAGCTGAGTGCCTCACTACATCCAAGCACTGTGCTTGTATTGACATGTTCGTTTTATGTGCTGTATAAAATATAAAGCGAAGGTACGTATTCATTTTACAAATACGTATGTGACTATGCATAAGTAATAATACTTTTTTTTCCTTTGAATACTTCCCAATTGCAATCTATGCTTAGCAATGAAAAACTTTTCCTTTCTAATCAAGTTATCCGACTAGAGAAATGATACTAATAAGAATGAAGCAAGACTAGTGGAAAAAAAGCTTGAATAGATTCCCACGCTGCAGAGTTCAATGCAGCTTCATTTCTAGAATCTCTTCTTCTGCACTCTTTAGGTTCACACTAGCATGAAATTAGAACTCTGGTTCTAAAAAAAATGTATGAAGGAAAAAGTCATGTGATTAGCATGTTTTAAGGCCCAATGATGCTCTATTAGACCACATCTAGAATACTGCATCCAGTTTTGGGCCACCTCATACAAGAAGGATGTTGACAAACTGGTGTGAGTCCAGGAGAGGATCATGAGAATGGTCGGGGCTGGAGCACTTTCCCTGTGAGGAGAGGCTGAGGGACCGAGGCTTGTTCTGCCTGCAGAAGGGATGGCAGCAGATGACATAACAGCAGCCCCCCGGGTACCTATGAGGAGATCTTCGAGAAGATGGAGCCAGGCTCTTCACAGTGGCGCATGACCAGAGAAAAATAGACAATGGGCTTGAATTGAAACATGAGAGGTTCAGACTGGTATAACGAGACACTTTTCACCATAAGGACAGTCAAGCAATGGAACAGGTTGCCCAGAGCTGCTGCGCAGGCTCCGTCCTTGGAGATTTTAAAGATCTGACTGGACAGAGCCCTAAGCAATCTGGTCTGACCTCAGATCTGAACTTGCTTTGAGCAGCAGGTTAGACTAGAGACCTCCTGAGGTCCCTTCCAACCTGAATTATCCTATGATCCTATTAAAATGTTCATGAAAGGAACATTTTAACTTAAATGCAGAATATGCTTTGATGGCAAGACTGACTTTAGTATTAAAATATCAGAGGATATATTCATATGCACAGCAAATGGTAACCAACTGCTGATTTGAGGGACTGAGTCATACGCAGCCTGGTGCGGCAGATGCAAAGAACCCTACATCACCCCAAATATGCAAGATTAATAAATAGGCTGTGGAAAAGATGTGATTACTCCGATATGCAAGTTTTCGTGGTTTTACCACAAATGCATATTTTATGTTGGCGTGTCTACGATAGAGCGTGATAAATGCTCTACAGTATGAAGAGCTTTTCTTTAAACTTTGTTTAGAACAGATTGCAGCCATTCTTTCAAGTTAGCATATAACTTTGCCACCAAGAAAAGCAACAGGTGAATATTTTTTTTCTTGCTATTTTAAAAGTCATCCAGATTCAGTATGGCTTTCATTTTCATAGTACTGTAATATCAAAAGATTCTGCAATAGGAACACCAGCTCTGTGTAAGCTTAGACAAACGAAAGCTCTCTTAGGTGCTACATTCACAAGCCAAAAAGATTCTCTGTTTTCTATTTATGGACCTGTTGTCTCACTGAACTGCCACTGCCAAAGGCTACTGCTGTAGAACACAGTTCAGCCTCCATCTTAAACACAGCAAAAAAGAGATTTGTTAAAGAGAAAGTTGGTGGCAATGTCTCCTCTGGGCCTTTGATTCACTTTCTCAGCCTCTTCTGGCCCATTTCTATAAAGGAGTTGGTGGATCACACTATTAGACTGATAAGTGTTTCCTGTCTAGTGTTAGGGATACACGCTTTCTGAAGATCTCTCTTCAGAAAGGGGGTAATACTGGGACTGGCTGAAAACTATGCAAAAAATTAATGTGTTTCTCGCAAAGGAGCCATAGGCACCCTTTTTTTTTCACATGAAGTACACTTAAAATAGGAAAAACTTACATCAAAGGCTTTCCACTTATATTAGTATTTTGCTATTTGTTTCCTACAATGAGCTTATAATTTAGATAGCTGCCCGCCCTTTAGATAAATATTTTAGCTTTTTTTTAGGATATATCCTTTTTTGTAATTTGGTGTAATTTTTTATTTTTGTCACGCGAACAGACATAGTTGCATTGCATCTATCTGAAGTTGTGCAGTTTTAGTTGAACAGAATTTTCGTAATCTCAAAGTTCAGTTGCACTTAAAAAAAATCTTTTTATTTCTTTTACTAATGCATTAAAAATTTGACAGTCTGTATTTGTTAAGGGCTTATTATATCTCCACTCAATACAGTATATTTTCACTGGCTTGAGTGGACTCAGGCTCACTAACTTATATATATGTTCTGTAAAGTTATTTATGCATATGAACAAAAAGTAATGAGAATATTTTTAAAGTGAGAAAAATGAAACCTATTTATTCATAAAATAATAACATAAGAACTGCCATTTTGGGCACACCAAAGGTCAGTTTAGTGGCTTGTACCTCAGTGTTTTGTTGTTTATAGGTCAGTATGAAAGCAGAGCTTCTCCCGAGCTTTCTTAAGCTATTTTCTGGATTGCAAGTTTATGGGCTTTCTGAGCTACAGACTCAAAAATAATTGGTAGAATTTTCCACCAGCCTGTTTTTCTAATAATTTGTCAGATCCTAAAATCCTGTAGAATAGACTTCTCTGATTTGTTACCATTTGGGATTAAAAAATGCTATTTTTTCCCCATAAAAATATAGCCTATTTGAAAGTCCGTGTTTTTAAATTAATTTTGGTTTTTTCAGCTTTTCTCCTAAGGGAAAAAGAAAACTTCCTGACCAGCTGTGAATTAGTTTAAAATGTTAAACTAAAGAAACTACTGAAAATGTCCTGACACCTGTGATTTCCAATAATGTAATAGAAATGGCATGTGCATATTTCTCAAGTTCATCTCTCACTGTGGCTGAACTTGCAGACCTCACAAGTAAACAACGTTAAACCATTCTCACTAACTCCTGACAAAACATTCCCAGTGATCATGATGCTCTCTTTGACCTCTCATGGCTTGGTGGAAAGTATAAACAGCAAAAAATATGGGGAGGATAAAGCAATTCAAGTTAATTAAGTGATTAATTAAGGGAGGATCTTCATGACTTTCTACAAGCTTATGATTTCTGGAATGCTTTCCCCAACATGCACATAACTGAATTGCAGCAATTACAAAGCTTGATGTACAAGAGAAATTTTTTCCTTAAGTAAGGGAGAGCTCTGAACAAACACAGCATGGAAAAAAAAGTAGGTCCCAATAAAAGATTAAGACAAAAACTAAGGGTCTTTTAAAAGTCTAAATCCCTAACTTTTGCTACCAATAAACTATTAGTTGGCACACACAGTATGGTTTTCCTAACAGAGTGTTGTCACATCAGGAAATTGCATTCCACCTAAACAGAACTTTTCTTGCAGGTATTTTACTTTCATATATTTTGTAATTGAAAACTATAGAAAACTGGAGCAAAAAAACCCCAAACGCCTATGTTTTGCGAGCACGACTTCACAAGGATGACTTGTGCTGATTTGGTATTTCAACCTAGGTAAATTCACATTGAGAATGTATGAGTTCAACAAAAAATTAGAGTATGATTAGTCTGTTCTATCTAAAAATACTGTCATTATGAAGCTGTCACTACTCCAGTGCTACTCAGAGCTCTAACTTTAATCCAAAGAAGACAGTAATACCTTCATTGGCTTTTATGCTGAATCTGGCTCCCTGGGAACATGAAGTGAGTGAAGATTTCCTCTATTGGCATAGCTCTGGGGTATTAGTTAATGTTTGCTAGTTTTGCTTTTTTGTAAGTTTTTCTGAATTCAGTGACTTTCCTCCTGATATATACTGGGGTAAATACAGGGAGAATTGTTCCTACTTTGAATTTGCCTTTTACGCTTGCAAATTTATGCCACTAGATACCAAAATAGTTTTTATACAAGGAGTAAAGTGGTAGTGAAGCTTAGCCCAGGGATATTATTAGGAGCAGTTAGTGATTTTGTTATTGGCATAAACATCAAAGATGTATGATACAGCACCTAAGAACTTATTTCATTAATGCATGTAAATATTAATTATCATTCCTTGCAAAATAGGAAAGGCTGTTATGATACTTTTATAACTACCTGACATTGGCCTCTTCATTCTGCCTTTTCTTAAAACCAATTAAAAATATCCTTCTCCTGAATATTATTAAATTATATTGATACCAGACTTCTTATTAAGAATCTGGTGATATATGGACAAAGTGGAACAAATTCAGTAACACAATTACAAGGTTAAACCTGAGATTAGTAGCGAAAGGTAGTCTCTAGTAATTGCTCATGATTACTTCTACTCACAGAAAGCCAGCCCGCTGCTTTTTAAATACACTAAATCAATATTCTCACAAACTCTGCTTTTCATGGTTTATAAATGAACATTCAACAGTTTGTGAGAGCTATAAATAAAGGTCAATATTGAATGTCACACTGATGCAGAATGTAATTATTGCAGGGTTGGGGGACAACTATGACATGCTGATAAGTCAGGTAATTAAGAGCCAAAACGAATAGTTCTTTAATGCTGGGAAATGTGATTTGCAGGGTGTGATAGATAAAGAGCTACGTGTACTGTATATTTTAACTGCAGGGGCCAGAAAGATTTGGCTTGTTAAAGTCACAGAGGGAAAGGAGAACTAAAAAGGACTATAGTTTTCACTGTACTTTAATCCCTAGTTCAAACTGTTAGTTTAGGAGGAGCCCAGCTGAGCAAGCATAGCTTTTATGATTGCTTTTTTGCAAAGAAGCGAATCATAATGTTTATTATTTTAAGGTTTTTCGGTCATTCGTTCTTTGGGTTTTAATTCAGTTAATATATCTTTCCAAGAGCTGGATCATACTCTTGTGTGAATGGGCTGCATTTTTTTTCCTCTTCTAGATGCTTGATGTTTCTCAGGCAGGGACTGTAGGGACTGTCCAGCCAAGGATTTTTCAGTGTATAGAGTCTTCTGTGGTATAAAACAGTATCTGCAAAGTGAATGGTATCTGCACTGGGGTACTTTCTGATAAAGTGGCTTGTGAATTGAGGTTCTCTAGCTCTGCTCACAATCTTTCCTCTTTTCATGGAAAGAAAAGGGACATAAATCAATACAGTTTATACACAGATATTTCACAGGAAAATGAAAGAGCATAAATTAGATGCCTTTTAGATGTCCCAGACTTACTGAAGGTTCACTGATCTTTTTATCACTTTATGTGCAGTGGAACATCAGATATTCTGAAAGGACAGCTCAGGAGAAGAGGTCAAAAATGAAACAGGGACTCCAACAGCAGCTTGGTAGAGGGACTAAATCATTAGTTTACTTTCAAAAGGAAAGTGGCAGTAGGATGTTTGCAAAAGCTGTGTCGTAGCTATTAGAATTGTCACATATAATCCAGGCTGCATCTTCCGCATCTTGGGTCCTTAAATTTCATTCAGCTAGCTTTGCGCTGAGTTTAATAATCTGAGTTTAACTGAAGCATGCTGTCCAGAAAGACATTCAGGCTTGCTTACCTTAAGTAAGTAGGTCTGCCAACCTGACATATTACTTAGTATGTTCTAGTTTACCTCTCAGCATTTGCAGTAGTCCTATTTTTCATATGGATTATTTGTATCATTCATAAGCAAAGAAAGATCTTCAGCTTAATACACTGATTACAGTCCTTCTGCTCAGTTTGTGCTTTATTATATTAACGGCACAGAAAATGCCATTTAGTTCACTTATACATGAAATGTCTAAATATGTATTAAGAACCAAAATGAGACTATTTTAATGGTATCATTAGACACTATCCTGCCACATTATAAAAATAATTATTTAGATCAAAGCTCTCTGTAGGATTTCCAAGAAGCACACTTCACACACAACCCTAGCAATTATGTCATAGAAATTGTGTTTTCCAACTAGAAAAGATGTTGATATGGAAGCTGCAGAGGTTAAAGGTGAAATGTAGAACTTTAGAAGAATTCCTAAAATGAACATATAGCCTTAATACATGTCATGATACACAAGCAAGTCATGATAAAAATAATGGTGAAGAATCAAAGCTCACCTAGGAACTTATGTTCTTCTTGCTGGCATTGCTAGATTTAGACCATCTCGGCAATTAATCTTAGAGCAGGTTTTACAATTTTACTGTTTTAGCATGGGGGAGTGAAAGAATATTCAGAAGAATCAAACGGAGATAGGAAGGAGATTAAAAAGTATAGGGGTTAAGCAATCCAAGGAGATCTATATCATCTTGCACAGCATGCTGACTTTTTAGAATGACCACAGTTGCAGATTGTCTTCATCCTGTTTTTAAAGGCAGCCTATGGAAGCATTTTTTTCCAAACATGGTTTAATAAAAGCAATTCATCTATTCTCATATGAGCCAGCAGGCTTCTGCAGAAGTCATTATTCAGGGAAATACCTGTTTTACCTAGAACCTATCAAGAATACTAATTGGAATTTAAATGCATATCTATTTAAGGTATTATAGTTAGCAAAGTCATCAGCAACACACTGAAAGAACTCTTTGAGACTTTAAAATAATGAAATCTGGAATCAACTATGTTGATCTCAGTTATTCAGTGGTCAATGAAAGTTAGCTCCATTGTACTCTTAGGGTATTGCATCTAAAATATATATCTCAAACAAAAGATAGATTATATATACATAGGAATTTATTCTAAAATGAAGTATTCTCTTATCAGGAAATGAACAATTCTAGTTATCCATAAAATTTTAAACTTCTTCCCCAGCATCTGTTTCTTCTGGTAGTCTTTTATACTGCAAGCTTGCTGAATTTTTTTCCATAGTCGTTTCTGAAGAGAAGGTGTCAGTCTTGTTCTGTTCCCACATCTAAGGCTATCATTTCTCTTTCTTCTTCCTAGTCTCCCTCTTTTCCTCCTTTTTCTTTTTTTTTTTTTTTGAAAGTTCTCAGAAAGAATTCACTCCTTGAATTAAAAAAAAAAGTATCATATAGAATGGTGAAAAAGAAGGTCAAGGCTTCGGTCAAGATTGGAAGGATTTAGGCAATCTCAGTTGTACATGTCTGTCACCGTTACATGGCTGAGAGCAGAAACTGTTTCAAGAGAGGATTTTAAAACAAGGCCTTCCTAAGGGCTTGCCATCCTTTGACGCCTCAATCTAAGCAGCCCTAGGACCCATAATTTCCGTTTCCTGTACAAGTATTCTATGTGCTGAGTTATTATGCCACAAAATAAGTGAGCGTGTATGGATCTGAATTGGTCTTCTTTATTTGTGGAATACAATAACTAACCGACTTTAGACTGTGGCATCTCGGCTGCATGACTGCAAACCAGGAAAAGCTTCAAGCAGCGTCGTCATTTAGCTCTGTAGATGCAACTGGTGATGCAAGAGGAAATTAAGTTAGAGCAAATCTGACCTAACATATAGGTGAGCCCTAATACTCCCATTTCACTGCACAGGAAATCAAATCAGTATTAGATGACATACTCCTCGTTGTGAGTTCCACATACAAAACTGATAGCCTGTTTCCATGTTTGCAGCTTTCACTGTCAGATCATCTATGTTCTTTTTTGGATCTGACCAGAAGGCCTTTTAATACTTGCTTATACATCTGGACCACATGACAAACTTCTGTGCCAGTCCTCAAAACTGAAGTTCTTTTGGGAGTCCTAAGGCTATTTCCTGGCCGAAAGTACTAGATTAAGGCAATTTCTTAATTCAGTGCAACTATTTTATTGTTATACAATTCATTGTATCTAAACATTTGCCATTTAAAAGTAAGACAGACGGTACCAACGGGAAATGAATGCAATTCAAATTTTCACTTAAATCTCAATTAAAATTTGGGGTGAAAAATGCTTGCAGATTCATGTATGCTATCTGTAAACCCTTAAGTCTCCAAAGCTAACAGAGAAAGCTCTATTGTCCCTTCAGTTTTATACAGAGAGTTACAAGAAAATAAAATAAGTGAAAAAAGTGAAAAAGTAATTAGTACAGCAAAATGTATTAATGACATAAAAAATGTGAAGGAGAAGAAGTAAGCATTAAACCAGAAATGGCTGAAATGTGTCATTTTCTGTCTGACCCCAAGCAATGTATCTTATGCCCATATCTTATTTTCAGCCTCATTCCTTAGGACTGCTTCTGAGAGAAATGTCTTTCAGAGTTAGCCTAGTACTGCAGCTGAGCGAATGCTGTATAATGCATATTTTTATATATAAAGATTGATTCTCTATTTACAGTTCAGTCTAGTTCAGTCTCTGTCTCCATCCCCCTCCTCCCACTTTCTCTCCTGAATCAGTGGAAAGTTTCCCAGCCATTGACTTGAGCAATCTGAGCTTGATTACGATCTGATTGTTCAGATCTGTATAAAATCACATGCAAAACAGTTTATTAAAGCAAAGACTTTTACAGCAAACCTAAAGAACTTACTGAAGGAAACATACTGCTGAGGAAATTTGAGTGAAATAGCAGATTTCCAGTCAAGAAATGACCATTTAAAGGCATAACAATACCACTACTAGTTAACATAGGTAAAATTTATGTAGGCTATCGATATTTCTAGTTAAGGGCCCGTAAAACCATCGTTGGTAAAATTTTTCCCACGCAGTTTAGTTTAGACACACTATAGAAGTGTAATACCTTTTTGAAGCAGGTAATATCATCTACCACCAGAGATATGGTTCAAACCAGGGAACACAGTGTTCGCAGTTCCAAAGGGCAATTCCTGTCTTCTGTGGCAATTAATTACAAAGAGAAAGCAGAAGAGGTTACGTACATGAGGAGCAACACAAAAGAATCCACTCCTCCTGCCAACTTGATCAATTCTTCCTTACTCTGAGTAGTGAGGAAACTGACTACCAGGGTTTATTCACTATTTAAGGACTGCTGTAGGTACAACAAAGGCACTGAAAAGGGTATGTCTATGAACATGTATTGACATGCATCATCCACCTTTTCCTCTCTGTTATTTATTTGTAAAAAAGTTTGTTTCTCCATGAGTTAAAATGTTCTGTGAGCCAATATTTGAACAATAGCTGTAGAATGACAACACAAAACCTTATTGAAAAGAAACGTTGTCAGAAGAGAAAGCTCTGCTAGAGACTGAACTTTTTAAAGTTTGGAACATTTCTCTTTTATCATCCCATCCACAGAGATTCAGTGCTACAAGGACATTCCCTTAGGCAATATCAATACAGTGTGGAGGTTTATGAGCCAAGATACACATCAAAAAGAATTTTAATAAGCCTTGACAGATATATTGCATTAATAGTGCTGATGCAGTGGGGTAGGACCTACGCGGTGGGGTGTGTAAAGCACTAACATATTCTTATTGTTAGCTAAGATATGATATAGAACAGACTGTCACTTGCTAGAAAAAAGAAATGTATTAACAAAATGTACTGAATCATTTCCTTTTCTCATGATCAAAATTCTTTTCCTGCGGAAAAAATATTGCTGCTTAGCAGGAGGAGTAAGTCTGTATCAAGGAAAGATTAGAGCTCCATAAACCAAGTAAGCTTACTGCTTAATCAGTCGATGATCCAGCTCTACAGGTTTTTCTCTTCTCCCCTCTGCATACATGCATGGGTGCACGAGTGCGCACACGCGCACACAAACACACACGCACAAATTCACAGAGTGTTGTCGTAGCAACTCAGAAAGTGTGAGAAATCACCTTTTTCTGTGAGAGAGGTAAATCAGACTGTCTTCATTTGCAGAAATTAATAGTGGTCAAGGTCTGTTTACCTGTGTTTATGCTCAAATATATCTCAGTATAAAAACGGAAAGACGAATGTTTATGCTCGAATATATCTCAGTATAAAAATGGAAAGACGAAAGAAGTGTATATATGCACACAATCTGGCTGCAGGTAATAGTGTACAGATTTTGCTATCCAAGCTCATAATGACTATGTTTTGTTATCATCTGATGGCTATTTCTTGGTCTACATAAACCAGTGGTATGTACGTAGTTCATAGAAAACACTCATAGATGCAGCATCTTTGCGGGCAATCTTGTTACAGAGGAAAACATTCAGTCAACAGGGACACAGAATTATTTAAGGATTTCTGTAACGTGTAGATTTAATTTCTGTAGCTGTGGTTTTGTCTTTTCCAGTCAAGGTTAAAGTACTGCTGCGAGTCACTTGTCCTTCACCATGTTTTTAATCAGAAGTAAGAACTCAAGTCTGCCATGCTCTCAAGGTGACATCCTTTACATCCTTTAAAATCAATGAGAATACAGAAATGCATTCCAGTGGAGCCATTTTCCACTATTAAGATTTTACCTACAGGTATTAGCAGCATGTTCCAAAAAGACTCGGAAGTAAGTAAAATAGTACCTAAAAGCTATAAGATACTCAAACATAGTGCTATGCTTAACATGAAAGTGGCAAATGTGCAGGTATGCAAAGAAGAATGAAAGTTTTGGCAAATGAAATGCTCAGAAATGTATTGATATGGGTTTGTAGTGCAGAGAATATTAAATGGGTTGAGAAGCAGAATGCTTGATGAGGAAAGATAGTCATGGAAACTAAGTCCATGAGTGATATTTGATAACAAGAAATTCATATTGACTAGGTAATTTACCACTTATCTGAAGTTAAAAGTAGAGTGACCTGATGTCCCTTCTATTATTCCTGGAGAAAAATAGGCACCTCCAGAGGGATTCCACATCTTGGGTAGGTTGACTCTTGTGCTGGAGCCGACAGTCTTTCTCTAGGGACAGCAGATGGAATGACTAGTGACCAATCAGCACGTGGACCAGATTGAAACTACTCCAGGGTAAAAGTGCCTGAACTACAGATAATGTGGACATCCCGGGAACTTAATGACACTTTCTTTATGCGCAAAAGGGGGAAATAACCAAGCCATTCTTGCCAACATTTATAGTTGAAAGTGTTATATTCTTTTCCTTCCTTCTCACTCAGCTGCAGAAAATATATCCATTAATTCCATTTTGAATGCTTATAGTTTTAATGAATTTTTATGTCACATCTTTAAACTGACATTTAGTTATCATGATTAGGAGGCTAGCAGACTCTGAATAAAAGAAATAGGAAATCTAGTTTAAATTGAAAAGGCATAGAAATAAAAATAAAAAATAAAAATAAAAAGCTAGTCTCTTAGAAATATAAAGGTCTTGACTCTCAGTGTTAGTTCTCCCTTACCTGCATCACAAAGTAATTTCTGTCATTAAAAGTATAGTGATGTAGAAGTTGCATCGAGGAAGACAAGAATGATCATGGTTGGAGCAGAACAAAGCCATTTTCAGTGCATGTTGTTAGAGAAGTTAGGAATGGTGATGATACACTTCTTAAAAGCCCAGAAGGTTACCTTTTGCCTAACCAAATTTTCTACTACATTTATTTGTAGTAGTTATTTCTTACTAAAAAGCCTGATTAGACTGGCACTTATAGTTTCTTACAGCATAATCTGTAGTCATCCAGGTATACAAACTCACAATAATCAAAAGTTAACTTTACAGGTGATAGATAAAGAGTAAAATAAGAGACAATCACCTTTAATTTCCTTAAGATCTATGTAGGATGTACTGCTTCATAATTCATTTTTTCTCAAGTCACATTATATAAAGTGGGACTTCACGTTGAGTTGAAATGGAAAACATTCTTTTTAATCTGATGCTCCATGTGTATGTAGATTATTATTTATTAGAATATGGAAACCTTGTAAATTAAAGAACAGGTGACACAACAAAAAAGGAAAGAAACTATGCTTTTGTAGAGTTTGGTCACTATGCACACTTATAGGAGTATTACAGTTTGATTTTCTTAGCAATAATTAGGGAAAAGTACTATTACAACATAACTAAAAATGTAAAAGGTAAGAAACTTACAGCTGTTCATTAGTACTTTCTGAAACAAGCAATGCCTAATTATAGAAATTCCAGTCTGCTTGTTTAAATCTCTGTCAGCATTAATATTATTGACTTACTGTTTTTCCAAGATACGAATCTATACCCCAGTGCAACCAATTTTGCTGTGGTTGCTGTCAAAGGTATAGTGACATTTCCTGATTTTTTAGCATGAGGTAAAGATGAGGAGTTTTGCAGTAGCCTTAAATGAAATGATGGTCCAAGAACAGTAAGGGGAAAAAATCTGAAAATCTCCATTCTCTATCGCTTTACCGTGAGTAAAATGGATCAGAAACAGACATTGGCAGGTATCAACCATAGACATCCAAGAACTGCTACTGTCAATATTCATATGTTAGGGTTTAGTGCTACAGGATGTGAAAACAGGCATAATTTCAAGAAAGAATGAAGCTGAGCTATTTTTTAAAAGGTTTCTTTTCTCAGTATCAGATTATTTAAAGCAAATAATGCCACTAAAAAGGTATCTGCAGAAAAATATGTTATTTGAATATCAGTGTAGTTCTGCCGTAACATTTTGCAGTGCCTTAATGGTTATATTCCATTTAGCCAGGTAGATTTGCCTTTGAGCATTATTAATTTGGAAGGGACAAGATTTTTTTTTTTTTTTACTTTGGGACCATAATTCTCTTTTTCTTTTTTTCTTATAAGTTGATAGATTGCTGGATTTTCCTTTTTGGTACAGAGCGTGACATGAACCTGGAAAAGGAGTACTGCCTCAGTAAATATGAACAACCATTTTCGGGATGTGCCTGAGCATTTTAATGGGTCTCAAAGCATGTGGTTTAGCTAATGAGAGAATTGACTTCAGATTGTTCCATAAATTATATATTCTGGTGTAGTCAGAAAGGTATAAACTGATTTACTGTGAGAGAAATCTTTTCTTCCTCAGGAAGCTGTGGAAATGGTAGGCTGCATAATTTGAGCACACATTTCACTAAATTCAAAAGGGAATTTTAGTTGAAACTAATAGCCTGCATTAGCCTGGCCATACTACAAAAGGGGGAAGAACTGTTTGAGCATTCAGTCTGCTCTCTGCACCCCTTATCAGTCACCCTCCTTCATGATGTGGTGTTCTTAACAGTACTTACTCAAGCTTTTTATCAGTCTGATTTTATATTTGTCCAGTAATAGTGTTTCTACCACATACTTGGTAGACTAAAGACTAAAACTTTACATCTTCACGGTCCAATTGACTGTAACTTTGTGTCAAAAATTGCTTCCTGAGCTAGAGATTAATTAAGCAAATTGGAAGTTTTCTTACCTTTTTGATTCCGTAACGGGTAGAAAAATGCATTCCTGTTTCTCCTATGCATGTCACACAGGTTTTAATGTATATTTTTCATCAGAAGAAAAAGTGTCTCAGATGCTTTAATAACTAAAAAGTTAAGAATTTTAGAGAAAAGTTGACCTTTACTGACTTATTTATTTTCATAGAGATTTGTTCAGAGGCACATTTCTCTGAACATGGAGGGCCCTTGGGTTAGCTCAGCTAATCTGGTTCATTAAGAAAAGAATGTTACTTTCTTGAACAGATGATCCCAACTTTATCAGCCACATAAAGTGACCTCAGGATGTTGCTGTCTTTCTTCACTGACTATAGTGGAGAAACTAAATCTTAGGAAGAATATGTTTCTGATTTAGATTGTGTGGTTAAATGCATGAAGTTAGGTTAGGGAAAAAGTCCAGCCTGTAAATATTAATATGTAGAACTGGATTTTGTTACTGTTAAGTTAAAGATGGTCAGGATTTTATGATAGATTCTCACAAATGTAATCTGCTCCCACTTAGTTATCTAACTTAAACATAATTGTAAATGACATTTTACTCAGCGTTTATTAATTAGTCATTGTGGATATGATTTCTGAAAGAAAGTGCGCAAAGACGATTTTCTGTAGAAATCATTTGCTTTAAAAGCAACAAATGTACAATCTCAATACATTCAACATTCTGATTTACTAGCAGAGATGACTGAATAATAAAAAATTAGATCATCAAATATTTTTGAGTAAAGATTGACCAATCTCACTTTACTGAAAGAAGTGTTGTTTGGAAATCCTCAAAGCTTTGTAAATTGCAAAGGAGTGATAGTTAATCTTGGTATTTATGAGGAACTTGTTAGTTGGTCAGCAGCTGAAAAACTTTATTTTCCAATAAAGGACCCAAACAAATGGCTAACTAGTCAGATATAAAATTGTCCAGTTAAAAAAAGCAATCTATGGTGAACAATAACTCAGTGGTGAACATTGTTCCTTAAATTCTCTTCTAAAATACTTTTGAATAATGAAGGCATCAACAGAAATGGAAATTGATCAGCATTAGAAAAACATCCTGAATCTCATAACCTGCATAATTTACAATGATATTTTATCAGATATACTCATTTGAGTCAGGACATAGAGTGCTTATATGGTTCTAGCCATAAAACTTGTAAAGGATTTTTTTGTGTGTGTGTGGTTTTATCATGGTCTGCCTTTCACATTCTCCATGTTCCTGTCCTACATCTTAGTAAAATCAAACCTTAATTAATTGCTGCTCTTTTTTTAGGAAAGGCTTGTTGACTCAGATAACCAAATTTAGGTGGCTTACTGTCTAGGAGTACAGTCACTACCAAGTCAGTAAGGTACAAACACATAAATTATGTATTCCAATGTAGTAGTAGGAGCAATGGCTGCCGGAAATTCATGAGCTGGATCAAGTCCAAGACATGGTTGATCTCGTGATCGCTTGTTGATCGCTTGTTGATCACATGCTCTTACATTTTATTCTTTTTTGTACCTCTGACTTTCAGTGCATTTGTGGTTAATGTTCTGCAAGTAGTTCAGAGGCGTCTATAGCACTTAAATTAAGAGCATAGTATTAGCATGAGTGTGTAGTATCCTGCGAGTACAATTCATATCTGTGCAACTCATGAATTTAAATTGCTAGAAAGGCTTTTAAAACACAATTTTAAAGAGTTATATAAACGGTTGTGTAAGTACATAAAAGAATACATAATTTTGTTTAGCATAAAAAATCATGACCATCAGGGACTAGTGAGATGACTAAGGTGTGAATAAGGTACTCATTGAAATCGATCTTTGTGAAATACGACCTAGTATCACAAACAAGTCACAGTATGTCTTTTTGATTAACTCAGTTTTCTCAAGGTAAAAGTAGTATGTGAATTTTGGGCTCTGTTATTTTGTCTGTGCTTGAGACAGTTTTCTCCCATCTATGTATGGTGTATGAGTGCTTGTAGATTGTTCCCTTTAGTGCTTTTGCAGGTGACTGCTGCTGTTAATATGTGGCCCTGCGTTACCTACAGCAATTCAGCGTCTCCCTGGCAGAGTCAAGTACCTGAAACCACAATGTCATCATTTCTTCTGTTGTTCACATCTCTGATTTTGGCTTGGGCATTTGGCACTGATACGACACTCTCTCAAAAACAATGACCTTCATGCAGATGAGACGGCTTTGGCAGTGCAGTACAATCTACCCACCTAAACCCAGCGTTGACTGGCAGCTGTGTCCAGGAAAATTGGCATGTTACCTTGCAAGGGGCACGTTGCCATCCATAGACAATCAGGAGCCTCGGCAGCAAAATGATCACAAATGACTATCAGCTGCTGACGCTCAAGAGCTGATTCCAAGTCGTTGGGGTTGGCTAGAAGCATGAAGTCTTTATTCTCTTTACTGCTAAATACAGAAGTCTCTATTGCGCACAGCCTGCTCTCTTCTTTCACATAAGTAAAAGTCTAAATTGAAGAGTAATCCTCCATTCAATATTTACAGATATCTATGCTGCTTCATGAAAGATGGAAGTATGCAGGTTTCAGAAGTTTTTTTGTGCTGAAAAATCAAAATGTGTTAAACAAGTCAGCTTTGATGTCTCATCTTCCCCGTGCTGCTGAGAAACAGTTTGTGATCGGTAGTGAAACAGACTATTACCAGGGTTAATAAATAAATGTTTCATACCTCTGCATTTCAGAACAAAAGATGGGAAATAAATGGGTGAGCTGAGTCTTGCCCTTTTGTAATGGGTATAGACAATACCTTCTTAATCAAGAAGTCAGATAATGCAGTAAAATAACGCAATAAAAAACATATTTCAAGCAAACAGCTACCATTTGAAAATGTGGTTTTGATCAGAATAATATGGCTGGAGCCATTTTGAATGGTTTTTTCTTCCTAGATTTATTTATTTATCATATTTGCCTCCTTTAAATAGATATACTTTTTTTTTTTTAAACTGGAACTTTGGTTTAGTAAACCTGAATGTTCAAATAGGTTCAGCTTTGCTCCTATGAAGATTCAGTGGACCAGGGAGCCTGTGTAGTTCTATTTTGTCTCCAGCTGGGTAGGACATTCATAATGAAGAGCAGGATATTGCACTCAGCAGTACTGGAGACCGAGAAGCAAGAAGAGAATTCAGTTCATTCGCCCATAATTCTGTGGAATTTGCAGTGCTGAAAGTGAAAAATACTGAACTTGAATTTTTGTTACCAGATAAATATGACACTGAGTTCATGTAGCTGGTTGGAATGTTAATAACATGATGACATTTCTGCATACTTTTTTTCAGATTAAAAATGAAATTTGATTTATCTCACAGTTTTTAGGACAATTTTATTTGACCTTTTCTAAATACTACCACCATTAAGCAATGGGTTTATCCCTGGACAGCTGACAAGGCTCTTTTCCCTGTAACATTGTATTTGCTAGAAGCTAGGAAAAGCAAGGTTGGTTTTAAATTATGGGTCTCATACATTTAGTTATATTAGGAAATTTGGGTGAGCTTTGTTCAGCAGGCTGACAAACCACTCCCCAGCATTTCTCCCAACATTACTGGAACATCTTAACTGCTTCTCTTTCACTTTACCCAGGTGCTTTTTGCCAATCTGCTCTGACTGTATGGCTAAATCAAAGAGGACAGGGGACTAATCCCTGGCGTCAAGGTTAAGCGGCACAGACTAGCTGACATTTGCATCCTTCCTTCATTAAGCAGAGAAAACATGCCTTTCATGTTCATGCCCAGACTGAATTCTTTTTTTCTAACTGGGCTGAATAAGCTTGCATCTGAGAAAAAAAAAAAAGGAAAAAAGGAAGTGTTATGTGCCTGTTTTCAGCACCTCTCCCTTCTCCTTTCACAGGAGAGTGCTTTAGCATGGTCGTTGTGTCAAGTTTCAGCTGGGCTTTGTATTGTAATTATCAGAAGTGTAGCGATACATAATAAGATGTCTGCCGAGGGGGCTGCGAAAGCTCACAGCAGGGTGGGCAAGTGCACAAGAACCCCCTGCAGAAGGACAAATCCAAAGCAAGGTTTTCATCCAGCCTCTCCAAGGATTTCTGGAACAGAGTCTCTGGAGCCACAAATTTCTAACAAACACATCACAAACTCTGAAATCTTTGGGCAAGTGACTCCAGCAAATGACAAGTTTACAAAAGGGGCAAGGATTATAATGTCACTGTTACGTTCACAGCCCATTCTGAGGTTATGAGAATTCAATCTTAAACAACCTAAGACAGATATTTTCAAAAATAACTGCAACATCAGTAGAGCGAGGTGTCTAAGTTTACGTCCCTTTGTTTTATAACTTTGGCCCATGTTACTAATCCTGCATGGTGAAGTCAGCATCAGCACTGGCATTCACTATGTGCCAATTTTTCAAGGCTTCTATTTTAGGGAGTAGATAAAGTGGTAATCGCAGGGAGGGAACTGTGCAGCTGAGAAGATGTGGGAGTGATATAATGTGGGGTTTCTTATTCCAGAGGCTAATGATAGTAATGGGAAGGTTAAACTTTCTCTTCTCCCATCATAATAAATCCAGGCCTATGTGGGCCATTTAGCTGCTCCTTGAAGAGAGATGTCATATCTATGAACAGCCCTGGAAATATTCTAAATCGAGTTACAATTTGGACCGATAGCGTTTTCCAAACTATCTTCACACAGAAAGGTTTACAGATGTCATTTATTTTACCTTTCAAAGGGAGAGCTGAGATTCTCCATATGTTTCTTGATCCGCTGTGTAGATGGGATTGCTGTTACCATGAGTTTTCAAGACCTCTAAGGCTGACTAACTATACATAAAATAATAATACAGGAGAACGTCCTATTCAGAACAAAGAAACTATAAAGTGATCCAGACACAGCTGCATCTCAGAATTGCTTCATACACTGACTGTTACATGTCTTGCAAATTCTCTTGACTCCTCTTGAACGCAGTTCTTGTTAACTGTACACTAATCCTATTTGTATGCAGTGGTTATGTAAAATTTTTTGTAAGATTTTTTCCCTAGCAAATTGGACTTGTATACAAGAGATTTTGATGATATTATGATTCATAGGAGGAAACAATATATTACATGCAGAAAGGCACAACAATTAATGCAAAATACTATTATGAATCTCAGGTGGATGTGTGAGACTTTCGCACAGCTTAGAAGAAACTTAGCTTAGATAAACTTTTTATCTGTATATAAACTTAAAAAGCATATTTTACTGGTCTAGCTGATGAGCACTCTGTGTGTTTAATGTTTGCTGTTCTGTTATTGTTTGTATTGTTTGTCGAAGTGTGTTGACTTCATACATTAATTCTGACCCCATAAAATAACTAAGAATGTATTCAGCTTTAAATTTGAGGCACTAATTCAAAACTGAGAACATCCACTTAAATCCTTTGCTAAATCAGGTTCATGAGCTCTACAGATAAAATGTAGCATATAGTGAATTCATGTGTAGTGAATTTACGGAAATGTCTTTCTCTTTCTTAAAGTGACTAAATTTTGTTAATGCTTTTACAAAGTGTATTTGGAGTGTTGTAGTGCTGTTCAGCAGAGAATATCAGTGACTAATCACAGACTTCTTGCTACGTTCATGTATTATTTCTACAGCCAGTGACGCACGGTTTCTAGCACACCAGTATCGGCTGACATCCTTATCGGAATTAATGTTAAAATAATATTTGCCCGGAGAATACCATCATGTTCATTCTCATAGCAGCATTAGTAGAGATTAAAGGTAAAATGTATTGTCTATCTAGGTTATTTTAAAAGAAAAAGAAGATTGCTAAGGCTGATTTTTACCTATTTTATATACAAGCGATGGTTGTTTTTGAGACTAATATGTTCTAGAATTGGGACTAATATGTTATTTTCAAAAACTGATTGAAAAAAGGATGGTTGAATTATGTAGACTGATGTTTTGGTAAAATTAAATGATCTTAATTTTTGAGAAGCCTGAATCTCTCTAATGCAAGTTGTTACTCTTTCATTGCAATCACTAAATTAAGATTCACTTTTGCATATTACATAGATGTCATTAAGGCTGAGAGTTTTAAAAGCAGCTAGAGATTTGGAGAATCCAGTTTGAGACACACTACAGAAGTGAGAATTTGTAAATTCTGCAACTATTGAGTGGTTTCTAAAAAAACTGGGCTCTGAAATGCTGGGCTCTGAAAAGTCATTTGGGTACCTGGATACACTAATTACTTTTCAAAAGCTTGGCTAACGTTTGATAGAAAGCAGACACCTCAGAAGTTGCCTAAATTACCTGCTTGAGATAGAGGCAATTTTTCCAGAATAGATAAATCTTATTTCAGGAAACTCTAGGCCTTATATCTAGAATTCTGATCTATATTTATTTTGGCAGGCTTTGTGAGCTGACCTGCCTGATGGTTTTGGGAACCATCATCTCTTTCTCCTTATACAAAAGCATTTGTATGTTTATATATAACAGTCTCACAACCTGGTTTTTTTTAGAGCTGTTTTGCCAGAATAGGATGTTTTTAGAATCAGCAGCTTGGTAATTAGAGAGGGAAGAGCTGAGAAGAAAGCTTGTTTTTACAGATTTTCCTTTTTGGCTTGTTCTTCTCCTTCTTTATATTATTTATAGAGGACGAACCCAAGCTAAACACACTGAATTATTATTGATTAATTATGAATTGACCTATCTGTAAAGATGGGCTACTAGCCTCACAGCAAATGACTCAGATCTCTGTAAAGCAGAAGGTTTACGACACCACAGATAAAGCACTAGAAACATGCCCTTTCAAATGGCTATCTGCAGAATATGGGGGAAAAGACAGAATGAGCTTAGGGTACTCCTTTGAAATCTATGAAAAGTACAGAAGTAACTTATATTTCTGAAGAACTGCAGATAGCACTTCCCTAACTCAAAAAAGTTGCATTGAATGAAGAAGGATTGTATATTGACAAATAAAAATGAATTGATCATAACATTAAAATATAAAGATTGTTTAGATTCAAGTGGACTGAATCGTATTGTATTTAGTTTCTCACTGCTACTGTGTCTTATTCAGTCTGAAATAGTTACTTACTCTGGCTGCAGTCTACTTTGAAGTGAACATGTGTTCCTTGTGTTCATGTGTCAGCAGTCCAGGAAAGATATTGAAACAGGGGTGATGGTTCAGAGAAATGTTATAAGAATATTTAGAAGTAATTAAAATATGCCTTATAAGGAACAATTGAAGGAGATAAATCTATTTCTTTTAGCAAATGCAATATAAAAGGCAGTTTAATCATGGTTCTTACGTGCATATGTGGGGAACGGTACCCACAGTATGGTGATAGAAGAAGCTTGCTTTTAATTGACAAACATACATGATGTTCTTCTGGCTGGAAACTGGAACTAATCGAATTCAGGCTGTATTCAGTACACATCTTTTTAATTGTGAGGGTGATTATCTGTAGAAAAAGCTATTCAAAGGTTATGATGGCCTCTCTAACACTTGAAATTTTAACAATTAAATTGGATATTTTTCAAAAACCTCTGCTCTATTTTTAAGCTAGTTATTTGACTTGGAGTAGGAATTCATTCCGAGAAGACTTATTGGCTATGTTTTGCTAGTCTTTAGACTAGCTGACTTCAGTGGCCTCCTCTGAATTTAAAATCCTATAAACAAAAAGGGTGAGAACAGAACAAAACTGCTTTAATAAGGTTATGTGAAAATGTAGCCTGATCACACTTATTTATGAAATACTATAGCTTCATCTTGAGCACCCAGATAAGACAGCTCAGAACAGATTCAGTGAGGGGAACTGATCTTGGAATTTATCAACTTTTACCCTTGTGCTCAAAGAACTGAAAGAGCCCCCAGAATAATTTAGCAGTGTAATTTAGTAGAAGCTATGTGCCCTACTTGAGCTACATGATGTTATTAGCAATGATAATAATAATAATAATATAATAATAATAATAATAATAATAATAATAATAATAATAAGTAAAGTTGTAATATACCCTCTGTCCTAGACTTCAGAGGCCGTGTCCTGGGTGCTGTACAAATACCAGCTTCCCCTTCCCTAGCTGTACCTGTTGAGGGCAAACCTCCCTGTATTTTGTCCCTATCTCCCACTTGACCCACTAACTACACTAGGAGATACCAAATCCCTGCAAAGCAAAGCTGATGCCTTATGTTCTTTCTAATTCAGGGACATGGTTTCCCATCCAGGTTAAAGAGGTTTTATCAGCTGTGTGTGAGCAGGGCTCATAAAAGAGGAAATCCTTTCCTAGTGCATTTAATTTCATAATGTAAAACAGATCCTTAGTTCGTAGAGGGTGCGATCTCCAGGACCTCACCTCTGGGGTGGGCCTGACAATAAGATATAGGGCCTTCCTGTTTAGGAGCTGTAGAGCTGTACCACAGAGTGGAATCTAGATTAATGCAGCAGAATACACTATTAGGAGTTTCAAAGAATATGCAGGTTTGGAGAATTGAAGAATTTAGGAAAGTGTACAATTCAGAATGCAAGGCATGCAAAGTATGCCTCTGTATTCACAAGGAATACGTTATAAAAATATATACTTTTTGAGTTTGATATGACTGTTGCTTGAAAACTAGAAAAAATGTTCTTCCTCTTCCAATTCAGCTCAACGTTTCTATGCTTTTAACAGTTTGGTTTCAAATATAAGATGTCTTTATTCAAATTCCTTTCCTCTTCAATAGGACTAGTTCATAACCTCTCTTTGGGAAAAAATCACCTCGGTACTTAAAAGAAACCGTTATTTAATGAGATACAGATACTTCTTGATTAATGAATTGGTCCTTGCAATGTTGGGTAGACAAAGTGTGTGTTGGACTTGAAAAGATAAAATGATTCGAGGATGAACAAGGCTAGAAAAACGTCTCCATGCAGTGCAAATTAGTTTAAAGATATCTTAAATATGCATTTACCACTGGTGACAATGCAAACATGGGTATTTGAATCAGGGGAACAATTTGTTATTTGTGAATGTCAGCCTACACAAATAATTTGGATATCATTAATGACATTAAGTTTTAAACAAGTAGCAACCTAAATTTATGCCCAAAGCTCTTATAAGCATTTAAATAACTGACATCATCCTCAATACTTCAAAAAATCAGGTCACTTATTTCAGTACCAATAATAATACAGGAGATTTGAACAAGGCATTCTTTATTAAAAATCTTGGCTAGGATATTAAAATTACTTATGTAGATGGCATTTTCAAACACATCTGAATGTTGATGCAATGTAATCTGTGCAGTATATCATATTGAACACCTCATTGCATTTGCTTCTGAGTGGGAGAAGTTTAAAACATTCAGTCTGTGCTTATCCTTATTAGTCCAAAAAGTATATCATGGTCAATGGTGAACATATTTGGATTGTTCACTAAGAAGCAGTAGGATTTTTTTCGTGTTAAAAGCAAGAGCAATGCAGAGGCAAGAATCTGTAGACTATAGACACTAAATTTTCATATATTTGGAAATACTCAATAATCATTTGTGTGCAGGCTTCTAAAGCCTTTGTGAATGTTCTAGATGCAATGCATCTCTGCCCATTATAAAAGGGAATAAAGGGATCAAATTGTTGAAAAATGTGCAGTTGGCTTCAAAACAATTATTCCTCTCCCCATTTAAAAGCTACTATGTTGGAAATATCATTAAATATTAGCCAAAAAAGAGTTCAGCTGTTTCTCACAGGCTCTTTCTTCAGTAATCCAAAGAGAAACAAGATAAGAAAAAGTCAGTCAGTAACTATGTTTAAGTAAGCAGATACTGTAATTTCAGAAATATTCTTATTTTATATATATTTATTTTCTTCCGTGTATCTAAGTTTGAAAAATAATCCTGCTGAAAGAAATGCTAATGGAGTGTAGATTGCTAAGTGAGAGAAGAGGCATGGATTGGTTTGAGGGAAAACCCTCCCTCCATCCCACTCTTTGTGATAGAGCTTACAATTCTGGTCTGTGCAGTTCATTTTCGCAGGATGGTTACAAGCTGTGGAGGCTCATGATTGCCAGTAGCACCTCAGAAACAGGATCACAATGTGCTGTTATCATGTCTGCTGCAGGAAAAAGGGAATGGTACCACATAACCCTCAGAGATGCAACATTTAATCGTACTGTTCCTTACTGAGATGCAGGCAAATCTCCTTATATATCTTTGGGATCTTTTGCGCTGAAGCTTTCTCTGGACAGGACCATTAGTTTTATCTCATTATCCTAATACAAGACTCTACTTATATTCTTACGTTTGAAGAAAGGTTCAGCTCTGGGCTGTGGCCCTGTCGAGTAGTGATGTGTGCCAAGCAGGCTGGGAGGCAGAAGGCAGCAGATTCTCCAAGTCATACCAGCCATTAGTAACTGTCATTCTTCAGCTTAAATCTGAATAGTTTTCTGGCTCCAGACAGCGTATTTTTTAACCATTTGGGTTTGGGCACTATTCTTGATTGCTAGGTTGGTAGTTAATCTCAGGAGTGGTATGGGAACAAAGCCTTTGCACAGTGGCTCAGGTATCAACAAGGATGCAGTCAAATTGGTTCCTAGTCAAGACAGGAGCTGGACTATGCCCATCCACTCCCTCTCCTGTGCTCCTGGAGGGAGCACGGTCTTTATGTTTGGGAATGGTCTCAGACTGAAGGAGGTGCAATTAGCAGTTGCCTTCTGCAAATGGAAAGGGTTGAAAGCGCTCTTGTAGCCAGGCTCTCATCTCTACTGGGAAGTGACAGAGAAGAGCTGAGACTTTTTGACCATTGTGTGTGCCAGAGCTCAGTGTGGTTGGCAGGCCCGCCTTGGTGGCTCCAGAGATTTCAGAGTAGTGATTTAAGAGTTTAGCAATCAAACAACGTGCACACTTGGGATTTAAGCCCAGGTGATAGTGTAGCTGTGGCCCACTGTCATTGTGTTCTGCAGTGACAAATATAACAGCTTATATGGTGTTATACGTATATATAAATAGAGTTATCCCTATTATAACACAGTAATGGTCAGATAGCCTGTTTTATTTCAGGCGGGACTTTTATCCCTTTCATAGTTGTTTTCTTATTTTCTTGCTACCTACTCCCTATCCTTCATGGTTTTTTCTTCATCTTGTGTGAGTTCTTTCTGGCATTGCATCCTCTAATTATTCCCTTTCCTTTACCCTTCTCACCAACCATACTCCCATTCTTATCTCCACCTTAGTTTCTTGCCAGGGTTGTGCATCTGTTCTTTACTCTGCCATTCCACAGTCTTCTCTCTTGACCCTGACTGCGACCTCTCTGTTTACGGCTGAATAGGACTTCGGAAGGTAGCTTTCATACTGCCAGTAGGCTTTCTCACAGTTATTTTTCCAACATAATATCCTTTGACACTGAGCTTATTCCATATTCTTAGAGTGCTTCCTGGCCATGTTTCTGGTTCCTTTCTGCTGTGACACTGGTCCTCTTCAGTTAAGATTCTGCACCATCCATCTGGCAATTAATCATTAGTTCCTTTATCCAAATAGATATCCGCATGGCCTGTGGGCAAGTGGAGCATCTTAAATTCGGTAACAGATTCTTGCTCTGATTTCTGTTCTTCGACTGTGTGCACTTTTGGCATCATTCTTAAATCAATGCTCTCACATTCATTTTCCAAGCTATGAGTAGTGTTCTTTTTCTGTTGACTGTGTGTACTTTCACTATTTGAGATTTGATTATTTTAATTCATTTCTGGTGGACTTTTCAAGTATTACCTTGCTGTAAAGTGCTGGGTTCCACTTTTCCTTTCAAACACAAGAAATCACTTCAGAGTTCAAAGCAGTGTTACTTTTCTGTGCTCCACAGGTGTTCTCCTCAAGCTGTACAGATTAGCAAGGTGTTTGTAAAGTAATTTGAAGTAATTGCTATTATCCATAGATGTATTGTGGACCTCACTTTTTCTGCTATCACCTGGTTATTTGGCAACAGCTTCTCTTTCCAGAAGACTCTTCCTCTTTTTCTAAAGTATGGATTATTCTTCAACTCTCTGCTCATTGAGTCTTCCCCCTAAAAGTTCAAACGTCGTCTAAAATATGCTTTTTACTGCTTTTCTAATTTTAATTATTTTTGCTGTCCTCACTGATCATTTTGTACAAGTATTTTGAGAGGGACTAACTGTCAGCAGTTGTCCTGTGTTGACAACCACTGTGCTACTTGCATAGCTACTTGCATATTACTTTCTAATGCTTTTTGTAAGGTTAACAAAACTGGAGCTGCTACATTTCACTCGGAAGAATAGGGAAGATAATTTTGTTTAACTTCAAGATAAAACTATTTTTACAGTAGCAGTGTGAAACATTTTTGGTCTCACTTTATCATTTTCTGTCTTTCTTCACTGAAGGAAAAAGCAAGTAACGTAATATTGCCATCATGTTATTCCTTCCTCCTACAAAACATCTATTTCTACTGTAGGTGGCAGTTAACATTGTTTGTCCCACTTTATCTTGATTAGTGTAGTAGGAGGAAATCATGTATCCTGGGTAGCTACTGTATGTATAGCCTCTTTCTCTATTACACTAGTGAGTGGGTTGCACCTGAAGTTATGATACTCTTTTTCTCTGTTTGAAGGTCAATGGGACTGCCTGATTATTAGATAATGTCTTTGTCCACTGACTTTATACAGTTCAAAACCCCCTTTCTCAGAGGAAAGAAAATCAAGAGCACGTTGAGTCTGCCTGCCTTTTTTTAGTCTATCTTTTTGATGAAGAACAGTAAGTTATTACAGCAAAATTCTGCCACACTTAGTTAAATTATGAATGCTACTTGCAAAGCAGATATCCTGTACATGGATGGCAGAAGCCGAAGCATTATCTGCAGAATGAGAAATATTTCAGGGTTATTATGACTCAGTTAAAAAGGACCTTTTAATAAGTAAAAAGAGATACACAAAGAAATCATGAAAAGAATTTTTCAAAGTAAAAAACTAGAAGGCAAAACAGTCATAGTTACCACTTGAGGATCTTTCTTTCTAACCAGAAATTTTGAATATTAGCCAACTTTAAAAATATCTGTCACTTAAATATGAGAGCAAATATGGTTTTCTGTCTGATAGAAGGCAAGAAAGCAGAGAATAGTTTGACCTCTTCTATTTAGAGTAGCTTTTGAGCTTTGAAAATCTGTTTTGTGTAATTTGATCAAGAAACATATATTAACATAGTAATTGAAATTTTGATATCAGATGGCACTGGAGATATCGTCAAAAATTAACTAGTTATTACATGCAGGTTACTAACATTAGGAATGATATATTAAACATTTATATATATTTAAATATACCTAATTAAATATTTGCGTTAATACTTTAATCTTTTAATCATGTTTCTGCATGTATTAATTTAACAGTCCATTCAAATAAGTTTTTCTTCATTTTTCTACATTAATCTATTTGTATTTCATTCTTCTGTATCAGTGAATTATTCGTTCAAAAACAGTTATAAAGTAATGTTACAAAAGTAAGAAAATGCCTGTAAAGAAATAAAACTAAACGAAAAATAAAAGGTGAAGCACCAATTTTCCAACTTTGGTATCTAAAGTGAGGAGGAACCAAAAAAAATTCTTATAAATCAAAATAAACATGATTTGCTTTTCAGAACTACCGAAAACTTGTCACCATTGATGATCACAGGAGCTGACAGGGTCAAGCATCTTGGAAAAGCAGGACATATTTATTTAGGGAGACAAGTACAGATTTAACATCTGTCTTTTACCATCTAAGCAAATGTGGATCCGAACAGCAGCTTTTGCAGAATGTCGTTAGAGGTTTCCTATTTGTTCTTATGCATTTCCGACTGGTCTCCTTACTGTAGAAGGCTAACTTTCAAATATTATGGTTCTTACGCTGAGAATGGCAGAGCATTTCTCTTGATGTCGAGCTCAACGCAGGTAACTTTAGGGCTAAATCTTTCCATATTTGATGGGTGGATAAGCTCACCTTCCATGGTACCTGGGACATGGTCAATGGCCATCAAGACTAGTCGCGCTCAGGAATCGCACAATGAAATCCACCTGAGGTGCTCTCTTTCTCTGTCCATGGAAGTGACTGCAGGAAGGGGAACACAAGGGGCAAGGAGGGAGTGGGGCACAGCCAGATCTTCCTCCCCTGGGGTTCACATTCAGACATGGGAATCTGCCTATGGGAAACTCACAGGTAGCCTTGATGTCCACGGTTGTCAATAAGCATCATTCCAGACAGTTACTTTTTAAGATAAGTTTATTGTCGCTCATGTTTCCATTTACTGAACATTCGAAACTTTTGCTATCTGGAAGGGAGAATCTCACAAACTGTTGAAGACTTTTGTGCAGTTTTTAGCTGAAGTAATATGTTGATTGGGTTCTGTATTATGACATCTGGAATACTATCCCCCAGCTGTATTTGAAACCAGTGTTCACGTGGCATCAAAATTAAGCAAAGCAAGCGCATTCATTTACATATTTTGCATATTTATAACAACACCATTTTCCTGTATCAGTGAAATGTGGGTACAGGTCCACTGCAGATGCAAATCAGCCCAGCTCCATTAATTTTGAAGGACATACTGTGATTTACACCAGCTGAGATTCTGGCCTGCTGCATCTAGCGGGGGTTTACGCTGAACAACATGAAGCCAGGAAAGGTGATGTGTCAAATCCACAGGTCTGTTCTAAATCTTCTCTTGAATAGCTTCTGTAGAACAGGACTAATTTCAAATCTGTGAAACTTTAAAACCAAAAGAATTGGCATAAAGTATAGGCAGCGGCAGACCCATGAAAAAAGCCTGCAAATTATTTCTAGCAGAGAGATGGAGATTGAGAGGTCCCCATAATGAGAAGAGTAAGAGCAGCCACAGTACATGCAGTTACACTGCTGTGGGCATTGCACAGGTGGAAGAGTACTTGTAAGGTACGTTTCTGCTGAAGTATGATTTCTTATCTACTTTTGAGCTTCCCCTGCAGCTGGAGAATATCCTTCAGTTTTAATGAAAATAAAAACACAGCTGGCCAAGAACAGTCTCTCCTGAAAAACAATGAATTCTTCACAGTTCACGGAATAACATAAATAAAGAACATCCACACTAGGGTATCAAAGATTGCACAACGGAGTCAGTGACTGACAGAAATAAAGGAATGGGCTGTAGCTAAAAACACAAGCTTGGGGAAACACAGTCTCAGGAGATATTTTCTGAGAAATAAGCTGTGGTTCTGAGTGTAATTTCCAGGGGGTGGTGAGGTGCATACCCGCAGCTAGTGACTGTGAAGACCCATGTTGTTTTGATCAGCTGCTAAAGCCAGCATACACCTGCAGCATTTGAGAAGGGATTCAAGCATGGTACCAATAATGGCCTTCAAGTACGGTGAGAGAGAGCAGTATTCTCCAGTGGCTCCCTTCCCTTCTTGAAAGGATCATTTTCTCTGTAGCACTCAAGGCTCAGATCTGGCTATGTTTCTGTGTTACTTGGGTTTCTTTAAAGGACTTGCCAGCTGCTCATTTAGGCCAAATTGAAGCCTGCTTCATGCTATTAGAGTTGCAAATAAACTGATATCACAGCACTTCGTGGTAAATCTTTAGTACTGTTAACAGAGCTACACAAGCTATATTGGCATTGCTAAATAAAAGGTGGCCCAGAACCGACCCCCAGAACAGTGTAGGACCAACTAGCTTGTGTCTGTGCTGCTCAGACTAACTGCATCGGAAGGAAATCTGTCTTGCAAAAACTACTTAGAGCAGCCCAAACCGGCGCTAGGGAGAGACCTAGCTAGAGCTCAGGATCATGCTCTGTCATGTCTCTGCTTGGGTTTACACATACTCCTAAAGCTCCACATGTACGTATGTGTGTGTCTGTGTCTGTGTATGTATGTATATGCACACACACACATACATATACATGCACATGTATGTGTTTATATGTATGTATACACATATACCTCCGTATATGAATGTTGGTAAACATAACAATAACCTTAAAGGATGCTGCTGCATACATTTTCTTAGACGTGTGTTTGTGAATATGTATGCATGTATATAAATATGCATTGTATACAAACATGCACGTGTGTGTCCATTAAGAAGATTATTTGTATGGTTACCAGCAGTAGAACTGTGTTATGTTAAATAGAAGGAAGTACTGTGTTACTGGCATAACTGTTTGATATGATAATAGATTTAAATGTTGTTTTTATAAGAGAATATCATTAACTTTAGAATCTCACTTGCATCTGAAAACACTTTTGTTGTTTCAAGGCATACATAAAGTTACTGTTTCTGCATGGTATTAGAGGTTGAACTATTTGATCTGTTGCTCTCTTTATTTAATGTGTTTGACAGCATTTCACATGTGGTGGGTTTCCCCAGCTAATCACTATCACCTATAGTTGTAGAGATTTTATTGAAAACAAAGAGAAAAATCATTCTCAAGGGGAAAATTTTGTTGGCTTGCTTTCTTTACAACCTGTCCAGGATCCCGGAATATTTTTGAACTTGGCTCGAAATGTAAGCATGAAACAACTGAGGGAAATTACGCTATTCGTATGTTTTAAAAAATAGCCTTTTTGTAAAGTACTTCACTAGATCAGGCCCACCGCCAGGGCAGTTTATGGACAAATGTAGTCCTTGAAACTACTTTTAACTCATCTTGCGAAACTGATTCAATTTTAATTTGATAATCTGTCTTTAATGGTGCTTATTGTACAGTCAGTGCTAGTTAATAGGGATATTCACTTCATTGCCAGGAAGCGGTTTCATGTAAGATATTTAATGGATATTTCAGACCTCATGCCAGATATTATGGATAGCTGAGAATTTATTGAATAATATCTTTGAAATTTAAAGAAATGTTATATTATTTTTCAAAAATATCAATACATCACAGATGAAAACAGGGCTATCATTACAGATTTAACAGTGCAGTTTACATTTATTCCATTTTTACAGCTGAAAATGAGCGCAGTTCTGCAATTATATCTTCTGACCCTTATTATGTGACAGAAGGGGAGATTTACATTTTTTTCTATCATGAAGAACTAAAAGTAAGCTTCAGGAAATACTTACATTTGCAAGAGATGACCTTTGGTTTGGTCTAGAAAGAAACTGAAGCTTTGGTCCTCCGAGGATGGACTATCTTTTATAAACGAAAATGTTTCCATACAGCTATGTATGAGATCTCGTTTGAGCACTGTAAAGACTAAAAATACAGAATAAAGGAGGCAAGTGATTCTGAGAAGGAAATGGATTGAAGTTTATTTTTTGTGAAACACTGAGATCAGGCTCCTCTCTGTATCTTTCAAGAGAACCTTTACTATACTCTCAGGAGTGGTGGTTTTACTGTGAACTTCCCACACTGTATTCTTCAGCAACATTTCTCATTAGTTTTCATGTGCCTTTTTTATTTTTAATTACCCCTTTAAAGGAAGACTGCCAACACTTTGTAGCCATATTTAAAATTGGCGGGTCAAGAAAATCGGGTTTTTTCCCCCCTAATTTTATCTGTCCTATTGAATTTTTGGCTCAGTTCAAGTAAAGTCTTTCTTGCATGATGGAATATTACTCTGTTACTTGTAAGTGGAACAATTGCAGTTTGTCAACCAATTAGTTGCAAGCAATTTGTTCAGTAAGACTGTGGGAGGAATGACCATGAGGTGAATGCTTTGGGTGGAAGAGAGCAGTGGCTGTAATGGGAGCAGGCTATGAATTACTTCATTGTGAACAAAAAGGCTTCTGTTAATCGGCGCAGAGAAAAGAGCAAAGCAGTTTGTTTGCAAAAGCCACTTCCTAAATGGTTTGTTTCCCTTTTTTTGAGACATAGTTCAGATCTCAGGGACTGTTTGCCCTCTTGGCTTTAGTTAATGTCTCTATTTTTATCTCCATTATTTAAATAATTGACAAGTCTCAAGAGTTCAGAATAGTTAGGAAGGGGGTTGAATTACTGCTTGGATTCAGTATGGCTACAAAATAATAAAAAAAGTGATGCTTCATTAGCTACATAGCAGTAAAAGTACTGTCAGACAAAATAAGAGCTTAGTGTTGCATGATCGACTTATATAATAAGAAGAAGGGAAAATAGGAAATACATATTTTATTAATTTGTTATTTAAATGGCACTTCTTAAAAGGCTGTTTGCTTCAGTGAGTCCCAAATATAATTTACATGTTATATTCATTCTATTGCGTTAAGCTGCCTAGAGCAATAATACCCAACAGCTGAAGTAAAATGTGTTGTCAAACAAATAGTGAAAGAGAGAATTAAAGGGAACACCTGTGTCTTGTTATTAGAAATCATACCCATGCTGGACTTGTAATAGCCTAAATAATACAAATTTAGCTAGAAGTAACAAAGCAGATGGAAACATATGTATGTTTTATGTAGTGACAGTTATTGGATGGTAGAATATCTGTCCCTGGTTTTCCTCTCAGTAAACATTATCTGCATAGTAGTTTTCATCCTTTGTGTCTTTAACTCTTTCAAAACCTTTACGTCTGATGCAGATAGCATTGCCTATGTTAGCAGATTTGTAGAGTGAGACAGTATGGTCCTGATGTAAATACACAGGTACAGATGGAAGTCATATAAAGGTCTAGGATAGAAATACAATGAATATATTAATTGACATGAGTGGAAAATAAAATATTAAAACTGCCTTAAATGTGCCATTTTCTCAATAAGTGAAAAACTCAGAGAAAAGGGTGTCGCAATGCCAGAGCTGTGGAGACAAGAAACGGCATATCAAATGCAGCCAGATAACTGTGTTCAGGAAACGAAGTCAAAGCTTATGAACATTAGCGTGAGAGAATTTAGTGCTCCCTAACTTTAGGTATCTACAGTGAAGGTAGGCAGCATGCAGGACAGCTGTCCTGTTCTAGGCAGTACGGTCAAAGAGACTGGGAAGCAGTTCGGCTGGTTGGATGTCAGCATCTATTTCTGTGTGAGCTCAGTAGCCCTGCGGCCTCCATCAGCTGCATTGACTACATCCTGCCCTGACTGTTTTGAGAGCTGAGACACTGAGCTCCGTTGCAGACACTTGCGCTGTCAGACATCTCCAGCCACATGTACGAACCCACAGCTGAATCCCACTCTTGTAGTTCGCTTATACTCAGAGACCATTCCTAATACGACAGTATCTGCAGTACATCAGTCATCCTAACTCTCTGTTAGCTTTTAAGAGACCTCTGGCAGATGCTGCCCAGCCATGGTGGGAAAAGATTGTTTCCTGCTAGAGTCACATGTGTTTTACATAATGCTTTCTCTAGCTGTAATTTCCTTGGAGAAAGGAAAGAAACCCAACAGCAACAATAAAAACAGATGATGTGCCATATGTGAAACATACAGCACCTTAAAATTACATATATGGCTCTCTGTAAGATAAATTTGAGCAAAGCTTCTGCAAAGCAGACCTCTTAAAAACTATCCCCTCTGTATAAAATACTTAAAGGACCGAGTATAATAAAACACTTAGATATGGATTTTCTATTTCATGGCTCAGAAAAGTAGTTTTAAATACGTTTCTTTTTTTCAGCTAGAAACTATACTTTTCATCTATGCTTTGTCAGCAAGCTGAGATGTACACTGTACACATTAGGCCAGAATAGCTCCAAGATACTACAGTGGCAGATGCTAAACAAAAGCTTGAGATAGATGAATTTGAGACTAATGGACATGGGATGATGAAAAAATATATATTTCTGGAGTGCTTATTGACGTGTATTATGCCTTTTGAGACATGAAACTGTTCTAGGAGGATATTTGGAGTGTAACTAAGAACTAACTTGTTGCCTGTACAGACGAGTGATGCTTCTAAACTGCTATTCTGCCTCACACTGGGTTTGCCTCTGATGCTTCTAAACAAAATATTACCTAATGTACCTGAAAAATTGTGGGTTTTTTTTTCTGATAGAAAAAAGAGTCTTCTTCAAACTGTCTATGCAATCCATGTTGGACCTGACACTGCTGAATTCATTTTTTGTAGATTTTTGACATAGGTATAATGGCTTTAGACATTACTGCTGTTGGCATAAATATAGGATCCTTTTTAAAATTCTCTTGGTATAGTTATTTTAATGATTTCTAACAAATGATAAGAGGTCGCATTTTGTAGAACTTGGTGGTTTTGAGTTGCTTTCTGGGGATGTCTATAGGTAGGCACACTCACTGTTAAGAGATTCTTAGATGCAAGCAGAGATGTTGCTGTCTTGCAGAAACAGTAATTTATTTTACTTTAAGATTGTGCTTCATTCTACTGAATTTATTAATGAGGAAGCAAAAATCTTACATCTTCTTTTCTTCCTCCAGCTATTGAGCTTATTATGTAATAAAAGGGAAACATACTATTAATGAAATAACATTCCTTATTGACCAACCTCTAGGGTTTCAATTCTATTTTGTATTGCCAAACTCTTCCTATATTCATTATTTGACATTCAACAAAAAATCAAATAAAGTAAGTCATTTGGGTGGTAGATCAGAATGCAGAGAATATGAATTGCCCGTGGAACCTCTTTTTATATCAAATCTTTCTGTGCTTTACCACAGAATTTTCAGAAACTCTTCAAAGGGCAATTCTCTCCTTTCCAAAAATACCTTGCAGAATGAATAGAATGAATCTGTTGCATTCTCACCTTTTTATCTTCTGCCTCATTTGGAAGGTAGCCATGGCTTTGTTCCATCTTTAGGCTCAGAAACCACGTCTCCATTTTCAGGTCTTCCTTTCTTTGCATTCCCAAGATACCAAACACCTTCCTAGAGCTCTTTTACTCTCTGCTGATTTATCTCCCGTAAATGACGGTGACTTGCCATTCTGCTGTGTGGCATAGTGCCATTCGGTCTATGTCATTGACAAATACTGCTTTTGAGCTATGTTTACTGTTCCTTAAATCTTTGGCGGAAACCAACTTGGTGAAACTGTAGAAGGTAGGAAACCTATAGAAAAGGAAAACGAATGATGAAAAAGGATAGTAGTGTTCTCTAATTCAGTGAAGCTTACTGTTAAAAAGGAGAATTTAGTACTTTCTATGCTTCTGACCATTTTCATATGACAGAACCCAGCCTTTATACCTCACCTCCTGCCCGAGTGTCTCCAGCGCTGACACTTCCCTTTTATAGAAACTTGGGTTTTCCTCTATATCCTTTCCCTTTCAGTTAGGGTGTAATACTCCTTTAAATCCTTCAGTCTTCTGAAGCTTCATGACATGTTGAATAGCCCACTCTTCTCCTGGACACTGGTATGGCATTTTTTATTCAGGTAAGGCCTCCAAGGTGTTTCTTTATGAAGTCACAATAAAACCTAAAACTCTTTCCATTTCATCATCTTCATGACATGAAGATGTCATGTTCCTTTGTCTTCAGAAAACCCCAGGATAGAGTGCCGTTCCTTATCCACTTTCTTGCCGCCTCAGCCTGCTCCCACCCTTATTTGTTCATGCTCATACATTTTTAGCCTCACAGAAAAAAAGACACAAAGTGTGGCGCACCTAAGCTCCAGAAATTCCAAAACCAGAACACAAATGCACAAAACCCATCAATGCATTACCCAAATATGAAATTTTTAAAGCTCTTGACTAAAAATGAGCCTGATTTTGGAGGATCTGATTCACGGCTTTTGAATGCTCTTGCTTGGCAAGGCAGCAGTGGAAGCATCTGCAGTGGGATGAATGCCTTCTGTGGAGTTAGCGTCCTGCCAGCTTTTTTCCATGTGCAAGTAGCAACACAACCTGCAAATGCTCCTTTGGGATTCTTGCTAGGTAAGTGTCAACGTATTTCATTTTGTAGGTGAGTCCCAGAGCAAATTACACTAATAAGGATTCCCAGAATGGGTATTTGGGAAGGACAGCATTAAGAGCATAATGATGGATATTGCGGTGGATATGTTAATACTTAATTAGCTAACCTACTTATAGGCGTCTCTATAGCACTCATTACCAGAGCAGCTGTGATCTGATTATATCAGCAATCTGAACTTTATCAAATCATTAACTTATGGCATTAACAGTTTGGGAAGAGAATCATAACAAAAAAATGGCTGGCATTGCTGTTATTGTAATGCATGGCATAGCACAGTGGCAACTGATAATTAACCACGCGATTAATCTGTATTAAGGTTAATACCTGTACATTTGTCACCCATGGAGCATTTTTGTTTTAAATAACACAACATTTAGGACATGATACTCTGGATGAAATACAGTCCCTTGAGAGGGGGCTTTAAAACTATGAGTAGTCTCACATTCTTCTGGAAACAAGGTACAGTGAGTGTGTTACAATGTACTTTGTGACATAGTTATATGCTGTTCATAAAATAACAAGGCCCCTACTTGACAATGCCACATGGCATAGGTGCCAAAAAATATATGCGTAGTGTGGTCTGTGAAAGAACTCACACGAGCCAGGTGGGACTCTTGCATTCTTGAAAACTAAAACATGTCCAACATTGCTATAGTTTAGAAAACCTGGAAATATGAAACTTGAAAAAAGCAAAACAAAACAAAACACATTTTTGTTCATTGTCTTTCAGCCACTGTGAAAAACTTATATTTTCCTGCGCTGATGGATAGCTTGCTGCATGTGCACATTAGAATTGCGACTAGTACCTGTGTACATCAGATCTTGGGGACAGTGCTAGTGTTAGGTGGAGCTGAAGTCTGGATTGAATTTTTTTCAGAAGCGCTTGGGTAGTTATTCCAGGATACTTCTTCTCATTCAGTGGCACTGAGTGGCCTCATTTCAGGTTACAGATTGAGTCAGCTCTCTTTTAACATTCCTTAAGTGAAATGTACTGCTTTTGAAAGCGTGTTAGACTGACAGCAGTAGAAGCTGAAGTCATTTGTTTATTCACAAAAAAGGTTTTGTGAAATCAGTGTCACAATGCTTTTGCTACCATATATTTCCTTTTTTTTTTTTTTTTTAACTTGGAAGGCACAGCGTTTAAAGTAAATAGAGTTTTCAGCCTCATGGCCCATGAGCTGCTGGTCATTCAACTGCAGTCTGCACCAGTCTGCACCTGTATTTTTCTTTCTGAAACAAATGAGTCCTATTCATTGAACTGAGACCATCAACTCATTTTACGTATGCCCCGAAAGAGGCTTTGCTGACAAATGACATGAGGAAAAAGAGAACACTGTGAAGGTCAAAGTTGCAATATTCTTTACTGGTCTCCGTCAGCAGATCAAATATTTTTCATGTTGTCCTGTTTGTAACCTTTCTAAAAGAAGAATTTGAAAATTAGCATATATGATTGTTAGCATATTCCCAGTCTGCATCCATATTCACTTCTTCTTCATTTCATCTTTAATATCTAGGCTTAATCCTGAAAGAGACTGCCTTTCTTGCTGTTTCTTCCCAAGTAATATTAATTCAAAAGCACATTAAGGCAAAAACTCCAAGTCACTCAACAGGAATGGAGGCATGAAATCCCACTAACTATGTTCCCTCTTCCCAGCACTGTGCTCCCCCAGCGAAACAGGGGAAGAAAGAAAGGAAAGAATAGGATGGCCCATGGGTTCTCTTAGAAAGCTACAGTAACATTACAGAATCCCAAAGGCACTGGGGCACCTGAGCTCCCCAGAAGGAGTTTGTGATAAAAGTGTAGGTGCCTGCACCTGCTCAGGCTTTTACCTCATACTGCAAACCACTTCTATCCTTACATACACAAGGAAAACAGCAGAATGTTCCTGACCATATTTTGTCAGTGTCCTGTTGAAAAAGGCTTCTTTAGGCAGAGATAGGCAGAGCTTGTTTTGTGGGTGAACGTGGAAAAATATTGCTGTTTTTTATTACCCTATTTGATTTTCTGCTTGTCCGTTAAGATTTCAGGTTTTTGCAGTTATATTTTTTGCTTTCGGTGAGCGTTTTATGAATGCACTTTGGTTTAAATGAACCAAATGCATCCACTACTCAGTGGACATTGTGCTGTTTGCAATGACACTAGCAAGTTTTTGTGATTAGGTGACTTAAATATGTATTTTAAAGATAGTCTTAATGGCCCTGATCCAATAAACTGTTAATAAGAGACTAATTTTAAGAGCCCGTGTAGACTTACTCATTTCAATACAATAATGCAAATGATTTAAGGTTTGCTGGTCTGAGACTGGAGTGGATTGCTACTACTGGTATTATCTATTGAACTGAGATGCGTTCTCAGTATTTACATTAATTTTAAGAATAAGGATTACCTTTGTTGAATATATTTGTGAGGAGTGAACAGCAATTCTACATGGCTATGCAAACACTGTCTACATGAATCTCAGTGAGAACATATTATACTGGTATTAATAGATGTTTCACTTGCCTAGAATATTTTACAAGAATGGAAAAAAGATCACAAATACCACACTCCAGATTGGATTTGTGGCTTTTGTTCAAAGGATGACAAGGAGTGATTTTGCTGTTTCTTCCTCTAAAGTGAAAGTTGAGGTTGCAGCCCTCCTCGGTGTCACCAAAACCTACCGTCTCTGTTCATGTGAGGTAGGTGAATACATCTGTAAAATGTGAGGAAGAGTATTTAAGAAGGGAGAAGGGAGGTAGATAATCTGAAAGCCCGATTCTTAGTTCTATTTGGCGACCATAAACCCAAAGAGAAAGAATACCAGTATTTAAGCAGAATTTTTCTCTGTTTACACCAGTGAAACTGAGATTGGACCTCGTGATAATTTGTTTTTAGTTAAAAGCACAGAAAGTCATCTTTTAGCATTACTAGGGACAGAGGGTTGGATTCTTCCACTGGTTTCTTCCACCAGCCTCAGTTCAGAGAACATTTTATGCATAGTCTTGTTGCCATCAGGAGGACTAAACAGGTCCTTTAACTTGACGGGCCTAATACAGTGTTAAGTAATTTATTGGTTTAAGTCAAAACGGATGATATCTGAGGAACTCTGGAACACATAATAGGAAAGAAATATTTGCGGTCCTATTGCCTCCCACATATGTTCATCAGAAGATGGCTCTAAGATTATTAAGGGACACTGTTGGAAAATTAAGTGTCCTGGTCTGTTTGAGCGTTAATGTGAGAGGCTTTCATGGAAGTTCAACACTTTCATACTGATCAGCTTCAAATTCACTTTTCTCTAAGACTACAATAGGAAGAATGTTCACTTCATAAAACCACAGCAACTAATTGGTTTATTTGTAGTTTCTACTCCAAAGAAGAGGTGAGATGACTCATCTTTGAGTATAAATGACAGCTGAAGGGATGGGTTCGCTTGAAAGATGCCAAGATACAAGGAACACTGTGCACACTTACATTGCAGCAAGATTTGTGGGTTTGTTTTCCTTTTAGCACTTGCATTTGTGTTAGTTTGCCATCCTTCCCAGGTGCCACTGCAGAAATGAGCAATCTGTGGGTGAAGAAAAAAGAAAAGTTATCATTAGTGCGATGGCACAGAAATCCAAAAATATGGAATGAAATAAATGGCAAAATCTTATCTTTGTTCAACTGCCAAATTCTAGCTAAAGAAATCAACTGCAGCTTGCAAACAGTCCTGCCAGAATTGCTCTGCAATCAGATCAGAATTCAGACTTTGTCTGGGAGGCCCTGTGATTTTATTGCCACTCATGTGCATCCCAAGTAAGCCACCAGTGTCTAAACATTTCATATCCTGGGCAATTTGTCAGATTCTCAAGATGACACCATAATTCCCATAACATATTTTTATACTGAGTAATGTTTTCTGCACCTTATTCAATACCATGCATTCTGCCTACAAATAAGTTCCACCATTAAATGCTTCGATAAAGTGCTTTTCACTTTATTTGTAAATAACTGCAGAACAATAGAGACAGGTGGGGATTCGTGAGGGAAAGGGCTGCTATTTTCAGTGACTTGTGTATGAAAAATGCAGCAGTCTCCTGGGTTTCTTCAGGCAAACCAGTTTCCTTTTGTGTTCAGTTTTGAACAACACAGGTACTGGGGACAGTATGCAAGGCCGACCGGAGGATCCCAAATAGTAAATGGGAATGGACAGCCCCTAAAAACTGCAGGAGATGTTTTCCTGTAGTGGGCAGGAATGGATGCATCTTAATCATGGCAGCAGTGCTTTGTGCATTCAGTCCTTTGATTGATTCTCAAGCTTTCATTCAGTTGAAATATGGCCTTAAAAACAGTTTAGTGCTCATGTGAATGGAGAAGAATTAGAAGAGATTTAATGGTCAATGCCTGTAGCAGACATCTTTGGTTTTGGTAGGGTTCTTTTATTTCTAAGATAAGGAACCGTGTTTTAGATATAAAAGGAGAGTCGCATGAACATGTTTGAACATTTCCTGCAACTTACTCTTCTGCCTTTGTGCATGGCATTTGTAAGACTTAGCACACACCTTTTTCCTCAATCCTTTACATAGAGTAAAAGCTGTAATTGTTCAGGTTATAGAAATAAATTGGAAAAAGATTATTCTTTGGACTGTGGGAATACTTATGTTCAAGACTCCAGCAAAACTGTAGGAAGAAGTATATTCTCCTGAAGGTTAGAAGAAATGCTCTCTGAATTGAATTAATTCATGTTTTTCTAAACAAAATTGTTTTCCTGTATTCTAGTATCAGAAACTATGTGGAGTGTTAATTGCTAGAAACATATAAACCTATATATAGTGTTGAAGTATTATTTTGTGGTTTTAAAAAATGGAACATCCAAGTTTGGTAGGAAACAGCTGGCAGCCATATTAAAATCTTTTGCATTATCTCAAAAAATTGTAGTACGTTTGGAAGCAACTCTGCTCGCAACTCTGCAAATGTAATTATAAAAAAATCAGAGTGCTTGCAGAAAAACACACAATGCAAAACAGAAAAATGAAAGATTAATCTTATTTCCATATGAGAGAGTTAAAAAGTGCTGAAGTTAAGCTGAGTTTAAATATTCCATTTGCGTTAACTTCTATATTTTAACCAAAAAAAAAAAAAAAACTTTAAGGACTGCATTCTAGCGAATTGTAAGTTTAACCAGGATAAGAATTATTGTAGTGCATGTTACTATGGAGATCACTTGAGAAAAGAGGTATAAAATTACAGCTTTCCCTCAGAAACTGAACAAATGGTTAGGAAAACCTCTACAGGAATTTCTGCAATTGCAGTATTTAAAAGAATAAAATAATAGAAAACATGTATGTACTTATTCACAGAATTTCACAAAGGAGATGTGAATGTCTGAGTAATGCCTTTGGTGACATTATGTTTGCCTAGTTAAAGCTGATGAAAGCTGTTGTGAGTCCTCAGCAGTGGAACAAGCAAGAACAATTCATGGAGACAGCTTTGTCAATCCAAGTAACTTTCACAGGACATTGTATCTAGGGTTATTTTCAAAACTTTATTTTGAAAATTGTTGTGTCAATTTATGTTTTAGTTTTCCCTCTTGTCTCGACAAATGTGTCACTGTTTACTAAGGATAGAGTGTGGAAACCAGTGAGTAGTATAAAGAAGTGATACACATCTGAAATTAACGCATACCATTCTGAAAAACAAATGTGTGAGGAGGGAACATGGAGGGAAAAAAAAAGTAGAAAGGAAGAGTGAGAAGGAATTATAAAATCACGCAAGGGTGAAAGTAAAGGAATTGAAGCAAGAGGAAAATAAATCATGAAGTTTTACTGAAAGGCATTTCAAGTCTTAACTCTTCATTTGCAGGATGGTCATTTCTAGTCTTGATGTGATTCTGATCCTTTTTTCAATGGACTTGCTCTGTGCCAGTGCTCTTTCATGGCTGTTCAAATATGTCAGAGATGCTTCTTCTGTTTTTCTTATTTCCTTTTCTTAGTATTTGTCTTCTCCTTTCTGAAGAAAAAAAGGTGGCTCGTAAGACTATTTCTTCACTTATTTTTCAGTATTCTGCTAATGAAGGAACGGTTTCTTAGGAGCTCTGATAATCAAATCAAAATGTTCCAGTGCCTAGTTTTCTACCACATTTCCAACGTACTTTCATCTTGGATGTTTTCTGAGTCTAATTTTCTACTATTCCCAGTATAGCATTGCATTTTATATTCACGCTAGATTAAGGCTATGGTCTTTCCAACCTTCCTAGTCTTCTTCTTACTAATTTTAAAGAGGAATTAGATAAGAGCACCAACCTTCCTTCTCTAGGAGCCACATACTGAAGAAGTTCAAACCTTTTGACTGGTAAGGGCATAGTCAAGCTCCGTGGACACAGCCTGCATATCACGATTAGATAGGGGAAGTATTGCTCCAGAATAATTTCAAAAGCCAGAAATTCTTACATCATCCTACCCCACCACTGCAATGAGGCACTAGGGTTGAGTATGTCGGCTCTTTGCGTCCCAGCATGACCAACCCCAGCACCACCAGAAGCCCTCAGTCTGCTACGGGGGTGCCTCCCACAGGTATGAATACAGTTTACCCACCAGCACACAGCATAACCAGGGCACGGGAACGACATTTGAATTGCTTCGGTGAGAAAGGAAGAAGATCACACGCGTAAAGCTTTGCACTTTGGCCAAAGTTTTGTCAGTTTACGATACGTCTTGGCCACACACTAATTAAACTTAACTGGATTAGCCTTTAATCAGAGCAAGACATAGCGCTTTGTGTTTGCTAGGGATAAAGTGTACACACGCAGACACACGCACACGCACATATGCACAGAGGGACAGTGACTCAGCTGAAGCAACAATCTGATATAATTGCTTGTTTTAAGAGCCATTTATTTTGCATTATATTCAACTTTCCTCTAGTCTTAAATGGAAACAAGCTTATTTTAAGCCAGAAGAAACCCTTATGTACTTTGGTCACTAAATTTACCCATCTAGCATCTTTGTTTTTAAATCCTGAACTGAGGTAGTGCAACTTTCTTGTGAGGACAAAATGGTAGTCAAGGTGAGAATGAATTCTAAGGCACTTGAGAGAGAAATAGCAAAATCTAGGTATTAAAAACACAGAAAAGGAAATTCAGCGTAGATGAGTGTGAGGTACTTTACATTCAAAGAAGATAAAAGCATTGTGAATTTAAATTAGTAGAATGACCTACAGAAGCTACGGCAAGGTCTCTGTAATTATTCAGCCTTAGCAACCATAAGGTGTTCAGATCTTGTTTTATTTAGAGTTTGAGTTAAGCCTGAGCACTGGTAGAAGTCATTTCATCCCTCCTCCTAGAGGAAGCGCTGAAAAGAACTTTCTCTGAGCGACGCCTGCTGCAGTGCTCCACATTGCGGTGCTGGAAGATAGTGTTGATCCTTTTTTCCTTTTTCTTTTTTCCTCTTTCTCTTTCTTTCTCTGTCTTTCTCTCTTTTTTCTTTTTCTTTCTTTCTCGTCCTTTCCCTGTCCCTTTCCTTTTCCCTTTCCCTTTGTCTTCCCCTTCCCCTTTCCCTTTCCCTTTGCCTTTTCTTTTCCCTTTATTTCCTTAGTAAAGAGCTCTGCTCAGTTCTCATTGCTGAGTGTTTATTTCTGGTGTGCTTCTTACCCCCCCTCCTTTTTTTCACCAAGCATGAAAACTTGAATTCTTAATGAATCTGAAAGAAAGGCCATTCATTCACTACTTCAACAGTCTGTTAAAGTCATGTTAACAGTCTTGCATTTTTTTCACAAGCCTCTTGATGATCTGCAGAGTAGTTTAGGAAGTTTAAGTGGATATGGTTGACAGTACTGAAAATCAGACTTTTGAAATGTTTCAAAGAGGATGATTCATTATTTCTTAAGGTCCATCTTAGAAAAAAATAGATTTTTTTCTTGTTTAACAAAACCAAATGAATCAGACTGTTATGAAAGCATATTTATGCATGCTTTACTGTAAGGCTAAAAAAATACATTTAGCATTGAAACTTAACAACTTCTCCACTGGGAAAAAGTTTAGAACTTAGATCTGCTTCTTTCCCAAGTAGATTGTATCCCTGGATAACCAATCTGTGATTAGCAGCGTTAAGGAGCACAGAACTCAAATTAGCACATTAAGCCTGTTTGGAAATGACATCTATACTATTTGCACATGCGATTAAGTTCAGAATTAGTTGTAATCTCTCAGGAAAAAAAGATTTAAATGTCACTGTGGACAGTTCGGTGAAGACATCTGTTCAGTGCACACCTGCAGCCAAAGGGAAAATGTTATATGCCTTTTATTTTGGTGGATGCTTTGCATAAAAGAGAATGACAGGAGCAGGCTCAGGGTGCTGAATGCCTGTTTGAAAAGTCTCATCATTAGCCCCAGTAAGAGAGAGGATATGAGACTAGATGACCCATTGTTTTGTCCCAGTATGACAATTTCTGTGTTCCCATGATGAAAGGAAAAAAAATCTTATATGCAAGAAAGAACAAAGGGATCTGTAGATAATAGCCAATTAGTGGATCAAAGGCTAATTAGGTAAGTTCTAAAATAAAGTTTTGAAGGTGATACAGGCAGCTAAGCAGGGAATTGTCAAAGGATAGGATAATGATACTCTATACTGCTCAGGAAAGGACAGCCAAAGAACTCAATGATGCTTGAAATGGTATGGAAAAGAATATTTTGAAATAAATATTCCAAAAAGAAATTCCTAAAATGAGTGATTCTGGAAATCACTGGTGGAATGACTGGTCCACCAGACAAAACGGCTGATGAGATTAATATATTCCATTTTAAAGCAGATCATATCCTATTGTTTGTTTCTTATATTTTTTATATATATAGATATGTATACACACAGACACACACACACACAGACACACACACACACACACACACACACACAGAGTCACATATACAGCTTTCTAGTAGTTATTTTGAAGTATATGACTTGAAACTAGGTTTGCTTCTGAATTTATAGATAAGTGATTGCATAGTATTTAGAGAGTTGCTCCACTCAAATAAGAAGATAATTTGCAGTTTGATTTATTCAGCTTTTACAGGATCTTACTTGTTTAATGACAATTTATCTTTTGAGGTGTATGGATTTTGAAAGAGGGGAAAGAAAGACTGATGATTATACTGTGTGCAAATGCAAATATTAAACTGATATAAAAGTCATTAGAAGCAAATAAAACATAAATCAATCAGGAAACTATAGAAAGACCTCCTATATGTATGCATCACCTTCCTTTTCTACATAATTCCACCTTCTCCCAGCAAACACTGGGAAGCTTTCTTTATGAGAGCCACTCCTTACTGTGGACTTCTAACAGCTATTCTCCCTCACCGTTGAGAGTTAAGTGCTTGTGAGGATGCACAGCCAGCCAGATCGGGGAGCAGATCCGCCTGAAAATGGAGCCTTTATATCTTTTCTGCAGGATCGCTTCTCAGGCAGAGTAGCTCTGTGATCTTACAGTCACACGAGCAATGGTGCAAGCATGAAGGGAATGATGGGAACCTGCCACGATGGCAGGACTGCTGCTTTTTGCCTGGGTGTGGATTGTCTTTAGCAGATTGTGAAATGTCACCTTTATGTGTTCTTCTCTCACTGGTTTCCCAAACTTACAAACTGGTTTCTTCTGCATATGCTGATGCCTCTTTCCTATGTGCAGCCAATATTTGGGTTTTCAGATGGTAATCCGCCTTCTAAGAAGCAAATAACAGAATATATAAAATTTATGAGTTATTATAGTCTAGCTCCAAAAGTCACCATGTGAATAAATGTCCTCCCTGGTTCAGTGCTACAGCATAAACAACCGTACAGCTTAAATGCTAACATACCTCAGCTCTCCACCAAACGAAATACCAGAGATACCAAATGAGCTGAATTACATTCAGACTTGCTGAATATTTCCTTCTCTGGATATTTTATCTTAAAAACTGTGAATATTTTAAAAGTTTGCGAAATTGGGTTTGTGAATTATATCTTTGTTGCTTTGTTTTGTGTGTTACAACACTATTAAATTCACTCCTTATTAAAGAGCACGCTACTTCGTGCAGTGTATTAAATCACTGTTCTTTTCAGGCAAGGAAAAGATTTAATATTGTGACACCGTGGTCAGCAAGGACAGACAAGTTGTCAAATTGTTGCCCTGTTCATCTTGCCTAAAGGTCCTTGTAACTTTTTAAAAATAGTGGTAAAGTACAGCATATAGATGGAGTGTTCCTACACAGTGATTTTCACATTTGAACATAAAAAAACTTTTCTGCATCAAGGAAAAGGTACTAAGCTCTGTGCTCAGCAAACTTCTCATGCTCAGAAATATGCCTATCAATCACAGACATCATTTTTATCATGAGTTAAAATACCCAACTTCTGATTCCTAAGAGCAGACTTCATCTTATTTTGCTGTAATAATCTGGAAGTTAGGCATTTAGTAAGCTATGGCACTTCCAAAGGCAATTCGGTTAATCCGAAAATAGATGTCTAACAGAGAGAGATGGAAAAGAGTTGCCCTCTGGGACCATATGTCTCCTAGAGGGCTTAAGTTAGGTGAGATGAAACACCTTCCTCACAGTTAACTGCATCTTTTCATGTAAAAAGTTCTTCTGCTGTCAGCTGGCAATAATAAAAATAGGATATATTTGGAAAACAGAGAGAAACCGTATTTTTTGACAGCAAATTAAAATATATTAACTGGGGAAAGGACAATACAAATAATGCTGTATTTTCTTAATTTTTTAAAAATACTGCCACATTTTTTGCACTTTAATTGTACTGTGCGTGGCATTTATCGTGTATGTATCTTGAGTGCACTACACATTTCTTAGAGTGACTTTATATTCTTTTAAGGGAAGCAGATGATGCACGTTATCTAATTAGCTACCATCCTCGTCATTTTTTGCCTCGCATCCTCAGAGCTTTCTATGTCGAGAAAGCAAGTAATGTCATACCAGTACTTGAAAACTAATGGAGTTTTGCTCTGGTTAACGTTTGTAAAGGTTCTGCTTTTTTAATTTGAAGGCTGTAGTTTGTACTTTCTATGTGTCATTTAGACAACAGTCATGATTGTGACTGTTTCTTTTTCTTCTTCCAGTTCATTTTTTGTCACATTTTACATAGTGTCTGTTTAGAGGTTACTTTCCTGAAATCTAGATCCTCAGTAGTGTAACTCATGAGAAAATTCTCTACTGAATGTCATACCAACACACAGATCCTTTCCGTAGGCTTTCATCCAACAAATGCTCATGCACAGAGTAAGTACATAGTCAGGTGTACGTTCAGGTAATACATTCCAGTGTATATGAGCAAAGTTATTCACGTAAGATAAAGCCTAAAGGTATTTAATGCTTTGCAAATGTGAGAAACACCCTAATATATATATATTTCAAGCTACTTAATACATAACTCTTCCATATGTTCAGATGATTCTAGCCTCAACCAGTAAGGCTACAAATCATTTACTCTCCCCTCTCAGAATTACAGCAACTCTACAGAACATGTTACCAGTTTTTCAAGACCCTGGCTACTACACAAACTCTTAAAAGTGCATTTGTGTTCTTTTGAAGGTGACAGGACAATACACATCAAGGATATATCATAAAAGTTGCTGTTATCCTGTGAAATAAATTAGGTGTATTTTCTTGTCATAAGAAAAAGAGATACATAGCATTCTTAACATGTTACTGAATTCTAGGGATTTTATGGAGCATTGCAACAGTTCAGTATAGTGCTTTTTCCTTCTGGAAACATATTTTCCTCTTTGTAAGTACACCATTGATGTTCTTTCCACTGCCATCCTCTTTTCTCGACCAGCTATAATTACTTCTCTCTTTTTTATGGAATGATTGCAACTATTATTGGGATGCTTTCATCTTCAAAAGCTGTTTCTCCTTTTCTTCAATAAATGTTTAAAATTCCTACCTTTATATGCAACATTCAAGAAAAATAAGGAAAGTGTCAACTCTTCTTTGAAAAGCAGGGTTCTTTTCCAAAACTTTAGGTTATTCAGCTTCACCAGAAAAAATACCAGAAACAAGAACCTTGAAACCAAACTCAGCATTTAAGACGCTCAAGAAATAAGGAAAACCTGAGCTGTAAGAGACGTTACCGCCCTTTAGGTTATTGTATGCTGACTGAAATTTTAGAGGCATAGTATAATACTATGCTAAGTTTATGTAGCAAAAAATATCTTTCATAATGGTTAAAGGGGTAATGGTTTTCCTCAGTCTTTTATGGTTAAAAAAAAAAAGTGATCTCAAGAATATAATTAATTTTCATCATTTTGTTAAAGAAGACCAGAAAGCTTGACTTGAAAAACTGTTAGTGGAAAAAAAAAAAGAATAGTATGCTGTTTGAGACAGAAGGCTATTTAACTGAACGAGAAGGGGGAAAAAATAAGGCAATTTTGAACATAGCTCTTCAGATTGGAGAAAAATCAGTGATGTGGCTGAGGTCAGTACTGAGTAACACCCAGGCTAATGATCTGGATGAGAAAGTGACCAGTGAGTCAGCTGTTTATTAATAACAGCACTGTAAGTTGTTTTAGTTAATTAACATGGCTGGACAATTAAAAAAACAAAGCGGATTTGGCCACCTCTGTCTCTGAGCAGCACGATGCCTATAAAATTCAGTCAAGCTGAATATAATGCTCATGGGCAAACATAACTGAAACTTTATATCTGAAAGATGAAAAGTCCTGAGAGGAGGATGGAGAGAATGGTTCATCTAAAGGAAATGTTTTCTTGTGGGAGTTTTCTTACTGAACATTATTTGTGCTGTTTGTAGCAGTTTAGCTGAAAACTCCATAGGGGATCCTCTCAAATAAGAAAAAAAAATCCAGAAAGCAATAAAGTCGTGGCAATGACACTGTGAATCAAATAATGTTACCCTCTTACTTAATCATGTCTTACATCTTTGATCCTCTCTAACTTTAAGGTAAATGTTGCTGTTGCTGTTGAAACACCTGTCTTACAAATGATGTGTATAAAATAAATAGGATCATCCAGGAATAGCTCACCTACTGAAGAGCTATTATAAAAAAAAAAAAAAACATAATTAAGACAGTCAGAGCTATGGAGAATGAAGTATAAAAAAATCAATCTTATTTGTGTTGTTTAGGTGTTATTTGTGTTATCTGTGTTATTTGTGTTATTTGCACTACCACCCTTTGCTGAGCTTGACTAAGAAGAATAGGACACACTGATAGTTTGCACCAGGTTTATCCTCCACTCGTTGGTATGAGCTGTTTTGATATCTGTGAGATCAGGCACTTGTGCATGAGACACCTCACGATACTTTTTTCCATGGTGGAAAAGAAGAAACAGGTTAATAAAGAGTATGTTCTGTTTTTACATATAAGTAACCCTGCAGTTAGAGAAGCCAAAGCAAAGAGGTGGTAGCATCTTAAGCTTTGGGGAGATAGTCCATCATCTACAGGTCAAGAAGGAATTTTTCTCCCCTATGAAAAATCTTGCCTTGGGTGCATTATGCATATTTTGCCTTGCTCACGAGCATCAAGTGTGTGATTGTTGCCAGTAGCAGGCAGGGCACTTTGACAGACCAGTTGTCTGATCCAGTCCGACTAATGCTGTGTTTCTAAATTTAATTTATTCAAGTTTAAATTTTGCTTATGAAGATGATAGGGGCATAGCAACTAGCTATACAATATCATTTAACTTGTCCTGGAGAAACAGTTATAGTTTCAGATCACACAACCTCTAATTAGGGTAAATTACTCCTGATGGAATAAGCAATCTGTGAAAAGGGAGAAGAAAAAGTGAATTTAATTTCTAGTGCCACAGGGAGGTCCTGACTGTTCAAATACTATCTTTAAATCTTAGGAGCTGTGCTTTGAAGTGGTAGCTAATAGAACTGGACAGGAAATAAGCCTGATTAGCATTTTGTTAGTAACTTTGAGCACAAAAGGCATATTTACAACAATAGCTAAGACTTATGATCCTCATCTAAGCTTGACATTTGTTTAAGAAAAAAAGTAATTTGAATCCATTAAAATGAGATTAAATAAATTAGGATATTCATTCTGTTGTGCTTGCTTATCATTTCCTCATTTTAAAAAATATGTTTGGAGATATTCAGCTCTGACTAAGGGGATAGGGTTAACATTGATTTAGATGGCTTATGACACATTTATATACATGTTATTCAGTAGTTAATATTAATTCATATCACAATAATCTCTGCTGCACTTTAATATAACAAATCAATCAGCAATATCTATAATGAAAAGGCTGGGAGAGATGTATTAGATTTATCTCAAACAATTTACATCTTTAACCCTAAGGCTTTATTCTGCAGGATTGATCTGAATTCTTTTCAGTGTATGAGGCTGTGATTATAATTTTTTTGCCCTACGGAATAATTCAATGTAAAGCCTGGATGGGCAACATAACTCTCTTTCTTTGGATTCTCTTGGTATCTCTACAATGAGTAATTGTAAATGGATTTGGGAAGGGAAAGAGGTTTTCTTGTTGCTGATTTGGCTTTTGGATTTCAATTTTTTAATGAAAGCAATTCAGAGCAATTGCTCTTCTGCTTGAATTTTTGTTGTTGTTGTTGTTGTTGTTTTTCAATATCTCTTAGTTCAATGTTGTGCAGAACACAGAAGACAATAAGGAAAGGTTTTCAAGAGTGAAGAGAAACAATATTTGCCCATGAATACAGAACAGAACGATCCCTGCAAAACCTATATTCAGTATATCCAAAGATGCATAAGCTTTTCTGGGCGCACACCCCTTCGTTGTAGCCAGGGATTTCCAGACATTTGGTCACAGGAGAGAGAGAGAGATAGGGAGTCAAACCTTACTTTAACAGGATATTTAATAGATCACAATTACTGACTGTCCTTTAAAGAAAAAAGAGAAGTGTGTGAGAGAAGTAGAAAGGAACTTAAGTAAAAACCCTAAAGATAGGTAAGTCCTAAGGCATTCCTTCGGTCATTTGGGGGGCTTTTTTTTTTTTCCTTACTGCTTTAAAGTTTCCCTGGTAGTTTTGCTGTCGCAAAGATTTCACTCCTATTTATTTTCAGAAGGCTGAACACAATTAAATGAATCACCTCAGTGTCCCCCGTTGCCCTCCCTGGCTGCCCATGGACCACATGTTTCTGTCTGGAAGCTGAGTGGCAGGAGGAAGAAGTCTGTCATTTCGCTCAGCGTCAGGCAACTACTCACTGGTCACAATAGACACATTTTCCTCTTTATTTTGGATTTCAGGTGTTTTATATTTGTTTTTAAGTTTTACATATATACTAACACATGAACTTCTCCAGGAATTTCTTTCCTAATACTTGCTATGGCTCAGGTGTGCAATATGCTGACTCTGTTCATAGCCCTCCATACTCCAGAGACAGGTTTGTTTAACCTAATCCTCCCATGCTAAAACACGAGCTTTCCTTGCCAGATGTTCAAATCATTGGCTTGAAACACTTACAGGACCTCAGAAATGCCTTCTCCGCTCCGCCCCAAGTATTAGCATTCCTTTTATTTAAAATTAGTGCCAGGTGGTTTGTAAAAACACTGACTCCTTCTGTTTCGAGTCATTAATTATTCAAGTTCCATCCATTTATTTTATCTTTCAGTCTAAAGGAGCTCTGATTCCTAGTGAGGTAAGGGACCACAGAAACACAGGAATGTTGCTATAAGACCTGTTCTTTTCAGTATGCAGCATTGTGTTCAGTTCAGATAAGTGGGTGCAGCTATGCTACCTTCTTCCTCCTAACAGATGTATGTATTCAGGGAACTGTTCAACACTCAGTGAGGTAACTGCTGAAATTTATCCTTTTGCCATTCAATTTTCTTCCACTCTGAGGAAATGATATTCAGAAAACCCCTATCTGGGAACCTGAATGTGTACAGTATATACTGTGTGCCCTAGGGCCAGTGAAAGTTTGGTCGGAGTCCCATAAAGATGCTTTTAAACAGTCTGGCCAACTGATCTCTAGTCTCAATAAACATCAGTTTTGCTCTTATATTAAAAGTTATCAGGGTAAATAAAGATTTGCTCTACTTTCGTATCTCCTTATGTGAAAGGTCAGTATAGAACTGGAAAGCCAAACAGACTGAGTCATTTTGACTTTGTCATGCTGTAGAAGATCGGACCTCCAGACTAAAACCTGTTTTCTCAGATGCCTGGTTTAAAATTTAACCCGACATATTGCTGCCTTGCTGAAAATACCATGCATATATGCCAATATGAGAACAGTTTCACCTAGTGCTTTAAGTAGGGTGTCGGTATGCAGACTCTAAAAGTTCAAGGATTGTATTATTTTCTTAAGGGGAAAATAATCTTAGTTTTTTTTATAATGGATATCATCAAATCATTTTGTTTAATATGAAGCAAAGCCTGTATTCTGTCCTCCTCTATCTCAGCTGCACAGCTCTTGAGGGGAAATAAATTTCTCCTTCTGACACTTCCCCCTTATTCTGGAAAATATTTTTCCTAAGACTATTGCATGGTAATAAAAAGAAAGTCATGCTATGACTGCAAGCAGACAAAGCTGACCCAAAATCTTCAAGACTGCAGAAACTGCTATATTGCAGAATACCTGTCATCTAACTTGAGACTAAAAGCTAGCCTGGATAAGGTGATAGGCACCAGCTGTACCAGAAGAGAAGTGAGCACAGATTCTCTTTCTCTGCCCCTACTCCAGAGGGATGTAGCGCGGACCTTGGGCAGGCTAATTCACAGCGTTCTTTCCTGGAGCTCCTTATACCCTAAGGCATGGAAAATTATATCTGTTTCAGGCAAACATATAATCTATTTTCTTTTTTAGGAAAATATTTGCCACCATATCCTACCCATATAGGAAGAACCATCCCTCTGAAAAGAAAGTGTGCAGACTTAAGTTCAGCTTTAAACTGTGGCATTTAAACCCTACGCTGGTGATAGTCACTCTGTCAGTGGTTTTCTCAATAATTTTAAATGCCCAACCATCAGGATCCCTACTTGGGGCTATTTGTAGACCCCCTTGGACCAAGGATGCTGAAATTCTCTTGTACCTGTCATAACTCATAGTTATTCTTTCCAAATCAGATGTTTTCTGGGGTCGGAGCAGAGCGAATTGATTTTTTTTTCCGGTACTTTAGCAAACTAGGAGTCTGAATTTGTTCCTGAGCTTGACCTTTCAGAAAAAGGAATTGACTGTCCTTATTAGTGATTGTAGGATTTTCTTAACTGACGTGGATCAGCCAGGTCAAAAGGTGAGAGATATAGAGGCGTGCAGAACATGAATGAGAATCAAATATCATTTCAGGCTGCCCTTCCTCTGTTCTCTTGCTTTGAACACAGAAATCAGTCAGGAGAGAGTCTCCGCTGTGCATAGAGCTGCCAAATTCTGAGGCGATGACCTTTTTATTAAACTAAGCATGGGAAATATGAGAAAGCAGGGAATCCAGAATCACTTTAGTTGCTGTCTTGTTTTTTCAGCTCGGATGCTGTAGTGTCACCTAATATATGCCTTAAATAGTTTGGTTATTCTATTGCATGTTTGGATAGTCTGTCACGTTCCCAGGTAAGTGAATTGTGATTATTCTTCCCATACGTCAAAGTCAAAATATCTTTTCTCATGTATTGTAAATACACCTTAGGATAGTGGCTACCCTGTAAATTGTCAGTGTTGACTGTCTGGGTAGGGTAAAGTAAAAATAAGTGGAAACCTGCGTTGTGCAAAGAAGCCTGGAGCAGAGACTGACAAGCTGGCCGCATCTGAGTGAGCTCTAGAGTCAGGAGCAGTGCAAAGTGCCAGTGCTCCACACTGAGAGCGTTCATTTGAGAGGGAAAATTAGGGAAACACTGCTGTCTGTGTTTGTTTCAGAGCCTGATAGATATCATCTTGCATGTATATAAAATATACGAAGGGTGTCTCTTCTCACATGGCTAGTCTTTACTTTGTTGGCACCTCTGTATACAGCTCCAGAATGGGTGAAGTTCATTCTCCACATTATTCTCTATATCATAGCTCTTATGAAAGATTTAGGAAAGTTTTTCTGTTCCGTTTGTCTCTGTTGGTGTTAATAAAGCACACCTTTTCCTTACTCTCATTGCATCTCAGACATTCAGTAAGCAGGAATAGGAGCAGGGAGAGAAAGAAGAAAGCCCTAAAGGCATTGATCATTTCCTTCACAGATGCCTATGGACAAATGAGCTTCTTCCTGATGATCTGGCAGGTCTACTTACAGCAGAGTACAGTGGAAAAAACACAGAAGGTACTAGTCCAATTTGGAAAAAAGCTAGAATTACAGAAATATCCCTGCCACCACCTCACGAAAAAACAAAAGCGTAACACAAAACCAGTAGGATTCCCATTCCAAAAAGTCATCCCTTCGATTTTTCAGTGGATATGGCGGGGGGGTGGTAAACAAAATCCAGTGAATCAAAGCGAAAAGCAGATTTCAAAGAAATCCAGCAGAGCGCCTTCATAGCTGCTGTCAGTAAACTATGACATTACTTTCATGAGAATCTGTTTATGAAACACTTTATTTTATGAATGTTCACACAAGTTTGTATAGTACTGAATAAGTGACATACGTAAACAGCAAAGCAATACAAAGAATAAATAATAATAGTTCTGCTGTATGAATGGCAATGGAGGAGCGTTCCTCAAAAGCTGCTATTATTTGGAGGTTTATTTCATTTATAAGCCTTAACTCATGGATAAAGAAATAAAGTGAGCAATATCTAGTATTATTTTCAATTTTTAGTTTTGAATATTCCATTTAAATTTACTAAAGGACATTTCTTTCCTTTCTGAATTTTTTTTTCCTGTGTTCACCTCCTGCTATGTATTTTCCAATCCATCAGACATTTAGACTTCCTTCTTGATAATGTTTTCAATAATCTCCCTGCATTTCTTTCTCTTCCTCATTATTTTCCCCAAATAATCCCATCTCTGTACTGTTCTTCCAATTTTGCTGATCAGTTTTCCCCTTCCCTTCTTTACACACATCTACTGACTTTCTGAGGAAGATATCTATTACACATCTACTGAGGAGATGCTACTTTTGATAGAGTCAGAGTAATCAGACTGTTTAACTCTCTAGCCAATTGTACCCCAAACCCTAGAGAAGCACAGACCCTTTTTCTCCTTCACATGTGGGAACGCTAGAATTCTTTGCAACATTAGTCCTGGCATATATATGATGATCATATTGGAACTGATCACTGATCCATCAGTTGATCCACTGATCATATCAGTGCTGGATACGTGTCCATTAAAGGTCACGTACCATCTGACGTGTTCCTCTGCCTGTGATAAAAAAGAAAAAAACCTTTCTCTTCCTCCCTGCCAAGTCAGCCCTGATATGATCACTGGATCACAAGTGAAATAGTTTCAATGCCTTTAAAACTACCCACAAATGCTTCAGAGTGACAACTGAGAAAATTTAGATCAGTATTTTTCTCACTATCACAATTTAACCCTAAGTAAAGCAACACCTATGAGTAGGAGTAGAGAGACCATCATGTTGGAGCTATAAAATTAGTGGAGAGCAAAGAGTTTGCACTTATTTCTGAAGATTTCCTTCACAATTAAGAACTGAAATGTGTTTGCTTAGGAAACAAATCTGATTCTGAAAGTGCTCGTGATCGTATGTGCTCCCTACTGGGCATATAAAGAAGAGGTGTTTTCAAGCTGATCACTTTTTAAAGCTGTGAGGTCATAACAGTAAGTGAACATTTTATTCATTTTTATATTTGTTTATTTCACCCAGCTACGTTTCTCGATATGGTGTACGAGAAGAGGCTGAGAGAACTGTGTCAGTGCAGCCTTCAGAAGGGAGCGCTTTGCGGGGATCTTGGCTACCTAATGGTTACAGAGGGTAGGACAGAGCCAGGCTCCTCTGAAGGGTACACAGTACAAGAGGCAACAAACACAAGTTGCAGCATGGGAAAATCCAATTAGATGTTAGGAAAAAGAAATTTACAGCGAGGGAGGTTAAACACTGGAAGGTTGCGCAAGGAGGCTGTGCGATCTCCATCCTTATAAACATTCAAAATTTGATGGGAAACCCACTATGGCTGGCCCTCCTGTGAGCAGGAGTTTGGACAAGATGACCTCTGGAGACTCTCTTCAATCTAAATTATCCTGTAGGTCTGTGACTGAATGAAGCATAATCAGGTTATGCAGAGGAAATGTGCACTGTAACTTGGAAAACTGTGACCTGGAAACCCAAGTGGTATTATACCACACGGGTATTATATATGGAGTCTGTATGTACTCTCTTTTGAATCAGTGGAATGGCCTACATGACCAGAAACAGATTTACAGATCCTGATTTCGAGAAAAAAGGAAAAAAAAACAGTAATAAATCAAAAGATGGCTATAATTGTTCAAGCAATAGCTGAATAAAGATGCACTTAGATTTAAAAAAGTTACCTTGATCAAGTAATAATACCCTCAGTCTATGACATTACAGTTGTATCTTCAGTAACTTTTCAGTTCTCTGGGCAATATTTTATAGCTATCGGCTATATTTTTGGCACAGTTTGTTCAACATGAAATACTAAAAGTTGCTTGAGTTCAGAAATATCACCGTATTAGTTGGGGGGATGTGGAACTAAACTAATTTGGGTTTTGTTTAGAGGTACTCTTGTAAATTGGATATTTCATATATGGCTGATCTGTGATTATCTTCAGGCCACTACAATTATTCTTTCTGTCAATGAACAACCACTCAATATATTGTGAGGAAATTGTAGAGTTTATGTACTAACTCTTTAAAACTTTAAGTATTTAGTTTTCCAGAAAAGGTGAGGTTTGGTAGCTTGCCAGCAAAACCTGGAGTCACTAAGCATGCTCAGTACCTTTGCAAATCAGTCACAAAATACCTAGTGCAATACACGATGGACACTGTTTGCAGGATTTCTCTAGAGCCATAATGGCAATTTTATGTAGTCCCTGTCGTATGAGTCACAGGAGAGAGAGAATGCTGATAGCAGCTCTGCCCTTCGTGTGAAAGTGAACAGAGCTTAAAAACTAGCAGTAGATATTTTTTGTGTCTCTGAATGTTGCCTATTTTTAAACTGCATCTGAAGTAACTGAGGAGTTTTATTCTGTAATGTCAGAAGTATTGGGCTTTAACTCTTTGCTGACATCTCTCTCTGAGACTGAAAAGCTACTTGCAGTGGTCTAGCCTTGACAGGAGATGATCCCACACAGGCTGGACTGATTCTGCATCATTGCTGAGCACGCGGGCTCGGCAACCAAACTTGCAAGTCCTTCCTCTCCTTCCACTGTGTCATTCCTCTCATCCTAAAATAGACAGTTCAAATAGAAAAACCAACAGTGCCACACAGGTGCTTTGGCCTTTTCATTGACTGTAAAGTGAACCTAAAATGGCTATAGATTGACTATAAGTGAATACAGACATGTACACTACAGAGATCAAAAATGAGGAGCAATGGTCTGGTGCTTAAGGCAAATAAACAGCTAAATGGCTAATCAACGCTAGAAACGACAGTCAAATATTACTATGTCAAGTAGCCTATTTTGATCCGTAAAGCAAACCAAAAAAGGGTTAGAGGGAGAGGACAGAGGTAGGGGAGAGTGGAATTAAAACTAAGGAAGTAAACACTAAAAAGTGATATATATCACAGACTCCACAGGCCGCATACATAGACAGAAATAAAAGATAAAGTAGAAGAACACCCAGCTTAGATTTATATCTTGCAATCCAAGGAAATACGAGCAGGCTGCAGAGCCGTTCGGTACAAATCTTCCTAGCTGTCTCATACGTTTTAATCATATCTTGTTTTGGAAAACGTTATGACTTACATCCAAATAAAACAAACATTTTTTTTTTTAATTGGCTACACTGACTTGAATTGAATGAGAAGAAGAAGAAAACAAAATGTCTGCGGAAATGAATCAGTCTAGCATAGCTCCGACTGTAAGTGGCCTTTGGACTTCAGTCCAAATGCAGCCTGAAACCGAGCGGAGGCTGCCCCTAATGACAAGGGTTTGGCCTCCTGTTAACAGTTGCCACATTTCAGGCAGCCTCTGAGAAGAAACGACTTCAAAAGAATTGGTCATTCATTGGTCAGTCATTATAATTTTCGTGTAAAACAGACACAAGCAAAAGTGACCCTCTGTTTTCAGTTGCACTTTGGTTGTGGTGAATGGCACTCCTGGGAGTGCGCGTTTCTGAGTGTCCGTACCCTGAACTGAAACCGTAAAACGCGCTCCTCAAACACTTAGTCCTTAAGAATCCTTTCATTTCAGTGAGACTTCTTTTTCTGAAATGTTCTTTATGCATTATACATCGTCAGTACTATTTTTGTTTAGGCACATCAGGAATCATCCCACAGCGATTAAAAATCATTATTCCATTAACTTTCATGCCCAAAAAGAATTAATGACTCCATGAATCATAATTAAGGCTTCTACTTCTTTTGGCAAGCAGAAAGCCAGACATTCAACAGACCTTCTTGTTATCTATTTTGGCTGTTCTAATGCTTCATTTTTCATCTTGTTCTCATGCTAACTGAGATCTCTGTGCTTTTCCTTCATGTTTCTTTGCTGTGCTTGGCTCTAAAATTGTTGAGTAGCAGAGCAAAACTGATGAAGGAGGAGCTGGCTATAGGCTTGAATCAGGTAACTTTGGGTATGTTTCTAGTATTTTATTGGAAAACTTTGAAACAAAAGGTATAGTTTTTTTATTAAGGGAAGGTTGGAAAATGTTTATTGCATTTTAACTAATGACAAAAAATAGTAATTTATCTCACTGTTGCCTTGCTGTTTCCCCCCACTAGTCACCAGTTTATCAGATAGATACATTTGTTAACAAGGTCATAGCTATGCCCAAAGAAAAGAAGTGCTGCCACTTGTGTATGAATAGGTAGTCAATAATCATAAAGCAGTCTTCAAGTTTATTTACTTAAAACATTATCAGTTATAATTTCCTTCATCTAAATGAATTAGATGAATCATCATCTAATTATCATTTATCTTTCTTGAAAAACTTCCTTTAAAATAATTTCAAGAAAATTAGCTATGGTCTGATGTGGTGACTATCTGGAAATTCAGAGAACAATGCCTGTGCATTCTACTAATTAAAAAAAAAAAAGAGATTTTTTTTAAATTATCATTGACAACTGAAACATCATTTGCTTTCTAAAGGTCATTAGCATATTTGGAGAAGGAGTCAGTGTACTTTTAACAATCCAAGGAAGTGGATAATGAATATTAACATGTAAAATTACTTGATTTACCAAAAACCAGAAATACTTGAAACATGAACTAATGTAACTGCCCAGTTTTCATACAGCTAAGCGCTGCAACAAAGTTTTCCTCTTGAAACTTGATTCTTCTTTCACCTTCAGTTACTGCTCTGTTTGTATTCTTCATCTTCTTCAATTTTCTGATAATTCCGTGATCCCAAAGACCTTAGCATTCCTTATTCTGGCAATACAAGACTTAGCACAACGAAGGCCAAGATCTGTAGCTAGTTGTAAACAGCAATGCTATGCTTCTAAAATAATGATAGTAGAAACCACAGTGACTGATATTAAAAGAAGATCTCCTATCTGAAGAAGGCATCAAGCAGATATATATTATAGATCAATGTGCAGTTGAGATTCTTGCATTTTTTCAATAGCAGTATTGGGATTTTAGCAAAAAATTGTCATACACATTTATGTAATTACAATTTTGATTATATAATATTTATATAAAATAGTTAGTTATAATAAGACACTGGTGATGCCAACGGCAGAGATGGAGTTTCTTCCCCGAAGCATTTTTCCCTGTGGCATGCTGGAAACACTCATTCTTCTCAAAGTAACAATAAGAAGGTAACCACCTTCTTATTATGTTTTTGTCCAGCACTGCAGACCAAGCCTAGCAGCCTGGCAAAGGTATGCCACTACCATCTCTTTGTGTTTGTGAATGTCTATTTCTTTTTCTTTTTTGTTTCTACCTGGAAATTTTGTGACTGCTACTTTTCATTTTATGATTTCTGAAAAGATGGCATATTTCCATACAGGAAAATCATTTTATAGAAAGCTTTTAATTTTTTCAATTTTTGAGATGTATTTACTAATGACAACAGAATTCAGATGTGATTGTATACCTGAACAGAATGATCTGTTTGCATAGAAACAAACATTAAGAGTTCTGCTTTCCTGAACCATTTTATACCATGCATAAATTTTAATTTTGGAGGAAAATATGGTTTAAGACACTAAGGGTTTTATTTGATAGAGTATCATTTTTATCATCTGAAAATGGAAGTCAATGTTTCAATATCTGCTATTGAAAACTGGGAAAGCTGTATTTTAAAATTATGTGAATAGCTTTGTTTGTTTATATTTATCAGTACTTAAAATAGGCTGTTCTGAAGGTAGTCCTGCCTTCCTTGGACCATTGGTCAACTTTATCTCTCTGCTAGCAAATAAGAATACCCCCTGTACAACAGATCTTCATATCTGAAACATTTTTCTCAAACTAGCAGCACAAAGCATCCTGTGTGGATACTTCCTTTTGCTGAGAAGGGATTGGAGGTTAGCAGGATCTCATCCGTTCTGCTGTTACAAATCCTATTTTCACATTTGTTCTGAAGGGGACTGCTGAAAGAACTGCTTGTTAAACAGCTATCCTTTTTCGTTGTTGTTTTAGTTGGTGGTGATGCAGGCTTTTTTTCCGCAGTGCTCTAAGATGTGAATACAAATTATTTGTGTTCTTTTTCCCACATGCCCAGTGAATTCACAGTAACAAACTCACTTTGTCTAGTCAACTAGCAATTTACAGGCCTACCTTTGTAGCACCAGAGTGAGAATTGTCCATGTCCTGGGTGATGTTCAAAGATGTCCATAATTCTTAAACTCCAGTTGAGGGTTTTTATAGGGGCATTGAAAACCTCATCCACAATTCTTAGCTCCAGAGCGAAAAAACACATACAAGAATTTAATTCACTTACCATCTGACAATACTTGTATGGCTATGGCAAGCCAAACAAGTGCTGCCAAAACGTAGAAGAGATCGAACTACTCCAACGTCTGTGTGGAGGTACAACTTGGTCATAATATGATTTCCCAGGATGTTTGGATTTTGTCCTGTGCCCATTTATCATTGACATCTATTATCAGTATGGTGGCAAGCTGCCACAAGGTTTGGCATTTTCATCCCTCTTCTTGCTTATAAAAAAATGTTTATAGGGCTCTTCAATGAAAATTCAGTGCCAAAATTTTCTGTGGAGTGAACAAGGAAATCTCAATTCAAACAGAGATAAGAAACAATAATTTGTTATGTCAAGTATGGAAGTTAGACATTAGCATACTTGAATATATTGTTTATCATCCAACATTGCAACTGAGACAATTTTTTTTCAGCAGTAACTTAAATAAATATTATGAGCAGCAGGTTACACTCTCTTTCCTGTGTGGACGGAAGAATATTGTAAAGAACCTACCATGTGTATTCCTATAAGCTGTTATTCAAAAGGGGAACAATACACTCTAAATTCTTTGGAAGATATAACAATGCCACGAAATAAAAATGAATAGTAGGACACTGACTCCCCCCACAAGCCTCTTTTCCCTCCCCCTGTAAACCAAAACATTTTATAAGTTTCATCACACTATCTTTCTGCAAAGATGATTTCTTGCCCAAAGGCACAGGAAGATTAACCAAGTATATCCAACTGCTCAACCAATAACTCATCTGAAAAAGAGGCTGAAGAGCAAATTGTAAGCTTCACAAATGCAGTCAGTTTATCAAGGTCAGATAAGGACAAGAGCCTGAATGGATATGATTCAGGATAAAAATTGAATAGATACTGATACTATATGATTAAAACGAAAATGAGGCCACCTGCTGAATTGCAGGGGTGAAATATCACATTCTGCAAAAATGCACTGTCACTAGAGCATACACAGTCTGAAATCCCTGCTGATGATGAGAAATTAGCTTTGTAGTCAACAAATTTATCACTGGTTTCCTTTAACAAATGTACAGTGAAATTACTGGTAAGGTCAGAAGGAAATTCACAATGCACAAATCAAGAGCTTTTATTAGAATCTTTTTCTGTTGTGCCAGAGAAATGTGCGGTAAGTCTCTGCCAATGACCCCTGGTGTAATCATCATTAGTGATGGGGCAAGATGGCATCTGCCGGGAAGCTGGCACCTGACAGGTGTAATATGGGTATCTTCTATATAATTGAGGGCAACATTTTAATGGAAGAACACTGCATAAATAAATAAATGCATAAAGTCAGCAAAACAAAGCACCATCCAATGGGAGATCTGGAATGTGTAAAACAACAGGTGAGAAGAGGACTATTCTCTGCACAATGTGAGGGAAAAAAAGAAAGAGGGAAATGGTTTATCACAGAATGAAACCCGAGAAGAACATGTCATGGCAAATGTGCCGTTCAGTAGCAAAAGAAAGCAACAAGCAGGCCAAGGCAAGTTAAAAGAACTGCTGGTCTTTGCAAATCTTATCAGTTGAAATCAGTTGTTACATTTTTGTTATCACTTCTTTCTTTATAACTCCTGAGAACTGTTGACTTGGCATTCCCTAAATAAAGGTCCTTATAATTAGATAATATGTTCACTGAAGAGCTTGATTGGCCCTCAGCGTAGATGTAGATGGGCAATTCCAAGGTTGCTTTCCTGTGGTGCGATGTTCATTTATGTGAGTCATTAGGATTTCAGGGGTCAAACCCACATTTCTTACCTCCCCCGAAAGATGAGACATCTTTATGAATCCTTCCCTGAGAGGCTTTTTTGTCTTCCTGTTCATGTGATCATGTGATTGTAGACAGAACACTACAGAAGCATCAGCATTTCAGTCAACACTGTCTGTCTTCCACCTTGCCACCACTAACATGACTGTTCCATGTTTTGGTGTAGTAAAAGCCCTAGTAAATATTAGAGAGCTGATGCCACACCAAGGTCCGTTCTCAGGAGAATTGAGACTTTGACACTATTGAGATTACTGCAACAGAAATCTCTCTTCAGTCAAGTGTCCTTGTTAAAGCATCCTAGGTTTGTAGAAAGTAGAGGAATTACTTGTGAGCCAGTGCCTCTAATTGTTTCACATTAAGAATGGCCACTCATATTTGGATAAAACATGTTCATCTTAAGAGTGTTTTAGTATAACGTAATATGTTCTTACTACTTAATGTTGCAAATCAGTAGTCACTTCTGATACCGATATAAAGACATAGACATTGGATGTGATCAGCATCTTTCGTATGTCTTTTGGAAACATTGGTAGGAACCATACAGTTAAGTTTTCTGTTACAAATTTGATCTTGACATTTGATGTACTCTCACTCCTTCTGAAAAGGAACATTTTACTGAAACCGCTCTTGAACATCTTTAGCCAGAAAGGCTTGTGTGAGTGCGTGCACACATGCTGCACATACAGTACAGTGAGACTGAGATCAGTCCCAGGTTAGTTTAGCAAAGTGCTGTAGAGATCAGAAGCATAGACGGAAAATACTTTCTTTCCACTGTCATTTAGTTCACATGCTTGGTTTCATTTCCCTCTCTCCGCAGGACTTGGGCCATTAGAAAGTATTCCTGTTTTCATTTATATATCAGCTACAGAACATTTGACAGTTCTTCATTCATAATGAAACACACTAACCCTGCACATACAGCATAAAATCTGAAATCTACAGTTACTCTGTTACTCTTACATGGGGAAAATGATGGTGTGCCAATGTATTGACACCAGTCCACTGTAGTTCTTAGCAATGGTCCCTCCAGCTATGCTCTCCTTCAGAAATAGTCCTGGGGTTTTTCTGTATGACTTTTTGTACGATATTTTTACCCAAATTTATTGCTCAAGCAGAAAGCCATAGTGACATAAACACACGGTGCATTTGTTTAGGTGAAGCTTCTGTTGCTCGTGTGCTGCTAATGGGTACAATAGTATGCACTGCCACAAGTGAGAGGAGTACACTGAATATAAATAAAGAAACAAACTTAGAGTCCACCTATTTAATTTTGCAAACGTATTTCAAATGGCATTATGTTTTTAGTTTACCCAAATATTTTTACTACTTTTGCTTTGTCTATTTAAAAAGGGCTAAAGGATAATAAGTGTCAGTCAATTAGTTTATTGTTAATAAAAAGTAACAAAGACTGGAACATGTAGAAAGGAGATTTGGAGACACAGAAAAAAATCTCAAATTTGCTTTATATTGCTGGAAGCAAAAAAAAAAAAAACTGAATTGAGCTTAAAATGTCCAGAAATAGATTGACACCTTTGGATTTCCAGAAGTAAGAAAACGTGAAAAAACAAACCGTATTTTGAAAGTTTTTCCCAGAAGTGATAAAATAGTGCTGCTAGTTATTTGCTGTATCAGAGATATATGGGATATGGAAAGAATCTCAGCAATGACTACAATAAATATTCTTGAAACAGTTCTACAATTAAAGGAGAAAGAATTTATCCTTAAGAGAACACTAGAAAAAAGAAAACTTTGGAGTTTAAAATCCAAAAATGAAGATTCTCTGGAGCTTTGCCAAAAGATACAGTCATAACGAGAACTCTTAATATTAAGGATTATATTGTTCAGTCAGAAGTTTGCTGGTATATTCCACCTACATTTTTTCCACCTACAATTTTACAGCCCTTGATATCTCAAAGTACTGGTAGTTGGAAAACTCCCTTACAGGCAAATTTGTTTCAAATACTTAACAATATACAGTGATAGCAATAAATAGCTGCATCAGTGCAACCTAGCACTGCTGTTAAGTTTTTACAGAAGATTTGCATGATATGGTTTCTGACTAACCTTGATGAATTTTGGAAAAATACCAGCGCAATGGGTTCTTAGTCATTGAAGTCAAATGATTTCAAGCATACGTGGAGATTGCCTGACCCAGAAGTACATGAATTCTTTGTTTCATTTTTGAAAACTTGGGATAAACTAAACCAAGCAAAGAGGAAGCTTTGGTTTTATGAAGGTCTAGTGCTGTGAACCAAATAGTAGGAGCGTATTTTACCATAACAAATGAACAGAATTTGTGACCTCATAAAAATATTACTTGGTGAAAAGCAGTGAGTCTTTGAACAGCGTCTCCTCCATGCAGACTAACCCTTCAGCAGAACCAGTGTTGGGAACACTGAAGCTTAGCCCTTCACTTACAACAGGGGCAATGATCTGGGTGTTTTTGGTTTTTTTTTATTACAGATGGCAGTTTCTGTATGAGGCAGGGATAAATGCAGGACAGATATGGCAGTTTCAGTAAAGCACACAAGTTGATGCTTTGTGCAATGGACTGGCGCTGATATAGTGGTAATCAGGTGTCAGACTTGTGCTGTGCTAGCAAAATCATTGCAGTCCTATACCAAAATGGTATATAATGAAAAATAACTTATGAAATAGACTCTAAGTGCATATGAAATTTGCAGGTACTGCAAGAGGTACTGTACAGATAGTGCAATCAGAAAAACAGGCTTGAGTGAATTCTGTAGCAACAGCACATCAGATTAAAAAAAAAAGGATGAGAATGATATTAGCTTAAGACAGCTATTATCATGAATTCTCTTAATTTTCTCTTTTAATTTTTTAGAATTGAAGCATTTTTCATGTGCCTGGCACAGGAGATATTTCACCTCTCTGCCCCTATGTAATATCCTTATATGGTGAGGGAGAGGTAGGTAAAAATATTAGGAAAGTTTTGTGGAGAGATGGGCCAAGGATACACAAACAGCTAGTGTTACTATAAAAACCTGCACTTAACCTGCACTTAAACAAAATAATAATTCTAATAATGAAAAGGAGAGTTAAAAGATTCCTTGATCCTAATTCCCAGACAGTACAGTCAGAGCCAACCTCATGGAAGAGCATAAAAGAGATCATTGACTTGAAACCGAATTTTTCACAGATCTTTGTGATAGGATTCCTACCTTAATTTGTGCATATAATTGTTCTGTATCCATGTACCCCTCTAAGCCAACTGAAGCTCTTTCCAGAGTTTGATTCATCTTCTCTCAAGGTAGATCAAATAAATTAACTAGAAAGAGAGCCTAAGGTAACTCTCTCAGACTTAGATGTCTAGTTTTAGAGCAGATAGATAAACTGTACTTTATGCTGCTAGTGAAGTTAGATCATAGAATACATGCTTTGCAATTGCTATGTTGAGCTATTTGCCGGTTCTTTCTTGTAACCTCTAAGCCCACTCTAATAAAACAGCCCTCATGAGAATGATTTTTCTGAGCTGAATTATACTGCAAGGACTTTAGTTTTACCTTTTCCAATCTTTCAGTCACTTTCAACATCTCCATCTTCTCCTTCTTGAAATCTTTTCATTCCCTGCTTCTAGGGCTCTACCCTTTCCTGATTCTCTGCTTCTTTATTACCCTTCCAATACACCAGTTTTAACTAAAGTCCCTATGGGGTCTGTCCTGATCCCTTCTCTATAGCCTCCACTATGCTGTAGTTTGGGGTAATCTCATCTAAAAGCAATCTAATTTACTTTTTTTTGTTGTTTTTTTACTGGAAAGATATGAAAGTAATTGTCAATACTAACTCTGTTTCCTTCTGGTCAAACTAAAACCTCGTTTTCCTGATGCATCCATGTTACCAGTTCTCAAATGTATTTGTAAAATATTTCAGCATTATCGTTTTCTACAGCATTCTGAACAGCAGCACCATCTTTTCCTCTCACTAGATCTTAAATGAATTAGAGATATTAGTCTCCATTTGGAACTTCCTCCAGGTTACGTCTAAGTGTTGTAGATTCATTCTGCATTACATATCGTACATACAACCTTTTTCTGCATTCACACACTTTTAGTCAAGCTCCCAGCATCATGTGTCTCAATTACTATCCTATACTTTTCTGGCCTTGGCACATGCAGTCTGGCTTCACTGTTTCCAGGTTCTTCTAACCTGTTTTTAAACTTCTCTTTGCAGTCCTCTACTGGATCCCATTTTTTATTGAATTAAAATAAGGTGTTGTTACCTTCACAGCTTATCCCTCCTCTCATCAGGTTACTTCCAACACCCAACTGACTCATAACCAGCTGCCATTATCCTTGTGCCCCTGCTTCTTATTAGGAGGATCTTGTAGTAAGCCTCGTTCATATCCCTGTTGAAATGATATCCACAAAATAACGGCAAAATTGACATCATCTATGCTATTGATGTGCTACATATGTCTACTGCTTATTATGTTTTACAATTTTGACTCACTCCTTGTGAACAAATGCTTCTCTCCATTCTCTCTTGTATTCTGCTCAATTTGTAATCTTTTTTTGTGTTCTGTTTTTTTCTCACAATCTTTTACAACAGGGTCTTAATTTATGTCTGGAGGTCATGGCAGTAATACTAATTAAGAGATATAAAAGAAATAAAAATAAAAGACTACTAGTGGATTTGATGAAATATAAACACACAGTGAACAAGGTGGGGCTTCTTACAGGAAGTACTAGAAACTGATTTTTATTTATTTTTATATACCAGGTTACAGTGATATTCTTTTTGATGACTGAAATATATTTAAGCAATATTGCAATATTGCAGTTTAGTTTTTCTCAACTAATGGAGCTGGTGAAAGGTTTTACTGCCAGGAAAAATAATGCAAAATCGACTGCTTACAAATCCATAATCTTGATATTGAGCATGCAAGGCTAGAAGTGATCATATATTCCTTGTGAACATGTGATTTCCATGAACATCACAATTTTTCATGTCCTTCATGGCTTCTGAATGGGCACGGTCCGCTCAGGCTGGTTGACAATAGATTCACAGTTTTATTTTACAAGGATCAGCTCATTATTTTGTGTTACTAGTAATTTGAACTTACAGAAGGTTTCTGTGTGCATTAATATGTACTGAAGCAAGAAAAACTCCTTTAGTCGAGAAAAGTGTTATTTCTGAATTACCATTCTCCAAAAACAGAACTCAGCAACCATGCTTATTAAATCAAAACTTTAGAAAAAAAAGCATAAAAGCAATAGTCCATATAGATGAGAAATATGTTTCTCAAGATTTGAATTGCTCAAATGTGAAAATCAGTGCAAGCTGTACAATCACTCTTATATTGTGCTTCTGAAGGGATTTTCATTGCCATGTGATCTGACAAATTGCATGTTTCATTTCTCCAGGGTAAGAGTGCTCGCTAATTTAGAATCATTTATAGATGAGAACGTATAAACCTAAGAAACTTACATTGTCTACTCCACAAGGAAAAGATGTGTAACTGAAGCTGCTTTACAGGGATGGGTTAGTCCATCAAAATATTTTCTTTTCACACTTCAAATTTTGGACAAGAAGATGCCACGCTAATTTGACTAATTAAACTAATTGGCACATAAGCCAGTGGGACTTAGGCATCTAGATCATAGTTTGAAAAAATTCTTTGAATGGACAAACTATTTCTCTCTAATTCTAAAATAAGATCATAATTCAACTTTTAAATGTTTTTCTGGTTTGAAATAAATAGATTCCTGAAGATGATGTCTCCTTGCTGTGTTAGCTATTGATTAGAATCTCTTCTTTCTCACTGCTCCTCCTTCACACATATTATGAATATGCATGAAAGGCCACTTTGCATTGGAGTCAGACTGTCAAAGGACAAAATTCAGATGGCTTCAAAGGAAGGTAAAACAATCTGATTAATATATTTTACAAACTGGCTATGAACAGTAACTCTGGTAGATGCAGACAGCAAAATCTAATAGGCTTTGAAGGCAGGCAGTTCACCAGATCTGGAGAAAAGTAAACTGATTTAGTCATGCTCTAAATAAAATCTTGCAAATTATTTTAAGCATTTATGTTAATAAGCCTCTTTTTATATGCTATATTTATGCTATAACCTTGTTTGCATTAAATCATATCTCATAGTCAGAACGTTGTGGTGTCTAATTCAATAGATTAGAAAACTAGATGTCAATGAAATAATTCTTGTCATCTCCTTACAGTACTGATTAGTAGCGACAGCTGAATTCTCTGCTACAATCATTTTATTTGCCCATTCAAAGATTTCCTTGCACTTACACCTCTCTGATTTTTGACATTTCTTGCAGCTGTGTTCTCTGGGAAAAATGATCAGTTTATAATTAATATACTAAAAATTAAAGGTCTATGTTGATAACGTATATCTTTTGTATGATTCTGTGCTGCAGTATTCGAAGGTAACTTATTAGTACAAGCACTTTATAGCAATTGCAGTTACTCATCCATCTAAGCTTTCATAATAAGCTAGCAACAAATTGCAGGGAAAAACAACATATGTATGTATCATAAGGACCATGTTCTTCACAAACACCTTATTCTAGTGTGCCTGTTTCCTCTTTTGTCTTCCTAATCTCATGACTCCAGTCGCCCCAGGAGCAAGCTACTCTAGAAAAGACACTGCTACTGAGAGCAGTCCTTGTCAGGGAACGGGGAAGACAGCTCGAGCCACCTGCTTTCTGGAAGATCATTAGGGACTCTCTTATTTTGCAAACCAGAGAGTTGAGATGACCACCTTTCTGCTCTTTTAACACAGACGATCAGATTTGCAGGGACAAGGAAAGCTTTAAGTAAATGCATCGTGGCATAAGGAGGAAACGGGGAAAGCAGGTGAAGGTGTGAATTGCAAGGACAGCAGTCTTACCTCCTTGGTGCATAAAGGATTTAGGAGGCTTCAGACACTCTACACTTTTCTATTGCTGTGAGCCTGTGAAACAACAGTAATATGATCTGTCGTATTGAAGGGGACCTTCAATGACACATTAACCTATTACAAGTGTTATTAACGAGCAAATGTGTTGAGAGGAACGTTCCAAGCAAATATAAAAATAGAGACCTAGGTTTTGAGGTAGGATGTTTGCTTTAGAGAAGCTTCAAATTTAATTATTTCCAATACCTTGATAGCAGGCAGGAAATCACGAAACATTCTTTGGTGTGTTCTGTCTGTTTAGTTTGCCTGAGGCTTATGCCTGAGGTTTTTAAAGATGTATGGAAATTTTAAACCACAGACCAGCAAAAGCACTGAAAAATGAACTTGAAACAAAGTATGTGCTCTGTCTTTTTCTCTCCCAATGAGAGAGGTGTTTTAAATTGAACTGTCCGGACTCGTCTTCTGCAATTCTTGCCATAACAACTAAACATTGTTAATAGCACCTAATATTCAAGGGACATTCCTATACTTTGTGGATAGGTTGAGCAGTCTTAAACTTAGATTGTACATATTTTATAGAACAAATGTTATAGGAAAGTAAAGGATAAGCGAACCCAAAGAACAAAAATCCAGTCCTAATTCAAACTATATTGTTCTTATGAACCCCTCTTAGAGTTATATTTTGTCTTCTTTATGGGAAAAACTTTTAAATGCAAAATATGTCAGTTTTCTTCAGATACTCTACTGATTTTCTAAAAAAAAATAAATAAATAAGATGCCGAAGGGAACCCGGAAGTTAGAATCACCTAAAATCCTACCATGCTGTATTGCGACTCTTGTCATTATTTATTTAATTGCTTACATGGAAATTGCAAAAGTATCTGAAAATTATTCACAGACTTGCTATCAATCAAATGAAAAAGTAGCTTTCAATATTTTGAACTAGGTATAAACAGAAGGAGGCTACTGTAGTGTTTCTAGCAGTAGTGTCAAGCAGTCATGGGAAGTGAAACCATTTTGAGGAAGAATTATCACAGTCGCTATACTTTCCATAGGAATAAGGGCAGCTGTCTCTTTCTGACCTTGCCCTGCTGAGTGACAGCATATGAGGTGATCCTGAAATGCTTTGACTATTAAACTCCACAATCTCATTCTTACAGGTCACTGAAAACCCGTTCAGATGTTTTGTTATATTTCAAACACAGATAAATGAAGCAGACGATGACTGTGTTAGAGACTTGTCAATTAAAGAAAAAAAAATGTGCTTCCCCTTTTCCGTCCTTGTTTTGACAGATTTATTTTAGCTTCTCTAACAGAGACTTTTTTTCAGAATTTCAGACACTGAAATGCCACAAAGAAAAAGCTTACATGTGGAAATGAAATTCTTTGTTTTGAACAAGGGACTAGAATATCTGTTCAGCATGAGCATGTGAGATTTGTTATTTTTTCAGTCCTCTCAGTGGTGGTGTTTTACCTCTAAATTTTGTTGCCCAGTGCATTAGCAAGAAAGGTACATGTACTCTGTGAGTTGCTTTGAATCTTTGATATGCAAGTAGGTGTTTTAAAAAATGTGCATTGGGCCAATGTCTATCTACTGTCTATCTCATTAGCATATACAGAGTGCTAAACTACAATCCACATATGAATTGTTAAAAAAAAATAGCTATATAGAAGAAGAAAAATACTCCTTTCTTTTTTCTTTCCCATTTTTCTGTATCACTAATTTATAACTAATTAGAAACTACTCTTGGTAAAAACAAGAAGAAAGTCAGATATTTTTGATGTACCTTTTTTATTCATATCTCTGTAAATGGCCTAGTCTCACAGGTAGTTCACAGTTCGTTATATAGAAATTTTATAGAAAAGCACTAAGGTCATGCACCTAATGACTGGAGCTGGCATACAGCTTCCTTCCTGTTTTTGAGCACATTTGAATATGATCTATGTGGATATGTCTTTATACTGCTAGGTCCCACAAGACTGGTTTGCTGGTTCCCTCTAGGGCAAAGAAGATTTTTCTACTCCAAGGTCATTGCTACTTGCCACATCTAAAGCAGAACACACCTGGAAGTACTTCCTCTAATTCATCTTCTTGCTAGATAACACTGCAATCACAACGCACATAGGAAAGCAATTTCTTTTCTCTCAAAGTAAGGCCTAGGAAATACTGAAAACAGCTACGGAAAGATCAAGTTTTCCCTACTTTCCCACTTTCTCTCCTTTCTATGGAGTGTCCAGTGAGCAACCAGTGCACCAAAACTCTGCCAGGAGGGTGCAGGATTCATCTTGATGAAGCAAGAAATGTTCTTTTCCATGTCCAGTTCTGTGTAATTTTCATGTATATGTCTGAAGATACTTTGATATACGAAGAATTTAAAGATGAAAGTCTGACCTAAATGAGAACATGAAGTGCAAGTCACAGATTATAGACTGCGTTCAAGAAACAGAAACCAACTAAAAGCAAGAATGGTTTACTCTGTTTTCTTTCAAAAATGAGAACGGCAGAAAGAAACCAAGTTTCTCGTAATGGCCAACTATTTGTTTCTCCTCACTTCAGTCCATTTCTATCCCACAGAGGTTACGTGGGCCCATTATCTATACATATTCTGCATTAAGAAATGTGTGTTCTGCATGTTTTTTTTTTTTCTATCAGAGTGTGAAAATCATTTAGTAATACTGCCTAAAGCTTTGCATTTCATTGCACCTGGGAAAGCTGGTAAGTGAACGAACGTTGACTTTCTGAGATAAAAATAAACCTATAGTGCTTTAATTTTTTTGGCAAAGAACCAGCATTTCATAATTTCATCCTTTTGGATTGTTATGGGCTATAACTCAACTTTAATGATCTGATTCACTGAAATGATAAAATCCCAGCTTCGCTTCAGCCTTTTTGCTTTTTAATAGCCAAATTTATTGGTTCAGACACAGGCTTTCCCATCTTCAGGTCAGACACTGTCAAATTGCTAAAATCAGAGTATGCGTTCATTACCTGGGCAAAGTGAACACATAAATTTCTGTATTTGAACTAAGAAAAGACCAGTGACCCTATTTCTAGTGACATAGCAGGATTCATGATTTTTTCATTTGCATAAGATGACCATATGGTCATCTGCCAGTTTTTTTTCTTGTTTGCTTATTTTTTATGCACTGCCAACTGTAAATTAAGCACAGAAGCAAGCAGTTTTATCAGAATCAAAATGGCCAGTCTGGGAGTGGTGTTCAAAGGTCAGATTAAAGGTATGAGGAAGGCGGAGAAAATAATTCATTTAATATTCTAGTCTGCCTTGTGCTTTTATAGCAAATGTGATAGAAATAATGGAAATACCTAATATTTCAATCAGATAGGAAGACCAGTTAAAAGAAAGGCGCAAAAGCAGCCTCAGTTTTGTCCTCAGACTTGAGAGGGAAAATGTAGTTGCCAAGAATTTACTTCCTTCATCTTGACTCTTTTTTTTTTCTTTTTATTAAACTCTACGGTTGTAAAAGTAAAGCACTGACACTACTCACAGAATCACAGAACCATTGAGGTAGGAAGGCACCTCTAGAGATCAACTAGTCCAAAGCCACTGCCCAAATCAGGGTCACCTACACTTGCTTACGCAGGGCTGTGAGTAACAGGCTCTGTGTATTGCGTTCCAGTGTTTGACCACTCTCACCAGAAAAACTTACATTTAAATGGAATTTTTCTATATTTCAACTTGTGCCCATTGACTCTTGTTTTGTCACTGGGCACCACTGAGAGGAGTCTCGCTCCATCTTCTTTGCTTCCTCCCATCACGTATTTATACACGTTGATAAGATCCCTCCCTGAACTTTCTCTTTTCCAGGCTGAACCACCCCAGCTCCCTCAGCCTCTCCTCCTGTGAGAGAAGCTCCAGTCCCCTTCATCCTGCTCGCCAACTAATTCAGCTTGAAAGTCACTAGCATTCATACACACACGCAGGCTTCCAATAGACAGTGCACTCACACAAAATTTTAGTTAGAAATAGGAACTTATAAGAATATAGGATTGACTGCAGTGATACATACCGCAGACAAGTATACTGACAAGCTCCTGCTTGCAGTGGAACTGGCCCCTTTCTCTTAATTTTCTCTGCTTGTTCTTCCCTTTCCTGACTTTTGGTCCTTCCCTTAAGCTTCTCACAGTAAGTTTCACACATTCCAACAATCCCCTTAGAATAACTGATAGAAAGTTTTACATAATCCCCAAATCCTTTTTCTTATATCCCAGAATTGTCTCCCATATATGGCATCTCGTAGCAAGTCCTGTACCCTTTCGGCAACAGCCCCTTTTGGTTTTCATGGCATTCTGGAGAGACGTTTTATTTCCTTGAGTCATCTTGGTGGAGTTTGCATATGGGGCAGTGGTCTAAGCATTCTCCTTCGATGGGCATAAGAGTATCCAGGTCAGCGTGCTCCATTTTCACTAGGGTACTTGTTACAGTAACCTTCACCAGGTCTTTGTTTTTGTTTTGGCCTTGAGTCAGATGACATAACACTAATACAGACAGCCTCTTCTCATGCTAGATGGCATCCGCATCTTAAATATTCTCCTCTGCTGATGCAGTTGCTCCCTGCCACCAGCAGTTCATCTGACAGGCAAAGCCACTGTGCAGAAAGAACAGCAAATTTCTCTGCTTTTGTCACTGGAGAGAACAGTTAGCAATGCAGTGCACTTCCAACTCTGCCCATAGCCTTTCTCGCCATATGTAGCTGGCGGCTCCATTCCCACTCAGGCCTTCGTCTTGTGTCTCGTAGAACAAATAGGAGAGTGAAAATCCCTTTACAGTGTTGGTGTGTGAACATCCTCTTGGTAGTGACAAGAACTGAGAAAATTATTTTATGGCCATGGCTACCTGCAAAAGCATAAGGCGATCACTATTGTGAAGCCACGCCATCCCCCAAACGTGTCACTTGCAACAGTCCAGCTGGATAATCTGAGAGTCAGACAAAATGTGATATGGGAAGCCGGCAACATGTCTACAATGCAGAAATGTTCTATCATGCATTGTAAGCTAATTAGACAAAAACTGGGTTTGGGTGGTTTCTGCCTGGTCCAGATCAATTTTATACTGCCCTTGTGATTCAGCAATGCGCAGGCTTGATATTAATGTGCATGAAACTGTAACCTCAACTTCATCAGTACCTATCCTTCCTCTCTTCGGTAGGAAAGTCAGCTTTCTTGTAGCTTGAAAAATCGTCACTTACACTTCTCATTAAGCTTATCATCTTGCTCCATCCACCTGTGCTTTTTTTCGTATTAGATGAGGATATTCTTCTGTACTGTGCTGCAGACTAATTCCTCATGTATCAGGAGATCAGATCATACTTGGATTCGTGGAATGGATAGCCAAGGGGAAAAAAGCAACGAAAGAAAAGGCTTAATGCAAGATTTTGTAATCATATAGTCACTACAGAGAAGGTCTGTGTTGCTCTTCTTGTTTTAAGGAAGCATTCTGCTCACTTGCAATTTCCATTTCACAGTATCCTATCACAAAAAGTGTTATAAACAAGGAGTTTGGATTTTTTTACCCTTGACTTGTAAGTAACCCTTTGCTGTTGAGGTTATCTGCTGGAGTAAGGACTGTGCACTGATGAATGTGTTCAACCTTCAGGAGCAACCTTCAGGTAGCTCCATTTTTCTGGAGCTAGTGGCAGTCATGTAGTCAGCCCTTGCATTTTCCAAATTAGAGAACGTTTTGATAGCTACAGAAGCAGAAACAACTTGTGTGTCTAATGTTTGTTCTTCTTTAAGTAGTATTTTATTTTTAGCGGCCCATTCTTTTCTCTTTTTAGAAATAGAATTTCAATGCAAAAGTCATAAGAACTCCCCATTTGACAGGTGCAAACACCTGTGCACTTACCAATGCACAGACATACGCACTTACAGACTGCACACACAGCATACAATTTTGTCCTTCAGATTTGGAACAGAAAAGAACATCAGTGGGGATGTCTCTCAATAATTAGCTATTATTGAACACAGCATCAGGCTTTGCCAATGTTTGCTCATGAATAATTGTCATCTATTTGCAAGTGTGAGTTCTCCAGTAATTTCCTCTGTGTTTTTGTGCACACCCAGTCTTTAAAACAGGGGAAAAAACAGGCTTTCTGGGGATCCATTTAACAAATTCATATTTGAAGAATCAGTGTTTTCAAGTAAGAATGGCTGAGAGGTTCAATTTCCATTTCAAATTCAAAGTCAACTTCATTCTTATTAAATAAGTATTGACTTTCTGCAAAGAAAGCCGAATCAGAATGCCCCCGACAAAGAAAAGGAAATTGAGTGTACGGGAGAGGCGGTGTGAAAGAAGATTGGCTGTTCAGTGCTTCCTCTTTCTCTGAAGAGGATATACTTTTAGGAACTTTGACGTAGATCCTGATGTCCAAGAATCTGTTGTCGTTTCCTGGCAGGCATAAGATCTGGAAGATACTGGGTATTATAGCTTTATACAGAACGGAGATTTAGGGATTCACAGAGGTCATTATGAGAAGGGGCTGCTACGATCATAGGGCTGGACAAGGAGTTGAGCCACTCTAGAACTCATGTATCATGATGGGACAAGGTCATAATCAGCCTGACCTGACTTGAAGCTGGCCCTGCTTTGGGTCCCAGATGACTTCCAGAGGTCCCTTCCAAATTAATTTTTTCCATGACACGATGATAATCAGTGAAAAGAAATGTTAGAGCACAGAACACAGCAGCTTCCAGGTTCTTTGATCCAGTAGCACACCTGGTCTGCATCCTGGCTCCATGTCAATAAATTTTGGCCATGCATCACTCCTTCCTCCATTTCCTCCCAGTTTCTTTTTGTGAAGATCTGGTGAAAGCAGTAGTATGACCCAACAAGTTCCAGCTTGTCAGGAGAACAGAATTAAAAGGTTTGTGTAGTGGAATCAGATCAACAAGTGACTGTTGCCTTAATGTTGCCTCATCTCTTCAGTTTCTCTGTCTAACAAATATGACAAATCACCTTCCCCGTGGCTATGGCTGTATGGTGTTTGTAATCGTGGTCAGCAGCAAAGAAGTTAAAAGACCAGAAAAATGCAAACCATCACCCCCACTACCACAGGGCTTTATGAATGGACTGTTATGAATGTTGTTAGCTTTCCAGCTACAAGACATTTTAAATGATGGATGAACAAAAGCATCATCTGTGCAAACACTGGGATGTTTGAACCCAGAGGAAGGCTCAATAATTAGTCATGCAGAATATTAGTAACGCCCTTTGGTCATATTCCAAGTTCCTCCTGGATTACAACACAATGTCACAAATCATCAGCTGCTGTGACTGGTATTTTCACAGAGCAAAGGCTTCCTGGTGGCAGTACTAACCCTTGGGATAATATTCAGCTCTGTTTCTTCCCTAAAAATGGATACTGTACAATGACCATTTTATTCAGTAAACAGTTTTTTTTTTTTTTTTGGCCTACATTTCTGGAAGAGGAAAGGTTTCCCCCCGCCCCGCTTCCTTTCTAATCTCATCATCCTTACAGAATTCACTCCGTTCAGGATTAGAAAATTGGATTGTTTTCTACTCTTTGCATGATCAGCATAACTATGAACAGAGTTAAATGTGCAGAGCCCTCCCTATTTTATCTTCTAATGAAGTACTGAGATGCACCTTCCCAGACCCAATGTGGGCTACATGGAGAGAGCTACATGAGGGCTGAATTTGAAAGCGAGGGTTTGTCCTTCCCAGTTGTACCTGAAGGAAGCATTTGCCTAGCAGAAGGGTTTTCAGATGATGTTGCGCATGGAAGAAACAGCATAGTTTAGTTTTCAGACTCCAGGAAAGTTTATAGAACAGGCACATAGATAAAAATAACCTTTCAGAAAGTAAGCTAAGCAAATTTGATCTGGAAATCATTGGGATATGACAGATGTGGAAATCTATGCTACCATTTTTACCAAGGGACTTTTAAAGTAGGACTGCACTTTAAATCATTCAGTGTCACATAGTCTTGGGCTATAGGGACAGTATGGAGATAGAGATTATGTAAAAAGCAGTAGAAAGAAATAGTATGCCTTTCTTTCCAGCTTTAGGGTTCTCCAGCAACTAGCAGATCTCACATTTATTGTTACTGACAGCAAAGGCCCATATGGCGTTAAAGAAACCAACCCAGTACTGTAAATTACTCAAAAAAATCCTATTCACCTAACATTTTACCTTTAAACTGGCTCATTGTGCACTTAGTATCATCTCAAGATAAAAAAGGCAGTTTGGGCAGACAGGTTTAAAATGGAACTCAGTCAAGCACGCTTTCCGGGATAAATCAGGCTAACTTCAATATACTCAGTTGAAACCTTCTGTGATGAAATATTGGCTCGGTATGGCAAGACATGCTGGCTGTGACTTCAATTGTCTGCTTTGAAACAGAAGCTTCCTGTAGAAAAAAGATTATTTAGTTAGCTAAATAAAGTGCTTGTTGAAAATCCAAAGGAATCATTTGTGTGATAAATAAGGTTGCTTATTACTGAGCTAGGATGATTATAGCTATTTTATGAAATTTTAATTACATTATGTGGCTGCTCAAATATTGGTTTTGAACATTAATCAAGTTACTTGGGAACATTTCATGGAATAAAAATGAAATGGCTTATTTACTTATCCCAATGTATTAAAAACAAAATTCAGCAGGGAAATCATGAAAAAGCCGTCAGGAAGAAAGTACTGCCTAAGAGTGTTCACAGTCAATAGAAGTCTAAAACGCATTTTCACTTGAATGATTCACCAGAGCTGACTCGGTAGTATCTCCGTGCTTCAGACAACACAGCATAGTTAAAATGCTATGTGTATAATTTTAGAGGTAAGTTTATAGCCTGAAGCCTTCAGATATTTTACATGTTTAGGAAACCGTAAGATATTCTCATTCTACTAGATAAACAAGATATCTACCAATTTTGTTATTCAAAATATAAAACTATTTATAGTTTCTGAAAAATCAATAAAAATTCTTGATCAGAAATAGAGGCGAATGACAGACTGCGTAGACGAAAAGCAAATGCAAGTCTGCATTAACTAGGCAGATACAGATTGACACTGAAGTGATGTGACAGGTCCCATGTTTTGCCATTGCATATGTTTCCTGTCTCAGTGATTTATTTCCTGTGGTAAATTACACAGGACAGAGATATCACCAGAAATCTGCTGCATTATTTCATTTTATGTTTTTATTAGCCTTTGGAAGCATTCCAGATTTGTATTAACATTGCCGTCTGGAATAGCGATTCCAGTGGGCTATTTATGCCTAGAGCTTTACTACGTACAGATTGGCATTGATGGCAGCAAAAGCTTTCTGATGGTGCTTCGCCATTTATGTCCATGAGCTCACAGTCGTATTCCACAGAGCACTTTAAAACGAGATGGGGGCAAACATCTCTTCTGTATTGCACAGTGAAAGAAAGCATTATGAACTGGCGCTGCTTTTCCCTTATCCACATAAATGCAATGATGTGGAAAAAAGAACCCCTTTGCCTTCCTTTTTCCCTGAGAGAATCTGTAGAAAGGCCAAACTGGCTTCCACTCAGTGTATCCAGCACCAATGTTTGTTTATCAGGTTCTTCAGGCCCAAAAGGAAGAGGGAAAAGACAAAAATGATGCAGCAGATGCCATTTGGCATTTCTGTCCAGTTGTGTGGAAAAAGCATGCTATACATCTTGAAAAGTGGTGTGGTGGTATGCATGCTATTCACTCAGCAGGCGCTCCAAAAGCTGTTGCTTCTCCTAGTTAACTTCACACGACACCCTCACACATCCTTCTCCAGCTAAGGACTCCATTCAGAAGCTCTCTAATATGATATTGTTTATACTAAAGACAGGAGATAATGAAAAGTACAGTCAAGGAATATGGCTAATCATTTTATGTTTTTATTTTGATTTTAAATTGAAAAAACATTACATTTTAGTTAAAAATCATATCAGATCTTCTCTGCTGTTCAAGCTAGCGGTATTCAGGATTGGATGTTTGTATCATCACACATCCAAAGTATGAACATAGTCAAAAAAAACCAGTGATGTGGATCATGTGTATAGGAATCTGAACACACAAATTCATCTTGCATCTGACTTATATAAACATTCTGTCATAGCCTCAAACTGCCTTTGCAATCACAAATATTAATCCTTCTTAAGCAACTCTACCTAAGCTTAGCTTCAGAGAAGAAGAAAAACTGTTTTGTACTCATCTATGTAAGTCTGTCTCCTTATTGGGATTTTAACACCAAAAATGAAAGTCTAGCATCAGTAAAACCAAGTAAAAGTTTTCTTGCTTTTTCTGGAGTTTTCAGTCTGGACTGTTTACTATGGGTATGTAGAGCAAACTCCTCATACTTACCAGAGTTATTAACATCACAAATTTTGATTCCAGGAACAGAAAAAGTTTTGAGGATTTGTGTGTGGGTGTGTTCTTCAATTTTTCAGCTACTTATTTAGCCAAAATGAGACATGGTAAAACAGAGTAAAATAAATTTGCTGAAGAATACCAAGGGTTATGCAGTATTTCATAACTCCAGAAGACAGCATGAGACGCAGTGCTCAATTCCCTATTTGTTCTGTTGCGTTCCATCTGGGTATGTCTTAAATTAACTTTGAATAGTGGAATGTGTGGAGGAAAAGAGACTTTCAAAGAAAAGTCAGTCTTCAGTGCACGGGCCATATCTTTTGCTCTTTTTATAGTTCATGTGAGTAAGAATAATAATATTTTATGCTCATATAATTATATAATTATTATTTTTAATACCTTTCATCCTAAAGAATCTCATGAAAATTAAAACTGCTCACTATCTAAGGAACTGGGAGATATTTTGGTGAAGGATACCAGAAAATAGTTGGACAGGAAATAGTTTTTTTTCTCACATTAAATTTAAGGATTTTAAAAACTGTTTCTCCAGTGTTTTCCTCCCATTAGGCTAGTGACCAGTGTACTCATCTGAATGTGAAAGACTCTGCTTGATTCAGATTATGTGTGCTTAGCCTCAGTCCTCCTCATTCCAAACAATATTCCTAACCAAAAGTCTATTTACTGCTCTAAGAGGAAATCTACAGCCTCTCCTAGTGGATCTGTTCCACCTTGGATAAGTAATAAGTAATTAACCCTACCTTTGAAAAGACACTTGAACCTTTGCTTCCAGCATCCCAGGATAAGGCTCTAGCCACTGAGAATTTGAATTATCCTCTCATGCTCTCTCTGTGCTATGGAATATTTAATTCTACATATCAACAAGAAAAAACTCAGTAAAAGAGAGGCTGTCAAGAGTGTTTGGAGTAGGTAGAATCTCCCCTTCTCTTGCCCTTGTTTTGATAAGAAAGCTAATCTTTGACTTGAAAATCTTCTTACTGAAACTGGTTAGTTAACTAGTTAAAGCAAGAGATATTAATTTTGATGATACAACATTTCCCAATAGAAAAATTATTTTACTGGAAAAATTCCCAAATTTCCAACCAGCTGCACACTAGCACATGCATCTATTCTTTTAAAAAGTTCCATGTAGGGGAGAACAAACCTTGATTTCCTTCCAAGGAAACCGCACAAAGTGCCTGGAACTTCATTTATCTGCTTTGAATGGACAAAATTACTCAATTGACTTCACTTAGATTTAAAAACATCATTCTGAGAATCTAGGTTTTTCCAAATTTGTAGACTATGCTGCTAAATTATGTCCCTCAGGATATTGCTTATATTTTCATTTCTGAATAATGGGCCTGAATAAAATTAACCAAAAAAAACAAGGAAAGGATAAAACTAAAGGATTATATATTTAAAAGAAATATGTACAAATTAATAGCTACTCCGTTTATGAGAGTATTTTGAATATTTCCTATCCCTCTGTTATTTATTGCTACATTCTTTATTATACAACTGACTGTTCTGCAAACTCAGTATGATCAGCACATTCTTTCAGTGGATATATTAAAGAAGACAGTATTTTTTGAAGAGAATAACAAGGTAAGAAAAAAGTTTCTCTGATGCTTAGAGAGCCCTTTGAGGTTATGAGGGGAATATATTATAAATTAGAAATAATCACCGTATGTTTAATTCAAGCTGGAAACAGCATTTTCAAGGAAGTGATTTGGAGCTGTGTGAGGAGAGATAATATGTGCCACAATGACCTAAAGTGAAATTAAAATTGAAAGAGCTATAGTAACTTTCAGATCTAGAAAAGGTCAAATTTACAGCTGCTCTTTTGGCTGTGCTTAGAGGTTTGGAAGCCAGGAGAGTTGCACTCATGTAAAACTGATGTGAAATGGAAGCCTATTACTTGGAATATGGAAGCATTATAGAATGAATATGAAAACAGAGCAGGACCCCTGCCCTCCTTCATTTAAAGGCTGGTCTTTGTTCTTCCTCACAGATACTTTCACTAAGGATCCACCTTCTTCTTCTCTTCCCTTCCCCTGGGACATTCTCTATACTTCACTTCCCTTCATCAGAGCCCTGTACACTGCACATTTGCTCTCTGCATTTGCAGAGTGGCACAACTTTCTTTTGTTGCTCTGATATTTAAACCACAGAGGACCTCTTTATGTCACCTTCAAATTCTACCACTTACACTAGAGAAACTTTTCATTGACATCTTTCCTTGCAACATTTCTGCTTCTTGTTTTCTCAAAAGTCTGGTGCAATTGTTTACTGTTTGCTTTGCCTCTTTCTGGATTTTCAGTAAGACTTGCAAACACGCCCAAACAACTCAGAAAGCCCTAAATCCCATTGAAATTCAATAGAAGGTAAGCACTTCAGTATCTTAAGATATTTTATAAATGGTATTCCCTCTTAAGCTATTTTCAAATAGTGCCATGTCTGTGAGATGGGAGAGCTGTGAATCCGCGTAGTGACTTACTTCTTAGCTAGATTTTTGTCATTAGGCTAATGAAAGATGGTGATGCAACAATAAAAGTCAAGACTGGGCTTCAAACAGTTATAATCGCTATATCGTAAAGCCACATGAGTTGCTAGTCTGAAATAGAGCTTGAGCTCAGAGAAGACTGTTTTCGACACATTCTTTGCGATTTTCTACCAGCTGGCTTAACCATCCTAACAGCCTACTGATATGACAAATCTGGGCATCCATCTCTCTCCCCTGTTTCGTGTTTAAAGGGTCTGAGGTGCCTAAATGAACATTCTGAATTCTGCTGCCAAAGTCAACGCATCTTAGTTTTGCAAAGTGACACATCACTTTTTTCTCCTATGCAGAAGTCACATTTCCATCTTTAAGTTGCTTGCATATTCTGAAGCATCTATTATCTGTTTCAACATCTCCTCCAGGCTGCATTTCAAGCAGGAGAATCACTATATTTGCTTGAACCATTTTTCAACAGAAAATGCTCTTAAATCATTCTTAATTATTCTGTGAAACTTTGTTGACGAAAGAAACATTGATGTAACTACATGTGACTTTGAGAAACTTTAGCTAAAAGTGAAAAGCTTCAAGGAGTGAAAGAGGTAGCATCTAAGAAGAAAAAGGGACAGGAGAGTAGAGAGGAATAATCTAGATCCAGATTAAAGTAGATGCTGTCCTATTTACTAATTCTGTTCCAAATTTTAAGTATTTCTTGATGATAACTATATATTTGTCTTTTATAAAAAGACAAGATGTGCTGCTTGGCTTTGAAAGCTTAGGATAATTTCTGTACTCCTGAATAGAATAGCACACTTGAAGGGGATAGAAATTTTGAAGCTGGAATTCAGCTTTTTAGAGCTGAATTTTGAAGCCAGAAGACAATACGAGGTGCATCTATTCAGCAGAGGATTAAAGTTCATTGTTTGGATTCCATCAAATTGAAGCCTTAAATGTTCACATTGTGTATGTGTGTTAAATATTCATATGTAAGTCAGAACCAAAATGGAAGAAATGCTAAGCTATATGAGATCTCAGGTTAAAATAGCTTCTCTTCTATTTGCTAACTGTGATCCAAATTTTAAGCATTTCTTCGTGGTAACAATAATTTGTCTTGAGCAATAATTTGCAGTGGAGAATATAAGAGCCCATTAAAATATTTAAAATTAGGTAGAATAAATACAAGCTGTACCAGTTCTAGCAGACTTGGTTCTGTAGCTGGACAAGATGGATATTTATAAGAAATAATGGCACTTAGTTCATAAGACTTTGTAAGAGGTTCAGTTTATAAAAAGTGAAATTCTTTTTTTTTAGTCATAAAGCTATTGGATACAGAACAATTTAAAAAAAGAGAAATCTGCATTGCTGAACCCACAAGATTTTTCACTGTATCTGTACTGGAATTTAGATAGGCAAGAAGTGCTTACCTAAACTAACATTTGACCAGACATGGGAATCTGTAGAAAAACTAATGTGAAATTTGCAAAGTACTAAAAGAGTCTGAACAAAAATCTTAAAAGCTCCACAAGTAGAAAAATTACACTGAGATTTTACTTTTCGTATTTCCCTCTGCTTTTGTGAGGAAAATTGAAGAAGGTTATCTGAAAGTCATTGTATTTGTTTACTTTGTCTATGCAATAAGGTAGAAGGAAAAGATAAAAAATGTCGCTGATGATACAGCAGGAGAAAAAAAAAGGACCATTGTGCGTAACCTCATTTTAAACAGCCAAGTTTAGTGTTGCTAGCTAGCTGGAGTCTTGCCAGCTATTAGACAACCTCTTTTCAAGAAAATGGGCAAAAAAGTTGCACAAAATAGACTTAATAGCTTTTTAAGTTCCCCTAGGCTTCTACCTAGCTTTCAAATTTTCGGTCATGGTGTATTGTTATGGGTGCAAATATGAAGAGGCTGCACTTGTTGCCTTTTCAGTTTTCTTCATGAGCTAACGAAAGATGAAGCAGCTACTAACTCAATAAATAGTATTTATTGGAGTACTGTATATTGGAGTACTGTATGCTGTAGCTAGCTCTACTTTGCTGGCTCTCCAGTGTGGTGGACATTCTCCCTATGTAGGAGAAAGAGGAAATGTTTTGCCTACTCATGCAAACAAAAAAACAGCTTGCTTCATTTAAATTCTTGAGGTAGGATGGTTTGGATCCATTCCTATCTTACTCAGAAAGAGCAAACAGCACTGGTGATTAAGTGTACATTTCCTTTTTACCCATGTAATTTGTCACTCTTTTAGTAGCTAGATTTTTAAACTAGCATCACTTCCTGATCCTCAAGAGCAACAGGAAGGCATATCACTTTAAATGTCTCTTGTATTATGTCATTCGTTGAAAGGACGCTTATTTTCCATATAAGAATGGCGTTTTTTTAGAAATCATGACTGTTTTTAAGTGAATTTTTTTTATTACACATGCATTTGCTTTTGATATACACTGTCATTCACTGTATCTCTACTGGTGGCAGTTGGTTTAATAACTTTATTTTTATTTTCTGAAGAAAGCATCTTATCAAACTAGAGAAAGCAAAGCCCTTGAAAGAGTTGCTTAGCTTTCTGCAGCATGTCATAGAAGGAAAATGCCAGACCGTTTATCACTCCTATCAGCTCTACTGGATAAAACAATTGTGGGCATTCAATCCTTAGCGGAATCACTTTGGTAGATACTGAATGGAACTGCTGATATTACTCTTTCTGGGAAGGTCAGTCTGATCACATAGTATAGGGAGGTAGAAGGTCCATTCACACGTGGCTATCTCTAGCATTTCAATTTCCTTTATTGTGGTTCAATTTAAATCACATGCTTAATTCCAGACTCCCTGTTATTCCAGTTTTGATTGTGTTCTGTGTTGTAACTTGTAGGGTCTTTTACTGATAATAAGAATATATTCCAGGTAAATTTCAAGCAAAAAGCAGTACAGTAAATTATGGGTTACAAAGTTATACGCAAAACTAGAATTATAAGGATCTTGGCTTATGCAGTAACAACTTGCTTACATCTTCTTCCAAATAAGATTTATTGTGAAGATAACAGGACCATATTTTATGAGACTAGAATTTCTACAGAAATCTAAGTGTTTCAGCAGATTTTCCACACAGTAAGGGCTTTCTTTGTTTTGGTTCCCTACCTTCCCATTTTTACTGCAGTATGCTCTTTAATTTTTCTTCTTTCATAACTTCACTCATTCTTATAGCTCTCTTCAGGGATGTGTTCAGTATTTATAGCTATATTTCTTATTGTGTATTAAATTTAAATGTATTTTCTATAAATTCTCAAACTTTGTTCAGGTTTGTTCAGATTATTCGCATTCTTGTCTGGACAGTCTGCTTACTTTTTGCAGGCTTTATGTTTAAATTGATATTGAAGAAATAAAATATATGAACAGGCTTTCAGAGATGCTGAGCAACCAAAGTTTCTATTGCCTTCAATAGAATCTTTGTGCAGTATCTTCAAAGAACATATCAATAGATTCTAATTAAAGAAGTATGTTTTAGTAAAAAATCATTTAAAATTTCGGTACTGATGTGGCATCTGAATGTTAAGGTATTCAGATAGGTGTCTTCTGTACTTTGAGAGGGCAGATGAAGCAATAAATGTCTTCTGCAACTATGGTAAATGCTAGAAATGGAATGATATTTTATTTATGTGCAGTTGGATGCTGGATAGGTTTTTACAGTGTATGTGTGAAAAAAGGTAATGTTATTGATAGACCTATTCTTGACTTTTTTTGTTGTTCTTGTTGTTTCTCTCCATTTTGTGGCAGCCCTTGACAACCAAACTTGGTTTTACTTCATCCATCCTTCATATCAGAGGAGTAAAATAGCAAGTACTGACAGGTCCAAGACAAGTTTATCTATGTGATATCACTTCTCTTTCATTTTGATCTGTCATTTTGTTTTGAATCCACACTCATCTTCACTCCCAATAAAGAGACAGACATAATGCAATAGTTCTGCTGACTGAATGCAGGAAATTGAGTTTTGTCATCAGTTATGCCCCATGTAGCTTGAATGATGAACCATATTTCACAGCACAGTTTGAACCACATTTTAAAATTTGTATTTTTTAAATGTGTGTCATGTCCAGTTTGCTTGCTTAAATACTACCCATTCATGGGTTTTGGCTTTGATTTCAGTCTATTTGTGTCAGGTGAATTGTTGATGTTGTTGCCTGTTGTTGAAGTCACATGAATTATTATTTCATTCTTGATACCTATGGCTATATCTTTCTTATAGCTATAGACTTTGAGATTGAATTTTGAGAAAAGAAGAATAGCTAAATGTGTGCGTGCCTATGTGAGAGAGAAGAGAGAAAGAGAGAGAAGGAAAACCTGATCTATTAGAAACTACACCTGTCTGATTGCATGATATGAATTAACTATTTATTTCAACCAAATTCCTCATCAGTGGAGATCTTTTTCTCATATGATCATCACCATGATCATCAGTATTGTTCATAGTAACATTTGCAGAGAATTCAGTGAGAACACCTGAGGATTTGATACTATTTAGAAACAGGCTTAGATATGGATTTTGTCATTTGTGCGTACTGCAAATGTTTATAGATTCAGATTCAAAGTGACTCTTTTCTCTTTTTTATTTATTAATGTGAAGACATATAAAATAACATAAAGCATCAGGTATATTCTCAAAATTCGGGCTGTTTTAGGATCAGTCATTAGCGATCAGTCTCTGTATTAGTATAAATCATTATATTATATATAAATTGAATATAATTTCTGGCTTAATATATTATATTATTTTGTAATTTTATCATATCAGGTAGTATATTGCCAAGAAAAAAATTAACATGATTCATCACATGTGGCTTAAAGTTACCCAAAGCTACAGTAATATGGGCGGAGAATAAAATACAGTTGGAAGGTTCTTTAGCAGCAGGCTGTGTTTTGTTGACTTTTTTCAACAAAGTTACTTTATTCTCCTGTGGGCATGTATATTTATATTTCACTTTACATCAAGCGTAGCTAAGTATTATTTTTCCACTCCTGTGCTATAGAAGAAGCATTTGATTTTTGGAAGAAAGGCAGACAGAGAAACAGACAGATATTTTACGCAATTTAAACGGAAAAGGGCAACATTTATTTCCTGTTTGAGAAATCATAGTAAATGTTTAAGCAAAACTTTGGGCTCAGTGGTGTTGCCCATATTTAAGTCTTTTGCTTAAAAATAAGCACAGTGATTAAATAAAATATTGATGATAATTTTATCGCCATTAGACAAGTCATCTTGGGATTTTTGCTGATGGGTAAATCCTTTTCAGCTCTACATGTGCATTACCTAAGTCACTTAAATTACATTATACCTTCCAAAGGCAAAGGAATGGATACACAATCTAAACATTAGTCAAGTAGACAGAACAGCTGTCTCCCTGTCTGCTTTTAGAATTACTTCATGAGGTCCATTGTGGTTATATATAATGGATAGCAGATAGAGTATTATTTATGAAACAAAGCAACTTTTTGTCACCTGATGACCGTTACTGTTCATTACACTTTATTTTAGAAGGTCTGGATGGAATAGTATTGCTATTCACTTATGTATCAATCAGCTTTCAGTTTTAAACAAGAGTAAGAGAATTATATTGGCAATCAGTTCTCCCTTTTTGCCTTTTAAATAGTAGTATTTTCATTGTTGCTGGTTTAATGAATTGCAAAGTAAATGTTTCTTTGAAGTTTTTTTTTTGCATTTTTGGAAAACACTGTTAACATTTTTGTTCAATTTGTTTATTATCATGTTTACTTTAGAAAATACATTAGAGATGTTTTCCTATCACATATGAACTACAGTGATAAAAATCTTAGTTTTGTAGATATTTACTATTTCTACCAGGGTTTTTTTTTTTAACAGTTTTCTCTAGAATGTGACGAGGACTTCCACATGTCTAGTGTTAAAAAAGGGGGAAAAGGCCGTCTATATGAGTCCTGTTCTGGTAGTCGTCTTTAATATACTGGAGAGTTTGTTGGCAATGCAGAGCTATGCATTAAACCTGTATTTGTTAAAAATATTTTGAAAGAAATGGAAGCAGTCTAATCATCAAAGCCTAATTTCTGCAAGTACCAGGTGTGAGAGATGCCACGTGATGAAAACCATGTTCAATATTTCCAAATTTCACGAGTTCCCCTGATAGGAAATTCAAGTAATTTCATCTGTGGCCAATGATAGAAATCCATACAGGAAATTTTGTAATTTCAATTATCTGAATATTTAGGGAACATGTCAGGAATTACAGAAATAGTGTGTATGTATACAAACCCATGCAATTTGTGTGTGTGTGTGCATGTTTGTGTGGTACGCGGATCTAGTGTTTTGATCTGGTGAATTTTATGTTTAGAAAGATACGTGTTTGCTTTTGGATCATCTCCCTTAAACAGATGGTATCTTTGTGATTGTTGTGACACTTCATTGTTGCTGCTGGCTGGTGACTCACCAAAGGAAAATCCCAGCACGCTCAGTATGAGAAAATAAGGCTGTTTGGTGTTCTTTGCTACATCTAATTTTCTAACAGAATTTCAACAGATGTGACAATTTTGCTGAAATGTTGTCAAAATAATAGCAACAAGTTGACAAATCAAATCTGGCTCATTTTCAGTCCCCTGGTATTATACCAGTTCATCTGCAATAACAGGGGAATTTATATCAATGTCATCCCTGACAACTTGATCATTTTGGATGGCACATTATCAGTTTTTTGTCCTTCCTAATGCCTTCCTTTTCATGCTCTATGCTATTCTCTTGGGTATTTTTTACAAATAATTATTACCAACAGTAAAACAGTGGGCCCTGATTCTCAGCTGGTAAGAAAAAGAAGGAAACCATAAGCACAGGAACTTTCAGTTTGAGATCAGATATGAAGGTAACTGAGCTTTAGTAAAGAATTGCCCTATTTTGTACTATTTGCCAGTCAAACTGGAAATAGCAAGACCAAAAACATTCAACACCCATACCAGTGAAGTCTCACATTTGAAAAGGCCAACCAGTGATCTTTGGGAATGCAATATGGCTATGGCATCTCATGAAATATGGTAAATATGCTTTGTGTAAGGTGTTATTTTGCTTGTTGCCACTAAATGTTCCTACATAAAGATATTCTTGTGACTCAATTAGGATAATTTTTTTATGAAACTTTTTCCATTCTTTGCTGATGAGAACTGATTTTGGCCAAGATTTTGTTGAGCTGACATGAAGAAATGGAGGAGAAAGGGGCCAAAAGAATGGCCGTTTTGAAGGGCTGGAGACCAAGTATAAAAATTTCTGCCGGGTCTGAGTTTGAAAACTGAAACAGCAAGATCTCCCTGCCCATGGCCTCAGATAAGAGACTTGCAATACATTCAATACTTATACAGTGAACTGCTCTGGTTTATAGCTAGCTCTGTTTTCTACAGCTAGTTCTATAGTTCTGTTTCACATAGGTAACTAAATAGTCATTAGGCAGAGACAGAGAAACTTGCTTCATAAATTGATGTTTATGCAGAAGAGGGATTTGAACATTAGCCTTTCGGATGCTGACTTGCTGCCTATCAGGGAAGTTTTCTGTATTTTACAGAGTCGGTTACTCTGTGCTGTCTCATGTAACTGCTGCATTCTCTGAACCATGTGTAGAGTGAATTCTACAGTCATAGATGCACGGTGTGAATGTGCGAGTTCACAGCTGTTGGTATGTTTAAATGACTAAAAGGATATAAGTTAATCAAAACTTCTTGCATAAGTACTGTTAGTTAACCAACAAGGTATTTCAGAGTAGGAAGCATGATCCTAATATTGGAAAGAGAACCGAACTTTTTTCATTTCTTTTTTTTTTCTATGCACACATTCTTCTTTTGAGATATCAATGCGAAATTTGTACATGGTAGGTAAAAGAATCCAAACACAAGCCTGAAGCCCGATGTATTGTCTGGATTCTTTGCCCAATGAAATTTGCTTTTTAAAACTGGCTAATGCATTTACAACAATATTTTGCAAATTAGTTAAGTTAGTGAGTATTTATATGGATTCTTATTGGTAGGCTATAAAATATTCTGCAGTCACTCCAAGTCTCAGTGCATAAACATCAAGATCAGAAGAGACGCTAACTGCTGTATTTGTTGTCAAACTCAGTAGAAAGGCTAAGGGCTAAATGGTCAATCCTATTGCAAAACCCTAACGATTTTCAGAGTATATTGAATAATTCCCCATTTTGCAGCAATAAAAAGAGAATGCAAAATTTAAGAGAAAACAGAAAGTAAAGTTGACAAATCTGAATGAGGCATAAAAGTATGCTGTGGAGAGAGTCATGTGGATGTTGATGTCTGTGTTCTACCTGCAGATGATATAAAGTGGGAATGTAAGAAACGCCAGGCAGATAGAAAAATTGACCTTCCACATCAAAAGTGAAGAGAATGTGAAACTGTTTAATATGGTGCATACTTTCTATAAACAAATACAAAATTAGTCCTCACAGCTGACAATTTATTACTTTGTAAAATAACTTTTGCATACAAAACAGTAATGAAGAATTAAAATGGATCAGCTACTTTCTACAACATATTAGGTAAGTAAGTTGTCAGAAATATCATTTAGAATGGTCTGACACCTCTATATGTCATTGCAGCGTACTTTTTTCTGTATAACATCTTCTGACTGACTGCAGTCAATGGGACCATGTCTCTGCTGTGCGATGACAGTCAGCTAGAGGTAGAATAATAACAGAAAAGTGGAAAAAAGGATTATATGGATTAATTTAGGAAAAAGTAGTCTTTGGAAAGAATTGCTTTGACCCAAAATTAGACTTTTAACTCTTAACGTATTCCATTACCTTCCCTCCCTTTTCAGGATTAATTTTGAAAATGTAATTTGAAACAAGTCTGGTATACAGGCTAAAATATACCCAAATGAAATAGGCTTTTATTAAAAAAAAAAAAAAGTTGAGACAAAGAGCAAGTTCAGGTTAAAATTAGATCCTGACTTAAAGTCAAATTAGACCTTTACCCACAGCCACAGTTACAGCCGGCACTGTGTGCAGAATTATTACTGCTGTCTGCAAAATGCTTCCAAAAGCTGAAGAGAAGATACAGTCAGAACTGATGTCTCATGCTGTTTCTGGTGTTGTTCATCGTCAGCTTTGTGGAGAATCTAGAAGTAGCCTCATGCTAGTGAAGATGCTCCTATGTAGTTTGGGCCTTGAGAAAAATTTTCCAAAATGCTCCAGTGACGTGAAGCTTAATCTATCAAAATTCAATGGGCTTTAGGCTTCTAAATTACTTTGAGCTGGAATAGTTAAGTACCTAACTTGCTTTGCAGATTTTCTCACTGGGTACTTTTGAACAGTTTCTCCCTTTTTGCTCATCACCTCCTTTGTTCACAGGCAAGCCATTAACAGCAATTTAATAGGAGCTGTAATGGGGGTACATCTTCATAAGAGTTCAAGGACTAGAATTTCAGCCTTTGCAAAGAAACAATTTGTTCATGTCAATCAACAGTTTGCACTCAGCTGAGAATACTGCTGTGTTAGTTCTTCAAAAATGCCTGAAAAAATGCCAGACTTAAAGGTTTACACGTATTGATTGTTGTTGTGTTTGTCAAAAACTACATCTTGGGAGCAATAGGTTTTATATTCTTTCAAAAAAAAAAAAAGAAGCTTAGGAAGAAAAGCACTTCCTCTCTGTATGGCAAAAAGTTACTTCTTTTTCTCCGGACTTTGGCCTGACTTAGAGCAGTACTCCTCCTCTTCCTCTTTTGGTGCAGAAGGTCACTCTTTTGTAGCTCTCTAGATCCCTCCTTCTTTGCGGCAGAGCAGAGTTCTTTCTCTAAGTGCAGATTATTTGACTGTGGGTATATGGGAAGAGTGAGTCTTTTTTTCTTTTATGAGGTATCCAAGGAATTAATTGTATCTGGGCAATATAGTACAAGCATTTATTTACCTTCTTTGTTTTCAAATGATCTTTTCACAAGTAATTTTCAAAATGCAGTAATTTGCAGAGAGTCTCCCAATCACATAATGCAGCAATGTTTTGCATTGCACTTTATGATGCTTTATATGAAAGAAAATATTTCAAAATGAATACTATTGTGTTGTATCCAGCAGGTGGGTCCTGCATAGAAATAGTCAGGATGGAAATTTATACATTTGCGCAGTTGAAATCTATGGCATGCATTTCATAGTGCTCTGATGCTGCTAATGCAGTGGTCAAAGCAATGACTGTGGCATTTGGAAAACTTTAATCATTATTAAAAAGATGGAAAGAGTTGTGTAAATCACTGCAACCCATAGAACCTGCTGTTCTGGCCTAATGAAGCACAGAGGAAAGTCTATGTTGTTTTTCTATGTTGTTAGGCAAAAATAAATATTTTATTTTTTAATAGCATTCTTTAAAGAAAGATCTGCAAGAAGGAGTCAGGCTTTGTGTGTCAATTTTCTTTCTTTTTCTTTTTTAGCACAAGCATGGACAAAAATCAATTTCGAAAGCTTTATGTTTTCCTCAGAAACCTGCAGTTACTGTCTACACTTAGAGTCTGGGCATTTTGAATGACATTATTTTTACCCCATCTTATAGCTTACTCGTGATCGTGATCGTTTAATTGCAAGGTGACATGATATGGCAGAAGATAACATGAAAATAGAGAGCTAAGGCAAACATGATCTCTTGAATTTCATTTACATCGGAAGGAAAAATCTTCATAACAGAGATGATGCTCTGAGACCAGCTCAGGATTCTCTTTCCCTCCATGGCAGAGGTGGGAGGAGGGAGGAGGAAAGTGGATGGATCATGACCTCTCCTCCTCTGGGTGCTGACTAAGTGAAATTAGAAGTCTTCCCTTGTTGGCTTATTCTTGAAGTGACTATGATTGCGCAGAACAAAAGGAAATAGGTCAGAGCAATGGTGACACTGAAGGCAAAACTTTGACTCCTGATTGACCTTCAGGCCCCATCACAGCATAGGGCTCAGGTCTGATCTTGAACAGTTCCCCAATCTGTTGCCATATACCTAAAACACAAGGTTGGTCTGCAAAGATAACATTTACATTAATAGACATGCTAAAGGGACGTATTTGCCCTAACCCGGGGCTGTGAACTTACCTGCCTTTTTCTAGTTCTGTACTAATCTGTATTTATGTAGTCAGTGCAGGCAAATCTTTTGAGACATGCAGAGTCATTTGCAGGAGAGCCACGTCAGCAGCACTGTATGATTAGTAACATTCCATCTCAAATCAAAAGATGTTAAAGAAATACGAAGTGAGATATGTTAAAAGTAAATATATAAAATGTAGTTTGTACTGACTGAGAGCTTAAAATAAGGCAGGATTTCAGGACAGAATGATAGTTATTGCTGGACTGGTTTATTATAATTGTTATTATTATTTTTCCAACACATATGCTGGGCACCTCTAACTCTTCATGATGAATCATAAACCCTGACCTGTAAAACTTAAAAACTAATTTTAGGTAGTGACGCTAGCTAGCTAAGATGGAAAGAATGAAGCGAAAATAGGTAGGCTGCAGCACAACAGTAAGGGAGGTAAGGGAAAGAAGAATACAGCAGAATGGATTATTTTCCAAAGCCCTAGCTTCATACCGAAAATCCTGAAAAATCAGGTCTGAAATAAGAATATCTACCTCTAGTCAGTCTATGTTTCTGGGCATTAGCGCACTTAGAAATCAGAAGATCTAAAAACAGATGTATCCCAAATCTAAATGCCTTTCGTTGCTTATATTATACTTGTGTGTAAACAAGCTGCAGACATATCTTGGACTGCATTATAACATACAGTGCCTTCCAGAAGGCTATTTAGCTTAGATGGTAGTGCTGCACTACTGCAGATTCTGGAATTAGTTAGATGATATACTAGCACAAGAGTCTCTATGCCATTCTTCTTTTTTTACTTCGAGCAATCAGCATACACTAAGAAAAGCAGAATTGCAAGTTGCATGGATTAACAAGTTATAGGAAAAGATGCAGCCATCTGAAGTACACTCTCATAAAGACATGTCCAGGAAGACTAAATTGCTTTAAATCCAGTTACTAAATTCTTCTCTCCATGGGAAAGCTTAGTCTGGTTATAACCAGTTATGAGTTTTAGATTCAGTAAAGATCAAGGGAACAATTCTTTATATATCCCTCTAGACTGATCTCACTAAACATCACGAACCTTTGCAATGGTCTGCATGCTATCCTAAGCATGTTGCGAATTTCATCAGGCATTATATCTCTCCTCTCCTGTTCTATTATTTCGTTCACCATCAAAATACCTGTTTACTTTTCAGCTCTGTATTAAGCTAGCTTCTGTTTTATTTTAAAATGTAATAAAAATGTCCTTGTTCCTTTCTCTAAAAATAGAAAGAAAGAAGTAGTAATTAAAAAGCATATGAGGAAATAATTAATCTTCCTGGGAGGTCAAGTAGACTTGAGCATACCAAACGTAAAATTTGTTTTATTCTACATGCACCTAGAAAGAGCTAGAATGATCGTTCTCAGTCAATAATGACCTTGTTTGAGTGACCTGTAAGACAAACTGCTGGGTTATTCAAAGCCCCAGATTTCCATCTCTTCTTTACTTTTTTTTTTTTAATACTTCACAGCACAAAGTGACTAAAAGCTACTCGTAAACCTCTCAGTGCAATAGAGCCATTAAATTTGGAAACCTTCAGGCGATACCAAATCAGAGGAAATAGCTCATGCAGCAAATCTCCAGTAGCACCTGCATTTCCTGTGAGGACAAACAACATGTAGAACATGGTATGTCCCAGGGATCCCGGGAAAGAGTACGTGCCATGTGTAGAAACAGATACTGCTGTCAGTCACCCACTAGTGCTTGGAGCTGCTACCAACCTGCCCTCTTTACCAGCTGTGTAGGGTGGGCTCCTACAAGGACCACCATAGGGGGATGCTCTTTTGCTACCTGGAGCTCGCACGGGTTGCTGCAGCCTTCTCCTTGCCAGGAATTTCATGTGAGGAACACTGAAGTCTAAAACGTACCCTCAGAACCATACCAACCAGCTGGATATCTTTGACTCCAGTTCAAATGGCAGGTCCCCACTAAAGCTCTAAATTCATGGGTGTCAGGTTTGGGGAATAAGCCCTTGTCCTCTTCTGTGCTTGAGAGTTGCCCAGAAGGTAAAACAAAACCCCTCAACCTTGGGGTGTGGTGCTTCAGTATTTGCTTTTCTCATTGGGGTCGCACCCTTCTGGTGACATGTAAGAGTCTAGGAATGCCCTTGTTTTCTCATAACGTTTTGGGAGGGTATAAACTGAGGAGAAACACTAGTTGATGGTGGGTGACTATGTCGGTGGAACCGACTGCACATCAAATTAGAATCGGGGTAAGGGAGCCAGGATCTTGGTTTTTGTTGTCATGATTGGTGAAAGCACGTGCCTTCTGTTGCAGTATATAAGCAGCTCATGAAAGCAGTTTGTTTTGAAAATCATATTTCAAAAGAAGTATGGAGGAACAAAGTATGGGGAGAAATTTATTTTTCGTTTGAAATTAATATAAACATAAGAAAGTACTGGGAAAAAAACATATACTCTAAGATAAAAATTCTGACCTTTCGCATCTGGAAGCTCTTTTAAAGGGACATACTAATTTAAGTAGGATAATTGGTAAAAGTGCTTTGAAAGTTTTTCATCAAAATGCCTCATCCATATACAAGTAATATACCCTCTTAGTGTCACCTGACCTTGTTATGTCTTATTCATTCCTAATTAGAAAGGAGGCATCCAGATGTGAAAGGTCATTACACGGTTTTCAATGACAGCTATCATCGCTTATCTGTGTCACCTGGATTTTTATTGGAAATGCACTGAACAAGCCCAGCTCTCCGTGCCATATGTTTATGTCTGTGTTCAAGGGCCCATAGGTAAAAGGAAAATTTTATCTACCCAGATGGTTATTACCACATTTGGTTTTTAACTTCCACAGCATCTCATCATTCTAATTGGCTCACGCTCTGAAGTCAGCTTACAGAGATGTTGCTTTTGGTAATAACACCGTTAATAGCAATTCCTCTATAGGTTGGAAGACATGGAAAGGAAATAAAAATTTTAAGGACTTTACCAAGCAAAAGCAAAGGTCAACATTTTAAATACTAATTCATATGAAGTATTTCTTGAGTGTACCCTTATTTCAGAAGTAAAAGTTGTTTTTTGATTTTTTTTCCTTTTTCCTATTATAGCTGTGTGGAAAGTCATTTCATATATGCTAACTGAAGTTACTCAGAGGAAAAAATAATACAATGACAAAAAGGCTCCGTAGACGAAAAGTTCAATTCAGATATACACAAGAGCATTTATGTAAAAAAACCCTTAATGATGTATTTCAAGGTGTGTGAAATGTATACTAGTCATCATATTTTTCATTTGCAGTTCTGGAAGGTGACTCCTGATATCCTGTTTGGTCTGGAGGGTTTCTTGTTTGGCAGCTTGTACCATTAAAGTCAATTGCACTACTTGCTGAAAAAGGCACCATTCCACGTGAAACCAGGATAACAGAATCTGGCTCAGGATTGAAACTGTCAAAACTGATTGATTGTATTTTTTTTCTCAAACTCACTTGAATGCCAAAAAATCTGGGGCCTTTTCAAAGTAGTCCTGAAAAATATGTGGATAATAGCTTCATCACTCTCCAGTAATGACATGTGTAAAGGGTATTGTTTGTTGGTTTGGAAGGAAAGAGCTATGATCCAAAACATATATTTGTGCATGAGCACCAATACGCATAGTAAGTCAGCAAATTACTTATCCGTTATTAATATAAGGATCTTATATTACCTACGTACTACAAATAGATTCTCCTTTATCCCTGAAAAAAAAGATAAGACTCTATTCATCTGTAAAGATCGCCGTGTATCCGTCTGTTTTTCCCAAAACAATAGTATGTGATTTGTGAGTAAGTTTTCAGGCAATTTTCAAATAAGCCTTTTACATTGTCATAGAGCTTCAATATATGATGAAAGAATGTTACAGATTAATCGTCATCGTAGTACAGCAGAGAAATTCGACTGAATCACCTCGGCTTTTGTTGTAATAAAGTTTATGCGTTATATGTGTCTTATATATGTACGGTAACAGAAATCTCAATGGGACCGAGCGTGTTTCGTTCAGATGACATGCTCAGAGTTTTTATCCCTAGTAGTTTAGCAAGCTGTACTGAGGACAGAATAAATGATAACATTTCCCTGTTTGGAATTCAATCAAATTTGGACATATTTTCCCCAGGATAGCCAGAAATTTTTTTCCATGCCCTTCCAAATTTCAGATATTTTCTACAAACAGTGAAAGTCTGCTAGAGACTGCTTTGAGGTTTTTTTAAAGCCAGAAATATATTTATAATGTCAAGGGTTAGGGAACCTGAACAGGAGGCCATTTGACTGCATGTTATTAAAGATTAGTCTTTCTATCAGACCCTACAAGATGGTTCAATCTTTTTTTCTTGTTTCTTTGGGTTTTTTTTTTTTAACAAAGTGCTTAAATCACTCACTTTTCCTGTTAATTTATTGGCATAGCTTCTCAGATGGTCAACAGAGGTATTGGGTAGACTACATATGTACCAGGGAACAGGTTCAGGGACTGTTCCCTAGCCCATTAAGGGTGGTGGCATGAGATGGCTCATGCCATAAGGGCTAAACTCTTTTCCACCCCAAAACAGGCTGGCCTTATCAAAGGTACCTGTTGGAAAGAGTTTATCCCTCAGACAGAGCTCGGGTATTTTCCGGTAAAGCAGTAGGTAATACAAGCAACAGCCGTGCTTGCCACACAGCAACTGTGTTAACAGTTAAAGAGTATGGACAATTTTGTGCCAGCAGCTCAGCCCTGTCCCTGGCCATGCTTAGGTTACCATATAAGCTGTAAGGCTCAGTCCAGAGCTATCCCTCAGGATGTGCCAGGAGAATGTGTCTTGTCTGCCAGGCATCCAGACAGAGGATGTGTAGGAAAACCCCCTTTCTACCTCCATACCTAGGTTTCTCGGAAACTGGAAGTGTTCCTGAGCCAGGGATAGAGCTGTCAAAGAACGGCAAACGTGTGTTGCATTAATGGTCAAAGACTGCATCAAAGAAAAAGTTCTTTTAGATTTTCTCAAAACAATGTGCAGCACAATAAATGGAGTGCATTTTGTGTGTTGGTAACTAAACGAACCCATATGCTTTAAAACTGAGGGAAAAAGGCAACGTAGATCTTAAGGTTATTATTTAAATATAAGACTAGATGTTATGGCAGGGCAGAGATTCTCTCTGGTATTGTAAATGACTTCTCCACAAATCCTTAGCTTGATGACTATGGCTTGGAAGATCAATAATTTCTTACCTCATAAAGTTAAATTTTAAAACATGAAAGTTTCAGCTATGTATTTTATTGCTGTTAATGGGCATTGCACACCTAGATTCATTATCTTTGATATCAAATATCTCAGTTCTAGATAAGACCCTGTGTTTGTTCATTATTTACTTTTTCTAGGTCCAGCCTTCAAGAAGCACTGGACACAAAGACTTAGATGCAGTTTAGGCTGGATGAAGCTAAGTCTTCATAGGTGATTGAAATGAATGGACGATATACTAATAGATATAGCTAGATATACTAACTAATAAAAAATGAAAATTGTTAGAAATGTTGTGCTATGTAGTCAGTCTGTGAGAAACTATGTTCACAAATGTGAAAGGTATGTCTTTCTCTGACTGATCATGCACTATTACATTTACATTAGTCTAATTTCTGAGTTTGAAGATTTTTCACATTTCCCACTGTTTATTTTAAAATATTCATTTATTTTTAACAAAATGTATCTAAGAAATCTCTCAGCTGTTTGGAGAACTTCTGTACAGATTTTAAGTTACGGAATACAGTAGCCTCAGGGCTTTTTAAATTCATTTCCGAACATCATTTGGATTTTTTAAGGACTTGAAAATGTTGATCACTCTGACTGAAGTTTTACTTTGTATTTCCCAGTCCCCTGCCTTTTGGGGAAAAAAAAACAAAAGAAATAAAATATGACTTGATTTTTTATATTATACACTAGGGCCAGAAATACCTTTATGTATGGATACTGTCATAGCACTTCTTGGGTAGCTGGTGTGTTATAACCATGTTGTTTGTGGCTCAGATGTGGGTCAGAATTTTGTTATTATATCATATTGCTGTGATCCTAAGAAAAAGTACATAAAAATGAGAAAGTGGAGAGAAAAGTAGTCTCATTTATTTGCTTGTAGATTGTGAGATAATTGATGAAATGAAAAAAAAAAAAAAACTACTTTTTTGCCGCAGGTATTTCTTGTGTTATGAATCTGTTTGGTCTGAAGTGAATGCCCAGACAGAATCACCACAGAAATAGAGAAAGAGGCTATCTCACAGTAAACCATAAAGTGGAAGAACACAGGGGCAGAATAGAATGAAATCGGCATTGTTCCCAGAAGTATAGCAGTCTGGATTCACTTAAAAGAGAAAAGTGTAGTTCCCTTTCTATCCTACCTCCTTCATCTTCACTTAAAAGAAAATTCTGTTAGTGTTGGAACTGGAACATAGTCAAAATACTTGATCCAGAAGTACCAGGAAAGTAGGTTCCCTGTGTTGGCAAATATGTGACTTGGGAAGCCAAAGGAAATAATTTCTTTTAAAACAAGTTTAACAGCCTGTAAATTATTGTGTTTTGTAGAAAATGTCAGTACATTTCCTCCTAGACTGGGAAACAGAGACACAAGCGCTTACTTGCTGGTTTTCCCACAAAATCATCCCAGGCACCTTTCAGCTTGTAACAACAGGGAGGGACCAAGCATGTCAAATGATATGTGCTTTAAAGTCTGCTAATTTTGTATAGACCAGAGTTTTTTGTTATAGCTATGGAGATCTTTCGTTATCCAGAAACCAGGAGTATCATTTGTATTCCTTTCTTTTTCAGACTCCTTGCTCTTAGAAAATATCTATTTTACTTTGATTTTCCATGAGTAGAAGAGGGAGTAGGCCTTATTACCCAAGGAAAATGGGAAGATACAGAAGTATGCAAGGCAAGATTTTCTTTGTCAATCTTGATGAATTAGTCCTCTGATTTGGTGGCTTCTGCTTCTGAATTCTTAAAATAAGTTCTTGAGAAAGCTCACTCCAGAACTCGCGCAAAATCCCATTTCTCTTTTTTTTGTCTTTCCAGAAGCAAGTTCTACAATGGTTAAAATGTTGACAGTTAGTTTTCCATAGGTGGGACTAGTACTATATACTGGTAGTAATACAATACTAGTATAACATATAGTACTAGTAGTATACTACTATAGTAAATAGTAGTATATAGTATAGTAGTATATGCTGTATATATAATACATATACTACCTATACACTATAGCATATATTCTATAGTAGGTAGTACTAACACTATAGTACTAGTGGTGTGGTACTGTAGTATTATACTAGTACTGTACTAGTACTATAAAGCATTTGGTCAGGGTGGGAAAGAAGGCACTTCGTGTTGTGAGTCCATGGGGCTTTTTCGGTAGTAATCAGTGTTGCTGATTTAAAAGGCGATATTTTAATTCAAGCTCTAAAAGAAGAAAGATGTCATAGTTTGCTTTGTAATTCCTAGCCAGATGACCTATAAATGCTATCTTGATGCTTCCTGGTCCTTTCTCACAGAATCTCTGCTAACTGAAATAAAATGTTGATTGAAATGCATTATACAAGACTTAACACATTCAGCTGCTCTGCAAACTAACTTTGGAAACATTAGTATATGACATACTACACTTTCTCTAGTTATAGCCAAGCTCCTGCATACCTACATGGGGTGGCTAAGTCATTGTCTAACATCTGGCATAACTGCAGATAGAGGACATTAGAGCCTTCTTGGCAAGCAGCTGAGCAAACTGAATATAGAAATTATTAAGAGTGTTGATTGGAAACAACATGTGTTGTAAACACTTGGCAAGCATTTCACTCACCTCGTTTTCATTTCTGGTTGCAAGCCATCCAGTAGTTACAGCAGCTATAGGTTTTTGTCCACGTTAAAATGTGAAGAGATGAGAAGAGGGAGGTGAAATCTCCCATCATTGCCCAGATGCTATTTCAGCTCTCTTTGTAGTTAAAATTATAGGAGTTCTAGGATAAATAGGTCATTGGCATTCAGTGGCATTTTTATTCCTTGAAATTTTGATTATTATTACTGACCATAATGAGATCAAAAGACTATATCTTGATCGCAGTCACCCGTAGTGGCTCTGTGTTTATTCAAAGGAGTGAGTTCAATGAAGTTTAGCTACTGATTCACAAAGACTTCCCAGTGTACATCCGTTTTTCTCTTCTCCCGGGTATAACCGTTCTATTGCCATGCTGGAAGCTGAGGACTCTCAGGGAAGCAACGAGCCAGATGCATTTTAATGGTGGTGGACCAAAGCTTCCAGTTGTCCAACCACAGAAAACAGAAGGACGCTTCATGTCACTCTGTGCAAGCATTACAGGATTAAAACAGGAAGAATAGTTGCCTTAGATATGGATAATTGGAGGCAGTTTTCCCATGCTATTTCCCTCCTCTTTTTACATTTGAAACTGTACCTAAGTTGCTATTGCTTGACAAAATCTTTTGCTATCACCAGATTTTGAAAATATGAGCTTTTGAGCTGATACACTGCAAACTGAATTATTTACATTTTTCATTTAGCAGTTGGCCCTCTTAACTTCTTGAAGCTTTCCTTCAAATATTTGTCTAGTATTTCTATATGGTGGTAGATGCTATGAAACCTGGGGCCAAGATGCTAAGTAACGAGTGCTGATGTACTCTATGGCTGATTAATCCTAGTTATGGTCTCATCATACCAGTTTTGATTTAGGATCTCATTTAATATTAATTTGAATGAATTTACTCTTTAGTTTATGCCTAGTTTAAGTAATAAGTAGGCCTCATTTTTCTTTATATGTCTAAATTAGAACATACACATTTATTTATGCAAAAAAATTTCATTGCAAATGAATTTTCTATGGAAATCTATGAGTAAGTATTAAAAGCACAATTATGATCCTAAAGATGCTATGGCAGTCTGAAGTAGTTTTACTGACCAAAACCGATTATTTTTTATTGGAAGCCATGTTGTGTAATTCCAGTGTTTGCCATTGGCATACAGGCTACTTCACTATTTTAAAAGGGAAAAAATCTTTAAGAAGTTATCGAAATATTCTTTATGGAACTAGAGATCCGTCTGTGTGAATGCGATGCCTGCCATTTTGATAAACAGCTTGGGACCTTCAGGAATAAAAACCATAAATTGTTATAGTTTGAAAAAGGAGCCAGGGCCATATGACCAAGGACAATAGTCTCCCATGTCTCATGGGGATCCACCCATAGCAGCAGTGGCAACATCCCCTCCCCAGTCGGCTTCATTTTCTGCTGCTCAAAACAGCTTTTCCTCAGTGCTTGCAACCTACCACAGTTTTAATCCCAGGTCAGCTTCCACGTAGGAGTCTGCCTGCTAGCCAGCAGTAGGGATTGAACCACAGACCTCAAAAACTAGCAATCTGGCTCTCTGCCGTTTGGTATAAGAAAACTGAGGCAAGGATTGCTATCAGCTTCTATCATCTGTTGAGCAGCAAAACCAGCACTTTACACAAGTGTTTTCAATTCTAGTGATGAAGGTGTGATTGGATGTAATTTAATAGAGACCTGATCAGCCTTGTTGTCCCTGGATAGTGAGAATTCAATCTTTTGCTATTCAAATACTAATTAAAAAAGTCTTCCACTGATTCTAGTGATAATAATTTCACTATATCTCTTTTCTTTACAGTGCTGAATGTCTTAACATTTAATTACTGTTAACAAGACCTTTATGGGCAGAATAGAAAATTTCATGTACTGTGATAGCATTAGCATATTAAATGTAATTGTCGGGTGGCCCTCTTAGGATTACCACTCCTGATTGAAGCCTATTCAGCTTTTTCTTCATTGTCATTTAAACTTCATTAAGCATAGAAATTCATTGCTTTTACTGCTTTCCATGATAGACTTGCAGTTGAAGTTGTGTAAGTAGATGATTCATTTTGGTTGATCGTTAGAAATTTGATCTGATTGCATTCTGATTTGGAATGGTCTGAAAGACAAGTAAGATTTGTCAAAGTAAAAATAACCATGGAAATAGTTGTTCTTCGTAGAAGTAAATAAAATGGAAACTATTCTTTTTTTAAAAGGTGTTCACATTTATAGAAATTTGCCCCCAAGAGACTTGAGTTTAATATTGCTTCAGATTCCTACAAATCTGCTTGTGTTTGGGAAAGCCAAGCCTGATCGACATAGCGAATTTTTGAAGTCATTCTTAAGGCTGTAACACATGAACAAAGTTCGTATTCTACAGCATCAAGGTTCCTGTTACGAAGTGAACACATTTCAGACTTCCAAAAGTGGTGTAGTGGGGGATTTCACTGCTTCTGTGGTTAAGATAGCACAAATAGGATGAGAAATTGTTGTCTTAAAAATGGCATGTAATATTCCTCAGGCTGTAGTTATGTCAAGAAGTTTCTGAAACTTGGAGGAAGTGAACAAAACATTGACGGTATTGAACTTTATCACAAGAGGTTACCTTTCAGATGCTCTACTACTAATTAGGGTTAACATCTAAACAATATTTTGCACTGTTTTAATTGGCAGTTTACTAAAATTAGGACAAAAGGAGGTGATGTTGCCATGCATAGCCGCTCTGATATTATCTTTTCCAGTCTCACATGCTTTGTCAAAGAACAACGTGTGGGTGGTTCCCTTGGCCCCCTAATACAGGCAGAGCGACTTGCACTTTCAGCAGCACATGTTGGATTAGAGCAATGAAATACTCGCATCTATCTTAAATCTGATTTAGTTTGCACAGTTCGTGATGATCCTTAAGGAAGCAATGTTTTGCTTTCAGGAGATCTCAGCTTTGGAGCACGAGGTCATGTTTGTATCAGGGAAGCATTCATATGGGGCAGTGATAATGTATCAGCCTGCAAAAGCATTGCATGCACGAACAAAAGGTCTCGACTTCTGTGTCAAAAACAGAAAGTCAAAGATAGTGCAATCCATGGTATAACTTGATAATAATAAAACTTTTTTTTCTTCCAACCTTAAGGATTTGCTATTTGACAATTCACTGCGAAATCATCACTTGTTTCTTTTCACTGCAGAGAAGAAATATATTCTTTTTCACCCAAATGTATATATTTGATTGTGCAGGGGCACTGGCCAATTATTTTTCTTTTCTTTTTTTAGTTTAAGCTTTCCATGATGTGACAATTTGAGTATACATGACAAAGACCTCGACTGATAAAAACAAGTTACCTTAATTATGTGCCCCTATATGATGATGATGATGATTATTATTATTATTACTGAGCCTTTTTTCATGCCATCAAAACATCACAGAGCTGTTTCCCTCTGTATTCCCTGTCATCTGTGGCTCCAGTGTGTGCCCTAACAAATCGGGCCTTTCCCAACAAGCCTCGGTACAGGGGAGGAGTGGGTGGACATTATGTTATCAACATTATGACAACATAGTCAATTCTATTATTACATAAGTGTTTGTCTAAATTATCTCAGAGGTGGAGTTAATGTTAAGTGAAATTTGTAGATGTCAAAGCCTGGGACAAAGGCTGGGAAGTAGCGTGGAACGGAGAGATTGAAAACTTGGAGAAAAAAATCCTTTTCTAAAGGTACCTAAGGAAAATGAAGAATCACATATCCAAAGGAAGCAGAAAAATATAGTTCCCGGGTTATATGTTGAACTTAGAGTTACTTAATGAATAACAGAAACTTATAAAGTAGTATTTATAAACAAAGAACAAACAAGCTAAATAGGCATGAGCTTGCTAGCCGTGTTAGACAGAAACATTTAACATATTTGGAGGTAAATTTCAGGTGGAAAGAAGAGATAATTCATAATTGTCAAAAAGGATATAATAACTAGACAGAAAAATGTAATTCGGAAAAGGAAAATGTACTCTGCCCATTAATTTAACCTTCATATCTGGCCTTGCACTAGCCTTGATAATAGCACGTGATAATGAAAACTTTTCTGAGGGAGAGGGGGAAGGAAGGAGGGGATTTGCACTCCAAAGGAAAATTCTAGATTCTGAAGGATATGAACTAGATGACCAAAGTTTTTTTGTCTTTAACTATAGGAGTGTTTATGCAAAAATATAGATTTTTAATAGAATGTACCAAATAATACTAACTAAGTTATAATTTGGCCAGTACTATAGAACAAAACTAACACCTATCAATATAATTTCTACTTTATAGGAAAGGTTAATCTTTAGTTCCTTTTATTTTATTTTACAGATATTGTAAAAACTATGGACAAGGTCCAAAACAGGAGAGATTCATTTCACCATCCCAGAATTCTTTGCTATTTTTTTTCCAACAAATTGAGTTGTAGGTCATTTTCAGGTGGTTTCTCCGATAAGCTTAGGCAAGTGTAATTTCATGCAGTACAATTCAGACTTACATTCCTGCTGTGAAAGGGAGCTCATCAGTCTGTCTTCTGCACAGAAAGGCAAAACCCTTCAGAATTGCTTAGTGTCAGTTATATTTTCTTCGCAGTGCAACATAACTCTTCCCTGAGAATAGAGTGTACCTAGTGCTTGTTTCCATTTACAGTCCAGAACAACCAATATAATTTTATCAAAGCTTTTATACATATTTGGGGAGTGATGTCGTTATGAATAGCTCCATATTAACACCCTGGAGAGTGAAATGCTCTGTCCTGCCAAAGAATGGAAGCAGCAGTGCAAGTTTCTTTATACCTTTCTTGCAGATTGGCACGGGTTACAGGCTGGTTCAGTTTTCACAGCGTGGATTGCAGTTTTGCTTGCCAGCAAGAATGCCAGTTAAGGCAAAACGTAGTAGTGGTGGTGGTGGTGGTGGTGGTGTGATGGGCTGAGCTCACTGAGTCAGCTCCTTATCTCCTGCTGGCCACTAAACAGCCATCAGACAGTATGAATAGAAGCCAAGATCCTGCGGCAAGCTCTGCGTGGAAAGGATACGTTGCAAGACTGGGGCCATAATATGGCCATTATGAATCTGCCTTCAGATTGAAGACTGAAAATGAAATAGTCTTTATTTCCTTGTCCAAGGCCAAGATAACAGGATTGCTTGGGAGAAGATTTTATTTGTTTCTTTTAAATCAAATAAGCATGAGAAAAAGAAAAGATTGGTGACTTGATTAGTCTTTTAAATGGTCAGTCTTTGCAGAATTTTGGCAAGCTGCTTCTCCTATTTTGTGGTTGTCTAAGAAATACCACTATTTTGTAACACTTAAAAGGACAGAATTCTTTCCATATTCTTTTCACATTACTGCCTTATTTTTGATTAGTTTAGTAACCCTCATTTCCTTCAGTTGTTCATCTTTAATCCAAAATCTCCATTTTAAGAGAAAGGGCCATAATACTGTAGAACTTTGAGGCAGAAGAACGGAGTAAGAAATGGTGGCAGAGGCTTTTTGTGTTTTGTTTTAATATTATTTTGATCACCACATGACATATAAAGTAGGTTTTTGTTAAGCAATAAACACGTATTTGAAGATTAATTGCCTTTTGGCCTATATCCTCATGAGGACATGAAAATACCAAACTTTTGAGAAAAAGTTTCATTTTTAAGAAAGACAGTTATTGCCATGGATCAATCATCCTGACTTTTTCGCCAACTGTTAATAACACTGGAGTGTGTATTGAATAAGTTACCATAGATTCTTCCTCTGGAATGAAGGGGGATTTCGATTTATGAAAATTGCATTAATAGAAGAGAATTACCTATTCAAAAATGAGTTATTTGGAGTTAATACAATTTACTAAGCGGTTTAATTGGATGAGTTGTTCTCAAGAAGAAGTAAATCGCACTCATATTAGGAACAAAAATGTAAGAAAAGTAAAGAGACAAGGCGAACATAGATAAGAGATCCATATAGCTTAGCAGGAAATATTGTGGAACCAGAGGATGGATTCAAAATAGGAAGACTGCTATTTGTAATGAATTTGTTGTCCAGGTTTAGGAAAATAATTTTATATTTTTGAACAAGTTTTTTGAAAATAATTTTAAAAATTAAAAATTCTATCCATTATTCAAGGCAAGTGGTAAACATGTTTGATTATTTCCTAGCCCATGAGCCTACTGCCACCTTAAAACAGGATAAGCACTTATTTCCCCTTCCTCCTGCACCCTCAGAAAAACTCCATACCTATGTAAGAGAGGTATGAAGACGAGGTCTGGTCACAAGAAAGATAGATGTGACTAATGAGCACTAAAAGGTTTCAGTTCTGCTACTAGACTGGAAGAGGGCTTTTCATGGAGACCCTCCTTGTGTTGACTGGGATGGACAAGAGTAAAAGGTTCTTTAATGTGGACAAAGATAGACCAAAGAGGCTATAGGAAGAAAAAGCTCAGGCACACACTGCAGCCAGACTTCTCCCGCGCTAGAACTGTGTAACAGGCTTTCACCTCTCTGCAAACTGTTTTTTCTTCTTGTTCCATTATTTTCATTGATCACATGTGTCCTGTATATGCAATTACTTCTTTTGATGCTTTGTTCATCTCCTTTTTGAGGGAATTATCATGAAATGTCATTCATGCCATCACAAATCATTATATCACTCTCAAAAACATTTTGCCTCTGTGCATTATAGTATCTGCTATTATATTACAGTGCATTACACTGTAAAAGCATAAAACCTTTCAAAGCAGTTAAGGTGATATTTGTCCATTGTACAGGACATTGTACACTTACAGCGTAAAATAGAAGTACTTAGACTGAAGTGCTCTTCCTCCTTCTCTAACCTTATGTGATACTTCTATCGAATATTTTACCAGCTGTCTAGAGGAGTTTCCTTTTATTGTTCTTTGTTGTAGCTGTCTTGCTCCTCTAAAAATAGTCGTAATGTAAAATTCTGAGAAAGCATTACATTTCTTTTCCAGCAGATAAAAAAGCTTGCATTGTTACTAGAAAATGTGTGACCAAATTATTTTTCTCTAGTTAATTCTTCAGAAAGGGTCTAAACTTCAAATTAGATTCTTCATTTTAATGATCATATAGTCTGTTGATTGGACTTGTTAGGTACTTGGTAGTTCTGAAATTACCCAAAGACTCAACTTTGATGCACTTTCTTTGTTTTTTTAAACCTTGGCCTACACATCTAGCTGAATTTTTACGTAAATTAAGGGTTGTAATTTCATGGATAGCTTGTAATATATCATCTGTTTCTCTTAACACCCACTTTGTGCTCATCATTTTACAAATGATAATTAAAAAAGCACAAAATTTGGCATGAAATATAAAGAAAAACAAATTTAAATTAAGTAACTCTGGAGGGAAACTGTTATCATGCCAGAGAATTCAAAGAGATTGGGCCTGTTAAATGAGATCAACTAAATATATACAGTAGCACTCTACAGGCAATGCTTAAAATTTGCAAATTCTTTTTGTGAGCTTTGAAATATAAGTGTATTTCACTTCAACAGAGAGATGTGCCTTTTAATCTTCTTTATGAGGTGTCATCTACATAGTCTATTATAAAAAAAGAATTGTGCCATGTGGGTTCAAAATTTCTTTCCCTTTCCTACACGACATCTTTACTTCTGAAATCTAATGCAAAAAAATCTTGAGATGAACCAAAAGTAGCAATCAGTACAAACCAAAAAGGGGAGGTGGTTAGAAGGTATGTGAGAACAGACGTTTTCATGCCCATAAGAAACAATAGGACTGCTTTGTCCGGTACTGAGGGTATGTTAGGAACTACCTTTGACTCATAAGAAACAACTTCTCCTTTAGATATTAGCTTTCAGAGCACTTTTTTTCTGTAGCGGTGTATTTAGCATCTTAGGTCAATTTTCCACTCAAGGTGGCAGACTGGGCCTTGAAGCCAGGTGGGGTTTTTGTATGGCATTCACACTGGCAGGGTTTCAGTCCCCAAAACTGTTTTTTGCTTCTGGTGTTCTTCATCTTCTGTGAGTATAGGGACTTCATGTTACAGTTGTAGCATGTAAATACTACAAGCCACATTGTGGATATCTTCAAAAAACTGCATCCTCATTTGTTATAATGGTTTCTTTTCCATCTGAGATTGTTATAGGATGTGACCTTTGGTGTAAATAGTACAGCTGTTAATTTATTGGCTTAGAAGACGTTGTCACTTGGGAATCTAATACTTTTCTCCCATAAAAGGATTAGGTAGGGTAACTATTTGATGGTTTTCCCCATCTAATTAATCTGTTCTTATTTCACAACTTTTTTGCGACTTCTTCCAAGTTAACTGCCTTTGAATCAAGAAATGTTATTGGATATTGAAGGTATCTGCTCTTGTAGTTATACTTCTGTTGGCTTCCAGGCCCAATAAAGAATTCTGTTGTGTTGCCACCCTCTGCGTTAACCGCTACCTGAGCTCTACCTCAAACCACCTGCAATAGCTCATGTGGTCCAAAACGGTGGTCCACAATCACCAAAGCCATCTATCTGATGACTCTTCCACAGGAAGACCTTTGTCAGGACAGGCTGCTCTGAACACAACTGCTTCAATCTCAGTGAGCTCCTTGAGATCGAATAAAGTGTAGACTTATAGTATGAACTAGCCTCACTTTTCAGTTCAGGGATGAAGAGTCCAGCCTTATTACTAATCTTCTTATTGGAGCCCAGCTGTGAAATGCGTGTCATAAACTTGGAGTAAACTAGACTGCGGCAGGTGCGCACAAAGTGGGCAGGCTGTGCATCTGAGATGTTTCAGCACCTGGCAGAGTTAGCCTTAGGTTTTCTCTCATGTGCTTGCAGCTTTTTAAAATCTGGTGTTTTCATAGGTTAGCCTGCTTGTACATCCACTGCCTTTTCTTCAGAGGAAAACATCTCAGTGAACAGCTTCCAGGAAGTTGCAACTACAAGTTAGCTTATGGGAGAGATGTAGCTCTCCTAAGAGAATCTAAAGGTATGTAAGCCCAATGAAGACAAGCAGTACATTTATCTCAGTAGCTCAGATTTCAGGGCACACACAGGAAAAGACAGCATTTCAATCAGTGGAAATTAAGCCCTTGCTTAAAGGTCCCTGAAAAAAGGACAGCCTTTGACTTTATTTTGTTCAGTGAGCATTTCTGTTTTATATCTGCAGAACTAGGATGATGGAGATAATAACATGAATTTTAATTTAAGGTTTATGAGGCACAAGCTAGGGTGCTCAATTCCAAGTAAGTGCTTAGATGAAAAATAAACGAATGTAACACAGATAAAATTTGTTTCCATATATGATAATCCTAAGATTCTTGTAATCAGAGTTTCTGCTGTTCATCTTTTTAAAAAATATTTTTGTAACTGAAATTTTATAACAGAAGAATTAATATATGTTTAGAAAAGCTCTGTTTGACGTGAAATCTCATTTGGGAAAAGAAATCTTTTCTGTCAAATTAAAGTTGAATGTTATGTAAAGTTCACAGATTTTCCTAATGTAATATCTTCATCCAGTTTTCACAGAGTTTGCACAAACATCACTGTGGAATAATAGCTTGTGGCACCTATCAGTAGTAGTAGAAACATACTTACATGAGACAATAATAAAGGTTCATAAGGAGCTGCAGCAACACGTTTTACACAAATGGCCCTTCTGTAAGTTTTTTGCCTCTTATTGCATAGCAGCCAGTAACTGCATGATATGCTGGCTTCATGAAAAATTCTAGGAAGATTTGATTCATTGTTGTGACTTTATTAATAAGAAATCATGAACCTGAATTAACTGACCAATTTAGATAAGACCATCTACTGTCTAATAAGATGTGACTGTAATTTGAATAGCAGTTTTGTAGTAAATGTGTTATGGGATGAAGGACAAGCAGATATTAGCTTTGTCTCATTAGCATCTAGAAAAAAATGTAGCAAGTTTGCCAGTATGGAATGTGGAATGGTTTTTCTTAAACTGTTAGCTGATCCTGCGTACAAATAGACTTCCCTGTCTGTATCCTCCTTGGCTTCATAGTAGAAAGTTGTCATAAAAAGAGAAAGGAATACAATGTGCCAGAATGTTCTGGTCACGCATCGCTGGAGATAACTATATTTTGCTCTTGGGACTATTTTGATTCGCCTTGGTACTACTGCATACCCTGATTGCTGTGATGATGATGTTGCAGGCCTTATCTTATGAACATTATCTCAGTGTTATTCGGTTTTGCTTTATTTAGTTGCCCTCTCTGGGTTCATACAAGGAGTCAATGTCAGCTAAGTACTGAGAGTGCTGGAAAATGGTCCTTTTATGTTTAGCATTAAGGAAATGGAGAAAGTACATGTAATGCTGACATGTCAGCTCAAATTCTCGCAACAGCTCACAGTTTTTTATATGGATGTTAAATAATACTGTAGAGTAGATTAAGCTTTACTACAAACCATCACGTTTTTATTAAAACTCATAGGACTGAATTTTATAGAAGAGTTGTCCAGTTAAGTAACAAGGATAAATCTTTTCTTTGGCCATACAAAACCAGGCATTAGTCCACATGCATAAAAAATAAGACAGAAATAAGTACAGATCTGTGTGCCAGTGACTTTTCTAAAAACACATGTAGGATGAAGAATGTCATGTAATTTGCACTGGCTTCCTTTGAGCCGTTCTCTGTGCTTATGTCTGGTATCACTGGATAGAGGAAAAGAAAACAGATGGTTAACAAGGACTATGCTGCTTCTAATTAGAAGAAAGATCCTGTCAAAAGCGTAAATTATGTTGGATGATACATAGCCTTTCAAAACTTGTCTTTATGCCCTTAGAACTCTCTCATTTGGAGTATTCGGTAGATCCTGGCCAGGATCCTGTTTCCTATCTCCTTAATTTAGAGGTCCTATTTCCTTAATTTTGCAACTTGTTTACATTTAGAAAATGAAGGGAACAATGAGTATTGGGAAACTCCACAAAATGAAATAGAAATTTGAGTTAATATGACTTTGACTTGTGTGTGGTACCGCAGGTGTTTAGAAGTTATCATGGCAGTGCATATTGTGATGTTCATGGCTAAACACTATCAGAAATACCTCTGAATACCACCGTGCTCTTGATGCTCTTAATAAGTGCTATTCCTTAAGTGTATTTATATTTCCAAACTGCCTGAAACAGTAGCACGATATATTACAAGATAAAATTGTTAAGAAAAAGTTCATAAAAGCCACAAGTACATTACAGTTCTTTTCACTCCTTTTAACTGAGTTCCTCACCACGTCTTCCATGATATGAAAAAATTACGTCAACTGGAGTACACTTCCATGTTTCTTATCCTATAGACATAGGAATATAAAATAGCAAACCTTAGCAGGCTGTTAAAATCTTCCTTTATCTATGCTCTGTTGCTGTAAACTTTACAAATTACTGAGCACTCACTGAACTTCAGGGGCTGATGCTGACTGAAAACTCAGGGACCCTTTAGGTAAGTAGCTGCCTATCCTATTACCCAGCCAAAGGTGGAAAACAATACCGAATATTACCAAAAGTAACCCGGATGTGTCTGGCACCACGATCAAAGTGGACTGTTATTTAAAGAACAGGCCCTCCGTGGGCCTCAGGCTGACATGAAGGTAAGTGCGCACCCAACTCCCAAGGCCAGGATGTTTCTAAGCCTCCAGGAAAGTAAAAGAATCTTCAACTGATTCTTTTAATAAAAAGATCCAGTTATTGTATTGACTTTTTCAAAGAGGCAGGATAATGAGTTTTCTGTGCAACTTGATGAAGTATCACCAGAAAGGAAATTGCATAATATGAAATCTTCAGACAAGTTTGAAAGAGCATGTTTTATATTTCCAGAACAGTAAAGGTTCATTGTGGATTCTCATTTCTTTAACCAACCCTGAAGTTAAAATGCTATTTCTCCATAAATCCTAGTATATCAGTCTGGTCAGAGCTGCTTTGTGTTTGCATTCATACAGTTTCAAAGCTGTAAAATAGTGTCTTCAAGATTTTCTGAAGCAATTCATTTTTTAGAAAATCTGTAAAGACATGTGGGGAACAGGAAACCTTTTCTATTTGTAGGAGCACAAAGTCTCCACTAGCAAATACAATCCAAGAAAAATAAAAATGCATTGGAGATTTAGGTCAGCAGCTTCCAGAAGATCAGGAGATTCTTTACATGTGACAAAAAAGATGCATATCAACAGCAGGCCCCAAAACTTACAGATATTTTTGTAGCATTTTAGACATGTTTCATTTTTTGTATTTCTGTCTTTGTGTGTTGTTGTTTCTAACATGTTTATGTATTTATAACTGAGACCAAGCATTTAGTTCCAAGGAATATGCAAGGCTTAAAGGAAAAGAAAATTACTTGTCAGCAAAGTGTCAGATAAGTGAAGCATAGAGTGATTTTCATTATGTTGTGGAAAATCCTCTTTAGGGAATTATCGGTACACCTTTTAGAATTGAAGATGATAATTTGTGAATAAATGTGAATTCTCCTGAATACAGTTCATTTCAGAGAACAGGCATTGAAACCTTTGGAGAGAGGGAAAAAAAAGTTTTAACCAGCTGAAAAGACTTTCCAGGCTTCCATTTTAAAGCTAAGGTTATAGTCAAGGTTAATTCAGGGTGTCAAGAAAGTGTGACTGCGACAAGATTTAGTGACGATGTAAGGGCAAATTAATGCAAGATCAGTGGCCTGACTATTGATTCTTATCATGGGATCCTGCTGAAATGAAGTCATTATTTAATTAGACTTTTAGTTACACTATAAATGGTTCCCAGAATAGACTGTGCTCAGGTTTGATGTCTGCAGCTCCCTCTTCACTTTTCTTTTGAGTTCATAAGTGAGTAGAAAATGAGAATAAGCGCTCAAGAAATTTTTTTTTTATTATACTTCACATGCTGTTATTTTTTCACAAAAAGAAAACAAATAAATGTGTTTTCATTCTTCTATTCAGAATAGTCTGTGATCTCAAATAATTTTGAATATAGAAAACATGCCTTGAAATCTCTATGAAGATTTTCAGTTCAAAATTTCTCTAAAATTGATTCAAATAAATCAATGTATGAATGGTTTTCCTGCTCCTTTTGAGTTGTTTGAAAATAATTGTTTTCACTGTCTCTAAAAGCCTGACATCTTAGACTTCTAAAGTTACTGTTCATAAAAAGGAAATAACAACTGGACTAAAGATATAGTAATAGAAGTGTTGCAATAGAAATCTATCAGAAGTGTTGAATTCTAAGCATCTTTCAAATGACAACATCTTTCACTGAATAGTCAAAATTGTACTCTTTCCCTTTCGCATCTTTGATTCTCTTCGTTCTAAATCAGATTTATTTGACAGAGTTGTGACTAATAAGAAGATATCATTAATTCAGGTCACTATTTCATATTTAATCTGAGGAATGTTGTCTTGTGGACCAAGCCCCATATTTTATCATATGATATAGATTTTGAAGGCTCAAAAATGAAGAAAATGCTTATCATTGTAATTGTTGTCATTATAATTTTATTGTCTGAAAAATAATATGTAAAAATAGGCAGAACTCACATTTTAAATGCAGGATTATTTTTATCACTTTAGAACATGGAAGTATCTAATTCTCTGCTTGTGTAGCACACAGTAAAGTGCAAACCCAGTCTTACTCAGGATATGAATATGAAATAATAATCTTATTGAGGGAAAAATCACAATTCAGTGAAATTGAAATTTTATAACAAATTAATGATAAATTTTGGTTACAACTAAACTAAATAAAGGCAGAAAAGTGAACTTTTTGATTTTACATCAGAGGCATGAGCTAAAGCAATCTCCAGGCTTTAATCTCAACCTCATCCTATCCCACCGCATTTATGAAACCATATAATTCACAGAATGCCAACGATAATGAATGTAGTCCTTGAACAAGACAACAGCCTTCTGTAACACAATGTGTTGGACTCAAAGGGGGATAGCCAAGTCCATGGTGCGGACCAAACTTTTGATATAGATAATTTTCTCATGCAAATGTTGTTCTCATTTAAATACCTTTCATATGACAGGGACATACAAAGTCAGGGTTAGGTGAGTAAGTCATATGAAAGCTTCTGGTAATTCTAACATTAATAATGTCTAATGTAGCCACTTCCTAATCAGACATTCAAAAATAAACAAACAAAATGCAGTGCATAAGAGATTTGCTTGCTAGTTTACTACCATGTGATTAGCATTAAATGATAATATAGTAAGATCATGTTAAAAATGGATGATTAAAGAAATTTATTTCACTCTTCTCTTGTCTACCTATGTCTGTAAGTAATAGAATTACAATTTTATACCCATTTTCAGCTACTAGACATGGAATATATACATTTAAATAGAAGAGATAAAGGGTTTTGTTAGTGCTTTTCCTCTGAATAAAGAAACGCAGATATAGTGAAATTGTTTCTTGTTCAGCTTGTCTTTCGGTGCCCTTTACAATTGTAGGTTTGTATTATTTATTTCTTTTGAACTGCTTTCTGTGCTTCACAATTTCAGTCTTGGTTCCATGTGTTTTTCTTTGCCAAGGTGTACCTTTTTTTTTTTTAGCTATTCCTTATCTAAATCAGTGCCAAGTGGTTCTTTTTTCCTAATCTCTAGCAGCAGCAGTGTCGCTGATCTCACTTTCATAAGTGTGTTCATACAGTCAGTCAAAAGTGGGGTGACTACTATAGGAAATGGGAACATAGATTGCAAAAGGCTGATTAGCCCTTAACAGCTCCCTGGAGTAGCTGGGTAGGAACCCATCTCTAGGAGTCATTTTGTACAAGAAAGTATTTCTGCAGCGTTATTTTGTGCTTCACTATTTAAATAAGTGTCAGAAATGTCTTCATATTTTATATACGAGGGTATAGATAATGGACAGAGGAACTAAAGGATCAACTCTGCTATTTTGGCACATAGCAAAGCATAGATCTGGGCCACTTTATATATCCTTCCTGTATATATGTATAAACAAAAAAAAAAGGGAAGAATGAACTGTCACCTTCATTGCTACAAGTTCTGTTCTGCTTGAAAACCTAGATGTTACACATGGAGAAATGGAACAAAGTTTGGGGGACATATGCTTTTGAAGTGTGAAGATAGTCAAGAATCCACTATCAGAAACAGCAGAGAATAATGCAAGAAAAGTGAGGGCAAATATATAAGATGTCCTTTTCCCAATGTATTGGTATTAAAACAACTCCAACCTTTTTCAGGGATAGGTATTTTTTGTGTGTTTTATAACTTCTTGACTGTTCTAAATAAATCTGACTTATGTAATACATCTACTTAAAGCTAAGATTGATTGTACCTTATTTGTTTCTCTCCATGATCTGCAAAAGGTTTCCAAATGAGTAAAACAGATGCAAATGTCTACGTTATAGATTTCTAAACTTAGGTGAGATTAACCCCACATCCACAGCTGATGGTAAGGAACAGCCTACAGACAGCTTGCTGGAAACAGAAGGCTATTATCCATAGTGCTCCTCCTCAAGACTTACCCTTGAAGAACAAGTTTAGCGCCCTCCAAGCTGAGGAGGAGCTCAGCATGGCTCCAAGGGAGGCAACTGGCCTGCCAGACCCTGTGCCGTGCAGGAACACCCGGAAGAAGCGGCGAGCGATTGTTGTGAGTGACTCCCTGCTGCAGGGGGCAGAGGCACCTATCTGCCGACCTGACCTCTTGTCCAGAGAGGTTTGCTGCCTGTCGGGGGCTCGAATAAGAGATGTCATGGAAAGACTGCCAAAGCTTGTCCACGCATCGGACTACTACCCTCTGCTGCTCTTCCATGTGGGCGCTAACAACACGAAAGGCAAACTGGAAACCATCAAACGGGACTTCAGAGCTCTGGGAATGGTGGTCAAGGGTCTGGGAGCCCAGGTCGTTTTCTCCTCAATCTTGCCTGTGAGGGGAAAGGACGGGAGGAGGAGTAGACGAGTTTTCCAAGTTAACAACTGGCTGCACCGCTGGTGTTGGCAACAGGGCTTTGGTTTCTATGACCATGGAACCCTGTTTGAAGATTAACAGCTGATGGGGAGCGATGGGATCCACCTCACCAAGTGGCGCGTCTTTGCCAACAGATTGGCCAGCCTGGTACGGAGGGCTTTAAACTAGGCAAGATGGGGGAAGGGGAGTGGTCTAGTGGCAGGGGAGTCAGTAAAACACCGCTCAAGTCAGGATGCCTCCAGCGGGTGCATACAGCCAGGGGAGACAGCATGCAACATGGCTATGGAGGATCCTCTTGCACCTCTCCTGGGACGCTTGTGTGCTTGACTGGCTCTCTGAAATGCCTGTATACCAATGCACGCAGCATGGGGAATAAGCAGGAAGAGTTAGAGATCTGTGGGCAGTCGCAGGGCCATGATCTCATTGCAGTTACAGAGACATGGTGGGATAGTTCACGTGACTGGGATGCTGTCATGGATGGCTATGTGCTTTTTAGGAAAGACAGGCCAGGAAGGCGAGGTGGTGGAGTTGCCCTTTATGTGAGGGAGCAGCTAGAATGTGTGGAGCTCTGCCTCGGGGTGGATGAAGAGCAAGTTGAGAGCCTATGGGTAAGGATGAAAGGGCAGGGTAACATGGGTGACACTGTCGTGGGGGTTTACTACAGGCCACCTGACCAGGAGGAAGTCATCGATGAGGCCTTCTACCAACAGCTGGAAGTAGCCTCACGATCACAGGCCCTGGTTCTCATGGGAGACTTCAACCACCCTGACATCTGTTGGGAAGACAGCACAGCTAGGCACAAACAGTCAAAGAGGTTCCTGCAGAGGATTGATGATAATTTCTTGACTCAGGTGGTGGAGACGCCAACGAGGAGAGGTGCAATGCTAGACCTTGTACTAACAAACAAAGAAGGTCTAGTTGGAGAGGTGAAGGTTGGGGGCAGCCTTGGCTGCAGTGACCATGAGATGGTGGAGTTCAGGATCCTACGAGGAGGGAGCAGGGCAATGACTAGGATCGCAATGCTGGACTTCAGGAGAGCTGACTTGGGCCTCTTCAGGGACCTACTTGGTGGAATCTCATGGGGTAGGGCCCTAGAAGGAAGAGGGGTCCAAGAAAGCTGGTTAATATTCAAGCATCACCTCCTCCAGGCTCAAGATCGGTGCATCACTCTGAGGAAGAAGTCCAGCAAAGCGGGCAGGAGACCTGCATGGAAGAGCAAGGAACTCCTGGCCAAACTCCAACAGGAGAAGGAAGTCTACAGAACGTGGACAAGGGGACAGGCCACTTGGGAGGAATACAGGGACGTTGTCAGAGCGTGCAGGGATGCGACAAGGAAGGCTAAGGCCCAGTTGGAATTAAATCTGGCAAGGGATGTCAAGGACAACAAGAAGGCCTTCTTCAAATACATCAAGAGCAAAAGGAAGACGAGGGAAAACGTGGGCCCGCTGCTGAATGGGGCGGGTGCCCTGGTAACAAAGGATAGAGAGAAGGCAGAGTTATTGAATGCGAATGCTGCCTTTGCTTCAGTCTTCACTGCTAAGGCCAGTCCTGAGGAATTCCAGACCTTGGAGACAAGAGAGGAAGGCTGGAGAAAGGAAGACTCTCCCTTGGTAGAGGAGGATCGGGTTAGAGATCTTTTGTCCAAACTTGACATCCACAAATCCACAGGCCCCGATGGGATACATCGATGAGTGCTGAGGGAGCTGGCGGATGTTATTGCTAGGCCACTCTCCATCATCTTGGAAAGGTCCTGGAGATCAGGAGAGGTGCCTGAGGACTGGAAGAAAGCTAATGTCACCCCAGTCTTCCAAAAGGGCAAGAAGGAGGAGCCAGGAAACTACAGGCCTGTCAGCCTCACCTCCATCCCTGGAAAGGTGATGGAACAGCTCTTCCTGGAGGTCATCACTAAGCATGTGGAGGACAAGAAGGTGATCAGGAGTAGTCAGCATGGATTCACCAAAGGGAAATCAGGCTTGACCAATCTGATAGCCTTCTGTGATGGGATGACTGCCTGGGCAGATGAGGGGAGAGCAGTGGATGTTGTCTCCCTGGACTTCAGCAAGGCTTTTGACACTGTCTCCCATCACATCCTCACAGGTAAACTCAGGAAGTGTGGGCTAGATGACTGGATGGTGAGGTGGCTTGAGAACTGGCTGGATGGCCGAGCTCAGAGGGTTGTGGTCAGTGGCACAGAGTCTAGTTGGAGGCCTGTAGCTAGGCCGGTGTCCCCCAGGGGTCAGTCCTGGGTCCAGTCTTGTTCAATATATTCATCCATGACCTGGATGAAGGGACAGAGTGCACCCTCAGCAAGTTTGCTGATGATACTAAACTGGGAGGAGAGGCTAACACACCAGAAGACTGTGCTGCCATTCCGAGGGACCTGGACAGGCTGGAGAGGTGGGCAGAGAGGAACCTCCTGAAGTTCAACAAAGGCAAGTGCAGGGTCCTGAAACCTGGGGAAGAATAGCCCCATGCAGCAGTACAGGCTGGGGGCTGACCTGCTGGAGAGCAGCTCTGCCGAGAAGGCCCTGGGAGTGCTGGTGGACAAGAAGTTAAGCATGAGCCAGCAGTGTGCCCTTGTGGCCAAGAAGGCCAATGGTCTCCTGGGCTGCATGAGGCAGAGTGTTGCCAGCAGGTGGAGGGAGGTGATCCTGCCCCTCTACTCAGCCCTGGTGAGGCCTCAGCTGGAGTACTGTGTCTGGTTCTGGGCTCCCCAGGACAAGAGAGACATGACACTCCTGGAGAGAGTCCAGCGGAGGGCTACCAAGATGATTAGAGGGCTGGAGCATCTCTCCTATGAAGAAAGACTGCAAGAGCTGGGCCTGTTCAGCCTGGAGAAGAGAAGATTGAGAGGTGATCTCATCAACGTGTAAAGCATCTGAGCAGATTCAGTCTTCGACGGCTGGGGGAACAGAAATAGGGGAGCCACTCAGCAAAAGCAAGGAGGGATGTTGAAAAGAGCAAGTAGATGAAATGAGGGAGAGGTTTCCTAGGGACTGGTTGCAAGCCAGAAGTGATTTAAAGGCTGCTGGATATAGTCTGAAAGAAAGCTTAGCCTGTCATCTGATGGCAGCTCTTCCTTACCTGTCCTCTTTATTCTGGAAGCTTTGCTAGTATGGAAAACTTAACTGTGCAAGTATTGTTTTGTAAGCTCAAAAACAGTTGAGTTCACTTTTATTTTCCTTTAACGTATTTCTTTTTTAATTTCACTTGTTTAAGGTCCTTAGAGATGGTGGAACAGTGTCCATCAGACAAAACTTGGCTTATTTTGCTCTGTTAATCTGTGAACTGTTCATGGTGCAGTTTTGTGGGATAGTGGGCTCTAGTACTGAGTAGAGGTGGTGAAATTAGACCTAAAATAAGCAATAACAGTGGAAAGGGACTTGTTTTATACTTTTTTTTCTTTCTGGGAACTGAAAAATTGTCTTTTGATGAGACAGGAACAAACTGTACTGCAGGTACTCAGTTGAAATTGACCTCAATTATTAATTTTTAGGCCATCCATCAAATGGCATTTTACTGACATGTGAAATCAGCAGGTTATGCCAGGCTGCTCCCTGGGGCAGAGATACACATGCTACAGAATCTCATCACTGTTGGCTTTAAAGGGCTGTTATGTTTAAGGTATCTTATATAGAGATTCTGAAAGTCAAGTAGGCATAGCATAACAAAATTTACTCCTTCTTATGCTTCTGGAAACAATCTTTTAAATTCAGGCAGTGGAAAGGATGTCCAGGAAACCTTGCACAGCTTTAAACCTCACTGCACTTGTCGATATGAATAAAAGCTTGAACCTTGGTGGCTGTTGCTGCAGCATCTGTTCCATTCACTTCTTTAGTATTTAAGAAAGAAAAACATTGATCATCTTCCCTTCCATTATTAGAAGATTTTCAGCAGTCTTATAAAGCATAGGTCTGTAAGAGCTGATGTTCTTCTAATGGGATGGGGTTTTTTTTCCTAGAGATAGGAAAAGTTTCCTGTCAGAAACAAGATGTTCTTTGCTATCTGGACCTACATAGTGAAATTGTGCTTTCTTACAATGGTTTGTGCGACCTGGCCTAAAGTCGTCAGATTCAGACCCTATTCTAGTATCTGCCTGTAACTACAGAGGAGACTGTAGTGTTTGTGGTATTTTTCTGTGCGTACTGGAAAATATGACCTCTCTGTCAAAGGTTTACCGTACTGCTAACATTACAGTGATAAACGCATTGTCTTCTTGGCTGAAGGTGAATGATATTCCTGGTGAGGAAATCTCTCCTGACTTCTGAAATACCTTTGTGTGTTGGACATCACTGAGACTTGTCTTAACTTTAAAAGGTTTGGGAAAAGGTTGTGGTAGTGTAGCTGACAGTTAGTCCATAATGGAGAAGGTAACGATGAGACATCTTTCAGCAGGCTTTATAAATAAATATCTGGCATTGAGAGTGCCTTTATGGTTTGAGTATGTTTATCCTTGTGGTTCTGGAACCCAGACCACTAGGTAGATTATATTGCTGTATATAAATTGTATTCCAGCATGTTTTATAAATCAAGTGGCTTAATCAGATAAAGACAAATGAAAATGAAATAGCTTAAATATAAATTTACTACCACGTAGCCATTACACAGTGCCACATTTTACTTTTACTGGATTATCTGAGTTAGCTGACTGTAAGTTCAGTCATTTGCCACTTAGAGACATGGGGCCAAATTCTCACTCAGTTCAGTTTGTGAAGTCCTTTCTCATTCAACAAAAATGGGAGGGTTGCTGTCTAGCAAGAACTGACATTTTATTTAACAGGCTACAAAACATCTTTCACTGTGTCAAAGGAGAATTTGGCATGCTGGAGAAGATCTACAAAAATCCATGCCCTGATTTGATTGTGGGTGCAAGCAGGGCCAGTTCAGTCCACAGCTTAATTAAGAGTGTCCTAATTTTCTTTGGAGTGTGAATGTCTATGTTAAGAAGAGTGACACTGGCTGGGGCAAGGAGGCACCTGGATACTGTGGTTGACTACCACAGCCTTCCCCATACAATCAATATCCCTGACCCAAGGTGTCGGGAATCGCCCATGAAGAGTGAAGCTTCAGTGGCTGTGTCAGCCCGTGGAGCGCATACGCTCGGTGGGGTGTGCGGAGCTGTGGTCTTTGCTTGTCCGCACCAGAAGATCTGTGTATCCACACACCATCTAAAAGAAACCAGAGCACATTGGGTGGTTACACACACAGATATCATGTCCTGGCATGCAGCCATGATGTGACCACGGTACCTGTAAGTACAGCAGTAGCAGGTTGATGCATGGAGTGGATGGAGAAAGCTGTTACTCCTTTCCCCACCCCCCAAATCCATTTAACATAAAATCTTCAAGCTGAGGATGTATCAGATATTAATCAGTAAGAACAGACAATGCACTTGATCTTAGCCAGAGGCTGGGAAGTGTGCATCTGAGACAGGGCCTTCAGCATATACTGCAGAGCGCTTCCATCCCAGGGAGGATGTGAGATCAGTGTTTTGAAGGGCTATTGACAGATCTAAACTGTAACGCGTAAATGAGTGTTTTCTATATGTGACAAAGTGCCAACTGTAAATCAAGGAAATTACAGTAGTTTGTAGTGATAATATAAATGGTTGTGTTTAAAATGATTTTGGCAAAATATCTGAGTAAAAGAAAATTATCCCAGGCTACATTTTTTCACAGTTCAATTTCGGCTCTTAATTTTCACATTTAATAATCTGTTGCCTTTTAGAACCTAGTCAGTCTAACACAGAATGCATTTTCTTGCTCAGTTGTGGATAAAGATAAAAAATTTGAAGAACAACTTACCTGCTGAGAATTTATGAGAAGCAAAATATTACGGAAATGTTTTCGTACAGTTGTAGTCTCTGCTTCTGTTTTGTTCAGCAACCTAAACTTCATGGTAGATTAAATCGAAATTTAGTATTAAATTTCACCTTAGTCTATCTCTATATAAAAGGAAAAGGCAAATCTGATTGCCCGATATATTTTTGTAGTGCAGGTTTTGATCTACTTTCTGCAACTGTGAACAAATAACCAATTTAAGCACGAAGAATTTTTCCTTATTGGGTGCTTGCTTATTTCAAACCATTGCTACAATGTCCTTACTTTCCATTGGAATGTTTTCTAAAAATGATAATATCAGAGCTATAATTTTTAATGCTAGGTATAATAGAGATATTTTGCTAGTGAGGTTCACCCCTTTGTTAACTATCAAGACACAAGACAATGCATATAATTTGGCTATATTCATACGTGATTTTAGTTTTTATATGTGTATGTGCACGTGAATGTGAAAGGGAGAAGTTTGAATCTTTAACACAGGACTACTTTTTTTTTTTTGCTAAGACCTGATGAAACATTCTCAGGAAAATCATATACCTGAGTTCGCATTATATATATATGTATATATACTCATCCGTGCTAATATTCTGGACCATGTTTTTTTCTTTAGTAGACCAATCATGGACAAAATACTGAGAAGTATCCCTGTGTTCTCATTATGGAGACGTTTATTCTTCTAAACTATTCCTCATTTAATCCTCTTCATAAAACTCTTACAGTCACTTGGAGGTAGGAGAAGCAGACACTTCTGAGGACTCTTCTGTTGCTAAACAGGGAAGGAGTTTTCAGGCGGGAATTTATTTAAAAAAGTGATGGGGAGAAGATGCAAATTTGCTTTCTACTGTGCAGTTCCAACAGCTGCAAGTGCAATGCTCAGCAGAAATGTGGGCACACTTCCCATAAACAGGTCATTCCACACCATAGCCATCATCCCAAGGTGCACTTGAGCATCTGTTTAATATTTTATATATGGTATTTATATTTACAAGTACCTTTGTGAAAGTTTAACAGAAGGATTTCAAAGACCATAAAAGAGGAAATGTTAACAAGGAGCTATAAGATGACCTCACATGATTTGGGCCCACATAATGGAGTGGGTATTTATGGATCCTATAAATAGATGGCGAGCTATTTATAAGGCATCTCTCTGTTTGCATACTACCCTGAATAAATTACCAAGACATTGTGTATCGTAACGAATTGCCTACGTTTTAGTATTAGAGAGTAACAATGTATCTGACTAGATCCTTACTGGGATATATTAAAGATCTGATACCCTCTACAGTTTCGTTACTCTCTGTAGCAGAATATCATCTTTTTAGTTTTAGTCCACCTAGTCCCTCTCCTTTGGTCCTTACTGTTATGCAGCCCAAACAATTCATCAGTCCTATGGAAGGCATCAGTAAGGAACCTGCATGTTCTTATTTGCTGTGTCTAGGAGATTGCCATCTAGGTCAGCAAACTTCACACAGTGATCACCTTACTGTAAACTTTAAAGTGCCTTTTTCCATCAGAACTCCTTCCATGTCTCTTAGAGCAGCATGGAGCTGGAACCTATAGGGTCACTCCGTTGTCACTTGTCACATTGAATCATTGCATAACTTGTCACTGACAAAGACTGCCAGCAGTTTCTTCATTTATTCCCTTTTCAGCAGGGCTAGTGCTAGCATGTTCTTGCTGACATCTTGCAACCCAAGACAGCCCCCAGCCTGCTATACCATTCTGAGCTGCATGTCTTTTTAAAGTCAAAACAGACTTTGTTGTGGTACTTGTGAGTACTTATCAGTGATGAGAGTGGATCCGCTGCTCTCTCTGTGTTTGAGGAAACTGATTTGCTTCTCAGGTGCTTTTCTGTTGTGCCCTGTTAAATATAGATAGGCAGTCAGCAAGACTTTTGCTCTCAGGTATGTATTCTGCATGTCATGTTTCATGGGTGTTGTAAGTAGTGCTGACTGTCCATTCTTCAGGTCATTTCCTTTTCCAGAGACAGCTGCAGAACATGTCTGACTGCTTGATTTGATCATTACCTCTTGCTGTGGCAGCTATTCTCTTTTTTCTGTTTTTCTCAGCTCTTTCTCAGTCTTCCCTCTTGTTTAACTGGGGATCTGGTTTCCAGATTATCAAGGACCTCCCCCTCTATTTCTGATTGTTATCTGGGCAATATTTGACGTACTTCTCGGCACTGTCTCTTTTTTTCCTGCCAGTGAGCACAAAACCTTGATTATGCGGAGCCTGAACTGGCAATTTTTCCTCACCATCCTTTCTTAATGCCTCTTTCAACTCAGCTCTTCTCCTGACTGTTTTGCAAGGCAACTGCACATCATTGCTCAGTAGTATCCGTCTGCTTTTCCAGTGGGAAAGAAAAGGTGCATTCATCTTGCTTCACTGTGAGCACAGACATGGAGATATTTACGTGTGAACTAGTCACTCTCTTTATAGCACCTCCAGAGCACCTATTAAGCACCTATTTTCACTGACCGTTTTAGGTTGAGATGAATCTATATTGGCTAGACTCCAATAAAGGGAACCTAGAACAGATTTAAATATCCCTGTCTAGTGAAGAAAATCTTACTGAAAGTCTCTTCTAAAATTCTGGACTTTATGGGTTTTGTTTTGTTCCCCACCATACTTGAAGTAGCCAGTGTCAGGGAGTTTCCTAACGGTCTTGCTTACAGTCATGTCAAAACCTATTTAGTGTTATCTCCTTCACCGACATTGAGACCCTGTGGATTTATGTCTGTCCTGTCTTGGTCCTCTGGACTCTGAGAGGCATCTGATACTCTTCCTGCACTAATTCTTTAGTCGGTGAAGCCACTTTCCCCATTCCCAGTGCTATCTTGCAATGCAGATTCATGCAGTTCTCAGAAGTGGTTTCTTATGCACAGAGCTACAACAGACACCGAACTTCTGACGAACATTTGGGATAATGCTGTCATGAACAGGTCTAGGCCACAGAAAGGGAACATCAGCTGGCCAGTATAGTGTATGTCTTGGAGGGAGCACTCTCCATATCTGAATGCTTCATTTTGGCTACTGATCATAGAGCTGATATCTTCCTCCCACGTTCAGGAAGTAGCAAAGCCCAACTGCAGAGTTAAAATCAAGAATTGCAGTACTGATTTAATTCCTACTGGCATTAAAAGAGAGGAGCTTGGTTCACTTTTTCAGACATTTTCTATTTAAGGGTTCGTGTATGTTCAGATTTGTACTATCTAATTATCCATGTGTGAACATTCTCCTAAAACTTTAAAAGCGGTTTATGTTACTGGTCTCAATCAATCTAACTTACGCAATTCTATTTTAAGCCCTGGCAATCTAGCACATGCTTCCTTATTAAACTCAGACCTTCTTATCTGGATGAGGCCATAGACTTGCCTATAAGAGGCTAGAAGAAATGAGCACATTCCCTTTTAAGTGAGATGCAGTGGCTTCTCCCTGGGAAGAAAGCATAGGAGCTACTTTTTATTAAGACAGTGTCTTAAACTTTATATTCCAGAAGAGATGGTGGAATTTTAAAAGCCTAACAGCTGTGAGATTCCCCCATTACTGCTGTGTAACAGAAAACTTCTCGTCTCCTGGGAGTGGTAGGAAGAAATTATCTCAGAGGGTTTTCACCTTATCTTTGCCCTTGCAATGCTGAAAAATAACAGGTGGAATCCATACTCCAAATTCCATTTCATGTGGACTGGCTTTAACAGCAGATGAGAAAGGTAAATATTTTTTTCAGAAAATTTGAAGGGCAGATTTTTCAGCTTGGCAATATCTCATGGGATGTAAAGCCTCCCATTCTGCAGTATTTTCTCAGCTTGCACTATTTTCAATATAAGAAATTCCTGCTTTCGTCACATTTGTAATCAAATGGCATTTTTTCAACCCAGTTTATATGAAATCGATTATTTTCCTGACATATACAATGTGATTTGTGAAGGAAGATGTTAATATTTACATCTGAGCATTCAACCATTTTAGTTTGTAAAAACCATGTATTATGGAAAAGTTGCTTTAAAGCATCGAAGTGATTCAAGAAATAAAACCAAAAAACTTCATATGAAATATCCTTGTGACTGCAGCATTTCGAGTGATTGTCTAAATCTGGATTTTCTGTATTCAAATAATCTAATAAGCAGTTTCCTTGATTTGCTAAAAATAGGAGAAGTTAGATATTCTTCTCGTCTGGAAAAGATGTTCAGGCTTACCCAAAAGAACATCTGAACATTTTGTCCTTGTGTTTTCTGAACTTGACTTCTATGGAACTTCCACAATTCACCTCTCCAGCAATGATTTACTCTTCGATATGTAACTTTCTGAGGTAATCATTCACAGATTTGCAGTCCTTATTTTCCTATAAGCTGTTTCAGAATTATGTGCAATGATAACTGAAGCAAATTACAGATCAGCGTGATACTTATAAGCAGCTTTGAAAATTTTGTCTGGTGCATAACTTGCAGGGTTTTATCTTTCTAATTACATTTAAAAATTGCTCTATGTTATTTCAATTTTTCGTCTGTAAAATGGAGGAGCAATATTTGTTCACGTTCCTGGACTAAACAAGTATGTAAATATAACTATAGACAGATTGAGATTAACAAATAAGTATGAAAAATGCCTTGAATTTTAGTAAGTGTTGGAAAGAAATACAGTTATCATGTTCCTCAGGTTTACAAAATCATAGATTAAGCCAAAGAACGTTCGAGTTAGACAAGAGCAATGGCTAAAAGCTCCCTTTCTTGAGAAAAAAGTAACATGGTTCCTCTGAGTTGCCATGGGTTAAGTGCTTAGTGCTTAGTAGTATAATGAGCACGTTCAACTATCAATGATATATTTTCTAGAAAAATATTTTAGTGGACATGAAGAGACTAAAATTAAATTTAATACACCTTATCCTATCTTATTCATGAGATACACCGTTTCAGAATTGCCTTCATCTTGCATCCATTTAACTAGCTGTAGCATTCTACTTTTATTTTAGTATAATTCTGGCACAAACAGTCAAAACAGTAGTACAAAGGCCTTCTAGCTTTCAGTCATCTGGGATGCTATGAATTGTTAAAAAGATAACTATTTTTATCCGTAGCAAGCTGACGTTAGACTAGAGTTTTGGTTGATATAAGCAACTATTCTCAAATTGACCTTCTACAATATAAATTCCCAACTGAGTATGGCTGATGCAGTATTTTTGTTTGTATGTCAGATAATGCTACAAGAGCAGTGAACTGAGATCTTAGCATCTAAGAGTCAGACTGAAACCATGAGAAGTACTTAAGTAAAGCATTCAAATATGTTATGAATATTTCTGTGTAGTTCTAATTATATATATACAGACATATTTTCAGCTGAAAGGTGTTGGAAGGAACTACTGCTTGACATCTAGATTATTAAATGAAATCAGTAGTAACACAGTGCCCATGAAGACAGCCGAAATATGGACAAGGAGAAAAATGAATGATTTGGATCCAGCAGTGAGCAAACATAGTTTGAAGGAAAGAAATAGAGAAAGGAAGAAAAATAACATTAACAGCTAAGCTTTACCTATTTTCCCCAGTAATAAAAAAAAAGGGAGGGGAGTAATTGTATCAATTGTAACCTGCCAAGAAGATAGCATCATAGTATCAAAGATACAAAATTTAAAGTAATGAGTGATTCGACTAAAGTTTAGTCTTTGGACTGAAGTTAATTAAACAGGAAAGCAGAAAAAAAAAAGACCTATGGCTCTTAGGATAGGTGATTTTAAAGTCTGTGGCAACCCTACATGCCCTAAAAAGTGTACTCCATGATACATTTCATTCTGATCCCAGTTATATCACTATAAATATTTCAGTGAAGTTACAATGAGTTCAAACTCCTTTTATGAGATCAGAAATTAATCTTTTGCATGTAGGAAAAGTTTTCCTCAATTCTGGTGGGTGGAATGCCATAATCAGCAATTCTTAAATTAAATTAAAAGTTTTTTATGTCCTTCTCTTCTGAAATTCACAAGCATGAACATGAACTAACCCTGATGTCCCAATTTATTTTAGTATAATTTTGAACGGCAAATACTAGATCTAGACTGTGGAGTTGTCCACAGATATATTAGCTTTTTGGAGGAAGAATATGGGAGAACTACTATTAGTGGGGTATGCATTTCCTTTGCATTTCCTTTAGAATTAGTCGAGAAATGCCAAAATATACAAGATCACGCTCTAACCTTGCCACATACATAAGCAGGTATATTATTATTGCCCGAGCCCTAGTTGAAACTCTGGGTATCTCAAGACTATCGACAAAACTATGCTTGAGCAACTAAAAGCGTTTTTCCTTCCAGATTAGTAAATTGGAGATAGACTAGAGAGAGATCCAAAAAGTAACATAGGGGTGTCAGTGCCTAAGTTTCTCAGACAGTGCACTATATCAGTGCAGGACACAAGACATCACCTTGCTGAGTAGGGAGGAGGAGGATTTAACCCACACAGAAGTCCTAAACATGGGGATTCATTTTAAAACCGTTCCAATTAGGATCCACTTAATTGAGATTGAAGGAATATGCCTCACCCTCTTGTGAAAATCCCACTGGTACGAAGCAAAAAAATCTATTATCTATTTTTGAACCCCAAATAAGAATAGAACTAAAAGTTTCCACTTTTTATCCAGTAGCCTCGTTGTTAAAGCATTTATATAGCTTGTGAAAAGTAAAATGCACTCCTCTTCTCCTTTCCAGGATATAGGTTGTCTTAGTGTAGGGGCATTTTAAGGAGTATCCTAGTTCCCGAGCCAGCTGGCTAGAAATTGATTGGTTCCTCCCTGCAGTTTTCCTCCAGGTCTTTATGCTGCGGGGTGGCTCCACGTGACCCACAGTGGGAGATGTTGTCTGGACGGTTCCTTCGGTCCGTAGGAAGTGCTGGAAGGAGTTGTGTCCCCTATTGTCATCTCTAGGACGGCACTCGCTTTTCCTTCCTTCTGCTCGTACTCGACAGATTTTTTGTATGTCAAGAAAATGAGAGGATCTGCACCTAAGTACTGCTTTATACGCAGAGTTTAGGTGCATTCAATATTACTTTGGAAGAACAGCATTACTTTATTACCAGACAACATCCACCAGCTACTTCAGTAAAAAATCTCCTATAAATACTAACAGGGAAGCTGAGTGCCAGTGTGTTTGATTCTCTGAAAGGTGACCGTTGTTTAACCAATTTATTTGGTTTTTTATATCAGAAGAAAGATTTAAGTCTGTGGAGTTGACAGAGCCCAGGCCTTTGATTTTAAAAACAGGTCAAGTACATAAAGCAGAGCCCTTGCCAATGTGATGGTATGAGAGAGTACAGTTTCATGGCTTTTACCCAGGAAAGTTCTCTCCTCAATTATTTATATTTGCAAGTTCACCATTGCAAAGTCTGTCTTCTAAATGAAATAATATTTCTTCTAGAATTTCTGTGGGGGAAAACAAGTGTTCAGTAATGAAGCCCTTACAAATCTTGCTTTTAGATTTTTTGCATGTATGCAAAAACGTGCATTTAGGTAAAGATGAAGCTGTCAGGAAATGTTACAAAATGCAGTAAAGAAACATGTCCTGCAGCTACTAGGCTCAGTCAAAGCTCAGAAGAACACTCTTCTGACATGCTGCAATCTGTGTATGCTTCCAATAAAATGAAGATGTCCTAGTCAGGCAAGGAGACGACATGATTTAATCAACGACTCTTCTATAGCTATTTCCCCAGTTCTGTCATTCCATGTGATCTGATTGATTTATAATATATGATTTACATAAGGACTAGTTATTTCTAAACTTTGAAATCTATGCAAATTTTTCTGCTTTGATTAGCATAGGGCCAATTATAATGTATTTTAAAAGACAAAAAATGCCAAAAGCAAATAATACCCTGCCCTATTTATTCACAGATCTTATTCAGAGCAAAACAGATGAGAATCCTGAGCTGAGGAGCAGCCTCAGCAAATGCAGGTTTTGAATGCTTCTGAATGGAAGTCTTTTTGGCTGGTCTACAGAGAAATATGATTAGGTGAGAGAGATTCTGGATGTAGGATTTTTTTTTTGAAAATAGAATGAGAAATGGGTTTTGAAAATACATTTCGTAGAATTTGCCAGCAGCAAGAAGTAGCAAGCAAACTATATATGATTGAAAAGCAACTTTCTATGATAATCTCCAGATTTCACGTGTTTATAGTTTTCTGAAATACTCACACTCACACTAATATAATATCAAACTAGGGAGCGTCTTTTCTAGCTCTTCCTCTAGCTGTGCTTCTGAAAAAGGGAAATTCTAAGCACAAAGGTAACATGCCCACACATATAAGTATCGCTTTCTGGCGTTAAGTTACTTTGAAATAATTCTGAGCATTGCACTGCTAACCAGAAGTATCTACACTTTGCTTCCATCCCACTTCTGGTGCCTATTTCCTTTTCTAAAAATGGGCCTTCTCTAGTTTTGGAAGTATAAATATAAAAAAGTTGGGTAAGTGACTCAAAAAAGTAGTTCTGAGCAGTGAAACTAAGTCCGTTTTTCCCTAGAAAAGGTACATACCTTCTATTTCAATTTTCTGATATTTAATAAGGTGAAAATTCCAACTAGTGCTTTTTTAACTGCTGGGACATTTATAACATCTTTCCTCCACAAGGATTCTTTGGTGTCTGTGAAGAACTGACCTCATGCTTCAATCTTTTCCTCCATAAAAGCAGTAATAAAGCCTGTCTCTTTTTCTTCTCCCAACTGTCAATTTCCAAAAAACTTATAGGACCTTAATGTACTGAGATCTGAACTCCTCGGTCAAATTTGATTGAAATTGGCCAACAGGTTCAAAAGCTATTAGGATAGCATACATAAATATACCCTCACACACAGCATCAGAGTGTTGTGTGAGTTTAGTGCATTTCCCTAGGAATCCAAGTTAAAAATCACCTCTGAGCATATTCAGAAACATCAGCTGTAACGCTTAACAGAGCCATGTTAGTGTAAAAAGGTCAATCGTAAAGAATATATGCGGCATAGTATTCTAAAAATTAGTGACTTAACATCAAAAAGAGGAAAAGAAATCTCAAAGAAAAAGGAAAAAAGCACTATTTCAGTACAATCCTGATAGTAAAAAGCATATCTGAAACTGTTATAGTGTAAAGTCAGATGCGTGCTTTCACCTTCTCTTTTAACACAAATTACCATTAACACAGAAAAAATGTTTTAATTCTTTCAAATTCATATAAAAAGTGTCGCATTTACTTATAAACCAACAGAATGAATAAAAGGAATGCCATCGCTTTGCGCTCTTCTCTCCAGAAGTTCTGAAATCGCCAAGGAACCCGAAGCCTTTCTGTCATTGCTCTATATTGTTACTGCGGTGTGGGAAACAACATGCTCTACTCCACTATGATAAGAGACGATTGCAAGTAGTAGCTAACATGTGCTTAGCACTTTTAATCCAAGATGGAGTTTCTGGCATAGGAAATATGCATTGTAATAGTACATTAGATTTTAAAAGCCTGAGATCAAGCATTTAAATAGGGAAATGAAAGGATGATGGAAATAACATTTACCTAAAGAACTTCTCACGCTTATGAAATGTGACCAATTGATGCAGTCTAAATTTAGATGTTGAAACTAAAGTGGATGCCCTTCAAAAGGTGATTTATCCTACCTTTCAACAGATGGGATAAAGAAACTTCCCAAAAGAGGACTTATTTCTCTCCTTTACGTATGGAAGGCACATTGCTGAATAGACGCCTAGCTTTTTAATGACTGAAAAAGGGTGAGATGAAGGATCCTATCACTAGAAATAATAGATGATCCTTATTAAAAAACCTTTCTGTAAACTCCATGCTCTCTCTCCAGGACACCCGTACCCTTCTAGTGCAAACTGTATTATATGCCACTCTAAATTTATGTATACACACTCCTTTTTTCTGTCAGATATGCCCAGTGTTAATGACTTGAACCAAAAGCCTCCTAAACTCAGAGTGTCTTGCCATTGACTCTGATGGCTGTTTTAACTTCACCATGCACAGCCATGTTCTGTCATACTGATATATAAATTGAAATGCATCAGGCTGTTGTCTGTAAAGTGCTTTTTGTCACCTGAGATATTGAAAGCCAAAATCACACAAAAACCCCTGTCTCTTCCCTTTATAAAGTTGTCTTAGAAGACAGAATTGTGTTTTTGACTGAAAACAGAATGATATCACTTTGCCATGGTGCAGTTCTGAATAATTTTATAGAAGTGATCAGGATTATCCTGGATTTACTGTGCTTTAATAAAGAGGAGAATCTGATCCAGTGACAATGTGCCTGGCAGGTCAAATATGACTAAGGAGAGCATGGCTGTCATCAGGATCCTCCATATTAGGCTCAGTCAGTTGCTGTCCGACATGTTTTTTGTGTATGTTCCAATAGACTTTGTGTGGGAGGGCTGGGATGGAAAACGCTGCCATCAGTATGGGAGTGTTGTTTTTTGCGTTCCTGAAAATCACTGTTGGCTGTGCTAAATGAAGATAATTGGTAGGAATCGATTAGTTGCACAGGAGGGTGTTATTAAGGGTTGAGCTCTTTTCACAAATTGCCTCCTTCTGCGTTTGTTGCTTGAGAAGCATAACCTCACGTATCCTGACATTCACAGAGCAGGAGATTGATACACTCCTTTTTCTTTTTCTTTCCTTCCCCCTTAAACTCTGCAGGTCAGTCCCACCCCAGGGTGCATCCGAGCGCTAATGAAGATGTTGTACTGCCCTTACTGCAGAGGACTGCCCACTGTGAAACCTTGCAACAACTATTGCCTCAATGTAATGAAGGGCTGCCTAGCAAATCAGGCTGATTTGGATACTGAGTGGAATCTGTTCATAGGTAAGAAGAGTTTAAATACTAGTGGAAGGAAATGCTGGTAATAACAAATGTCTGCAGAGTTTTGTGAGGTTAGAAGATACTGTTGGTCAATATTTACCAAAAAACAACTGTAGATGATTCTTACTTCTTCTGGCTTACAGTGGGAAATGACTGTTCCACCCCAGAGTCATTCTTACGAAATATGTAATAGTAATGGTGTGATGTAAAGGCTTCTGAGCTGAATTATTGCATGATATGTGAAACGTGGTGAGGAAACTTTAGTCGAGGATACAATAACAAGCTTAACATAGCAGAAATAGTGTGTATTAGAACTGAAAACTAGGGTCTTGCAAGCTGAGAAGATAGCAACATTGTTTAATATCCAGTCAACAAACTGCAGCTGCTGCTTTTCTTAAATTTGGTACTAAGTACTACAGTACTAAGCAAAGGGCTTAAAAAGTTACATACATGGCAAATTATTAATTTTCTGTTCTGGGTTAAAATATTTTAATGCTTCTCTTTCAGTATAGAAAGCATCAGACATGCAATCAACATGTTAGAATGGAGTATAAAAAATGTGTATTTAAGGAAATTGCTATTACAGTTTTGTTCACAAAATTCTTCACTATAGTAATAAAAAACAGAAGGAAATCTCCTTAAACAGCCATTCATATGTCCTGGAGCAAAAGGACTCCCAAAAGAGTAACATTTAGCAAGAGATAAGATCTTCAAGGTGCTTGTGATCATATACAGTACAAGGGTAGGATGCAGAATTAGACAAGACTAATGATAATATAGAAAGAACAGAAGCAGCTAGTTATATCAGTCATTAATGAGCATCATTGCTGTACAAAGCCCAAATTGGATTTTTGGAAAATAGAAGCAGCTGGAAAACAAGAGATAAAACTGTCTTTATTATAAGTAAGGAAGGAAATTCTTGTTTCTGCTTTTGGGTAGATGATGTATTGGCAATCTCACTCTGCTTACTTTCCAAATTCCACCCACCAATGTGACTTTTAAAGCTTGACTCTGAATCACTCATGCATTTTCACTTTACTCAGCACAGAGGTAGTGGAAGATGGTAGGGAGAATAAAATAGAATGAAAAATGAATCAGAGTAAGCAAAATGAAAAACAGTATTGAGTGTTTTATAAAAATAGCACAAATAATCAACAGTAATGAACATGCCTTCTCAGTTCCTTGCACTGTTTAAAGAAGCCACTAGGACAAGCAGTGCTGTATGGGGGATACCCATGGGATTACTGGTGTGAAAGGAAAAGAGTAGGCTGGGAGGAGTTGGTCTGTAAGAAAGTTAAGTAGGAGCAGACGGGAATGCAATGCCTACCTGCTGCAAACTTTGCGTAAACTACTTCTCCTTTGACGCTAAAGAGTAACCAGGAGCAGAACTGTAAGCAATTCTGGACAAGAAAATAATGTAGGCTTTTAGAAATGCTTTTTAGTTGAAATAAAAAGCCCAGATTTTATTAAAGTAAGCATTTATTCAAATGAAAAGGTGGAAGTTAAGATTTCAGGTCTTAAGAGAAGATTTCCTTTTCTGATGCTTTGAATTCAGTGAGAATGCTGGGCAGAGAGTAGTTATGTGTTCAGAAGTGTGGAAGTGCTTATAGATGCAGGCTTTTAGCATCTTTGATGTAAAGCCCTTGTCTTCATTGCTCTTGCATGTTTTGATTATTCCTGCTCTCACAAAATAAAAACTGTATGAAAAGTTGCACGTGATGTTAAAAGATGGTACTAATTTAGTATTAAACACCATGTACTAAATACACTATGGACTTCCTTAAAGGAAAGCAGACTGCTATGCAATTATCCCTTCAGGTCAGTGATGACAAGGCAGTATAAAGTACAAATACATCCAGAGGTATTTTCTTTCTTCTACCTATACACCTTTCCCTGTTCAACTTGATAGGGAAGGAACAGAGATGGAGAGACAGACTTTCCTATGTTTGGAAAAGGTATTCTGTTTTATCCCATTTTGTGAGGCTTCTGACAGCTTTGCGGAAGATGAGGGTCCTTAGTCCTTCCTTTATGTAAGATTGAAATGCAGAGAGTTGTCTCTATCTCTGACAGCTGTCAGAGGCTTTCTAATAACACATGCAATTCCCTTAGTACTAAACACAACGAAACTTCTACTCACTGAATTAAAACGAATGGCAACACTTTGCAGCACCACTGAGCTATGAAAGATTGGAAATTATGCATGAGCAATTTTTATCCCTGTCCAATGTTAGGAACCATGCACGAGGAAAAGAAAATAATTTTGTGCACTAACAGTCTCTGCGTAGGCAGGAATCCCAAATATTAGTGCATATTCATACACAACGAGACAGTCTTGCTTAGCTTATAATCTGTGTATTGCGACATCTTTTTGGCAAAAGTTGGTACTGAGAGAAAATTGTTAGATGTGTTTGTCACTAAGAAAATATTGTAGTTTGCTATGTATGTTCTGGTATTGTTCTGTAGCTACTTTAACTGTTCAGCAGTACCCAAAATCTGCAAGTGAGGAGGTGCAGAGGAAAGTAAATGGGCTCCCTGACAACAGGATACATTACATATTCCACCTAGTTTATAAATACAAGCATCAGGACTGAAATCACATTTATATAGTACTAATAAATCTTATATCCACTTTAAAAGCTAGGGAGAGTGGGACAGCTTCCCCTAAACATCTGGTGCTTTACAAGATTTTATAGACTGTGAAAATTGGTAAGATGTGAAACAGCTGCAGCAGCATGACACGTGGTTTATTGTATTTTTCCTATTTGTGTCACCTTAATGTCTATGTCCTTTCTGTGTAACATTTCATTATAGGCTTTTTGTATTTTGTTGCTTTTGTTATTACACAATAAAAGCCAAATGTATCACATCATAATCTTCAAGCAGAACGCCTATGAAATTCAGAATTTTGCCTGAGAAAGGGTTTGGCGAGGAAAGGAAGGCATAGCCCTTACTAATTATATGTCATAATAAACATAATGAACTTTAAAAAAAAAAAAAAAAGTAGTAGTTAAATTCCTCTTCCAGGTATCTATATAATAGGCTTAAGAGGTATTTAGGAGTAAATCAGCCACACCACTTTGAAAATGCCTATTTTGGCAAAGCTTGCTTCTGATGTCTGTCCTTTAGTTATAACTCACCATCTCCTTTGCACTGGTCTCAGGAAAAGTTAGAAAATGAAAGATGAAAAGAATGAGTAGAAAAACTGTACTGCTGAAGAAAAAGATTACCTCATAGGCAAATCTGACTGATTCTGTGGAACAGGGAAAAGAGAATTTTCCCTGTGTCCCATAGCCCAACAGATATAGTCCAAATTATGCTTCTCTCCATGGAGCTACGCCAATTAACAATGATGAAGGTTTACCCAAGGATCCCAGTGTTCATTCTGTCATGGAAACACAGAAGAGACAGAGAGGAAGCTGCTCCCGGTTGCATAGACTCAAAACCTAACTATCAAGGGGAATTATGTTCAATTTCAGCAATACTGTTACTTGTCTTTCTCTAGCTACCCTGTATTTCATGCTCTCTTTCTATCTTGTGTATCTTCCATCTTTCTTGATGCTAGCTTCCCTTAATATTAATCAGTTAATTCCCATTAACTGGTCTTTTTCTCAAGCAGGAAAGACAGCCAAGGAACGTGCCCCCCTCAGAGGGCACCATACTTTCTCCTGGTGTCCTCATTAAGGTTCAGAACTAACACCTGCAGAAATATGATTTACGTGCAAGAGCGTGCATGTCATTCTGGTCCTTTTACTTATTTATCCACAGGCTCATGAACACACAGTGGCCACAACTTATTTCATATTTGCAAGACTTTTTTCACAATTAGCTGTGGGTTTAGGTTTTTTCTTCTCCTCCCTCTTTAGATAAAAATGTAGAGGATACTAAGTCTGAATATGTCAAGCAAGAAAGTGGGCTAAATATGATAGCACTTGCTTAAACAATATGAGATGGTAAACCTAGATAGTTGCTGTAATCACAGTAATGATTGTACGTAGGTTTATTTTGTAGACATCTAAAGTAAACGATAAATGCACTATTGCTGTATTTAGTGATTCAAATGTACATACACTAGTACAGTGCCTGTGCAAATCACGATTGCTTTGCTGCAATCTATGAAGGTTTGCAGTTGTGCTAGTGTGTATCCATATCCACCTTCTTGCTCAGTCTGACTTTGCTAGCAGTATATTCATCTGGCAAGCTCTCTAGCGTAATAAGGCAGATCATCATAGGATTTGCTCAAACTTTATTCATGGCCAGCAAAGGTGGCATCCAGGCTCAGAGAGCCCCAGCAGCCTCTTGGTGCCAGTGCCCTGCGACACGTCCATCACAGGAGAAAATCTTACCTATCTGCAATGTTTCAGCAAAACCTTATCCTACCAGTCTTAAGTCTTATATCACTGCTGTCAGTGCAGCAGTTCTGAACTACTAAAACTTTCTCATTACTGTATTTTAAGAATCTCTTTTCTTTCTTCACATCAGCATGACTCAGACACTTACCTTAGGAAACCTCTTGAAACAGAGCTTATGCAATTTCAGTTACAGCAGCTCAATCACGTTAAGTAAAAGTCCCCATCAAAACCTTAACTACTTATTCCTAATGAAAGCTTTAGAGTGATGAAAATATGCAATCAGTTTTCTTTACAGCTTATAAAAGCCTTCAGGACTATGTAATTTCCATGTGTAAGCACAAGGATAAATATTTTCCTTTTTAAGCTTCAAGAGACCACCCAAATCTGTTTGGGTTTGTGTGTGTGGTGTTTTTATTATTATTATTTATTTATTTTTTAATTTATTGCCAGGATAACTGTATTCCTCAGGCTCCATTTTTTTTTTTATTCATTTTAAAAAAATCAGCCTGCAATTGTAATAGAATAAAGAAAACTGTAAAGGATTACTATGTGTACTGCTATTGTAAATAAGCAGAGCCATAGCTGTATAAGCAGCTGCATACTGGTTCACAAATGTAGGAAATCTCAGAAGTGTACCAAGATAGGTAAAGGAAACCTGTTCAAACGTTTGAGTAGTTTTCTCCTCCTTTCCTTACAGCATACGGTATCTGTTCCTTCTACATGTCCTTTCACACTATAGACTAGTTTTCCATCTCTTGTAGCTACCCGTAGAAAAAAGTCTTTCTTTTCTTTAGTGAAACCATGTTTGCCACCCATCATAATGAGAAAAAAGAAAATGTTAAGCTAATGTTAATCATCTTTTCTACTCATTTCTTAGAGAAAACTTAGTGCCTCCAGAGTTTAGAGAACTAATATTTTCTAAGTCTCTAGTCTGTATAGAATATGAATGCTATTGTTATGCACAGGTCACTGTTTTCTTAGTCAAAGTGGCAGAATTTGGTGGATGGCTCTAAGGGTTTTGGAGCCCGATTCTTATTATAAATGAAACAATGGAATCTATATTTTAGAATTATTTTTCCAACTTCATCTTATATTTCCCAAAAGCCAAGGAGAATGGGTAGAATAGTCTGTTACGCATTACTATTGCAAATTCAGTTGCTCAGAAGTTAAGAATGGTTAGACTTGAAGTTACTGACATAAATCTAATGTTCTTTATGGAAATAAATTTTAATATATTTCAGGCCTGCTAGTTTCCACAATGTATAGGCAACCTACCTTAAGGAATTTACATTTTGATTAAAAAGCAAGACTTAACATCATAAAACGTTTATGAGAAAGCAGGATAGTCACAGAAATTATGGAGTTACACAGGTGAACAGTGAACCCAACTTGATGATGCCTAATTAAAAATTACAGTATTATCATTTCTAAATTCTCTACCAAGTAGCAATTTCTGTGTTCCCACATTTTTCCTCTTACTTTCCAGAAATAATGTAATCACTGCTTACACCTTGAATATGACACCAAGACCTGATAGCTACTGGTTAGTCAGAGTATGTAGGAGCAACCCTGAAATAGAGGGAACATCACCATACAGTGAGCAAAATAACAATGTGTAGAAGAGAAAACCACATCTGTGTTTTCTCCTACTGTGTTTTTCCCCTCAGAAGCATAAAGGATGCACAATCTGGGCATGTTTACACAGTTAATTCCTCAGATGGTGATCAGTTCAACCTGAGGGAAACTAACCAAAGTTGTGGGGCTGCCAACAGCATGCAAACACCAGTACTTGACAGCTCCTTAAATTTTACTTACTTCTCCCCCTCTAACTCTCCAAGCCTCCCCCAGGGCCATACAGTTTCTTGTTAAGCAGCTTGGAGTCCAAGGCCCTGTATATTTGCTTTAGGATATGTCAGTGAAGAAGGAGGCTCCCTCCTCTGAGACGGCAAGCAAGGGTAACTGACTCCAGAGGGCTGGGGTTTGTCTAGCCTAATCTTGCCGTTTGCCAGTACTGTTGGCAGCTCTTTCCTAGGAGGCCGCCTAGCTAGAAGGATGTCAATGGGAGTCACTCAGGGTGACTCCAAAAACTTGCAAATCCTGAAGAGGGGCTGTGGGTTTATAAAGATGCAGATGCTTAGCTGAATGATAGCAGCAAGCTTTTCTTGGGCTCCTGAACTTTGGTGTGGCTTGTGGAAATGAATTGTGCCAGTTAATTACACTGTCTTTGCTAACAACAGAACAGTATTAGTGTGAGTGAAACGAGCCAGTCATTGTCATGTACTGTGACAGTTGCAAATACGAGATCAAGTTTGGCTGTTCCAGAATTCTGTCTGTACCATTCCTACACATTAGTCCTGGATTGTGTGATTTCTGCGTTGGCGGGGAAAAGAATCCCAGAGCTCGACGTGGAACATACCTGGTGTTTTCCCTGCACGTAGCACAACAGAGCCCTAACTGGACAGCAGCATTTAGGTGCTGTAGCACTAGTGCGTAGCAATACTATCATTTGAAAATAACAGTGCAGATCAGAACTGTAAATATATAAATGTATACATATAGTTTGAAAGATTTTTATGATGAAAACGTCAAACACAAATGATGACTTTTTAGTTCCATTTGCTTTCCGCATCTCCAATTCCTTCATATCGTTTTCCACCAAAGTCAAATGACTGGTTAGTGCGCATTAGCTCAGTTTGGAGGTTGCATAGAATAGTCAATTTTCCCATGTTTATATTCAGGAGAAGTGCTGTGGAAGCTGTGTTGATACTGCCCTTCAAAATGCTATGAGTGAACACAGTTGTGTTACATGAGCCATCTTTAGAAACAAGAGAATACGTTCATTATTTATTACTCAAATACTGCGTGATTCAAGCATTATTATGCTGTACTTTTCCATGTCCATGACTGTGCCCTCGAGGGAATTCATGCTTCTAGGAGTGCAATAAACAGTAATGGTCGTTTTGTTCTGGGCTACTGTATATATTAACACCTCAAAAGAGTTTCCCCTTCAGTGAAGGAATTGATCTCTTAATAATGCTCATGTGAGGCTACATCTCTGTTTACCTGTTAGGGCATCCCTCAGGCACGTCATTGATTTCCCATCTCATAGGTCAGGGACCAGCTGGAAAATACTGTGGGTCTTACCTGGTCTGGTTTCCCTTCTGATTTCCAGGGTTTGGGGCATCTGGTCTCTCTGACACATGAAATGATGTGACTGAAGCACACACCTGGATGCCAGCACTTGGCAGAGCTGCTTCGTTCATCGTTTACATATGGCTGAGTCACCTGAAAGAACTGCTTCAATGCAGTTGCTTTTTCAAGGATTACAAAGCCAACTGATGAACATGTGGCTGCCCACTCCTTTCTGCAGTGGTAAAATATTGGGAGTTGAGGAGGGGGAAAAAAACCTTTTATAAAGATTTGCCAAATACAGAATGTCTTAAGCTGAAAATAAATTCAACAGCAGATTCCTATAAAGCAATATCATAAAATAATATTCCTAATATATTATCATTTTTTTCTATTCCTCTGAATGAATGACTTGCAGGGCAAAATGAAGACTCATAGTCCTGACTATAAAACATTTGAAGATAGCATATGCAAGTATAATTTAGGGTTGAGATAAAATGCAGACTTGAGAAATCGTCTGCTGTTTCTAGCTGGAGTTAGCCAGACTAAAATGCCATCCATATCCAAACTGCAGCTGATACCCATCTCATCTATAAACATATCTGGTTAAAGAGCCAATTTGTAAACCTTGCTCCTTCCCTTCTCATAGCCTGTGTTTTGTGTAACTAGTTTTTATTGCTGTTTGACAAGAATTTAGAGAGAGCTATGGTTTCAAGTATCCTTTCAGGGAAAAGAATGCATTTTTTCTATATTGCTGCTCTTCCTGTAAGGCTGGCGCATAGGGTCATTTTTTTTTCCTTTAACAGAAATAAATAAAAATAGTTCAAATTAAGAAAAGTTTAGTTATCCACTGGGGTAAAATGTGCTTCATTTTGAACAGCATAAAGAGATTTATTTCAAATATTACAAGCAGGAGAGGGTAAATATTCATAGAACTAGTTTGAACTTGCCACTTTGGTTGCACTTGTTGAGACAATGCTGTATTACACTGGGAAGCCCGAAATTTGTATTTTCTCTATAAGCATATCTTCATTTACATCACTATTTGGCTAGCTCTGTATTGATACACTTCATATGATCTGAATTTTATGTTTTGAAAATACTCCTATTTTTAAGGATAAACATATTGATGCAATAGTTTGACTTTTGCTCACAGGAATACTAAATATTGCAATGTTTGTCTCTGTATCTATTTCTCCGCATTTTATTTCTGCGGGGGTTCAGTTGAGTTTGATACTGCATAGCTGGGAAAAGTCTTTTTTTAAACTGTGCCACTGTTTTATGCTTCTAAAACGTTTTATCTTGGAATCTGCATGAATGGGTAGAAATTATTTTCAGTCTATTTTAGAAAGCTGAATAAATATGAATCAGCTTTCAGACAATGAAAATAGAATTGAAACTATATGATAATATTTCAGATGATTGATTTGTTTGGACACATTGATTCATCAACTATTCCAGAGTCTCTAAGCTCAGTATCACAAACAAATGTTAAATTGTGTTCTCCGGTAAATGTAATAGACAGATGCATGTAACTGAACAAATTTTTTCCATGGTAGGAAACCTGTCTACCTTACTACTATCAAAAAAAGTCAGGTATACTTGAAAATAATTTAGTGAGGTTTTTATACCATATCAATAAAAGGTGATAGGTACAAATTCATGATCTCTTTGAAGTAGAAGCAAAATTGCTTGTATCAGAATTTTAAGCCATTGCCTTTACCTGATAGTGGTTAGTCTGTTTATGATAATATATCAGAGAGTTTTTAAAAATCTTGTCCCATGTCCTTAACAGGAAACTGGGCATATTTCTCTTTTGAATATGGAAACAAAGTAGTGCTGGCAACCAACCTTAATGTTTCTTTACAAAGAAATTCAAATGCTGTACATGCATAATATAGGGGGTTATAAGTAATCTGACAGTTTTCACTGATACAGTTGAGGATTCTTTAGAATCACTTCCTTATGCTTTTGTATTCCTTGAATTTCACTATAAGTTTCGGTTTGACGTTTCTCAAAGAATGAAGACTCAACCCAAAATTCAGTAAAGGAATACAAACACAAAGATAAACTCAGTCTAAATCACTACACTTGCTTCAGTTTTTAACTGCTCATGCAGGTCCTTTTTGAGCTACACATAAATGACCCCATGCTGCCAAAAGCTCCAAACCTTATTAACAGTTTGGCAAAACTAATTCAAATATTACATTTTGTATAGACATTACACTAGGTACATATGTTCTTTAATATAAATAAAATCTTTTTTTTTTTCTCCATATACATAGAAGTAGCAGAGCAAAGCTTACACTTAGTCCTCATGCTGGATTCAGAAAGAATTTTGTAAGAATAAGATAATAGAAAATTGTGAAGTATGTTGACTGAGCCATAAATTTGTCATCCTTTGGCAAAGAGTCTATAATGAAGTTCCTTATGTTGTATCCCATATCAGTGCCAGACAGTGGAGCAAAAACTTTCAACTGTCAAAGAGATTCAGGAAATACTCACTTCTTTCTAGAAAAGATTGTACTGGTTCCATTCTTGCAATATGTATCTATCTGCCCTCCATTTCTTGCAAAGAATTTTTTTTTTCCTACTGGAAAAAAAAGTATTTTTTTTCTGTCTTTTTGTCTTACTGACAAAAAGTCTTATCTTCTCTCTAGTCAAAAGAACTAGACTGGCTAAGAGTGGTGTGAGAGAACTGATGTGGCCAAGATTCATTGACAACTTTTGCAACACTGAAATCTAAATACGTTTTGGCGATGTACCTAAGAGCTTAAATAATATACTGGAGAAAAGGGGTATTCTCTTTTCATAGTAATTATCTTCATCACTCTTGGTACTTAACTAAAAAATTACCAAACCACATAGGCAGCTAAGGTAGGTAAGCAAAAGACATAGTTAAGTCACCAATATGAAAAACTCAGCTCCTAGGTCTCTTATTTCTCTGCTACTCAGTGTCACCTGCCCTGTAATATAGCATTCAATACCCCTTAATGTCATTTATATTACAAGTTAACCTATGGGAGTTTAAACTCCCATGACATGCATTTTTCATTTACCCACCAAAAGCATATACTAAACTTTCCATGTCAGTAGTAACTCACCTTCATAATATCACACTTCAATTTGCGGTAACAGTAAAGAACCTTTCTATCTGTCTTCTCTTGTTAACTCTTAAAATATAGATAACTGTAGGGAAAGCTAGCGGCTTGAAAAATACAGAATGAAATTTTGATTCCACTGGATATTTCTTACTGATCTCAAATGAAAATGAGTTTTTTCCACTAGTCTGTGCAGCTCATTGTAATGTTGTGAAACGAGGTGAAGGTCAGTCTTCACTTTCAGTGTGAAGGTTACAACAGCATCTTGCACTTAGCTCAGCTGTAGGATGAGATGAAAACCATCTCTAAGGCAATTGATGTGCCGTAGTAAATGGACACGGCCAAAAAAGGCAAGAAGTTATCCTGAGCAGGAGCCGATAAAACACAGAGCACTCACAAGTATTTAATTTGAATTTCATAGATGAAATGACAGAAAATCTTTCAGTAGATTTCACACTTCTAATAAAACATGTAGGATCATAGCCACTGGCATCTAATTATATTTCAGCATCCTTATTTTAATACGTTGGTTAAAGGAAGCTGATAAACAGAATATAGCCTGTCTGTACTACAGGAAGGTAAGAGTGACAGTTCTGGCACATATACATACAGTTTGTGATTTATGTTTCATTCACACACTGAAAAGAATAGATTTATACATTTTTTATGACAAACTAAAAATGAATCCATGAATATTTTGCTATTTGAAACTTTTCTGATATCTGCAGTGCTGGAAACGTACCTTAAATCAGGTTTTCCTTTTTGTAGCACACATACTCTTTGGTGAACTTTTTATGCCAATTAGAAAATGAACTGACTTTATTCCCTTGCTACTTTATCCTAAGAGAGTTTCTGTCATGAAAACCTCTCTGTGGGAGGCATGAGAGATAGCTGCTCCGAGCTATGCTGATGGCTAAAAACATATTAGCAAAATATGGAAATCCTCTATTCCAGATATTAATAACTGACATCCTCCTTTTAGCAAGTTGGCTACACTGGGATAAATCACTTCTAAAGTATCAGTTTTGAGTCACTTCGTAATATTTAGTTTGATTGTCTTCTCCATATACGATTAATGCATTCTCACGGCATCTTTCAACCTTTTACTGACATAAGTGCATATTGTATTTAGTTTGTTCAAATGCAGCTGCCAGAAAAAAAAAAAAAAAGTAAACCTAGTTGCCTGGTTGATGTGTTTTGGAGTGTGCATGCAAATTAATATTTAAAAAATTACAAGGATACACAACTATGGTAATAATATCTGCTATCACCCTTTTAAGAAGCCTCTTTAGCATTTCATTTGTAATCGAACCTTTTTTGTACACGTTTAACAGCAGCTTGATAAATTACTTGTGTTGAAATTGGGAGAGAAAGCGCAGCAGAACTTTAACTGATGCAAATCGTTTAGTAATGGAAACATGTCAATGAAATATACATGAAGAACTGCTTCCATTGATATTTAATGTATCTCTAAAAAATAAAATTCCCAAATGAATTCATTTGGTCAAGTCATCAGTTTACTGGCAGATAAAGAAAGTAAACATTTACTTTTCTTGTTGTGAAAGCACCTTCGAGGTCCCCACCCGCATTCAATTCAGGAAGAAAAAAGTGTCTTGATTGTAAAATTTGGGGAGTTTTTCACTCCTGCTTACAAAAAGGGTTTTGATAGTTTGATCTAATTATATGGACGATGAAGTCAGAAGCAGAGGTACACTAGTTCTTGCTAATTAGCCTTTATCCATGTATTTGTGTATAGTCTGTCAATCACCATTTTAAATCTATTCTTTGGAATCTTTGTGTGGGACTGCATAAAGTTCCATAGATAGCGAAAATGTAGTCATGTGTACGGTTTCAAGTCTGATTCACCTTTATTTGAAATCTAGCAATATTAAACCAAGTCATAAGCCTGGATATAATTTGCATCCAGATGCTTCTGTTTCCACCTGTCTTGTTGCTGCTGTTCGAGGTGAACTGACTACTAGACCTCTAGTCAGCTCCTCTTTACAAGAAAAGAAACCGTCAGGTAAATATAACTTGCGCTTTTTGACAAATAAGTAATCTAAGAGCAGAACAATAAGTTATAAATAGCTTTTTCTGAAGTACATGACAACGAATTATAATTTTGACGTTCTCATCTCAGGCTCATCTCATTTGGAACTGTTATAGGCCCAAATTGCATAAAGTCTTGTGGCTGCAGTACAATATGAATGTCAAGAATGCAACCCTTTCCACTAATGCCAGTATACATCATTTCATTGCTGTTTTTTTTCTTTTTTTAATTGTACTCACATCTATGATTTTCAGTATTCTATATAAACATGCAAAGCATGTTGCACACAGGAGTCTTGTACCGTAGCTTAATCAATGTCATAGGAAATGCATTTCCACTTGCTACAATTCTTCTCTTATTTTTCTAAAAGCATTCTATTTTATTGTAGTTTTCACCTCTGCAGCTTTTTGAAACAAGTGATTAAAGTGAAGAACACCACGTTTGTTACGGAAGAAAATAAGCATTTCCGTAGAAGGATAACATCTTTCTTTTTTTCATTCTAAACTTGGTCACAAAATCCGTGTATCATCAGAAGTCCTTTGTTTTCAAACTCTGAATGCTTATATATAAAACTGTGTTGTCTGAGATATCTTTATTCAGGGAATGTGATATAAAGTAAGTAGTTCTTCCTTAAATCAGTCTTCATTTATTTCATCTAATGTTTTGGCACTCCAGCTCAGTTTATTTTCAGCTATAACCATAATGGTTTTTTTTTGAAAAAGATGCCTCTTCATATTTTCCGCACCTATGCGCTAAGCTGTTGTAAGAGATGTAAAAGACACACAGGTCTCTGATTTGCTGGGTTTCAGGAGATTTGTTTGAAGGGAGGAGGATAGATTTTCCAAAAATTCTTTCACTCCAATTCAGAGCAGAGCTGAGGGTATGCTGCAAGGCCTTCAGGAGTAGAAGTATTATTTCAAATGTTGAAGATCTCTAATGTGAACATGAAAAAAGAATTAGCTTTTTGTTTGCTCCTAGTCCAGATTACCTTTGAATACTGCTAGAAATATACTCTTTAAAATAACAAGTAAAATTGGTATTGAATTAGTAGTTACTGTATGTGCACTCTATGCTTTTCATTCCTTTCTACTGAAAATCTATTGAAATTAATAGAATAAATGGCTATTATATTGGCATAAAACTCCACGTAGAAGAATTAGGATTCAAGGCAGATGAGTTGGTTATGAAATCTCATTATTTTCAAATCAGGCACCTATTGAATTTTCTTCATTTCAGTCTGAATTCCATAGCTATTCTTTGTAAAGAGTTTCAGTTATCTATCAGATTCCATTCATTTAAACAGATGCAGATAAGCTAGCAAATCCCTTTTGTTTGGCTTGTATTTGATTAGTGGATGTTTTTCTGGCAAAAAAGAATACCAAATCTAAATTATTGTAGCTGACCTCTTTAGAGACAGAACTTGAGAAGTTAGATAATATAAGTGAAAGGTAAGAGAAAGGGGTACAGTTGCTCTATTCAGTGTTATATACATAGACGAATTTTATTTATTGACTGAAAGCACTGAAGAGTATGGGAAGTGAGGGCGTTCCAAAGAGTATGTTAGGAGTCTTTATAATAAGGAAAATTTAAGAACATTAAAATATTCTTATATTAAAAAGTTGTATTTAATCAGAGGTGTTACATTGCTGTTTGAAGAATGGCAGCTGCAGTTGGGTTTTTTTTTGGGGGGGGGGGGGAGGGGGAGGGCAGAGGAGGAGAGGAGGATGGAGGAAATGCCTTCATAGACTTAAGAGAAGTGCCAGGAATACGAATGGGCGCCATCGCAATCAAAACAATTTTTTACAGTACAACCATTTGAAAGAAATAGTGATTCAACACTCTGCAAATGAATGTGTCACCTTTCAGTGGATTAAATTAACACAGAGAGATAAAACACAGGCCTTTGAGTATTTTCTGTACTTGACCATAGGCCAGCAGAATAGCAGGTATCTTGCTGCTTTCCTAACGTATAAACTACAAAATTTTCACAGCATTCATGGAGTTAATGTGAATGATCGCTGACCCAGATGGAGCACCTACATTAAACAAGTCTGAATGTAAATAGATCGTGCAAACTTAAGTCTTACTTGATTCCACTTTCATTCATTGGCATTGCTGAAATTTCTGGCACATATCCTATCAGTATTTCTGCTAAATTAAGACAGATTATTTTCTAATTATTGCAGTAAATTGTGGGGTGAATTGCTATTGTTTGGGGCACATAGGAGCATTGTAATGACCTACAGAGGCCTTCCCACTCTTTCAACAATTAAGTTTAAATCTCATCATTAAATGGAGGATTATCTGCCTAGCGAAGCAGCACATTTTTTTACAGTGCATGTCTATTCCCAAAACAGTATGCTAGAGTACGGGGAGTTTGTATATATTGGAAATTCAGGTCACACTGAAAAAGCACTATTGCTAAATGAGCAGTAAAACACGGATATTGATAAGACGCTTTGCAACATCTTTACGCTGCAGTTAAGGTGCAACCAGAGCTTTATTTGCTTAGGTACTAATATCTGGTTTATGTACTAGTTACAATATAAAAATAGCAGCACAGACTGGAGCCTAGACTTGCTGTCTATATATTTCCCTGGGCTCCCAAGTGATTCCTGTGACCTGTATTGAGCTTGAGGCTGTCCCAGACACAGCTATAGGTACCTGTACTGACTCCTGAGAAGCTATGTTGAGTGTTTCCAAATAGGGTGCCATCTTCCCTCATGCTATGTGTAGCTATGTCTAGAGAGTGAAGGAATGGGATAATTGTCTTTTTTTTTTCCTTTCCCTTTTTAAGGGAAGAAATAAACGAGCAAGAAGATAGTAAATAGCATCCTTAATCTGTCTTATTTCCAATATGTACAATTCATGTAGGTATAAACCTGAAAAGAGATTAATTATCACAGTTTAAGGCTTATGTACTCAGAAACTGCTATTAGGGTATCTCAGAATTCCCAGAATGATTCACATGCCGTTTCTTAGTTACTGACTTTCAATTTGAAAAGTCTTATTCAATTCCCAGCTTTTAAGGCCATAATTTTTAGATTTCAATGCATATTTGGGTAAGGTAGCATAACTATTTGAAATTTCACATAAAGGTGGAGAACTGTGCCTCTGGGAAGCTGTAGCCCAAGACAACTGAAATTATTTCTCTCTCTGCAAAATCTCACATGTAATCTGTGTAGTAATGATCCATAGGAGCATAGGAGACAAACAGTATCTGAGCAGTTTGCACCCAGAAATTGGAGTAGATGTATGTATTACATGGGGGTTTTTTATACAGAATTTTGAATGTTTTCTGAAGGTATGCCTTTATTATTGGCTTAAGTTGATCTGAGCCCATGCTGCTTCAGAAAGGAGTGATGCCAGACATGTCCTTGCACTTGCCTCTGTCCTAGTCCAGCACTCGACAGTCAGCACGGTCAGAGAGCTGATCTGGGTGAAAACAAATTCACCTTCTTTTTTTTTTTTCTTTTAATGAGTGTATTCAGCTGAGTTTGCTCTCTGATTTGGCTCTGCCTGTGACCTAGTGAGTTCTGGCACCGTGGAGGGGGTGAGGATGTGTGCTGAGATAGGAGACCTCTAGAAACAATGAAACAAAGCTCTAAGATGCTCTACGTTCTAATTACTTTAGGTTAATTTTCCTAGTTTATAACCAGTAAAATCTAGATTCTCATTTTAAAAGCCTCGGTTTTGCTCACGACAACATAAAGGTGTCTAGACCCACTCAATGATTCGTAGCGGTCCCTTTTTGACATTCAGAAGTTTAGAGCAATGAAAACTTGAGATACTTGGTGCTTACTTGGCACTTTTTGATCATTGAGCTTTGTCTTGAACACAGCAATATAGAGTTTTCCAGACTTTCCAGACATTTCCATTAATGGTGAGCAAGCAGATTCAGAGCAATACCCTAAAACTAAGAACTGATCTCCCTCCTTTCCTCAGAGGAGACAAGGAGAGCTTGAAAGCCTCCTTCTGTGTGTCCTTCTGTATGAAGAAGCCAGGATCTGCTGCTGCTGTTAGTAGCCCATATGGGATGGGGAATTGGGGCCAGTGCCATGTTTTCTGCTAAGCATATGATCTGGCACGGAGTGGGAGGGTGTGATAGAAAACACTTCTAGCCCTCTAAAGGTGGTACTCAAGCAAGCTGCATTCGGGAATCTCTGTATGGCCACTATTTCATGTTTGTCACCATTTGTGTTTAATCTGGTTGTGGCAGCCCTCACACAGCAGCTAGTTGTGTGTTTGTACCACTATACCATCAGCAGTTCCCTGATCCTACGATCATGCAGACAGAGAAGCAGCAGTGCCAACACAGTGCGAGGAAAGACATTAGGGTGGGAATAAGCCACAGGGACCTATAAAAGACATGTAGGAAGAAGAGAGAGAGAGAGAGTCCCTTAGGCCAGTGATGTGGTAGAAATAGTAGTCAAACTGTGTTTTAAGAGATTAGTTTACTGTTGCAGTGAGATTAAGCTATAGGTAGCTGTCCTTGTACAGGTCAGTTCCCTTTCTGCCCTCACCATGTGCATCTACCACTTCCTTTCCAGCAGCAGTGGTGCTCTCTGAGCCTGCAGAGATTGAGAATGGACTAGCAGAAGACTAACCCTACCACAAAACTGTGATAAACTTTCTGCTGGTTCAGCTACCTGAATGGACTCATATGCTACAATATCATCTGATAGACAAAGGACGTGGCATGGAATGAGGACTTCTGTCTTAATAAGTAGATCTTTAGGTGGATTTAGCAGCACTATCAAACTACATCCTTGAGGTGAAGTTTCTTGAGAAGGCTAAGCAGGTCTAAGAGCTGGATGCTACCAAAAGAAGTGGACTCATTCCCAGCCATGTGCGCCATCTACTTCCCTTCTCCTGACTTTTTTTTTCCAAAGATTAATCAGCTTACCTACCTGGTAGAAAACTAACCCTGCCATCACAAGCAGAAACACTTTACAGGAGATGGCTGAACTCACTGCTGCTGAGAAAGGAGGTCTTATCCTTTCTCTGTCACTGTGCCTTCTTATGGCTGCACATTTGCACTAATTCCTTTGCATTCCCTTTGATGTTGCTCAGAAGAGTTGTGAATAGGATCATGAGCCAACCGTGAAATAATCCCCCTGCCCCCAGTGTTTTTCCTTTTTTAACTGGGTTAGTTTTCTGGTTGACTACTGAGTTGTCTTGGCGTATTGTCAGATTGGCTCATAGGCCAATGTATGCCAGAACCACTGCAAAATAAGCTGCAGATGCTCGTTACCGGGAGCAAGGATGAGATGTGAAATGATAGAATGGGATGTCTCCTCTCCTTTTGGTGGCAGGGAACTACTAGACCGGCACCAGCTCGGCACCATGCAACTCCACCTTAGCAGTCTACTTTGAATTCTTCATTAGAGTTGCATGTCACATGATGCTGCAAAAACATGCATCTCCTTAAAGAAAAGAAGCTGTCAATTTCTTTATGTGCTTACCAAACAGATCGGCTGATTATTCTAGTTTTAATGTTAGTAAGTTAACTCCCAGTTCTCAGACTACCTTATACGAAGGAGGTCATTAGTGATGTATAATTTTCAGTTTTTCTTTTGCGCTTGTGCAAAACTTGTCCTGTTTCTTGCTCTGGTGTAAAGAAATTGTGACTTTGCTTTATTTTAATTTTCAACTATTCTTCTAAAAGACATCTCACAGTACCATACTGGTGGATGCAACCATGCTGCACACGTCATCCTCCTATACGCAGTAGGCCAAAATGTTTTGTAGACTTAACCATGTTTACAAACCGGAAATAATGAAGAAATAGATGAGGAAAAGAGCAATTAAAATGGTGACAAGGGAGATTTCTGATGTGATGAGAAGAAGAAAAGCTGTTAGAGATGGCAGAAGCTCTATTTAAAAAGGCTCCTGCACCAATATGGTAGCAAAATGAAAAAAGACAGAGAAGAAGATAGTAGTAGACAGAAGGAATGGGGAAATATGAAGCACAAAGTCTGGGTGGTCAATTGCAGGAAATCTGTCAGAGTATTACAGGAGGTCAGCTTTGATCTGGATTCTGAAATTAATGCCATTTTTAACATATTTATGTTTCGTTGTATCCATGAAGAAATGAGGAGTAGTTGTGAATAAAACACTTCCCAAAGTGAGAAAGGCAGTTTCAGCCACATCTTAGAACTATGTTGAGGAACTCCTCTTCCCATGTGTTTCTGAAGTGTTTTAGTCAGGAATTCAGAACAACAGGTAGCAATAAGAGGCTTGGGTAATCAACAATGAGAATAAAAATGAGGGAAGATATTGCTAAAGGACCTGAAACTGTGATCAAATTCACAAAAAAAAGCTAGATTTTAGGAAGAAGAGATCCTCTGTGTCTACTGGATTATGAGCATTTCCAGTAACGAAACATCACAGCTGTGCTTTGAATAACTGGGTTGCTTTTGTTATAGATATTAGTGAGAACTAGAACACAGTGAGAAGAGGAAATATTATCTGATGAATCTTAAGCAGAGAAAGTAAAATATAATTGCACTCCAACGTCACCAGTGTTTAGAGCAGCTGTCTCTTCAGAGATGGTGAAGGCGGGAATGGGGATTTCCCCTGCCCTGTAGGAATGACCTAGACTATATTGGGATTATATAGTGATTCTTCAAAGGCCGTGGTTTCATCCTAATCTGGAAAAGGAACATTTTTAACACTTTAAGGTTTCATCAAGCTATATGTTGTGTTTAAAAACCTTCTGTACGTTGCTACAGCATTTTAAATCACCATAATATCCCATTACGTTAACTATAAAGAGCTTCCCAAATAGATATTTTAGTTAACAGTGTTCTATGTTGTCTTCTAAATAAACATGAGGTTTTGTGTTACCAGAATGTTCAACACTAGCACAATTCTGAGATAAGCGTGAGCATATGAGGAGGACTGTAATTACAGCAATTATGGAAAAGTAATTTACTGGTTGTATAAACTGAACAGCTTTGAAAGAGAGTGGATCAACCATAAAAAGAAGTTCAATATTGAAAATAAATACTTTGGGATCTGTGAAATGGTTTTTATGTGGATAAGCAAACTGTAAACATTTTGCCTAAAGTGCATGTATTTTCATTTTGGAGACCCTTATAAATATAAGTTTGTTTTTATAAAAAGACTTTGAGATGCTGGAATTATACAGAGATATGCAGACATGTTATTTCCCATCTGGTATGTACCCAAGGCTTACTAAAGAAACAAATAAAAACAAATAAATATAATTGCATTTACATGTCTTTGGGGGAAAAGAGCAAAACCGAAACCCTTACATTTTGAATCAGGTAAAAAAAAAAAAAATCATATATTTAAATGGAAAGTAATATAGAATGATTTCAAAATATGAAATGAAGAGTTTTGTTACCTAGAGAAATATTTGATCCAAACCCTTCTCCTCGAATGTGTATGCACCTCACGTTACATTTGGATGGCTTAGAAACCAAATCCACAAATAAACAGTCAAGTTCTAGCCCACTAATACTCAGCACAAAGTTTTCAGTGTTTGGTCAACGGACCACCAGGAGTTTGTCAGCTTTTCCACAAAATGTGTTTAAGGAAAGCAAGTTCCTGTATCCCATATGAAATTTCTAAAGAGGTTTGCACCTTTACCACGCAGGGTGGAGTACATAAGTTTTAAGGAGTACATAAATAGGAGGTGGAGGAAGACTATGTTCTAGTTGAGGTTTTTACCAAATCAGGCCCATTTTGGCAGTGGCTATATTTAAAGCTAGAGTTATACTGCAGATAGCTGTACTCTGCAGCACACCGCGACATCCTGCTCTCCTGATCAGAGGGCACCCTTCATCTCTGCGCCTGCAGCCTTCCCATGAAAATCTGAAATTAGGGAGTAGAGTTTGCCCCTCAGTTTTGCCCCAAATGGGGTTGGGGCATGGCCTGGGTGCGCTCCCAGAGCCTGAGAGAGACACTTCTGTGTCTCATCTTTAAACAAAGCGTAAGTGGTGAGAACAGCAGTGTTTAGATCATGCTAATACATCAAGCCAGAGCAGCCCAAAACCTAGCATAGTTCGCTGGATAATAATAATAATAAGGTTCCTTTGATCTAGTGCCTGAAAATGGATGGTCTGATTGTCAGTTGCCCACAACCTACACGCTGCGGTTTTACGTTGGTCTCTGGTTAATAGCATCCATTACAAGCACCGGCCATACTCCGCAGTCAAACCAAACCACATGGCAATTGAACGTGCCATTGCTTTGTGCTAAGTCACAGCATTTAATCGTATTATCACAACACTAAACCCTTGTACGCAAGTCAAAAGCAAATAATGAAACCCAGATAACTATTTATAGTCATTCAGGCTTTGGGGACTGTTACATAAGAAACTGTCACTTACACTTTGCAGGGAGAAAATTAAGATTTCTGTCTATGAGTTGAATGCTATTGAAAACTGAAGGGCTGGGCTAAAACCATTATAGAAAATAAACTGCTTTTAAAACAACCCTGCTGCTGTAAATGCTTCTTTTTATATGAAGCATTTGACTTAAATGGATTGCAGTTACTCTTGGCTGTATGAAGAAAGGTACCCTGAAATTGTTTAAAAAGCTCTTATATTCCATCTTTAAAGCTTTGGTGTATTAACTTGGCAGAAAATGTTTTTTTATAACAAAACCTTGCTTACATGAATGACAAAGCTGAAGAGTTCTGTATGCTATGGAAAGAATACATCACTTTGCAGTGGGAAAGAACACAGGTACCAGTGGGGGCTTGTGAAATGAATAAAGGATTTTGCAAAGGGATGAAATAGTGTAACCTTTGATCTTTTATTTTGTAGCATGTCCAGAATTTTTCATTCCTGTTCATAACCTATTTTTAAAATCAGTGAAGCTAGGCAAAAGGAATATAACAAAAGGGCTGCCTGTTTGGATAGGTACCTACTTTATTAAGAATTTGCATTTGTACATCTGGTTTTAATTGCATCTTTTTGGAGTAGTCCTGTAGAACTGGGTAGGTGCAGAAGTAAAAGGGCTATGTGGAAGTGCAGCAGATATTCATATACAATGCTGCAAGATCCCATTAAATATAATCTGCAATATAATCCATATAATTGCTGATTTTTAACTACCTAATGAAATTCTATACCATGGAAAATTTGAATGAGTTTTTAAAATATATGGCATAGCTCAAAGCACTTATGATTATTCTACGGTGGAAATTCTTGTGTTGTCTTAAATATATATTTGTCTTCTTTAGACGTTTTGCTTTAAAGTGAGTTCATTTAAATAAAAACAAGTCTCCCACAACATGATGTTGTAATTCAACAAATGTATAATTACAATAAAAGTATACTTCAGGAGGATAAGCTCTCTCTATACTAGAAATGATCTTATGTTCGTCAATACAACACCAAAACATGAAACAAGTCTACATTCATATACCACAATTTTATTATTCCTTTAAGAATACCTTATATCCTGCCCAAGTATTACTGCAAAACATTAAACTTTTTAAAGATTTCTAGGGTTCAGTGGGCCAGAGATATCCATAATAAAATACAGCTTGAATTCCATTTGAAGAACCTTCAGAAAACCTCGTTGTCTGCGGCCTCTTCTAACTTTGACCATGTTTTTATTAATGGATTCCTGTGATGGAGAGTGAAGGAAAAGGATTGCTGTGTGCTGCTCTTGAAAAGTATGCTCTTGCATAAAATCCTGATGTATTTTAAGTCAAGTGAAAAATAAGACACAGGTGCTTGCAACAGAGAATTAGGAAGTGTGTTATTTCAATTTTCTGTTTCTTCTCTGAGCAGGAGATTCATTTTGTAAAGCTTTATTGGAAGAACCTTTAAAATAAAGACAATTTTCATGTTTAATTTGTAAAAATTGCAAAGAGTGAGTAATATAGCAATGTAGCACTTTTTAATTCAACTTTATCCAAAAAAAGATTCAGAGTTAGTTTGGGATGACTAAGCAAAAATTTCATTTGTAGGACAAATTATAAGGAATAAATGTAGGCTGGACCTTATGCGGCATAAATGAGGGAAAAGAATTCAGATGAGGTTTAGAAAGGTATGAAGTTGATGAGATGGAGAAATTCAGAATGCTGCTGTGAGTGCTAGAAGGTGTAGATGAGGACGTGCTCTAAATGCTGTTGCAAAGTGAGAGGAATGCAATCTGGTTTGGATAATGGGAGAAAAATAACAAAAATTGAAAGCAAGCCTTTTGATTTAGTGCTGAACAGCCTGTCACCATGCTAAACAGTTCCTAGGAAAGCAGGTGTGCTTCTGAAGGTCGCAATTCCTCTGAGATAAAGGAATTCACACCTTTATTTGGATTTAACCCTGTTTGTTTCCATCTTGTGTAGGCAGGTCAAGTTACTTCCACTCTTTCTCCTGGTCAAGATTTGTCAAAACAGATCGAGTCTGCTACTTTCTTTACAAGTGGGAAAGACTATCAAACAGACATTTACTTGTTTCTCTGTGACACAGATGAGCAACAATGCATCTAGCATGGAGTCTCACTGGGCATCTTTTTGCCTCCATGTATCCCTATTATCTTGGGCTGCAGTATGGCCCTGAGAGAGCCAATTAGTCAAAATAGAGCAAGTTTGTGAAGAGGAGTCTTGAAATGATCTTGATATACATTCACAGGTGGCATCACTGATTAATGATAGTGATAATCTTTGTTTTCTTTATGCATCTTAAGATGGGCAGTACTCTTGTCTGGAATATGGGAAAAGCAGAGAGGAGGTCAGTGATCAGAGTCTATGTCTATACCACAAGGAGGGCAAATCACATCTGTGTCCCAAGGTCCTGAGCCTCTGAGCATTTAGCCTGGAAGACAGGTCAGAGCACACCGCAGCTTCTCTCATGCCTGGATTTTCTCCCCATGGAAACTGGGATGAGGAGCGGATAGTGGTGCAGGCCCAGGTTTCATCCCATCATAGAATTAGCAGCTAAGTCTCATACACAGGGCTCAGAAATGGCAAATATTTCCAGTTCAACAGTGTGGACATAACCAAAATGAACATATAGGGTAAGACATGTAAAAATTTCAAAATGAGGATGAGATCAAGGCATATACAGAATGTATAGATAGTCCTAAGAAATGCAAAGTCCATCTACATATTGAAATGGGAGTAGAATAAAAATCTGAGGAGACTAACACCCAAGCGATGCAGTAAAGAGGCAAATTAGAGGGACAATAGCATCTCTAAACTGTTTAGACAGCAAGCACGTTGGGGCAAGGATTATGCCCTTTAATGGGTTTACGAATTATCTTGACTACTGTAGAATTATCTGCTCCTGGAACAAAATCATTGCAAAAATGGATAATAATATCAGCAGTTACAAGATGATTAAAACAATCTAGTGTCATATCAACAACTGACGAAATGTCTTCCTTTCTAAGGTGTCGAAGTAGCAAATAGGAAAACATGTGACTCATGGAGGGGGAAGATTTCTCATACATTTTAGAATTGGTTAAGTTCATAAGAGTCAGTGATCACTTTTCTCAAGGGCTTGTATCTCTCTAATGGAATTTTTACTGAAGATTGATTGCACTACCTTAATAATTAGAGGGTCTTAATAAGCAGTTTACTTTTGATAAATAGTATTGTTAAAAACTAGCGTACTCTTGTTGTAAGCTAATAAGGTTGAAGTGTCAAGTTTTAGAATGCATTTTAATCTTGGTATTACATGATACTTAAAGGTAATTAATAATCCAGAAATAATCACCAATAGAAAACTCCAATCCCTTCTCATTTTTTAAGAAATTCTATATAGCATATAGATGAAGTGTTTATATAACGGAAAAGTGTATCAAGTGCTTCAGTGAAGACTTAGCTTTCATGAGAGGCACTTTCTGCTTTAATTCATTTTTTGCAGTCTTCATTATTTTACAGTTCCCATAAGAGTATTAGGTATTTAATAATTTAGATTTCCCTTCTAGAGAAGGGGGAAGGGAATGTCACTCGTTTCGAATCAGGGTGGGGAAAAAAAACTAAGTGGTGAAACTGGAAGCAGTGACCAAGGGCTTCACATAGAAACTTCCCTGGAGGACTAGCCTGCGCTGAGATGCAGAGGTAACTGTGGCATGAGCTGAACTGGCATGCTCAAGCATCCCAAGGCTGTGATCTCATGAATTACATGCACATCTACGATGCAGCTGAGCTGTTGAGTCCTGGGCTTGAAATCCAGTGCATTAGGAGGCCCCATTCCTGATGTCCAGACTGTTAGGTGTTTTCAGCTTCTTCACAAAGTGATATATCTGCCTCTCTAAGAATGACTCTAGGCCCTCTTCTCTGTCCAGCATTGATCATGCAACATGACTGCAGAAGTAAAGAGGTGGAGGTTGCTCAGGGTACTGGGATAGTCCACATACTCCCTGAGTGTGTTTAAGAGGGTATGTAAACTCTTTCACAAGAACTATCCTAGTTATCCCAAAGCCAGCCCTGAAGACACTCTTGCAGCAAGTAACGTAGAGAGGAGGTGATTTTGGCCTTGGTCCTGGTCTTGGGTTTGCTTCTGTACACCTTCATAAGTGCAGACAGACGGATAACAGTTATACTGGAACAAGTCTACCAAAAATCCAAAATTTTGGGAATAAAATTGGAACCCAGTAACTGAACTCCTACGAGTATGCCTGTTCCTTAAGTGACCTTAGATTTCATTGTCTACTAGTGGAAAATGTTGATTTTTGAACATGCTTCCACTTGAAGTGCATAATGTAGGTATCAACTTTTTTGAACAGAAAGAGGTGCAGAAGAAAATATTTATCATCCTGTAGCAGTCCCTCTCCTTACAAGAACACCTGGATTCTTGTGCAGTTCATAAACTAGGTAATCCCCTTTTGCAGTAATACAGTATGTTTTAAATAATAAGCAAGTTAGGAAAGAACCCATAGCAGGATAATTAAATGTATTAATTCCACTTGCTATCCCAGAGGGATTGGTTATGACTCTTAAGTGGGCAAATTTCTTTTACTTTATTTAAAAGCAGATGTAGTATAATCAATGTTAAATTTCCTGGTTAACCATAAAAAACCCTGTTTGAGTAAGTGATCTCTGGCTTTTTAATAGGTTTTGATATAACTACAGTGTATAAGCAGGGTTTATTAATACCATAGGACTGGAAACAGAGCATGATATCGGTAAATTGGTTCCTGTTTTGTATAAATGCTAATATCCTGTGGAGATGACCTTGCACCTCCTTTCATATGTATTTTTAGCTCAAGGCAGCAAGTGAAACTTAAAGCCTAACTACAAATAGCAGTATGGCATAAACCTCATTTGATTTGTGAGGAATCACAATAGAATTTTCTCTCATTAAAAATATGGATAAATAATTACACATTTTAAAAGCTAAACTGTGTAACAAAGATAAGGTACTGAACATAAAAAGGAGTAGACAGCATTACAGTTTCACTAAATATGTGCATAGCGTAACCAAGGCAAAGAGTTCACTAAATCTTTGGGATTTATGGGTAACTAAGGCAACTCACTTTGCAGGTGGAGGGTCACATAAAAGCAGTTTCAATAGCAACATTTTATTTTAAAGGCTTGCTAAATTTTTTCTTTAATGCTGTTGCTGTGATATACTCTGTGGCATGAGTAAAATATATAATAGTGCATGTTGCTATAAAAGTTGTTTTGCCACTTGTTTGGGATGACCTGCATAACTCACAAGTGGCATACTGGCAATAAAACCTTTATAGCACTCTACACTATTACTGATTCTAAGCGTATGCTGATACATGCACTTATGTATATCATAAAGCACAGGCTGTGCTTTAACATACCACTTAATAAGACAAGTGTCAATATAACAACAATAGGGACAAACTTAACTAATACAAAATTTGTAAACTTTCTTATAACAGCATAAAGCCGACTGAAAATACAGCTGAAAACAAATAGCTGCAATCAGTCTGGTCCTTGCCTGAATGAGAATTGTTAGCTATACTGTCCTAAGAAACATTTTATCTGCACTTGCTTCTCTTACAAAGCCTCTCATTCCATATGCTGTTGCAGGGAGGTAGCTTATTTTAAAATAAACAATTTCAAAAGTTAGTAGTCCCTTTTCCAGTGTCATGGCAAAATTGATCCTAGGAAGACAGACAGTATAACTACTGCCCTAAAGCTAGGCTTATGGGACTACTGAACAGCAAGGACCTTTGATTCTCCAACCCTTCCAAAGAAGGGACTGAAGGAAGACGACCCACCTTCCTCAGAAAGTGAATCAGTGTTTTGGCAGAGCACTTGCTACATCACCTCTGCAATCTCATTAAATACTACAGGCAGTTGAGAATTTGATGGAGAATTCGAACAGCATAAACACCATTTGTTTTATTTTTTTATCAAGATATGTTAGTTGATCATAACTGAAATCTTTTGTGGGTACACACGAGTTTCCATGAAACTGTATGAGTATCTATTCCAATAGGGGCACTCTCCTCAGATTTAGAAACCTTAACTAAAACCATTATCTGTTAAGGGGCGCTTAATAACGTGGTTGTTCTGTTCTTTCTTTCTCCTTATTGGTGAAAAGTGGCATAACATTTCAGGGCCATCTCAATATGGAATGAGGAAATTTTTGAAATCATTGAAAGTTGCACGTAGTGAGGAAATCATTCTCCGTCTATCCCTATTAATCTCTTCTGAAATTTCCCCAAGAGGAATCGGTAAGCAAGCGTGAAGTTCTCACAGTGAGGGATTTACTTGCCAGTCGCTTGGTGACAAATGTTCTTGTAAGCGGGGATACATCCTTAATTAAAGTAGATACATGAAGGAAATAACAATTTCTGGAGCATTTAAGATGTTTTGTTTCAACACTCATGTGTTTATACCATAAAGCATGTCTTAGGTTGCACAGTTCTCTCACTTGTTATTCACTGCATGCCTAATGAGACAGACAATCAGAGGAATGTAGCAGTGACAATATGCTTTATCAAGGTTATCAGGAAAAGTTAGGGAAAGGGAACATGACTAGATTAATTGTGTATCTATTAACATACCACAGTTCCAAAGACACTATGCCCTCTATCTTGTACAGGAGCATATATCATTAATAAAGGGAAAACACAAACAGCAAATTTAGAAACTGGGAAAGCAGCAGTGATCTAAACTGGAGCTAGGGTCTGTTCTTGCTTTTCCCACCTCCTAATTTAATCCTATACTTATGAACATGATCTTTGCTGTCCTACTATTCAGGTTTTAGTTATTTAGCCTGTGAGATTTCAAGACCAGCATGGATTCTAAACAGACTGCCCAACCTTGCCCCAAACTCACTTTTGGCTTCTTCTGCTAATATGTTTTTTGCACTAGCAGAAGCATGTTTCTCGAGAAAATTCAAACAGAAATGAGCCGACAAAGTCGTTCTTCTAACTTTACGTTCTTGTGCAAACCTGTAGTGTAGTCTTAAGTCTATGGCATATCTGATCTTCAGTGGGACTTTATGAAAAGGGATTTAATGGAAAATGCAGCTATCTTACCAGAAGTGAAGGACTGCTCTATTTCCTAATTGTTGTTGAATCATAAAAAACATTATACGCCAGTGCATGCAACTGAGGTTTTGATTTGAAATGAGTAAAGCAAATATTATTTAGATAAATGTGATGCTAGAGTGCCTCCTCTTTCCCATTTCCAACCTGATATCCTTCCATGTAACTTTGGATGCATACCTGATGAGTCTGTTTTAGGACATAGCCTTCCCAAATGTTCTGTATAATCAGTGGAGACAGATGGGTATCTCTGAAAGGTAACTCAAATCTTAGGGAATCACCCACCAGAGGTGTCTATATCTCTCCAGTTTTTCAGTAATATTGAAATATGTTCAGTTAAATGGAACAAAGTAGATCTCTAGAGAGGAGCATACAGCACCTTATGAGATCTCTTTATCCGTTATGTGTACTTTGCTAAAACTGAAAAAAAATTACAGACACTGAGCTGGATTGCACAAATACACCACTGATCTGCTTTAATCAGACATAATCATACTTTTCATTTGCTTTAAATTTGCCTACAGGTGCAATAAAATAAAAGGATGTATGCAATGGAGTGCATTCATAACACTAATCTGGATGGCAAGTGGGCTGTAAAAAACATATAATTGTTTTCAAAGTACTGAACCAGATTAGCATGGATTAACACATTTGTTTGAAAATCTATGGCAGAAAGCATTCTAAGTGCTTGGCACATGATCCCTTATTAAGCTGTTTATTTTTTCAGCACTACAAAATAAGTCCTGCATGAAAATAAAAACATTTCATTATGCTTTGCAGTTTCCCACAAAAGGCAACCTAGTAAATAAAATGAGAAGGTCATTGTCTGCAATACTGAAAATACAACAGCGACAGGACCAATGGTTCACAGTTCAAACTCCTTAACAGGCACACAATGGAAAGCTATTATAGTTGAACATTAGAAACTTTGCTTTCAGATTTGGTCTTTTTATTTGAAAAAATAAGCAATTAAATGTAAAAAGTGTAAAGGAGAACAAGTTTCTAAATGAGAAATAAGAAGTGGTAGTTGTCAGAATGTGGGTTATTTATACCATATGAATTTGGCCACCTTTTCTGATCACGTGTATTTTCCAAAGGAGTGTCTCTTGCAGTTCCCAGGGTAGGTGGTAGCTAAGGAAAGAATGAGAGCCTGGAGGCCAGTATGGTCAGTGACCTGTCTGGAGTAGCCCTGTCTTGTTTGCTTCTAGTCATAGAAAACCGAGTAACTAACTTAGAGGAAAGAAGCTCTTCAAGCAGCTATGCTAGAAGTGTTACTGTTGCATCAGGTTCACTAACAGATTTTGATGAGCCAAAGCTGTTCTGAGAGGACTTAACCAGCGAAGTTCAAACACAGTAAATTTGAATTCATGTGATGGCAGTAATTTGCATGCAGTGCAGATGTTCTGTCCATGCTAATAATCCCCAGCCAAAAGCATGACTTGATGCTTAATGAATGTAGATTTCTAACATCCAGACCTAAACTGATCTCACAGTCCTGGATAAAGAGGCACCAAATGACAAGAAGCAGTAGCAGCAAATGAAAAATGTATATTCTAGTTTGGTCCCTTTATAGACATTTGTTTCTGTCCCAAATAACTTTAGCTGAATATCTCCTGTGCAATGAATCAGTACATCAGATCAAGTTTATCATTTAAAAATATTCAGCACACATGGTTTTGTGATTAATATGGATTTTTATGCCAGGTTTCACCAGGGTCTTTCTTTCTCGTCAGCTCTGGAGACTGCCTGAAATTTTTCATTTATGTGCAGGTGACAATTTCCCCAATGTCCTGCCCAGAAATCATGCAAAACAGCATTTTTACAGGTTCCCATGTTGTGTCCTCATTCCTGGGTACTTATAATATATTCAGAGTTTTACAGCAGAAATAACGAGCATGCACAAATTCAACTCCCGTTGCCAGACACTAATATGTTGCATGTTTTCAAAAACCAAGAGGACTGATTCATAGAAGAAAACTGATGTCTATTGAGTAAGAAAACACCAAATATCTATCAGAAAGTCCAGAGCTGAAGTCACTGGAGGCTGAAAGACTATTCTGAAAATATTCTAATACGTACAAAAACGGTGTAGTTATATCTCAACCGGCTTGCCCTATCCACTGACTCCCCAGGGTCCCCAGGGCCCAGAGACAGGATGCTAGTCTGATCTGGTTATATTCATCACATTTGACAGAAATGTATCATGTCTGAATGCATACCTGGCAGTCAGGTGATTCTGAATTATAACCCTTCATTAAGTGCTAAGCCTATCTGTTGCCCCAGGAAGACTTTCTCTCCATTTCTCCAGCTGTGAAATGTAATGTGTAATCTGATATTGACGATAAAGTGATAGGTCAAAATCTTCCAGGTTCTTGAGTGATGAACTGAAAAGCTTCTAAAAGACTGAATTATAATTTTGCAAAAATATTGAACTGCTTCCTCAGGGAATATCCTGAGCAAAATCCATCATGCACATTAGATGAAACAGGACTACTTTGGGAAAAATAATAGGTGAGCATGGCATTAAAGGTAATCATACCACATGTGCACAGGAGGTAGCAGTAGATTTAAAGTTTTGTATGTAACCTAAATTATGAAATTTCCTAATTTTCAAGTTCTTTCCTCTGCAGCCTTAATGCTTTATAATGTAGCTCTACATAAGTATAAAATAAACACAGAGCATCCATGACTTTGGACAGCTGCAGAGAGATTTTAGAAGCAATGCACATAAGTGCATGTAAATACCCTGTGAATACTCTGCAGGGAGAAGAATCTCTTTTTTTTCAGGCAAGGTAGTGCAGGTCAGTACACCACAACTTGAGTTGATGGTATGCTTTCATATATCCTTTTCAATCATTTGTTTGAAGGCTAGAAATATGTCTTATTTCCTGCAGATGCTTGACACTACCTCTAGAATAAGTATGGAAGAATAAAACTAAATGATGCTGTAAGCAAAAAATGACTCATGCTGGCCTGTTTTCTCTGGTGCTGACAGAAAAGTGGGGAGGAAGGAGCATTAATCACAAAGGAGAAGCACTGAGAAGCGATAAGCACAAACGTGGATGGAAGGGATCACAAAGAGAGAGGCAAAGGATTTTGTAACTTAGGGTTGCACTCAAGTAGGAGCTCTTTGATGCAGTGTGAGGGAGTCCTTCAAATGCTGTTGCTTTCGTACATACAGCATAGACCTGAGCAGTAAACATCTAGCAAGGTCACGAAGGTGGCTCTTATGTTTAAACTAAGCTGGTTTTAACAGAACAAAATGGTTTTGTTCCGTCCCCGTTCTAACAGAATGTGTTGTTAGATCAGGCTGCTGCTTTCTTCGAAGGGAGTCTCTCCAACTCATTTGTCTTCATTCCTTTGAAAAGATGTAAAATCCACTTTTCGATACTGCCAGTGTTGCATACCTCCTTATAGCTCTACTTAGCCTCCGTTTACTGTCCTTTCCAGGATGGTCACTTTCTCATATTATTTTTTCATTCTTTTATTTTACTTGAAGGCGTTCTGTGACTGTCTCCACTGGTCCCTTTCGTATCAGTGAAATAAATAAAATGATTTTTGAATACATTTCTGGAAGGCAGCAGTGACTTATGGCACTACCCTCCTGTAGTCACTAGCAAACATGAAGTTCATATTTACTTTCATAGTCAAAAAAATTAAGAGCATTATGCAAGCTAAGCTCTTGGGATGTGTCCATAGGGAAAAACAGAAGAGAAAAAAGCTCTTTAGTAGAAAAATTTTTCCTTTCCCCTCTATCCGTAAAACACTGAAGGAGTCTAGGCAGCAAACTTGGAGTAGGTTTCTAACAATTAACTGCTTAAAGACAAACATAGGGACAGAATCTCTCTCCTAATCAAGTGGGCCCAAAGAAAACCTCCTTCAGCTGTAAATACCCATCTAATGGCTACAAAAATTAAAGGATACTTTTGTCAACATACATTAACCAACTTCACTTCAGGCTAGAGAACAGAATTTTACTCTTTTTGGGGTGCTAATGCTTCTAAGATTTCTAAAAACTAATAGTATTTAACTTAGAAAAGTGACCAATACTTGAGTGTATTCCTGAAGCCAAATTGTAGTAATGACTCTGCACATTTTTTTGAAGTGTCAAGTCGTCAAGAATGTTTTCTAATTAGTGGCAAAATCAAGAGTACAGGCAAAATCAAAAATCTATGTTAACAAACTGTTGAAAATAAAATCAAAGCTCAGGTAACATCTGGAGCTGCATGACGGTCAACAAACATTTGCTAGGGGCCTCAGACCAACATGGAGAGGTTTGTTGAAAAGTGCAAATAGAAATAAAATAAAGGGCTATAACGTTTATAAGGTTCCTCGTAACATAGCACGAGCTTATAACACTCAAAATTATAACAGTTTTTTTCCAGTTGGAAAAGACTGTAGCATAGTGAATTGCGCTAAAGGGAATTGAGCTGTTAGGTTACTACAATTAACACTGTATATCTTTGGTAATACTTCTCTTACCATACCTAATTCCTTTTCTTCAGTTCTACTACGCATTTATCCTTTTGCCTGTAAGTTAGCCTCTCTTAGAAGGTATACTGTTAGCATTTCCTGACCTCTTCCTGATAGAGCCTTTCATTTAAGGTTGAAATAACGATTTTAACTAAAAAGAAGGGGATTCATGGATCCAGTATTGCAAATTCTGAAGGAATTGTCAACTTGAACCTGAACTTTTAATTTCCTTTATTGTTCTCAAGATTTAGGAATCTTAAGTGTATTTATTTTACTTTTAAAGTCCTAAAAATTATGTCAGATGTGTTAAAAAAAGAGCCATCCCTTAAGAAATTTTACAATTCCTTTAAAAACTGATTTTCATTTATAGAACTCATAGTTTAATATTAATTGACTATTTAAATAAATGGGAAAGAAATGTATTTATTACTAATTTCTAATGTCCCTTAGGTACTTTCTCTCCTATATTTTTTTCCCTTTCAAAAGCTATCCTATTCTAAGACAAATTAATTGCTACCAGACTAATTTACTAATTTACTAATTAGTTTAAGTAGTTAGGACAGTGTATCTGCAGTCCAATCTGCAGCCTCAGCAAATGGGAGGAAGTCTGTAGACCAGAATATAAATTTGATATGTATGCACTGAATTTATATCATTTCATGTCCATGCATTAATCATAGCTTTAAAAAAAAATCTTTAAGAAATTTGGAAAATTATATAATGTTTTAGGAAACAAGACAACAAAATATTGGAGGGTATTTTCTGTCATGTGCACTGTTTACTCTTGCATATAATTTGTCAGGAAAAAAGGTGCATAATAACTCATTTAAAAATGTGGTGTTTCCATCTTTGATGCTGTATTGATATACCAGTAAAAAGCAGAGAACCCAGCAGCAGAATAGGTAAGAGCTAATGATCAGATTAAGCCTAGCAACATAAAAACACATGTTTTATTTAAACAACTGAGTAATCCCACCCTGATTTAGTAGAAGATTTTGCATATGAATTACTGGAAACAAAGTTCCATCAAGAAGGTTTCTATTATCAGTTGTAACCATTTAACTCTCTTCCCCTTTCCTTTTCTCTTTCCCCTTCACCTTGCTCTTCCTCTTCCTTTTGTAATATTCTAAGCAAAAAATTCAAGAGATGAAAGAGGTCTAAGCAATAGAAAAGAGTAAAGCGATTCAGAAACAATAGACTAGCATACATATTTGCCAAAGATAAAGCATTTGGATGGATTTTTCTTTATTTCAATGGGAACTAAGGAGCCTAGAAAACAAAGGCCCTTGTCCTGTGGGAAATCTTTTAGAAAATGAGTTATGTAGCATATTTTGCTTGATTCAGGGTTAGTGAAATGATACAAATCCATCCTTCATAAAGGTTTCAACATTACTGTGGCAATTACCAATGATCCTGCTTTGTAAATAAAGAAGAGCTCCATGCCATCCAGTGGCAATGGATCCCAGAAGATTTGTTGATGGGACTGGAGATATTACCACTAAGTAAGTCAATGAAATGTGTTTTCTTGTGATGGGCAACTGTGTTGGCTGCAACCTAATGACATAATTTTCCCAGGTCTTACTTGTGCTAATCTGCTTGTGTGGTAGATTGTGTTCCTCCTCAACACTCTGAATTATCTACCGTCTTTTTGCACGAGGTCAGAATTTTAGCCCTTTTGAAAGTGTGCAAAATGTATAAAACAAATACTAGACACATCTCAAAAAATAATTAGAAGAGTGTTTCATCTTAAGTGTATTAATAAAATACTGGAAAAGTGTCCACATTTTTCCTCTTGGTGGCAAACTTCTCTGTAGGCAAACAGGTGAAAGGACAGGATAACGAAAATTTTCAGTGCACACAAAAGTATCCCTGAATCATAGGAAATATGAAAATAAGACCTTTCCAATCAGAGCTCTACAAAAATTGTTTGGACTAGTGGTGTCTAAAATGATTTTGAATAAATTGTAGTTTTTAATTCATTTTTAAATCACAATCATAATACAATTTTTTGGAGCATGAAAACCATCCTAAAACGAACACTTTTCATCAGATATTTTCCCAGAAAGATTTTGTCGTTAACCAGTCTGGAGTTATAAATTCTTGTATGTTCCCTCTGTAACATCTCAAGGTTGATATAACAAAATAGACTGAATCACAAAGTGAGTATAAAGAGATATTTAGAACAACCCTGGTCTTTTTAAAGTTTCTAAATAAGCAGCCAGATTTTCAACAGCACTCAGAAGTCTAGTATTTTTAATAGTCTTTTTAGGATTTGTTGAGTGCTGAAAATGTGAGTTGAAAATCTCCCCAGCTGGAAAGTCTAAAGGCATTGAGGTCACGTGAACTGGAGGGTTGGGAGCAAGGTCTGCAAATTTTGATGCCTGCTTAGCTGCCAAGACATGCATTCAGTATCTTCATTAGCAGCTTGATTTTCAGGAAAGAGTAACCTTCGTGGTCTCTGTCAGGTCTTCCTTTTATTTGTGACTTCTGCACCTCTCAGCTGTGGCAGTGAGTTTGAAGGGTCCTTCTCTTTTTAACTTCTGTAATGGCATATAGCCAATACTATGTATGAAGCTGCTTATCCATTCAAGTTTTTACTGAGGGAAAATTCGCCCCCTCCTCTGAATCAAGCAACTGTTTTAAATTTGGGATAAAAAAGGCTGTATCTGCGATACAGTGTTTAATCAATGAGCTGTTTCTGTTTCTCCCACATGCCAGCTAAGGAGGTATCCTCATGTTTCTAATCCAAGCTCTGTTCCGGTAAACGAGTATTAGTGCATTTTAATCTTCTCAGTACAAAATATCAATGCGGTACAACCATTGACAACAGAAGAACAGCAGGAGATCAGGTTATTTCAGAGCAGGGATTTTTAAAGTGTGGTATGCTCTTCCTGTAAAAACACTAGGTACAATTTCTCCTTTCCATTGGGTACTCATAGAGCAATCTGAATCTAAACTTATTTCTTCTTTAAAAAATTGAAGAAATAAATATACTGTTTCTATGACAGCTGCTGTAGATGTAGCTATTTGGTGAATGTTGCTAAATTATCTTAAAAATTCAAGAGCAGGACTCTGCATTCAAGCTTAATTATGCCAAAAGTAGTGTCAATGACACCAGAGTAATCTTGAACAGAACACTCACAAAAAATAGAGGTGTTCTTCGGGGACCTTCTATGCTATTAATAAGGATTTTATCAAATCAAGAGATCTTATTAAAGAAATGTGCTGTATATATCTTAATGACAGACTATTTAACAGCTTATCAGGATCCCAAATGAGAATGGTAATTACCTTAATGGGATGCTGATTCTTTCCAGACTTAGGACACTAACTGTTGGAAGTGATGTCTTTGTCTTCTGTAATTTTTTGACTCACCATAACATAATATGAAATGTGATTCCTGCTGCTATTAAAAAAAAAAAATCAGTCCTTTAAAATTTCATCATTGTAGAGCCCCATTAAAATGTTTTAACTAAACTGCTGTTTACCTTTTTTAATAAATCTGGATTGAGTTTAAATAGAATTTATTGGATGGGTTATACTGCTAATTTGGTAGACCAAGAACATTGTTTCTGTGCCTGAACCTTGAATTCTTATGTTTCTCATAGGAGGATGTTCTGTAGCACTCAAGAAAATTCTGGTTATATCTCAGGAGTCTTTTTTTTCAATCATATGTAAAATTTAGACTATTTCAGGAAATGGCAACTAAATCTGTGCCAGAATGATACTATAAAGATATTTGCAGAAAAGTTCTGAGAAGTGAAAACAGTGAATATGCCTGTCTTTCTAGGCAGTTATCTGTGTTTAAACAATTTTTTACTAACTACCATGCTTCTGGGCTCATCACGCAACTGTTCTCTTGATCAAACTGTTCATCTGTGTCAGTGATGTGATCCAATCATGAGAATTATGAAAATAAAATACAGTAAAAATTACGAGCCTCTTCCGTTATTCCTCTGAATGGGAAAAACAAACTGTATCTGATCTCCAGAGCAGGAAACAGCAGAGGAGAAAAGCCGCATTTGTAAACCACAGCTACTAAAGACTGGACCTTGCTTGCTGTGAACACTGCCACTTCAAGAAAAGCAGTGGCAAAAGTTTCCCTCAGAAGGTACATTCAAATATGAAGATAAGTGAGGCTGAGTTCACTGATTCACCTGTGGCTTTGACTAGAGCTATGTCACTGTCCATTAAGCAATCTCACAGTATTAAAATATGTGAGATTAAGCAATCACACAATATTAAAAATCTCAGGCCGTGACATCATTGCTAAATAAAAGAAGGTATGGATTAGTTTACATTGCTCAAGAGTAGTAAGTGTATCTGTATTTGTTCAGTTCAAAGTGTCTAACATGATCTGAGGACGCTATAAAAATACAGTGATAGTTTGATAGCATGAAACATGATTGCTTTGCATGTCCAGGGATGTGGGAATGTTTGAGGGTATGAAGCTTGCTGAAGGAGTGTTATATGGAGGAAGCCAAACCTGGTGCAGTTTTGTCTCTATGTATTGCCTTTTGGAAGCGATGGCAGAGTGAAATGCCCTTTAGCAGGGTTCCAGCAGTGTCTTAGAGAGCTTATTGGAGCGATCCGAAACAGACAGGAAAGTAAGCTATCAATTAAATAATGTGAGTGATCAAATGGTACCGATACCATTGCTGTATGCCTTGTTCTAAATAGATTAAGAGACGTAGTCAGTTCTCAACAAGAGCTGCACGTAGCTACACCAGAAATACCGTAGGAGCTGTCATATAGGAGGAGAGGAGGAGAATGCTTTTTAAAATGCATTTCACTAGTGCAGTCCCTCCCTCTGATTTATTCCAGCCTTCCAGATTCTTGCAAGAACAGGTAACATGACCGTCTTTTGCAATACCATGAATGTGCTTGGGACAAATGAGGAAAATATTACAAATTCTGTTACGATATTAAACGTGCAGTAACTTTGCTAAGACTGTTTTTATCCAAAATATCTTTGTATTTAACCTTTAATTCAGAAAAGATGCTGATTTTTCCATTCTTCCTCATTTCTAAACGCCTGAAAAGTAAGGAAACAGACACTAATGGATGGCACCTTGCGGTGTGAAGCTCAGCGTTTTGCACTAAATTATCTTCGACATCTGGCGGAAGATGTTAGATTTGTTTAGTAGTATGTCATGTATTGACTAGAGAAGACCAAAAAATGTTGGAAATTATGTCTTGTAGAGAAGACTAGTTTCCTTTATATAATCCTGTATGACTGCACAAGTGAGGAGAAATGCTAGTATTTCTAAGACTGCCAAAAATCCTGCTCTTAAAATGTTTGTTGTAGTGCTGTGCAACTACCAGTTCAAGGATGTGTAAGGTGAAGATGCAGCAACATTTTAACTGACCTCAAAAATACCATGTTTTAGTTCAAACTAAACAGTAGTAATGAAGCAATTCATGATTTTTACCCATGTCCATGAAGCTATTGGCTTGTGAAGTGATTTTCATTAGAAGAGCATTTATATATTTCATTGTCAAAATTTCATGTAGTCATTACTGATTAAAGTATCAAATCAAATGTGATGATCAGAAGAAAGATCTGCCCATGTGCACATTTTACTGATCTAGGTATTGGTCAATACCTAGAAGTGAACTAATAGCACAGGAAGCTGTTTCCTCCCAATCCCAGTACCATCTGCTTCTGCAAAGTCACCGAATTTCAAGGAGAAACAAAAATGCAGCTTCTTTAAAAAGTGTCTTTGGTATAGAAATGTTCAAAGTTGTAAAGAAAAGTGCCACTTCCTCAGGATAGTGTAATCTCTGCATTGTTGATCTTGTGGGATAACGGCATGAGTTGCTATTCTTGGCCCCAGGAAGTAGGAGCTGAAATGACAGAAGGATGTCTAGTTCCCAGCTTCTTCAACTTCCTCCTTTATACAGCTAGTGCTCTGCTTTCCTCTTTGCTCAGCCTTTTTTTCAGGATGTTCTGTGCATCAGCCACTTTTTTGTCAACTTCTCATTTGACTTCACTAGCCCTGCTGTTTTCTTTCTGGAGTCACTCTGCATTTATTCTGATGTAATGCAGAAACACTTTGGTGTGACAGATTTTCCAGCAGTCTCTTTTTAGTTAAAGCATGTGTATATTGATAATGAGGAAAAGATGGCTGTTATCTGAGTTTGTGGGGGTTTGGTTTGTTGACTTATGTGTTTGTTTTTCTGATGGAATAGGCATATGGATATATTTACAGCTTTGCCCTGCTCAAGCTTTGTACGGTCAGTGGTGCAGGCAAGATTACAGGCTGGATTTTTGCATTCTGATAACCTATTCAGCTAAATACCTACTACTTATCTGGAGGCTAACAGTATTTCAGCTATGCAAACTTGAAAGTACTAAAGGCTATACTGGAAATTTTGTACTCCCTGGTTACTGCACACTCCCTAACTGAGAGAGCAATGACAGAATTGATACGTACGTAACTGGTGCTTCTTACCTCCCCCCATGAATGTGGTGCATCTTTTCATGATCTTCACACATCTTACCTACTTGCAATCTCTCGTTAAAACCAAAGTTATCAAAGATATAGAGATTTAGATCAGTCTCTTTCATGACTGTCAGATGGGAATACTATTCTTCAGGTAGCTAGTAGTTTCTGCCAATATTTGTACCATTTTCTAAATGGGCAAAGGTAGTTGGATGAATGGATGGTTACCAGTAAAATGCCCCTAGTTTGTTCAGACCCCGGAGGCTGATAACTAAGCCTGCATTATAATAAATACATGAAGGATCTTTCAAATCTCCCTCAGCTGGCAACAAGTGTACAAGAGAGAATCATTCTGATACTGAGCTAGGGCTAATTAAGTCAAAAGATAAGTTAACCGCAAAGAGGATATGATAAAAATCTGTCTGGAATACGTTACTCTTGGGAAGGTCTACTACATTCAGTGCTTGACTGGATGTACTTGTACAATTTCCAGCCAGAAAGGCTGTTTCTTCATCTTACATGGATTTTTGCACGATTTTTGGCCATAGCTGTCTGGATTATATTTTTGTTTGGTGAAGGCCACCCCCATTTCACCCCCATTCATTCCATTGATGTCATGTGATATCAACAATAACGTTTTTTAACAAAGTAGCTAACATTAGAAAGATTCTAAAAGATTCTAAAACTTTATCATACCCTGCTAAAGCAATTGATTCTTCATCTATATTTTGAGCTATCTTAGGAACTGCTAGTGCTTTCCTGGCGTATATTTTTTGCATATTTGCAGTGGAAGATACAATTACAAAGCAATTCTGTTCTTAGGCAGTAGGAAGATGTTGTATAAGCAGAAGCTGATGACGACTGAAGGTTTTTTATGCAGTTCTGTAATTCACTAATTAAAAAACATCATTCTAGCAAACAGAACAGCCTCTTGAGATAACGCTTAATGAACATTTCAGTGACTGGATACCTTTAAACTCTGGTCAAGATTGCTACAGTTCATGAGATTGCATTCAACAAGGCTGCACATTATAGTACACAAATTGGTTTTAGCGTTCATCAAAGAATTTTGAACTGTTTAGCATATTTATATCTCTTGTATTTACATTTGCTGAAATAATTGAATTTGTAACCATTGTAAGCCTGTGCAGATCTCTTTAACTCTGTGTATTGATTGTTACACTACATCAGTTTTACCTCATTAATAACAGAGTCTTTGACAACGATGCCTCCATACAGACACTGGTTTTCATTCTTTCAGGAATCGTCTGGTTTGGGAGATATATCCAGAACTCTTTACAGTGTGACATGTAAAATACTGACTGGCTGAATCTTAATAAAGCCAGCTCTCTGTGAGTGCAGCCAATGGCTTTGGGAAGACGCCTTGCAGAAAACTCCTGTTAGCTGTTAAAAAAAGCCTCCTCAGGATTAGTCACAAAGATGACTAAACTTTCTTGATGATCTTGACAGATTCTTCTGTCTCTTGGAGGGGAATGAAGAACAATGCATTGCCCAAATTAAAACATAATGATTCAAAGCCTTTGGCCATTAATAAGCCAAAGCGGTTGCTCTGCTTTTACGGGATGCAGTCTAGGGCTTAATAGCTAATTGCTGATACTGCGCAACTACCAGAAAGAACAGGGGATTTCTGCTTGTTCATATTATAGAAACAATATTTAGGACACAATGATCTTTAACATAGAGGAGTTAAGGATTTTAATTTATCATGGGCTGGTAGTTGTTGCCATGGTGGAGCCTAACCATATGCTCTGTCTTAGCAACAGCCTCTGTAGAATGGTGCATACAGAAAACCTCAAGTGAAACAATTACGGTGTGATTTATACTTCATCAGCAGGCTTAAAAAAAAAAAGGCTTATTAGGTGGAATATATGTAGAACTTTGTCAGATCAGAAGTGACTAAAGATGATGGCTATGGTAGCTATTCTTTCTTTCATTGTCAGGATAATTGAAATACTGTAAAGAAAAAGCAGTCTGGTGGGTATGGATGCAATGTTCCAATTTTAACACTCTTATGCTTCATCTTGTCTCTCTTCTTCCTTCCTCCCCCCAACCCCAAGCTCCTTATGTCAGTGCCTGGAAGGGATGATACAAATTTGGTGTTATGATTATTCAGTCAGGAAAAAAACACTTTCAAAATAATTTCTATTAATATTCAATTCTTTACTAATTTATATCATCAAGATTGCCATATTCCTGCAGTTCTTTGGTAATGTTTCTTCTCACTGACAGGCATTTTGTAATTGAGGACCACCTTCACAGAAATATTTAGGGACATAACAGTGAGTTCCACTGAAGCACTCAGGCACCAATAAATTAGGATTCTGAGTATTTTTTACTTAAGCATATGGATCTTAAGATGCACAAAGTTCTTAAATGCAATGAGTACCATTATATGTGATTTTCAGACATCTGGCTCCCAGAGGGGAATCCACAGTGCCACCATCTATACAGGATACAAAGAGAAAGACACCTGGAAATGTGTTACTCAGCAGCCAGCATGCTGAAGCCAGTACAAGCCTTAGCTAGGTATCTAAACTGCATATGAGAGATTCCTCTCTTTATACGTAGTGCTTCAAGCCTCAATACTACAACAGAGTTGAGCTTCTTCCTGTTTTAGATATAAATGGGCCATTAATTTCAATTGGATATGGACATCTCAGCATCTTCTTTTGGACCTACGCCTAAGTGAAGGAGTGTTATTTTATACTATTATGTTTTGCTAGATGTAAAGCGATGAGATTATGAAAACTATTTGCCTTTACAGTTTGGCTTTAACTCTAGTATGGAACTAATACTTGGTTTTGGAGTCTACATTTGTGCCGCTTTTTTTTTTATTTTCCTGTCGCATCTCATTAAGTCACATTCTTTTAGCCTGTTCTACTTTTATTTTTCTGTATCCACGTATTCCACCTTAATCCTGAGGGTTTAATACAGCAACAGAAGAATTTTTGATGCTAGCTTTGAAAAAGCAAAATTTGGTATGAAGCTTTCACATTTCCTTCGATGTCACATATGCTTTTAATTAATAACTGTTTTTAACATAAAACATTTCACCAGAGTTGGATACCAAGCAGAAAAAGTATTGATTAAAATGGCATGAAGTAAAAATATTTTAAACATCTCTTCTAAAGTAAAAAGGCCAAAATAGTAAAGAAAGATATTCACTGAAAACTACTGTAGCATCTGCCATATGATGCTGTGCCCACTTCAGTAAAATCTGCATGAAAACCCCGGGAAACTGAGTATGTGAAGCAGTAAGCAGCACTAACTACGGAGTTCTTAAAATATGTTTGCACTGTCAAAATGTGGTTCTACCTTTTGTTTCTAGTCTTATAGATTACATGTTGTCTGGGGCAGCCTTCCCTTATTAAGTGGGATATTATGCTTTTACTCATGGACAAAATTGTTTGAATTTAAGGCTGAACTGAAAGGGAAAAGGAACTGCCTGTATGAGCGCACATTAGAAACATGAAGATCCTGATTTCCCAGTGCCTTCCATCTAGGGCTGACACCAACACATGGACAAAGTTGCAGTCCAATTTGCATCATTTTACAGTCTTTCACACTTGTTTTATATGGCTGCAGAAGTGTACATCGATGAATATTGAGAACTGTTCTTTACATGGTCGCTTGAATAATAAATGGACCTAGACAAACCAATAAATCTTGCTTTTATTTTGCTGCCTCACCTCAGTAGACTCCTTTCTGGGGCTAGGTCTGTGTTCTCTGTGCTGCCTCAAAGCTCTTCTTCCAGGTCTTGGAGCCTTTCCAGGTCAGGCAGCCTCCCATGGCCTCGGGTGATAGATCCTCCTCTCTTTTGCCAGAAGCCTCCTTATGGCACATTTTGTTCCTTCTGTGAGTCATTTTTCAGTTACCTGCTCGGTCACTTTATCTTGCTGCCCTGTTTGGAAAGTTTGCATTTTTACCTTTCTGCTGCCTTTTAGAGAGAAGGTGGAGAAGAAGTTGCTTTTCTACCTTTAACTAGCCTCTTGAGCATGCCTTCTGTGTAGACATGGGGGTCATGGTTAATGACTCTTCATTGTGCCTAATCTGGTGGGTGGTACAGAGCTTTTAAGAAAATTACAAAATTCCCTGTCCACAAATTGAAATAAAAAAACACAAACTTTTCACAATAATTGTATACAGTTGACTAGATCTCATAAAATGTACACTAGCAGAATCCCAAATCATCAAAGCAAAGGAATCTGAAAGTATTTCTCTGAGATAAAAGGATACAAGCTCTTTCTGTACTTCAGTTCTCCACGAAATTTTGGGTCCCTGGCCATTTTCAGCATATTCCCCTGCTATTTTTAAACTGTGCATCTGCAAAATTTCAAATACACACACACACACACACACACACACACACACATATATATACACACATGTATGTGTATATATAGGAGGATGAGGGTAAAAGGTAAGGTTAACAGAGTATGGCTAGATTGTTTCCCTCTTGTGTGAGGGTGCTGGGTATAATTAGGCACAGTGAACTTGAATTTAGCATATATGAACCAGGAGACTGAAAATTGCCTTTGAGATTTAGTTTAAACTTAGGAGGTCTGGAGGGAATATGCAGAGAAGCACTTGTCAGTCTCACAACATCTGCAGTGAAGATGCCTGAACAGAAGGGCAAATTACCATATCTTCTGGGAGGGTGAATATATCACAGAGTAGCCAAAGATATATAGTGTTAAGAAATGTCTAATAAAATGCAATCTAAATTTATGTAGTCCATGAATCGTCACAATTGGAGTTACTTAGGTCAGGATGAGCCTTCAGTGCACTGAAGTTTACTGCCTTTGACCTGAAATTAGCATTATGTGCCAGTGGTCCAAGTTAAACCAAAAGAAGTCTTCAGTGAGCAGTGTCTGAAGATAAATAATTTGGATTCTGCTTAGAATTTGGCAGCTTTGAAAAATCATACCTGTTTGGAGCAATATAAAAGACCTGCTATTTGTGCTTAAAAAGGCTCAGGAGAGAAAACTGCTGGCACTGCAAGACAAGTGAGAGCGATTGCCTGCAGTCATCAGAGATGTAGTGCTGGGGGAGGGTCCTTGCCCCAGCTGCTGCTGTGAGGGAAAAACCAGGAGAAGAGAATGGGCTAAAACCTCTCCCCAGCATGCTGCGAGGAAGGCAGCTTCTGCCAGGTCTGTGCTGGTCCTTGTGAAGGTCAGCCCTACTCAGCGCTACTGCCTACTAGGACTGCAGTGTGCAGCCTTGACCCAATGCAAGAGAGACACAGACCTACGGGAGGGACACAGGGGTGAATAGGGACTCGAAGCATCTCTCATATGAGGAGAGGCAGAGAGAGCTGGGACTGTTCAGAGAAGACTCTGGGGGATCTTATCAATGTGCATAAATACCTGATAGGGGGATAGTAAAGAAGAAAGAGACAGAGTCTTCTAAGTGATATCTGGTGAAAGGGCGAGTGGCAATGGGTGCAAACAGGAACTTCCATTTCCATTTCCATTTAAATTCCATTTAAACATTAAAACCTCAGTTGTTTATAGTGAGGATGATCAAACACTGGAACAGGTTGCCCAGAGAGGTTATGGAGTCTCCATCCTTGGGATTATTCAAAACACAGCTCTGAGCAACCTGCTATAGATGACCCTGCTCTAGGGAGTGGCGTTGGATCGGGTGATCTCCAGAGGTACCTTCCCACCTCAGCGGTTCTGTGTGATTTGGAGTACCTGGGGAGCACGGTGCACTTCAAGCATTTGTCCTCTGCTGGGGGTACCCAGTCTCCTCCCTCTGTTGCATTAGGGATAGGCTGCCGTCTGAGGAAGAAATAGGCATGAGGCAGTGAGGAAAGAAAGACGGTGGCGATAAGAGACACATAACCCAGGTGCTGCAAGCGGAGCAGTTTGAGCTAAAGGAGCTAGGCACGCACACAGACACTGGAGCTGAAAAAGCGCTGATTTGCTCTTTCCTAGAGAAAGACAGTTGCTCCTCAATCTGCAAATATTTCACGCTAGGAAGAAAGTAGAGATATGGGATATATTGTTTTCCTCTTTCTACTCCGGATCTCTGCTCCGGAAGAGAAATACTACACGTGCAGATGTTCTGCACAAATATGTATATTTTTCAAGTTGTAAAAAGCAAACACATTTTTGCTTCAGCAAGCAGCTAATGATGAAATCTTTAAGAGATTGCTTCTTAGAGAGATAAATGGCACAGCAGGCTCCAGTAAAATCCTAAAAGGATAATTCAGCAATAAGCATTCTGGGAAAGAAAGAGACTTGTTTAATTTTTAAATTGCTATCACCACCTTTTCTAATGAAAAAAGCTTTCATATTTTCAAGCCTGTTAAATGAATCTTTCCTGTCTCTTAACTGCATGTGTTGGAAGTGCTTGAGAGAGTTTCCAAATATTCCTTATAGGTTTACCTGTTCACTGATAGAAATCTAAGTGATGGGACTCTGAAACCTTTATTCAAGTAAGCCGTCATACTGGTATCACCAGAACTATCTGTATGTCAAAAACAATGCACTAAGGTAAGACTTTGCAGAATAAGACCACATGAGACCCGTAAAAAGAAATCCTTTCAGAACGCTGCACAGACAACTTCTAGATAATGTTTTATTGAAATACTCTTGATTTGACATAACTGTGATAATCTCACCTTTTGAAACAAAAACACTGACAAGATTTTGTGTGTCACAGGGAAATTATTTTAGGAATCGTTCAGTACTATTGCAGCGATTCCAGAGTATGATGCTCTTTTCCAGTACATGCTACTGCTTGCAGAGATATATCTATCTATGAGACATAGGATCCAATGTTATTTCCAAGAACTGATTATTATTTACAAAGCAACTGAATTGTGGCAAACTGCTTGTAGAGTGAGCAAACTGAGAAGAGAGAAGCATCTAATTGACTCACCTTCTAACCACATCCTGTTTTTCCAGTGCACTTTTTAAATGTTGATGTTGGTCCTCCCATTCATTTGGCAATAACATGAGCCTTCTTCATTCACCTGTCCCACAGCTACCTTCTTCATGGTCTGTCCCTTGCTTTTTGCTGAAAAGGAAATGCAGCCGCTAATGCAGTTATTTGTACTCAGGGGCAGAACTGCATATAACAGCAGGCTAAAAAAACACTATTCCTAAATATTTGTTGCCATCCTAAAATAATTTGAACATCAACTCTCCTAAAAAGCATGAGTAAAATCTAGCACTACCGAATGAATAGAATTTATCCCATTGACTTCAGCAATGCTAAGATACCTGTAGCCCAGGTATTCTGATATCTATTGATAAAATTCATTACTCTCAGATAGCCACAATTATTTAAATGCATAAAAATGAAGCAATGACTATTTAGCCAACAGCATGATGTGAATTAAATAGCAACAACATGATAAAAATAACTATTAATGTTACATATACACTTACTGGAATACCAGACTTCAAGCAACAGTGTTTTAGATTATCTTGTTATTTTGTTTTGGTTTTAGGTTGTTTGGGTTTGGAGGGTAGGTGTTAAAATATTCTGATTTCTAGTGCTTTGATTTGTTTATGTATTTGATTATGCATTCGTAAATACGGAATACCATCTCAACAGTGGACCGTATGGTGCCATGAAACAAAAAAGTACCTAGTTTATATTAAGATATCTTTTTATACAGTATGTTGAGTCAGATTAATATTACCATACTTAATTAATCTGTGGATTCTGAATTGCATTACTGAAAACAAGAAACTTGTTTTGCCCTATTTGCTCTGACTAATCAAGGCAAAAACAAATTTGCTCCAAAAAGTACCTTCTCATTTAATAGTAAGCCATGATTTCCCCTCTGTACTCCCCAGCAGTAGGGGAAATATACTTCTAAGAGGGTACAGTAGTCTAATCTTAGCATAAGTAACAGAGAAATCACTGAGGAAATGAATCACCTTTCTCAATGTATTTTTAAGAGCTATTGTGCCCCACCACAGTACACTGTGCTCAGTTACCTTTTGGTTTCACAGTTTCTTTTATTATCAACTTGTGCATCCAGTTGGAGATGCTTAACCATCTCTATACTCAGAAAGGATGTTTTATTTATAGCATTTTTACTCCCCATAAGTAGACAGTTGCACTGATCTGGCATTTGAATTTGGTCAAAGGATGCTGAATAACAAATATGGCAATTAATCAGAGGCTTCCTTGGTAAACAAAGAAAAGTTAGATAATCAATTTTCAAGTGTTATACCTTGCCTTGCAGTTTTGCACTTTTGATTAACAAATGCACTGCAAACTACTGTTGTGTCTAGCATATCTGTACTTCCAAAGCTATCCAGCAAAACTGGGACAAAATCTAAAAGATCCAGATTCATTTGGGATGTGGAGCTAAGAGTCTTTCTCAAATGTGAGTCAGCCCTAGAGATAGCTGTGTTTCTGTGCTAACTGTGGAAGGTGATTGTATTCCTAAATTCAGCAGGCTCCTTCAAACAAGCTAAAATTCACACTATAAACTTATGCTATGAATATTGTCTTGAATTACATTTTCAAGTCCTAACTGGTCTCTGAATTTCAGAAAGTCACTTTTGAAAATCAATACCCTGGAAATTGACCCCTGTTGTGATCTACAGTCCTTTCCTTCTCCTCCAAGTCTGGAGAAGTACCTTTGTTAAGGTCAGAGGTAGTTTTGTTAAGTCAGACTCACGTAACCAAAATTTTCACAGCTAACACATCTGTTCTGGGTTCTGGTTCTTACTGGGAAATCATCTAAACTAATAAAAGTATTTATCAAAAAATATTATCTTCATGTGGAAATCCATTACGAAGCGACTTGTGAGAAGTCACTCATAATCTTATAGAAGTGCAATATTTCTATTTTAACTTAAACCCAGCCTTATGTGAACTTCAACCATATACTCTAAGACTTAACCTAATGTAATATATTAATTCGAATTGTGCTGGCTTTTTTATTTTATAAAATAAAAAATTTATAAATATCCAGTTACTCAGCTGGAGATCACACTCCGCATTTTCTAATTTGCTCATTACTCTAATTCATTCCGATACCAGATTTCCATTCTAGCAGTTCAGTCAGATTCAAAAAGAAAATTCAAATTACTGACTTAAGATTTAGCATCCTTGTCATTCTTTCCTGTAATTAAAAGTATCAAGATAATAATGATTCTCATGTCAGACAGATGTGATGTAAGGTTTTGTTAGTACTTTGTGATTTTGCTGAAATTGGATTGAATCTGTGACAGTAAATAACGACCTTCACTCAAGAGCATTCTGAAGTCTCTGTTAATGAGGATTTACAAGGAGTCCAAAGATCAAGTTTTTAGCTTTGTCTTCTCCTTTAACTTATCTCCCATGTTAATTTTGCAGTTTTATGGCTCTGTTTTCCATGCCCCATATTCTTCTTTCTTGGAACTACTACACTTTCCTCATATAAAACTCTTTTTGGGTTGGCTTTTACCACTAATCTTTGCTCTAACATTTATGTGTTGTAGTTTACGAAAGGACATTTGAAATAAGAAGCTAATGCAATAGAGAGACACTAAACAACAGTACTTCTGCTGTTCTATGTGCTTGGAAAACAATACATCCAAAAGCTACTTTTGACTTTTTATTGCTTCAAACTGTCATTAAGCACTGGAGTTTAATATTATGATTCATTGTTACCTGCCTAACCTAAAATAGAAACCCCTTGAATTTGAATCTATATTTATACTTTTGCTTAATGTCACATATGTCAATAAAATTAAAATGAGTAATATCTGGTAATATATGAAGTCATGATTATGCAGACTGTTCCTTTATTTTCAGTAAATTTCAGATTATTTTTACACCATGGAAAATGTAAGAATGAATAGAGGAAGAATGACACAAAGAGGCAGAGAGGAAGAACTCAAAATAATCTGGTAGATAAGGGAGCTAAACTTGTATTTACCAGCCAGAGAACCTGTCAGAGAGAACTGGTGATGGCCAGGATGTCATCTGTGCTTTGCTCTGATGGGAAGAGAACAAAAAGTACCCTTGACCTAAGAAATCAAGTGGATAAATTTGATCATAAATAAATAAAATAAATTTGATTCTTCCCAGATTTTTTTTTTTGGAGCCAAATTTTCTAATGAAGTAAAAAATTCAAAAGAGTTTGATTAACAATGTCATTTTGAATGACTGGTGGCTGCTTTTGCTGAAAGCTAAATAGCCAATAAAGAGTATTAGTAGAGAGGTTAATAGAGATCGGAAGTCACAGGTACTTCATAGATACTCAGCACTTTTGCTAAACATAGCAGTGTCAGCTCAGCTCATCCACTGCAAGTTGGCGAGACAGCTGGGAGGGTTCCCAGCCGCAGCAGCAGAAGAGGATTAGAGAGCCTGATGGTATGATGTGCCCTTGGAAATTCAACGTTTTCTGCTAAGTGGTGGTTTTCATTAGCCTCCCTCACAATGTGTTTACCTCAATTTCTCTTCAACTCTCCCTCAGAGTCTTCTCATTGGACTCTTATTCACTCTTCTTTCTATCACTTCTCACCCTCTCTGCCTCTGAAGTCCACTTGTGCACTCTCCTCGCACAACAAGGTTTTTAAAAGAAATGAATGACATTATTTTTGCTTTCAAAATACTACATTCTGTTAGAGGACCCTATGATTTACCCCTTCCTGTCCTCTCCAACATTTTCTTTTCGGAGTCCATTTAAAGTGTAGTGGCCGTGGAGCCTGGCTTGTTGTTTTTTTCAATGATTGCTTTGCACAGTGCAGTGCTGAAATGCACTGAGCTTCAAATGACTGCCATGATATTATTAGTAGTAAAAAAAGCATGTTAAGTTTTTCAATAGAGTTTCATTCTATGTTTCTCTTTCCTTTCTTTTTATTACTCACGGTCCCCAATTTTTTCCTCCTGTTTCCTCTTGGTTATGTTTTTAATTTCTCTTTAGGAGTTTTCAAATCAAATGATTTTTGTGTAAGGGTTGAATGGTCAAAAAGTCTGATACTTGAATAAGTTTGAAATTAGCAGAACACACTCCTAATCCTATGTCACTGAATGTAGGTAGAAGAGACCTGCTTACTTCAAAAAAAAAAAAAGAAAGAGATAAATTAAAGAACGTTTTGGGGGTATCTTGAAAATAATTCGGTTGTCTGAAAAAATCAGCCTTCAGAATAAGATAGATGTGTCCATATAAGGAACTAATATGTCAGTCTATACATCTACATCTGTCTAAGACAAGAGGTATCAGCCATGAAAAAAATATACAGTTTTATCACATAATTCTCAAATTTTTTGGTGACCGAGCACATTTCAGTCAAATCTTAAAGGAACAACTGAAACATAAGATATGGCGTCTGTAGCTCATTCACTGATTTAGAAATCTGATAGGTTCTAATCAAAGTCTAAGCTAAATGGAGCTTTTCCTTCAAGTTGCAAATAAATTAAGGACTATTCAGTAAGTAAATAAAAATTCAAAGCATTTTTTAAAAATCCTAAAGCAAAATCTTCGCCTCAAACCTAATTCATGTTTGAAAAGCTACAGAATATGCTGTCTGCTCCCATTTTAACCATTTGCTTTGAGGTGAATTGTGTTGTTAAAACAGTATTTTTTTTATGTATTTAGGATGAAGCACAAAGCAAGGTTGTTTGCATGTGATGCAGTTAGATGTGCATGAGGAAGGGAGATATATGAGCTCTGCATTTCAGAATGGACTGCTGCTCTGTTCTGAAAGAAAAGAGAGATGCTATCATAGCCATGATGGTCTAGTAATATGAGAGAAAATATAGTTAGATACAGCTCAAGGATCTTGATGTCAGAATTAGCTTGTATCAGTGTTACAGTTCTCAGATATTACAGAGACTCACATTCCCTGATGACATGCAAGTTCAGATAACGTCATTGGTAGTTGTTTCAGTTCTCAATGATATCCCTGTCTCATCATAATTCTGAATACTTGAAATCACCGTATTATATTTGTGCTCTCTATTTAGATTAATATTTGCTACAATTAATTCCTAAAAGTTCATATTTTTCAAAATAAGATCTATTAAAAGTATGTGCTAAATGAGTTTGGGGATTTTTTTTAAGTATTTTTGACTGTCTACATTTTTTTCTTGTTTAATTACAACTTTATATAAAGTTTCATATGTGTAAGCGTGTGTAAGATCAGGGTCAGACCTCAGCAGTATTTGGATGGAAAAATGAATCCATTGACCAATTTTAGCTAAATGCAGCAAACAGGTGAAGGTGGGAAAAGAAGAGGGAATAAGACTGAGAATGTGGAATAGAGCAGCAAATGCAGTGGGGAAAAATGTCACAAAGTAACTGATAGATAAATTGGGCCTCATTAGTTCTGCTCTCATTAAACAACTGTTGATAGCTGATATTTTACAGTAGTATATTGCTGTTGAGTTAAATAGTTACACAGGAAACTGCTTGTTTATTTGGAATTATACACTGAATTAATGAATTGCAAATTGTAAACCAATCCAGCTTCAATAAATATCATTATGAGAGCACAGGTTTTACCTACACAAATGTTCAAAGCAAAATTATTCTGTGACTACAATAAGATTTAGAGCACAATTATGCTCCCTACAATATAAGTACTTAAGGAGAAGCTTACCATATGTTTAAAATTATCTGTAGTTGCATTTATGATCTGTGATAACAGTGCATATATTTTCTGGATTGCAGCACTTTAGAGGTTTTCCATTTTATTTTTATAGTGTTAGTGTACAATTCGCCTCCAGCAATTTACAGTAAGGCTTAAAAAATTCAAATAATAAAGTAAAGGATTTCTTTGTATGGCTGTGAGTAATGATTTAACTTTACATTAAAATGGTGACTCGTTCGCTACGAAGAAGTCAAAAACAGCTATTAGTGACAAGTTTAATAAACTGTATTTACACTTCAGTGCAATGCCAAATTCCAAGCTGTGAATCTTGTTCTAGGACTAGCCTTAATGTTATTAAAACACCAGGGAAGTTATGGTAGCACTCATGTACTGTATGAGACCTTATTTTCTTGTCTGAAATCAACAGAGAAAAATGAAGCACTGGTAATCTGCAGCCTCTAAAAGTGTATTCGCCTAATCACTTGGGCCTTTGCATAGTCTGGTAAGATTCTCATTCTTTGTTCTCAGGTAATTCTGCACAGAAGTAGCAAGTCAAGGAATGTTTCCGTATAAATGAAGTTGCTTGCAAGCGGTTGTGCTCCACAGAAAGATACCTATAGCCAAAGAGAAGAATCATCTATGTAGATTTAATAAGCTGTGGCTGTATTAAGAATTCCCATCCACATAGTGTGAGACTGTGTTTGGGGTCCAGTTCCAGAGAACACAGAGAAGCCCTGGTGACGCTGTCATCAGATATGTTTAGTACCACGCTGTGGTATAACAGAAAGGAATCATCCTTTTTAGCCGATCGGTCTAAAAGGTAGATTGTTATGTTTGAACTAATCATCTGTCCTTGTGATCAACGGAGATAAATAGAAAATTTCAAATGATTGTTAAATTTTTCTTCAGATAGAGATCTGAGAGAGGCGAGGTGAATCCCTTGCAGGGGGCGCTTATTTCCCTCTATCAATCATGAAGGGAATTTGGGTTGTTTAAGTCACCCATAATGTCCAACATTTAAAGAACAAAAAGGACTGAGAGGAATCCTGCTTAGGAGTCTTGTCAGGTCAAAGGTGTTACCGTGCCTCTAGCCCAGTATAGTATTTTGCCATGGCCGGATCTCTGAGTCATACTCAAGGACTGCAGTCTTTTGGCCAAGGCAGTGCAGAAAAGGATGTTTCTCCTACTCTGGAATCCTACGCTTATGAAAAGTGGAATTCAGCTCACCCTACCTGTAGGTATCTACAGGTAAGCTAGGTGTCTAAACTGCTGCATAGTCAAAGAAAATCTAGTCAGTATGGGCAATGGAGTCTAGAGGCCTATTCAGTTGACCAAAAATTGATGTCTATTTTGGGGAGCTCTATACAGCTCTTTAAATTCAATTGTAGTTGGCTAGGAGAGGGGTTTAGGTGCTGAAATATAGGTTTCTAGTGCTGTATGAAATAACCTAGCATATCCTAAGCCCTAACAACATCCTCCAGCTGTCCCTCCTGTAAGCACTCTGTCATAACTACAGATCCAATGTGAATGTTTTGAATGCATAAGGATATTCAGCACGGTGCTAGGCCCCTTTAGTCAGCTGAATCCCACTTGACATCTCTGTTGAAAGCAGTGGGAACTTAGTTGCTGTCACTAGTTCACATTCAGATATCTATATCATAGACATGCACATGTCTAAATCCCACCTAAGGAGTCCAAGTGCATGCCTCAAAGGCAGGTCTGACTGACAGTGTAAGGAAAGATTCGTTGAACATTAGAAGTTTTAGTGAAAGCCAGTATTTTAACATATTTCCTCGTGGTTACCAATCTCAGTCCCATACTGCCTGGTTAGCATCTGCTCCTTTTATAGCTATTCAGGAAGTGTTCTGATCATTAGAAAGCAGGAATATACCATATCTTGCAATTGTAAAACCATTAGATTCTAAAGTCGTAATATTTTTTATGTATAGAAAAATACTACATTAGTTTGTATTGACCAGGGTTGTATTTTTAGATAATACATCCCTTTCTGTGTTTCGTTAATATACTGCTAGACTGAAAAATGGCACCATAGCTTCTAAGGGAAGAGAGAGGAAAAGATATTCTCAATAAAATATTTGAAGTCTCTCTAAAATATTCATGTTTTTTCTGTTAAGTACCTGCCCAATAAAGAATATGTCGTTAGCTGGAGTGGTAAGAAACTTTTACTCTTGTTCAGAGGAGTTCACAGTGTGCACCGGAGTTGCCCCTCAGGAACTGTGCAGCTACTGATAAGCTCATAATAATTTAACTGCTTATCCATATTATATGCATACATATATTGCATAAGTATGGACATTGAACAGACATGCATGTAGGTCTAGATGTGTACTTATAGGCACACTTTAATGGTCAGAGGAGGAGATTTTGATTCTTGTGCAGACAGCTGAGGTCCTTTTCTCTGTAAAATAAATAGATCTGTATAAAGTAGGAGTGAATTATTTTGTCATTACTAATAGATAAGATAAAAAGACATCGCTGTCCACCCATGGAGCAGTCTCTCTTCTCTGCTTTTTACCGTCATTGAAATTCAGTTCAGCATCCAGCTGGAGACATTTCCCCAGAGTCTATGATTAGGCCATACAGTATTCTACCAAAGTGCTACTTAAATTCTCTGTTTCAACTTTATTATGTGATATCAGACAACTTTAGAAATCTTTAACATCCAGTTTAACATCTCCTAATTGTTCTCTGTGAGTGTGAGCACTTTTGCAGTTCTCTCCACAGAAATTCTTCAGACATCCCAAGTGCCAGATTAACACGTGTATTGATGGAAGTCTTCACCTGCCGTAACATTTAATAGTGCCCCATCAAAATCCGAATGTATATAGGGACATTTAGGAGACTACAAATCCCTGTGCCCTGAGGATACTATACTCACTTAATGTATCTTTGAGTATCCCTGTTATGTCCCCTTTCTGTCACAACAACCTAATTCATTCTGTGACCCTACAGCATCTTCATGGATTTGCATGAGCTTGGGTTTTTGCTGTTGTTGTTGAAACTACATGAAATATAAAATACTGATGTTCTAGATTTGTGAAACTTTTTTATTGCACTGCAATTTTAACATCTGTTTTGGTCTTTTCTTCTTTTCTTTTTCCCTTTCCCTTATTCTTCATTTTGGAAACTGTCACATATAACAAATTCTGCTGCCACCTGAAAGGCTGGGTGATTTTAATGAAATAAATTTCATTAGAGTGCTTGCCCATTCCAGCCCCAACAATAAATCCTGAATTATAGAGAGGTTTGCTAGTTCTCTGATAAACAAATATCATTTTATATAATTATTATCATGAAGTATTGGGGAAAAAAAGCTTCATTCTCAATTCTTTGTGAGGCAGAGCAATTATAGCTGTTTTAGGGTTGTGAAAACAGGATCCTGATGTTAACTCATGTTAAATTTCTGCTGCTTCCATGAATTAAGATCTCTGCTATTGTAGATATTATCACATATGCAGTTTTATTGACATGTATGAATACTTTCTGAACCAAAGTCCTCAGCTGATTAACTGAATAAATTTAACAGTTTCAAAATCAGGTCCAAAATGAATTTTTCCCAAAAATAAGTGTTAAAATAGGAAGGAGCTCCCAGGAGCCCTGCCTTAATAAGCTCCGTCAAGTTGTTGTTATCGTTTTCCAAGATCTAAATAGTAAATTTTATTTGGGGGTCAGCTTTTCTGCTCATCTGCACTTTTCTTCCCAGAGAATTTGAAAGCTCAGACATTCTTCTTCCTCCCTCCTCCGCTAAAATTAAGAGGAGGTTTGGTGTTAGCTTCGGCGGGACTTGGCCTTTGCTTTGTGGCATCCAGATTTAGATCGGCTGTCAGTCTTTGAAACATGACTCTGTTTTCCTGCACTGATAATCCCCTTTTTTTCCAGTGCTGATTGCAGACTGTTTTAGTGACATTTCATTACAAAGTCAGAAGGACATCTCCTCCGAGAGGATTTTCTTTGGGTGTTTATGCTCCAGAATCACTGAGTAGACGGCGTAAAGATAAAGCAGCAGGAAGTAGCTGAAGGCTAGCTTGAACTGGATATCACTGAAAGTCACGTCTCCCTTTGCCCAAGCAGTAAATTTACACAAACATCTTTGTTTCAAGTACAAGAAAGTTGTTAAAATTTTAATCTGGCACTGATAATGAAAAACAAGATTTCCTGAAGGAAAACCTGAACGCATTAGCATAAAAAATATATAAAAGCGATGCTGCAACTAGAGCTGTCCGCCTGCTTTCAAAAACAGGCAAAAGTGTTTGGACAGCCACACTAGGTAAAGAGACTGCAACAGCAGCTGCTTTTATGGCTTCTACTGCTGCCATTAGCAGAAGATGAGTATCTTTGAGAAGTCATTATGTAAAACTTGCCTCATACCAGTTTTCCATACTTTCTTCAGTTAAAATATAGTGCTGGCATCTTTTCTGTTTGTACTCTTTTGTTTCTGCTAAGACAATCGGCTGTGTAAAATGATGGTCGGCTTCTGGTTTAGCTCAATTTTTTGTCCCAGACACATGGGTTCAAAGGCAGAACGCAAGGGACAGGGTTTAGTTGGATCACAGCGTTGCTATTTAGTTAATTTGAAATCTATCAAGCAATGCGTTTTACGGTGCACTTCCTTTCGAACTGGCTTCCAGCTGGTGGAGCCCTGCTCTCTGCTCGCAACCCACTGCCATGCGGCCTTTCACAGCTAGCCTGCTCTGAAGCCACCTTAGCTTATTCCAATTATAAGATTAACAGACTGAGGGAAGAAGGCTATATCAGACATAAAGAGCTTGTCTCCTTCCTCATCTTCTCTAGGGGATTCATTCTCCCAAATCCATTTCTGTCAGCTAATGAATTCTCTCATATTGAAGGCACCTCAGACATTGGCGATGCCCTTGAGTTCCCCTGGGGCTCATTATAGCTTGTGGCTTCTGGCCTTTCCTATTATATGCCTTAGCTTTATAATAGGGTGTTTGGAAGGGTATTTAGCTTGTGGTTTGGAAGGTACGTGGAGTAGATTTTATATTTCAGGGTTGTCTCAAGCGAGGATGGGGCAGGAGGGGAGGGCTGAGGAGAAGAAGGATTCAGTGGCCCAGGAAATTCCTTTCCAGCTGAATACACCTCTATCACGTAGCTGCCTATCACAAGCAATAAAGCAACCAGGCCAACAGGGACCTAGATTTAAGTTACCACAGTTTAGCAGCTCTTCAGTGCTTGTCATAGAGTAATATAATGGAAAAATCTGTTGTTTATTATCGGCAAAACGTTTGTGTCCACTGTGACCAGTAATATCCTCAGGATAATAAATACTTCAGTGTATAGAATAATGTGAGACTTGTTAGAGCTTCTCTTTTCTTCTGCCTTCCCATCTCAATGTTTATTTAATTACCTTTTATAAAACATTCTCAAAGTTTTTCAAATGGAAGGTCCTATCGCTCAATGCAGGAGGATATCTTAAGCCTGTTGAGCATCTCTATATCAGCTCAGAGCTTCTGATCTGGACCACAAATAGAATCACAGAAAAACACAGAATCAGAAAATGATTTGGTACAGAGAGTGGGACTATTTTCTAACAGCTTGGAGAGTTATCTCAGTCTGATAATGGAACACTCCACTTAGTGTGTAATGATTAGTGAAAACTAAATATCACTCTTGTTTTTTCTCCCTTGAAAAGTAAAAATTATTTACATGATCTGAAACAAAAAATTGATCTTTCAGAAATCCCCTGGTTGATATATTCCAAGCCGAAAGCTGGCTGGGTCACAGCTTATTCCAGATGTTACAGAACATATGCGTATATCCATAGCACAGCAGAGAAGATTTGTACAGTATGTCACAAATTACCAGCGAAGACTTAAAATTTGATTAAAGGATATTCTTTGACCCTTTTGATTTCATCATTAAAATAATTTAAATATCTTCTTTAGATGGCTTTCATAAGAAGGTAAACCCAGATATTTTATTTTCTTTTTATGCATGTACCTTAATATTTTCCAAAGTTCCTGGTTTTTGGTAGATTTAGAGATCCTACTAAAAGTCACTAAGACCCATTTGCCTCATGACATTTAGGTATACATGGAAATCCAGCATGCACACTCCAAAAAGGATGGCTGTCTATCCTTTCTAGGCACACCTGACTATGTACATCTAACCGTATCATTACACTTTAAATTACCCAAAGTGTCAGTATCATTCAGTAGAACCCCAAACCAGCACGTAAATCTAATCTTCTTTCAGTTCTTCCCTGGTTACAAACGCCTAGGAGAGCAGAAATGAAACATGCTTTGCAGCAGGCTAGGTCAGGCTATCTCATACTCAATAATAACAAATCCATTTGGAAGCTGAATAGCTGCTGGTCTTCAGGCAAGGGTTTTACATGACATTAAACAGCAGGTACTGTAGCCAGTACATATAATCCAATTCAATTTGGCCTGTAGAAGAGAAGAAAAATTTAGCTGAGCTAATTTTCACTTGCTAATTGAAACAAATTAATCTGTTTTCTGAGATACCTGTAACAGTACAAGAAAAGGAAATTGTCTGAAAAGACACCAGCTTAGAATGGGGACTGGGCTTTTTAAGTAAGAGCCTATGTGACGATCTTCCGGATACATGCCTGATCCGCCAAGAAAATGTAATCTGTGGAATGAGTCATACATCCAGATCTAAACATGAGCTTATATAGCAGTATTGAGGAACACTGTTGGTAGGGAATGTAGCGTGTTCATTTTAAAATGATGTGGTAATTTGTTAGCACCGACAATAAAGGTTTTGAAATACTGATGAGTTAAATTTATTTTTACCATTTCCTTTCTTTTTTTTTTTAAGAAAAAAACAGCAACATGAACATAACTGTAAAGTTACAAAATTTACTCACATGTTGGGGATCTGTCTGCAGTCCATTTCCATGGCAGCACCTGCACTGCATTAAGGGTTTGGTTTCTGCTGATCTGGCCCACTTTTCCTGTTTAAAGTTACAGGGATGTTTCATTATCTGCAAACCTGCTTGTATAATTGTGCAATCCTAATACCTTTTCATTAAGTTACTAGTCCCAGTCATTATCTGCGTTAACTGGTCCAGGTGTGCAGATGCCTATGAGCCCATTCACTTAGGAGTCAACAGTTAATTTTTTAAAAGTGTCCAAAAGCTGCGTCTTTAAAACAAAGCAGCATGTGACTGTGAAAGGGAACTTGTCATATAGAAAACAGTCTCCTTTTTTTTTATTTTCTCCCTAACTGATCTCTTTCAGGTAAGTTCATCTTCTTTCTTAAAAGAAGCCTGGCCCACAGTAAGCTATTTTTAATGAGATGAAAGTAGGTGTAGAATTTTTCTAATTAAAAAAAAAAAAAAACCCTATGATCTAAGACATTTATCCTGGAAAGTATTGCAGAGATAAACTGGAACATTTATGATATTTATAATATCATATATTATCAATATAAAGTCCACTCTATAGGTTGATAGAGATACTAAAAGGAAATCCAGACATCCAAGACTGGATACTTTATACTTTCCCGAGTTATGTAAATAGGTTTAATAGTTTATGAAACTATTCTTGCAATTTTACCAGACAAAATATACACTATATTTCTGGCTCTGAATATGGTCTTATTTTTGTGGATAAAAAGTGAGACTACTGAAGTCAATGTAGTATCACAAACAGAAAGCTAGCACAGGCGAATTTGGTTTAGTTTTGCTCATCACTTCTCCACACTCACTTTATAATCAGCTCATGCTAAATTGCATCAGTAATCTCCATGAGATAACACTTTAAATTTAAGAAAAGAAAGCTTTAGATGAAGAAAATCTGGAAATTCTTAATGAATCTGTATATCTAAATGAAAGAATAAAGATTTATATAAAGCAATTTAGCTTGACTGAGCTGACTTGCTCGTGAAGCATCCTGAGTGAAACACCTCGTTCTATAAGCGTGAACAAAAATGGTTTCCCTAAACATGGCATATATTGGTAGCTACTGTGCACTATATTGGCCCCCTTCCAAGCATCTAATATTTACATTCAAGGCTTTTTCCTTGCTCATGGTAGAGAAATTAATGTAAATTAAATTTTATGGGCTAGTATCTAAATTGTATACACACAGAATCTGACTTTCTTGGAGCAGCTATTTTTACAGACATATGGAAGAAATTGGCTTAATTTTGGTAATTAAACCATTCATTTTTCAAATGTGGTTACTGGTCATCAGTGCAAATTACCTTGGATTGGAGACATTTCCATAATACATTTTTTTTGCCAGGAAAATCCATTACAAGAAACATCTTGTTGAGTAGGTTATCTAAAGTATGAAGATCAACATCAAAATGTTAATTTACATCAGTGAAACAAAATGTAGTTAATATAACCAATAAAGCAATAGACTAGTAATGTACATATGGGTAACAATTCCAGTCTGAACATAGTTGCTGCAGCAAATTGAATGATTATTTTGCAAAAGTGGGATGATCTGAAAATTGTCCAATGAAGCTGAAGTGGTCATTAAGAAAGAGTGTAGTCGGAAAATTGATATGTTACTAGATCTTTCGAGACTGATCTCTGCAGCGAAAATCTCTCTTAAAAACTACTGTATTATTAGGCTTTGAGTGATGCTAGGCTTCTACAGGTCTTTAATAAAACTTTCCAGTAATGAACAGAATTTTGGAATGCAAACTTAATGCAAATAAAAAGATATTAGTCTTACCTAAGGACTTCTCAGATCATGCCAGGCAAAATGCCCTAATAAATGATGCAAACAGTGGAACTGCTCCAGTATCACTCATAGACACTGGGAACCTTTCCATTCAATTCAGTGGGTGTTAGATCAAGCTCATTTGTAATTGTGGAGGAATACAGTAGCAATGTCAAATCAGTCAAGGCAGTTAAGAAGTCTTAAGAAAGCCAGTCAGGACCCTGGGCTGCTAAGTGAAAATTCAAAAACAAGCAAAAAAGTTACTGACCCATAGATCTGATTTCTGATCTTAGTGCTACTTTCATGTGAAATATTTATTTCAGTTACACCTCACAATACTTACTTAGAAATTTACACTTTATTAAAGAAGCTGCGTGGGATAGATAATCCTTCCAGCAGAGGCATTTTCATTTTCTGTTTCCTGAAACAATATCTAATGTGAGATACTTGACCTGACCCTTTTGCTCTTTTCTTGTCTGGAATATTAGATGTTATACAACATCAAATTGCCTTTGTTCCTGCATGATTAGGTATTACAATTTAAGTTAAGATACTTAGTAGTTATGACAGGTTATTGGGAAGATTAAGTTATAGTAGCATAAATGAATAACAGCTATGAATATAGCTTAGTTTTACTCAATTTTTTGGATCGAAACTATATAAATAATAACATTAAGCATAGTTACAGTAATTTAATTAACAATCATTGTGTTACAATTGTCCTTGTGAAGAGGGATATGTAGAAAAATTAGAATTGTTTTCCTTCCATGAAAGGAAGAACGGTATTATAGCATTACAACTTCTTTCTTGTAGCTGATCAATTCTATGAAAATTTATTGAGCTAATGTAATAAAAGGCCAAGGGTAAGAAAAAAAGATAAAGTAATGAAACTAATAATATTAACAAAGTATTAAGGCAATCAATTATTAAAGAGAAATAAAGGTTAACTGCCCATGAAATGAACATACTAATTCAATGTTATTTGATGATGAACTCAGAGTTTGTTTCTAAATTTAGTTGAGTAGCTCAGGAGAAAAGCTATTGAATCTTATTTGTGTTACATTAAAAAATACCCATCTACAGTTTATCAGATTTATGGTGAGCATATATCCTGGTGACTCTAACAGCATTCTACATTTGACAGAGTAGAAGCCTATCCATTTTACTATCTTGAGGTCTGAATTTCTTCCTTATTTCTTTGACATACAAATGGCCCAAGTTAATTTTGCTCTTAGCTATGTTCCCAAGTTTATGGGAGATGGATCCAGGCCCAGGTTTTAAAAGCTTCAGACATCAGCACCCGGGAACTGTGTTCAGAGACAGCCGAGCACTTTCCTCACAACAGTGAATAGACTGAGAAACTTGCAGATATAATAAAAGGTTTTTAAATGAACTTGTTTTCCTGAGAGAAAAATGAAATTACTTACAAAACTATTCACCCAAGTGAATATATCTGTTTGGGACAAGAATGCCAGAATGGTTTGGTTGCCAGGGGTTGGCTAATTGCTTTATACCGCTGGCAGTTTTCATTTATTTTCACTGGCGATGTTGTTATCTCGGCTTTGTCAAGATTGGTTCAGAGATGTAATGACTATAAATAACTAATGCGGAAGGCATACATTTTAAAATATCTTTGCCAGATAAAGGAAACATTGAAAGCTATGAAGAATCCTGCTGTCTTCTGTCTGTTTTCATAGGATTGGAGGATCATTCAGGTTGGAAGGGACTTCAGGAGGTCTCTAATCCAACCCCTTGCTCAAAGCAGAGTCAGCTATGAGATGAGACCAGCTTGCTCAGGACTTTATCAAATGTATTTCTGTCTCTCAAAATATACTTCAGCCATAAATTCCTTCCTTTAAAATCAAATGTGCATTATAAAAATAAATGTATTACAGAATAATGAAGAAAAATAAGAAAGCATGCATTTATATACAACTAGCATATATATAAATAGATGCGTGGATCTATTATACGTATATTATAAAACTATATAGAAGCAGTTCATGGTTTTAACTTTTATCAGTAGTTCAGCTGCCCTCGTCCAGGAGTCTGTCCTACTCCCCGTACTTGGGAGTAGGCTCACGCCAGCTTTTACTGTTGATTGATCTCTTGTGAGGACTAGGTATGATGCTTCCTGGAGGAAAACAATGGGGCGTACAGCTTTAATAACCCATAGCAGATGAAAGGAAGCTAAAAGGCAGGAAGTAGCTGCTAAGTGGAGTTTGAAAGGTAACATCGTCATCCCTGACCATGGAAAAGTTTTACCTGCTCTGCCTTCTCTGTTGTCTGTGGTTGTTTAGATGAGCACTTAAGAAAATTAAGATTCCCTACATCTGTTTTCCCCAAAGCTCTATGGTGCCCAATTTTTTGATAGCTTGCATCCAATCTTTTCTGTCTCAAAAGTGAGATTAATACTGCCAGGATTGGTATTTAAAGGGGACCCCTGTGACTAGTGTACCTTTGCCGTATAATAAACTAAATGATTACTTTGGCTTGTCCGTGGTTTTCTTAGGTACTTGAGAAATGGAAAAGGAATGAGGACTCGTGCCTCGGGGCTGAGCAGAGAGAACATACCACAGATTAGTGATAACTCTGAGCAGCCCGTAATTGCAAATGGAGTTCCTTTCTGTGTATTGCCCACAAACAGAAACACACCTAGACAGTGCTGCTTTCATTTGCTATTTCATTATGTGCCGTAGAGCAGAGGTGTGCTTTCCTGATGACCTTGGGTCCAGCAGCATGACTGTCTTGATTGTTTTTGTCTCAGCCTGGGTCTCACTAAACAGAACGACTTTCCAGCTTGTAACAGCTTTCCTGTTTCTAGTCTCTCTGTCTCTCCTGAAGGAGGCAGTTATCTTCTCCCTCAAGGGATGTCAAGACATTATTTCTTTTTTCTTTCTCTTCCCTCTTATCCTTCCCTTCTTATTGAGGGGAATTGGACCTGGAAACCATTTCATGTCTCAGCTCATTCAACTCTGTGCTTCCTGATTGGTGAGCATTTTCTCATGGGCGTCTGGCAGTAAGAGACATTTGTCCAGCTGAGGGGAGAGGCACAGCCTGTCACTGCACTGCTTCTGGAATATACTGTAAGGAATGTGCCCCAGATTTATGCTCCCCTCTTGCTATCTTTCTGCTGTGAGAAATCACTTGATTTGTATCCAGTCACAGAATAACTCCTCTCCTACAAGAAGTTTACCATCCCTTCAGTATCATTTTGGTTCCTCAGGGGATTACCACGGAAGTTGCTCCTGCCTTTACCTCTCTCCCTGCTCAGCTCTCATCCCAGTTTTTGGCCAAATCACATCCCTGAGCTGCGCTTTCTTGACCAAACAGACAAAAGATGAATTACTTACGTGAAATAAGGATACTTCAGTTTTTGGCAGAAGCTAGTGTCTTTTCAGTTTGACCCCCTTATGCTGCTATCTGTCTGAGTTGCAGACAGCCTACACTAATGCCTACATAGATGCCTTTCCTACAGCATAAGACTAAGAATTCATAGGTCGTTGAAAGGTGATAATACATGCTTTGCAAGATTTCATATTCAGCCAAGTGCCTCCCTATTGGTCATGATTTGCAAAGAGTTGCAAATCTGATGATGCCCTTTCCCAGTTTACAATAGTGGCAGACTAGCACTGGATCCTTGATCTCTAAACCTTCTAAGGTCCTAGCCTAAAGGACAACTTGCAAATTCTCTCCTGCAGGCACAGAGTGAGACCAAAGGTGAATTCTTTTCTTCCTTTGCAATTCAGCAGAATTCCTTCCAATATTGCTTTCTCATGACACCTACACAAGATCTTTAAGAGTAGCAGTAGACCTGCTGGATCCGGAGAAATGATCAACTCAATTTAATACATTTCATCAGCAGTTGCATTTCCAACACAAGAGCTTTTAGATGTGATTTTTTTCCCCTTATCCCTCTTTCTCCAGCAGAGGCAGGTGGATTGCACAGGCACGGGCACTGAGCATCTTCTGGCTTTAAGTGTACTCACATTTGAGTGGGCAATGCACCCTAACGGATGGGATTCAAAAACAGAAACAGAAAGACTAATATTTCCTCCCATTTCATACTGCCACTGCCTACTGCAGAGGTGATTAATTTGTATGTAATCACAAGGAGGACACACAGGCAAGTTCTGAAGAGGCAGAGATGGGACCTGCAGTTTTCTAAGTGAGGTACCTGTGAAAGAAAAGCAGTGAATCTTACCGGCTCCAAAATCAGCAAAAGCAGAAAAGCAAGCTAGTGCCAATAGGATGGATTCTTTGAAAAGTAGCATCTCTTAGTCCCTCACTTAAAGTCATACTGAATCTCTAATACAATCTGGCATATGACCTCTGGCAGTTCTTCAGCCATTGGTCTTCCTGAGTTAGCTGGGGAAGTTGCACGCTTTCTCCAATAGAGCTTTTTATTATTATTATTTTCCTAAGTACAAATGAAAGCCTTTTCATCTGAAGTTTAGGGGATTCTGTGAAAAGCCTGAAATTCATTTTCTCTCCACAGGTCTTTGACCTGTTCAGTCAAAAAGCCCTTGAATGGCAAATAGATGCTTGATCAAAATGAAGACATTTTTATTGTCATTGAAATGTCTTAGAGGGAGAAGAACAAAACTTGCCTACATCTCTTCTATCAGTTTTTTTAATTCTTCCAGAATATTCAAACTTTCAAATTTTTTCCTATAAAGTATGAAATAGGCCTTTGTAGGCATTTCAGTTCTTTACCAAATTGCCAGCGGATAAGAGTTTACTTGCTATTACAGTGGAGAATGACTGTAAAACCTAAACTAAAAGCTATTTCACAATGATCAGTAAATGCTTATTTACATTTCATAGAAGGATTTTTTTAATCAAAGAAGTGAGTGAAGAAAATGTCTAATGAAGTTCCCTCTGCAGAACAAAATGAATGCAGACTGGCAGCTTTTAGGAATCATAGGCAAAGGTGATTAACTTTAGGGGTCAGTCATGTTATACTTCCCAGATAGCTCACAAAAAGGGACTCACTTTGTGAGAAAGCACATTGGCACAGGCACTGTAGCTGCACATTGTGAAAGCACTTAGCTTTGACATGGTGCATAACATCCTTTTGATAACATTTAGCTAGCTGCATAGACACACAATCATTTTGACTTCTACTCCAGGCCAGGAACTAGAACAATAGCTCAGGAGGAGGAGTTCAGCCCTTCATCTCCCCTGCTATTTTAACTGTAGATCCATTTCTCCCTCTCTCACCTTGGACCTGAACAAAGTCTAGCACAGACAGGAATACTTCTTAGACTTCAGCCATCTAAAAATTGGGGATCTACTCTAAGGTAATCTAGGATGCCTTCATAGTCAATGGAGAAAGACAGATGTCTAAAACTGCTGAGATGAATCATCCTCTGGAAATGTCTGTGTCTTTACTTCTTTATTGTCTATTGAGAGAACTTAAATGACTCTCTCATGCTCGACACAGCTTTTAGAAAACTAAAGTTAATCTTACCAGAATGAACAAACACGGCTTTGAATAGACAGCTATTATAACCAGAATTTTTTTTATTAGGATTGCAGTATCAGATTACCCTGAAAAATCTTGTTCAATATCCTTTGGAGCTGTAGCCAGGGGAGGCTTGTGTGATGTGTATGTTCTGTGTTTTCCCATAATAAGAAGAGTTCATACCTGCCAATATTCTAATGAAGAAAATGGTAGGAATCCAAAGTGTCCATAAAACCATCTGTGCAAGTGCTGTCAATCTAGTCTATACTGTATATATGTGCAGATCAACTTTGCCTTTAAGTCCCAAATGAGGCTATTCTTCATGTGGGTTTGTATCCTATCTACACTGAATTCAAAACATCCAGATTGTGTTTGATTTGCTGCACACGGAACACAGAGTTACTTTGTGCATAGATAGTGACTGGTTTTTTTAGATTCCTGGATGACCAGAAACTCTGTGTGCTGCACAGTGAGAAATCTGGTAGGCTGCTGCTGAAAGCCATTGGATGGTACATTGTTGCTAAATGCAATGAAAGTGGCAGTATATGGGGAAGATACATTTCCATCATCAAAAGAGAGAACTGTTTGAGTAAAAAAATTGTGAAGAACTAATACTTTGTTGTCGTAGGGTATTGAAAGAAGATCAAATCTGTACTGAACATATATACAGTCTGGAAACAGCTGCAAGGAGTGGAATTCACCTGCAAGACATGAAGAACAGTGACACTGAACCTTGTTGGGTTTTCATGCATTCAGGTGCAACGTGTACATTGCATGAGCCAAGAGGTATAAAAAGACTTTTAGCAAAATCTGAGTAAAGCTTAGATGCCAGCTAGGCACGGAAGATGAAATCTACACATATTTTGTGAGTTTGCAAAAGAATTACTTCCTGTTAAGGCTAGCATGTTGAAGCCAAAGCAAGTTAATTCCATAACACTGCATGCCTTGCGCACTGCCTAAGTCAATAAGTGGTTTCCTTTCTCAGATATGCTGATTTCAATAGCTACAAAGAATTCAATATAGTAAATCCCGGGAGTGATGGCTTGTCCTAAAACAATTACTCTAAACTGTAACTGCTGGTCACTTCAGGGATTCACCAGCTGATTGCAGCCATCCAAGGCTATTCGTGTTACTAAGACGGGAAAGCGTATCAAATGCAGAAGCAAAGAAACGTTCGTGCAGCACAGTTCACTGTGCTAGCCTGCTATCCACCCGCCCGACAAGTCGCATGAAGTAGGTTAGAAACACAAAGCAGATGGCATGGGAAGTTACAATACAGTGGACCTCTGCACTCAACAGATGGCATCAACAGGATGCAAGAACATCGTTAGTGGCCCTTGTGGCCTTGGGAGCACAGCAGGAAGGGTTTCAGAGACAGCTGCTGTAGTTCACCTCACTGCAGCAATAGCCAGCACATGTCATGGCATTTCTGAATCAGCTGAACAGCTTTCAGAGATGAGCTCTGTATGCATTCCTCCCTTGTTTGAACTAAACCTTTAAGAACAAAGGTTTGTCCATGGTCTTGCAGAAAGTTGGATCTGGATCCAAATTTACAGCTTAAGATAATCTTCACAAGCTGTTCCCATGTCTTTTTGCAGGTTACTACAAATGGTATGTTAGTCTTCTTAGCTGTGGAATAAAATTTTTCCTGTTCAGTTTTTGGCAAGATCTTAATTCATTCCTATATATCTACAGTTATCCTTAACTCTAAATGCAATAGCCGCTTTTTTGTTTGTGACAGCTACTTTTTGTCATATTCCTTACTCCTGATAAAAAGAGAGGTAAAGGGGATCACAGTGTTGAGGAGTGACTTTGGTATGTTGTCACTAATGTTATGTTCACCTAGAGGCATCCCCGAGATGTGCTGGACAGTTCATAGGCCAATATTTCTTAACTGATTTTGAGTGAAGAGCCAATTAATCTTTCCTGAAAACACATTCTAAGACTGTCTCACTGTTATTTGTGGGAGGGAAAGCGGGAAAGGGGAGATAATAAATTTAACTAAATGCAAATTATTTTAGACAAACATGGCGGTACTTTTCTAATTACAAAGATTTTAATTGCAAGTATTGATAATAAGAAAAATAATTAGCAGTGGAACTATGCCTGAGGACAGACACCTACAGCAGCCAGAAGTTACCCCCTGACTGTATCAACTTACAGGATAAGACTTAGGCTAGACTTTGGATGTTCAGCTATTATTTTAATTTCTCACTTTTCATTTCCTTGCTTGTTTGCATGGTGTGAGATTTTAAAGCAACCATATTTGCAGTCATACCATATGATATCTACTGATGTCATATGATATGCAGTTTGGTAGGATAAAGATACAGTCCCTGCCTCAGTAAACGTAAGATCTACATTCTAGTTTAGGCAGGAACCGGTGGGTAGTGCGGCTCTGTGTGCTTGTTAAATATTTTGAAATAATCTTTTGGGTGCATTATTATTTGCATAACACATTCCTGAAATGATTTCTCATCGATAAAAACTCAGAGCTTCTTCTGTCTAAAATTAATTCAGTAGGACATGTGGGTGCTCTCTGTAGTTACCACTGTTTAGGTGTCTGTGATTGAAAGGTGCTGGCACTTCTTTTCTTTTCTGAGTTTCTCATATCTGTTAACTAGTAACCCTCATGCTGCCGCTGTTTATGATTAATGGTTTGGTGGGTTTTTGGTAGTGTGTAGCAAGAGTCTATAAAGTGGTCTTCCACACACTCCAGAAAAATATTGAATATCCTAATCAAAGACGCAATAGAAGAAAGAACAGAAGGTTTCATGGGCATCTGTGAATATGGGATGTCCTCAATCTTTCCATGACTTCAGGGCATACCACTGCAGTCACTGCAATAACACTTAACGTTAAGGCACTTGAGACCTGCAGGTCAGGTAGTTAGCAATGGTCAGGTATGTAAAAGAGAAAGCAGAGTGGTCATATTTCTAGTCATTCATGCATTGGTCTTGTTTTCCTCTAGGGTTCATTCTGAAATGCGACATGCATCATCAGGTTTATCATTTTTACATCAGCTGCCTTGACTAAAATATGGCTGAGATGAGAATAATATGACTATGGTGCCAGAACAGTAATAATGATAACCTCACTATTTATTACTATAATTATTTTATTCTCAACGTTATATCAAACAGTATAATTTATTGCAGTAATATGACCTGGCTATGGGTGATTATACAAATACATATTTAGTATAGCTCATGAGTTTTGCCTATTGATGCTTTTCAGATGAAAATATATTCTGAACCAACAAGAAGAAGGTCTTAGATTGGGCACAAAGCAAAATTTGTTCTAATTGGCAGCTGCCTATTTAAGAATCAAGAAGGGTACTAGAAATGCGTGCAAATGTGACACCTGCCCGTTGATACTATGATTTCTATGAACCATCTATTGAAGTATCACTTTATTATAGCTTTCTGCATCCTGATCCTGAACTATATGAATTTACACTTAATAACAGGTGCGTGTCATTTTAAAATACATCTAGCTGCTAAAGATGGCATTACCCTCATGGGTAATGTATCTCAAATAATCCTTAATTTCAGAATAAAAAGAACCTGTGTTCATTTACCTTCTAAATAGGTTTTAAAGCACCGAGTTTTAATGGTATTTCTTAGAGCTTTGGGACTTCCTTTCTACATGGAAAAACAGCAATCAATCATATTAAAACTCTCTGCAGTACTCAGTGATACTACTCACATAAGTCAGAAGCGAGCTTTTTCACTTGATCAAGCATATGCATGATCAAAATGTCTGAATTGCAAAATACTTTAATGTATTATACATTTTCATTTTGTCTCTTGAAAGATGTCAATTCTGATATTGTTTAGAGGATCAGATTTTTACAAATTCATTTTGCATTTAAAAACCGACAGATTTAAAGAGAGTTATTGGGCCTTGCAGAGCCTTTATCGCAATTTATTGTGTGATTATATTTTATAAGGAAGAATAAGGTACACGATGACCTCAGTCATAATTCATGTTAATACAGTACATATTTTAAGCTCCTCGAAGACATGAAACATTAGATTGCTTAGATCAAATGCTTCTGGCAGCCAAAGGGCAGATTATAAATATTTTTGAAAGCTATTAATAGTCTAATTATATCTGACACAAATGTATCAATATAGTGTAAGTAATGTTTGAAAGGCTGCTGTAACACAGTTGTAAATTAAAAGTAAACTACTAAAGTTATACAGGCTAAGCAGGCCTCTAAGTAAATATTAAGCTTAAATCAGAGCTAGTTTTTTTTATATATGGGACTGCTGAATTCCGTTTTATGAATTTCACACTTTCATCTGTCCCTCCGGCAAAGCACGTGTATTTCTTTCCCAAGAAAATTGTTAACCTTTTTTTTCTTTTCTTTTTTTCCCTGAGCGTACAATGGTGAACTTCCTGCAAATAATAGAGCTTTGCTGCTGATTTTCAGGCATACTCACCCTGCTTTAACCTGAGAGTGCTCTCGTTAAATAGTGCTCGGTAATAGTAAAGCTTCCACTGTGGCAGAGCCATGCTAGTCCTGAACACTTTTGAAACATCACCTGAGAGCTGTTTTCTGGTGAAGAAGAGGCTCTAAGTGGTGGGTTAAAAAGAAACTAGCTGTTTTTGTGAGTGGTGCAGGTACAATGTAGAGGAGGCGTGTTCAATTCACCTGAAATCCTTTATGAAGCTCTACACTGGGTCTGGTAACGAGGGGAAGAACACGCGGCTGATACATTAGCTGGTCAACACCTTTCTCACAATTACGTTGATGTTGTACACTCTTCTGAACTGATGTGCGCAGGTTACATCAGCTTCCAGTGTCTGGTTTTGACCACATCAGAAAACATGCCTTTTCCCTGCGGCGGCCCACGGCACCGCCAGCGTGGGTGCCCCAAATCATGGCGTTGCGACTGCAGCAGTGCCCCGACCCACGGCTCAGCCCCATGGTGCGTCCCCCTGCCCTGCGCCACCCTGCTGGGCACCCAAAAGCCCGTGGCAGGGAGGGTGACCTGGATTTTGACCCTCCAGCGAAGTTTACTTTCTTTACATCCATAGCCAATGAAAGGCATTTTAATATTTCTTACGTTATATATGAAGTTGAACCCAAGTACTTACACCGATAATCAAGTTTCTAACAGTGGCTCTTGGCAGCAGGGTTTTCAGTCACAACTATCTTTGATGCAGAATTCCTGACAAATGTTTTATTGATGAGAATGCTCCTTGACGAGTTACTAAACACTGAGAAGGGAATAATCTCTTTAGTAATTTAGAAAAAAAAAATGATAGCTATATCAGTTGATATCTCTTTGGCTCTTAACACTGATGGATATTTACAACTGCAGTTTACTTCAGGCCTCCTTTTGTTCTTTAACTTTTGGTAATTTGTTGATTTAGTTTAAAATAATAGCAAAAGTAATATGAGACGTAGAGCATTATTGTGTGCGCTGAGGTTAAAGGGAAAATTGGCAAACACAATAATCTGTGGAAAATGGCATTCCACAATGTTTTTTTAGTAAAGAAGTAGGTTAAGGGTTTTTTTTTTTTAGTTTTAAGATTAACTTGTGAAAAGCTATTCCCACTAGTCCCTAAGCATGGTTATCCACAAGAACTGAGCTTTGTGGATTTGGAGTAAGCGTCCTTATTTCTGTCACACAAACACAAATACCAGAAAATCAAGAAACACAAAGGTTCTATTCTGTAATAAACCTTTATATATGCTTGTATTCTGACATAAACCTTTATATACGTTTCTTACACTTTATTGAAAATGTCTACATTCAAAACTAAGTAGGCTGTTCCCACAGAGAACAGCTATACATCCTTCCCCTTGTTTTTTAGGCCCATAGTAACAAGGTGTTCATTCTAATTACTGCTCTTCAGGTGATAAAAGTCACAAAAGGAAAAAATAGTCCTTCTCCAAAGATTTATAGAGGAGTATACCAGTACCTTTTGCTGAAGTGAAACTTTTCAGAGCTTTGTTTCTCTTCTGCAAAAACGTGACAACAGTATTTTGCCTCAAGCAAAATTCACAGGAAAAATTCAGCTTAAGATGTTTACAGTGTCATGTTTCTGACAAACAAGAGAGACAGGTGGGCAGCTTGGGATGCGTTATGGTCTGATGACTGGGGCTCAGGAGAACAGACCGTGAGGGGTACGGTGCTGAACTCTGAGCTGGTTCCAGCTCAGAAGCCAAATAAAAGCTCAAAGTGCTGTCTGTGAGCTAAAACAAGTTATTTTTCAAGGGATAGAGTTTCAGCTCTTCACTCAAATTAAAATTTTCTTGTGGCTTTTTGGGACATTTCCATTTTTTCTTTTGTATTAAATTGCGGCCAAAAAAAAATGGCAAGGTATGTCGCTATCATACATGCCAATCACAAAGATGGAGGTAAATAACTTCTGTACATCTCTGTGTTCTTCTTTTCATATATCTGTCCTATGGGCTGGATAGCAGATCTGACTTTTCTGGCTTTGGAGCCAATGTCATAGATATCTCCAGTCCTGGTCAAAAGTAGAATTTTCTAAGTGAGTGCTGTAAAACACAAACAGGTTTCATTTAAACCTCGGGAGCTAGGACCATTCCCTGTTCCCAGCTGTAAATTTACACTCTGGCTATGCAGGTCAGGAGGAAAAACCTTTTTTCCTTTCTGCTGCCCAGCTCTCAGTAACAGAAAAGGCACTCCCACGACAGCAAAGGTGCTACCCCTGATCCCTCAGTCTTGGGGGTCCAAGACCATGGGATGTGCCACAGGACATCCTGCCCTGTGGCTGTTATTTGCTTGCATGACAAGTCACAGATCACTGTATCCAGGAGCTAGCCCCTTTCCTTTTTTCTTTGATTGCTTCGGCAACCTCTGGGTCTTCCTTGCGCAATATCAGTAATGGTGTTATCTGTTCTCACAGAACTGTTATAAATACTTGATATGAGTACTAAGAAGCAGTCCCTGGGTGAGTTCATTGAAAGAATTTGATGATGAACAATAGCTATTTCAATTTATAATTACATTTTGAGACCTATCACTTAGCCAGTTCTTAATTGTTTTGAAATACGGCTTGCAGAGTTTTAAAATATTTTTACTTTGTTAATTAAAGTGCCATGTAATATAAAGTCAAATGCCTTCCATAAGTCTAATCCAGCACTTTTACCATATCTAATGAACTTATGACTCATAAAGAAACTATATTAATATGATCTCCATAAACCTACACTGTCGGACAACAGGTATAGTTCCATCTTTCAGCTTTTTCATTACTAGGCCTGTAGCCCTCAAACCATTATTTTGCCTGAATGTTTCTCAAACCAACATACTCTCTTCATGTATTTCCTCTTACTTAAATACTGATTAATTTCAAGTAGCAGTGTCAATTACTCACATCCTTCTCTACTTCATTCTCTCTTCTTTTATTATCCTGTTTTATAGCCCTATGTATTTTACATTCATGGTTAAAATGTTTTAATTTTTTAATAAAATCTATATTTAAAGCATCTATAAGATAAGACAAAATACTTTATAGTATCACATATTTTAAATGTTGATTCTGAAGACCACATGTGTTTTCTAATTACAGGTAGGAAAAGCAAAACTTTGCAACTTTTCAGATCAGTTATGATCCTAAAATATATATATATTTAGACTACTCTTTAAAAAGGAGTAACTGGCCTGAAAAATTCTAAAACAATTCTTTGTTGTAGAGAAATGAAATTCTATCTTCATTGAATAAAATCTTTTGCACTGGGGGAAGCTAAAGTATATGGACAGTTAGTAGCACAAAAAAAAAGCTATTCATTACCAGCAAGTACAGTTTTGAAATAAACATCTGGAGTCACCTATGGCAACATGTCTTGTGTTGTCATTTTAGTTTTAAAAAGTTGCAACTATCCAAAAAAGTGATCTCCAACTTCCTAATCTAGGTTATGATGTGCCGTCTTTCCATTCTTAGCCAGAGATCGTAACTGAACTTTTGCCTTGAAGCACCTGCATTTTAAATCTGGAGATTAATATGCTGCATAAAGAATTTTAAAAAAATGCATAGGAATGTGAACTCACATCTATGTTTAATTTATAGATATCATTAGCAGTAATAGGAGCTTGATTTTCACACTGAAAATAGAACAAACCATGTGCTTTCAGTTCTGACTGGTGTGTAAATGGAAAATAACAAATTATCCTAGCATACTAGATAATGAATATCATCAAGAATGGAAAAAAATCCTCTCTCTTACATCCTAGTTAATTTTACACTTAAAACCAGTAGAGTGATTGCTCTACTGTTTTGGTGTTTAATTTTAGTGTTACCAAATCTAGACTGAAAACAGCTGGTGTACAGCAACACAAACCTTTTAATTTTAGAGCTGCCTGTGGGTATACTGAAGTGATAGAAGATACTGTGTTTCCCAACCACCTAAATATTGTCAAGTAGATGAAAGTTTCATAGCAAAAGTGAGGTTCAGCATTTCGTAAAATGACTGCTCTATCACTGTCATCCCCAGATGACTTATATGAACCAACTTTGACGTTACACATTTTTAAAAACAGTTGGGTCAGGATTTGTTGTAGCACTTCTAAGGAAACAAAAAATCTTGTTTGAGAAGTAGCATATGAAATTTCAAGGGATATTACAATGTAGTGCCTGAAAACTCAAGTCTGTAATGGAAAATAGCTTTAATCTTATTTGTCGAATGATTGTCCATATCAATCTGCAGCTAAATGTGAGAATGTGGGTAGGGTTTTAGAAAGTTCCTTAAAAGATAGGTGTACAAAGGGGCTCCAGAAATGCTCATTCAAACCAGCTATTTGAACAGTAGTTAAAAGATCACTTTGAGGTGATGAGCTTAACAGAAGGTGTTAACACATGCTTGGATATAGAAAAATAATAATAACAAGTTTTTGTATATTGCTTGTGTTCACTTGCACTAAAGCATAACAAAGTTATCTTTTAGGAAGTTAAACAAATACAAATAAAAAGAGTCTTAAGAGAAACAGGTTTAATCTAATTGATAGACTTATCGATATTTCTCTCAACATACCAAGGCTAGGCAAATCGGTTTCTCTCCATTTCACATAAAGAATTGCTGTACTTTCTCGTGCCTTAGTCATTAACAGCATATTCATTAAAAGGCATTGGCTTTAACGCCTATATTCTGAAACTGAGTCTTTCCACCTAAATTTAGAAACCTAAATGGAGAGGCTAATCACTCAAGGCACACCTCTAGCCCTTTCAAAGGGCAGTCCACACCTCAGCTGGGCTGATTTGTTCTCTGGAGTACCTGCTTCTCCACACCAATAATGTCGGTTGCCTCAGTTGACTACACTCCTAAATGAATCCAGGTCTGAACCCCAGCCTGCTGAAGTCAATGGAAAGACAGATGACTGCTCACATCTCTGAACATTTTTATCCGCGAGTGATTTACTGATGGCACATCCTGCCCTAGCTCCTTCCGTCAGGGCTAGAGCAGGCGTGGGGTGCTGAGCAGGGGATAGCAACCCGCTGAGCTGCTTCCTGCTGTACCAGGACACCCCGGGGCTGCAGCGATGCACTGCTTCGTGAGGAGGGACTCTGACTGACACTCTGGTATTGGAAAAGAAATTTAAAAAAATCTCTTTGGAGGTGAGAAGAGAGGATACGAATGGAGGACAAGGTGCAAATGAGGATATTGATAATTTTACTGCATCGTGTTGTTCTCAGTTGTATAAATATTAGTACCTAATGTCAGTTGGTCATTTTAGCTGAATTTGTATGGATTTGCTTGTATATATAGCTACTGTGGTTGCATATCGTATAGACATAACTTTGACAATGTCTGAGGAGTTCTGTAAAGAAGGGACTTTAGCGGCACAGGCCTAATAGCATTGAGCAAATTAGAAATCTTTAGCTAATCAGTAGATATCCTCCTGTGAGCACCTTGCTACCATTGGGTTAATTAGAAAACAGCTGGCACTGGCTGGGGGGTAGAGGAGTTTATAGGGAGCAGGAGCTTGAAGATTCCATATAAGGCTTTATTATCTTTCTCTAACCTTTTAGCCTTAATTGCCATTTTAGGAAGCCTAACACAACTTAATGATATGCATGCTTTTGGTGTTATACCCCTCAGAGTAGTAGGAAGTGGGTTTGCTTGGGTAAGTGTGTTTAATTCTCTGGATATACCTGTGAACTGTTCAGTTTAATTGGATTACACGACGGGTTGTGACTGGGTGTGAAGAGGGTCCTCTTCGTGGGCCTTTGATTGCTTTATATTGTGATCATCCTGTTTTACTTCAGCTTGGTGGGTTATAAAATGTGAAAGATTGCATGTCTTAAGACTTAATAAAACATCAGGTTTGCAAGTAGGACAGCATGTGCTGATTTCTGACTATCTTCTGAAGGAAAATAGTCAAGGAGAAATGTGGATACATGTGGTATCTATGAATTAGTTGAAGCATCTGACAGGAGTATATTTTTTTGAGCTTATGAACTAAGTTACTACATTGCCTAGTGCTTAGAACAGGTATTTCATAGCAAAGATATCTAGATAAGATGAGCAGAGCAAGAGTAAGATCAAAAGCATCTGGAGTTCGAGCTAGTAAGAGAGGACAGAGTCACAGAAAGAGAGAAGACACTGAGGAAAGAAGAGCTTCATAGATGCCAAGCCACACACAGAAACTTTCAACCACCTGGCAATTTTATAAGAAGCTGGTGGTGGGGGCCCTTGGGGAGAGAAACCTGAGGAGGTTAAAGAATTAAAGCCCCCTAGAAAGAACCACAAGTGAGTGTCATAAGAAACATTATGTTGATCTTGAAGTGGTGCAAAAAAGTACACAAAGTGGGTTTTGGTAGTCTCAGTCCCATGCAATCTTAAGAGATTTAAATGTTATCACATGCAGAAACAGCTGCACAGAATCAGCCACTGGGAACATGAATGCGGGGAGATGACATATGTTGTGGTGAGGGCAGATAATGCATCCCAGTTTGGGGAGCGGAAGTTCAAGGAGGAAGTCACACATGCATCACATTTCTTTCTTCCTGCTTCCTGCTCCACTTCCCAATGACAGCCTCACACAAACACAGCCTCTAGGAGTTTATTGCACAAGTAGCCATCAGTCATCCCTCCGTTACTGTTGCAACAGTGACTAAAGAGGAGCAAAGACTACACAGCTGTGCTTGAAAAGAACAAAAAGCAATATTTTACATTGCAGGAATTGACTGGTTTTGGGAAATGAAGAGGCTGTGGGATTTTCATGCATGATCCACAGTTTCTTTTAACATCAGTACAATGTGCTTGAAAAGTAGAGTCTGTAATGAAGCTTCAGGCAGATAGATTATATAGATGGTTTTAAAGTTACCACATTGTTACCTGTGAGGTTAAAGCTGGCGTTTGTGGGACAGAAGGTCAGGAATCTGACCGTTTACTTCAGGGTCCATGGCTCTTGGTGGGAAGTAAGCAATTTGAAGAAAAATGCAGTAGTTCAATTTTCTAAGTAAAAAGTCAGCTAAAGACCTAAAAATAGAAATCTGAGCACATAGCTGTGAATACAGTGGAGATATGAAGCCGTAAAATCTTGAATCTGTTTAAATGCTTTCTGGTCCTCAGGTTTTTTATAGGTAGAAGAATGAACGTCTCAGAAACTTAAATGAAGAGCAAGAGGAAGGATACTGCGCTTACAAAAACGTCTATTGTGAAGAAAGATAAAATTACTTAAATAAGGAGACGAGCAAATACGAAGACAAAACAATGGTTTCCACTGCAAACTGTAGACACATAGAAGTTTTCTTAGCAACATCAAGTAGAATAATTTGGGTCCACCTAGTCTTAGTATACAAGTGACTGCCACTTGAAAATTCATTACCCTGAAGCTGTACAATATCCCAGCACATTCCTAAACAATTTTAATTTTGACCTGCGCAAGGCAATTACAGTGACATCGACAGCATGGTAAAGAGTGTCGGATGCATGCAGATAAGAAAGAATTGTGATACAATTAGCTCAACAAGTAATCAGATGGGTGCTGTGAAAGTCTACAAAGATTTGGTATAAATTTGGTGTATTACTGAAATAAATTAGAAAGTAAAAGGAGGAGAGGAAAAGAAGAATTTCATGCAAGAGTATTTTTTTTAATAAAATGTAAATTTTGAATAACAACTTAAGACTTGAAAATAGAGAAATTTTAAAGAGAAGATGAGGCTGTAGTCTTTTTCTTAAGAAAAGTATAGAAGAAGTTTATATTTGAAGATGTGACAGTAGAGGTCATTTGTCATATTTTGAAATGAGAACTAGAACAAAAGAAAAAAGGAAAAAATAATAATTTGATAGCTTCTATTTGAGAAGAGGAGCAACTTACAGCAGTTGTAAGCAAAAAATTGTTAAAGTTCAGAATCGGTAAATGTAGACTCATTGTATAAAAGAAATAAATCAAGAGATGTATTAGTTTTTTGGTTAAAGAACAGCATTATACCATATATCCAGTAGAGAAAAAGAAAGAATTTAGAAAAAAAAAATCAATCTTTGGCTAGGTCTGTGTGTGGTAAAAATAAAGGGATTGCAGATGTGAGTAGGGCTCTTTGCAATTGTGTTCATAACCTAATTAGGGTGGTAATTAGGACACAGGTAAAACCACAAAAGGAAAAAAAGGATGTTAAAATTCTAAGACTGAGTTTTAGAATAATATAGAAAGCACAGGGTGAAATCAAGTAGGATAAATCAATAGAGATAAAGGACACAGAGGGAAATGGAAACATTCAAAGATAAATTAATGTATGCCCAAGGGTTATGCATGTAATCTAGCTAAAAATACACCAGAAATAAAAAAGGCAAATGTTGATGAACAAAGAAGTGCAAAACTGAAAATATTGCAAGGGACTATATGAACATCCTAAAATTAGTTCTAAAATCCTCCTATATAATTCAGCCATTTAAACAGCTGATTCATGCATGCTTTTATAGATAGCAAGCACAGTAGTAGGAGATTGAACTCTTGTTATCATTGATTTCTGTCCTGGGTTTGGATCCAACACCTTAGGAAAACAGCGATGGATAATTACAATCAAATAAGCCAAATCCTCAGAGGTACACTGTGTGCTTGCTGTATACGTAGCTCTGACTAACATCCGGAGAAGCTGTAGAAGTTCAATATCTCCTGAAGTTTCAGGCTAGCAGATGGAAAAAAAATCTTTAGAAAAATTAAAATGAAACTTCCAAAAAAAAATGTATTAAGAGAAAACAGTATCAGATTTGCCAGAAATATGCTGAAGTTCAAAACAGTGAATCAGTTACCTCTTTGCGTAGTCTCTTGCTACTGGCAACCAGCATGGCCAAAACACACCCTGCCTAATTATAGCTTTTGCTGGGGCTGCTTAAGATCTGCATTGCCCTGGGAACCACGTTTCTTCTTCCACTGAATATAGAGGGAGCATCTATACTGGGGAGATTAAAAAGAATCACAGCTGAGGCACTTAACTGAGGTGCCTAGGATTGTGGGAGGGTAAATCAAGTCTGAATATAGTTTATTACCGTAGTTACAGAAACAACTGCTTGCTATACATAAAAATGAAACAAGAAAATCGAATGACTGACTGCCTGAATTAAGTTGATAAATGCACTACAGTACTGTAGGTAGGATGGATCCACTGAGATAGCTGGTTGAAAATGAGTAATTGATAATCATTTTACAGCAGTAGGCGTTACTTGCTACAGCCCATAAACTGTCTTTCAGTAATTTTCCCAAGTATATGACCCTCTCTTTTTTGCCAACCAAGGAAGAAAATATCTTGGCTTGTCAGAAATTCTGTTCATCCTTGATAAAAAATAATTAAAACAGCTAAAATATAGGGCAAGAGAACTTTATGTTCCAGGAAGCAAATGTTCGGAAGTGTCTTTAGGTGAAGGAAGAGTGGAGTGAGTGAAGTTTATGTTTCTGTTTCGATCTGATCCTCTCTGTCCTTGCACCTTTTCCTGCCCTTTCTTGTTAGTGAGTTAAAGAATTCAGTTTCTCTTCAGAGCTCTTGAGAAACCTGAAGTAAGCTTGTAAAATGATGTAATGAAACTTAGAAATAGGGAAAGAGGAGATGGAGGGTATTTAGGAAACCCTTTCCCCATGTCAAAAGAATCCAAAAGAGGGGTTCATCTCACACAGCCATAAGAACAGTGCTGAGATCCAGATTCGGGCACCTTGACTGAGATGGCTGCAGTATGGACAGCTACACATACCTGTCTGACTTTAGAGGTGAATCCCACTCCTGATATCCGCATCTGAAGTACCAATCCTTGTATCCCTAAACAGATAAAAAAGGGTCAGTTTTAATCTACACTGAAATAGGTCCATCCTACTGTTTTATGTGTTTACAATATGGTGAGATGTACTCTGTTTTTGAAGTGCCTGTTTTCTGTAGACTATAATGGAGGCAAAGGATAACAAAATAAATCGGCATTGGGTCAGAGGTATTCCAACCTAACTGCATGTGAAATGAACTATCCAGGCCAATTCCTACCAAGCAGGACAGGTGCTCAGACACTGACTGGGTACAGTGGGAGTGTCCTGTAAGAAAAATATCACGTCATGTTTTTCCTTTTACTGTAAAATTTATATCATACACTGTAACCTTAATATTTGTCTCAAAATGTGACATAATTGAAAGTATAAAAAATGCAATTTAAAAATTCATACTTCACTCTCCGCAAAGTACCATTTATGCTTTGACGATTTGAATCCTTTTTTTAAAGAAGGATATGGTGAAGGTCAGAAAAAAGACAGGTATTTGTGAGGTAAATTTAGTGGGGACTGTGTGTATTATTTCACTTGAACAATGTATGCATTGTGAACTGTAATAACAGTGAATTGTGATTTGTCTTTTTTCGATGATGTGAACACACATCTAATGACCTATGCAATCAATGTTTGCCTTTTCTTTGTGCTGTTCTGATCAGAGAAGAGCTGGTTAGCGAATATTACTCACAGTCACAGGAAGTAGCAATCAGAAGCTTAGTGTATCTGCATGACTGTGTGATCCATCAGTGCAATGAAAAAGAAAACTACATCCTAGTACACATCAGCAGAATATTTTCAGTAGAAAAAAAAAAAAAGTGATGTTGTAAAAGGCAGTCTGTAGGTAAGAAAAAGAAGGCCTGGAAAAATGAAGGCTAGACGAGAGTATGATTGTAGTCTGTATCTCTGAAATAAGCATAAAGAAGGAAAAGAGCAATTTAAATTCAGCTAAAGGATAATGGCACAATAACTTTTTTTTTTTCAGTTAGAGCTTTGCAAAATTAGAGCATTTTGATTCTGGAATAGCTTTCTTTTCAACTAGTGAGGACAGAATTAATTGATTTTAAGGTGCAGCCTTATTATTTTATGAAAAGCTTTATATCATAAGAGTCTTGAAGTAGTAAATCTCAATGACCCACATCTCTTCCAGTCCTTTGCTGTTCATTGTCTGGAGAAATTTTTTGAAACTATATTAAACTCCAAAAACTGCTTTTATTCCCTTTTCTCCTCTAGAACGATAAACAAATAGTAAATCTGAAGCACAGTGACTGTAGTAAATTTTGAATTAACTAAGCTACTTTATATCTGTTATCTCAGACACTAACAGCCATTTAACTGTGGCAACATGGCTCAGAATGGTGGAAAAACCCACTCCTGAAAGAAAATAAAATATTTTGTCAGTTAGCAACCACTTGGCTCCTTGCAGCTGTAGTCTGCCACTAATTTAAAATGTATTTAGGTATGTCTGCAAGGACTGAAGGTGACTAAAGGTAAAAGACCAAAAGAAACTCCTTCCCAGCCAGTGTGTGAGTAAAGTCCACTTCCAGACAGCCAATGCATAAATAGGATGGAGCAAGATATCCTTCAGATAGCCCAGTCACATCTCTTCATCGATTCCCACCTCGAAGTAGAGCTGGAAACCAGCTTCTTTTATCTTCTGAAGAATGCAGTTTGTCTCCAGCGGTTCTAAGCAACTTCATTTTGTGCATTCCATCCATTTACAGCGGTAGCAATAGTAAGCAGAAGGTAAAGCAGTTAGATTCTCTTCTGTGGAAGATGAAATTACCTGCTCCTCACTGCAGAGACATGCACTTTGAAACTACTCCTTCAGCTCTCTGATAAGGTGTCCTCACTCTTCAGTGACTCCTCCTCATCTTTCTAAAGGGGCTGGTGAAGGATATCATTTACAAGCATTTCTAATGGGCATCACACTGTTTTCAAGGGGACATTTGGAGGAGCAGGAATCATTAGGGCTGCTCTGTGAGCAAAACTAAGCTAAACTAACTCCACAGATGCTTTTTCCCCATATTTTTCCTGTTTTCTATATTTTTAGAAAGGAAAATGAAAAAATACTTTGCAAAGTCAGGAAAGGTTATATAGCTTTTCCTCTCCTTTTTTTTCGAGCGTTGAATTAAAGTGAGGTGGGCATTTCCTATGAAGCCTGGCTTCCATGTAAGGACTTCATTAATATGCCTCAGGTAAAGCTTCCTGCTGCTTCCTTAGAAAAGGGCATTGTAGCACCAAGGAAAAAAGTATTCCTGCCAAATTCAAAAACAGGACTGTAAGATCATCACTGTGACTGCAAGTGAACGCAGAAGTCTCTGAGAGTTCCCTGAGAGTCTCTTCTGCCTGATAAGCACTCACAAGAAATATCTTTAAAAAACTACTATATAAAATCTCTCTGAATTAGATTCTCCCAGTCGCTTTTCCAGGATTAATACTTCTTTCTGCTCTGGGGTGCTATATGTCTTTATAGCTTCTGAAAATGCGTGCTGCAAGGAATAAGAGATACTGGAATTTGCACCCTGGCACTCTTCCAGAGATGTTGGTACACCCTTTGAGGAGTACAAAGATTCACTGAAGCTGCAGACAAAAGAATCAATCCATCGCTCTTCAGTGAGAGAATCTAGAGCAGATGTTCCCTTTGATTTTGCTACTTTTCATGATCAGCATAAAGATTACATATTAGGAAGGGATCATTCATTCCTTTGTTGACAGCTGGCAGAGCAAGGCTGTGATTCTCTGAAAAATCAATCACATTGGCAGTTCTTAATTTCGGGTTTTCCCTGAATCTCCTTCTCTCTATGACAGACAATTCCAGAAACCTGAAATCATCAGGAGTGGATAATGCTTATAGAAGTCTTTTCTTTGCACTAGGATGCATCAGCTCCAAGGGGTCTGTTTTGCACTCCCAAAAAATTTATAACGAACCCACAACAGAGCAAAAGCCTGCTATACTTCTGATGGATGAGGGCAATGGAAGTGTTTCTCGAAATATTAGAAAAATAAGATAAGCTTGTTAAAGGATATTTGCTAAGGTTACAGATTTGTGGTACAAAGGACAATAATGTCACAATTTATCAGCACATGCAGAACATTTTAGATCCCAGGTCCCTCAACAAATCTATAAGGTTGGTGTTCCGTACAGAAATACCTCAAATTCATCGTTATATTATTAGATTCCCAACACTTCATGTTTTACTGGATATGTATTAGTGATAGATACTCTTGCTTCCACTACAGTAAAAAATATTTCAATTTAGAACAGTCTTCATTGCACTTAAACTTTTCCCTTCAAGTGTAAGTGATGTTTCTGAAATGCTTTCTCAGCATCTTATGTAGGACCTGTCAGTCTCTGATTCTACCTTTGGAAACCTAATTTTGAATAAACTAGTGGAACAGTTCATTAATGTTCTCCCAGCATTTCGGTACCCAGAAAAATCTTACAGAAAACAGGCAACAGATAGTATGACACAAATTAGATGCAAGAACAAGTTTCCTAACATAAAAGTTCAAGAACTCTCTCCTCAGGAACTAAGCCAGATCCCTGGCCCAATTAAATGCTGTATCAAATTCAAAGTTAACATCCTCAGAGCTGTTGATGCAGGGTTTGATAAAAGGGTTTGATGCAACACGATGTAACCTTTAAGATTCTTTTCAAGTGTATGTGGTAAATAATTTAATTTGTCTTTAGTTCCTGTACTCACGCTTGGCAGTAGTGCTCACTGGTAGTCAGAGAGCACCAGGTTATATTCTGTTCTCTCTGTATCTATTCAGATATAACCCTTTAATCCCTAGAAATATTATAAAGTAAGGACCCCCTGTCATATGACCCCTTTTCAAAACCATTTTAGGCATTTGTCAAATATTGAATAGTGTATTTTAGAGATGTTTTGATGGCCCTTGGGCAGCCTTAATGTACAGATCAAGTGAGAAGGGAGGAATGCAGATGGCCTGCTATGGAGCTGGGGTCCAGGAATGTCCCTTTAGAGGCTCCAGACCAGTAATGACTTGCTTCTCTGGAAGACAGAGATTTTACGTAGCCCTTCTCAGGCTACCCCTGTGCTAGTCAAACACTGCTGAGGTGCGGAAGCATCATCATCTGTACTATGGCACATTTTGATCTATGCTAACTAGCACTGTCCCAGACAATTCTGTGGCACAATTTGTCAGATAAGTTCCAGAAAGTCTTCCCAGCTGCGTTTGCTTGCAACCACAGAGTAAATCTAGACACAGCAGTGCCTGGAAGATAGAGCAATCTCTCACTCTGATTTGTTTAGGTGGAAAATCAGAGGGTCATGTCTCTGTGCAACAATTCCTTTTTCAAACTTTTATTTCTTTGGGAAATTTCAAAGATTAAAATCAGAAGAAAGACTGCTAAAACATCATATGGAATGAAAATTTGTAACACAGTTAAACGTAGTTTCAAGAAAAACTATATTCTCTTGTTAATCTTATACATGAAGAATATTTCTATCATAGCTTTTTTGAGAAAAAAAAAGATATTATAACCATATACATATGGTATGTATTCAGGGTGGATAAGTATCCCATAAACCCAGTTTTATGTTTTAGCATCAGCTGGCCACAGGTAAGGGGGCCTAGGATACCTGTGATGATGGACATCCAAATAACTGAACTGGCTTGAGACAAAGATGGCTGCTGACCAGCATAGCTGGCAGAGGCTATAAGCCAGGTGGACCCAAGGTGGCTTTAGCAGAGTCTCCAATCAGTTGCCTCTACCCCAACTACCCTCTCTAGCAGTGTATATTAGCTCAGACCAGACCAAGCTGGCTCTGTGCATTAATTCCGTTCTGCCTCTTAATAAAAATCCCTGGGACCAGGAGTGCTGCTTGAAAACAGTGCTGAGACATGCGTGGAGAAAGAAAGCTGAGAAATCATGCAGTGCCAGCCAAACTCTTTAGCTCCACTCTGGCCAGCCATGCCAGACGTTGACTAGCTCTGTGCAGCCATGTGGTTGACTTGCATAGCGCAGGGAGGCCAAGTGGTATTAGTTTAGGCTCTGTGAAAGTGCCCGACTGCTTTTGGGCCAACTTGACCCTGGAAACTATAGAGTTACTTTCACAAAGCCCTGTGCGTTAGCATATGAGCCCCGCCCGACTCGACCTGGCTCTGCATGGAGCCAGCTCAGTGTCCTTGCATCTGCTGTTCAGCTAAACCACAACTTGTAAACCACCCACAAATAATTGAGAGTTGACTTGGTGGAATTCATTTCATCCATGTAAATTCTCATTAATCTGCAATTTCTAGGCAGGAAATTGGCGGGGTTGGGGAGGACATTTTACTGAATTGAATCCAAATGAAACATTTAGAAAGTCGTTACATTAAATTACAGGAATAATACATGAAGCGGGATGGTTTTGGAAATTAAACAAGCTTCTGTTCTCATAGGCTGTGGTATGAATTATACCCGGTCATTTTCTGTGCGGCTTCTCTGGTCGGGATAAGTGGAATGAGTTGAAGAAGCTTACTACAAGGACTGGAACAAAGCGGACTCCTTATCACAGCTGTTAAACCAAAAGTAATCTGGCCAAACACTGCTGCTCATTTTACAACAGAGGTCTAGAAAAATTTTTGAGTCACCAGCTTGCTCTGTTCAGTAGAGCTGCTTTACACAATCACTCAGTTATGTCATTTTGCTATCCTGAGTTTTCCTATGTATATGAAAATACTCATTCAGTCTTCAATTCTCTGATTATTCATTCTCAACAGTGTATTTAAGTGCTATGCAATGCCTTTCATCTCAGAACAGGGAGCATATATACTTTTCATAGTACCTATTGGCAAGCCCTATTGGACGTGGCGTAAGTAGCCAACTGGTTTTTTAAGAGGTGGTGTTTGGGCAACTGTTCGCAAAAGCACTCAATAAATAGCAATGTAATTCCTGTTTCCATAGGAATATGGCAACAAAATAACAAAATTATCTTACATGTGTCAGGCAACAGGCCTCAAAGAGAACGGAAGAGAACTTTTGGGATGTTGAGATGTAAAAAAGCATTGGCTGGAAAGGCAAAGCTGCTAATTTTAAATAAGAAAAGATACTTAGGTTTGCCGATCCTTCATGAGCAGTAGCTCAGTTGCTAAGAATATATCTGACATTTCATAGGTGCTTGGTCTGTTTATCTACTTTAAAATGGAACAAATACATTATTTAAACTTTAGAGTTTCCAAGTGGCTACACTTTAGTGCCCTAAAGAAATTCTGGAGGAAGCTAAACAAAAAAGATGCATTCCTTTTCTCATTTAGCCATGCTGCTTTAAAACATTTGTCCTGAAAAGAAGCGATAAAGTTGCAATGAGCATTCAATTGCATTAAATTTCTGGACATTATCCGTTCTAACAACAGGGCCACAGCTGTGTTTTTCCTCATGCTAGCAAGGGGTTCTCCTAGGAAGGTGCCAGTAAAAAGGGTGAAAAAAAAACTGACTTTAGTTTTGCCAGTACAAGTGGTAAAACTTTGAAAAGCAACCTCCAAAGTTTCTTTTGGAGGTCCTACAGATGTAGGACATGGATTGTTTATGTTAAAGTAAATCCAATCCAGAAGAGGTCACTTAAAAATAAATTACCTATTTTTGTTCCAATATCTCTATTTCCAGTAAAGTCAACAGTCACACTCCTTCTTTGGTAGTAGATAATATAATCATATTTATGAGGAAAAAATAGATATTTTAGAAATAGCTATAGCAATAGCAACAGAACCAGAGATACTTGTCTTGATATCTCCAAATGGATGAAACCTCCCGCTGTGAATTATTTGTGGGGCACACATTTTTCCTCTCTTTCCCAAAGCAAGTCTGCTGACATACGGCTTGAGTGCTAATGAATTCCTGCAATTCCCATAACTGGTATAGCAGATGCAAAACCCCTTCCGAATCAAACATTTGGCTATAGAAGGATCAGGAAGAAGCATCTGTTTTTGGCAAATGACGCACTGCTCAGCATTTCAGTGCATGGGGAAAAAAAACCAACAACAACAACAACAAAATGCTAGCCTAAGGTACGCTTTCATATTTGGTATAAACATATAAAAGACATAGCTGTTTTAATGTGATAATGAACAATCAACTCTATGTCACCAAAGAAATACAAGTCAAAGCAGTTGTGAAAATCGTCTTTCTGATACATACTAACGCTAAAAAGCAAAGCTTTGGGATTCTGTGTACAAGATATTAGTACGATGCAGCTTTGTGTTTAGACAGTGCTGATATTGGCCGGGAACTTTTCTGTGGACACATACAAAATTAGATGAAGAGATTATAGCAAAAAGCTATTTTGACACATTGGCCAATTATTTTTGTTTGAATATGTCATCCAGGAAGGGTCATTTTCTAACTTAGCAGTTCCTCTAGCAAAGGTGTCCTGCCTTTCATGTGAACAATAGAAAATGTATCATTAATGTAAAACTCTTAACACTTTTTCACTAGCTAGCAATACTGTTACTGATATCCTGATAATTTGGAAGAACAGAACACCATGCTACCCTGAATTACTCCAAATTCGGTTCTGACAATTCGCTTTACTAACATATGACACTTTACAACATGATTCTTGCCAGTGTGTAGTTTTAGTTGATCAGAAAAAATGTCTTGAAAGGAGGCATATGAAGTGATGCGAGCATCTTGAAGAGATCTTCGGTTTGCATTATGAGAAAGGATTTGAAGAAGAAAGCTGTGGTTGCAGCCTTAGTATTTAGTCTGTAAGAACTTTTACCTACTTCTTGAATGCTTTTCCTAAATCCTTATTAAGTTCAGTTGCTGTTATACTTTCAAATTTCCTTTGGGGTCTCAAATTCCTATTGCTTCAGATAAAAACCTGAACTATTCTCAGTTCAGATTGGATATTAATTTTGTCATTTACTATCCTTTTCTAAAGATGCTGCTTGTAAAAGTTCATCCTTTGTAATTTATTTTGTAAAGGAAGCGATGTAATTTAATTTTCTGTGAATCCCTGATACTGGCCTTCAATTGAACTGAAACTATAACAGAAGACAGTAGAAACTTGACAGGGACAGGAGGGAATGTATTTTTTTGTTTCTAAGCCTCCTTTGTATTCTTTATAAATTATTTTCTGTTTCAGTCTGATTTTCATCTCTTATTCTTCTGTATTTGGATTTGCCTGTATTCTAGGAGTACTATTTAGGAAAAATAGGCAAACAGTACTAACTCAAGGTGAACCTGCAGACTGCACTTTTCTGCTCTGCAACTGACTTTTTTGAAATCTTTGGTCTGATCTTATAGCTGCTTCCCAGCAATAGTCAAATATTTTTTGGTTTTCTAGCTTGGAATACACTTGTTTCAAGAACCAGCTTCTGACAGGCTGATACAAAGGCTCCTGAAATACAGGCTGATACAAAGGCTCCTCTGTAGCCCTTCTACAGAGGTGTTGTCCCAGGTCTGGTTGATGCTCCAGCTTGTAAAGTGACAGAGGCCTGCTCTCACATCCTATCCTCACAGTATAGAATATAGTATATATAATTGGTTTTATATAGTGTGGAGCTGAGAGGGAAGTTTAGAGGGATCCCACTTTTTTAAACAAAACATAGGTGCCTCCCCACTATTTTAGCAGGTTATCCAAAGTTTATCTTCAACCTGGCAGCTCCACGACCCTTGTCCTTCTCAGCACCTCAATGCAGGACCCCACGTTCGCACATTTCCTTCACTTTTCCTCACCTTCTCCAGATCAGGAAACGAACTTTGTTTCTGTTTCCCCTCTCAGCTCCCACCCCCATTTCCAACCTGTATGCCTCAGCCGATTCTACTGGAAATTTGTGTTTTCCTAGTGCTCAGCCTGCAGACTCTGTAGTCTATAACTTCTTCTTGTCACAGTTCAAAAGATCGACTGAAATTTGACAGGGAAAATGGTGTCTTCAGGCCCCCAGTAATACAGGGCCACAAGCAGGTTCCTTCACTGCCTGGCTGAGATTCATTTCACCTCCTTTTACTCTCGGTATCTCCTATGTAGATACCAGTAGTAGTTTCCCTGTATTTCCCTGTATTCATGGAAGAAGAATATATACTTCTAGGCTATGATTTATCATATGCTGACACTAGATCTAAGACAGACCAGATGAGCTGGTGGTCCTGGGTAGCTAGGATACCTTTAATAATCATCGCACCAGGCACATTCATATATATACCTGGGATCATTGGCTCTAGCATAGGACAGTTGGGCTCCACCTACTGATCACTTTGAAGTTGTAACTGTTCAAACTGTTTCTTAAGAGCTAAAGGGAAAGCTGAAGCGATGTAGATTATAAACATCTGCCGCTATTTGGTGTCTTTATTTTATTCTCCCGAAAGTTACCTTGGTCACCTTAGGCAGATACAAGGCTCAGTTACGTTAACGAAGGCCAAATCTTTTTGTTTTGCTTTGTTTGTTGGCAATATTATCTGCCTTAGAAAACCCTTATCTAGCTGCGCTGCTTCTTCAAAATATATAGCAGAGAGTAAGAGCTGCAATGTCATATTCTACCACACAGAATAAGGATATGACTGTATCTCTGCCCACCAGCTTGGCTATAGTTTTGATGATACTGCAAAAAATGTTTCCTGCTCCTGAATAATATATATATCAATGCTGCTTTTGCAGCATCTTTGCAATTCTATTCTAAGTGACTATTTTGCGTAATTTGGAACTGTCCATAACATATGTAATATAAAATACATTTTCACGTTTTCCATTCATTTTTTTCCAACAGTAAACACTTGTGAGTGAGTACAAACAACAGTTCAAGGGCATACAGTATTGCAGCGTAGAAGGAGGGAACTGAAAAATGGCATTTCATTAGTTCATTAATTCAGTCAGTGATTTTATGCTTAAAATGTCTATAAATTCTTTGAGGTTGTTCCAGATACGCAACTAAGCCACAATTCCTCATTCTTTCATCTTTGTTCACTTGCAATATATTCTTATTTTATGAAATAAGTATCAAATATGACTACAGTCGTCAGGGTGCTTTAGAACTGAGCTGTGGACATCCGGAACTAAGAGCACATCTGTGTATAACCTGAGTGGTTAGCTACCCCTTTGTACATGTTGTCAGTTAGCTGTGATTGAGCACCCATAACACCCACTGGTCAGTAGATTATTTTAGCAAAGTGACCAAAAAAAGACTCTAGCCTCTTGTTCACAGATAAACTCTTTTTTTCTTAAATAAACAGAACTCCAAAAACTAAATGGACCAAACTAGTTTACCCAACTGTACCAAGGAAATAATTAGCAGATTGTTTGATTTCCCTCTAGATAGTGTACATATATGCATGTGAAGTGCTTCTTCTTATCATTTCTTCTGCTTCTTTCTCGTGTTGAATGCTAATTATGAAATGAAGGACATCAGAATATTGTTGCTCTTTCACCACAGTTTGTAATTTATGTAATTTGTTGTAATTTATTGTAATTTTTAGTCAACATTTATTTTGGCCCTATCTCCCATCGCATCCTCGTAGGTAAACTTAGGAAGTGTGGGTTAGATGAGTGGACAGTGAGGTGGATTGAGAACTGGCTAGATGGCAGAGCTCAGAGGGCTGTGGTCAGTGGAGCAGAGTCTAGTTGGAGGCCTGTAGCTAGAACTCCAGAGGTCCCTTCCAACCTAAACCATTCTGTGATTCTGGGATTCTGTAATGTTTGCAGAACCAAGTTTTTTATATTTTTAGGGAAAAATAAAATCACAAAGAGGGTGGTCAAACACTGAAGCAGGTTGCCCAGAGATGTTATTGATTCTCCATTCATGGAGATATTCAGAACTCAAGTGAACATAGCCCTGGGCAACCTAGTCTACCTATGAAGGTGGATCTATCTTTGAAGCGAGCCCTAGTGACCTCAGTTGGTCCCTTCAAACCTAAATTATTCTATGATTCTGTGATCATCCTCATTAGGACTAACAGGGGTTATCCAATACACATAGCTTATGCTTCAAGCAGTTTCCTCAGGATTGTTGGTTCACTAACGCTCTCAAATCTGAGGTCAAGTCAGGTTCTTTGTATGATTCTTAAAGTTATCAGAGTTTTTTAATATAAACCGTGGGCTCTAACATGTGTGCAATTAATTGAGTTAATCTCAATTAATGGTGAGATGCTACTGAAGGACACCTGAAAAGTCCTTGATCTTTCCAGCTCCCTTGTGTAGTTCCTTCAGGTCTGTAACTTTCAGTCTTTTGTACCTTTAAATCTTATTGTAAGGAGAGGGATTAATCAAATTAAATATGAGTTACTATCTGTATCTAAGCTGGTCACCTTAGGCTTCTTTTGTAATAATATTACTAGAGTGTGGGTCACCTCATCCCAGTAGAGATGGCTAAAACAGGTCAGGTGAATTGTACTTTCCAAGGGGCTATTTCTATCCATTGACAATAAAGGGAGCTTGGAATAACTGATTAGGTCAACTGTAAATATCTATACTATAGGTTAGTATAGATAGTACAGTATAGTTAGTGTCTCACCTAAAGTTAGGTGAGACAGATTCCATCTAAGATAGTGTTTGGAATTATGTGGCTTGTGAAAATAGGAATTCTCTGGACTTTTCCAAGCCTCTTGCTTAGTTTTCTGTAATTGCAGGATGATTCATTCTAGCTAAGAGAATCTTCAGTCAGAGGCCATGGCAAATTACATCCAAGAGCAATTTTGCTGAAAAAATCTCTTATTCTATCCCCTGGGACAGAAGCAGTGTTGCCTGTTTTAGTGGAAGATCTTGATTTAGAGGTGCTGAAGACAAAACGCACGAATAAAGAATACTGTCAGAGTGGCAAGATTACTTTTTATATTTAAGGCAAAAGGATTCTGCACTTTGTATTCCAGGCTTCTGATTAGACTTGTAGTATGAAGTTTGAAAAGGACTCTGATTTTTGACTCTTTGATTTTATTAGCCAGGGCTGCTCTCTGATTGGAAATGCAAGATGTCCAGGTATGGCTTGTCTGCTCATCAGGCAGAAATTTGCATGAGTCCTTAGAGAATCTTAATGTGACGAGAAAGATTCAGAAGCTGTTTTCCAAAATGGTGCTGTCCCTGGCTTGTCTTTGATGACACGATCAGACACCTCCACTGTCTTTTCCACTATCAGCTTTAGAAATTAGTTGTCATTTTTGTAAATGTAAATACAGTCATACCCCTGCATGCAGGAAGATGAGACTGCAGCCCAAGGTCTTACCATCTCTAGGGGAGGTGGAAAGATATTGAGTTCATTGCACCCCCGTTGCGACTTCATTTTTACTTTACTTTCCTGTTAGAAGATATCACTGGGTCCATTGTCTACCTGCTTACTCTTTCTGTACTGCCAGGACAGAAGCTGTGCAAATACTTCATTACAGAGTGAAAATCACATGCAGTTTCCTGGCTTTCTTTATATAACTGAAAATCAAGCCCAGATTAGTCCAAAGGAATGATTTTCCCTCCTCAGTAAGGATTTAGACTGGAAGTCGTGTGGACCCCAACAGTACACATTCTGAAACAAACAGAACTTGTTCCTTTCACTCGGCTCAAAATTAAAAGAGAAATTTGTGGAATGCCTCTGTTTAGGAATGAAGAATAAATCAAAATTACAGTCTAACTTACTGGAAACTGAATCCACTGCGTGTTAGAAAGCTCTGATAGTCCTGCTTCTTCCTTTGAACTGCTTGCAGTTTTATGTTTTCACTAATAAACATATAAACAGCAGAACAGAAATATTTCATTTAGAATTTTCAATGTAAGTACATTTCCATGTACTTCACTTCCTAATTTTTCATCTCACTTCTATTCTCTCTCTGTTGTGACAGTAACAGCAGTAGCATTAATACGTAATTAGATGGGTAGGAATGGGCCCTGAGTCAATAGATCATAATAGCTCCTTTGGAGCCATAGTAAAGTATCTCCTATAGTAAATACATGGTTATGGACTTGTTAACAGACATCAGTTACTCAGTAGTCCATTATGGCTCCTTATAGTCTACCCTTTGAGTAGATCTATATTTAGAGTCATATTGATCAGTAATTAAGAGATAGCATGGTGGCAAAATGGAAATATATCATAAACAATCTGAAAGAAGTAATTTATAGAAACTTTAAGAACATCAGGAACTGGCAAATGTCTTTTGCACTATTTTTGCTTTCATGTAGAAACCAATAATCTTAATAAAATTATAAGTGATATTAATATATCTCCTTGTGTAGGCTAAGACACTTACTTCATCCAGAATTAATTTTTAAAACAGAGCTATTAAACCGAGGAAGAAATAAGGCAAATCACCACTGTCTATATAGGCTTCAGCTACTTATTGTAAAGATGAACTTTATCAGGGTGACAGCAAGCACAGGTAAAAGGAATGCAACCACTTTTAATTTGAGCTGTCTGGAGCTTTCCTACTTCTTACTAGCGTATAACACCATACAGGTGAGTTTATCCAGTTTTCTATTTACCACTGAATTCTACTCATTGAAATACAATTTTAAAGATCAATTAATTACAAACCATTAAAAGTCTCCATTAGAAAATGCCTGGAAAAGATGTTCAGGTACAATAATCTTTTAGGCTCCACAGTAGTACTAATCCCTTATGATTTTCACATGGTACTCAAGATATTGGGACATGATTAAATGTAAATCCAGAATGAACAGAAATTCCTCACTCGGCTTACATTTAACTCCACAAGGAGACTGCAATATGATTACTTGTGTTGTGTCTAATGGAATTGTTTAATTTATAACAACTCTTGCAAATGTAAAGATTTAGTTACCATGCTTGTACTCACTGAGTGAAAGAAGGATATTTTGCTGTGAGTCTATTCTTCTAATTGTTGCAATCTCTGTATTAACATTAATTAGCAAATTCATCTTTCAGTCTCTCCCACATGGGACACATTCAGTCAGGGTTGGGCCGGTAGGGAATTTAATTAATTTATCAGCAAATTGGATTTTTCATTAAGTGTCCTTGCTTTGGTTTTTTTTTTTTTTTGAAATTTTGGGGTGGTTTAGAAAATTATAGGGTTTTATTCATCTCCAGTTCTTTAATGCAGAGGTGGTTAATGGAATGATATTGAGCAGAAATACTTTGTTTGAAAAGGTTATCAAAAAAGAAGCTCTGTCTCATTGGTCATCTGTAAGAAGGCACTTCTGCTAGCTGGAACTTTTTCTTGAGTAGACTCGTGTTCTAGTGGGAATACTACTTTACAGTAGACCTGCCAATAGTTGGATGTAGAAATGCCTGATATTTATGGCTTAAGTACAAAGGGTATCAGTGTGTGAGAATTCAATTCAACGAAGCTAATCTCAAATGCAATTAATGTTCACATTCTTTATGTGCCCCTATGGTAGTCTGTTTGCCCAAGGAATATATTGGAAGTGATACATTTAATTAAACTTCTTGAAACACTTGGGCAATGATATCATTTAGGCGATAAGGCATCACTTATGGAAAGTGGAAAGAGGAATAACATGATCGTTAGATTTATTCTGCACTGCTTTACAGTTAATGGAGGTCATGTGCAACCCTGTGGAGAGTGCATGTCAAATGCTGCTCAGAAAGGGAAGTTTCCTCACATTCTATTAAGTTGCTAAATAAAAGTCAGAAATGTTTTGATCTTGTATCAATTTTGACCTAGCCTCAGTTATGTAGTTGCTGTGTGTACTGTGCAAACAGAGGCAAATGAGCAAGAAAATACATTAAACTGTTCATGGGATAGAAATGGCATTTGCTATATTTCATTGGGGATTATTACTTTGCTAATAGAAATCATTTTTCTGCCTATTTAGCATCCACTCTTTACAACTTGTTAACCATGTATTGTAACTTTTTAATTAAAGAGATATCTTCTTCCCTGCTGCCAGGGCATGTTCCATTTGGTGTTAAAATGCATACTATTACAGAAAAGATAACCTAAATTCTCAAAGAAACTTTATTTTTACATTTTTCTTATGCTTTTTGATACAGCTAAACTCTGCTATCCTTGTGCTGTGTTGATTCCTCTCAAGACTGATTTTCTAAGACAAACTATACAATGAGGGAAATGATCGTTAGTGTTTATCTTTAACAGCACTGTTTTCACAGTGTTCTCCAAAAAGTTCAGCAACAGAAGTGTTATCAGTGCAGAGCTGGCTTGGTAACTGAGTATAAATTTCCCTCCTGTGCTCTGTAGGTAACTGGGAATTCAGGAAGGTAGTTGATGAGAGTTTAAATCCCTGTAGCCTGGATTTTGCCTCCCAATGTTTAATAGTAACTCATTGCAGGAGAAAGTGAAGGTCGAAATATACTTGTAGACAGGTCTCAGTACAGCAAGAAAGGAGATGGGAGATTGGTTTAATTGTTTGCATGGACTTTATAGCTTCTGAATTATTTCAGATAAATGTAAAAGCTTCTACAACCACCCAGCTATGGACTCTGGGAGGTATTGGGTGAAATAACTAAGAAAGTTTGCTCTATTCAGAGCCTACAAACCCTAATATCAACTCAATTCACGTATCAAGGTTGTCTTTACAACCAATAGTGATCCTGAAGTAACTTTAAAAAAAAAGTCCAAAACAGGAATGATGAGATTCCTGAGCACAATTCCAAGACTGGCAGTAAACTCTGCAAGGCTGCCAATACGCCCAGGCACATTTGTTCTTTCAGAGAAGGACAACATAAGAATTGTGACATGCTGGTTATATTTTTGTTATAGTAGCATACAGAGTAGACTATGTGCTTTTCAAAGACAGATAAAGATACAGTCCCAAAATACTAACCATTAGATGTACTCACGTCAGCAAGAATCATGAAAAAGCTTTGTCTCCTGAGTAAACTTAATTATCTCCACCATTTGTTTTATATATGTGTATGTATCTTGTTCAAAGAAATATAGCAAACATTAGACATATTTAATGGAAAAAACCTGCATATATTTCGTATCAGGAAAAATGAAGTAAATAGTGACAGATTTTTGCTAGGGTGTTCTAAAGTCAACTTTTATAATAAGCATGGGAATCTTTTCACATAGCAACAGGGATGAACAAACAATACCAAAGTAGGGCTGAGCATGTGGTGCTTTCATGTCTCCTCAAATCTATCCGGGCTCAGCTGGAGGATGAGCTGGATGCATCTTGAATAATATGAATGCTTTCTCTTCTTTTGCTGCTGTACCTACACTGTTTCCATGTTACAGAATACCACGGAGAGCTTGTTTGTGTTTTAGAAATGCCATATATTGGCTGAGTTTAAACACAGGTTACTGTTGAGGGCTTATTTTCATCTGTAGGGAAATAAACAGAGAGAAAATTTTTGTCTTTGAGAAAGTCTCTTAATACTTAATTAAAAAAAATAAGGAAAGGGGATTAAAGAGACAATAACGAATGAGAATGTATGTGCTAATTGCAACCCAGCACGAGTCCATGCGTCTTACCAGGTGTGAGTGTGCCAGTCTTCCATCAATCCACATGGCTTCGCTGACAGTCAGGTCATAAGGTATCCTACAGTCCCATTAGTTATACTGTCTGTTCATCGTGCAGGGAGGTTGAATGCTGAATTCAAATGACAGATTTTAAACATCCCAGTAGGGACTTGCTGAAATTACTTTGACAGCATTTTGGTCTTTAATATTTTTTTTCATTTATGCAAAGTCCTGAAAATTTGCAAAGCATAAAATGCAGTTGGTCAAATTTACCATTCCATCTTTTTCAAGGAGCCAGAGCACAGGTGTCTTTAAATCACCTTTGGACCTTCTTAATTGCATTTCCAGCCCAATTCAGAGTTACTCAATATTCTTAAACATTTCACCAGAATTCGGTGTGATTCTGCAGGCATAGAACAGAGGCAATTATCTCTCACTGACTTGACGAGGATTTTTCATTTAATGCAGGGTCTATGGAGGGACAGAGGCAGTACCAGTATCTGCTACTGTAGCACTCTGGGGGAGCTGCTTAAACCCACTTGTTCAACCTACCTTGTAACTGGAGTGGTGTAAGAAGGCTACAATACCGAAAAGCACCAAGTCTGAAAAGTTCTATTTTCTTTCCTTTTTCTTAAATAAGCACAGATGCATTTCATTTCATCTTACAAAAAGCGATACTGTTTACTTATTTCAGACTGGTAATGAAGCTTAGCTTTTGCTTCCATGCTGAAATGGGGAAGCATAATTATACTGCCATTGTTAGAAGAACATAACTCACCACACGGGAGAAATTCAGAAATTACTCAGAAATAAGAGCATCCATGCAAAGAAATATATTGGTAAAATTATCCCAGTAAATATTGTTCTGATGACAAGTCATCCTATCTTGGAAACTGGAATCTTAGTTTCAGAATAGAAACCTGATAATTCAGACATAAATTTGATTCAAGCCCTAGGATTTGAGTACATGGTCTGGCTAAGACCAACATCTGAGTATTGCGTTTGATGATGGCTTCCACTTGGAGAGTGGAACATGCTGAATAGAAATAATGACCAATTCTTAAAAAAAAAAAAAAAGTGAGAAGTAGGTATTATATAGAGTTAAATTATCCTGGTAAATAAACTATAGAAGTATGAGTTTATAGTCTGACCTTTCTGTAGCTGCATGTTAGAAACAGGTGGATAAATGCTAAATTTAGGTAAATGAATATGGTAATGTGAAATATTTGAATCGGAGGACCTTGAGTGGTAAATCAGTCTCAGTTAATTATAATTATTTTGCCTGATACTGCTGAGTATCATCTAATGTTCATTGCGTGAACATTCCATGAACATGAGTGCTCGTTTTTTTGAATAATAAATAGGTTAGTGAGATGCATATGTGTATTTAAACAATTTTATTTTAAAATTTCAATTTCACTTTCTTTTTTTATGAAAAATTTGGAATAGCGCCTCTAATCCAAGCCTACATAGCATTTTTTTAACATGTATGAGTATCAAACCTCTTCATCATCGCTATTGTTATTCTAACACTAGTTATAGAAATATTAATAAAAATAGAGGCCATCTGCCTCTTTGATCAATCAGTTCAAAGCACAGGACCTCAGTTATCTTGGCTGTCATACACATCCCCCCAGTTCATTCTCCCTGCACAAGGAAGGTGAGTCTGTTCTTGTGCTTTAATATTTCCTGCACTCTTGGGTGCTCTCAGACCAGCTGAGGGAGTGAACTGAAGAACAGGGGATTTGTCCTGAGAACTGACCCAGCTCCATGGTATTTAAATCTAGGGGCTGTTAGTCTAAATGGTCTAGCTATGCTCGTGGCTATAGTAGTCCCAGGAGACAAAGGGGATGCATGGCATTAAAACCTGTACAAATCAAAATCATTTTGAACAGAAAACTACTTTAACAGTTGAGAAAGTGGAATAGCACACACCTGGTGAATATCACTCCTGTAGAATGTTAGATCATTTAAATTTGCTGTGATCAGTACATGGAGGAGGTGAACCTACACACCTTATTTTCGTTAGACTCGGATAATTTTGTGTTTTATTCTTCTCCAGTGCTGTCTCCATCTGAAATGTTGCAGGTGAGATGAGACAAGCCTAAGGTGAAACATAAAGTAGCATATTGTTTACAAAACAATTCCATTGCATCTGAAGTCTTATTTTAGAACTGGACAAAATATGGCTGTCATGTACCATGAGAAGTTATTTAGTCTAATTGTCTACGTCCCAGCTGTGTCTGTATTAGTACAATCACTGAGATCCGTCAGAGCATTCAAGCTAACTGTCCCAAGATTTAAACATCGGAAAGAATCAAATATGGTTGTATTTTTATCACATTCGTATCCTTTCACATTCAAGGATGACCAAAAAAATTAAGATTTATGTTTTCCAATGTCACATGAGAGATCCTCTAAAAATATCTGAGTAATAACCATGCATTTCCTTAACAAGTCTGTCACCTTGCTCTTATGAATCTGGAGAACAGAACATCTTTTCACAATATGAACAATTGGTGTTGAGTGCTGCCATACAACAGAAAGTCTTTTGGTCAGTATGTAGATAAATGTAAAATATGAAACCACACTTAAGGTGTGATGTGTTTATCAGACCTGTAATTCACTACACATGAAAACATAGAACTTTAGATGGGAACTGCAGCTACTCACATACAATTGTCCTAAGGTCTGTAATGTCATCAACATACAAAAAATAATCACATTGGTGTCGCTATATATTGTATGCTGAAGTAGATCCTTGTTCAGAAGCCCATATATAATGTTTCAGCTCTGCATCCAAACTGTAATACTGATTAACGTTAAGTACTTTTTAAAGATCTGTCTTCTGTATCTCAAAAAAACTCAAGTAAGGCTAAATATGCTAAAGAAAGGGGCAAAGAGGATGAACAAAGATACAGAAATTCTTCCATACTAGGAATGATTATATGGACCTTCAGCTCAGAATGTATATTCTTCATCTTAGAATAGAGACCCCTCCGGGGAGAAATTGCAGTGATCTGTAAGACACCAGGAAGCAAGGAGAATGTGCACAGAGTATTTATTTCCTGTCTGTCATAGTACATGAAGTGAGAAATATCAGAAGAAATCAACAGGTAGCAGATGGCAAATAAACAGAAGGAAGTGCTTTTCCAGATATGGCATAATTAAGCTGCACATCTCACTGCCAAATGATACTGTGGTTCCCAGAAAATTTTACATAGGTTAACACATAGTTAAGCAAACATATGCAAGAAAAAAATCAGGTAAGGACTATCAAATACAAAAATATTCGTCTGGCAGTTTGGGGCTTCAGGGGTGTTTCAGTATGCACTTGTCTTGTTCCTACAGGCTTTCCTAGGCATCTGCTAGTAGACACTGCTAGAGAATAGTGAGTTATGAGAACCTTTTGTCTGACCCAGTACAGCCATTTACAACTCCTAAAACTACCTTAAGCATCCATAAAACTTAAACCACCTACTTATTTATTTAATGCTACATAAATCAGTGTAGCAATTTTATGTGTTGTGTATAGCAATAAGTAATACTTCTGTATTAGCTTTCACTTGCATGATACTTAGCAACTCTCTTCCCTTATATCCCATCCTGTTTTCTGTTTCTATATTATTTGAATATATGTGGCCGTTTCCATTAATAATAGTGGGAAGCAACCATGTAAATCCTTAGGTGTATGTATAGAAGACTAGACCCCACAGCCTGTTATTGTGGAGACCGATATGACATTACCAAACTGTGAAGTAAGCCTATAAAATATTAATTACAGATTGATTTAGTCTGGTTGGAATTCAGCATTAGTGGTTTCACTTAGTGTTATCTAGTTTTTCAAAATTATGGAAGAAGGAGAGTGTAGGGGAAGTCATAAATGGAACTGTGGAATATACTCTAGCTCTTCACCTCTAGAAACCTGGGTTAAAATTCTGGTTGTTGCACAGAAACGTGACTTAGCAGTGTCAACCTGTGCGCTAATGAAACCTTGTGTGGATAGTAAAACTACTATCCAAACTTTGCTGGAAAGAGCGAAGTCTGCTGCAGGTCAAGAGTACCGTGCATTGAAAAGAGCTTTCAAACTCTTTTTTAACAGTGTTTCTCAAATCAGCCTGAAAACTGAGGCCTTCTCAAGAGGCAAAAATAAGGTGACACATAGCCATCCTAATCAGCATCCCTTTCTGCTGTACCAAGAGAATTACCAATGAAAGTAAGCAATACGGAACACCACAGTGGTGTGTCTTCTTCCTTGCAGGACTTTATGCAGTTAAATGGACAGCCATTTTAACCTCATAACACATTTAGCGCTTCTGTTAGCAGCCATTGAAATAAATTAGACCCCCAAGTCCTATTTTTTAGGTACTTGGCTGAAATATCTTTTGTAGAATACTTGTTCTACGTTGTCCTCCCTAAAGATATTCTTGGTAGTTTCAGTGATATGCAGACACATTGGTCAGCTCCACAGTAACTTCACGTTGTGCATAGGCCCTAGAACAAATCCCTACCATAAAGATGCAAGCAAGCGTCTCAGACACTTGGTCATCCAGACTGGGGACGTGCTGACATGCCCAGTGGCTCTCATTCAACCACATATCTGATTTTCTCCTCTATGGAAACCGGGGAATGCAAGAGAACCAAACGCAAGTCTGAGGCTTGTGCTGTTGGGATGTAGTCACAGCATGTGCCAAGATACAGAATCTGAGAAACGTTTTGGATGCAAACCAGGCTTGTTTCTTAATCATAAGAATTAGAGGTATTTTAAAAGCAATAGGTGTGTCTTTGGAAAGGAACCAAGAGGCAGAGGCATATACCTTGACGAGGGAGTGATACACACCAGTTGCACTGAGTAGAACCCACACAGCACTCGCCTATCTGCAGACATGCCTACCCGGACAAGTGCAGACCTACTGGAGTGCTCTCCCATCCAGGAGCTATGCGTTTGTGTGAACATGACACGACACTGAGCTAATATATCCTGTCTTTCATTTTGGAGTTCTGGCAGAGAACGCTTGGGTCTGTCTACATCTGACCCATAAAGATACCGTATGTCTGCATCTAAGCAAAACTAAGTAGCCTTCATTTTTGTAACCTTCAGGAATGAAAGTGTTTCTTTTTAAATATTCTTATTGGAATGAGAAAAAAAGGTTTAAATAGGATTTTTTTTCTTTTTTGCTTATTTGGCAATGCCTTTATACACAAGTAAAGACCACACTGTCATTGTAAGTATAAATTTAAACACTTTAGACAGGGTCTGGGCTGAGAAGTGGGGAAAGATGTTAAATAAAGAGGTATAAATCTCACATTATTAAATTCGTATGTCAGTTCCTTTTGCAGGTCTTGTTCTTTGCTATTTTAGTTCATCATTTTTACTATGTATCTAAAGGGCTTGGTCTTCTTTCTCATTTGTGCTGCATTATTTCTTTTTTTGTAGCAGAAGTAAAATTCTCTAAGAAAACACATTTGATTTAAGACCAATGCAAAAAGTATTAATGCTCTTCTCCGTTCCCCAAGAGAAGTCAATGTATTGTTTTTAATTCTTTGCCAAGGTCAAAAAGACTGATTTTATTATAAACATTTATTTTAAAACATTTACATGGAAGGAAAATTTGATGAGGAGTTTGTGGAGCCAAATTATCTCTAGTATTCCTATAGGAAAGCAATATATTTAACATGAGTAGAGATGCTATCTGAGCACATTTTTTATACATTAAACATTTTTAACACTCACATTTCATCTGCCATTTAACATGACATTTGCAAGGAAAAATTGTAAGAAGACAAAGTAGCCAAACATTAGAACTGATATTAGAATGTGAGTTTTCTCCTTAAAGAAAAAATACCTTTTCCTTACCTAGAGGTTCACTTCGGCCAGCCTGTCTATGACATTTATGGGGCATCCAGCTTTGAATTAGATGAATACCATAAAAATCAAAGGTGTTGTCTTGCATTCTCCTATACTGACCGTCAATCTCCTCTGAACCTAGCAGTTATTTCCAGTCAAATATGAAGTAACTGGTCATTTAGTCATGTAGCTTCAACATAAATGGAGAGGATAGACTGAGACCCTCAAAATGTGTAAATTTTACTTGATAATTTAAGAGATGGAAAAAAAAGATTTTCAAAAACCAATTTTAAAAATGCTTAAGTCCATGGTTAATGGTTAAGTTAAAAAATTCTTCTGTTTTGCCATTAAAAAGAATATTTGAAAAAAATCTTTTAAGCTCATATCTGGAAAGCAATATATGAAAGTAATGCTATTTTAGCATATATGAATATATAGAGTATTAATTCTAAAATGTCTTTTTGGTTGTTATTTTTTAGAGCATAGAAAAATTACTGTAGAATGAAACCATAAATAGTTATATGCAGTAGTTATGCATGTTTTAAAATCTTATTCTTTGATTAGTTTTTATTATGAACTTTCCATTACAAGAAACAAAGGGCTGGTTAAAAGACATCAGTGTCATTATTTATCTTTGTTTTTTGCTTATCTTACTGTTATAAAATGCACACTGCTGTGTTACTGAACATTGGCAGTGAAAGGATTTTTAAAATGGCTTGTGATAATTACACTGCAAGCTAAACAAAATAATAATATATGATTTCATGATTTTGACTAGTAGTTTTTAGTCTCATAAAACAAGCAGTGGCTAGAGGATAAAGAACGTTTTGATCTACTCATTTTTTTTTCATCTTTTACAAATTATCTTAGATTGCCTGGCACACAACGCAAGATCAAAAACAAAGTAAAAGTAGTCCTCTGTGGTTAATTGTGGTATATGTACAGCAATCTCCTATGCCTATTGCACACATATATTATCTAGAATTGAAATGCTGGTTCTCTTGAAATCAACAGGAGTTTAGCTATTCATTTCAGCAGAGGCAAATTTCGTTCTGGGAGTATATCTGCAATTGCAGCTGCTGTTTTGTCATGTAAATGTTCAGCACGTTTGAGTGCTCTCTCCTGAAAACTTTGTTTTTCTCTTCTTGCTTTGCTGTTTCTCACAGTCAAAAGCAACACCATCCAAATCTCTCTTCAGAATTGTTTTCCTTTTTTTCAGAATTTAACAAATTCTATCCGAGCTCTCTTACTGCTTCTTTTCTTTGTGCCCAATACTACTAGTCTCTCGTCACACAATCTTGCCAGAATTATTATAAAAACTTTTGCCTCTTCATCTCTGGTCATGTAGAACAGCCCTTCACTTTACCTTGTTAAAATACCTTGAGGTATTTTGAACTAATACCTGAAACGCTTGTTTCAGGTATTAGTTTAAAACGTGTCTCTTCTCCTGTGTCTAGTTTTCTTACTGTTCTCCCATTGTGCTACTTGTCATTTTGACATTTAATAGGAAATCCTCTATGCCAAACAAAGTGACACTGTTTCTTACTATTAACTCACCACGAATTCTTGAAATAAAGTCGGCCTGTCCTTTCCATAATGTACTAATTCTTTTAAGAAGTTCTTGCTAGCTCCTTTTCATAAAAAGAAATTTTAAGTGTTTTTTTTTTCAAAGTGAAAGAGTCAAAACCATTTGCATGCAAATATTTCTGTAGAAAACCATAATTGCAAGCTTACACAAATTACTATTTTTGCTTATGAGTGAGTACACAGAGAGGAAGTGGAGAGCCAAGCAGTTCAAATAAGTAAATGCAGAAAAGCTTCAAACAGCATCATTTTTAAGACAGAAAAATCTCTCTAGTGCAGGCAGATTCCTTTGGTTGGATAGACCAGCTTTTTTACAAATTTGCCTCTTTTTTTAGAGAACTGACTACTCCATTCATCCTTCAAAAACTTCTTTCATGAGACAGTGTTTAGTTTAAACTTTGATTTAAATTATCAGAGAAACCAGTAGAATATCTGTCTATTTATTTTCTTGCATTCCAACTAAAATAAAATAAGTTAACCCCACTGTTCAACCCCACTGTTACACACATGCATACACACACGTCACTAGTTCCCATCACATCACCCAATATATATCTACATTTGCAACATTGAAGTCAATGTTATAAGTCTATAATATCGTGACATTGACGTTAAGATTAACAACAAGCTTTATGCCAGGTGTGACGGCCTGAGAGACCTTGTAAACCGCTTTTTAATGACACAGAAATCCATGTTTTGCAAAGAAATTGCCCTGTCTTTAAAAGTTTTATGCTCTCCTAGCTTGTAAACAATTGGCACGAAATGAATCATAGATTCAAAACGTTGCAAGCACTCCTTTTTTTTTTTTTTTTGCATTTATAAAGCAAATGTAAAGTTCTTGAAGGTTACTTTTTAGGAGTAAGGATTTTTTTTTTTTAATTGTGAGATAACATATCAACATATGACCACTATTGTAAAGGTTAGAATCTGAAGTTAGAAAAATGCTTGTGTGAGACTATAAAAGATGACTTGCAGGCAGATTAAACTGTGATCTCAGCTGTTTAATATGTGTGTAGTATCTGCTGTTGTAAATTGTCAACAGCTTGTGTGAATCAAAATCTGAAATGACTACAAAATATGCTTTCAAAATCTGAATGGGATCATGGTATATACTGAACAAAGATGCAAAGAGTATTGGCATTGTGTGCTCTGCCAGCTCATTAGATAGCATATAATATTGGTTCACTGATTTAAGGAGTTACAATAATAACAGCTGGTTGATTTATTTTCCCCATGAAAGAGAAAAAGAACTTAAGTATAAATAGCCCACAGGAGTTAAAAAACTGGTATCACCTAAAAGTAAGCTTAAAAGGATTAAAAAGGTCATCATCTCTTGATGAGCAGACTAAAGAAGAGAAGAGTAATGCCTCTTTGAATATTTATTTATTGTCTTTAATCTTATATAAACAACGTTCGGCTGCAAACTTTTCCTCATGAATGGTTTTCCTAGTTAAGTAGAATTATTGTAGAATAATTGTTATTTTTTGGGTTGCCTGTGCATAACTCACTTCAATGCGTAGTTAAATCCCACAGATTTGAACGTCTACTTTGAAGTTAATAGAATGATTTTATGGACATAAATTAGGTAATAATATGACCCATTCTGTTTCATGTTTTGCCTTTTTAGTCGATAGTAACTTTACCAGACCATCTGTTTTCTATAAAAGTTTTACTTGTATATATAAAAAAGAGAGAGGTCTAAGAAGAAGAGGTCTAGAGAGAGAGAGTGAGAGAGAAGTAGGGCACTTACAGGAAGAGAAAGAGAGTATATGAGGACAACTTATAAATGCAATATATTTTTAAAATAGTCTTGTATTAACTATAAATATAGATGAAAAGTCAGATCTGAATTTTTGTTTTGGAAAGGCAACCTTTGAACAGGGTTTTATTTTGTGACCATGGATATTTGCTAAAGGAAGTGTGTGACTATCTCCTTGAGAAAGGAGAAAAATCTCAGCAGTAATACTGATCTATACATGTGAAAAAAAAATGTTACAGCACAAATCAACATAATAATATTTTTAAGAAAATCCTCAGTCTCCGTGGCTGCTGCAAATAATTATTTAATTTAAGAGGGTTCAAAAGCGGGACTACCAGCACTCAGTCAGTAACGAAGTTGAACTCTGCTCGTCATAACTGGCACCTAAATTGTGCGTATTGATGTAACTCCTGCTGTAAATAATTGCATTCGCTATCTAGTTAACAAAGAAAGTGCCTCTCAAGGAGAGAAAAAGAAAGGAAATCTGAAAGTTAAACCTGAAATTATCAGAAACCCAGAGGCTGTAGCTCTGCTGCAGAAGCAGTTGTTTTCTCTGAGACTCTTCCTGTTGTTCATTTGAAGACAGAACTAATGTGAGGGAAGGAGGAGGGCCTTTATTATTTTCAAACTGGGCTCACTTGACAATCTGCACAACAGACTAGACTGTGGATAAAGATGTGGTTTAATGGGAAAAATCAAGAGGGCAGCTGACTTTATGCTTGCCACTGCCCTGCTGAGCAGTTCATTCTCATGGCACTCTTGCGTTACTCCTCTGTAGAGAACTTAGCTCAAAAACACATAACGCTAAGTTTATTTGTACAGTCAGACCATTGCATGAGTGCTAAATGATGACCACTAAAATAAAGGGAAAATAGCTTCATGCAGTCACTGGTGTCAGTGATTTTCTAATGCACGCACTGATTTAGTCTAGCTTGAAACTCAGGTACTTCAGCTTAGCACCTAAGTTTAAGCATGATAAATCAAAGTTGAACAGAAAACCAGTGATGAGATGGAGGGAGTTGGAAGAAGTCTCCCGGCTTTGGATTCAGCAGGGTTTTGCGTGGAGGCAGCATGCATAAGCTATTGGTACGGGGCTGGCGGAGGCTTTCACTGGCCCATATGGGCAGATGGGCGGGTGATCACCCTCAGGGTGCTGTGAGGCTGCAGCCTTTCTGGGCTCTGAGTCACAGCAACTCTCCAGAGACACGGAGAGGTGCCTTTGGACTACTTGGGCTGAGGAGGATCAAAAGCTGAGGTCCAAGTGCAAGAGATGCTGAGCCATTCCCATGTGTGAGGACAGGGCCAGAAGCCCTGTGTTTACGCTGTCATAACACTGGAAGAAAATATCTATTTATTTAATATTAGTGACTTTTAAGTGCAAATAGAAGTAATTTCGTATAACCTAAAGATCAATTTGCATTTGTGATAATGACACTGATCTCCTTTCGACTTCCTTCCCATTGTACACGGGTCACAAATTCAGCTCCTGCTCTCGTCATCTTCCACTCACAGTTAACGAGGTGCCTAGTTGGAAAAGTGTTACCGTGTGGTCATCTAATTTATTTTGATCAAAGTGTGCACCTCGTATCTTCAATCAGAGTGAAAGTGCTTGTCCGAATACTGTGTCTGTTAATCAGTAGGGATAATGCCCATGTAGTTCATCCATGCCTGAAACTATTCTTTATGGGTCTTTTCAAGGCCTTAAATTGCTTATCGTAGGCAGAATTGAATCCATTACATTTTGTCCCCATTTTCTATAAAATTGTGGGATCATTTCTGGAATTCTTCCAATACAGCAGACTTGTAACTAGTTTTAAATCAAGGTCATATTGTATAGTTAGGGTTCTGATGTTTTACTGTCACATGAAACAACCACTGCGTTCCCTCCACAGCCGTGGTCGTAGATAAATGCCAGCCCGTCCGTCCAAGGTTCTGCATGCGCTGATACACACCACAGCTCAGACACAAGGGCTATCATTGTTCAGTTCACCGCTTGTATTACAGTATTTTTTCACTGAAAACCCATTGAAGTGAAAAGAATGCAGACCTCGCATAATGAAATCCTCTGTGAACAGGAAAAGTTAGGTGAGGACGTCCTCTCACTTCCCTGCCAATGTGCCTCATGCACAATTGTGATTAACATCCATAAGGATGGAACGAGTGGATTAGTTTTACTGCCCATTCAGACATGGCCTTCTCAGAGTTATGCTGTTGGGTGAAAACATGCATCAGCGTGTTCCAGTTGGTCTGCTCCCAACGAGACTGAGTCACGAAAGTGCTGACAAAAAGTACTTCTATGGAAAACGCTAGCTTGTCAAAACAAAACCATTTAATCAGGTATTTTGTATCGTTCCAGCTCCATTTGAAAGCTTGTGGAGTAGAGCAAGTGCCTAAAAGCTTGCGGGGTACATCCTCAGCCCTGCAATGCAGACTGCCGTGGAGACTGTTGCACTCCTGCATGTCCTGCACCATACACAGGACTGGGCAGCTCAGGATCTCCCAGCTCGGAGCTGGTGATCATGAGACAGCATGGCTTCTCCATCCTGATGCACAGGATGCTCTGTCACCCCGTTGGAGAGATTTCTAGCTGCCCCATCTTGTCGTGTGAGGTATCCCCAGGGAATGGAGCAGATAGTTGCTCTATTTTCTAAGTTGTAAAGCAGAAACCATTACATAATTTATCTCCTTATTTTCTGTAGCATTTTCCCCTCTCTGTGGGTAGTAATTGTAGATTATGATAGTACTCACAAAAAAAAATTCTGATATGCAAATGCACTGCAAAATGCTAGAATATTCGAGGGATGGTAACGCTGACTTTTGCCCGTTTCTCTGCCTATGTATCTCCTTTGCTGGACTCGTGCGCTGATCGGTTATAAGCAGTACAACTAATCAGGTCCTGCAGATGCACAGAATATACCAATAACACTTCATGTACATAACACTCTCCTGTCCTGTACTTAATCCCCAAAGCCATCCAGTGTCTAGTGTAAGTTTAGCAATGGAATGGAAAGGTAAAATTTCAGTAAGTTTCCTTTGTTAAACAGACCAAGCCAAACTGTAAACACCAAAACAAAATTACCGTGTGGCTTTTGGGGCCCATATTTTTACAGAGTTGGAGATTTCTGCTAAAATTTATAAAGGTACTATAGCTAGTGAGTATATTAACCCTAACTGATATGAGCAGCTAAAAACTACTGTTTGCAGCCAGATATACAACTGCTTGTGTAAAAGGTTTATTTACTTACAATTTCTATTATGAGATTTACACGCATGCTGATGGATGTGCACGTATGCACGTGAGCATGCACACATAGAGCAGAGCCCTAAACAGAGCAGAACAGATGTGCATCTACATCCAAATGGGTGAACCTCCAGTGTTCTCTATGGAAACAGTTTGTAGAAAAGGGTCAAATCTTTAATGATCCATAAGGTAATAATAGTCAAAAGTAAAAAAGGCTCATGTCTCACTAAAGTCAATGTAAAGAAGGAGTTATTTTATCATTCACATTTCGACATAAAGTAATAGACGAACTTTGCAATTAAAATTCTCTGATCATTTTTTAAATAAATAGTGACAAGTAGAGAAAGGAGTTTATGAAATGCACTGATAATAGTGCATTAGGGACAGCATGAAGCACCGAGTAAGAAAATCATTCAAACAAAGGAGTTAGTTAATTTTTTTTTAAACTGTCACAAGAACATAGTGGATTGGGTGAAGCCCTCTGTTCTGCAGTTCTGTGCTGCAGAATTGGTCAGCTCTGGCTAGAGAGCTGGCTTGCTTAACAGCTGCAAGACATTTATCGCCAAAACAAAGCCCTACACCATCCCTGGCCATGTTCTGATCCCTAGTCTGATGCATGCGTTTTCCAGCAGACTCCTGGCTCCTCTGCTGGTAATGTAACAACTGTGGGATTATTCTTTTTCCTGGTGATGAACCTGATGTGAGGCACTTTGGGTGGCCCTCCCTCTCCTGGATGTACTTTTACTCTGGCTTATCTGTAATAGAGAAAGATTTGTCATCCGTATGCCTTAGAGTGCATTGTACAGATGCCTTTTATTGAAAGCTTGAGGGGTGGAAGACACCTGTCTGTTCTGACAATTTGATAAGAAAACAAACACATTAGGCTAGAAATTCAATAGCCTTGGATATGTGGTCTCTTGTCCTTCTCCACTATCTAGAATAAAATAAATGTCTATTTAAACTCTTGCTTCAAACTCAGATTGTTGGTAAATAAAATGTCTTTCTGGTGACTGAATCCAAGTTGTACATGAGATTATGCTCTTTGGGGGAAAAGCAGACATGAAGGCAGCTGCTGTGTTAATTTTCTGACATAATAAAATGCATTGTAATGCTTCTACTGATATTTGGGAATTTTTTCAATCAGATGTGTGTGATGCAAGAGCTAAAACAGAAGCATTATGAGTGACATTTTTCTTTCCCCTAAACTGTGCTTACGTGGTCTGCTTCTTACTCCAGGAAACAAGTAGTAATAGACAGGGTACTGTACATTTCAAAATAGCTTGTCATTATCTTATTTCCTGTGCCATCAAGTGGTGTTTGGATATGATGAGATTGGAGATAGTCATAAAAAGGTCCATTTTTGAGAGAAGGGAAAGAAATACAGTGCACGCAAAGATCCATACTTATTTATTGATGACTCATCTAAGCTTATGGAGAATGTGAGCAGTTGATACAAAATGACTAGCTAAGTATGAAATAACTAGGCTGAATATGAAAAAGTGTTATTTTATCTGATCATCAAGAACCTTCATCTGCAGGAACATAGTGCAATCTCTCTTTCTAAGTGAATTCATAAAACTGGATAATCAAAGATGGTGCCCTAAAGGTAGAGAGACAATTAATTGCGTAATGACAGTATTTAGCTGAGAGACCAGATTCTTTTAAACAATGTGAAGCTCTTCAAGGCAATTCAGCCAAACCTTTTCTGTGGCCCTTCTTTTGCCACGAATTAGAGAGATTCACATGTGTCTAATAGGCTTTGGCTAGAGTTTTTCGCCACCATGGCAGTCCACTATTTCAGCTTTAGCAAAAGAGCCTCTTTCTGATATGCTGCTTCCACTCCCATCTTTCTTGAAATATTTGGAAATATTTTTGTGGGAATATTTTTCCCTGCATTGTGCACATCTTATTGTAGAGCTGCTATTGCTGTTACAAAGGAGGTCTGGTACCTCCTCACAGTGGCTGCTACCCTCCACCGCCACCTTCCTTCTGGTGTGGGACCACAGTCTGAGCTGGGCAGGTACAGTCTTCTGCCACTACTTTCTCATTTCTAGACTGTCTGCTAGAAGTTATCTCCTCCATACATACTGTCTCAGTCTACTTTTCCACTAGTCCATGAAGATTTCTAGGCTATATCATGTGTCCAGGACAGGAGAAGAACAGGAGACCATTCCTGAGGAGATGCACTAACACTCTTTTGTCCCTTGTTGTTCCTTCAAAGAACTATCCATAAGTAGACAATAACACTGTGAGTGCAATCATTATTTACTTCAGTTTGAAGACCAGATTTTTATAAACATATGTGGATTTTCAGTTCTACCAAAACATTTATACTAAAGGACAATGCAAGTGTTAATTATAGTCAAAGTCTGGCATGTAGTTTTGTAACTGGCCACTCAATTCATAGTAAATGGATTTCCAGTCCTTGATTAGATAATCTAGCCTTCCCATAGGAAAAAGAAAAAAAATGCCTAATAGAGATATGGAAATGTTTGATATTCTTTCCTTAACAGAATATCTTTCATTTTAAATTAGTGAGATTCCTTCTTGTCGAAGGAAAGATAAAAATAGGAACTGTCCTTTTACATAATTTCTTTTTACATTTAAGTGATTGATGCTTTAGTGATTTTTTTCCTTGTTATATTCCTGTCAAATAATTGCAGGTTGGTATGTGGTGACAAGGCTGAACAAACTTGTCTGGAGCACAGATACAATAATTTTTTCATGAATAAAAACTCCTCCACAGACATTTGTGTAAAATAACACTAAGCACATAAATATTTGCAGAAAAATAAACAAATAAAAAATGTTAAGCAATATGCTCATAGCAAAGAATGAGTTGAATTTAATGACTCTTATGTTTCTGTATAAAGAGAGAGAGAAAAACTTTTGAAATAATTGAAATAATTAGTTTGTTTTACTCTTCCTATGAGTGCACATCACCAAAGGGACAGACTGGTTCCAGTTCCATCTACGGAACCGTCTAACCTTTGAAAGACCGTGTCATGTAACTTAATTTTCTAAATCAGAGTTTCTTTTATAATAAAATAGAGAGATTATCTATCTATTTTGGGGAAAAGAGTGTTGTTAGGCTGATATAAGTGATATCAAAGCTCCTGGTACTCTTTTCTTCATGCAAGAGGACAATAATGTTAGTAAGTTAAATATCAATATTTATACTATTAACTGTCTTAACTGCTTTCTGTATAGAGCTTGGCAGAAACTGTGAGGGCATAAAATATGTCTCAAATTTTCCTCTTATCGATGTGTAACCTGGCTGACAACCCTTAGGTGAATCTCTTTAGTTACTGAATGTCAGCAATGCTGACTGCTTGTGAAGAGGCTTCCCCTTCTAGCAGGTCCAGTATCCAGTGCAGCACACCAGTATCAGATGATATTGGCTTAATACTTTCCTGGAAAATACATGACAACTGTAAGTAGCATTTTAGGAAAATAGGCATCACTGAATCAATTTCCAGAACAGTGTTTGCTGGGTTTTTTCTGCCTCCCCCCTTTAGTTCTCTTTTGAAAACATGAAAATTATTTTCCCCCATAGATGCTGTCCTGTTCCATTTGACAAACACTGATTTTCTCCCCAGAGTATTGAGTGGAGCTGAAACTGGCTTGGCTTGTATTGTTTAATAGGGTCAAAAATATCAACTTAATTGCCAGCTCTTCCTGTCATGCCAAAACATGCTTATTTCTGTACCAGCACTGTCCACAGATATCAGTACAGCATTAGGAATAACAGTTGTTTGTTTGCTGCCATGCACTCAGCCAAAGAGAAACAAAAATGGTTCATTTCTGTGAAACTTGAGAGTAGGGAATGAACAACAACCTCCAAAACTATCAAATTATTATAAAGATGCTTTGTGACTTTAGTGGGCCTTGGATCATGGCCTAGTTGCTTGACAAATATAAGTATTGTTGATACCGTTACTGTTTTAATTAAAGTGTATAACATTTAAAGTTGATATCTTTGTTTTTACACTTTTGCATTATTCAGAAAATCTAAAATCAGAATTATTTTTGATAGCAATAGGCACTGGGTACAAAAAATAGGACAGAGCCTAACGTTTGTTATCCCTGCCTTCGCAAGTGTTCTGTTCTCCATGTCCTGTTCTTGCTTATGCCAGCGTGGGCCTGGAACAATTGCAAGGAAATCAGCGTTAGCATTCCAGATTGGTTCCCAGGTTGGTTAAAGCAGAATCTCACCAACATGCGTTGTGCTGGTAAGCAGAGGAGCAGGATTAAGTGGTTGTATATAAAGCTTAGAAATTGCAAGCAAACTGGCACCAGGTGTAGGTCATTGGCACAGGAAGGAGGACAGATGGCAGGTGAGGTGGGACAGAAGTGTAGAGAGGCTGAACTGCAGAAGCAAGAGCCTCACCGTCTTGGGACTGTCACTGGAGGGGGGATGAACAAGGGGACAATTTCAGCAATGAACTAGCACCTACATCTTAAACCCTAACTGCATTGAATGGACGGGGTCTCTCATTGTAGGTTTGCAGAGCTGACTGCGCCTCTTCGCTTAGCCTGCAGTGAATATGGGAGGATTGTTTTACCAAGTGCTCAGAACCATAGGCACAAGTTAAGATCCAAGTTACAGTGAACTGATCCCAAAACATCCCGTATTTCTGCTTCCCCGTCTGTGTTTATAATATTCAGCAATCTTAGAGAGGAATATAATTAATTCATATTCATAAATCTCTCTGATATTCTTGGATGAAACTGGAGCTGATTTGATGATTTTTGTACTGGAAAATGCTCATTTTGAAAAATCAAAATTTTGGAAGGGAAAATTAATATGATGGTTCCCTGGCTGCTGGCCTGGAAGCCTTGCCAGCATGCAGCCAGCCAATAATCTTTCTGGTAATTCCTGTGAAAAAATGTTCCATTTTTAAATTTTTCATGCTTAGTTAAAACATTTTTTTCCTGCTGTGAATGTTTTAGTGGGAACAGATTTTTATTTTGTGGCCAACACAGTCTGGTATAATTAATATTTATGATGATTACAATATATCACGCAAGTGGCCTTCTGTGATGAACTTTTTTTATATATTTTTTTTTATTATTTTGACCACCTTTAGACTGGACAAACTTTTTTACTTTTGACTTCCTAAATGTTTTAGAAAACAGAACACTGATAATTAAAAAAAGTCAAGGAACTCCAGTGTAGAATTTTACAACATTGCCCCTTTCCTATTGATTATTTTTGTTTCATCCCAATAATATAGTTAGTGTAGCTAAGCAGACATACAGAAACTGTTCTTCCCTTCCAAGAGAAATGTCAAAATAATAAATAGATTAGCCACACCAGTTGTATTGATTTGTAACAGCCTTGATGTATGCAATTATTTGGGAATGCAGGTGTGCTGTTGGCGTAACATCCCAAGTATTCAGTTTATCTGGAAAAAAAAAACCTTCTATATTCAAATCCTATTTTTTTTGCTGCATTGAGCTTCATTGGGAGAAAATGCTGTTAGACATCTAAAAATTCTCTGCATAGTGGGAGGCTTTTAAAAGCAACAAGATATCTGCAGTACATTTCCATATTAATCAATAAGACGAAAGACAAAAATCAATTTTGTCTGTGCAATTGTATGCGACATCTCCCTAAGAGCCATAACATAGGCATAGATTCCTGCCAGCAAATCTGGCCATAGGTTGATTGTTTATTAATGGCAAGGAAATAAATAAAGTCAGCTTAGTGACAAAGTAGCAGGAAAGATGTTACTCTCCGGATGTCTATTCAAAAATCTGGCATTAGTACCTGGGAAATGTATATTACAAATCTTAATAACTGTAGTTTCTCGCATGAAACAGGGCCAGAATTTTCTTTGGTTCAGAACAAAAGGCTGAATTTATGAAAAGAACTCAGGAGCATCCAGCTACTCTTGGAGCGCCATGGCTTCCTGAAGGAATTTGCCACATAGTCATGGGATTAGCATGGAATTATTATAATACTAAGAAATGAAGAAAATGTGATCTTCTAGTTTCATTGGCTGCATCCTTGTTCTTTTACTGGAATACACAATAAACTTTAACACTAGGCATCCTCCCCATGTCACCCATGGTGTCACAGATCTCTATTACATCCTCCACTCAGTCTTTTATTTTCAAGACTGTAAAATTCTATATCATGACCTGTGTCTTATTTGAAAGCTGCTGCTTACGGTTGTAACTTTTGCAACACAGTAGCCGAGATGTGATTTCACTGTAGATTGCACAAAAGCATAAAGATGTTTTCTTTTATGCTCTGTTCCTTCCCTAATTATTCCCAATATTTGGATTGGGTTTTTGACCACTGCTGAGCTGAGGTTTTGGTAAGATTATCTAGTACAAGCCAAAAAGCTTGTTTCCGAGTGGTAATACATCTCAGAGCCCATCAGTGCCTATGAAGAGTTAGAATTGTTTCTCTTTTCTTATACTCATTACACAGTGCCATTTTACTGCTCAGTCATTCATACCATGAGGTCCTTCTCAGACTTTTTGGAATAGTCTTCATCTTCACTATCCTGAATAGTATCACCAGTGTACTTTTTCACCTCACTATTTACCCACTTTCCCAGGTCATTTACAAAAACATTACAACAGCAAAGGCTTAAACATAAACTCCTTGTGGAGTGTGTTAAAAAAAAGCCATTGGAGGAGAGTTCCTCCCATCTTAAGCTTTCTACAATTAACTGAGACTATAAAATCTAAATTTTAAACAGAAGTGAGCCCTACTCTAATCACAGAATCACACAAAAGTCTAGGTTAGGAAGGGACCTCTGTGGATCATCCAGATGAACCTTCTGTTGGATGCAGGGCCTTAGATTAGGTTGTCCAGGACTCTGCCAAGCTGAATCTTAAATATGTTCAGTAAAAGAGATTCCACCACTTCTCTGGGCAACCTGCTCCAATGCTTAATTGTTCAAATGGCTTTTTTTTTAATAGCCAGATGGAAACCTGTGCCTGTTGCCTCTTGTCCTGTCAGCATGCATCTTGTGAGTAAAGTATCCCCACCTTCTCTGTGGCTATCTTCTGGGTGCCAGAGGCTGTGATGAGATCTCCCCTGAACCTTCTCTTCCCTATATTCTCTCTCTCTTCCCTATGCAAACCCAGTTCCTCCAGCGTTTCTTCATATGCCAGGTTCTCCAAACCTCTCATCATCTTGGTGGCCCTTCACTGGACCATCTCCAGTTTTTCAATGTCTCTCTTGAATTGGGGGGACCAGACCTGGACACAGGATTTCAGATATGGCCTAGCAAGTGCTGAGCAGTGTGGTATAATCACATCGCTTGGTCTGCTGGCTACATGCTTGCTGATGCTGACCAGGACACGGTTTGCCTTCATCACTGCCAGGGCACACTGCTGGCTCATGTTGAGCCTGTTGTCTGCCAGGGCCCCTAGGGCCTTTCCAATAAAGCCGTTCTCCAGCCAGTCAGGCCCTAGCCCGTGCTGCTGCTTGGGACTATTCCATCCCACATGCAGGACCTTGCATTCAATCATCTAACTCGTCATTCATTAGTCTTCCTGACTACCTCAGTGAGCTTTGGATCAAGTCCTGCAGAGAGTATTGTTGATAAGACTGCAAAGTAACTTGTGTTGACACATGATGATGTATTTGGTTAGTTATACCTAGAGTTAAAAATGGCAGCATGAGGAAAAGATACAATGAAATTTGAGGGAAGATGCGAATTACAGTGTTAAGACAAGATTTCCTTGGATATATTCAATGCTAAAAAGGGAATACTTGAACTTACTACATTAAGATAGAAAGTTAATATTGAAATTGATGATATCAAAAATGGTCTCCATATTTAGAAGGGTTGGAAAAATAACTGATAATCTTGATGAGGATGCACTGCACGCAGTAGTAGTGAGAGGCTATGGAATAGACAAATACAGTACTCAAGGAAAAGGAAAAGGAAAAGTAGAATAAGGGCCATAAGCTCTTTCCATAAGTCAGTAAACTGTCAATAAAAATGGCAAAACTACTAGGTTCAAACAGGGTTTTTACAAAGGAGGACTTTTAGATCATAGATAACACCATACTTATCAGAAGAAAGTTTGTGTATAGACTACACACTGGTAATGGGTAAAGTTATTCTTGAAATAACCAAACAATCCTTTGAAACAAATTGATTATAAAAGTGAAATAATGTATCACTTCTCAATAAGAGATAATAGACAGCTAATTAATGATATTTTCAAAAAAGAATCATAAATTCTGTCGAGGTTGGAAAAAAAAAGTCTACTGCACAAAATATTTAGAAACATAAATAGAAAATAAAGCAAAAATCAGTGCAGAAAGCATAATCACAGTAAATTCCAAATGTGAGGAGATGCTTGAAAAAATGTATATCAGAAGTGGCATGGAAAATATGGAAAAATAAATCAATTGTGATGAAGAAGATAAGAACATCAGATGCATCAAGAGAATTAAGCCAGTTTTCTGAGTTAGAAATGTGGGCCAAAAAGGGCCTCTGCAAAACAATGCTAACAAGATCCCACTATAAAAGTTTCATCAGTTCTAGACATCACAGTACCAGTGAGCTCCTTTACAGGAAGTAAAGAGAAAAGTAAAGTACCAGAGGAAATTATTTGTGAAAACAGTAAAAGAATGAGCATAGAAAGTGTGACCTAACACAATATAAAGAAGAATAGGATAGATAGGATAGATGTCTACAGATATCTAAGTGATGTAAATACCAAGAAAATAATGGAACTGTTTAGTGTGATATGAGATAGCTTATTAGGAATAATCAGGTGAAATTAAGCAGCAAAAAAATTACACTACATCTGAAAAAATATTCTAATAGTAATGTATAATAGACAATGAAATAGCTTTCTAAGAAAGGTGGGAAAAATATATCGTCTGAGCTATTTTCAAACTGAACTGAACATCACTGGAGAATTTATACTGTAGGTAGTAATTCTGCATTGGGAGTGGAATGACTGAAAAGATCTTTAAGGTTCTAATTTCTCTGATTCACCTAAGGTAATATGAACAATATATTCAGTACAGCATGTATCTGTCAGGTTTTTTTTATTTTTAATTTACTAACAATGGGATGCCGATGTACTTACAACTTACTTCTGATGGAACTATTTAAACATCTCGTGGCTTAAGAAAGAAGCAACAAGACAGAAATTATACGAATGCACTGTGTTTTACTCATTCTTTCATGTCTAATATTCAGACAGATTTCTCAATGACTGAGTACATTTTCTGAGAGTCTAGTTCAGAAGAACATCTTACATTCAGCTCCCATAGAGTAATGGAAAAATAATAACCATAGACAAGAATTACTATTTTACGTAGTCTTTGCTACTTTCTTTAGTGTTTGCATACCTGAACAAAAATAAGACGCAATTCGTCTCCCAATAACAGTGCACTAAATTATTTAGAATTGCTCAAAGTTATAGAAAGAAGCCAAAGCATTTTTACTATGGTCATTTTTTCAGTCCATGGGAAAAAATGTATGTTATGAGAAATGTCCAAATAAATCTAGTGAACCTGCAGTTCACCCTACAAAATTCATTTTGTTGCTATCAGCTACAAGATGACAACTGCCTGTCAATATCTTTTTCATACATATATTGTACATAATATTAAAATGATTTCTGGTGCTGTTCTACATAAAACAGAAGGTTAGAGACAAATCCCACAGGAGTAATAGAAAATAATCCGTTATTACAGAATTAGGTGGAAAACAAGTTAGCTCGTTGAAACTATTGAGAATCCTTTTTTTACTTTTTTGAGGGAGGGGTGACTGATGCAGCTGTGAATCAAAATGACCGCATAGCTGATCAGAAGTAGTGAAACCAGTATAATTCTTAAATCTACCTGTTCTCATAACTGAAATTAATCCTAGATAATAAAAGGTTCGATCTGATTATCTGCACTTATTTACCTACACTCTCTTTTTAAAGTTTGGCTTATTAATTAATTTATAATTCAGTTGGCAGAGATAATTTTGGATCCCTGTCCTTCCTGCAAGAACTCTTGATGTGCTTTTCATTATATCATTGTTTATTGACTAGCCTTCAGATACCAGCCCTACGAGTGTAAGCCAGAAACCTGGACTTCCCCTTCATAACTAAGTACCTTAAATGCGAAGATAGAGACCCATCTCTTTCATTCTTTGCAGCCAGTTGAATAAAATATTCCATAGAAACAACCTTGAAAAAGATCAGGCACATAACCACAGCAGAAGTTGTTATGGTGTTATTCCAGCAGGTAGGAGTTTGAGCCTCCTAAAACCACTGAAAAAGAATTAAAATGAGTCTCCCACATTTTGAGAAGTTTTACTGCTTAAAGACACCTTGAGAAATATGTTCTCTCATTACTGCTTTAAAGAAACTCTGTGCTCTGGGAACAGTTACTGAAACAATCTTAGAAGGGCAGAGAGGGTCCCTGTCAGACTTGCTCATAGTTAGGCACCACATACAAGATCCAGGATATGCCTTTTCTGTGTAGAACTAGGAATACTTTTGACCCTCCATTGCCACATGATCCGTAATCTGTCCCAGATCTGTAGGATGAGAACATTGAGAACATATCTTAGAGAACACTGGCAATAGGCAGCGCCAAAGTCTGACCCTACACAAACTTCAGAACATTTCTAAATGCTTTCTAAAGCTGAATAACGGCAATGGAAATAGCAGCGCTACCTTCACTCAACATGATAACGTGGATAGTGAGATTCATAGGCTTTTCACTGGAAAGCCAACATGCTGCTGGCATCCCTGTGCTGTTCCTGGGCTGTCTCCAGGACTTCAGGAGCATGTTAACAAGTAAAAACATTAACATGGACATTCAGGTGGAAGGTTTAATAAATGAATCTGGTCCCCATTTACATTTCAGGGTTTTAAGTAATGGATATTGCTAATGGTTGCCAAATCTAGTGAACCTGAAGAGCAAGGAGGATTCCTCTCTTCTAGATCAGCTAGATGTGAGGCTATTTCTTTTCCCCCTTTTCAGGTCCAGATATTAGTGAGGCTGTGCAAGTGCACGCATACATGGTGCACACCTGGCTGACCACCTAGGTCAACAGAGAGCAGTACTTTCACCAGCACCCACATAAGTGCAAAGAGCACTCATATAACCATGAACACAGACAGCCCAACGCTGTTCCTCTTCTATGGCTCATCAGGACTGACGTTTGCTAGAGGGATATGGACACATCCCTTGATTCACATGCACACTCACATCTGTGGATCCCTTGTCCCCCAGACCAGCTATTAAGCCCATCCAGGCTTGAAACCCACACCCTGAACCCTTTACCCAGTCTACAGCTCGGACCTTGATTCTTCCCAGATTCTGGTCTCCTAACTCTTGCCAGCTAGTCTAGCTTGAAGTTCACTAGCAGAACATATATATGCACCCATACACACACACACGCACACAGAGGCAGCATGCTCACGTTATAATTCTCAGTCAGAAAATTGTTAAGAATAGAGTGTAATAAGAAAATAGAGCGGACTGCAGTGATCAAGTGGCAGGCAAGTGTACTGACCACCCGTACTTCCATATGACCAGCCCTTTTATCTCACTTCTTCTCCATTTTCCCATGCTTGTTCTTTCCCAAGCCACCTTGATCTATCGACTCTTATCTTCTCTCATATAACGACCCACCCTGATTGCTTTTCTCTCATTGGTCCCTGTTTAGCTACATCCACACCCAAATTTGGGATTGCTAATATGGTTAATGGTTATAGTTAAGGTAATACTGATCTTATATGATGTTACTGATAGGGCTGCTGACATGTTGTTGGCCTTGCAAGACCTTATTCCTTGAAAGGTCCCCCGTACTCCCCTCCAGCTCCCTGTGATTCTCAGCAGTGGCTCACATTACCCCTCTTAACTGTCAGTGAAATCCAGCCATTCCTCACAGCACTGACTGTGATTTTTGTTCAGCTTCCCACTCCATTATTTTTTCATTTCCAGGAAAATCTCATGCCATGTCCAGCAGTTTCTCTTGTTTTGTTCAGTTAGCTAAACCTCAGGCCAGGGTGTACTACTCTGCCTGCATACCTTAATAGATAATCTTAACAGAATATAGATAAACATATATCCAGACAATGAATGTTGAAATCCCCTTTACGCAGATGCAAAGTACCAAAAAAAAGGAGCAAGATGTAGGGGCAGGACTGAGAATTATAATATTATTATGCCAATACTTATGTAGAGATTAATGATAATCAGAGAGGAAATCTGTCGTTTCAGCTACATCAAAATAGAACCACACAATGTTTTCATACAAATAATAATGTGACAAGGGGTCTGTGGACCCTAAGGAAAACAGTAGTTTTGGCATCCCTGGTGTGGCTTATTCTGGTTTTCTGAGAAAAGAGTTCTTAGCACCTCATTAAACAAAAGGTGAAGTTTGACTTTCCTCTTCTCCTTGAATTTTACTAGTAAATCATAGTCTGGCAGTAAAAAGTTTTGGCAGAGTATTACAGGGATGCATTTCCATTGTTATTATATTTTTTAGAAGTCAATATGTACCTATAATTCAACTTTCAATTTTATTTTTTGTTTTGTTCCATTACTTTAACATTTAACACTGTGAAGGCTTCGTAGCCGTTTTTCATATTTACTGTCATAATGGAAAATTCATTATATTTTATCTACATGACATAGTAAATATAATCCAAACTCCCACCTCCTCCTGCCCTTGGTCAGAAGAATGGGAAGCCACCCGAAAAGCATTTCTTTGCAACCCAGTATATTTACAGTTACATTCTTTTCCAAAACTGCCATTGCCACTCTCCAGGTCATGTTCTACTGCAATAAGCTGCTCGGTCTGTTTGCCACTGATTCTTCTCTCTTTTCCTGTAATCTTAACATATAAAGTACTTTGAAGCTTTCCAAATAAAATTTATCCTTACTTTCTTTCACAAGACAATATGTGAATAAGCACTTCGCATTTCTTCATAGTGAATTGTTAGGACCAGGTAAATAAGGCTAGAAAGTTCCTCCTAGGAAGTATAAGGTAAGATCTTCCTTCCTCCTGAAACAAAATGTACTTTGAGATTTTTTTGAAGGGCATGCATTCTCAGTAATTTACCGTTCTTCATCTCCCTGAAGAAACAGTGCATTAAGAGCATTCATCCTCGGATGCTTTTCTGGAATTCCCTGGGGAAAGCTAAGCCACTTGTGGGATCTCATTGATAATTTAAAAGTAGAAGATTAACAGAGATGTGCATGAAAAGAAAAAATGATGTCACAGCCAGACTAACACAGACCAAAAGCTACCTTCCCTTGTCAGTTCCCTGAGTCTTTAAGGGAGCAAGAGGCAAAGCACAGAAAAGAAAACTTCCTCCTCTCACATTTTCCTAATGGCAGAAAGGTGGCAAGAAAAGGGAGTTGGTTGGATTGGTTGGTTTAACTTTGTGTTTCATTCTGGTTTGGGGGTTTTTTTTAGTTGTCATATATCTCATAAATCAGTGTCCTTGTCCCTGTTCCCTTTGTTTCAACATGAGATTTACTAGAAAGCTTTCTGGAAACCTGCCCTGAAGGAAATGTAACATATACAAGAAGATATCACTTTTGGTGTAAAGATAACTAAAGGACAATGACCTGATGTAGTTCACAGGAAATATAGGCAGATTCTTGTCTATTTATGTTATTAATCATTTTTTCACTTGGAGATCCTCAAAGTTCACAGAACATTAACATATCTTGAAATTCATACATCTTTCTGAATTTTTAAATTAAACAATTAACTTAGCATCATGACCAGCTGTGTCCTGTGCTTTTCATTAAAATAGCAGCTATAAAACCTTTTTTTAATGCTTTCTGTGAAGTAAACCAAAACAAAGTAAATTTCCTCAGGATCTCTTTTATATTTTGCTTAGACCGAAACAGCATCCTTCTAAGAGCCACAAGAAAAAGACCATGATATTTCTTTGTGTGGGTAAGAGAATACTGCGTAAGTTCCCTAGAGCCGCTGTGCTCCACGAACAGTGATGTTTCATGGCAAGTCATTCCGTGGGACTACACCCTGCCATTGTAATAGGCTTGGTTTTACCAGCCTAGGGTCCCAGAAAGTCCCTACTCCTGTTTTTAGCAGTATGCACCCAATACAACTAGCCAAAAGTTGCAGCGCTGAGTGCGAATGTAGCATGCTGTGTGCTCTGCACCGTCTCAGAAGTGCTTTGCAAGCCTGTGTGCTCCAGCTTCAGGAATAGCTGATAAAATAGTGAGCAATTGGTCATGTTTTTGTTCCAGAGTTGCTAACAAACCCATGATGCAAAAATCACTTAAACCTAGGTCTTGTTCCGCTTGTCCTTCAACTAGATGCAAGCTATTTGCCAAGTTCTATAGAGAAAAGGAAGAAAAGTACTTAGCCTTAGCAAAGCAGATTTTGAAAAACACATAAGAAGTAAAATTAAAGAACGTGCATATTTGAATAAGTCAGTGCAAATTTGTTAACAACATCAAAAGTAGGTAGTCAATTAATGGCTACCAATCATTAGTTTTTTTATAGCACAGACAATAACTAAGCTCTCTGTGTATACTATCTGAGCTGACTGAGAAATTATTAAACCCACACAGAGTCCCCCTGAACTCAGCTAGGCTTTCTTTGGGTTCAAGGGTCTGTTCTTAAGAATTAAGATTTCAAAACTGAGACTCATAAATTCTCTTGATTTTTTTTGAAATCTTTCCAGCTGCTCCTGTAATAATATTCATAATGTTCTTAGGAGAAACAAGAAAGCTGATGCAATAAAGCATTGTACATATTGTTATATGATTATAGATTTGAAGGGTTTATGCCTAGGATGGACCATGGCATCATTTTGATTGACCTCTCATAAATCTCAGGCCATTGCATTTCACCTGATTGCTACTATATTCAGCCTAACAGGTTTTATTTCATTAAACCGTATCGGTTATCTTGGGTTTACATATTGCATGTGTTCATATAGAACTGTGCAAGTGAATAACAAGGGCTTGCGCTGGAGTGTGGGTTAGGGTTAGAAACCAAGAGGATGCAAGTTAATAAACTGAAGGAATATTTTCCAAATATACAAAGACATGTATATTTTACGCAAGTCATCTGAACTTGTGAGGAAGAAAATACTTTGTACCAGACCACACTATCAAATTCTCTTTGCATTTGGAGAAATTGCTAAATTATTGTGGGAATCTTTAAGTTTGTACCTGTGCGTATCTGTGTGTGTATGAAAACTGTTTTGGTTTCTCTGTCAAAGTTAGGTGCTGTTTTCAGTTTTCAGAGAAAACTGAAAAGGGTTTAATTTAAAAAGATTTTAAAATAATGCCAGCCCAAATAACACTTCTGTTAGAAACTAAAAGCCTGCTATCTTATCATTTCTCACAGTTAGCAACAAGTGTTTTATGCCTCACTCCAAATAACGAGAAATCCACTCTTTCTAACCTAAAAGTATTGTGAAATATTAGACCCGAATTTTCAAAGGTGCTTGGTACCAAATGCCAAGTGATTTCAATTTCACTGGGATTTTTAGGCACATATTGACTGTATCTAAAATGTGAACGTGTCCTAACCCTCAGGTCCAGCTGTGCCTGGGAATCCATGGCTCAACTGTCTCTTCTTCCCATATGTCCACACAGCCAGGTTTCTGTGGAAAGGAAGGATGCAGGCTGGAAAGGAGTCCCAGGATTGTGCAGCCAAGGGCACAGCTAACACTATCATCAGAGCTATGGGATACTCCACACCTCCTGGAGAGAGCTGCCATGGGTCTGGTACTTACAAGAGCAAAACACAAGTAGGGTCTGGTTTTGGAAGGCAGTCTGGTTAATACCAGAGCATCCAGAGTCTAAGTCTGAGGGGTAAAGAAAGCATATGAAATTTTTTGTTTATTGTGTTAAAATTGCAGATGGATTCTGTTTAAATGCTGGAAATTTAAAATGTTAACTCAAGAGAGAGAAGGATCAAATGTGATGTTCAAAGGGATAGTATATGTGATGTGCAAAGGTATAGTATAATTGAAGTTTATGACATGGCTTTTGCAACAAAAATTGTGATGAATCTGTGTCTGTGCATAGACAATGTATAAAAATGGTGTATGATGTATGAACAAAACCTTTCTATTGCTATTAATTAATTTTCAGTTTCTTAGTTTTTAATTGTTAGTGAACACACCTAGATAAAATTATTTTGGAGTGATGCACCAATGTAAATTAGGCCAACAGTTGTTTTTAAGTTCCAAAACATACAGAGAATATATCTTTCTGCACACAATTTTCAGCCACATTTTCAAAACATAACAAGGCAACCATGGTTTATACCTATATGCTATGGCAGAAATCCAATATTCATCTGCTGTTCATATTGCAAGAAAATGAGATCATTAAGGTCAGAAAGAACAGCTGCTTTAATTATAACATCCTGATATATCGTATCAAAGTTTTCATCGTCTCAGACAAACTCTAAGAACATACCCCAGGGATTCATTTCTATCAACCTGCTTTTTCTCAGGAAGAAGATTATATAAGCGCGCGCGCTCCAGAGCACGGGCTGTTTGAGTGTTGTGATGCTATGTAGAAATAATTTTACCCCGAGCTCGATAATGCTACGGCAACTCTTATGAGTCTAACTTGTAGAATCTTGAGTCCTTTTTCTGTGGTGGCAGTGGTAGGGGAAGATATTTTCGGCAGTCAGGAAGTGGCACTGCGGAGACAGGTTTCGCTGCGTACCGATATGCACAGTGCTGCTGCCATACGCCCGCGGCACGCTGCCTGCCCCAGAGCAGTCGCCATCCCCATCTCCAGCTGGGGAAGCTGGCTGGTCTGAGGCACCTGGAGGTATCCCTGCTTTAAGGGAATGGCTGCTTTGTGTTTTAACAGATGCTATGCTTCTGGTAGCGGAGAGATTAGAAGGACCATTCAACATTGAATCAGTCATGGATCCTATTGATGTCAAGATTTCTGAAGCCATCATGAACATGCAAGAAAACAGCATGCAGGTGTCAGCAAAGGTACTGTGTGAGTCACTCCTCCTCTCTTTCCGAGTGTCACAAGCAGGGGGAAAATCTTCTCCTTCAGTTTCTATCCAGGTTTTACCAGATCGACCGGACCACTAGAACTTAAATTTGTTTGTTCAACAATTCACCGGGCTGTCTTTGAATCCTTTCTCTAGTTAAACAAGCGTAGAAGTTTTCAAACAGAAGTGAGAAGGAGAAAAGTACTGTTTAGTAAACTGCAAATTAATAGCTGCAAGTGGTTTGAGAAAACAGAGACTGCTGAAAATTGCTGGTGGCTCTGTAAGTAATATCCTGCTGAGTACATTTGATAACTTCTGCTCATGTCTCATCTGTGATTTTCCATATTAACATCCAAACACACATTTTGATCTGTCTAGGTCAGACTGCAGTACAATGTCTTTGAGGTGAACACATGAAGCGTTCCACTTAACCTCCTTTAATAGCCACTCAAGGGAAATATCATTATGTTGGACAGCCTCTGATTACTAAACCTTAGTTTGATGGAGTTTTGTCTGGATCCTGACATGAAAATAAACAGAGTTAATGATACTAGCTTCCTTCTTTCCGTTTTTAGCATGTGTGTATAGACAGATCACCAACGTCTCTGAACGCCATATTAATAAGGTCCTTTGAATTCAGCTACAGGTGCTGTTGAGCCAGGAGTTAACAATTAATGCCTTTTCCTTCATATTCATCAGTGCACTGCAGTTCAGAATCTGAAGTCAACGGTTTGCCAGGTTCTCTGTATTAAGGGTTTCCATCTCCCATTGATCTCCCAATAATCAGTTAGGTGCTGGCTAGACCGCTATCCAAGTCAGTGAATTTCCATTGCTTGGAAGGAAACAACTGTAGCTGGGAAAAACATGAGGGTGAAAGACAGGAGGCTGAGGTTAATATTATTCCTGCCAGCCCAAAATTAGGTGCTCTTTATGGGCCCAGTGCTGCAGGATGCTAAGGGTTTCCTTCAAGAGGCTCTTTACTTTCAACCTACATGAAGTTACTTAGGTTTTAAAAGCAGTCTACATCCTGCAAGATGAGACTTTGTTTTGGCAGCAGCAATCAAGCAGTTTGTCAACCAAATTCTCTCAAATGCTTTGCGAAGCTTAGCAAATTCAGCTCTTACCTCAAAAAAGAAACAAAAAATATTTTCACTAAAAACTCACCCAAAGCTCAGGTGTGTTTCATTTTCCTTTTTACTTGCTTCGTTCTCACAGTTTTTCCATTAGTCAGGAAACAGCATTTCCTGCCAGAATCCAGTGACATCACCTTGACATAAGCTCATCTCACTACTCATTTGCAATAGAGCGGACTTTGTCCTATCCCTGAGAAATATTTTATTTGCTCTAAAAGTTAATAAATCACAGAAATTCCATTTGCAGTTCAAAGTTTTTCTTCTAAGAGAAATCTTAGCCAATATTTTTTTAAATCTTGAGAAACAGAAACCAAACTATAGCAGTGAAATTTATTTTACTATATTTTCATAGATAACAGAGCTATCTGTGCATAGGAACTTCTGTATTTTATATGTAGACCATTTTTCTCCTGGAAAGTGATTTCCTTATTTTCCTAGGTTATATCCATCTTTTTCAGGTCTTAACTCATGAAAGTGCTTTAATGTTCGGCAAAGTCTTTGGGTTCAGTGCTGTGATATTCTATGTCATATCAGATCTATAAAGATGATACATGAGCAGACTTTGAATCAATTATCTGTAGTCTAATTTTTTCCCTTATACATACTTGACTGCTTACATAGAGCTTCAGTGAAGATGACAGATACCTTGCCAGATGTAATGGGGTGCATGGAATGCAATTGCAGACCTAATCTAGGAAAAGATCCACACTTGTCAATTATTCTGAGACTCCAGTCAGAAAACTTCAGGCAGGATGTTAAAAACCACACTATTTTCTTTTTCTTCAAACAATTTTGCACTCTGCATTCAACTTTACTGTGCTGAAAACGTGGTAAGTAGCAACCACAACCATTTTTCCACAAGTCAGTGTGTTTTCACATGGGAATATGACATTGCAATGATTGATAAAAGTCATGGCTACAGCACCTGCACAGAGCAGATGATACTTCACCACTGACGTGCAGCTACTTCCATTGGAAAATCTGGTTGATATCTGGCATAAGGCTCTGTACTACACTCACTAGAATTTAGGGCCATTTAGCTACTGTTAGATGTTGTTGTTCCTCTCATCAAATGAATGGAACAAATAACAGTGAAACAAGTAACAATGAACAGTTTCTTTATCAAGGACCACTCCCTAATTCCAAGTTCTTTGCCAGCAGAAGACCTGGAGTTCGTTTAATTCAAAACCCTCTTCTATTTTGAATATTTCTATAAAATTGTCCTATTCCAAAGGTCATTACCATTAAATTGCAGTACTAGTTTGTGTTTGTGTTGCAAGGTGATGTTTTATATTATACTAACAGCAATTAATTTATTTGAGAAAAATGTGTTTGTTTGGCATAACACAGTTACTGTACGTTACTGTGCACGTGGAGGCAAAATTAAATAAGTAATAATGTATGATTTTCAACATAACAGGTAGAAAAAAGTAAGGAAGAATGCATGCTTTTATGTGACTGATGAGGTCTTCAATTTTAGAGATCAACAGAAAAATATATCATGAACTTCCTAAGTCTCTAGTTTTATGGTTTATCTTTCCATTCTTTACTTGATGTAGTACTGAGGATTTTGTCCAATTTCTTTTTCCTATAAATATGCACCTTTTATTCAGCACTATTCTTCTGAGAAATAGTCTTCATGGTTATGGCTATACTGATAAATAAAAGGGGGACAAGGACCAGTGCCCGACCTTGAGACCAACTGGCACAGACTGATTCATATCTGTGCTGCTGAGAGCTACCTTCTTTGGAGCTATTTCATTCTGTAACAAGCTAGTTGGGGCAGTCCAAGGAAAAGCCAATGAGTTAACAGTTAATCAGTGTGGACAGTCAGGGCTTATGGCTCAAGTTCTCACCTTGTCTTTCATTTCCTTAATAGAGACAAACCCTCTGTCTTCCACTCTTGATGGGCATACATTGATATCATTGAGACAGAGAATTATAGAGGTGCCACATGTACCTCTTCTGTCTTTGTTTTTCTGACCAAGGACACATAGGCGCAGTCATATCCTAATTCTGATCACTTCATAAAATGGAGCATCTCTGTTCCATCAGCTCTCAGCCATCAACATTTATTGTTTGTTTGCTGATAGGAGTTGATTATTTTAACAAAGTTCACATTAGCTAGGTACTAGCGTTATGCTCTAATTCATCTTGAAGCTGGAATCCTCTATTTTCTTGGTATTTTTCTGCAATCTGTATATTCAGGACCAGCTGTTCAAAAAGTCTGACCACAAACCTCTAGGCTGCAAATAATACTGCTCATCTTGTGAGGCTGTCACGTCCCTGAACGACATCCATATGAGGTCCTTATTTTGCCTCAAGGAGAGTCACATTCCTGACAGCTGCAACATCTGCAGATGCTTTTCAGAAAGGAGCAGTGGTCTAGCAAGTCATGCCACAAGCCTTTCTGGTGGAGGAATCTATGTGCCCTGAATCAGAGCCTGGTTTCCCTCCTCCAAAAAAGGAACGGGCTGAAGATCATCAAAAGCAGCATCTATAGCTTCATCATTTAACATCTGCAGCCATTCTGACAGAGTGCCTTCTGCAAACCAAAGCCACGCCATGTGCAGAAAGAGCCAGTCTGGTCTGTTTCAGATGCCAGGTAACACTTCTGCATTTTCTAAGAGTAGGCTTTGTGATATAGGTCCACCCAAACTTCAGTGGAGTTGCCTGAGGGCTGCCTCTGGTAACAATCAGGTTACCATAGACTTACCCTGGGTTTCCCCTGGTAATTTCTGAGATACGTTAACATCTGCATTATTGAAATAATACTCTTTGTCATTCATCAGTGATGCTCATTGATATTTGAACATTACAGTGCCAAAGTTAGTACAGCTCCAGGTAATAAGCTGCTCCATGCTCAGCAGTAGCTTGGTTATTTCTCAGGTAAGAGCATTATATTCTACATATTGTTTGTACTTAAGATTTAGTCAGAGGAGATATTCACCTCATTCTTATTCTCCTCATAGATGTAATTCAGGGACTCATATTCAGAGGGTCAAAACATATCCATGTAATATTTTTAATAGCTTTATCCTAACCAAAACAAACTGGGATCTGGACCTTCAAAATCTTCCCATAAAGCTGTCATTACCTTTACCTCTGATTCTGTGTTTCCTGCTTCAAGTCAAAGAGTAAATCCTACATCTGCTCCATTTTAACAACATGAATGTTTAGTAAATGACATCTGCAGAGATTGCTTGTTACAGGGAGTGAAGGAAAACTCACAAAACAGCAGAAAAGATGCTATAACATCCATTTTTCTTCAAAATGGAGAAAATTCACATTCTGAGTGAATCAGCATAATTTTGTCTTCATTGCTATGCAAAACACAACACGTTGGACTATTTTCTGCCTTTTAGAACCGATTGGTTCTACACCAACATGTCTGGCTGCTCTAAGTGTCATTTGGCTACCGTGCCAAGATTTCTGCTCCTTCATAAAGGCTCTCACTGGAGTCGAGTGTATCACTGGTGGATCTTAAATCTTATTTTATCCAAGGTGATGGATATGTCATTTTAACCTGTAAATATGTGTTCCTTTCTTGGCAATTACCTCAGCTAAAAGAATGAATGAGCTCCAGGACATAGCAGACTACCTATGCATTATTTATAAGAAGGAAATCTCCATAAAACTACATCCAGGTTTCTTCTTAAAATAGCCCCAGAGTTTTATGTTAACAAACCTCTTTGTGTATTTGTGTTCCTCCCAGAGCCCTGTGCAGGAAAAATATAATGGCGTTCTTCAGCAAAAAATCAATACTGTTCTACCTGATTATGAGAGAGTCAATGGAACAGAGTCATACAGAGATACTCAAAAGGAAACGCTGCGCACAAGCACATATCTAAATAACAGCATGCCTCAAAAGTTCACAGAGGATGAATTCTTCTGCTGGGATTCAAACCACTGAGTTGTCCTGGGAAAAGAACTATTTTTTCACAATAAGACAAGGTCATACTAAAGTCGATCTTCTATTTAGCCAGCTCTCTAGATATAATTCCGCATTGGCCATGTTGACTTGATCTCATGGCTTGGTTCACATCCCGAAACAACACAGAGGTTTAGTGTTGTTTGAAACACTCAAGGATATTGCATCTGAGTTTTACCTGCCAGTTCAAAAGGGAATTGGTCTTCCAGCGGTCCTCTGTGAAGACAGTCTTAGCAGATATCTCAGATACCCTAGGACACCACAAATGATTATAGATGCTGATGCATGGGCAACCAGACAGAGCTTTTGATCTCCATTGCCTAAAATGGGAGCTTAGATATTTAGCTTAAATATAGACACCTATATGCACACACCTAAATTTAGCTTTCTTAATTTCAAAACGAATACCTTCTCTAAATTCAGATGCGATAAACTGTACATATTACATATAAAGTGCTTTTTTTTAAAGAGAGTAGATTTATGCTGCCAATTCACAGCATATAAAAAGCGAAACCTAAATATTTTTCCTGAAATTGGTAAGTATCTCTGAATATCTCACTAAGGAAAATATTTCATGTGTGTTTTCTTAGAAAGTATTTGTTAATTTCAGGTATCAGTTTTACATTTTGTATTCTGTCAGTTAATACCTGGAGGCAAATTAGAAATTGTCTCTTTTGCACTGCAAATATAGTTACTGAATAGCTTATCCTTACAGCATTTCTGCTAGCTCACTTTGAAAGTAAATTATTCCTTCTCCCCTAATGTAAAAATGACCATTTAATTTCCACCTCTATTATTTCCTGGTTGTGTGTAATTTTATTCATACAAAACTCTTATGCTACAAGTAACAACTATTTGTATGACTATTTATATGTATCTAAATGCCACATATTCTATGCTGTTTTATTTTCAGTATGCCACAAGAAAAGTAAAATATAAATTATTCAGACTCATAGTTTCTCTGCATGGTCATAAAGGTAGCCTAACTGTCACACACACTGTGAAATTTAAGGAGAGCATTTCAGTGTCCTCATTTTCCCTTACCCTGAGAGCCAGGTCCCATATTTTGACTAACTGCCACTTGTATTTGTAAGCAGGTACCTGAATGCTTAAATGACTAAAGGAGATTTCGTAGCTATCTAAATAAACAGTTATGTTTTCTGCTCATAATTTATCTTCAATCAAAAGAAATGAGTATATTATTGTAAGTACAACTGATGCCCTCAGCACATATATTTGGCCCTTAAAAGTGTATAGTATTTCTCATAATCCTCTGTAAATTCTGAATATTGATTATGGCCTAAATTTCTAAAAAAATTTAGAACTTTTCAAACTCTAATCATCTTTCCTAGTTGGTTAAATTAATTTATTGTCCAATTATCCTCATGATTCGGGAGGCTAAAAGCTATTCAGAAAATCTTACAGATAGATGGTCTCAAAACAGGCTAAGCAATGTTTCATGCATAAATTACAGATCCCAACAGCCATACAACAGCTGACTTGCTGGACTTGGAGCCAAAACAGACGTGATGACTGGATATAAATTTAGCATAAGTCAGTTTCTTTCAACAAATTTTGAATCTTTTGAGGCCTCTAAACTAATATCAGGAAACCTAGCCAAGAGCTAATTGTAATGAATGCTGAAAGCAACAAAAGTCATGATATCCATACCTACTTCAGGAGAGAACCACTCAGGGCAGAAAATTGCCTAAAAGTGAGACAGGAGCCTTGGGGATCATTGGCTCAAAACATAGCTACCTTCTTATTTGCTGTACAAAAAAGGAGTACTCTGGTCCCACCAATAATGCACAGCATTTGCACCACGACAAAATTCATCTGGGCCAATAGTCAGTATTTGATATTAGAGTTTAGTAAAAAATATCTTACAGGAAATTCTGAAGTTTAATTTTTTTTCATTCTCAAAGGAGGCAAAATGTTGAAGCAGACGAAATATGCTCACAAAAAACAAAAGATAATTCCAGAAGTGAAAAAGTCGGTATGAAAGCAAACAGCAGGATCCTTCTCCATCAGAGCACTTAAAAAATTTAATTCTGTGAATATTCTACCTCCCTTCAACAGAGCAGCTTCTGTAAGAGCTTCTCTGAGATTTATGCCTGATATCCAGTAGTCAGATGTGTCCTCTGTGTCCTTTAGTATGCCCAATATATATGCTACTGAAACTTTTTTCCAAACAGGAGTATATGAAAAATTTCATAACCCTGAAAATTATTTTTATACCTAGAAAACAAACACACTAGCAGAAAATAACTCTCACTATTGCCCACTCTATATGCCTCAACCCTCATCTGGAGAAAGGCCTGCTAGGGAATAAGAAAGTAATCCAGTTATAAGACTATTTCACTATTGACCTTTTCTCTGAGACTACAAACAAGATTGCTAGGCAGGGATAGCCGTGGACAGGGATTCTGAATGAGCTATGATTCTGGAGAAATACCCCTTTTAACAAAATCTGAAACAATTATCAACTGAGTCCTGCCACAAAGGACTTCCTTTTGTTCATTTCTCTTCCTGAGCAGATAGCAATTAAAATGCTTTCAGGTGTTAACTTAGTACAACCACCTTCCTGAACTGATTTAAGTGTTTTTACGGTCCCTGTATAGTGCTATACTTGCACTGAGTAATTAATAATGCTTAATTATTAATCTGAGTTTTAATACAGAGAGAGTGCTCAATTCACTATTAACAGATTGTCAATCAAAGCTAAAGTTTCAAATGTGTGAAATAGAGAATACCTCTGTAAAATATCAGCCTCTCTTATTCTGTGACTGTCATACAACCTACAATATTTTTTCCAGGTTTTCCAAGGATGTGGCCAGCCTAAACCAGCACCTGCACTGAGATCTTCTCGTTCTGTCCCTGAGAACTTCAATACCCGGTTTAGACCATATAACCCGGAGGAGCGACCTACAACTGCTGCTGGCACAAGTTTGGATAGGCTGGTAAGGCAAAACATGTGCCATTTTTGAATTAGTAGAAATGGCTCGGTAATATGGTAGAAAAGTGGTAATCTCCTGTTAAAGGTTTCTTAATAATTTCATAATCACTCTATATAGTTTCTATGCCAAGTGTTCTACTGTTCAGTAAATCTTTCTTTCCCCATTGGAAATAGTACAGAATTGCATTCTAGAGGACCAATATGACTCAGATTTTATGTATATGTATTAGAAATATTAGAAGAGAATAAGCTCCTTCCTGCAGGCCAAAGAACAAATGAGCCAAGACAAATACTTTGCAGTATGAATGCGCCTTGAAAAGCTATCTACATCAGATATTTTAAAAATATTAAATTAATTTTTAGCAGCCAGTTCTTTAACATATACACTCATAACTTGCACGTTCATTTATTCCACTTTTGACTTAATTGTAAAATTACCACTGCTTTGTTTCTATCAGTCCCACAAATTGACTTTTATCAGCCAGAACATCAGTGACCATTAATCTTGCTTTATTTATTCAAGCATTTAAAAACATGACTTTAACATACGATTGTTTTCTCTACAACCCACTGGATTGACATCTCACACTTCACTCTTCCTGCTACTTATACATCTATAGATTTCTAGTGGGCTAATTATTATAGCTGTTAATAGTATCTCAGCAATTATCTTGAGGTAAAGCCAATGGGAAAAATTTAAGAGTTGTACGGCATCTGAATCAAAACAAACCGTATCACATGATTTCACCTTGCTGAGCATGTCGCTGAATGCCTGGGCACTGTTGCTCCTGTTGCTTTTGCAGACTTTCAGCTTGTGTCAGAAACCAGACAGTCGTGCTCAGGGCTGTAGCAAGAGGAGCACCTGGGAACAGCCACCGCCAGCCAGGGAGTTGAGGTTTCAGGGAATTGTGTTCCTACTGGGTGCATCGCCTGTACCTCAGCCTTCCCTGATGCTTGTCAGCTCTGCACACGTGCCTTTCCATGCTGGGTTCAGAGAACCAGCTCTTGTGTCCTAGAACTGGCCAAGGTGAAGTGAACTGTCACTGAAGCCAGTAGGTTTCATTCATGCTCTGCACAAACTTAAAGGTTGCAAGAAGAGGAAGTGCGAGGAAGAGCACGAAAAGGAGGGTTGATAGCACAGTACAGCTTGGATTACTACTATATAGTAAGAGCAGTTAAAGTATTTTTGCAATGAAAAAGAGAAATTCAAGAGGCAATCCATATTCACATAATGAGAATACTTCCAAACACATTAACATCTTTTGTAAATTACAAACTTCCAAAATACTGATCATCCTAGAGCAGAGCTGTGTCATATACTGTTGGCCTTTAAGGGCTGTAACTAATGAAAATTTCCAGTGCAAATATTCCTATATAACTCATAATAACTGACAAGCTTTCAAAAGAGAATTTGTCCCCATATGATTTAACTAGGTTTGTTCACCCATTGTGTCAGAAGAAACAAAGAGCTTAGCTTTGCTGCTGCTACTTTAAAAAGTGTTGCAGCCAAATACTTATTTATTTTTCTTGCAGGTGATATCTAAATTAGAAACTATTCATTGCCTATTAGCAATGAGTATTGGTCTCAAATCCATTTCCAAATGGCAGAGCTGCACGTGTTATCTCCTTTTGGGTTGAGACCAACAGTCCCTGTAGTTAGAGAAGGCCACCGACCTCAGATGGAGCGAGGAAAGACTGCTTATATGGATTAGAGCAGAAGGCATTGTTTCAGAGCTGTAATCCCTGAGCAGTGCTTGGGAAAGGTCACTGCCTGCATCTCACACCAGCCTGGGTAATTTTGTCCAAAAAGAAATAAATGCTGCACTCTTGCCTCAAAGGAGCACAATTCATCCTGCCTCCATGAGATCCATTGCACTTAATGTGCTGAACCGTTCCTTGAATCACATATCTCTCTTCATTAACTATAGACAGAGCCTGGAGGACCAGCTTCACTGAGATCCTCCTAACCCTTGCGTTGTTAGGAGAATGTAAGAAGAATCCCACTCAGAGCAGTTTTCTAGTCTGCGCACTGATCATTTTCTATTGCTTGCTAAATATAAACATACAATATTAGTATTTTGATAGTAGCATCAAGCCATCAAAGCCCCTTTTGATTTTTATAGATACCAAATATATGTATAAGGAGTTATTATTACCTACTTTTACGTTACAGAAACTTTTCTTTGTGAGGCAGTTGACTATTTAGTATTACATTAATGCCTTTAGAAGTCTGGTTTGGAGATTTTATTCATAAAACACTGTCAAACCACTTAACATTAAACTGTCATAGCAAAGTCCAAACATGAACCTATGTAAATCTTAAAAGGTGACGTGACAAACAGTTCTGCTGTCATCTGTCTTTGACAGCATGTCCTCAGAACAGACCAAGTTATAGAAAATACTTCCTCTGCATCTCAATCTTATGCAAACACTAGCCACATTTTTCAGTCTTGCTCAACTGGCCACTTATAACTGAGCATATTTTATCAGGTATGTTGCACAAAGCAGCTCTTGTAGAAGCCTGCACTGAAATCACTGAGTGCTGAACCCTTCTGAAAATGTGCTCCTTCATCCTTGGCTGAACCTTTTGATTAATCCAACTGTTGCATTCCAACAGGGAGAGGTGTTTTCCTGTGTTATTGTCATAGCTGGGACCAATAAGGCTTAATAAACAAGAAATAAATCAAAATAGTTGTTTGAAATGTAAAAAAAAAAAAAAAAGAAGAAGAAAAAGAAAAAGATGAAGATAAAAAAAGAAATATCCCAGAACAGCAGTGGTATGACTGGCTTAAAATGCATTAGATATATTTAGGAATTCATTTAGAGCTTGAGAGAGTTGTCTAAGCATGAATTTAAAGCACCGTTTGAGACACCCCAGAGTATCTGAAACACAAGATCAGCAGATATGGTACAGGATTGGGAGAGATCAATATTCCTCTGGGGCAGCAGCTGGGAGCCAGGTAGAATATGCTGCGGCATCTCAAACAATACAAGACACATATTCAGGCAGCTAAATCAAGTCTTTGAAGCACAGGGCCTGAAAGTTAGGCTCCTTCTAAAGTCAATGGAGAGAGACGCACGCCTTTGGAGAGTGATTCACCCCACTTGTCATAAACCACTCTCACAGATTGGCAAATGGAAGGCTCGACTGAGTTATTCACATCTAAACATGCAGCACTGTTTGAGATACCCCAGGGTTTCTAAGACACCTGACTGAGTTGGCAGGACAGTCCTTCAGGATGCCCGTGTCCTCCTGGGCTTGTGGTTGAAGGCCAGATAAAATACCCTAGAGGAGAGTATATGGCATTTCTGTTCCATAAGCATAGCCACCTAATGCTATTTGAGATGTCCATGCTATTTAAGATGTCCAAATGTTACTGCCAAACTTACAGAAGATTGAAGTCTGCTGCTGGCTCAAGGCAAGCGGGAATACCTCAGAGCTGCTAAAATTGCAGTATATGCTTATATTTAGGGAATTGGCTTCCACTCTATTCCACTATTATGTTTCTCTCTCAGAAGCCAAAATTAGGACTCTTCTGATTAAATGTAGAAATCTATAGTATAGATACCCATAAATAGGTATCTAGACCTTTAAGTCTAGATAACTATCTCAGATGTGAATATCTGTAGTTTTATTGTTAATGGAGAGAGAGAGTTTCATTCACTCAACTGAGTTGAGATCAAATACTACTAAAGAATGATTTATCTTATCCTGAAGTATATATTTAAAAGCTGAGAGATATCATTCCCTATTCGTTTACTACAGAGATGCCAAAAGTGATAGCCCTAGACTAGGCAACGAACAATTACATCTGAAGTAAGATAAATACTATCAGAAATTATATAATTTTAACTACTGATTGTTTCTGCAGAGTATGATCTAAGATTTCTCATTTACAATCAGCTGCTTATAAAGACTCATTATCTTCTCTGTAGTTGCCTGTTTGGTATAACCTGTTTTGTTTTGTTTTGTTTTGTTTTTCTATTCCCTGAATCTGTTTCCCTCTTGCTTCCCAGAGGACTATCTGGAGGACAATGCAACATGGTGTAAGCTTTGGTATTCTTATTCTTCACCTTCATTCCCATTTGTCTTTGTACAATGCTGGGCAAGACACCTTTTAAGTTTCATCTTCACCTTGTTTACTTTGTGTGTCTGTAGGCTAAAATACTAGCAGTTCTTTCTATAATTTTGCACTCTAGCTCTTTTAATTTTGACTAGTGCTTAGAGCTGCTAGTTCTTTCCTGTATTCCTGCTTCAGGGATGGTTCCTCAACCGCAGGAAGGAGTGTGTTGCCCCAGTGAACTCAAAGCTGGCTTAGGCATCCATGTGGTCTCAGACCCCCACTACGCAGGCATGACAATGTATACACTCTGTGGTGGCATTCAAGTCTGGGGCCTACCCCTTAAAACAGCACTGGAGCAATGGAAGCAAACTCTCCAGCCTTCCTGAGCTCCCTCCCTGGAGTTGTCCCTGTCTCCCTCTCTCATCTTAGGCAAATCGCTTAGCTTCTTTGTGAAAGCTTGTCAAAGCAGATTCCCTTATAGTTTGCAACTTCAGAGAGCTGTTAAGTTTTCTGAATTTTAGATGCTCCCTGGGTTTCAAACAGAAGGCTTCCTTAGGGGGGAGTTCAGTGGGACCCAAGGAGAAGGCAGGTATGCAGCACCAAGCACATACACATGCTCTCTCTTGTGAAGTACCTCAAAGCCGTCCGCTTGGACTGTTATATCCTGCTTTTTGGCAGGACTAATTAGTCTACAGAGAGCGTTATGCTGATATAGCCATACTACTTCCTATATTTGAGCTATCTCAAGTACCTCTGCGTCCCGTGCATCATCGTACTGTACAACGTTGCTTTGATTCAGCTGGAATTTCTCCTAAGAACCTATTGCGGCCCAGGCCTGGCTGGACGTGTAGAAAATAAATTCCACATTCTGTTTCAGGAGAACATGGGAGCTTTCTTCATTTTCCACAAGGGAGCTGATGCGCTATTAAGCAAGTAATACATAATGCACATACATCCTATGGAGATAGGCAACTGAGAAATTGACTGTGGCATTTGGGGAGTGATTTACATTCAAGTACAGTATAGTGGCTGCATAGATAAGTGGATGAACATGCACCCAGTCTGAAAAAGAAACCCTTTCATGCTCTTTACTCTGAAGAGGGGAATATACTGTGTCACACTTTGTAGGAAAGTGTTCTTTTATCTTCCCTCCCACTTTCTTTAAAATAAAAATAAAGTCTTAATTTCGGTGAGAAAAAGACCCTGAAACATTTACTTTAGGAAAATAGTGGGGTGCATTTTAAGTGTGCATTCATTCTTAGGGTTTTTTTTAACATTTTTAGATTCAATTGCATGATGATTTTTGTTACAATAAAAATAATGCTAATAGTAACCTAAGAATTCTATGTGAACAATTTCTTCCCAGTGTTTCCAAAATTACATAAAGCAGAAAACATAGTTCAAGAAATGAATCTGCTTTGCATTTTGCCCATAAAAGGCTAAAATTAACAGGACAATATACTTTGAAGACACTGATCTGAATTACTCAGGGAATCCTCTGGGGCACCTCTGAAAGTGAAGTTTATGTTTCAGTTTTGTTTGAATCCATTTAGTCCAGAGTCTAGAAACGTTAAATATGTGCAGTGACAGCACAGTATTCCTGAGGTGGGATGTTTATTCTCAACATTTTATTTCTCAAGGGACCATAGAATAAAATCCAGTAGGTATAAATCTTGGAGAGTTTGAAAGTAAAAGCAAGTCTCTCTAATACTGCAGGACAGATATGAATTTTTCAAACACCTTTTGCATATACAGCCCATAGGAACAGATACAAACAATGAGCATGTAAAAGACTTTATAGCTTAAGAAGTGTCAATCACAGTTTTAAGAGTGAAGGTAACAGGCTCATGCAAGTGTTTTGGAAGACCATTTACTTCCCACAGGCTAGTTCCCACACAACCCTTAGATGCCATGCTGTTAGAGGTATCATTTCTCCTTGTGCCATGTCAATCAGCAGACAAGTACTGTCAAACCAACTGTGTGTAGCTTCTCCAAATTAAGAATCTGTGTGATTCTGTTTCTTGTTAGCTGTCTGGATATAATATGCATAAAGAATAAATATATTTTACAATGTCTTTAGTGGTCATTTGGTGTCAGATTTAGGATTTGCTTGGGTCTCCTAAAAAAGATGTTTGCTTAGTGTCTGGTTTTGTTTATTCTCAGTTCCTGTGTCACAGCAATATCTAAGTAAGTTTAAGTCTGTGCCATCACTTTTTCCCTCGTGATTAATACCAGTTTCAGGTGGCAAAGACAGATGAATGATAGCTGCTGTCAGAATCCTCCTGGGACACCTGCCAGAGTTCCTTTTTTAAAAACTGTGATGTTATTCCATAGCCCAGTTGAATGATTCTGCATGCTGCTGTATCTGATGCAGTGCATTTCTAATGTGCATGAGGCAGGTACTAAGAAAGTACTTTCTAACAGTGGTTGCCTCCAACTTTAGGCGGAATAGGCCTATTCAGACCCAGTTTAGTATGAGCAAGAGAATAATGTCTTCCAACAAAAACAGGAAAGACAGTTCTCTACCTTAATTAGTCATCCAAGAAAAATACAGTCTTGATTTTTATGCAGTCTGCCACACCTGCATAGTGATGTGTTGACTGACTCCCTCAATGAACACAGTGCTTGCTTGAGCATCTTCTAAATATGTTCTTGTTACTGCTAGCCGAACTTCCTTTAAGTGATGGGTGTGCAGACCCACTGAGAGTCATCATCTCATCTCCAGGAATGTCTTAGGGGTATAAACAGTATTATGTATGCCCATTACCAAGATGGGAAATATAAAACCTGCAGAATCCCCCTCCTGATTACTAGACTTGTCTGTGCACAGGACAAGGAAGAAATGGCAGCCACGGGTCTTCAGTTTTCATACACTGAGGCATTATGTGATTCCTGAGCTTGGTTATTAATATAAAGAAAAACAGGATGACAGGTTAAAGTTTGAACAAATGTGCCATATCACACAAGAATAACTTGACGTGGGATTTATTTGCCCTAGCTTTAAACATCTTTAATGTTTGCTATCAAAATCTGAGCTATCACCTTGCTCCTTCATGAATCAGTGGAGAAAATAAGGCATTTCTAGACCTTGCTTTAGATACTTATTTGGAGGTGGCAACAATCTTAGTTATCCTCTGAATTACCTATTTCTCCTCACTGAGTATGAAGAAAATCTAGATGATTAGCTCAGACATCCAATTTGTAGATGTCTAAATATAATTTTAATGCTGGTCTTTGGAGTTAGCCTCCATGAATTCAGAGCAAAGAAAAAGAGAATTTGGTCTTCAAAACATATTGATAGGCAGCTTCTGATCATCCTCATCATTGTAATATCATCAGGTACCAAAAAGGATCACTTATCTCCAGTAAAAATAGTTTATTCCAGAGGCTGCACAAGTTTTATTCAATGGCAATTCCCCCTTGTAAATCTGGATTAAAGTCCCGTTTCTACCACTTGATGTTTCAGCCTCCGTTCAATAAAGAGTAGTTTTTTCTTTTCCAATATACAGAAAGTTTTTATTGTTAGTCTCTGGAAGATGAATCTAAGCAGGAAATACATCAACACTGCTCCTTCAGCTGAGATGTAGATCACATTTCATTTCATGTGTCTGTGCATGAATCTATGTAGCAGAAAAAGTGAATTCTTAATGTTCTTGTTAATGCTAAAGAAAGATAGTGACTATATAAACATCCTCTGCACTTCAACATTTTGGCATGATATTAAGAAAATAAATATGGTTTAAAAATTGATCGCAGGCTTGTGTCCTCACTTACAGCACATAAGCCATGTCCGTTTATATGCTTCCAAGTAACATGACTGGAGCTACTAGACTGACTACCTGCCTGAAAGCTGTGATCAATTCTTGCATTGTTAATGTGATTACAAGCAACAGGTTCTAAAAGCAATACTATTAGGTTTCCAGGAAAAAAAAACGGATTCTATAATTTATCAGCCATTCATTTACCACTAAAGAGAAATTAGAGGGTCCATTTTTGCAGGTGACTACAGACCATAAAATATCTTTTCAGCAGCAAGTTAGTTGTGCACCAGTGTGGCTGCCAACAGAGAAATTAAAGCTTTGCTGATTTTGGAATTAATTACAAACAGAGATTCTCACTCTCCAAAGCAAAATATGTGTTAAACTGTACTGGCAATTAGTTCTCTCCAGCCTTTTGAAGCTATTTACATTTTGATAGGCTGCACCACACAGATATATTGTGAACTTATTACATAGGAACGTGTAGTACTAGACTCAACTTATAACAAATAGTAGGTTACAGCAGACTAAAAACTGATTTCCCAAGCCAAACGTCTAATACTCTTTTTTGGTTGTAATAGACAGAAATTGACACTTTATGGGCTTTTTTGAGTATTACTAGTGGTTACAAGGGAGGTAAAGTACAGGGTAAAAAGATTTACCTTCATACAAATACTGACCCTTTTGTGAACTTTCCTTAGTCAAAAAACAAATATTTTACATTAGAGAAGCCTGCCTGTATTTCCTTCCTACTTTTTTCTCCGATCACCCAAATCACATCAACGTATCAGTACAGGTTGTAGGCAAAGCAGTACAAGATGTTTGTATAATGTTGCTGCCTGTGAACAATAAAGCTTAAGTAACTAGTTGTAGATATTCATTTACAGCTGAAGCCAAGACCTGTAATCATACTGGGGCAGGGGAAAGGAAAGGATTCATCCCATCTAATTTTATCCATCTAGGATAATCTTAGACTAGGACAAGTCCGAGGTTATGCATCTGTTAGCAGACCCAGCAGCACTTTTTCAATCCGAAGTATAACTGCAGGCCCTAGCAGCATGCAGCTCCATACTGGGGCAAAATGCATAGCTCCCACATTACCACTGCAGGTATCCTAGTCTCCACAGAAAGTAGGAGAATACCTGCAACATGCTGCAGCAGATCCTGCTCTGGACATTGAGGGGAACCAGGATGCTAGCGTGTACTGAGGTATACCTCAACGGAGAAGTCCAGCTACAGGAGCAGGAGTTAGTTCAACAGGCTCCCTCCACAGTCAGTCAAGAAAACAGCCATTTTCAGAGTGTAATTCCTACTGCCTATTGTGGACATCTACCGTACATCAAACAAGTAGCCCTCTGGAAGTGCAAGTGTATCTCTGTCAACTGTGAAGAACCTGAGGCTTGACCAGATGCTTAGGTTACAGAGGGCTACAGCTGAGTTAGGTGAATCCCCCTACTGAGCAGTCAATACCTGACTTCTTCACAGATAGCACGGCAGAAGTGAAGGTGATTGAGGCTATTAGGATGTAGGACTTAGGTCTACAGTTCACTGGGGATTAAGTAGATGCTCACAGGTTCACGCCTGTCCTGGTGGCTTTGCACAGTCCTTTCCAGTGGCAGCAATGCTAAATGATCATCACATATGTTCATTGTAACTGTTTTTCTTGGGGGTTGCTTCTTCTGTGCTAAATATATGTCATGTACATGTCATTTCTGGTACACAAGAAGTAGAATTTGTTGCATCTGAATTCAGTATCTATGATACAGGTGCAATGGGTGTGTTAATCTGGGTGTGTGAATCTCCGGAGGCAGCAGTAGAGGAATAATCAAGTTAGTCAATAAGGAACAGGATTCAATTGCTGAAACACAGGCACCTAGTACTATAGGAGATGCCCTGAATTATCCAAGGCATCTGCAAGGAGCCAAAAGATGTGATAAAGGACATGCAGGTGTTCTTCAGTCTTCTGGATGCTCCAGAAGACTCCAAAATGGCATTTGTTTATGGTTTTTGACAGATTTAGAGAGCCACTGAGCTGATCCTGAATTAGGCAAAAGTTAGACATTTGGCAAGCTGAATAATTCTCTAGACTCCCTTGACCAAGAGCTCAATTTAGCTGCCCACACAAAGGAATCTGGGTCCATTTTTTGAGATGCCCGGGGATATCTGGGACATCCACATGGGGCTCTCAGGTTTGGTGTAAGACCTATGGGAGACCTGCACTGGCATGCAGAAGACAGGCAAGGCCTCCAAAGGCACTGGACATCTGTGTGTAGGCAACCAATTCCCACACCAGGTCTCCATGGATTGTGATGGAGCTTTCACATGTAGACTCCCACACTGAAGGCCCTTCAAATTCAGGCAAGAGTAAGTCCCACTGCCGCCGTCTGATGGAACTGCCATTTGCATGAGAGCAAAACTGAGTCTCTGATATACAACCAGCTTTTAACAGTCTCTGGGACCATCCCATTCAATTTAAAGTGCTAGGAATTTTGCTTTCTTATTATATATTCGGACAGCATGAACCCAGATGAAAATGCACTAGAATGAAAGTTGAGGGTTTTTTTCTCTTTAAATATTCAAGCCTGTAAAAATCTCCGGTACACAATAACAATTGTGTAACGGCTACCACCACTAAAGTAAAAAGCTAATTGCTTGAAGTGCGTTGTCTTTTTTAATGTAATGCGCCTACAGTGTTTGAGTTGTCCGTGGAGGTATTACTCACAAATGTAAGCTCGTATATTAGAAGGATGATATATATGCAGAAATAACACGAATTTGAGAACGACATTTCTTTTGCTGAAAAGAGCAGCAATCACTTATGAAAAAAAGATTCACTGTATAATAAATGAAGCTGAGAGAAACTTCCTTCTTCCATGGTCTCAGTATGAATGTTAATGGGCTTAAAAATCAGACAACATTTATAATCTTGGAAATAATATGTAAATAAAAAAGACTTTCACTCCTCTTTGTGCTTTCAGATGAAATCCAGCTGACCAAATGCAGATATCTGACCCCAGAGCTAGCCAGATTATGTACCCTTTATCGTCAGCTGAGAGAAATAGGCACTTTTAGGGCACAGCTGACCTGAGCTATTTTAGGAATCTATATTATATTAAGGAGAATTTGAACCCTACAGTGCCTGTATCTCAACACTGACTGTAAAAGAAGAGTTAGCATCTCGGACATAGATGCTGACACCCTGGTGAGATGAATACCGTTCTCAGATACTATCTTGCAGAGTTCATGATCTACAAACGTGGGTAGACTTTGAAATTACTATTGTACATCTTGTCATTAATGATAGTTATATAGTTTGGGTAACGAGGGGCCACCCTGTGGTAGACACTGAACACATATTAAAAAGATGTTCCTGTCCTGAAGATCTTAGTGAGGTCTTCGTTTTGGGTGTTTTTTTTTCTTCTGAAGTAAAAGATGCAGGGTTCTCAGCTGTCATTTAATCTCTCTGCTTGATTTTCTGATCATTCATTGGCTCTATGGGAATGGAATAAGCCAGAAAATTAATCAGTTGTTTCTGTAAAGCACGATTTTCCTAGTGTCCGAGTTAACAAAGCCTGAACTGGTAACCTCAGACTGTCTCGTGGCAGAAAACGAAGTTGACATAGTTTTCCCCGTGTAATTTATACTCAGACAACATCTGAGCTTTCATCTCCAAATGCGGAGTAATGGAGAAGCAATTTTGACTCCAGGGTCCAGTACTCCTGGAGACTGAATACCCTACTCTTCACAGGATATAGAGCACTTCCTCAAGCAGCCAGTGCTACTAAGTGATGGGACTATGAAACTATGGCTATTTTAATCTGCACCCCACCTCTGCCAGATAATTATGCCCAAATTGTTGGGAGAGAACAAGAGGACAGCTCCCGACTCAGTTCCCCCTGGCTGTTATACAGGCTACTCACTTACTAGCACAACTGCTTATTCCCAGGCCAACCAGCGTTCACCCCAGTAAATACTTTTGTTGTTAGATGAAATATGGTGAATTCAACTCCTCTCTGCCTGTAGAGAGAGGCCCAGCTTCATCACGCTTTTTGTCAAGTCGCTCCTTGCTTGACAAAAGTCAGGGTGGCAAAACTGAGTCCCTTAAAAATCTCTTTTATCATGAAATGAGCTGGATGAAGACAGATAGGAGCTGGATAAAGACAGATAGGAGAGGGATTGATTGAAGGAAAAGTACTGCCTGTGAAATGTGCAGCAGCTCACTCATAAATGTGACCAGCTGGAAATTAACTTGGTAATGTCCTGGGACAAAACCCCTGGAATTCTAAAGCTAGATGTGGAAGCGCTTTTTTAAAAATCCTATTTCCCACAGGTTATAATACTGATTTATTTCTGTGCTAAAATGTGAAATAACACGGCTGGCAAACACTCTTTCAGAAATCTAGAAAATAGTTAATGATATATAGGCACATATTCTCCAATGCCATTTGTTCCTTAATGTCTCCCCATGGCAAAGGCACCATAATCACTCCAAGGCCACACATCCCCATGCTAAAACACTCTCTTGCCTCGCTCAGCCATTCCCTTTCTCAAAGAAATATTGTATATTAAAAGGGCGTCATTTTAAGAAAAAGAATGTGACCAGGATATTTGTGTGTCGTATAACACCTACAGATTTAGGTCTCATGTTCTTGACCAAGGCCGTCCTCTCATTGCAGGATATGAACCAAACTCTTTTAGTACTCAATGGATGCTAAGGGCATAAGCAAGTTGCTGTATTTTCCACTCTGACAACTGCTCCCACGTCCTCATATCAGCCACTCTGGTAGCTGTCCACAGGGACCTTCCTAGCATGAAACAAATGCAAGTGAACGTACCGGGATTTTGGGGAGGGCTCAGCTGCTGCATGTTGCCCGTACAGTCCACACCTCTCACTGAGTTTAGACACACACCTACAATTTTTTTCCCCATTTGAAGCACAGGATTGTGTGAACCTCAGTAAATCCTAATTTGTTTTGTACTCATTGAAAAACCATACCCTAAATCAAGCAAGAATGTTCTGTCATTTTTCAGTACTAATAGTGACAAATAACAGGATTAACAACACTAAAGTTCTCTCCAGGATTTATTGTGCTTCTGAATGCAATGTTATCTTGCTTTCAGACCTTAGCCTACTGGCTGTTGGCTTGCTGAAGTCCTTTCTAACAAAGAAAGCAATACTCATGCTGTAGTGGGGGCTAATGACAAACTTTCAACAAGGAGTCCAAGGTTCAGCCATCATGCACACAATTCCCCTTTTAATTTTGTTTGATTAAATTGCATAGCCAGGGGAAATTTGCCCTGATAAGAACATATATGCGAATACCTTATTCTCGCTGCATTGGTGCAAGTTGCCATAGTAACTTAGCAGGATAAGTTAATCAAGCCTTTCGTCTTATCAGAAACCAGTTGGAGCAGAGAATCACAACTATGGATCTTTAGACAGTTGTTAAAAGTCAGGTCCAAGTTCAGGTAGACGTAAGTAGAGAAGGGGTCTGTCAAACAGAAATCAAGGCCAGATATGTTGGTATAAATAAATTACAGGAGAAGATGGGGAGACAAGGGCAAGGAAAGTGTTTTAAACTGTTATTGCTATATGTTATATAGCAATATTGCTATATGCTATATAGCAACATATTGCTATATGTTATATATATTTCAATTTGAGAAATGTATTTATTTAAATAGGATTCTGACGTTCCATATAGTTTGTTCCACTACTTCTATGACTAGCATGCATATTTGCTTAGTCAAAGCAATTTTTCTGCTGCACTCAGTCTTACGTGGTCAAGCCAGTCGAAGAAAATCAAATTGTCCTACTTCTCTTTCATATGCTATCACTTATAAAGTCTTGGAACCCACACTCACTCTCTTTTACTGTATCTGTCTATTCCTGGATGGTGATTTGTGAAGAAGAAAGGAGACATGATTTTCATACACCTGTGTGGGGATCCATGCTAGGCTGGCAACAAAATTATTGCATTTAGTGTGCAGCCACCAAGCAAGTGATGCAGGGAAAGGCATTGGATTTTCCCCTGAAGGTGGCCTGGAGCTGGAAGAGAAGGGAGCAACACCACAGTTACAAGGAGAGGCCTGAACTGTTTCACCTCTATTGCGAATATGCAGGCAGGGAGGTGGCCAGGAGTATCCTGACCCTTATTTCCATTTGGGGAATAAGCAGCACACCTGTGCACAGATTCAGAAAAGGTCAAGACACTTGCACTCTTCACTTGGAAACTTGAACTTTATTCTTGGCTCCTTCTAACCTCAGCAGTCAAAAAAGGGCAAGCAGTATTTTTTTAATTTTGTCTTGAATGCACACTTTTTAATTTACCTGTAGTCCTTAGGTGTGAATGGCCATGCTCATATGGCCAGTGCAAGAAGGTACCTCATGCTCCGTGCCTACTGGGACGTACGAGAAGGGACAAGGTGCAGCACTAAGCTGCTGCCTAGTGAAGGTACTCTACCCCCGTAAGTGCAGCGCATCCCATGCTGGCTCCTGCCACTGTGCCACTCGCTCACTCCAGCTCTGGGAGCACACACGCTAGGAGAAAGCTGCTATTCTGCACTGCAGTTCTGTGGGGCAGAGGGAGCAAAATGATGAACCTTGGCAAGCCTGTCTGTGGATGCAGAAGGAAAGCCTAAAGGCACTTTTTGCCTGCATGGCCATCAGCTGCCAGCCTTTGGGGTGCACGTCATATACGACAGCCTGAGCTAACTTTGCTCTTCATCGGAAGAAGTGCTAATCTGGAAAGGATCCATAGGCATCCCATGAGTATGAATTTCAACAAGCTAATCAGAGCACCCAAGGTTACCTTGGCTTGTGAAGGTACTAAGCAGTCATTTAGTTTCCATGAAGAGCACTCATCTGCACACTTGTCTTTTGGTATTTTGCCAGGTTTTCCCAAGTAGAAAAATAAAATGAGATAAAATTGCTAAAGCCACCTTGAAAGGAAGTGTAAACATTGCATAGCTTTGTATTGCATACTACATCAGTTAAAGGGCTGGAAGCCATCTGTGGCATAATGTGAGAAGTTATGTCATCTAAAAGAACTGAACCCAAACAGCACATTGACATAAAAGGCAGATGAGTAAGCCAGTTCACATAAAATAAGAATTGACTCAACCCTTTCTCCCAGACCTAATGAAATTCAAACATTTTTGTGGTTTGAAAAAAATCGTGTAGTCTCTAGGGCTTTTTTCTGATTTATTTTTATGGATGTAGTCCTTCTTAAGGCTTCTGGCAAGATGAAGGATCTATTATTCTAAGAACTATACAAAAACATAGGTCTTGCACCAGGAACTTGAGTCAGGAATGATTTCAGATCTTGACCATTCCAGCCCTTGGCCATCAAAGCATATTTCCTATCAAAAGGAGGCAGTAGGTATGAATTTAAGACAGATAGTTCTTCTTTCTCTGATTTTGGTCAGGACTAGAAACAGAAATAAGCAAATAAAGGAAACACAGTAAGCTGCTGACCCAGTCTGCCATCACAGGTTAAAGTTCAGATTGCAGCTGTATTTTGCACGTCTATTTTGCAGATTTCAACAGTTCAGAAAAGAAAAGTATTCCAGTTTGGGATGGTTCTGAACTACATTCAGAAGTGGAGCTTTATAAAAAAAAAAAACACACACGAGAAAAATTCATAGCTGGGTTTCCTCACCCTGTTGATGGACAGCACTGCAGAAGCTGGAACACATTTATGGGTCTGCATGTTCCAGGCGAAAGAATCCTTAAGAACACCACCTCCTGGCTAGGGATGAACTTGCGGAAGGATTGTTCAGACTGAGAGCAGTCTACCAATTGCTGCGGGTTTTTTTCACCCTTTTGGTTCTTCTGTATTTCTGCTGTTGGAATAATAGCTTTCAGATTATCTGTTTGCATACCATACAGTAAATCTTGAAGATCTTGAGAGTCACAATGGTAAAGTTCTCCTAGACTTTAATGATGTAACCCTGTGGTCTCCCTCCTTTTTTTCTCTTCGTATCTCTTTTGACACAGCTTTGTCTTCCACTTGATCCTGCAATGGCGTTCTCACCCTTTGCTTCTTCCATCACAGCCTGCCATTATGCATAGAATGGCTGAGTTATAAATTCAGCTTCATGGGCAGTTGTACCATAGAATAAAATAAAATGGGCAAAGTGTCTGCAAGAAACAAAACTTGTTTAGATATAAGTGCCTTTGATCAGCAAATGTGGCAAGGACATGAGGAAAATAAATCGGCTTATCTTACAGCAGGGCATAGTTTAAAGTCATTCCCAGTGTGAAAGTATTCTCTTTGCACAGCTGAAGCGTAAATGATGTAGGATCGATGTTAGATGTTGGCTAGTCTAAAAAGGAGCCTGTAGAAACTGTGCTAGCTCATCACCACCAATGAGTTAACTTGCTGTATGCCTCAGGACAGGGGAACTGAAAGTGCATGTAAAACCAGGAGCAAGCTGATGAAGAAATTACACAGTACAAAATGCAAGGGAGAAGATAGGAAATGTAATGGCCAGTATAGGCTGATTTAACTGGTTGTTTGAATTGAAATGTTTATGTGTGCAGCCTCAGGAAAGAAAAGCTCTCATTCCCTTCAACATAGTTTATAAAGTTTTGCTTCAGTAATGAAAAATGGAAATAAGCCTCCCTAATGAATTATAGCAATTATCTCTCTGCTGGGGCAAGGCAACTCTGAATCCTGTTGTATTCCCCTAAGAAAAAAAGCGCTGGTGTGTTGCTATTCACTATGCATCTTGAGAAATTCAACAACATATTTTTATCACTGTTTCTCTGAAGCATGAGGGTGATTAGCTGCCAGCCCTTGGCACTTTTGGATTTTACGCTGTTAGTAGCCTCTGACTTCACTGGGGTGTTTGCACAGGGAGATCTCTGTGTATGAGCATCTGGTTGACAGATAGAATTAGATTGATTTCTTACACTGTTACAAGGCAGTAATTTATCTGCGGGTTATGAATCTGGTTAAAATAAAATCCAAGTTGTTTCTCACTTATGGAGCTTAGTTGATTTGTGAGAAAGGAAACTGCTGCAAATCATATTTTAAACTAAAACATTTTTTCCTATGCTACCTGTCATGAAATGAAAGAAAAGCAAAGTTAGTGTTTCCTTGTTAGTATGACTTCGTCTAGATTTGGGTTATTATTATACAGACAACAAAAATGATGTGCCAAGGTGAAAGGACTAGTATTAAGATGAAATTTGTCTGCGGTCAGTCCACTACAGAGAGGAAAAACTGCAAGAACTTCATTTTACTTTACAGATACAGATTCTCATACACACAACATTTACATTCAAGATGGCTCAAATGCATTTTCATTCAATACCATTATTAAAAGATTGAGGAATTTTACTGTTAAATTATGCTTGCACTGTACAATGAAATAGTATGGATAAATAGCATTCATTGCAATTGAGTTTCTCTGGCTAGAGTAGCTCAAAAGTTCTTTTATTTCTTGATTTTTTTTTTGAAAAAGGGCATATTTAATGTCACCCTTCCAAAATTAAGTTAATGTCTACCTATATTAATTAAAACTGAAATATGTTACCTGGGAGATCACTGCTGAGGGTATAATATAAGCTCTTCATTTGTTATTCACTTCTTTTGCTATGCTGGAGCATTATCTTTATGCAAGATGTTTTGTTTAACCAAAGGCACTCAGAGCATCTGGGATGTCTTTATCTAAATGTTTTCATGTGATAGAATAGATATTTATGTGTATGCTTGTATAATTTGCTTATAACACATATACATATAGCTGAATTTTTCAGACTTGCAGACTCAAAACTTTGTTGCCTAAATAAACGGCCTCATTATCAGGGATGTATTAAGCACCCAAGAAAGAAAATTTTGAACATGTCACATATGTGTACGACCGTTCACCAGAGGACAGCCTCTACAATTAACTGTTTAAAATGATCAGAGCCTGTTTTCTGTCTTTCTTTTGACAGTGATAAACTCTCTGCATCATAAACAGTCCTAGCCATAAATCTCACTTAAGGCCAAAGCTGTGTATCATCTCCTTGTCAGTATTCAACTACACCATCCTGCACTGGCAGGCTCCAAGCTCTAATCCCGGGATTCGTAGGCACTCATAAAAATTGCATCAGGAGCTTTTGTCTCGACACAACAGGATGGACCTGATTTCTGAAAGCAAGGCAGGCTTCATCGTTCAGGGTGCGTGTTCCCAAGCGGTTGCTGGTGAAGGTGGCCCTCCGAGCGGTGGTGATGTGCCCGTGGCCGCCAGCTAATCGAGATGCTTATAACTGCTGAGGAGCAAATAAGACATAGAAGAGTTGTCTGCCTCAAGAGTATGCACAGTTCACTGTGCTGTGAAACGGAGAGAGCTGAAAAGAAAGGAAGGGGCTGGCTAATGTCCAGTTCATTTCCATGGTACCTTATTGAAATGAAAATATGCCTAAAAGCTGCGCAGTGTAGAAGAGGGACAGACCCCTGAGGATTTAATCTGAGGAAGGCAGAATCTTTGTAGGACAAGACTTCATCCTGTGGCTGCTGTTTTATCCCTGTGGGTCTGCTTGTTATTGCTGCCCATGAGTAACCTAGTGGCAAGCTGCCATCTCTGTCAGGTCTCTTTTTTTTCCCCTTTCCTTATGCAAAGTCTTTAATGCTTTCTGATCACTCAGGGAGATACCGCTGCTCTTTCCTCTCCAGTTTTGAACTTTACAATTAATAATGTTTCGTGGGTCAGCTCTGTGCTCTGCAGTGACACAGGCGAGAGAGTGAGAAGCCGGCTGGGAGTGATCTGGCATGCCTCTGCCACCCAGCACTGTGCTGCGCTGTGGGAAGCTGCTAGCTTGGGTCCGACAGGCAATATGGATATTTTAACACCATTCTGCATCTCCTGACCTGCCTCTCCCTGTGACTAACTGGATCAAATGAAATGGCACTGACATCCAGCCCCCAGGTCTGCAGCTAACTTGGCTGGGGGTAGCTTGAGGATCTCTGTGTGCCGTGATGTAGCTGTGCTCCTTGTCCTGCTGGTTCCCACATTCATTCTGCACCAGATAGCCTAGGACTTTGTCAATTCCTTCTCTTGTTTATAGCTTTTGTAATTTATCTGTCTTAGAGGCACATATTTCGTGCTGTTGAGGTTGCCTATTAGCAGGCAGTTCTGCACCCAAATCAGTAGTGTCCAGAACCTGATTTTGAGGCGTTCAGTTTGGTTGCAAGATGGGAAAGATCCTGCATTACTTCTGCAGCCTAAAACATAAGGATGGAGCCTAAGTTAGTCATCTAGCTTGCCTATTTAGCCAGTGAAGGGAGAAAGCGATCAGCCCACGCGTTTTGGATAGCTTTCTCAGGATAGGTTAAACGGACCACAACAAATTACTGTAGTGGGAAACTAGACAACAAGACTAGACTAGATTTTAAATGCTCAGGTAACTAGAGTTAGGGGAGATGAATGCTCCTTGTAGGGAACAGTAGTAGTGTACAGCAGCAAAATATTGGTTCTTTAAATGCCTTAGTCCTTTAAATAGTACCTTTAGTAGTAATATGGCTATGGCTATGTTATTATATTAATCCCACTTGGGACTGTTTTCTGGCACTGTGGCCAGCTGCCTCAGCTTGTCCTGGTGTGGGCAGCACTAACAGATTAGCTGTTTCTATAGTCTAGAAATTGCTGCGTCGCTGGAAATCACTACTAAACAAGTATGGAAATAGTATGATGCCATTTATGCAATAAAGTTCCTTTCATAATCAGAAACAATATGCAGAACTTTTTGTTCAAGGACAGTCTTGTAGGAAATGCAAAGATATTGTGCAGGTCACTACAAAAAAAACACAGGAATGATGCCGTGAAGGCATCAGTTTGCAGATGACAACCCAGAACATCTCTGCCTGTTTTTATTTTTCATGGAGGTAATCAATTCAGTTGCCGAATATAACCGAGTAGCATATCTCTGTTATTTGAAGTGACAACATCCAATGTCCTGCTTAAAAATCTTCCTCTATACAACATCGAAAAAGCTTATATTAAAGGCATTAAGAACAGATACAGAGTTTTAAAGATATATAGGCACCTGATGTCCCTTAATTTCCGAAAAGAGTATCTGGTCAGCTAGCTGGCTGACTGATCTCAGCAAACAGAGGGAATCTTCATCAAATGAGTATGTTTCTATGCAGATCTGCTTTTCTGTATAACCATAATCTTCTATGGCACCCTGTGCCTAAAAGCTGTAGGTCTAGCAGTATCCAGCATTTCTATTGTTAGAATTCAGTATCAGACTTGCGGTAGGATGAAGACTGGTCCAATGCTAAATAATTTATAGAATAGGGCAGACCACAGGAGTGATCTAAATCACTTATGATTTCAAACTATTCAGATAAAACATGCTTTGATAGAGTGGGATACAAGGTTGTGTATCTGGGAACAATGACTACAGGCCAGATCTAAAAAAATGTGAGACTACCTTGCAAAAGAACGACTAACAAGAACTAAGGACAGAATGCGGAAAAGCAAGGCAGAGACTTCCAGATGTTGTGGCAAGAAAGGCTAGCCATCTGATACAGATGCAGTGGTGAGGAGGCCTAAGGATTTGTTTCTTTGTCTGAATTTGGAACTAAAGGGTATGCTTATGCCACTGAGTAAAAGAGGGCCTGGGAGTGAGATTAAGGACTGGACCATTGACTGTCCACACTACTTACATTTATCGCACTCGCTATCACAGCTGTGGCCAGTGCCAACACATGCTCTTCAAGACAAGGGCATGATTTAAAGGATACTGTGAATCAGGGACTGTTCCCAAAAGCCAGCAGTGAGGCGCAAAGCCACTCAGCTTCCTCAACTGAGTGTAGTCCTCTAACACTGTCATAGCATCTGCTATCCCAATATCACCCTCAGAAAACTTTGCCCAGCCACCTGGCACAACCCAGGGTGTGTAACATATGAGTCATGGAAAACCCTGGGCAGGGGTAAGGGGGAGAATTCCTTTTGCAAGAGGTTAGACTGGGTTCCCTCTATTACATGAATGAATCTGTGATTGTTAATTCAGAAGATAAAGGGTTAACGGGGCGTATTTTTTCCAGCAGAAGAGATAAGACTTGAAACAGATTTTGATAAAAAGTTCACTGCTTCTATATTAGCACAGCACATCCCAGAGCAATGCATAATGTGTTCTTGGCATAGCATACAGCTTAGTAAGCAGTGAAGCAGTGGCTGCATTCTGTGCTTGCTCCATTTGCCAAATGAATTCAATAGGTCACTCCAGGTAGAGTGCATTACAGAAATCCAGTCTTGTGATGACAAAGGTATGTGGAATGGTTTTATTGGAGTGAAGAGGTTGTGTTTGTCCTTTCAGGCATAGATGGAAAAATTATTTGGGGCCATAATTGCACGCTAGACATCCAGTACATTCTTAGGATCTTATAACACATCTAAATGGTCCACCTGCCACCTCCCGGAGCGTGGCTGCACTCTTTCAATCTGTATGCTGACATAATATTTGATAATACTCACACCTTCTGTTCCTAGCCCACCCAAATTATCTCAGGTGATATGTCATACAGCTGCAGATAGCTAATCCTCCTCCAGCTTTCTAGCTCATAGGGGTACTCAGTTAGTTGGTCCATTGCCCCAGCTTGAACGAATGTGACAGATATGTAAAGTTGCATCAGCACACTGAATGCTTGTGCCATTTACAGACTGCTCCCAGTTCCATTTTTAGCTCTCTCAGTTGTTCCTTTATTGTACCTGTAATAGTATTCAGTCAGGGCTGGAAATAATCCCCAAGCTGGAAATAAAGTGCTTGACTTTCATATTTGAGAGGAGGGCTGCTAATTAGGTAAAAATCTCATACCATTTTATTTATAGTGAAAGCAAAGTTGATTGTGAAACCACTGAGAAGCACTACCTACAGAACTGTATGATTTCACTTCTAAAGAGATGTTTTTCATACTTTATTTGTGGTCTAATTTTTGCAAACCGTCTGCAGTGTTGTGGGCATATAGGAATGCCAGCTAATTGCAGGGAAATCAGATGCTATCTGGAAGAGTCAGCTACTCTGTGGTCACTTAGGCCAAGTTCCTGCAAAGGATGCAGGTACTTACATGTTATGTTGCACAACACTAACTTTTAAGCATCTGGATTCGCTGTTTAGTTCAAACAGTGGAGTTAAACGGGTTGATGTAGCTAGCCAAGCAGCTAAAAAGTATGATTCAAAATATCTTGTGCTGACTAGGGGGTAAAAGCATGTTGGCGGGTAAGAGAAAACATAAGCATCAGAGTATAACCAAACGTACCTTATTTTTGGAGCCAAGTTGCCTTCTGAGGGAGAAATATACGTCTTTCAAACTGAGCAGAGCTCACTGTTTCCATTCTAAATGCAAGTGACCACACATCTTTTGTATACTAACGATGGTTCAACCACTGCCTTGCAGAGCGGGAGACATACCTGCTGCGCCCACATTTCTAGTTGGCTAGATTTAGGTAGCTCTGCCTTCTGCGTGCAGGATTTTAGGGTGGCCTTCCAGAGGCACCTAACTTTATTTACTGATTTGTGTTCTGCAGTCAAGGCACTTTAATCCAGCTCTCTCACTTGCCTTTTGGAGCCAGGAAACTATTATGTTCTGTGATGTTCTTTAGCAACAGCAATGTAGCCACCCTGATAGTCATCCAGGCATGGATGCCTGTATAAGTTCCTTTTTGGGTAACTGTGCCTCTGTTTCTCTTTAATCAGGCCTCAAATTATTTCTGAACAGCTGTACTAAACTATGAGAAGATAGATTAGTATCTTACTTAAGATTATTCTCCCTCAGGCCCCAGTTCCAAGACCATGTCCCCCTTTTTTGTTCACCTGTTAGCAGGATATAGCTGTAGGACACACAAGTCTGCTGTGGTGTTCGACCATATTTCACAGCTTATTTTGGCAGTCAGTAGCCTCCTTTCATGCCTGTACAAAGTCAGATTTCCTCTACATGAAGTCCTGAACAGTCTGAGTGAGGAGGTAAATTTCGCCCAATTAGAGCATATTGTAACACCTTGGAACCATCCAAAGCCACCTTTTGATTTTTAAGGGCTTTTGAAGCTATTTTGCTTATTCGGAGCCTGAAAGATAGACACTGTCTCGAAACACTTCTCTTCTGGCAACGCTTAAAATTCCTTGTCCCAAAAGGGAGAACAAGCCTTTTTTTCCCTCTCAGGGCAATGTGCAAAACTTTTATTTATATATACATCAGTCTAAATCTCAGTTTCAAGTAGTACGACCTAGTTGGAAAACCTGCCAGCTCCCAGATGGTCTTTGTCTTCTGCTGTATACTTATCTCTCGAAAGACTACCCTGGGTCAAGGGATGCCAGCGATTACCCATATTTCTTTCCTATGTTCAAAGCAATCATTTTAAAGCTGCACGGTCTTTCTCACAAGCCCTTGTCTGGGTCTTGTCTAGGTCATATATTACTACTCAGTATGAAAACTGCAGAGTCTTGCTGATTGACTATAAAATATCTGCAGGTTGCTGCAGGTTTTTGATTTGTTGCAGAGTACTAGATGAAAATCCTTTCAGCTAAATATGAATGAAGACTTAGGGTTTATTTAGTGGCCATCCAGGAAGAGAAGGTCATCATAACTCTATGCTCTGAAAAGAAAATGAGGGCTAAAGGAGTGTAATTAAGAATTTCCTCTCTAAATAGGAGAGCATTAGTAAGCTCTGTATTGAAACAGTCTAGGGTAGTGGTGGCAGCCACTGAGACTTATGTTTGCTGCTGACAGGTATTTACGTTGGTCCCAATAGTAATGAAACTCAGCGTTCTTTTAAAATAAATTGTCACCAGCCACCAAAAAAGGGTCACTGTTACTGGTTTAGGGAATGGGAATGGCTTGAAAATCTTTATCTTTGGAAATCCGAGAAGGACGCTATGCTCTTCTTTTTGAGTATTTATTATAAGAAGCAAATACACTGGCTAGTGACTCTACTGTGGAAACCACCAAGCAAGATATCTTAGCAAATGAAGGTCCATCACATTCGAAACATGCATGGAAAACTAGGGCAGAGCTACTAACTCCCATTCTGGTTGGCTGCATGTTTCAGAAGAGCCAGAAGGACTCCTGTCCAGCTGTGGTCTGACTGCCACAGTGCAGGCACAGTGGAAGGTTTCTGGAGACACCTATCTGGGCTGCTCTTCAGAAGCCAAGGCACTAAGGCCTCTGCTTGGGCACATCGATTTTTACCATCAGACAGATTTCTTCCAGTTCTTTACCCCCGCCTTGTCCCAGCACTCTTCTTACAATCCAGACAATCTCACGTATGTCATGGAAGAATAAATATTGCAGATTTCGGCTGGATGTATTTTTTAGTAGTTGCTCCCACCAACTGTGTTTGCTGTACAATATGCTGGCTGCAACCACTGCCCTGCTGAGCTCTCCGCCCAGCATCTCCCCTGCAGGGTTTCAGTTCTCTTAGAATGGGATCATTAACAACAGAATTTTCTTATAAGCTTTACAACAAAAGAGAGACATCCTGGGTGGCATCTTTTTCCTTCTTAACAAAAATAAACTAGCTACAGACTCTGAACCCTTCTAACAATGGCTCTTTCACCCTACCAATCAATGCAGAACACAGCAGTATATTAAGGTGCGTTTGACTTGGTCTGGCTGCCCTTGTTTTTCCAAACACATGGACAGCAGCTCTATTTCTACCCCTAAAAACCTCATTTGCCTCTAAGGCGTTATGGCCTTACCTCTTCTATGTAGTCTGATCAGAAGCCTACAGATCCATTAGTAGTTCTCAGGGAGCTCTTTTCTATCCTTGCAATAAGAGCTGCTAGTCAGTCCCTTCAACCTTTCAAGGCTTCAAACAAATAGCTTACACAGGAAATAGAAAATAGTCAACTTTTTTCGTGTTTAGAAAACACCCAGGTGGCATAATTCTCCAGAAGGCATTACCCAAGCACATTAAATTCATTTCATTTATGGACCGAGTTGAAAAATAGAGACTAAGTTAGATTATTTTTTCTTTCAAAATTTAATTTCTATGGGGCGAAAGGACAAGATGACGGATCCCAACATTATTGCCCTTACATCAGAGAAAGCTAAAATATGTCATATATGAGGGCATAAGTACCAGTATAAGTACCATTCAAACTTGATAGTCTTTTATAAAGAAATCAGATAATTGGAAGGAACGTTCCTTGTTAGTGCATTTATGAATTTGTATTTCAAATTACCAAATGCTCATGGCAAAATGTGAATTCATTAAGTGTGACAAATTAACAGAGTTCACTGATAAACTGCCTTAGGAGATCAGTGAACAAAATCATCACAATCACATAGGAAGCTGTTGGTGAGATCTTCATGCCAAACAGCTTTGAGTGTCTTCAACACAAATTTGTCAGTGAGAATATCTTCCTGGCTAAGGCATTCAAACACTCTCAGAAGTGTAGGTGACAATGAAGATACATCCTTGCCAAGAGCAAGTCTTTTCAAAGAGAAGCCAGTCAGTTCTTATTGCATGTTAAAAACCATGCTTCATTTTTAGAAGGTTTTTATGTCTATGAAAAAAATGAAGCTAGATGGTATATGACCATGCTGGTGACAGAAAAAAAGTTCTCTCCTCATTCTGTGATTATTCCTCCTCAGCTCTTGTGCATTAACATGAGAATGTCAGGAGGTTCAAGAGAGAGATGGTCCTTAATGGGTATTCAGCTGTTCTGTCATTGTGAAACAGGGTCATGTGCTGGACCTCCCTTTTGTCAGAATGCCTGACAGTTGCTAGCCAAAAATTTTCTGAGACTCAGCTTTCATCCCTTACATTTCCATGCCACAGTAAGTGTGCTTGTATCAATTTTCAGCCGTTTAGGATAGTGTAATATCAAGTAACACTTGTTCCTTTAAATTTCCTATCCCTTTTTTAGACCTTTTCTCTAAAAGGGTACAATTGAACTATATCCTTCTCACCTGTCCCCATTACCCTTCCTATCCTACCACCTTATGTCCAAGAAGACAGAAGATTAGAGCCCATTGTACATTTCAGACACTAAGAACTTTGAATTACTGCTTGAGATTCAGACTGATCACTAAGTAACTCCTTTACTAGATCGGAGAGTTTGGTTCATAGCTCTCGACCTCAAAGGTGCACATTTTCAGGTAGATATACACGCTTTTGGTAGTATCTATATACAAATATGCACTTGTGCCCGCTGGCACTTGTGGCCCACCCATATTTGGCAAGACCTGAAACTAGTTCTGTCTTTAAAAGGGTCCATATAAAAAGACTTAGCAATGAACAGACAGATTCTCTTAAACTGTCCCTCATGGTAAATGAAAAGTCTGTAAAACTCTAAAAGATACTAGAGAAAAGCTTAATCCCTGGAAAATATGCATATGGTAACCTCTGTGAAGACTTTGATCAAATCCTTAAATGTCACCAGCCTCTTTCCTGTTTCTTCTGGGTCATATAACATCATACACAACATGAGAATTGACCTGCATTGTTTTCAGGCACGTCTGAGGATATTTACATCAGCCAGACAGCCCAGAGATGCTGGTCCCTGTTCCTTAAAAGATCTAAGTAACTCAGAGTGGATGGAAAGCAGAATCACAGATTCAGAGAATAATTTAGATTAGAAGGAATTTAGGAAGGTCATCTGCTTCCCCCTGGCTTTCCCATCCTCAGCCTATTCAAAGCAGGGGTAAACTTCAAAGCCAGATCTATCTTAAAAGTTACATCAGGTTGCTCAGGGCCTCGTCTCAGTCAAGTTTTGAATATGTCCAACGATGGAGATCCCACAACTTGTCTTGACAATCTGCCACCTTCGCTGTGCAAAAAGTTTTCCTTATATCTACTTGGAATTTCCCTCGTTGCCAGTCGTGGCCGGTATCTCTTATCCTTTTGCTGTGGACCTTCAAGAAGAGTCTGGCTCCATCTTCTTTGTAATCTCCCGCCAGGTAGTTGAAGGCACCAATAAAAAACCCTCTTTGTCTTCTCTTCTTCTGTCTGAACAACACAGCTCTCCTCTGCTTTTATGCCATGTGCTCCAACCCCCAGCCATCCTGCAGAGTTCCCGTTTGGCTAGACGTGTGAAATAGAGCACAAATTTCCCAAGAATCATTGTCCCACCTGAGCCTCCCAGTGCTCAGAGCAAGACGGCATTTCCAGCTATTCGATCAAAGTCAACCCATACCTTAACAGGGGACAGCATGGCAACTGCATGGCAACAGGCATATACAGGAATACAAGCAAAAGCAAAAAGCAGTCTCCTCAGCTTTACACAGACGCAAACGCTTTGATAACAGCGTATGCACTGTGAGAGCACTTTATCAGTGGTGCACATGCTGGCTGTGGAGAGTACCAGCTGGTAATCTCTGCAAGCGTTTTTTCGGCAGATCATGAATGGGATCCCAGCTCTACAGTTTGATTATTCTTTTAATTTTTCAAAAGTGGGGTTGTCTTGCTGTGGACCAGTCTGTAGGAGGCACGAACAAGAAATGTCAAATTTTGCTCAAGAGACATCAGAGCTGGAATGCCTATCTAATGCACTGTCAGGTCAATTAATGTATGCATCCCCGGTGATTTTCCCACTGCTAAGAGCTCTGAGGAAAATCAGATGGGACAGAATAGCTCATTCTTCCAGTGTGGAATTCAAAACATTCTTGCCTACAACATGCCTGGCCGCTCAGTGGGTCCTGCGGGGCCCCAAAATGTGCCCTCGCTTCTTACGAATGGATATGCAAGGGGAGTCAACCCCCATTCACATTGAATGTTTCCTCTTTAACATAAGAAGAATGTGAACCTCTCTTCACTTCATGCTATTCGTACATCACTACAGGCCTTGTTCTCCCCTGCCAAGCAGGCACTGCTGGGAAAGATTCCCCAGGGAAAAAAGTGCAGGCACACCCACGAGCAGAGCAAAATGCATACAGAGATAACGCAAGTCAGAGACCTCCAATTACTGCACAGGTAAGTGGCTTTCCTCTTAGCACACCGCATGATTGAGTCCTAATTGAGCATCGCATTCCTGCTGGATGCAAAAGCAAACCATTTTGGACAAATGAGTCAAAGTGCCAAAATAAAAATCAGTCAGATAGATAGCTCAAGCATGCCTGACAGAGCTATTTAAAGGATCCTGACTATTAGCTATCACTTCAATGATATCACTTTTCATACTGACATGAAAGGTGGCAGAGGAGCTATTTTCTCAGTCACTTGCTTCCTCACAAAAGTAGACAAACATCAGACACAAAGAATTCAGAAAACTGTTAGCTGTCTTTGTCACCACCACATCTCCATCTGCCTCTAGCTTTGTGTTAGGTTTGGGAGTGGGGAGGCTACAAGTCTGAAGAGCCAAATGTTATTGTTAAGATTTCCACAAAATAGCTTGGATATGAAATAAATGTGTCTACATATGGATGATTACACTGCTTTTTAACATGTGAGCCCCATGAAGATTTTGCTGACATCATCAAAAGACTTAGACCCAGGTATTTAAATGCATGTGTTGCATCTTTTCAGTGTTTGGGTTTCATGATACATTTGCCAGTGAGGTTGTGATCTTCATAAGTATCGTTCCTTTGCTGTTATCAAGAAAAAACAAAACAATGTTTTTTCACAGACTGATAGTGTCCAATGTAGCTTGATGCTTAGTTTTACAAAAGTCAAAGAGCAATTTGAGATCAGTTTAAAATTAAACAATCCTCAGTGTATCTTGTTATCTGAGTCTTTCATTACAGAAATGAAAAAAAAAAGTCTTCACAGTAGAGCCTTTCTTCTTAACTAAAAATGGGGCAAACAGCAAGTCTTAAAAACAAATCACTTCTCATATTTGACTCTTGGCTGACACTCCTCCTTTTCTGAGGTTATGTCCTCTCTTTCCCAATTTATATTGCTTCTTTTCCTCTCAGACAAAGAGATATTGAAGTCTTCTGTTATCAAAAGTAAATGCTTATATTTTGTTCTAATTTAACTCATCACTACAGTTCAATAGAAACACCGGTGATACTGGGAAAGACAGTTTAGGGCCATGTGTATCTGTCTCTGCATTAGGACATGATCCAGTGTCAATAGCAATCTTCCCACTGCTGTCAGTGAATTTTGAATCAGGTCTTTTAGGGCTAGATCCAAAAAGGATGGCTGCACTGCCATTCTGAGAGAGCCCTGAGCTGAATCCAAAACTCAGGCACTTAACACTACCCATATCATATCTGGGGACAGTTTTGTGCTTCATTTTGAGGTGCAAAACAAATTCCAGAACTTAATACAACAGTCTGCAGACTTGATCTTGGAAAAGTATAAAGCAGTGCTGTTTATAGTTTTTTCAATAAAGTATTTCTAAGAAAGCAAAGTAACTCAGAAGAAAGTTTGAAAGTTAACAGTGATTTGTATTCACCTAGCATCTGGGACATCTGGGTTTCATTCCTTCCCATTCCTCCCTTCAGTTGAGGAGACTGAAGCTCAAATCTCCTACCTTCCTACACAGGGCCCCATCGACCCGCTATCGTCCAAAGTGGCACGAGAACATCCCTGCTGAATTCAGGCAGCGTGCAGGGAAGATTTCAAAATGTGTTAGGGCAAAGTGTGGAAGTGTTAGTGAGTCTGGCTCTGAAGCACAGTGATTAGAGATCTCACCAACCCCAGGGTGCCAGGTAGGGTGTCACTCACTTGATTTTCCCCCTGTTTTAATCTATCACTCTAAGTTGGTTCTGGTGTCTTTTCCAACAGCTTTCTTTGTATTTTATGTAAAAATTACTGGCCAGAATGTGTAGACAATCCTTAGAAGAGGATTACCCATACTTTACTTGACATACTTAGATACTTTACACATACATATGCACATACTTATGTACTTTACACATACTTTGCTACCTCTTTCATACGCAGTATGACAAAATACAGTAGAGCAAGACAGACAACTGCAGATGCTGGGCAGAGTTTCACCAGAGAGTTTCAGAGACAACATGAACCCTGAAACAGAGAATTGCTCTCTTTGAACTGGCTTCTCTTCCCTGGTCAGTCTCCCCCTTAGGGTATTTGGGCAACTCTTCTTCTTCTCCACTGAAGATTTACTTCTGTCTTTTGTTTTCCTGTCCCTAGGTAAAGATCTTTTCCATCTCTCATGGCAAGCTTTCCTTTGCCCATCAGCACAGCAGTCTTCTACCTTTTCTGTGTGGATCACAGATTGCTTCCGTGGTGCAACTAAGCTGTGTTGAATATGACCTATCGAATTTCTTTTTTTTTAGACTTAGAGGGAAGCTAAAATATGTTAAGTGCATCATCAATGTTGTCTTTTCCATTAAAACTAATGATAGGTAGAAAATATCAGAAGTATAACATTAAAATGATGTCTTTCATTTTTGACAAACTGTAACTTTACGATACCTATCATTTTGGAATGCATTCAATTTTGGGCAAAGTTAAGGTCATTTAGATTATTATTGATTCTGCTGTTATGGCATCAGTCATAAGGATTGAAAGCATTTAATCCTCCGTAAGGAGTCTTGAACTATAAATGACTTTTTATAATAAGGACGGCCGACTGTTTTATAGCTGTGACACCAGATGTGTGGTCTCTTTCATGGCTGCTTCTAATCACACAGTAACTTCTCTGATTCTCATGTTGCTTGGAAAAGTAATTTAATCGGAAACAATTAAGCTACACTGGTATTAGAAATATGCATACCAAGCATCTCTCTTATTGTCTTTATACTTAAATCTCTTCGGAGAGATTTGACTGTCTTTTCAGGAGTGATGTTAGCTGAATTTGGGATCACATTGATCAAACTAACAAACTCTGTGCCAGGTAAACAGGAGATAGAGAATAAGGATTCATGCAAGACACATTGCTCCATTACTTGGGTCCACAATTAGGCTAATAACACCATACAGAGCTTTTTCAGCAAGTGGACTTATTTTTCAGAAGGTCTGAGGACCCAGCCTTTTCCAGTGATTTCATGGGAAGCGTCTGTCCACTCCTCCAGATCACATCACTAATTCAACTGTCTAAATATGGGCATAACAGTCTTAGGTACCCACTTGCAACAATTCTGGGTGCAATGGTCACAAATCAAACTTTATATAGAGCAGATAATTTAGAACTTAATATGAAGTCCACTGAAGTAAATGGGAAAATTTTTATTCAGTTTGTAACGGCTTGGATGAGAGTCACAACACAGATGCTGTAAGTGTACAAAGTCTTAGCTTAGAATGAGTCTTGGGTAAACCCCCACTAAACAGACAAAAACATTAAACATATTCAGTTCACAGACGTTTTCCTGTTATTAGCCCTTTCAATTTAAAATACATCACAAATTAAATTTTTCATCCAATTTCACCTTAAGTAAACAGGATTTTTGTACTATTAACAATTTTCAACTCTGTGCATTCCATGGCTGCACTGGGATACGACTCTCCTAAATATGTCCATGTATAGACCATATCCAGCCTGTAGACCATCTCTCCCTAGTTTGTGGAAGAAGACAAGCACTTCCAGAAGCTGTTCATCACTATCAGATAAGCATCTGAGCTAGGTAGATTCAATTCCTCTTTGAGCTGCAAAGAGATGTTTAGATGTTTAGCTTTTAGTCAGCATCTAATTTTTTACTCAACGCATTTGCCTATGTGTAGACACTTAGTGCCATTTGAAATGACGTAGGTTCTCTGAGACATCTACATGGGGCTAGCCACGTGATACTAGATTTGTGTCACAGCAGTGCTTTAGCATGACGGCAGGCATATACCCTGCTGTCTGGGAGACCAGGTAGGGATCTGCAGGGCACCTCCAACAACACTGATTGCCTACGCTTGGGCAGCTGGGTCATGTCTGTCAAGTTAGGCAAAGGAGCTTCCACCACTAGTGGAAATGACAACCTAGCTTATAAGGGTACAACAATACCACTAAATAAATGAGGGCTAGGAAGTAATCTGCAAACTGCATCCTGTTCACGCTGTGTAAGAGTAGTTTCCCCTGAAGTTAACTGATTGCATTCTCGGTACACAGCACTGGCTTTTGGGTCTTTCGTGGGTCTCACATTTTGCTGCTGTAGTCTCAGAAAGTTCGGTTTGTATGTGAATGTTTACAGTTCAAAGTTCAAACAGTCTGAAATAATGTGTGAACCATGATGCAGTGTGGTAGTTTTTGTGGCCTCAAACTGAGCACGTGTCACATTGCCCTTGAACAGGCATATGTTAGTGCAAGAGAAGGCAAAGGCTGCCAGAGTAGCATCAGAGAGCTTTATAGGGCAGAGGATTTCTCCGGTGTGCAGCATTGCCTTTGGGGAGCAGTCCCTGAGTAAACTCTCCCCCAAGTCAAGCCAGGACATTGCAATGGAGAAAGTGGTTGAAGTGGTCCAAAACAGAGCCAGGGGACATACTAAGAGTTTAGCAGTGTGAACCACTCAAGGGACTATGCTTGTGTCTCCTCTCTCTTTTATTTAGCAGCGCAGATATACCTTCAGGGTCTGGTGGGTAGTCTTATCACTGATAGGATTAAAAATGTATGTCTTTACTTACTTTATAGTTACATTTATAACATTTCAGAGGTATTATAAGAAAAACATAAAGTAGAGAGTGGTTGAAATTTTAATATTATTTTGTTCTAGAGTAATTACGTCCGGCTTGGACACAAGGACTTGGTCTTCCTGGAACTTCTCATGTTAACTCCCTTATCACACCACACAAAGCATTGCATTCGAAAGTGTTCCTAACTGAAAACATGAGACCAGCATATTCACTAATAGAGCATATATCTCAATGAGGGTGGATGGTCTGCAGCTAATGTGCATGCTCACAAAGTTTAGAGTCAGTGAGAATTAGGTATTCAGTTCTGGCTAAAACTTGTTTGTGATTACAATAAAGCTATCCAAATCAGTACTGTAGTGCACTATTACTTTAAATTTTAGTGGCTTTCCTGTTGTGTTGGGAGTGAGAGGGCTCTGGGGAAGCATATGATCAAGACATTGATTTAATATCAGTTCTGATTTAAGTTTCTTGCAACAAAGTAGGTTATGCTGACTCACAGCCTGTGTATGCGTGTGTTGTTATTTGCATTCTAGAGAAATAGAACAATGGTTCTGCAGAAAGACATTAACACTTTTGTTTTAACTTCTGTTTGTATGGGGGAAAAATAATGCTCACTTTTGTTGTTATTTTTAAAATTTTAAGCATAGGAAATCATAAGAAAAGTAATTTACATATAATGTGTTTAGATATCAACTCAAAAGGGACTTCACAAACATTGCCACTAGTAGAAGAGCCATATTTTTACATGGCCTTGCTCTTCATAAACAAGTTTTCTTTCTGCAAGAGGATAGAGTGATTGTTTTATGACAGTTGCACGGCAAGCTCCCTTCAGCAAATGCAATTATTTGTGGACTTCACAGAATCATTACTTTTGCATGTCAAGTGTCTCATCCATGAATGTCTAAAGGACTTAGGCCCATGTTGTAAGTATTCTGCACGTTTTAAGAGGAAGTATCTCCTAGATTTTCTAGGGCGCTCCAGTTTCAAAGTACAGGCAATTTTGTCTTCAATAGTACTTTTTCTTTGCTTAGGTGAACACATGGAAATCATCTGTCTGTCGAGAGAAAGTAGGTTAGTTTGCTGTCCCTAAGGATGATGACAACCAGAGCTGCTTGCTCTCAATACTGTAGAGGCAAAATTCTGTTTGTGATGAAAGGAAAGCTGGCTAGAGCTGCAATGAAGGCTGCCACTCACCAGCTTGCTTGAACAAGAACAGCTCTTGGTGTTTGAAGTCAATTTAATATGAGAAGAAATCATTTGAGCACTTAGTGAACTTAGTCTGCAGAAAACAATTTTGTTATTCATTGGATAGGAATACATGTATCTATTGTACATTGGTCAAAAGGAAATTTCATCTCTATTCCTATGAGGCATGTCTCTTTTTCTGCAACAAAATCACTGAATGTATATCCAAATTGCTTACTGGGCCCACTTGATTTGTCCCTGTGCATTGTTTGTCCTCTCCCCATTATTCTAATGTCTTGGTCCTCTTTCTGGTAAGAATAATTTGTAGATTTTTGAAGCTGTGCTATGCTTAGGGCTTTCAGTCAGCCTATTGTTCCAGGATTTTTAGGTGCTTTACTACTTACAGAATTCTTTCTGAACTTCAGGGAAAAATAAGATCCTACCAGTGACATCTGCCTGTTGTCTGATGTTGAAGCTAAAATTAAATCAGCTGCAATCAGTCTATAGAATGTGAATCCAGCCTAGGCAGCCTCAGGTAACCTGACTTGTCTTTAAAAAAAAACAGAAGTATAGAGGTTTCATTTGCCTTTGATTTGACATGAAGACGTTTTTCAGAAAGCTATCCCAAAGCAGAAACTGTGAAAACTGTGGTGTTTTGGAAAGCTGGTTAACAGAAGTATCACCATGATTACATTGCTTTGAAATTCATGTTCTGCTGATTTTTCATGAATACAGCGTGTTCTTCAAGTGGACTGAGAGGAGAAGAGATGCTTTAAAAATGTATTTTGTGCACAAAGATTTGTGCTGCTCCTGGCAGTTTAAAAGTAGGAATTCATGTGCATGTATTTTCAAGCGGTGTTCAAGGGCACCTTGATTTAAACTGTAACCAGGGCCCTGGTGCATAGTCACAGGGTTATTTCTGTTCTTTGGGGAGAAAATCAGGCTGCTAGTGCACATGTCCTTCATGACAGAATATCTGTCTAGAGAGAGGAAAGCAGATGTATGTGTAAGTCTAAAAATCCCAAATATAGCCTCTAATAGGTGTTATAATTATTTTCAGGAAGAAGTGATAAGATGCATTTAAATCCATGGGGCACATTGTTCCAATGAATGTGTAGTGTATTTATTAGGGTACTCACAGGATTTATAGCTGCTCTAAAGAAGTACATCTGCTCTATGACTACAGGCTACATTAGTTTCTAGGGGAAGTTTCTTGAAACTTTTTTTAATGAGCTTTAACCTCTTGCGTGCTGACTTGATATATCAAGTAAGTTTCCCCACTTAGTTCTCACTGACAATGTCTAGATTATAGCTTCCAGCTGCCTCCAAATCCTCAGCTGGGGTAATTACTCTGGCTGAGTCCCAGCTCCAAACTGTGTCAAGACTGAAGCAGATACTACCCCAAAAAGTGTGTAATGCCTGGTTTCTGGCAAAGGAAGTCCAGATATAAAGACAGCATGGGAATCACAGCTCTCCAAAAGTATTTAACTTAGGTGACAAGAGCTTGCAGGACACACCATGGCATGCACCAGCAGTTAAGTGCAGGGGTGTGTATGTATATATGTAGAATGACATGCTGGTCCTGATAAATGGTATGCTAAAACGATAGCCCAACAAAAGCCTGTGTCTACCCTGCACATCTGGCTTAGCCCTATACTCAGTGCTGTGACCCAACAAATCCCCTGCCACGTGGTTGTGCTCATCATGTTGTACACTGGCAGGCACATGGCTTGGAGGTGGCAAGGACGAGCCTCTTAAACCACCTCCCGTCTTTATGGGACTGCGTGAGCACTGCTTCTCCGTTCAACATCAAGTGGGATATTAGGCTATGCTGTTTAACATCACCGGGGAAAGGAGAAGTACGCTCACACAGATGGGCACAAGGGTTTGTTAGGAGGCAGTGACTGCTGGCTGTCGGACAGTTCGTGGAAGCTGTTCCTGTGTTCCTCGTCCCGCAGGGTCAGCGTTTGGTGTTGCTGACAAAGGGAGGCGAGTGTCAAATGAACAAGCAAGCATCACAGTGCTTTGCTTAGGATTCAAATCTCAATTAGAACTCTCTACTTTTCATGCTTCTTGTTCTTCCTTGTGGCAATCTTGTTACACAACAGCAAGATGTTAGCAGTGCAGAATAAAAGGCATACTAATAAGTATAATTCCCCCCTCCTTTTTTTCCCCCTGAACAACGTTATTTGCTTCACGTTCTTTCTTCCATTGCACACAGGCATTAAATAACAAAAGAAATGATGCCGGGCTGTTTGTTTCTACAGGGCTCTAGAATTTTTCAAGCAACCCCTCACTCAGCATTTATGTTAACTGTATGTTTTGCTCCCCTTCCTCCCCACAAGCCGGATCCACTCTAGGAACCTGCTATTCTCATATGCAAAGATGCAATGGCAGTGGAGCGCAGCAGAATGGTTTGTCTGAAGCCTGTTCTCTCTTTTTTTTTTTTTTTTAATTCAAGCATTATCTCACTCATTTTTAAAGCTTTCTGTTCTACGTTCTTTTTTCCAAACTCCCTATGTCTACTCTTATTGGCTTTGATGGACGGATGAAGTATGATAGCCTGAGACACATTTGACAGCATATGTCTTTGGCCTGCATAAATTACTGTCAGGGAATTTTCAGGGAAGTACTGAAGTAAATTTGCAGTAACCAAAGATGAGTTATAAACTACAGCATAATCACTTCTGCTGAACAGTTTGATGAGTAAAACAATTAATTCAGTTTATAGTTTAGGTGGGCTCTCATAATTTTTATTTATAGTTTAACTTCTAAAACTGCTTTGACAACTTCAGAGGAAGAGATTTTAGAATGGGTGTTTTCTCACCACGTTGCCAAAAACCACATTTCTTTTGTGTAGACATTGTGTCTTTCCTCTCACAGATAATTCAGAGATCACAGTTTCTGGTCTTGCCTCACACACCCAAATCAACCCCGGTGCGGGAGTAGCTAGGAATCCTTTCATCCTGTGCCAGTATCTTCCTGGTCCATCTCTACTTCATGTCACCTTATACCCTGAAATACTCCAATTAATAGGATAAGAAATGAAATAGTTTGTGAAGCTCAGTGTCCTTATGGGATGCTCTTGAAAATACACCTCAGGCTGTGGCCTATATTTCATACATTCAGTATCAACGATAGCTTTAACTTAGAAGAGCTCCTGACCAGAAAATATCAGTTTTTATAGCTAAAATAGACAGATAATGCTGAATATTTCCAGTATTAGCTTTATTTCATTGGAAACACTATCTTTAGTGAGACTATATTCTTTCCTTTTTTAGTTTTTTCACCCTATAAAAAAGTCTAGCTTTAGTTTTTATGCCCAAAACTGCAAATTCTCAAAATTTTCATCTCATGTCTTGCAAAATTACATGTTTTTTTCTCAAAACCTGCTGTCTTCACTGTTTTTGGTAAAAGAAAATTCACTTTCCAACCCTTGTGACTGGTTATTGCAAAAACTCCCAAACCACAAGTTCTAAACCTTCAATATTTAGGAGGCAAATAAGGAGGCATTTGCTACTCTGTAAATATAATTAATTTTAGGATATACTGTGGAGTGTGGGTAGCTAGCTTGAGATTTCTGAGTGCCTGAGGTGGCCTTGCGTGAATCCTTGCTGGCATGCACTGGCATGCTAAGGCGGGAATGTATTTTGAAAAATAGACAAATAAATAAGCAGTGTGCGGTTCCTTCAATCCCGAGGGTGCAGGTACAAGGGCGAGGCTGCTTTTAAGCTGCCTATGTGCAAGGAGTAAGCATCAATCTCCTGTCCAGCTCCTCTGTAAGGAGGGGTAGGAGGCTGCCTGCCTGGCTGCAGACAGCTCTGCAGCCGATACAGCTTGGTAATACCCATCTGTGCTCACAGACAGCTGTGAGGAGCAGGCAAGAAGACATTGCTGTTCTTTGCGAAGCGATTCCCCAGTTAGCCATTGCAGCTTGATGGCTTTGGCTCATGTGACCTTACTGTCCTCGCTCCTGGTGCCCTCGTCAGCCTGCATCAGCAGAGGCAGAGCTTCATCTTCAGGCACCCAAATGGGGCACTTTGCATTAGCATGAAAGGTAAGAAAAGGTGCAGGTGCCTCCTGCCAACGTGTGCCTCCAGCAGACAGCAAGCTCACTGCTGCTGCTGTCCCTGAACAGCACGGATGGGGGTGGCAGCTAGAGCTGTCACCCCCTTTCCCAGGCCTGCGGGAGCAGCAGCCTGACTTCCCATGGCTCTTCCCAGCTCTGTGGCACTTCCCATCCCATCAGGGCCTGGTTTGGTTCTTGTCCTTCATTCTTGGAAGACAAAAATCAGCATACCTGCAATGGCAGCCTGCAAAGCCTGCCCAAGAGCTACAGTAAATACTGCAGAAGTAACACTAAGTCTAGTTGTGTGCTATATTTATCTGCTTCATTTAAACACAGCTTGAACATAGCTATGCTATATTGCACTGACTATTAGGTAGATATATCCTTCGAGGAGTGGGGAGGCTTATTACATAAAGCAATGCCCACGGAGGCAAAATAGACTTCTGGTTAAAAAGAAGATCCTAGCGATTTAGAACTACTTCTTTGCTTCTCCTATGACTCCATGGACAATTTCAAGTAATTTTCTCCGCATATAATTATTTTTCCTATACATATGTAATAGGGGTATTCTTTTCTCCTCACCCTTTTTCTATTTGGAATGAAAACTCTTTGGGATAGACACCTTCTCATTAAGATTCACACAGCACGCCTCAAGTGCTCGCTCGTGTGCCCATTCTTTTCCATACAAAATTCCTCTGTTGGTGTTTGTTCTTTTCAGTTCTCTAGATTAGATTCTACAAATTATCTTGCAGAGTGTATTGAATTTATGACAGAGGTGAGCAGTGCACCTTGAAATTATATTGCTCGCAGATTCACAAGGCTCAGACTCCAGATTCCATATATAAGCATGTCCTAGACAATTAGTTTCAAAGTGAACTCAGGACTAGAAAGGGTCTATGTCCTGATTCAGAATCAGATTCAACAGCAATCTTGAAAGAATATCTGAATGCATGAGATTTCATCCTGCCATGGCAGAAAACAGGAAATCAATTAGTTTCATTAGATTTGTGGTGTTGTTGGTTAAAATCTTATGAGAACACCTCGCTATTTTGCTGTACTTCAAACTGGACTTCTGTTTTATCCCTAATTTAGAGTAAGCTTTAAACACTGTTTGTAGCAGCTGCACCCATACCCAACCGCTGTGTGTCTTGCTACCTCTGGCTGCATCCCTGGCAGCCCTGAGGAAGCTGTGTGCAGCTGTTCATTAAGATCCAGTAATCGGGGTACTTAACCCTATCATGAAAGGACAACAGAGTGCAACCCCACATCAGCAGAGGATAGCCCTCCCTCTCCTCAGTAGGAAGGCAAAGAAAGTCATTAGTGTATTGACACAGTAGATTTCCAGCACAAGTCTCTCTCTGAGTCAGACTGTTTTCGTGATAAGACTTTTGCTGCTGAGCTTACTGGAATTCATACTGTCCTTTCCAAAAAAACTCTTTCAAAAACCTTTCTGCCTCTGCAAATGTTGTTGTTGTTCTAATTCCAAATCTTTTGTGTTTTTATTGTGGAATTAGATGTTTTTGCAAACGACATTTGCATGTGATATATCATCACTTTGTTGTATATGCTCCGCTCTCTGAAGCAACCCTGAAAATGAAATTGTGCAGCTTCCTTGGGCAGTCTGGAAAAAAAATCTGGCAAAAAATAAATACAGAACTCCACGTCAGCAAAGTCAGTTCATGCAGTGTCACAAAGCCTCTGTGTTAATTTTTAATTCCTTCCTGACCATATATATTCAGCACTTGTAGTAACGCGTACTTGTATACTTCAATTAAAATAATCCGGAGCACAGAATGTGAATATCCAGGCTATTGAAATCAAGCTCTGGTTTCAGTTAAGCTGAAGGACTGACAGTCAGAACCACTAGGGGAGAGAAACTTATAAAACATTAGTCCTAGATGAAAGGAAAACATAATATTGGAAGAAGCATGGATCTGCATACTGTGGCAACAAGTTTTGTGTTGTTTGATAAAACATTGTTACCGGTTATGATGCATGCATATGGAGAAATGCATTTCACCAGGTATAATTTCTTATTCTTCGCAATCGCCGTGCCTCATGCTAGTGATCTTTCTGACATTCAGGCCAAGATGAAACTGCCCTTAAGATCAAGGAGTTTGCATTGCTCTTTGAATATCATGATCAGAGCTGGACCATGATGCCAAGCCGTTCTCCTTCTGGCTAGCTAGCACATAGACCGTAGTTTCTGCTGCCTAGATGCTCTCCCGGCCAGCCTAGCGCTCTACCTGCCTTTCTTGATTTCTCTTTTTGCATCCTTCATCTCCACTCTTGCAGCCGCTCCCCTCGGACCTGTTTGGTGAACCTCCCCTTGCCTGCCCCCACTGTTAGGCCACCAGCTTCTCCATGCTCCCGCCACTCCCGGGTGGCTCCCGCAAGTGCCACCTCCTACCCTTCAGCCCTTGATCCGTCAGCCTGACTTCGACTTCACGCTGTTTTTCACCCTTTTTTTTCCTTTTTTTATGCGGAGGGGAGACTGACACCTACTGACGAACCTGCCAAACTTCACCCAAAGAGGAGCAAGAATAGTACGGGCCCAATTCACCGGAGTTTCTCTGGACGATTCGTAAAACAAACCTGAGCCAGTGAGGCGTGCTCGTCCTCTCACATAGCCCATTCTCCAAATTCGGAAGAAACACAGATTTACATTGCTAGCTTCACAAGAAGTGTTCTGAAGCTATGGAAAGTTCCCAAGTGGGGCAGCTGGTGAGATGTGAGGGCGTCCTGCAGTTGCAATGTAGTGAAAAGAGGGCATTTGTATGCTTTTCTCTTATGGGACTGAATATGGAAAGAAGAGAGAACAGATTTCAAAAAACTTTAAAATTAGGGTTTAATGGGCTGAGTAAGATGTTGAGGTCTGATTAACTAATTAATTAATCACTTTGCAACATGAGAATGCTGCTTATGAAAGAGCAGGTGTTTTTATATCCAAACTCCATTGAAAAAGAGGTATACAGGCTCTGAAAAAAAGGAGAATGAGAAAAGATCCCTGAAGCCCATAGGGAAGATTGTGTTGGTTTTGATATTGTTTGGAAGACCTCTCATATTTTGTGATGGTGTACAGTAATTTAAAAATCTTAAGATGGATCACTCATAAAAACTCTCACTTACATACTCTGGGTTTACATATCTCTTTAATCTCTGTCTTTTTGGTCACGCCCACGCTGCCTTTTCTCCATAGTTCTACATACTTAGGGTAAACAGCTGGAGGTCCCAGCAGAGGTTGAGGGAGGGGAAGGTCAGCAGCACAGACATTGCTGCCTAGGTAGCTGTCATCTTATTTCTGAATCTTGAGTTATTTCAAGGCATTGAGTGTCCACTGAGAGCCTCTTCAGTCTGGCAGGCAATGGAGCTATGTCAAGAAGTAGCCACTAGAAGAAATGAAGTTTAATGGAAGGCTACTTCAAGTATGAAGTACAATTATCCTTTTTTCTCTATTATAAAAGGACACGTCCCAGTTTTTACTGCCTCCACACACATCTAGGAATAGTGTGCTTCTCTCAGTTGTCAGGAGGCTTGAAGTACATGTCTATGCTAACATGCAGTTTTTTTGTAAACCCTTGGATTTTCAGAGAAGAAATATCCATTGCACTACTGGCACTGGACGGACATTTCCAGGACAAATGAAAGTCTATATAAGCTTGAAATACTCTATCACTAATTGTTTGCATTAGATACTAACATTTTTGCTTTCTTTTTGGGAAGATGAAGGATTGTTCACAAATAATCCATGCTTAACTGCTAAGTCTTGTCATAGAAAAGCCTCTGGCGTTTTATCTTTAAGATTCCGGCATATTTCTAGTGCTACTTTTATACTTACCCGCAATAAAAAGCTGATTCCTACGAGTGCTTTGGACTTGCTTGAATCAGATTGTAGGCCTGCTTTTTAGTGCTGCTCCCAGGTACTATACAAAAGGCGAAAGTTCCTTCACATTTCTGTTTCTGGGTGCTGACCTTTACAGTAGCTTCCACTTTCCAAAAGCAATGTTTTTACTTACTGTGGAGCCACATGCAGTGGGCTTGGCCTGACAAAGCTGCTCAAGGAGGCAGATTGATTGCCTTAGCAAATCAAGCCAAGAGGAAGAGCTAGGGTAAATGGGAACGTTTCTGTAACAAAGTAGAAGTTTGGTCCAGGCTGCTTGATCATTTGAAAGACTCCTTCCTCTCCTCTCTCCCTAATCAAAATGAATGTTGAACCTGGGAAGAGTTTGGCTCTACTTACCTGTAAACAATAATATCCATGTTAAAAAAAAAAGGAGGCATTGGTAATGTGAGACTTAAGCTCTCTCCCAGTCTGTGGAGGTTGCTGGAGAGAGAGTCTCCAAACGAAGGTTAGGACACAAAAAGGTGTCACTCTGGTAAGGCACATGCTCCCTTTGCTCATACTGGTTTTGAGCCATCAGCTCCAAGAGATGACAGCCCAGCCCTGTACATAGACACTGGCACATGCCCTAGAGCTGGCTGGCACATGCCCTAGAGCTGGTGGTGTGTAGCACAAGTGTTGTTAGACCACAGATGGCAAGGAGACTTCTGCAAGCGCATGCCAGCATTAGTGCAGACCTGGCAATTAGACTCCTAAAAAAACATGCAATGGGCAGCCCATATTGCTTTCAAATGCCCATTTCAGATCAAAACTGGATGAAGAGAAATACAACTAGGGCATCCAAGATAGCAAACTGGGTGGACGCATAGGACTCACAACCTGCAGGAAACTTGCCCAGGTAGCTACAGGCCAGGAAAGATACCTTGGGCATCTCAAGTGGCACCAGAAGCCTAAGTGTGGGCACCTGTGTCAACGCCCTGATGGTCATGGATTATAGTGAGAATGTGTAGGAGTATTAGGATGACAGCTGAATCCACACTAGCTGTCTAAGTTATCTATCTTTAAGTCTGAGAATTCAGTAGGGCCAATGGTAATTCCTTACTTACTGTTATTAAAAGCCTTAACTTTTTCTTGTCAAAGATGTGAATAGCCCTTAGAGATAATGAGAGCAAAAATCCGTTCATTTCATTTTAAAATGCTCTGGTGAGAAACGTCTTGCTTTGGAATGTCGCCTAGCTCATTTGTTTTATTTTACAAATTACCCAAGTGCCCATTTGTGCTTTATAACTGGGATTCGGCATTAGTTCTTGATTAGAAGAGCTGTCATCTGCTTTTCTGTGCAGAAATATGAGTCGTGATAAGGGAGTTATTGGACGAGTTCTGAACCATTTTAAGTTGCAAAGTCACATTTTTAAAAAAAGAGAAGCAGAAAAACAGAAAGCATTTGTTGCGCAAGAAGGCCCGGGTGAAATTCTCAGAACTTATATGTACTGAGAAAGTATCAATAACCGTAAAATTTCACAGCCCCCTTTTTAGAACCGCAGCCTTAACATTTTGTAAGGAAATAAAGCTTTGGTTAACCTTGGCACTGGCAGACCTCATTAAAATAACAGCCTGTCACTTTCGAGTTTAAAATAACAGGGTTGTCAGTTTTATATTCAGTGGAGCAATCTACAGTTTTATTCTCTGGGAAATAATTTGTATGTACATATGGGGCTGGCAGGAGCGAAAAGGCTGATCAACACTGCCATCTCGAGGCCCGCTCAGCTCGCAGGCACGCTCTGACAGCTGTGACAACACGAAATCTGCTGGCCTGTGATGCAGAATCCCTGTAGAATCAGTGCCATCTACACTTAACTTTTTAAAAGGCTGAGAAATAATCCATGATTAATTCATAGTTCAGCGTCTACTTGGCATTTAAATTTATTTTGTGAGAAAGTACTGAAATGTGTAATATATGAAAAAAAGGTCTTCATATAGAGCAAATAAAGTTCTGCTTCGCCTGTTCCAAATCAGAGCAGGTCCTCTTAACTGAGGTACCTAATATACCTTTAAATTTTGGGCACCTCCTGAGCCATTCTAAACAAAAACAAGTGCCTATGCTCCCTATATCTAGCCAGCGGAGAAATGCAGGTGCCTAAAAACCCTCCAGAGAAAAAGATCCTCTTTGACTAAGTTCAGGCACAACGTAGAGGGAGCTCAATTCAGTTACTTACGCGTAAGTGTCTACTGCCTCTGAGACACCTACACAGAGCTGGCAGATATGACAAAGGACATACAGGGGGTACATGACTTTCTTGGGGGGGCAACCCCTAAAACTTAGGAGTCCAAGTTAACTGCTTTTCATTAAGCCTAGCTTGCAAAGGAAACTAGATCTATTAAAATATCCAGCTCCCCTCTACTATTCTGCTTGAGACATAGTATTCTTGTATCGACTCTGGCACCCACATGTAACAGAGACATAAATATAATAAACAGTTAGATGCAGTATATATGTGCTTTAAGTCTGCTGACCTAGTAGTTTTAAACAAATTGCTGGCCATTAGTCTTAGAATGCTTTCAGATTAAATCCCTAATGAACGTAAATACTGATCGATGTATGGAGAAGGTCCTGAGCAGTTTTCTGCTGGTATGGCATAATATAAATCAGATCATAATGATCTATTTGTTCTTACTGCATTACCATGTAAATGACAACGGGTGTGCTCTTCACTAGCCCACACACGGGTCCGGCGGACAGGCTCCATGTCTATAAATCTATTACCGAGCTGCCCACTGTTAGATAACTTCTACATCATTTTAAATAAGGACTGCCAGTGTGCCGGGTGTGTAGCTCTGTGTGTGTCAGATATGTTGCAGGGAGAGCAAGCAGCAGGCAGCAGAAAACTGATTTTTCACCTGGAAATAAAGTAGCATAAGGAAGTGACATCAGTTAAACGTTGCTTGTGAATTAAAGGCTAACTAAAGGAATTTCACATATATGAATCTTGCTGGTGAAGGCTACCTTTGGGTCTTTTCTCTATGACAAAACCTAGCACCTTTTTCTGCTTGCTCGATGTTGCGATTGTGCTTGTGTGATATACCAGTAAAAACACAGTTCACCTACAGGCCTGGAGTCCCTGAAATGACAGTGCCTCATCACAAACATCCACGTAAAACATCTGAGTGTCTACACTGTTACATACCTACCCACAGCACATCATCCAGAGTGGCACCCCAGTAGCTCTGGGAGGCAATATCCAGGAAGCAGCAAGAAACATTTGTGCATATTTCCAGGGCATAAAGATTTAACTCTTATCGAGATTTTGAATTGAGATGTTTCTGAGCATCCCTGGAGAGAAGTTATTGACAGAAAGACAAGCTGAGTATCCTGCTTACATTTCAAACAGAAAATCTTCCAAAACTTGCAGAATAAACAAAAAGAGCATTGATGCAAGAATGTCGGGGAGAAGAAGAAAAGAGAGTTAATTATGCCATTTCTTCTTAACACAGGCAAGATTCAATATTATTTTATTACATTTATTGCATTGAACCAGGGCCAGTTTTGCACACATTCCAGCATCTTTGAACACTGTTTTAGCTGATTCTGATATTCCTATGACTATCTGTGAGAGTAGGGATTATATAGGTACAGATGTCAAAACTAGATAGGACTGTGAGATGGACTTGCGGCCAGGGGATGAAGGAGATGATAAGGGAATTTACTTTTAAAAAATTATTTCAGGGCCCCACCTTTAAAATTTGCTTTTGGGTCCACATTGCTTCTGGGAGTATATTGTCCTTCTGTTGAAAAGGCAAGTTTCCATGGGAAAATAAACTAAATAAGATTTTATGGCAACTGGCTGCCCCCTTCAGAATGAAGTATCTTCTTTGGACCTTTCCTACGTTATAAAATTTCGTCATCTCATTTTCAGTTCTGCATATTTTTTTCAATGCTTGTCTTAATTATCCTGGTGAGTCTTCAGTTTACCCAGGCCTCCCAAATCCCTACAAGGGATTCTAGGATTTGATTCCTGTTATAACAGTGGTCTTCCTTTTTAGCTCGCTTTCTCTTGTTTGAATGCAAGGTGAGTAAAGAAGTCAGAAAAGCTGATAAACTTTATTTCTATCTTAAAATTGAGCCCGTGCTGGTAGGATTAGAACTGAGTTCATGGGATATGTTTTAAAGTCTGCTGAGGAATTACATAAGTGATAACTCCATGCCACCTTAAGAAATCAATGGCAGAAATAAGAAATGAACTGGATTTATCAATGTAGGCTAGGTAACTATAATGCTTCCCTGACTCTGGATATGAATTTCCCTTTAGAAATGATGCAAATGATGTAAACTTTTCTCACCCACTCAGTAACACCTTTCTTCTGTTAACAATTGTAGAGGAAGGGTAGACTTAACAATTTTAATTTCTATTTATCCCACAAATTAAAAATGTAAGTCTTTGCATGGTACTTTGTATATCCCTTTTCTTGTGAGAGATAAAATATTGCAATGCAGAACTGATTTGGCACCTTCAAAGTAATGCCCAAAGGCATTACTGATTCAAAATAAAGCCTGGGCTACTTCAGGAAGATAGCTGGGCCAACTACAACCAAAGAGATCTGGTTGTCTTAATCTGAGTAAACCTATGCTGGGGAAAATGGAAATGAAATATGTAAAATATCAAAATTGCATTAGTCTTTTGTTTAAATGTTTCCACAGAAGTCTAACCTAGCTTTAAAGTTAATCTTTAATTCAAAGAACAGGAAATACCAAGGAATCGTTTACAAGGCCACAGGTCACTAAGGGGGATACAGTAGTTTGACTTCATAAATCACAAGCAAGCAATGTTAACTGAAACCGTAGTGGCTTTTATCTCATTTTCAAGGGATTGTATGTCTGTTACATATTTTTTTAGATGCTGGCAATGATCAAAACAATTTACTGTGGAACATGCATAACTGTGGGGACTAATAAAAGACTTTTTGTGGCTATGCTTGAGGTGATCCCAGAATTGAAGCCACTGCAAACCACAAGCTGAAGGGTTACATATCATGGTAGCATAGCAGGCATTATGTCATCTAATTCTGTTCTGCATTTAAAGTTGTATTAAAAATATTTAAAAGTCATTGCCTGCCTGAATGTTCATGATGCATAAGTGAGCATGACCATCAGCCTACGCCCTTGAAAGAGAAGCTGAATCAACCACCTGAAAGAGGAGCTGAATCAATAGGTATTCATTCATAACTCCTCTTTCAAGGCCCTCAGCAGTGGCACTAAACTTCCAGAAAACCAGTGTCAGGTTGAGGATCAAGGAACCATTGAGGTAGATGCGTGAAGTCCACTACCAAAAGTTGAGAGGGTTAACAGAAGTCCAGTAACGGAGCATGAAAGGACAAGATTTTGCAGGCTGAGCCTACAAAACATTTAGAACTCATTGGTGAAACGAAGCAGTAGAGGGAGAAGGGGATAGATATGAAGCAAAAATATATGAGGTGGATAAAAAGTGCTAAAAATGCACCTGAATTCGAGAGACAACTAGAGAGGTCTGCACATGGTAACCACTCTCTCAGCTGTAGTCTTTACTGTCACTGCTTTGTGTGAGTCATGTAAATGTTCCCCCATCCCAGTCTACAAAATGGGAATGACACCTCATGGGGACGTTTGGGAGATTTAATTAGCTATCATTTGACAAGGATCATGACCTTATTGCCTTACCAGATGTACTTCTGCAATGCAGAAAAATCTTTATTGTTAGGAAATTTAATGATTCATTGTCTATATGCAGCACACACAGAGTACATCATTTAATATCCTCATAAGTGACTGAGGAACGGGAGTCCTCATTTTAATTTTCAGAGAGAATTTCTGCTGAGCTTGTGCAGCCTGTGAGGTGTGAGAACCTCTCTAGGTTCTTTCGCTGAATTCTGTGAAAATACAAGGTTTGTACCCCAAATTACAGCCTTTACAAGGACTGAGGGGAAAAAAACCACTTTCTGATGTGTATTGACTCACTTGTGGTTCAAAACAGAAGCCTGGAGTCCTAGAGCACCAGCTCTAATTTGATTACGGTAGAAATATGAATATAACTATTAACATCTGAGTTTTGAATAGCTTAAAACAACTTCCAGATAGCAATGAGGTTGCTGCTCTGAAAACTAATTACTTACCATCGATATCTGTCAGATTATTTATGTAACTAGTTATCCAGGCATAGGCAATAAATGAGAAAATCTGTCCTCATCTCTCACGTTCCCAGAGCTTATCTGAATGGACCCGCCTTCCTGCAAACTCTTTTCCCTACACTTTCAGCAGCTTGTGTAGGACTTCATCTGCTTTACTAGACTGAAGCCTAACAGGAGTTTACATACCTATCTGTGAGCACCTGGCAGCTTAACCATGTTGCTTGTGTTGATCAGCTGTATCACGAGCGACCCTCAGCTTTTTGCTCTTGGCCTAAGCTGAAGGGGAAGAGAAAGGTCTCTTCTCTGCCCATTGCCCAAAGACACTGTTCCCATGGACCAGAGACCACCAGAAAAGGCAGATATCCTAATACTGTGCCCACTGCTGCTGAAGGCTTACCTAGTGAAGGCTTGTAAACTGGAGTTTGATTTTTGTCTTGACAGGGCGTCTCTGCTGAGACTTTAAAGGCTTGCAAATGCCTCTGTGATATGAAAACCAGGCAACTAGGGCTTGGCAAGGGGCATGGAGCAGATCTGTAAGATTTATATCATGGCAAGAAACGCTATCAACAACTCATATGGCCAAATGTTGTCCTACTTATTTTTCACAGATGAAAATGCACATGGTGCTTCTTGAAATAACATCCTTGGATGTTTCCATCTCCTGGCATATAAAGTGACATTCCACAGAGTTTAAGCACTACAAAGCAGTGTGAACCATTTACTCGGAGAGCTATCTTGTCTTCAAAACAAAAGATAAAAGAGATAAATAGCCAAGTACAATATTGTACCTCAACAACCTAAAAGCCAATCTTAAAACTGAGTGGAACAATGGAGAGCTTTTATTTCTTGTTTTTTAAAGAATAAAGTTCAGTGTTTTCCTTTGAAAGCTATTCAGCAAGCTCCCCTAAATCCTATTACAACTTAAAGTGAAGTGCATGTTTCCATAAGAACAACAGTGGCAACATTCATCCTTTGTAGTCTATCCTTTGTTGTGTTTTCTATCTATTCTTGTAGATTTTTCCACTCTAGTAAAGCAAATGCAAAACAAAAGCTGATAACATTTTAGCCAGAGAGTTGATTCAGTTGGTGCTGGAAATTCAGTTTGTGCCTGCTTGCTGCCTAATACCTGATGAATTAATTTCTTGTTCAAGAAAGAGTTTATAACTTAAAGGAACTGTTCCAATTCTAGCCCACCATTTCTTGAAAGTGAAGTCTATATCTAGCTACAGATATGTATCTACATCTAACAGCAAAGATGGATATAGTCTCTGCATGCATGTATATACACAAGCTTCTCACTGTTACTGAGTTCCGAAAGTATTGCAATGTATTCAGCCCATGTATCTTAAATTAATTCAACATCATTTTGGCACTGCATCATTTTTTAGAACCTGCACATGTAGATCTAAATATAATATTTATATAAGACATGACCAAGTTGGTGGGCGAGACGTTTTATCTGATGAACACTGTTTAACTGAATTGACATTCAGCAGACTACCAGGCATATTAATTCTTCGAAAGATGTATATTTAGAAAAGCTTAGACAAACAGAGAATAGAAAGAACAAGATGTAACACACACTTTTTATTAATGTCTTGCCTGTGAAACAGTGCATTGAAGGTGACTTTGATTATTTGTAATCTCTGAACACAAATGCACTGTGCCTTGCCTGTAAATCTAGGAATTTAAGTTGTGGCACCTCCAGTCCCTTTAACCTTCGCCATCATTTATTAAGGAATTAAACAATCTGTTATTCAAAGCAATAGTTAACTTGGCTGATGTCTTTAACCTGTTTTCCCTCTGATTGTCTCTTAATCAGGTAACAGACATTAAAGAAAAGCTAAAGCTCTCTAAAAAGTTTTGGTCAGCATTACCTTACACAATCTGCAAAGATGAACGTGTGACAGCTGGTTCGTCAAACGAGGAGGACTGCTGGAACGGCCACACCAAGGCGAGGTGAGGTGCACCCCTCTCCACTGCACTCAGTCCAAATCCCCGTCAGGCCTGACGCAATAACAACATCGAGGGTATTCTACAAAACTGTTTATACGAGTGAAATGGAAATGGGGAGAACAAGTAATAGTCCACATGCAGCTTGTAGCTGAGATTACTCAGCTGAGTTAAGGTGCCATTAAAGCTGGAGCATGAGTCACCATAAACGTGCGCAGTGTGTTAGCATGTGAACACAGAAAATTTTCGGTGGTCCAGCTCCAAAAGAATAATTTATACTGAGATTTCGGAACGCTCTTTAGCTCCATTTAGCATCCCTGTGTTGGGACTGACACTCTGTGAGGCAATTGCGCTCTTAGGTTATCATGCTGGGACGAAGAAGAGATTGGAATTTCGGCTCTATTTACCATTGGCTGGCAAAGCTTATGGCTATTTGCTGAGGGGAAAAAAAAGAGAGAAAAGAAAAGAAAGAAAAATAGCTAATAAACGCAACCCTTCTACTCATCTTGTGTAGAAGGCCTGACCTGATGTTGCTTCGTTAGAGAAACTGTGGTCGTCTGCCCTTATTTATGGTGATTCTTCCATAAGTTTTAACTCTGAAGTTTGCTTGGCTCTGCTTGTGACAGGGTTTGTGCTGGTAGATGAGCAGGTGTCTGAAGAGAACCGATATGGATTCATCAGCTGATGGAGGAGAGGATCTGATTATCATTTTTAAGACGGGGAGGTTGGCTCAAGGGCCATGACAAGAGCAGTTAGGTTTCAGGTCTGCCGCAGTAGCCTGTGCTTCTGGGGAGAAAGGAGGAGTTGTGGATTTGAGTGTCCAGTGAGCACTGATTCCTGACAGCAGTGATACTTTCCATCACTCAGGGCCTAGAATCTTTATTTTTCTGTTACCTGGTAAAATAAACAGAGCCAGAGCAATGAAAAACAAAAACAAAAAAGCAAAAACAAAAACAAAAAAAAGAGAGACATAAGCAGCTAGAATGAACAACTCCAAGAAAGCAAGACTACACAGGAAAAAACTCACAAACCTGTTAGACATCATTTTGCATAGATGGGTGGGTGGATGGATGGAGAGATAGATAGACGGAACCCATCCCCAACACCCAATCAGTTTTATAAGGAAAAGTTTATGGGGAGTTTTCTGCACTTTATGGGGAGATGTACAATGAGTGTAAATCCTTTCTCAGTGCCGTACTACATAACGCTCAAAAGAATACATTTTATAGTGCAGAGCAAAGGGCTCTTTGGCTTGGTAGCAGTCCATTGAACACACTTTGAGGAGCACACGAATAAATCTGTCCAAAAGCACAGGTATTCCTGTAGGTCACTGCTCAGTTCCCAAGTCGCAGCTCCAGAGGAAACCCCTGGGGACTCAGAGGAAGACAACTAACAGGAATGTCAAGCTATTACAGTATTCATCACAAAGGAACAGGGTGAAGAGAGAAATAAAAAGGTTTTTTCATCTTCCTCTATAATATCTGTTCTTGTAGGTGGGCTTTGCAAGTTATGACCCCAGGCAGGAGTGCAGTAGTGGTTAAATGGAGTTGCCAGGGCTCACAGCTGGTTACCGTGTGTCACATCAGTATGCACACGCTAATAAGAGTGCTGCTGTTTTTACAAAAGAATAGTCAAACAGACCTGCTGAAATCCCCCTTGGTTTCTGTGACCAGTGCTAGTATTTGTACCACATCTGGCCAATACTATTCAGATGCCTTTTGCTTCTGTACTTAAGGGCTTGGTACAGGTACTAAGTTTGCTGCAAATTGAGTAGGTGCATTTTAAGCCTACAGGTTTTCATCTTCTTTTTGCAGTATTTAATTTATGAGAAGCCTGATTATTTTGATGATGCCTTCTGAAATTAATGCTCTGGAGCTGTTGAGAAAATCTGTCCTCTAATGATAATGTCCTTGATTAATTTAACACAGACATTTCACTGGATGTGGAACCACAGCTTCACCGTATGCCCTGAAAATAGGTCCAGTCGGTGTTCCTCTGTCCAGTTTTTATTTCGTCGACATTCACAAAGAAAATGTAGAATCACGGTCTTAATAATATAATTCAGTACATGCTTCAGGTAGAGAGAATAGTAATATATCAAAGAGAAACCATAGTCACGGTATGGGAAATGGGTGTGGGTATATTTGAAACAAAGTTAAAATTATTACTCCAAGAATCACTGGAAAAGTAATTAATTGTGTGTGCAAAATCACCTCTTGACTAATGAACAGGGACATTTCTCCTGACCTCAACAAAAATAAAAAAATGAAAAATAAAAGTTCCTTTGCCCATACTGTTTAGTATCTGGTATCAAATACTAGTTAGCAAGAACAAGGATGGCCGAATCTGGCCACTACGCAGATACCCATTTGTGTTCACTGTGTCACCCCTCATAAGCACCCACTTTATTCTATGATATATGAAGTGCTGCATTTTGCATTCCAGAGAATATGACGAAAGCTCCTGATGGAAAAAAGAAGTTTAGCCACCTCATCTTTTCCTAGACTTTAATACTGCAGATAAGAAGACAACGTGCTAGCTATTTCGGGGAAAGAAAATTATTGCTGTTTTTGTGTTCAGATTCCATAGTGATGGAAGATACGCACACTACGCTGTGTGCTTCATGTTACGCATCGTCTTTTAATACTGCTCTTACAGGGGAAAAGAGTTACAAAACTGAGATCATAGAAATTAAAGTTAGTCTTTCTTCTGAAAGAGGCGTTACACCAAGGTCACTTGTGGTTGTTGCAGTCTCTAGGTCTCACTCTGCTGCCATGATTAATTTACAGCGACCAGCAAGAGCTAAATGAACGTCCCCAATTAGCAGATAATCTTGGGGCAACGGAGTGATCGGCTTGGCATTCCAGAAGGAGACACTTGGCATGCCGTTGATACTGTACGAAAAAGGTTTTTAATCAGGTCACCTCAGCTAGAAACTAAGTGGTGTGGAAATTGAAAAACAGTTACTAGGTGCTTGAATCTCTTTTTTGAAAAAGCCATATCAAAAATATTAATAATAGCTACTTCAGAAAAAGTGCCTTTCAGAAAGATGCCCAGTAGGGCTTCCCCATCATATCAGTATTCATAAAAGTACATGAACGTTTTATGCTTAAAGAATGAATATCTTCTGCAAGACACAGAGACAGCTTTTTTCTAAGATATTTAGAATCTAAAACTATCATTACTACCAATCTTTAAAAATTTAACTCTTTTCCCATATACAGATAAATTCTTAGCAACAGCTGATTACCTCTTTATATAGTTATTCTCCAGAAATTAAGGAATTTTCCAAAGAATTAACAAATTCAGGCTTTAGAATGAGTTGTACCAAATCCCAGGTATTAGCCCCTGAATAAACAAAGCGGCTGTTACTGAAGTGAGAACTGTAACCAAATCTCCCAGCACTGTGATGCCTGGAAGAAGAATCTTGAATTATTTCAATCAGCTCAGCCAACTGGTTTCAACAAACCCATCTGAGAGGTGGAGCTCATGTCTTAGCTACCATGAATATAAATATGTTAATATGTCTTAGCTCTGAAAGACTGTAATCTATGGAAGAGATTAGAGCTCAGTGAGGAAACTATCACTCCTCTGGGTATAATAATGAATAAATAGAATTATATGTGAAACAGATAGTAATTAGAATCATAAAAAGAAAAAATAGAGAAAAGTAAGAAACAATAGGAAAAGGAAACAATATAATTTTCAACATCTAATACAAAACTGCAAGATATTTCAACCAAAACAAACACAGGACAGGGTCTCAGCTAGCCTGAAATTTTCTTCTTCTCCTGTCACGCATAGATGAACACCTACTTCCCCAGTCAAGCGCCTTTAATTGTTGCTTATGTTATGACAGGAGGAAAGAATTGCCAGAGTATTGTCTGCCCCGGGAAAAGTGCTCATTGCTGACCAGCGAGGCTTGCAATGAGAGTGAGTTGAATGTGCTTTACCCGGAGGTAGGCAAAGGTAAACATTTAGCACCAGTAGTGAAAGCTTGAATAAAGCTACCTCTCAGCAAATGTGAAAACTGCCTGCTCATAACTGATGGTTCTAGTTTATTTTTGCGGCTTCTTCCTTCCGATGAACTGACACATGAATCATTCTCTCCCTCTCCTTTTGCCTCCTCAAGCTTTGCTCCAACATGGAGCAAAAATTTAAAAAAAAAAAATGCAGTGAAAGCCTCCTGTGGGGATTATCTCCTGAGCAAACAATCAGATGAGCTAATCTAGTTAGCCAAGCAAGCCAATTTTCCAATGCACTTCTCTTTCTGGACCAGATATGGCTGCTTACCACCAGTCCAGCCTGAGTAAGAGTGTGCTATATATTGTACTGTATTGCCTGCTGTCCTGGACACCTGGAAAAACTCCATTACTGCCTAGGTGGGATGCTTCAGCCGTACTGGATGCAGCTGCTGCAGCAGCAAAATGCGGAGAATGCTGCCTTTTATGTCAGATGTCATTTTAAAAAAAGAAAAGTCCTCCTTTTTTATTTTTAACAGCTATAGCTTTTATATAAATGGCCTGAAAGATTCATCAGTCATTTTTAGACTTGAAAAGGCAGCAGACATCCTGAAACATTAGCTGAATATTAAAAAAAAAAAAAAAAAGAGTGGTTTTAAATAAGCTTTGTGGGGCTTGGCTATGATGTGCTAAAAGACATTTTTGCTGTGTCTGCTGAGACAAGCAAGAACTGTGGAAAGGCTAAGAGGAACAGAAAACATTAATATTTTAGAAAACAATGTAAATTACACTAAACTCCTAACAGAGCTGAGCAAGGAGCAAACAGCAAAAAAACAAACAATAATGCCCATCTTCTCTATGCTCAGAGGGTTAAGATAGCTGGGTGTTTGTTTTTATTTTAGGGGGGTTTTTTGCTGTGAGGATGCAAAGAATAGACACTGATTCACGATAGCACTTCTCTTTTTTGGATTGTAATGGGCACAGAGTTCTTGTAAAGTCCAGGCGTACAAAGAGATCGCTAATGACAGCAGAAGCAGCAGCAAAGCTTAAAATTCACCCAGGTGTCTCCACTTGCAGAACTGCAGCAAAAGCAGCTGTGTTCAACCATTTTGCCCAGCTAGCAGCAAATCTGCTGTCAGAAAGTGGTCCCAAGATGTGGCTTCCAGTTCTGCGTGCCTTAACTCTACCCATACACACACCAAAATGCTTTCGTCAGAACGTGCTCCACTGCCTCACAGAGGCTGTCACTCAAGAAACACCTTGGGCTGTGTGCTCCCCTATCTGTACCAGGCCTTTGAAGAAAAGAAAGCAGTTCAAAGATGTTTGTATTCAATATAGGCTTTTCTACTTTTTTTTATTCCCCCTCCTGGGGAAGCAGGTGAGCTAGTTTGGTAATGATGGTAGAATTCAGCTTCGAATTCAGACAGGTGAATTCAGACATTTAAATATAGGTGCCTGTGGGTGAGCTAGTAGACAGTGAGTCAGTTGTGTTGCCCAAGCACTGATGTCATTTGAGACAGATACTCCCTGGGGTATCTGCAACAGGCATGACAAAGGTCATCGCCTCCCTCCTGGACCAGAGGCTGGGCAAGACCTGCTAGAGCATCTCAAAACTCACTAATGTTAAGGTGCCTGAATTGAGCCCCAGTATCCAGTCAGTATAGGCAATGAGGTAGATCCATTGCCCAGTCACACATATCCACCAATATGTGAGATGCTCTGAATATTCAAAATACCTTCATGGAGTTGGCAGATGCATCACTAGACCCTATTGGAGTGGCAGCCCGACACCAAGCATCCAAGACCTTTGCACCAAGCTTATAGATGTGAAGCAGGACCTATGGGAAATCCACACCTTTCTGAGCTGGTAACGAGTCTAGGATGAATAACGTAGAGCATCTCAAACAGATGCTTGTGTTTGCACAACTAAATCCAGGCAAACGGAAAAAATAAATTAATCATCAGGCAGGGGTCAGCCCGACAGCTCTCTACCCTCCACTGACAAGATTTGTCCCTGACTAGTATTGGCAAGCTCTTCACTCACAAAGTGGGAGTCTGTTCATATGCAGACACCTGCATTTAGACCTATGAGTTTTGGCATTAATAGAAACATAAAGCTGAATCCCACCCTACCTCTCTCAATTCTTTGGTTGTGTACTGTAAATGCCGAGGTAGTCATTTGCCTGGGATCTTAAGCATTCGCCAATATTTAGGTGCTCATAAGGTAATGGGTTATTTGATCCCATGTGGCCAACTTACACACCTAGATGAGGTGCACTGGATCATTCTCCTGAAAGGTGAACTGCTCTGTCACCTGGAGAGTACACCTAGGGTCTAGCAGTACAGACAGGCTCCCATCTTTTATCCACTAAGCTAAACATCTGAAATAAAGGTGCATCTGTGCCTAAATTAGGTGCCTAAATTATTCATGGTGGATCACACTGGTACATGTGCTTAACATAAAAGTTCTCTGAGTCATGCTAATCTGATATTAAAATGCCTAAAATTTGATGAATTTACTTAAAGCTTCATGAACTGATCAGTGTGGTGCTCCCTATGGAATTATGTTAACACCCCTCTAACCCAAAAACAGATTTGAGCAGCAAAGTCTAGCTTTAGATGCCTAATTTTGTAATTATACATGGAACAGTCAAATCCAGTTTATGCTGAAACTAATCGTTTCACCACACCTTATATTTCCTCTATTTGAAAGAAAATTTTCTCTTACAGATTTGTTGTAGTGAAGCTGTTGATCCTGTATTCTCAACAGTTTGTATAACACCACCTCTGCTTTGCTAATAAGTTGCAAAATCTCTCCTTTGTGTATAATTTATTCCATTTTTTAATTTTAAAGCAATTGTATCAAAACAAGCTAAAATGGTAAGGCTTTCCATGCTACGAGTGCTTTGGGTGTCACCGGATCCTGATAGAGGAATGACCAACTGACTGAGTCTCTACAACTCAATGGACTGCCCCATTTAAAGTTAAATGATCTCCGTATGGACATCAGATCCACACTGATCACAGTGCAAAATTTGAGCCTCCATAAAAAGCACACACCAGAACACTCTCTAACTGCATTAAGTGTCCAAAATAACTCATATCCTCTCCATATAAAAAGCCTGCTAACTCAGTACATTCTTCTTTTTATTACTGACGATGAGACAAGATGAAATCAAACATAACTCAGTCAAAGAAAGCCTGTGAACTGCAGTTCAGAGGTAGCTATAGCTTCTCATGCATGGTTGTAATAAGGAGCAGCTAACGCTTCGCAAAGAAAGAAGGAAAGCCATCCACACAGACTCTCAGAGATTTCAAATCACTCTTAGCTACTAATAGCTATGACCATTGTCATGGACAAGATACTAGGCAAGATGGACAACCTCTCTGAGTTGGGAGGCAATTCTTAACATTCTTACATTTTTTAATCAACTGCACCTTGGAGTCACTGATTTACTTCCAGGCTGAGCAATTTATCTGCAGCAGCCGTTTAATTTGTAGAGACATGTGACAGATGGAGGTGCTGTTCTTCTTTCGCCCCAAGCTTCCCATTGTGCCAGGGTCTCCATCCTGCTGCATCCAGGCAGCTCTGCAGAATTAATCCAATTTCTCTCTGTGGTGATTCATAACACTGCGATGTGCAGTTCTCTGTACTATGGGAGGTAGCTCTGTATCCTCCCCGTAGTTAAGACTGTACCACAGGAGTCTGGATGGGATCCCTACAGCATTGTTATTGCTTCTTATGCTGCTAGCAAAACATCAGGAAATGCAATTTGAGGCCTGGTATTTTTGGCAGCCTTGTTTCATGCTTGTATGTCCCCCACTCCCCCAGGATTATTCTCTTGTAAGCTTTCAAAGGCCACTGATGACAAATGAGTCTCATCTTGCAAAGCAAGTACCTATTATGATGTGACTAAACCCTTCCCTGGCACAGCAAAGCAGTCATCATTTTGTGAACCTCCAGGAGCAATACAAAACTCATTTTCCCTTAACCATGGCTTCAGCAGAGAAAATGCTTTCTTCTCTCTTACTTTCACATTTATGTTTAAGGAATATATTTACTTCCAGACCAAGCAGGAGCAAAACACTGGCACCAGAGCCAAACTTGAATATTGATAGAGGTTTGGGCTGGCACCAGTGAGAGTGAAGTATAATACTTCTGAAACTACATTTGGCACCATACAGCATGAAAGTTTGCCATTAGTAGGCTAGACTGCGCTATCATTACTTGCTGAGCATTCACCCACATGAGAAGTCCCACAAACATCAGTAGGATAGCCTGTTTTGTAAACTAATTGCCAAATAGATCACGTCCTGATAATGAACATGAACAAGGGGATAGATCTTCCCCAAATCCTTTGCAATTTAAATGAGACAAAGAAAGCAAATGAATAAAGATAGACAAGAGATTACAAGGAAACAGTGATACAATATTTTCTCAGGATTACCATGCCAGCACAGAGAAATAATATCAACACTTCATCAGCCCAGCAGCTGTAGAAAGCATAGATAATTTTTAATAGAGAGTCAAAGCAAGAAAGGAGGTAGCTTTGCAGATGCTTATAAAGAGAGTTCTCTGAGTACAGACTGCATCGGGGGCAAAGTGTGCATATTTAACAAAAGATGAAGACTGTCACCATAGGTTGATCAGAGACATGGGCTGATTTTTGAGCTAGAGTTATAGCTGCAAAAGTGCGCTGAATGACTGTGAGCAGTGTAAGACTGCATTTGTCAAGGTCAGAGAGGGGAGTGCTGCAGTAATCAAGAAATGATAAGCTAAGAGCCTGAATAAGAATTTCCGATGTGTGGATGGATAGGAAATGTCATATCTTAAATATGTTACGCACACCGCATATATGAGATACAAGTTTAGCCTGCTTATATTTAGGAGTGAAGATATATAAGGAATAAGGGATAAATAAAAGATAACGCTGGAGTTTTGTAAACTCACAGGCCCTGTTTATGGGCCTGGATGTCAGACAGGTTGGAGATGTTCACAGTGGTTGAAAAAGGGATGCAAAGAAGAACTGGAGAAGCAAACGAATTAGATGTCTCCTTTAAACAAGGGGAGAGCCATAAGGTCTTCTGAAGCATCTCAGAACAAATATGTAACGGAAGAGTGCATAATTTTTGAGTACAAAGAGGTAAAAACAGAAGAGTAACATTAGCTTTATAACTTAGTGTACAAACAGTTATATCAACACAGGATCTGAACATGCAGTGACTAGTGAACATGCAGTTGGCTAGTGAATCTCATCCATAGTTTACAAAATCAGTGTACTTGCTGGGTAGTATATGGAGAGTTAGGAGGTGGGATAGCTTAAATTCTTTCTGGTTTCCCTGCAAGCAGGCTACTAAAAAGAGCCGTTAAGAGTCTGCAAAATTAAAAACATATTTCTAAAATGTCTTCACTGGAGCTGTTTAAGAACTGTGCAATTGTTATCACCGTCAAATTGCTTAGCACAGCATTTGCTGTATAGTCTTTATTTCTGAAATGTACTGTATTTTCAACTAATCATTCGTTCTGCTGTCTAGATACTTGCCTGAGATTATGAATGATGGCTTGACTAACCAGATCAACAATCCAGAAGTAGATGTGGACATCACAAGACCAGATACCTTCATTCGACAACAAATCATGGCATTACGTGTCATGACTAACAAACTGAAGAACGCGTATAATGGAAATGATGTCAACTTCCAGGATACAAGTAAGAAACCATTGTTTGTGCCATTAAACAATTGTTTGTGCCATTTATATCTGAAATAACTTCATAAATATATCTACCAGTTCCATTAGAAAGGCTTTTCTTGGTCTTTGTGTTCTCTACTGTTGACAACATTAAAAAAAGTCTTTTTCTGTCCCATGACATTCCAATTATGTTAGTTTCTTTTGTATCTCTTGCTTATCAGCAAACCAAATGCATCAAGACACACACTGATTTACATAATGCTGGCAATCCACTCTTTTTTCAGAAAGACATTTCTGATTAAATCACAATGGCTTTCGTTTGGATGCTTTATTGAATAAAGTGGCTGTTAGCACCATAAACACTTTCGAGTTCCCAAAGTGTTTGCCCCCTCTGGGACAGGTGGTGTTGGTTCCTTCCTAAGGACAGGAATGGAGAGAAGAGATGAGCACTTTACTGTGGGGCCCTCATGCTGTTTTTCTCACTTCCTTGTGCCAGGTGATGAAACCAGCGGCTCAGGAAGCGGAAGTGGCTGTACAGATGACATCTGTCCCACCGAGTTTGATTTTGTCACAACTGAAGCTCCACCTGTCGACTCGGACAGGAGGGAGGTGGAGGCTTCAGCCACACAGCCTAGTCGATCACTGCCAACATTGCTCCTCATCTTCGTCATCCTCGTACTGCAGAGACAGTGGAGATAATCCTGGATCTCGTTGGAGAAACTGTGTTTTAGCTACAAAAACATCCAACTTTCTTCTTTTCTTATATACTCTTGGACAATGGACCATGCCACAAATACTTACAGTTTTCTATGAGAAGAGAGCAGTACTGCAACCTGCTTCCCTTTTTGTTTTCCCAAAGAGTACCAGGTGCCAGACTGAACTGCTTCCTGTTTTTTTTCAGATATCTCTGAAGACAATATCCACTCTTGAGATAATTCTTTCTCAAATCTTTATTACAAGAGACTTTCTGAGCTTCATTTCCTTTTATGCTGCAGAAGTAAAAGGACCTTACAGTGTATGTTTTTCTTAACAAAAGAAAAAAAAAGAGGGAGAAAGAAACCAAGAAAAGAATTTTCCTTCTGAATCAGGCCTAACCCAAGGCTGCTGCATTTCAATAGAAAATAAACAAAAAAAAAAAGACAGAAAAGAACAAAAAATGCAACCATTCTTCACTGGCAGCCAGATTTCCTTTAGGAACTTCTGTACAATGATTTAGGTTATCAGAATGATCGTTGCTATTGTAGGGAAGTCTAGATTTTTTTTCAACACAAAGAGTATGTCTCAACGGTGAATGTCTTGCACTCCATCTGCCAACCACATCAAATTGGTATGAAGGTAAAGAAGCTGAAAAATAAGTTTGTCTTTTAGTACTAGAGTAACTCCACTAGCTTCAGAATATCATGTTACAGTTGTTTAGGATCTAAATCTTAATGCCCAGTAAAAAAATGAGTAGTAGCACGATCTCGCCTAGCTTCTTTTAGTATTTATCCATGTTATATAATTGGCACAGATTTCCACTTAGCTTCACATCAACAATGGTGGTGATGCTAAATAACTCTCTTGACAAATCTCCCCTCAAGGGTCTGGACAGGAAATAATCTCTTGTGATATAATCTCTTTCCTTTTGTCACTGTTCTGACATCGATTAGAATTTTCTGCTACTATGTTCATTATCCTACCACGATGGCAATTCTCTAATGGACTAACAACAGCAACTGGATCAATACTGTGTTTCACATCTAACTACATCTTTCATATCAGTTAATTTGTGTATCACAAGGATTTCTTCTACAAAAATTCAAAACCAACAAATATGTAGTACTGACATGGAGATTTCTTTCACTTTTTTAGTCTTAGTATGATCATCTATTTTTATATATATAAATATATATAAATCACAGATTTTAACTTCTTAATTACAAGCTCAGGGTTGACACTTCTTTGTAAGAAAAAAAAAATGTTTGGTCAACCAGCTCTTCTTTCTTTGTGCTGCTCTGAAAAGTAACCTTTTAATGACTGGTGAGCACAAAAATCAAAGAGGAGAATTTTTTACATATCCAATTGTCCATTTCTTAACAGGTTTGCAGGGTGGGGGACAAAACCTCTCTCATATCTGTGTATTTGTGTGAGCATGTGAGTTTGCGTGATAGGCCTAGAGAAGGACACAGAGTTTATTTGTGATGGCAGTTGTACTCTCAGATTGTCCAAGGATACATTGCGTTAATAATCATTGCCTAAATGACTATGGGCCTGCATAGAGTTTCCCTGATTTGCATCTGGTTGTAAGTCCTGAGAACAGGCACCCTTTTAAATCCTGGACAAATGAGTGTCAGCAATTAGGTAGATATCAAAACCAGGCACAGACAAAGGGCTTCTGTGACAATTCCACGTGGTATCGAAATGATTTGCGGTAAGTTTATTTCCTGATTCTTATGGTGACTCTGGAATTGGTGTAGACAACACATGAAAACACCATAAAGCCAACTAATCACATTACAATTTAACAACAGAGCATATCCAGCGCAATCTCTTTTTCTTTTCAAATTATAATTAGCTATTGATTTAGGCATTAAATTAAAGCAGAAAACACAGAACACATTAGGATAAAGTATACTTAAGCACTTTTGCCAAAAAATATTTACAGACTGTCAGTATATTATGTCTAATAATGAAGAGCATAGGTTTTGAAACGCTTGTATTCCGTTCTTTTTTTTCCCCGTTTGCTTGTTTACTTCAAAGAAGAATGATCTATTCTTCTTGGCCCGGCACTGTGTGCAAGAGTCATGGGCTAAGAGGTTCAGGTCATGAATTTCATACATAGGCCTGAGCCTGCTGCTGTGATGGTTCACTCTGGAGGGGGTTTCTTGATTCAGCATTTCATGTCTTCAGGAAACTAAACAGCCAGCATTTAAGCTGATTCTCACAGGCTCTTTGGGTTGGCCCTGGTGCAACAGGTACCAGGCAGAGGATCTTTCCTTTGAACGTTTTTCCTGAACCTAATATGCCATTTCCTACGAGGATAGCCTTTAAATCTCTCTCCTTGTCCATCTCTTGTTGTCTGTATACACATCCTGTTTACGCTATTCCACTTCAGCAACCTTATTGCAGGATGAGTTGTGCTACAGTGGTTTTTCCCATTAGGCATTTATTCGGTGGTAGCTGATACTGTTTCCACCTGATTGTTCTGGGTCTGCAAGCTTGCTAACAGGTAATGAAATCCAAATCTTCCAAGGCAGCTCCTCTATTGTACCTGCTCTGCACTGCTGGTTAAGCAGAAGGGAACAGCTCATGACTCCTGCGGTCTTTGCGTTAGCCTTGGGCCTAGGTTAAGGTGATCTGAGTACTGTTTTCAGCCAGTACAACCAAAACGGATGCCCAGTGCGCTCTCAACTATTTGTAGACATCCATGGGCTCGTGGGCAAGGAGTAGGAGGTTCCCTAAAACCAGAGAGCTTGTTGAAGGCTCTTCTCACTCAAGGGAAATGTCCTCGCTAGGAGCTTGCCAGAGGGGCCCTGCTCTGCTTGAACTGGAACTTAGACTGTCAGTGAAACAACAAACCAAACTAACCTCTGCTGAAATGCTATTGTCTCGTGGGAGTGCTGTCAGAAACTTGTGTCTTCCATATTATTTGTTTCCTTATTTTCCTACTATATTATTTCTCTCCTCATTTTCCTACTATGCACAGCGATTTTTTGTCAGGAGATGGCGATCCCTTTGCATGAGGTATTAGGCATACATTTCTTTAATAGTCCTTAAAGGTTGAATACTCTTTTCATACATTGCATTTTTCAGAGATTAAGAGAGCTATTAAAGTTACAGAGTGAATGAAATTGGGAATGAAAGAAAGAAAAGGAAGAACATTTGTGTTCATAAATGCGAGAAGCTACATTATTTCCAGTGCTTCTGTTTGCACCTCCTTTAGATCTAATAACTCTTCTTCTAAGGTAACTTATTGGTGTGCCACAGTTCAAACATTTCTCTTCTGTTAATAGCTGATAAAATAAGAGATGATAAAGAAGACAATTACTTGTTCAGGAAAGAGAGTGCAAACTCTAAGGCAAAGTCCTTGGATTGCATAACCCCTTTATGTTGCGCAACCCAGAAGTTCTTGCTGTTTTATGTTCTCTTAAAGTGGAGACTCTTAAACAAATTAGATGCAACGAATAATGCAATCAGTGCTGTAGGCTCCTATGAGGTTTTCATTTTACCTTTAATTAAGTTTATTTTACCCTTTTTCCAAATTTTCAGCCTTCAGTTTATTGCAGTTTTTTCTACTAATAACTCATTGCAACCTATTGTAACCACAGTACAGACCACCTGAACGCTGGTTACATCTTAGGCATCTTAGTGATTTCAGAGAAGACAAGCAGAAAGAAGCTGAAAAGGAGAGTAGAGTTTGTCTGCTAAAGGGGAAGAAGAGAGGAATTTGTGCATGGGGTTCTGCTAAAAGCTGATATATCCCAATCCCTTAAGAGGCAAATGTGACTACCATGACAAAGCTCTGCCCACATAAGGCTCCTGAAATCTGAGCTTCAATGATAAAAATCATCATGATGATCTCCAGAGTTCCCTTCCAACCTTGGCCATTCTGTGATTCTGTGATCGTAGTTCTGTGTGTTTTTTTAGGAGGGATCATTACAGCATTACAGCTGTACATCACAGCTGTGTGAACCAATTTCATCTGCTTCCATGCAATATGGCTAAGAGTTAGGGCTATTCTTCAGAAGTGGGATATACATGCAGAGTCTCAACAAGCAGCAGTTGTCTTCAGTTTAATAGCTGACTCTAAATCATTATCAGATGTTACTATATCTATTCGCTGAGACTTTTTTATTGTTTTAACGTGAGAAATAAATTGCAGGGTTGTTGCGAGTAGCTTTTCTTTTTAATTTACTTCCAAAGATAATGCATTAAAACTGAATATAGAAAATTGTAGAATGTACTGGGAAAATCAGTTTCCTACAGATATCATTACAGAAACAAATGTCTGGGTAGACTAGATATTAAAAAGAAATCCACATCTCAAAAACTACAAAGCTGTTATTTATTGTCTTCACCCACAGATTTTCAAACCTGCTGGATGAGAACAAATAGCATCAACAACAATAGACAGAATATGACATGGAATTGCAAAATCCCTAATTTCAAAGGGAAATTGAGCATTCAAATGCTAAGGCTTAGCTTTAGGGTTGAAAATATGTTGTCAAAAAGCAATAAACACAGTAATGCATAATTCCAAGCAAATTAGAGTAGGCAATGTACTGAATGGAGTAATGGTTCTGTTCCAGATATTCACACATACCATGATAATCATATTAACACATGTAATTATGCCCCTTTTTTGAAAAAAAAAGATAAAGTTCATAGTTAGGGTAAGAAAGAGATAAACAATATGCTATTAACAATTTTCTCATTATTAAACAGCAGGAGACCTAATCAAGAACTTTGATTTTAAAATAAACTCTTAGCAATAGGAATGAGAGATGATCTTGAAGTAATTCAATCAGAACATTTTTAATAATCTGCCATATCCAAATATTCTGACCAATGTAGCTGAACAGTCACTAGAGGATAATTCACCAGCGTAACATGAATTGTTCGTTTATTGTACTTACCACTTTTTCTGCTAAACTGACCACGCAGCTTACAATTCTGATTGTACATTGCATATGACTGTATAACAACCTTGTGCATTGCACCTGTGTGAATCCAGTCCCCACTGAAGTAAAGGAGAATTTTGACGTTAACTTCAATGGAATAAGAATTCCAATTACAGACATGCAGAGAAAGATAAGCCTTTCCCCATGGAAGTTGTTCATATTTGATTTCTTTCTGACTCTGAGCGAAAATAAAGCAGCAGCATTCTCCTTAAGAAAGGTGACATTAGCATCCTCACCTGCAAGCTTCCAAACTATGCTACAAAGCATTTGCGGTCTTCCTGACTGGCTCCCCCAGAGCCGTCAATTCTGGGCTGCCCAGAGGTTGAAGCAGGTCACATCAGTTTGTCCGTGGCTTAAAGTCTAATCCATTGAAATCAAATGATTTTAAGAAAATGGATCAGTGTTTCAATCAACTCTCATTTCAACTTATTTCTCATTATGTTACGTTGATGCTTTTGTCTCATGATACACTGGATATGATATTTCTTCTTTCATTTGCTTCCACCTTTATTCTGGCACCAGGAAATCTGTAAGGCTTTATGCTTTAAGCGATAGGCAGCATCTAGAGGTATAGTTTGTTTACCATACTAAAACCAGCTACATTACCGAAATAAGTTGTCCTTTTGCTTGGGAAGGATAAAGGAAAGGGAGTATCCATTCATCATTAACAAAAAAGAGGTGTATAATAGCAACTATTTCTCTTAAATACAGTGCCATCTGTCAATATCTCTGGAGACCTTTGAAAGCAAAAATCTAGGGAAGATAAATCTAGTTTCTCTAAATTAGTAATCAGTAAGATTTCCATTCTTGAAAAAATAGCAAAATATATAGCTTTTCCTTCCGAGTGGCAGAGAAGATGGAAAGAAAATTGCCTTCTTTAAAACTAGGGGCTAGTCATTTAGACAGTTATGCTGCTGTAACTCCTGGGGCTCCTTTTATACCTCTTCTGGGCTTTGCTGAGCTCCCACACAGATCCTCTGAAACCAAGATCCTTCTGGGAGTGCAAATCTTGTCTGCAAACAGTAGTGTTTTTTCTTCCAAGACAGTTAGAGAGACAACTGAGGAATGAGTAAGAGAAGCAATGATTTCCTAGTGGAACCTAGCAGATTTATGATGATAAAGGATTTACAATGAATGGGATTGCAAAACACATGACGGAGAGCTAGGATTCCTCACTGCTCTCTAGCTCTTCCTTCTTATCTATTGTCTCTGTGAATTTTTTTGTGTAATCTAGTTACACCCATCCACTCATGTATATAGCAGAGACCCAAATACTGCTTCACAGGTCAACGATATTTCTGTAGTCTGCTGCAAGATCTTTCTCTCTTCTTTCCAGGTACTTTGTTTGATTCTATACCTTTCAATATGTGAGGAAGGACTTACTCTACGAAACAGAACTCTGTGCATCAGCAGTCTTTAGTCTTAAAAATATGAATTATTTAAGCCTAAAAGCCCATCATCTCTCTTAAAGAATGACTCATCTCCACTGTGCGTCTACTGGGGTTTTTGTTAAGCCTGAAGAGGTCATTCACATGGGCTAGAGGACACGAATTCCTGTTATTGAACCAAGGTTTAGCACAGGATTGAACTCAGGGCTCTCCTGGTCCACTAGATACCCTAAGCAGTGCATTCTAGGTGGGCTGTGGTGTTTCTTCTTTCTCCTCCTCTCACTCTTTACCTCAAAGTACCATCCTGAATCAGAAAAATCTTTCAAAATGAATGTTTCCTCAAAAGCTAGTGCATTCCAGCAGAAAGATCCTTTTTGACAAACTGATGTTTTCTGATGGTAAACATTTTTGACTAAAACTTCCTATCTGCCTCTGCTCCTCCCGTGTGCCACACATCCTGTCTGTCTTTGAGTCACCTGTGTCCCTATGACCATGTTCGTCTCGAGGCTGAACTGTCTTTTCAGTCTTTTCAAGTTCACTGTACTTTCTGTCTCCCTTCCTAAGAGCTCTATGTTTGTGGAAGCCCACTTCATGCTTCTTTTTTTCAGAGGGTGTAGCAGCAAAGAGATTTTGTCCACTCCTTTTTGTTTGGTCAGCCTTTATCAGGCCCTGCCTTTAGCCTTTATTCCCTATTCTAAACATATACTTCTGTTTACGTGTTCTTGACCATCTGTTATAAATTATTATGACTGTTCTTCAATCTAATGTATTATTAGAGCTTAGAGACTACGTTTAGACTCGCTCATTCCATGGTGGCAAAATTTTGTTTCTTCCTTGTGGCTACAGCATACAGTTTGAGTTTTGTTATTTTCTATTGTGCCGATTAGTCAACAAAGCCAATGGCAAAGAATTTTGTGAGGGATTTTGAGGGATTTTGAGAATTTTCTATAGCAAGATTAACCCATCAGGTAACAACATCAGTAAACATTTCATATCAGTTCTGTATTTGGTTGTTTTGAGGTTTGGGGGTGGATTTTTTTTCTTTTATTTCAACATTCTGGTCTTCATTTGATTTACTTTCACATTAGCTATGTGTGTATTACATTATAGGTATGCAGTGTAATTATAGATGAACTGTTTCAGCCTTTAGATAAAGCAGACAAATGTTAAGTACTCAGCTGATCTTAGTCTGCTCATATGAGCTACCGAATGATGAACACTCTTAAAAATCCATTGAAAGAAGAGAAGTTTGGGAAGTTCAGACCTTAGCTTTATGCTATTAATTGAGTCTGAGACGGCAAGAATATTTTCTAAATAATATGTGCCTACATGCAGGTACTGGGAGGGAAGGGATCAATTGCACCTTCAAAGCATTCTAAAGCTTCTTTCCAACTTTTATCTACTCTGAACACAAATATACAAACGAAGACTTTGCATTCTGACATTTAATGATAACAAACTGCATAAAGTGATGGATGTTTATATTACAGACTCCTCCTAGGTTACTCTGTTTTTTGGTAAGCAGTATCACTTAATATCCACAAGCAGCTTTGTTACTTTTAGCAAATTCAAAGAAAGTGTGTTGCTTAAGGAGGTCAGATGTCTTGATTTGGGTATCAACTGACATTTATATTTGCTTGTTAAACTTTTACAGCTTTAGACATATGAACATTGCTTGAAAGCATGCAAACTGTTAGCTCCAGTTTTGATGCTGTATTTCTATATTAGTATTTAACATAGTTAAATGTGAATTGATAGGGGAGATGCTTTGTTTCACGTCAAGGTTAGAATAGAATTAACAGAAATAGAGTTTGGTTGAAAAAAAATCTTATTAAACCTACTGTTCTAGAGAAGTAGTTTTACCATTTCAGCCTATTCTGAGACAAAGAAGACAACAGGTCCTGTTTCTCGTTCATACCTGAAACTAAATGATACAGCTTCAGTTTTGGGAGCGTTGCAATCAAAATAAAAATTAAAAAAATAAAGAAAAGTTCTCCCATCTCTAACTACTCTATTTAGCAGTGTATAGCAGTGTATATATACATAGCAGTGTAGCAAGGCAGAGTTTGAACTTTTAAGGAAAAGATTCTTTATGGCTTTCTAACTTCAGAAAAGTAATGTACCATGGAGAGAAATAGAAAAATATATAAAATTGTTTTGATAGGTTCCTGAAATAGGTTTCACAGAGCCCAATATTTTTTTGTGTAAAATGCCTTAAATCACTTTCTGTAGGGCTAATGCAACTGAATTCATTTCTGTATATAGCCTTTTATAATAATTACTTCGGATGCAGCACTAAACTTTCCACTGCAATCATACACAGCCTTACGATTACTAACTACAACAGATGGACTATGGAAGCTCTGCTTTATTAGCTGTAAATACATTTTCAGTCCAATTTACATTTAGAGCTTGGAAGTGAGAAGTGGTGATGGTGCCAAAAGCACCAAGACCTACCTGACAGGCTATTCCTAAGTTCTCTCAGGCTTGAAATCCTCTCCTGCTGACTCCTTATCCTTTCATCCCATTTGTCTTCATGAAAACCAACTGTGTCTTAGGGCCTATAGTCATCCACATAGCACGAGGCACATCAGTGAGCACCTCACTCAGCGGGGAGGTCTTCCTCAGACTCTGGAGGAACTCAGAAGAAATGGGCACTGCCAAATCTGGACTGCCCTTGGGGAAGGGGCCTATTTCCCTTCCCTACGCAGGCAGGCTGAGATGACATGCCTGTAATTTAGGCACCTCACTTAAGTGCCTGTAGTTAGATGCCAGTGGTGAGACTGGGGGATCCAGGCTTAGCCCAGACTCTTTCCTGTCCTGCTCCTTGTCGGCACAGTGGTATTTCATCTTCATGCCATTGCTGGAGTGAGGAGTCGAGAGGGAGTATGGGGAAGTCATGATATAAGGAGTCCTTCATTTCTTGGCCGCACCAACCTTCATGTAGCTAAATGTACAGCTTAGTCTGTGCTGGTTGTTATGAATTCTGGGTAATGCTGTTATGTCTACAGTCTTCTTCATAAAATATCTGAATCTGTCAACTTTCCTAGCTGTGACCATGCAACACGGCTGCCTTCAACTCCATAGGCATAAGGGGATGGGGTTCAAAATGATCTCTTCTGAAATCCCAGATGCCTTTCACAGGCTGGTGAAAGCAGTGCACAGGGCTCAGGCCAGCTCAGAGAGTTAGCAAAGAGTAAGGTACCAACACTGAAGGACAGCAAGCAGATTAATATAGTGCCTCAAGAGTGAGAACTGCGATAAAGATACCCTTCAGGTTTAACCATTAATGCACTTAGTCATTTGTCAAACTCAGCCCTTACTGCTTCAACAAAAGGAGAATGCACATTTTCTAAGAGGTCAGTGTAGAAGGAAGATTAATATTGGCTAGATAATACTGACAAGCCTCTAATACACCTTGTTCAAAGTAGCTGATTGTTATGACATAAAATAATTTCCAAAAGCTGAAAATAACTAAGTGCAACTTCCTCTGAACTTCCTGCCATCTCTTGGGACTCCAATAGCGGAAATCCTTTTCCTTTCCCCTACCCTACTATTTAGGGATTGGGACTTAACATGTAGCAGACCAGAAGTCCAAGCTGTAAAGCATTCATCCACCCTGCTTCTAACTTTCAAAGTCTCCTGCTCTCACGCTATTTTCCTTTTTGTGTTTCTAAGAATGGCACACGCGTATAGTGTATGTGAGCGTGTACATCTCTCCCTGTACACACATTTATTTACACATACACACACACAGATGTCTACATACATACAGCCAAAAGCCAGTAAATTTCAAGTGCATACAGTATAAAAAGATCATTGTATTGGAAGGACTCCATTTACGACAATGCTTGACACAGACCTGAGCGGCAGAATCCCAGGCTGGGACTTCTGCTTTAGAGATGGTTATAACTTGGGTCTCTATGAATGTTATTGCAATTTTCTGAAATAACTGTGGAAAAGGGTGAGTGCAGATATTATTTGGCAACACCTGCCAATGCTAGTAAGGAAACTGTAAAAAAAAGAGAACTATAAAGATTAAAACAGCAACCTAGATGATATCTCATTTTTAGTATTTTGGGGCTTTGCTGTTATGAAATTTGTTATTTCTTGCTCTTGATCTGACATGAAAAAAACCTTTAAAAGCTCACCAGGTCTTTCAGGACCCTTGCCTCCTTCCCACTTGCAGACTACCATAATTGCTAAATGATGACTTTTCTATATTTATGAAAATATATCCTTCAGAAGTGAAAAAGGTAAAATACTGAGCAAAACTTTCATCCTGTTTTCATTTTTTTAAGATGAAATTCACAGTACGCAGGAGAATGTGTATCATTTCTAACAGCATCATCTGGCCCGCCCTTACTGAATTACAGATTTATAATCATACTGCCACTGTCCATCATCCAAGAACAACATGACACAACAATACACCATGGAGTACCTGTGCAGCTACTGGATCTTTTTCATCACATTTTTCCTCAACACTTTGCTCCACGGAGTTTTGATTAGTAGAAATGCATTCAGAATCCCTTGTGGAAAGAAAGGAGGGATGTTTTTGACATTTTCAAGACAATCTCAGATGGTTCTGTTTGGCCCATTGCTTTTTCATTTACCCATGAGACTTTACTAAGTCCAGGGCACAACAGTTAACATAGTTTTCACAGAGCAGTGTTCAGTAATGTAAATATCATTTCTTCCCTCAAGGCTTAGATGGAATTCTATGTTACTTAAACTTGCTTCTTCCATGTTTTGTCATGTCAGGGATGTTAAAGATGATATTTGGAAATCACAGAACAGCCAGACCATAAACTGCTGTGTTCCTGTCCATTAGTAAGGAAAGGTTGACTGCAGGGATATTTTGTTGGAAGGGTTGTATTAACAGTCATTTACACACACACATACGCATATATATATATATATATATATATATATATTTGTAGAGCTGCACCTGCTTCTTTCATGTACCTTGAAATTACTACCAGATAATGAATGACCTCCTATTAAACTCATTTTTTGTAACTGCATCTTCCTAAAATATAGGCATTAGAAGATCTTGCTGCTCTACCGAGGTAATTTTGCCTGGTACAATATTGTGTTACTAGACAACGGCATTTGATAAAGGCCGTACATTTTATCTTCTAAATCAATACTTTCTTTTGCTGCCTATTGGAAAAAAAAAGAATTTTTTAGTGCTTACATCACATTGAGAGTTAGGGTAGGATTGTAATATTCGGTAACAGACTGAGACAATAACTAGCATTCTTAAAGATTAATTTTATTTGCCTTGCCTTTTGCCTGCAAATGCTATCCACATAACGCTTTTCAGACAGATTATACCTTGTTAGTTTCCCTGCTTCATAGTATACATATATTAATGAGTACATGTTTTCATTGACAACAGTGTAAGGCAAGTTATTTCTCTCATAGTGTTATTCTACTGTTTATTCATATGCATATTTTAAATTTGCAATGGCTTGTTGTAAAGTCTAATTGATTGTCACTGATTACTAGCCAAAGCTTTGCTTTTGTTAAGACACAGTTACATAAAATTCTGATCATTACATGAAAGTTTAATTCTGGTTATTAGACATTAAGGATATTCTTCTCAAAATCAAAAACTCTGTGACTGCCAGTTTATCTCCACAAAGACACTTTGTTAAAAATATTAGAAAACACATTGTTTCCAATTGTCTTTATTGTGAGAAATGAGAGACTTTCCTCAGTAAAACAAGATATATTATACTGTGTATTAATCTTGCCGTAATTGGACTGGTAGAGCATTAAAAAATTGAATCTATGATTAACTAAGTCTCCATAGCAATAGCTCACCTAAAAAGATCTGATTGCTTGTGAGGAAAGTCTTACTGATGACACACAAAGTCATATATGCAGACCATCTCCTATAGGTATCCAGTTGCAGCTGCTATTGTGGCATAGAATGTCAGGAGAGCAAGGAGGGCAAGGAGCATGTCAAGCTGTCTATACCTAATGCCATGCAATCTTGACCGCCTATACAATCATCAGACAGAAGTAATGAAACATATTCTGTCCACCTGCTGTAGGTGCATAAATTACATGTTGCGCCAACTTCTCTCCGTTAACAGTACAGAGAAGCCTTGGTCTGGCCGCATAGTAGTGGTGTGAATGATTCATATCTCCAGCTTAGAAACCTTTACAGACATGCACAATGCCATAGTAGATGGTCTGCACATAGCCCATTAATACTGAATTAAGTATTGAAGATATGTGATGAGTAGTAGTCATTTTTGGTGAGGTAACTATCCCCATGATTACAGGCAAGGACTCTAATATGACTTCTCCTTTCAATTCAAAGTTTAAAAGTGTAACAGTAGTAATATGGACAACATAACTTCAGCTGTGTGAGGACTATGCAATGGAGGACCAGAAATGCCTTCCCCAGCCTCTCTGGCCCTCCTTCCATTGAAGCTAGTGAGAGTTTGCCATTGACTCCAGTATGAGGAGAAGCATATCCAACAAGTTTGATACTAACCATTTAAATTTTTGCTTGTAGCCTCAGTGTCTACTTATCAAACAACACTGATGACACTTACTTTATTAGTTCATAATTACAATAGTAATAAAGTGTGGGGCAATCTTTTACACTGTTGCTAATATATTCAGTACTGTATGTATATATACTTGACACCTCAGTGAAGACTTTGACATGCCTTATTCATTCTAGTTATTTTTATGGTATTGGTTTTGTTAGATTGCTTTACCATATAAAGAATAAAACTATAACTGCTCTGACTTAAAATTGTCCAATTCATTTTTATCCAAAGTGTGTTAAACAAATCTATCCTTGTTCCTCAGTTCTTCTCATTTAGTCTTATTACCCCTTCACTCACACCATGAAGGCAATGTACAGTGGTGGTTTGAGAACAGGGATTTGGTATTCTCTGATGGACTCCAATAAATATCTGAAGTAAGGACATGCTTTGTGTCTTGTGGTTTCTTAGCTGTAAAATGAAATGTGCTCCCTAAAGGCCAGCTATGTTAATCCCATGATTGCCAGCTACTGTCACAAGGTAAGATGAATCTAAAAAAATTCATGAGGAGTTCATTCTTCAGCATTCTTTTCCAGTTATATTTATGTGTAAAGGATATTCCTCTAAAATCTGTCAGAGAGCTGAAGAATCTTGTGGAAATGTCGGAAGTCACGACATCAAAGCGTGAAATTTCAGGCAGTGCTTATTTATTCAATTATTCTCTTACAAAAGGTGAGAGCTTTCTGGGACAGTATGTAAAATAGATTTTAAATTGACACTCACAATTGTTATTTTCACCTACTTATTAATTCTGAATCAGTTAGATTGAGAGCTCATTTAATGGTGGAATGTTATTCCATCTGTTGAATCATAATAAACACCATCTTTTTATATAAGGGTATCTATAATATACGAAGTCTTAGAATGTAAATCAACCTTGTTCCTTAAGAAATGGAGCATTTGGCCCAAAGAGGGGTCTGTTTCTTCATTTTAATTTATTTGACCGTTTCTAATTACTGCTATGGACTCTAAGATCTAATATTAAGTCTTTAAATTATAGATAGAGTGGCCTTAAAATTCTTCTGTTGATTCAGCTCTAAGTTTAAGGGCTCTGTTCAGTTGCCTACATAGTGGTGTCTGGTGCCATCTGAGATGTGTCACATCTTCACAAAACCATCAAACGTAACACAGGACCTACAGAACATCTGCACCCTTCTGGGTTGGCGACTGGACTTTAGGTGGGACGGTCTCAGGAGTCTTACAGGCAACTAAGATGACTATGGCACAGGCATCTATGGCAAGATGCCTATGGATTCTGCCTGTGGAAGAATCAATTTCCTAAATGTGGGTGAGCTGAGTCCCACCCTTACCTGGTACACACCTGGATTTCGGTGAACTGAATTTCACCATGGGATGGGATATAATTGTCTAAATATAGGCATCTAGTGCCATTTTGGATACTGTAGGGTTCAATTCAGTTGCCTGCTGAATGTGTTGTGCATCCTATGTTTACACCCTTAAGCCCATGCTTTCATCCTGGATTTTCTAAGGTGTCTCAAAAGGCACTAGACACCTTTGTGGGGCTCATTGAATGAAGCTTCTCTAGCACTCCTGGTACCTGTATGTAGCTGGCAGATCTGCTGCAGAGCATGTGGGAAACCCATGCCTTCCTGGAGCAGGGGCTGAAGACAGTACCTGGCACTATCAGCCATCTGAAACGGCACTGTATTGCTTACCTCTGGGTACCGACAGTGTGTGTCTCAGATAAATAAAGTGAGCTGCCCTCTGGGGGTCGCTGAATTTAGAGAGACCAGATCACTTTAAAACAGTAAATGGTGAAAGAATCATTTGAGCTGGATTGCAAATGCACTCACTTGATTGGACGTGATCCCTGTGCTCCCCATTCTAGACACAAACCTGAGTTTTCAAGCAAAAAAAAGAATATTTTTGCAGTTTTCACGCTCTGAAAATTCCAGGTTCTAATAATTTTGCAGTATTCGTTATTTTCTTAAGGCAAGGCAAACCTTGCTGTGCATGATTTCTTGCTCTACAAGGAGGAAAAACCAATTGCTTATTGGAGAACAGCTTAGTAGAAGCATCCATTTAAATTCTGCTGCTTGCCTGAAGAGACATTAACTGCAACAGTGGAAAGGTTCTTCCGTGAATCATGGAAAACCTGAGAATTAGTAAGTCCTATTAATTATTATTCTTTTCTCAGGCACCTTCCACAAGGTTCTATTAATTAGTGATGTCTTGCTTTAAATCCTGCTGGAAAAGAATGAAAATGAGAATTGCTGGAGATTTGATTCAGTTAAGTGTCCAAAATGTAGCTGCCTATTCTAACCCTCCTGAGCCCCCTTAGTTTAGAAATACTATGAAGACAATTTTCTCTGCCAGATTTCTGATATTTGTTTCATGACTGTATGAAACATTGCAAGTCTATTATGACATTTTTGACTTATCAGCATGCAAATAAAATTCAAGAAGAAAGAAATATGACAAAGTATTTCAAAAAATTGAAAACAGAATTAGATAACTGTTTGAAAACAACAGATGCTTTTATTTGAATGGCGAGTAAAAGTTATGATCTGTTCTTTTACTTCTTAGAGATGATATTTGAAAACCAGCTTTTACCACTGAAATGATATTGAAATACTAAATCCTAGGGATTTACTAAATTTATTAGCATGCTGTTGTTTTAATATACTATTGGGTGTAACATCATATTTGTATCTCCAAAATGCATATCCAGTCACTTGAATGTATGGGTAGTAGAGAAGGATTTCTGAAATAAAGGCAAACGTTAATAAATCCAGTCAACTGTTCGCACTTATCCAGGAGAAACAGTGGCTTAACAAGACATTTTCTGATGTATTGTTAAGCTCAGACATACCAGAGAGCTATCAAATAAGGCTGCCAACCTGATAAAAAATGAACAGGTGTCAAGTGTTTGCAGTATGATGCGAATGTCGAAAAAAACTCCTTTGGAATTTGAATCAGCATGAAGAAGGGTATTGTATTATACACAGAGAGATGGGAGCCCTCTTGCAAACAGCTACACCTCACCCATCACGTTCACTTCTGAGTTCAGCTTCACCTGGCTGAGACTGGCACACAGGGCTGGGCAGCGCACACAGTCAGAGCGCTATGGGGATAGGGCTATGAGAAATTATTAAAAATATGAGGAGTTTGGAGAAGGACTTAGCTCACAGAAACAATTCAGCTTTGAAATTTGTAATTGCCATAAATAAATTATTAGATAAGATGATGAGTATGGCAGAGAGGGGAGAGGGAAAAGGAAGAAGTCCAAAAAGTGTGCAGTAATAGAATTAAGAGAAAGATTTTGAGCTATCAAGAAAAATATCAGCACAGTGAAACAGATTGACATTCTTCTGATTCTGTTTTTTGGGATGAAATTTCTCTTCCTTGGCTTTTTTCCTGGTTAATAGTTTTCTTCAGTTATTTATTCACTTTTAACACAAAAATTAATGACTACAAATTAATAAAATTAATACAAATATAGAAACTCTGCACAAACTCTTCATTAGATGTTAAAAACTTTCATCTTTTAACTCTAACCTTGTCTAGTCTTAAAACAACAGAGTACATACGAATGGTTAACATGGAGGACAATTACTTGTACTACACATTTTATAGTGTTTTCTAAAAATAAGATTTGTCTTAATTCTCAGTCTACCTTCTCTTACTGGAATATTGGGCAATATTCCAATGTAGATATGGAGAAGTTAAAAGAAAAGATATTGTAAAATATTAATAAATAAGCTAGAGAAGAGTGCAACAGATATACTGGTAAAGCAAGACATGGAGAGCAAAAAGGGAAAAGGCAAGCAATGTCTCAGAGGAGGAAGGCTAGAGAAGTCTCCGGGGGAACTGAGAGATGAAATCGTTGGGCACCTTCTAAAAGAAAACAAACAACTGCAACAATCCTGTACTGCAATGGGAATGCACCAGAAGTGCAGATAAGCTTTTTTCTTTCCCCGACTGCTGTGTTGCTTGGAAGACTTTGTCTCCCTGTTCAGTAATTGTTGGTGCATGTATAGCTACAGCACCCTGAAATGTTGAAATGTTTCAGAGGGCTCTCCCTAAGCCAATTTCAAGTATCCTTAGCCATGCAACAACCGCAATACAAAATTAAGAGATTTCTATTCTAGTGCAAGGTGCTCTGCTACATATGCCTTAAAACATGGGAAGAAACAAGCCTGACGTTCCCTGGCTGCAAAGTGAATTTATGGTAACTTGTTGGGCAATATTCTAAGCAGGGGTTTTTTGTTGTTTAATAAATTTCCATTCCCATTGACTTTGCTCTGTAAAACTTGCTCTTATTTTGCTCAATATGAAATAAATTGTGGAATATTAGAGAAAAAGAGAGGGAGCAAGTGCGTGATGCTGCTAGAGATGTACTTTCTAGATGGGAATTATGCTGATATCAAATGCCTGGCAGCAACTGAGGCCAATATAAGCATGAGACAGGCTGTTTTGACTGGTTGACTGAAAGTTAGCAGATTCATCTGTCTGAATAACACAAATAAGGATACATCAAAAAAAGCAGGAATAGTCAATCCCAAGACCAAGCTAAGAGAAGGTAAAAACAGGCAAGACTAAAATGAAAGGTACCACATTTTTTCCTCCCAGGAAGCTGCTTTCTTTTTTGAAGCAGAAATATACCTTTTCTCTTTCTGTTCTTTTATCCTAGCCCAGCCACCAGGGTACACTTCTTCTTTACCAGCAGGCAGACATGATGTAAACGAACACTGAGCTCTGTCATCTCCCTCTTTGTGTGCCACAACCCTGCTCGGATATTTTATTAGCTAGGATGTTGCACTTGCAAACAGTGATGAATTCTACATTTAAAAAAATCAATTTGTTGTTTTTTCAAAATCATGAGACTTTTCTTAATATCACACATAGAGGGAAGGGATTACAAGAGGGATTACAAGAGACGGAGGGAAAGGAAAAAGGGGTGGGGAAGAATACATTTGGCTTGAATAAAAGGATGATTTTTCCTTCTATTAAAAAATCTAGCTTTTTCTTTTCTCAGGAAGGTTTGTGCTTTGCCTTCACAAGGTGTATTTTTCAAAGCTCTGAGCTGCATTATAAATACGTAGGCTTTGGCGCACTGCAGAGGGGGCGGTAAACAACTACACAAGAAGCAGACTTTCTACATCTCGGCTAAGCCTCTGACTCCAACCTTGGGGAGCAGAGAGTGGATGCAGCCGGTTTGGGATGCAACATGAATCTGAACAGTCTTAGAGCTGTCCTAAATGAAACAATTTGTTCATGCCTCTGCCAGACAGCTATGCCAAGGGGACCTGCAAGAGTGTAGCATGCCAAGCAAGAGTGCACTTGCTAACCACAAAGCCAGCTGTTGATGCAATTCCTAAGGACTGTAAGTATGTTTGATGTGTGTGGGCTGGGCACACCAGACCTCACAATGTTCTCGCCATGTGCAGCCAACTGGAGCCAACACAGAAGGAAACAGCTCTTTGGCCAAATCCTCCAAGGCCTGAGGGGTCACCTACCACAGCGTGACAGGACACAGAAACATGACGGAAAGTGGAAGAACATGTCAACAGCCCCATCAGCATCTGAAATTATCTGCTTGAGGTGTAAAACAAACCAACTGAAGAAAGTTTAATAAGTACTTCAGGTTGTATCTGAAATCAGTGGCAGCCAGACCAAAGGAAGCCAGTCATCAGCCTTATTCCTGACAATAGCAGCTTCTGAGCATTTAATGTGTTGAATAGTTTTCCATTAAACTCAAGCAGAGGAGCCAACTGTGAAAATGTGTTACAGATATTTGAGCAATAACACCTCCACATAAAAATGAAGCTGCTGAAAGATGTTTTCAAGCAAGGGCACCAAAAAATAGTGAACCTTCAGGAAACTGTCTTCTGAGGCCAGATTTAAAAATCTGCTGAGACTAGATGGACCAAACACTCAGAGACACTACATGGGAAACGAGCCTGGAAGCAGCCTGGGGCACAGCAACAAAATCACCAAACGAAGGAAACTTCAAGAGGAGACTTTGTGGCCTCATTACTTAAGATTTGAGCACCTGACTCCCATGCATCTATCCCAGTGCAACTCATCATATCCAAAACAGACAGACAAGCTCTCTGTAACGTGAGCACAGAAAAACAGAAACCACGGAAGGAGACTCGTCACAGGCAGAATCCACAGTGCTAAATAAGGAGCTGTTTAAACTACTCTGTGAGAAAGCTTGAGGGCAGAGATAAGGACTTAAAACACTTCACCTGAGCTGCAGATAAAGTGTCTGTCTCAGTGCAGGCCGTCCTCTTTGGAAATGCTGCCAAGGGCAATGACTAGAGTCAGCCAGTGCTTTCCATTTTGCCTCTTGAAGTTGCTCCAGCATTCAAGGATTTGTCAGTAGGCCAGAGACAGCAAGGTATTGAAAGGAGGAGAGCGGAACAGAGAGGAGTCATATGCAGTGGAAGAGATCTTACCACTTATTCCCTCTCTAAATAGTTTGGTATGTTCAGTGCTAGACGTTCTTCAAGCTAGCTCTTTAATCCGGGTCTCTCACTTTCATCCTGCCATTTATCAGCTTATTTGCTATCTGCAAATCCCATCTGCCCATGCACAAGTGTAATGAGGCCCTTTGAAGAAAGAACATGTGGTGATGGTAACATCACCTGAATGCAGACAGGATCAGTGAACAAGATCAGCCCAGGCAAAGTGAATCAGACCTGCAGTCACTATAGTTAGGTGCGTAACTGGAGCCCTATATATGGTAAATCAACGGTCACATCCTCTTCTCAGGTTCCTTTCGTGGAGGGCTGAGCATGATTTTGGATCTATACTATGCAGTGGAAAGTGTGCAGGCTTAGCTTGAAATGCAGTATAGGGGAATTTTTGATGTCCATGAGCTTTCAGGTGGATGCTCCTTCATGAGAAGGGATGGCGTTCTGATGTCCTTCCTCCTGGGCAAGCGTAAGCCACAAAGCTATTATATAAAAAGATGAACAGCATTGTTACCATCTCTTCTGGACACCCAGGTCTTGGAAAGCCCAGTTTTAGAGAAGAGTCTGGATAATGAATACCTCTCCATAGCTCTGTCTCAGCTGCAGGAAGTCTGAAGTGGAGCAGGATCATAGACACAGCCTTGCTCTTAACCTGACACTCAGCAGGCGACTGTGTGGAGGGGCACTTAACTGGCTTCATGCCCTGTATAAGGAGCCAAAGGTCATATTTTAGGGTAACTAGATTCCTTCCTAGTTACCATCAGCCGGAAAGCCAGGTTGAATTTAACTGATAGTCTTTGAATCTGCCTGTCCTTTCTCTTGTGGTCTCTCACAAGCATAGTCACACAACTTCTGTCCCAAAAGCAAAATAGCATAAAGTAACTAGTCAACAGAAGCAGAAGGTCAGGAATGGCATTGCAACTTCAGATCTTACAGTAACAGCTATGAAAAGCGATTGCTCTATGTTGCTTCTTCTATATTGGGGACAGAATCAGAACAGATTCATTTTCATTCAGCTAAGCAGCCAGTAATGAGGCTGATTCAATTCAGCAGACAGGTTCTCACTAATTCTTTCAGAGAGTTCTCATGATAATCATTTGGACAAATACGTAGGCCATAATTGATAGAGATGATGTGGCCACTGCCAGCTTACTACAGAGTCAAAAAATTAGGCACCTGACCCACTGGCTGATTCAGAAAGCCAACATTAATTGCCCACAGCTCCTGTACAGACAGTCGAGAGAGCAATTAACAAGTGACTAGAGAGAATTAAACTCCTCAGAAGGATAATCCACAAAAAAGCCCTACACGCAGAGCTGGAAACTGCAAAGGTCTAGTTAATAAAATGGCAGAGAAAGGGATGTTTTTGAGCACTTCTCCCTCTTGGGAGCTTAAACATCTCATTTGGAGCTGTATATTACATGCTCCCATGCAATTCAGAGTCTTTTGTTAGAAGGAGGCATCAATTCAACAGGAATAATTTTAAAGCGGCGGGGGGGGGGGGGGTGGAGTGATTACACCCACCTCAGCCTGAAGTAATTCATGACTGCACTTCCCATCTGCCAGTAAAGTGTCTTGAATAGAAAGCTACCACAGAGATTGGATGTTTTGGTGCTTCATCCTTTCTCGTTGTGCTGGGTAATTATTCAGTTATGAAGGGAAAATGTGATGGGTAAAGGTGGTCCCAGGGCTCCAGTGCCCCTGTCCTGGGTGGGTACTGCTCTCATTCCCCCTTTTTGGTGTCCATGTTGAGCTTAGCGCTGCCTGGCTGGGTTGAGGCCAGGGAGGTGACCTGACCACCACTGCGTCCCTACCCAGACAGGCTCCAGAAGCCAAGGTCAAGCTTTGGATTGACTTTTAGTACAAAAATACTAGGGTGTCCTGGGTTTTGTGAAGATTGGGGATCATGTGTTTTTAGGATTGTTTTCCCCAGCTTAGGAGCTTAGGAGCCTTAGCAGTCTTTGCCTCCAATTATGAGACAAAGTAGTCCTTCTTCGTCTCCCTCCCAGCTGTAATAGCTGCACTACAATTTATGCAACAGTAGATTGTAGATATTTTAAATACCTCCATTAAATAATAAAAAATATGAAAAATGTGCTTTTTTTTTCTTGGCAGCTTGGGAAGGATGGAACATTAAAGCCTGTAAAAATAACATTTAAAATCGAAGTTTTTGTATTTCTATATGCTCAACTTTTTTTTAAAGAATTTTATATGAAGTTTACCTGCACTTGTTCCTTTTAGCAAGGACACAAACTTTCCTTAGTTTCTATGCCAAGACTGCATTTTCAAAAAAGTGAGAAAACCAACTTTAGAGCGTCACCAGGTTATTTTCAGCTAAGCCGCAAGAGGGCAGGGTGTGCTCTCTGTACAGCCTGCTTAAGTCATATTTTCACAAGTAACTAGCCAGAGCTTTAATGCTCTATCAAACCAAGCAAGTAGAAAGAGCAAAACATGGGTCTTTACCCCAGAATTTTTTTATATGCATAATATTAATTTAATGCATTAATTGCCTTTCTTCAGGAAAGGAAAACACCTTTCCAGGAATTGCACTCAATTTACAAGTGAGAACTGAACAACTCTCCCTTGTTTTACTCTCCCATCTCTAGGCAAAATCAGTTCTAACAACCTAGTTGGCTACACTACATCTTTTGTATTTTTCCCTGTCTCTCTGTCCTTCCTCTCCCCCAATCCCACTGTCACCTGCCCATAATCAGGGCTAATTTCAAGCAAGTGCTTGGTACGGTAGCAGCTACACCTCCAAGGTGGTAAAGCTAGTCAGGTATACACTATGCCCTGGGACCCCAAGGAAAAATCTCACTTAGCCTTGGATGTAACACGCCAGCCTACCTCCTCCTACCTCCTAAATCTTGGCATTCATGTCACACACAGAACAAAAGATGGCCATCCTGATCCAACAGATTCTTGCTAAAGAAGAATTCAGCACAAGCTGGTGCATTTGAAGTCTGATAGTCATGTAGTGCTAGCAAGTGGCTAACATTTTCTCCCCTGAGAAGGGCATATGGAGACCTCAGAACTGGCTGAGAACTGAGATTGAGCTGGCACATGCCCAAGTCCGTTCTCTGGAGGTCTCTGGTGATGTCCTCAGCACCAAGTGAAGCTGGTCCCCACACAGTAAATAGTCCCAGAAAGGCAGGGTAACCTAACCGAGAGCTATGGTAACAGGCAGGGCAGTGGCAGAACAAAAAGTGCTCCAGCCCCTGGCCTCTTGGCTGTGAACCAGAAAGGCATGTAAATGCTTGCATCCCACCTTGCACTTCAGCCTAGAACATAGAGCTTGCTTTGTACCATCACATTTTAAAAAAAGACCCAAGGAAATGGGTTTATGAGGGAACGGGTTGAAGCACCTACTGCAGGGCATGCACTGGTGTTTACTGCAGGGCATGCACTGGTGTTTGCTGCAGGGCATGCACTGGTGTTTGTGCACTCTTCTCCTAGCACCCAGCTCAGAGAGCGCTTCGATCAGCCCACTGTCCTCTTGAATCCCATTTGGCGTCCCTGCTCCAAAAGCTCTAATACAGCATTCTGCTCTATGGAGCAACGATGATCCTAGCCCCTCTGTAAACACGTGTCCTCAGCATTTTCTATCGGCATTCCCCTCCTCATGCTTGCTTTTGTGTATCTCATTCTTCGGCCATATCCAAATGGTGCAATGCAGCACCATGCTGGAGAAGCCTGAGCTCGCTGTGAGGAGGAACGTCCACAGAGTGCTGTCCCAAAGGCTGTGTAGCTTTCTTATGGTGCTAGGAAGCTTTATGTGTGCAGCAGCATGGATTTCGATGCCACAGCCAGCTTATCGGTGCTGCCCAAAAGGAGTTCAGCTTCGCAACATACTGCAAAACGTAAACCTTTCCTCAGACACCTAACTCATCCATGAACTGAGTGGGAGCCAGGATGCGTAACATAGATATTTTGAAATCTTAATGCATAAGTAAGCATATAGATAGATGTTGGTAGGATATGTCAAATTTGGTGTGGAATCAACCATAACTTAATATTCCCTCAATGCTTCAGTGAAGAAAAACAGTGGTGAGAAATTCTGGCAAGAAATTAAAAAATTAATTCTAAAAGGTAGTACCCATGAACTTACAGATGAATACTAGGCAAGTCTGAACTTGGTTTGAAGGGAAGTTGTATTAAATATTGAGTGATAGACAGAAAAGCAGTAAATAGATTACCAAAAGCTTGGTATTTTTACCCTGGATTTCCAAAGAAACTAGAATCACATCATCACTCTATGTGTATATTGGTTCTGTCCTAAAAACATGTTAACATATCAGCCATTTTCAATCACATTTTATAGAAAGGTAAAGATTTTATATTTTATGAAAGCACATGGCCAAATGAAAATCAAAACCTGATTCTTCCACTGAAGAAACAGCTGCTGTGTGAGCATACATGACTGGATAAGAGGGGATTCACACAGGAGTTCAGAAAAAATAGAAAAAAACAGAAAAAGAAAAAAAGAAAAAGAAAACAGCTCAAAATAGAATCTATCAGTGATCCTGGTGACCTGACGAATACTGTGAGTATTTTACTTAATATTTTTAGCATACATGTAAAAATATTGTTCTGCTAATGCAAGAAGGGCTACCTGAGCATATGGTGGGCACATCATAACATTTCTTTGCCCCGAATGCCCCCAAATCAGTATTTTAGAAGTTTTGTGAGTTATATATTTTCAAAGCTAAGTATACGTGAAGATTTACAAGATCTTCCTAGTCCACATGGCTAGTATTAAGTAGACCTAGAAGAAACACCATAGAAATCTTTACTAAAGATACAATTTTTATTCAAGGCTATGCAAGCAGACTCTAAGACCCAAGCCATTACAGTTTGTAAAAATGCCAAATCTGAGCGTTCCGTGCACTGAACCTGACACAATCTATTCAGGACTCCATTCGCTGTGTACAAATCCTGTTTCAACGTAACATAGGATAGACACACAAATATGGTGCAAGTTATATTTAAGAGGCATTTATAATGGAATATTTAAGATAGAGGTCTAGGGAGTGCCACATCCAGACCTGCTCTCCTATCTGCAGACCTGAGTAATACAAGATACTCAGCCTCGTTCCCTTGAGTCCTGGGTCGCAAACTTTGGGAAATACTTAGGTCTAGATTCTTTTCTACAAGGAATCTCTTCAACACTCATATTTTCCTAAACCACTAATGCAGGGTTATCTGTGTCATCAAATCTAAAGCAGCAGCTAACCAAGTTTAGTAGGAAATTTGGGCCATTAGTTGGATCTGTTGGTAAAGGAGTCCCATGAGAAAATAATAAAAATAAACTTTTCTTAGCCAAGCATTTAACTAGCTTTTGGGTGTGCAAAATAATTTGTCCTTCTATACTGTGCACGGATATAGACATAGATACACTCAGCGATGTGTGTGATTATTATACAGCTTGGGAAGAGCTACAGCTTGAATATCAAGTAGACATTGAAAGTAACTGCCTTATACTGTGACCATCGTTTGCCCTAAACAGTAGAAAAATCTTTTCTGAAGAGATACATCTGTTTTCCTGCCATCTTCTTATCTGACACCTGCTCTCTCCCCATACACACACACTCACTCCTACTTCTCTGCTACCTGGAACATTTCCCATCACCAAAAAACTTTCTCTTTTCTCTGAATTTAGTACCACTTTAGCTATATCTGAGCCTCCCTCTTCTTTCCATGCATACCACAAAACTATGCAGCAGAGCCAAGAGAGAGAAGGACTAGCACTATGTTCGGCTTCTGCTGCAGTCCCTAACAAAACAGAAGTGTACATTTAGCTGTAAGGGAACTCCTGCTCTTAATCAAACTGCAGAGGAATCTGAGCTGGGGGCTTTACCTAGTGTTACGATCAGCTTGATCAGAAATAACACATGGAATTGATCTTGCTTCTGAAATAAACTAACTAGAGGTTTCATACAGTATTCTGTCAAGCTGAACTCTCCTCTTCCCTCTTATCTCACTAAGCTGCATGAAACATTTGGAACTGTAAAAAAAAAAGTCTACATTGTTTATTCAGAATATTGATTGATAAAACGATCTGCTATTCAAATTATACATAGAGCTAATGACATTCTGCACGTCTCAGAGCTGTTAAATGAAATCAAAAACACATTGAGCTGGAAAAGCATCTTGCTTATTGATCATTCAAGTTGTTTTTCTTCTTGTTCAGATTCTTAGCTGTCTTGATCTAAATCTATAGAGAATAACTTCTAAGTATCACACACTCCACGTAATCCTTGGAAATGAGAAAACTTTGGCCTGTATAGGGCATTGCACATAGGTACCCAGAGACTTTATCTGTTACAGTTCACAAGATAGTGGGAAAAAATTAATGGGAATAATATACTTAGCTGCCAAAGGAGTGTGTGATAAGTAGGTGGCTAAAAACCTAGCTAAGATCTGAATGAACTAATCAAGGTCACCTACAAGAGTAACTAAGAAAACAAAGTCAAGGCACTAGGCCTCTTCCATGTACTTTTTTGGGGTGAAGCTCACATTCATCAGTGGTTCAAAACCTTTTCTCTGTCTTCGGTGTTGAAAAAATACAAGCAGCAGGACTAGCATGACCAGAGCTATAAGCGCTCCTGCAAGCGTGGCTCCAACTATGATAGCCCAGGCTTGAGTTTCTTCAGATGAACCTGGAAATACAGAAAATGTGAAGTAAGGACCGCTCATAATTTTATTTCTCAAATTACATGGGAGAAAGCGATATCGTACGATCTGATAATTATTACTACTTGCATAGCTAAGAGATCCATTGGCCACAAAAAAAGTTGATAATCCACGATGCAACCAACACACATAACAGAGCCAGAGTCATTTCCTGCCAGAGAAGTCTACAGCTGAATTTAAACTTCGACATTTCAGAGAAATGAAACAGTTGAGAATGAGAAGGATGAAGGGTAACAAGAAAAAGAGACTATTCTCTTACTTAATTTGGCCAGTTATGAATGTTTTAAGTAAATCTTTCCACGGTAACATCTCCGCATAGTGATTTCCAGACTAATTTGGTACATGGAAAACCCTCAGATTTTCCAACAGGCCACAATGCAACCTATCGCCAAACTTTTAACTGAAACTATTATGATTTTGCTGACCACCTATGCATCACATCCTCTGATCTTGAACTACTATTGGGGAACCACTGTCTTCTAGTGTAACATTGATCATTCTTACTGTGTAAATAAGTTCATGTCAGCTCCAGTTGGCTGAATTAGTTTATTTTTTTAATTTATGCTTTCAGAAGATTCAGGCAAGAACTTCCTGTTGTCCTATTCTGAAAAATGCTAAACATATTGAGATGTCGGCAAAAAAGTTTGACTCAAATAACATTCAGGAAAAACTCTCAAAAAAGCTTAAGGTGTTGTAAATATCTTGAAGGAATTTAGACATAAGGGCTTAAATCCAGGGGGCTCAAGATGTCACATACTGGCTACAGAAGTGACTAAAAGTTGTGTGCCCCAATCCAGAGTATCCAAAGCTTAACTAAGTGCATCTCTGACAAGTTTCATGAGGCAGCATAATTCAGGGTCCTATGCGAAAGAAGTATTTTCTAATGACTAGCAGCAGCCTGACAAGCTTCCTGGCAGAGCACCTGACCTCTGACAGATTAAAGGATGCTGTAACAGGCATAAACAGTGCTGGCAACAGGGGCCAAAATTAGAGACTCCTCAGCCCCAAAGGAGCATGCTCATCAATATCAAAGCAGTTTAAGTTGGCGCATTTTGCTGCAGAGCAGGAACAAACTCTGTGCACGCTTGTAGTTACACAACTTGCCTGGTGAGTTGTAACTACCTGGGCTACAAAAGGATACCAGATACATGTGGTTGCTGGTGGCCAGGAGAATAGATTCATGCTTTTGTAAAAGGTGCCTTATTTTCCAAATTTCTGTGTCATTGAAAACTTGAGCTGTCACATCTCTTGGCCTGGAAGTGCCTCCACACCTCCAAAACATACCTGGCAGGTCAATGGCATAGGTGTAGCCAAGCTGCTCCACAGTGAGAAAAAGTTGGTCATTGGTCACAGGAGGGAAGAAAGGGACCATGTTATACAGTCTGTTGTGACCGATAGGGGCCAGCTCCTCAGGCCAGGCATTGTCAGGTGGGCTAAACCGTTTCATCCATTCGTCAAAGATGGCATCAGTAAAGGAGTGAAGAACCTGCAAATTCAGCCATAGGCATGCATACTTATTAAGTTATTTCCTGAGAAAATTGGACGGTTGTTCTATGCAGATGCTGAGCATGAAGCGTGAATGTGTGGAGGGTGGGGAGACACTGATTGCCTAAGAGCTGTACTGGCACGCTGCAATCTCCCCTCGATAAGCACAACAGTTATGTCACCTGAGGACAGAGTGGGACCCAAGCTGTGACTCAGATAATATCCCAGTTTGGTCCCCGCATCCTTCTTATCTCCCCAAGGATGGTGAGATTTTGCCCCCCTCCCCTGAGCAGGACACACGTCCTAAAAGACCTGCTGGGGCTGCACTGTTGCCCCACCATGCAGAGAGCTGTGATCTGGGGACAGCTACTCATTTTCACCTCAGAAGGAAGCAGCCTTTTAAAGCGAGAGAAGGGCAGAAAGAGAGAGAGGAGGGAGAAGGAAGAAGCTAATCTAATTTAGGTGGGATTTACAGAACAGGAAAGCAGCAAAACTTATGAGAAAGGACTAAATTAAACTACTGTGTGGGACATTTTACTATATACTTTCTTGCTCTTGTGCTGTTGTGCAATCTTCCTCCAGACTGTCATTTCGTAAAAGCCAGCTTTCTATCCCTGTGATAAGTTACTCTTAGTGGCCAGGACACTGAAAAGTCAAGCCATTTATTCAGGTTACTTTCGACACTTTCCCTGGAAAACCCTGACCCAAGAACTTAGGCTCAGATGAATGCAATGTGAATTGCTAAACAGCTTCAGTTAATCCCGGCCCCATTTAGAGACCCTATGGGTGAAAATTGGCTCTGATTAACTTCAAGTCCAAGCACTTCTTCAGGGGAGCAATGCTTAGATGAGTCACCGGAGGGAGCTCAAGACACTCACAAGAACAAATAGCCCTTCAACGAACGAGGGGCAGTCGGGAAAGGACGTTTTAAGAGGGGAAGAAGTTTCACGAAAGCATTGCAGAATATGCCTTATACTGTGGTTATGTTCAAAGGTACCTAGTGCTTTACAAGTGCAGAAAGGCATAAAATGTTTGCTCCAAAGCATATGCTGGAAGCTGACAGCACGTCCAAAGCGTGAAGAGATGTGGATCATTTGAACACTGTTATCTTAATAGTTATGAAGTGTTTGCAGTATCAGGCAGCAGGGAATTCCCTCGCTTTTCCTCGATGTGTATATTTAAGACTTGATATCATAATATCTCTCAGCTGGAAATTAATGGGTGGGTCCCTCCTCTCATGTAAGGGTCCACCAAGCTCATTCAGGTTAATCTACTTCTCCTAAGTATTTTACTGTCTCTTGCCTTTGAACAAGTCTGGAAAATTGCAACCAATTGGATTCTTCACGGTCATTTTATAGCATTCCACCAGCCCCGCAACTCCTGCTACCCACAGATTTGATCAAGTCTTTCCCAGTAAGTTCATAGATCTATAAAACACTAGTTCAGGAAAGTTGTTTCCAAGTTGAGTTCAAACAACTATTATATACCTCCGGGGCTCTTCAAACTTGTTTCTATTGTACTTTTGTTTTTTAATGACCGCTCTGGAAAAAAATAGTCCAGAAAATACCTTACGGCAAATAATCCTGTGTAAAAATAGAAAGGACAGTGAAATAAAGATTCCATTGTGTAAGAAAGGAATTAATATAGGAATTCAAACATTGTGAAGGAAATAAACTAGTGAACCACTACATAAGTAGTCGGGCTAATTTATCAGATTATCATTTTTAACAGAAAATTACAAAATTAAAATAAAGACATGAATTCTATTAGAATTCCTCTACATAATCATTGTGATTTAAGCTAATAAAGAAGAAAAGAAACTGTCATGCATTTATTAAGCAGAGGAAATGTGCAGTAGGCTCAGCTGCCAGCTTTTTATTTGCAAGTTGCTGTTTGAGCTGTTCATTGCAGTGTGATTTTATACTAACACACTAGCAAAATCCTATTATTTCTATTCCCCAATAAACTCTGAAATTAGATGTGCTTTCTCTTAGACTATCCCTTAGAGAGAAGTTTTTAAAAAAGAAAAAAAATAGTCAGTCTACTGTCCTAAAATAGTTAACCCAATTTTCAGCTTTTCTTGTTGCTGTAACATTGTCTGGTATAAACCATGAAATTTAAATCCTACCTAATGAAAGGATTCTGGGCAATGTGAGTTGGAATAGTACTCTTCTCCCTAGAAACTGATTTTGTATTGCACAAATCATCCTGAGATTTCTCCTTTCTTTATTTGACCATTATGCAGATGTGGCAGTGCTCAAGAAAAGAGAGAAGAGTTCTCATTTTGTATGTAAAGGACCTATTTTAGGGGATTCACTTTACTTCTACTCTGCAAATCCCTGGTGAGATAGCTGCCTTTGAATCACAGCCAGTTACACTCACATTGGGGAAAAAAGACATACCACAAAGATGGGATCATTGGCAGCAGCGTGAGAGAGAACACTGGTCCCATTCAGGAAAGAGTGAGCTAAATTATGAAGGCTCAGCACCGACGAGTTTAAGGTACCATCTGGTTTATTGAACCCTTCCAGCGCATTCCTGTGGATGTATTTTAAAAAAAAAAAAAAAAGTAAACATGTCTTGTTCACAAACACACGAATAAAAAATATTTTTAGCTCCTTCTGCAGAGGAGCCAAAGGACAAACCTGAAACTGAAACTGGAATTCCGAAAAAACGGCGGGCTGTCAAACTCCTGCAGGGAAAGGCAGTTCCTGATGTCCTCCAAGGTAGGCAGCTGCCGGCTGGAGGTCCTCAGCGGCCCCCTCCGCAGCGGCCCTTCATCCGTGCCATTGCACAGCGTGACCAGGCGGTTGTAATCATCCAAACTGAGCGGAAAATGGAAAAGGGCACAAGTTAGGGCAGGGCGTTTCTATCTGTTTGCCTTTTTTCCCCCCACAATGAAAAAGAGGCGTCAGCTGTCTGAGAGGGCAGAGTTTATGGCCAGACACACCGTGGGAAATCTGTTTGCCTCCAGTGGCCTGGAAGATGAATTTATTGCAGAGTTGCCATCGTGCCACGATTCTCACCGGCTCATTCGGAGCAGGAGTGGCTAGGCTTGTCCTCAGCAGAGAGGACATTTCAGAAAGAGCAAGCAAAGCTCCATGCAGGCCCTCTCCCATCTGAGCATTTTGGAAGAGCAGTTTTTGCTGGACAACCCAAAACAGTTGAAACTTTTCGTCCTGAGTAAGGACTAGCTTTTTAACTTTTAGCAAAGAGAAAAAACATGGAAGTCCTACTGTGGGGTGCGCTAAAGAAATGCAAGGACTGATAGAAAACAGGTTTTCACTTTCCAGCTCTTATACTTATTAGGAGAAAAGCAGCTGCATTACGTTGCATCCTTTTCCTCAGGACCTGAAGGATAAAAAGTCCTGCACTTGCAGCAGTTGTCTACTAACTTATGAGTGGGAGTCCTTTATATTAGGGAGATAAAGAAGGAAGGAGAAAAACAATGTAACAGTTGTTAACAAAAAAAAAAAAAAGTAAGTGCTATTCAATATAAAATGAAATGGCATTTTCCTAAACTGCTGGAGTAAGAAAAGCCCTTCTCTGTTTACCCTTGGCAAGACAACAGCCCAGTCACTTCAATTTTCAAGAAAAAACAAAACCCTATTTATCTTAGAGAAAAAGTAGGGACAAGATATAAAGCTAACTGGTGCCTAAGGCCAGAATTGCAAGTAACTCGTTAGGTGCCTAGAGAAATAGCCTCTTTTCTGAAGAGCCCTGGACATTCAATACCTCCTTCTGACCTCATACTGGCCCCAACCTCACACAAGAATATTATATGAGTACTATAAACAACAGCATCGTACGTCATAAGGATCCAAGCCTGCACATGAATTCACCCTGCACTTACCCAAACTGCTATATACCTACAGATAGCTGGCAGCAAGATAGTGGCTACCTTTTTCCTTTTTTTTTTAACTTTGCTATCTATGTGAAAACTCAGCCACTTTGAAGTCAGTTCCAAAACTGCATTAAATATCTTGGATTTAGGATCTCACGCAATGCAAGGAAACAGATTTTTCAGCCTACCTGCAACTTGTTCCAAAATCAGCTGGGTGTTACAGAGCACCAGCAGGCTGGCATTTCTCCTTTAAAAAGATACTTGCAAATGTGGCAAACTCTTCAAACTTTTGTCAGACTCGAATTGGCTGAATCAGCTAAAATCCTCTATCAAAAGAATCATCCTAAAAACGTATTTCCATGATAGCAGTGGTAAAACTTACGTAGCACCGTGTACATACTAATCCATCATAAGTCCCAGTTTTCAAAAAGAAGTCTTGGTTCTTTTCCTATCATTCACTCCCACTGTGAGAGCAGTCTGAGCTGCCAATAGCAAATGAAAAAACAAGATTTGATCACTATGCAAGTTTGTCCTAGGCATTCTCTTACCTATTACAAACTATTTGCCAGCGGGAGAATCTGGAGTTTGGGCTGATTAGGCTTGGGTCATCCGGCCAGGATGCTCCAAAGAGCTGATCCGTACACACGTCACATTCATTTTTACCTGTGGCAAAATTCCAGTAGGGCAACGCAAAGGACTCATTGCCAGTCAGTCGCTACAATGGAAAGAAACACGTTAGCAGGGTATCACCTTTAAAGGAAAGAAAAAAAAGCAATTCCCCAAAATTGTTTTAGTAGATACTCTGTATTCTGCTTTTAATTTGAAAATGAACACCACTCATTTCATAACGCTGCTCCAACTCTTTTCAAAACAGTAGCATAATAAGTCAATCCTAACAAAAAAATTGTCTCTAGTTAGTGCACTGCTGGATTGCACTTTTTTTGGCCAAGTTAAGCTTTCTACCAACTCAGTAACCAAGCAGGAGAGCAGAAGAGATTAATCAAGCCTTTAAACAACAAGGAGGTTTTCTGTAGCGAGGTAAGTGGGCAATGGGTAAAACTGTATATGTGGTTTGCTTTCACTCTAGAAAGGGTAACCCTGGGGAAGAATCTGATTTTGTATTAATAGAGGAATACAGTGTATTTGCTTGCATTTGCTTGTTGCATAGGATTTCATGCAAGCAAGATCCTGCAACTATTCTGATACCAACCATTTTCAAGGTCAAACTACATTAAAATAGAAGTATTGCAAATGTGAATGCTTAGCCAACTGAATGTCAGGCACATTAACACATATTGCTTAAAAAGTCTATACCTAAATATACGAATGCATTAAATGGCATTATTAAAGGGGGTAATATATGGAGTTGCTTCCCCTAAGATGGTGTCTTCAAAATCAGCAGGCAATATCTGTCATTAAGTTTTGCTTATAAGTGTTGCTTTGATTTTATTAATAAATAGTGTTACTTCACATCTTGTGCTCTTTGTCAAGAATACGTAGGAAAATCTCCATGATAACCTTTATGTGATTGTTCAGAGTGAAGCTCCTAACATAGGATCTGGTATATCTTCATCTGACTATTAACTCCATTTAAGTTCTAGTTCCTCTTGAAAGTGTTCACGGTTATCTTCAAACTGCTCAGCACCTTGAAAGAACTAAATTCACTTTAAATAAAAAAGGACCAATGAGCAAACACATTTGAGACTAGGGTGTGTAAGAATCTGTGCTAAGAAATAGCTTATCCTTGGCTAGCTGGTCAAAGATGTGTAGCAAAAGAGAGACGCCACATGAAAAAATAAAAAGGATGTTTTGCTAACCTGTAGATCTCTTTCCAGCAACAGCAAATGGTACCTATGCCAAGTAACAAAGGCAGGTCCTTGATGCGAGAAATCGATAGCTGTGAAAGGGCGGCCAGGTCCTGCAAAGGGAAGGTATAATGAGCGCTTCAAGAGCAAATGAAGCTAGATAGAAGGTGAACGGCTTCTTCTATTGCCTGTACTTGAATCAAATGAAAAGCTCCAGCTCCGCATCTTTGGAAAAAGCACAGATCAGAAGCTAGAATATTTACATAGGATTACTGAACCAAAGTCTTCTTTGGATATTAATTTCAACATTTCTCAAAACTTCACATTCCAAAAGGTTTGATATTGTGAAGATTTCTTGTCATTTGAATGTTCTTATTTTTGAGAAACTGTCTTATTGTCCAATATCTAAGGTCTTCTCTAATATCTACCACGTTGTCTCATTATCTTGATGAGCAGTAAGAGTTACACATTCTATTCTATTCTATTCTATTCTATTCTATTCTATTCTATTCTATTCTATTCTATTCTATTCTCTGTTAAGAGAACCTTAACATCTTCCATAACCTGCCAACAGTAATTCAATATGTCCTTTGCCACCTTTTTTTTTAAACTGGGCTTGTTATTTCTCCTCAGGCTTGTGCTGGCCCCCACCGCAGAAGCTCCTGAAGAAATCAGCTAAAACAATGAGGATCCTCTGCAGTGTTCTGCTAGGAGGTGAAGCATGAATCTGCAGAGGGAAATTTGGTGGGTTTTGCTGCTCAGCATTTCAGATCGCTGCGGTTCTCATGACTGTTTCCCTTCCTGGCACTCCAAAGCTCAGCAGAAGAGCTGACGCCACATTTTAGGAAATCTTCGAAGAAAAGGGGTGCATTGTTTTCAAAACGTATAATGACAAGCTAGTTTTTCCTTCATTTAGCTGACCAATTACTAGTGGGCACTGGCATTACCCTTTTCCTTTTTTCAGATAAATTCCTATTTTAGAAAAAAACAGACTACTTGATGTAACATAGCTTAGCCCTAACTGAACTTAAAAAAGAAATACAGAGCCATCTGTAGTGTCTTAATGCATGCTTTGTACATAAATACTGTTTTGCCAAATAGATTTATAATGGTTAGCCATGCTTTTAGAATTAAATCTCATGCTAGATTTTGGAAGAAATACAGATTTTGTCTTTTTAGCAATCCAGCAAAATATGAGGTTTCTCCTGAGGTTCACAAATAAACCTAGTCTTATTTTCTTACATGACTGGGTATTGACTCTCTAGTGTACAACGGGCTACTATAGCTGTAATCTTTCAAAAAAAAAAAGAAAAAAAAGGAGAGAAACATGCCAAAAAGCTGCTTCCACTGGAAGAGCTCCTCAGGCAGCAGCTGTTTGATTCTGCTGTGATGTTTCTTTGAATACAAAATAGCTTCACGATGTTTGAGTGATAGTACTGGAGGCAAGTAACTCTCTCTAAAAGATAGGTTTTGATTGACAGTAGTCTCACAAAAAAGATGTTTCTTAAGATGAAAATGGACCCATCAAGTTTTAAATATTTTAAGCTGTAAAAAGCGTCATAAAGGATGTGTAACAGATAGGTACTTGGTTCAGAAAAGATTTGGAAGATTTTCTAATTAGTTTAGTATTTTCCATTCAAAATTAATCTCTTTCTCTTCTCGCTCAAGTCATCACAAAGATATGAGAATTCAAATATACTGAGATGCAAAGATAGATTAGTTATTATTCATGTTTTCATTTTAACAAGAGCTATTTCAGACATTTAGCAATTTTGTAATAAAGGCTTCACCAAGGCTTTCTTTCATGTAGAAAATCCGCTTTGATTCCCATACTGCATTTCTGCGATGTAACCAATCTTATACACTGCCATCACAATTTTGATAGACGATCAGCTGACAACCTTTTCTGCACTTACAATAACATTTGGAGAAGAGCAGTCTAATGGAAATAAGCCCCACCCTACACAAATAAACTGAGGCAATGAAAGAGTAGATGCTTCAACCCACATATGGATTTACTTATCATTGCAGTGGCACTGGAAGTTGCCTCTTTCCACAAGACTGTCTTATCCCTTGAAGACTCTTTGCTTTTGCTAAGTCCTTCAACTGTTTCACTAACACTAGCAAAGTGGAATAGTTTCAGGAGAGACTGAAGTAAATGCACTTTAGGGTAATAGACACCTTCCAGAAAAAAGAGATAGATGTGGGCTGCTGTATTGGCTGACCGTTCATCTCACTCAGATGGAGAGACTTGAATGCTAAGCCCCACAGCTCAGATGTAGGACTGCTGGATAAAAAAGCCATACTATTGCCTTATTTGAGAGCCGGGCTCTATGAGATGGGGTTAGTGTAGATACTTCACTCTAGAAGAGCAATAACGACTAAGAATCCTCATTTGGGAGAGGAAGCATGGAGTTAGATGTCCAAACCTCCCACCTGGTTAGGTTTTAAAAGCTGACTACGGCTGGCCAGGCGAATCCCATCCTTAAGGACTTGCTGAAAGCCACAGGTGGAGACTCAAGGTCAAGTAGGCAGAGGGACTCCACTTTCTGAAGTCTCTGGATGCTGCCTTAATCACTGCATAACACTTTTCCCTACTGTTGCTGCATCTACCTTGTAGTCTGTATTAGGAAAGTATTTTTGAGGTGAATCATGGACCACACACTGGCTCACCCAACAGCCACTTGAGCACATGAGCTACCTTCCCATCAGATGGAAGATGCACCCAGGAGAGCAGCTGGTGTGCCCCAGCCATCACTGGGCTTTCAGTCCTTGGGACCAGACTGCAGCAGGCCTGAAGCGGAACTCACTGAACTGCATTTGGCCACCAGGTCCTCAGCGCTAACTTCTTTACTCTGCAGATCTACTCGTAGCAGGCCTCCTTGGTTGCTAAAGTAACATAGCCATGTTAAGCATGCTTACCTTTGTCCAACATTTATACTTTTCTCCCCTTTCATTACATGAAGGACCCATTGGATAAGAAAAGCACTAACCTAATAACGTGTCTCTGACTGAGTAGTAATGAAGCCAGACGAAGTAGTTATAGATACTACAGTTTGCAATTTGTGGTTCCATTCCAGTGGGACCAAGCAGACTCATCCAGTGTTGAGTTGCAATTACGTAGTCTGGATGAATGGTAGTCTTTGCACGGTGTAATGCATCAAAGAATTGCTCTCTCTCTTCTGCAGTCAAGGAATGGATATTCTTCCTGACAACTGGTGGCTTCCTCTCATTGCAGTCAGGGCCAGTCCATCCAAACTTGCAGTCACCACAGTTATAGCCAGCAAAGTTTCCTGAATTAAGAGGGACAGAGCAGCCATCAAATTATGAATCAAGGAAAACTAACATTGAAACGCAGAAGAATTTAGAATTAGCATTCCTTTTCTCCCCAGAGATTTCAATTCCTGGAAGGGACAGCAGCTTTGCCAATTGCTTAACTAGGAGGATGGCTCACTTCCCAGAAGCATAGCAGGGCCAAGAATCACACTCAGCTGGCTGGGGAGTAAAGCACTAGATAATGGGTTTGATGCCTCAAGATGCGGAGAACGCTGCAAAACCCCCAGGTGCACGAGGATTCTCACAGAACAGAGGGCTGAGCACTTCAGGTTAAGCACGTGATTAAGTGCTTTGCTTGATTTTCTCTCAAGTACTCCCAGACTTCCAGTATCAAATCCAAAAATTGGTCTGCTCATGTGGATCTTTAAACACAGCAAAAAATTCCCAAACAAAACAAAACAGTGCATTTAAGGGCAAAATCTATGAAAAACTAAAGTCTGTTAACAGCATTTCTGGGACCCAGCAAAATCCAGGACAAGCACCAGGGGTGCTGCTGGTCACACTTTAAGCATTATCAAATGGTGCTGAAATAACAGCCTGAGAAACAGTAGAGTACCGTCATTCCCTGTTGGCATTTTTTCTGAGGCAAGTAATCAGATCTGCTCTAGGCTATTAACTCAGATTCTCTAATGTGGTGGAAGAGACCAGGAACACAGAGCTAGCTTTAAGTACAGGTGCCATGGCCTCTTGCCTACAGTGGCAGACTGCCAAAAACAGCAGAAAGACCCTGCTGGGTCTTACCCAAAGCTTGATAAGCTTTCTTTGACTTTGCTAGAGGAGTTGGGGAACAACTGTTCTGGCAACGTACATCTACCTCCTGCCCAGACATACACAGGCTGCTGGTGCAGGAGGTGTGCAGGAAAGTGGGCATTGCCATGAAGGGCAGGAGGGAGAAGGGAGACAGCCGGGGCTCCTCTGGGATCTCCACTCAGTTCTGCAAATGCTGCACCAAGATTTTCTAATTCCACATCCCTCCTATATACACACACTCCCTCCATAATGACCATGCTAACTGCCTTCCAAAAAGTCACAAAATCTCACTTTCCCCCACACATTTCAGTGCTGCCCAGAGAGGTTGTGGAGTCTCTTTCCCTGGAGATATTCAAAACCCGCCTGGATGCAATCCTGGGAAATATGCTCTAGAGGACCCTGCTGGAGCAGGGAGGTTGGACTAGATGATCTCCAGAGGTCCCTTCCAACCTCAGCCATTCTGTGATTCTGTGATTCTGTAATGTGGAGATGGGGAAGTGGCTTATGAAGAGTTCCTGGATGGGCATATGTCCCTAGGCTGCAGTGTTGAATATAGAAGTAAAATAGCAGGTAACGCTAAAATAAGACTTCAGATTTTCAGGAGTTACAGAGCTACAGCTTGTTACCAATTTCAAAGACCCCCCCAAGGTTACAAGAGGTGCTGTCATGCAGGTTATACAGCTTATGGCTAGCTCCAGGATAAGGACTGCTGAGCTGTAAGCATTTGTAACAGACTCCTGTGAGACCTACCAAGAGGATATGGGAACTCCTCTTAACTTCAGGTTTGAAGAGTTTATGAGGCTATGAGATCAATAGGTTACATGTTTTCATGAAGCTTAGGACCAGTAATAGGGTTAGGGACCACAGGGGTGAAGATTTAACCTAGGTTTTGCAAAGCCTGATGGCATACAACAAGGAAGGCATACGGTTTATGTTTCATCCTGATGCAGGCAGGAGTGGCTGGGCTAGGCTAGGATTGAAGGTATCAGAAGCTAGGGGTCTGCGCTGGGTTAGGGGGAAGATGGCTTATTCCAGAAAAAAGAAATAGTTTGTAGTTTTATGAAAGGAAGTAGGAGTGGATGGATATGTTATGATGGTGAGGGCAGGCATTAAGATGGTTGAAAAGCAGCATGGCAGATTGATTTTATCCTTACATCCTGCAAATTCCATGGGAAGAGCATTACTGCCCATCTGAATTTGGGTGTACCCCACTATCTATGTTTTTGCTCATTCTTGACAATTCAGCCTAGCTATTAGTCTGTCACATGTTCCAGCGTGTACTGACCAGATGACAAATCTTCAGGAATATCTTACAACATCGCCTAATTAGGCTATGTATATTGCATAAGCAGCTTCGGCGCATGATAAGTTTTTAGCAGAAAGCTCAAATGGAATCATTTATTGAGAGATCTCTAGAACTGTCTTTTGGAAAATATTGGTTCCTGTTCCTCACAGCTCCTCCAGTGTGCCTACTGTGCAACCAGGGACTATGTGATAAAGTTAAATGGCACTGTCTAACCAAATATAATCAAACACATGGCACCTGGAGTTCCCATAGCTATCTTTTAGGTCATATCTAAAGTATAAATTAAACAGGGCAGGGATGGCACTGGAACACAATCATCTATATCATTAAACTGTTCGAAAGAGCCTTGGCATGGGTTGGGGTTCGCACAGACCAGGAACCATTTCAAATAACAGTTTACATGTCACATTCATTTGGAAAATAAGAAAATGTAATAGTACAGGTGTGCACTGTTCCATGCTCCTTTGAATGGGCATATTTAATTTACTACCATAAATGCCACAGGCCTAGATGCCTAATAAAGACCACACATAATACCTTTTAAAACTCCGGTGCACAAACAGGTGACCAGTGTATAACACAGAGAGAAAAAAAAAACACTAGTAGACACAGACTTACAGTTACAGTATTACAAAAACATCAAATCTCATTCAGTTCTTACACTGTCACAAACTTCTTAGCACTCTCCTTAGAAAAGTCTTTGCATTGCAGTATCAAGCTGACCACAACAGAAGAGAGCCCAGAAAACTGTTCTTAAAATTACCATTAAGGCTGCCACCTTAATGTTTTATCACTGCTGTACTTAGAGAACAAGGACTCTAGAGATCTCTTAATAAAACTTAATAAAATAAATAAAATTGTAATAGCTCCACACAAAAGGACCTCTGAAAATTTGGCCTTCTGCTGTAAATGTTCATTAATTCTTGTAAATCATATCCATCCAGGTCTGGGTGCTGAGCAAAGGAGGAGGAATACAACAAGTAAAATAAAATCGGCAGAGTAGATACGCAAAGAGAGAAACCACATTTAAAGAACTGAGGAAAACGGACAGCCCAAAAGAGGACAGGGAAAATGAAACTACATTACACTCTAGTCACATAACTTAGGACCCAGTCCCACAAATATCAAATACCTTTACTCGGACAAGCAATTTCAATTAATGTCTCCCTATGGGTATGACAACAGCGCTCCCCAGTTTATTCCCGTGTACTGATCCCCTGTGTATTCAGACTGCATAAGTGCTAGGGTATTCCCATACGCTTCAGTGTTCTTCTGACTTGGGGTTTAGTTTTGGAGGTATTTAAGAACCCTTAAAATGAAATAAAAGCTGTATTTACTATTTTCTGTAAAGTGTCTGGAACATATAAAGAACTACCACCTGAGCATTTTAGATCTAGTCAAAGAAAGAGAGAGAAATAGATTTACACTCTAAAGTCTATTTTTATTTTAGATGAGCCTCAATAATACTATCTATCCATTTAGGTCATCTGCCACTACCTCTCTGCTTTCAGTTGATAACAGTATTGCAATGCTTAACTGGATGGCCTGACATTTTCTGCTGTGTGTCTTCCTCAGACTGATTTGGGTTTTGTGATAATGAGAAGTAAGGTAAATTTCAGATAAAATAGGTCAGCTACTTCTAACAATCAGATTGAAAGAAAGCATGCTATTTTTCCCATGTTAGAAAATTCAGACAACTTTGTTTCCAACAAGACGTCCCAGGCTGCATTTGAAATCTGCCTAGCAGGTGACTTTTGTACCACAGACATGCCTTTTGCCTGGCATTCCCAATACTGTCCCTTGCCAGCCCTGCAAAGCAGTCAGGGCACTCGTTCCAAGGTCACTTTAACTCTCTTTAAATGAGGGTCCTGCCTCCTTACCCTGCCCTGACCTTGCCTTCTTATTCCCTCTCTCACGCCAGCACTAGTGAGCTGGTATCACTAAAACCCAGCCCTTCCGGCCAGGTTAGCCTTCAGGCACATCAGTTCCCTGATCCAATTTGCTTCCCAGCACGCTAACACGCAGGCCCACGTAAAGGCAAGAGTGGGACTGAGCAGCTGGAGATGAGGAGGAAAAGGGCAGGATTGCCCTTCCCGTGGTAATACGGACCTGTTTGGGACTAAAGTGAACTGTAGTCTCAGTTAACAATGCTGGAAAACAGCCCGGCTGGACATTAACACATTTTCCGTGCAGGGACATACTGTTCTGCAAAGTACCACTCCAGCAGAAACAAACATGATCAACGCAAACTGATCAAAGTTCACAGTGTCAGTTTTAGCAGTCACAGAAGAACCAGGTTTGAACACAGCCCTGAGATTCCCAAAACCTTTCGGAAAAAGCTAATGGCCATAAACTTGACCATCTTTTAAGGAAACTGCTAAAATTCAAAGCCTTCTTGAGGTCTTACCCCATCAGGCACCTTTCTAGCCCTTGGCCCTGCCTGGAGCAAGGCTTGCAGATCGCTTCATGCTCCCACTGCCAGTGTCCCCTCTCACCTGTGCACTGACAGCTCTGATTGAAGAACTTGAGGGGCCATTGTTCCCGGTCGTCCACATTTCGAAGGGTGTAGGGGCCACTCCAGGGCTGAGCATCCACGTGTACCGCCTGACACTGCCCCTTGCCCTGCAGCATCCCGCACACATTGCTTGGCTCCAGCCCCAAGGCTGGGCAGCATCGCTTCAACCGAAGAGCCTCCACTGTCATACAGACACGGGGGAACTGCGTCTCCACCCTCGGGGGACAACAGCAGCTCATATAGCCCAGCACAGCCCAAAAGAGCCTCCCCTGAGAGCCCATCGCTGCTGAGTGCAAGCTCTCCCTCTCTGCAGGACTTCAGTGAGTAGAGCGCGGAGATTTCCTCAGCGGGACAACTTAGCTGCCTGGCCTCAAAGCCACTCCATGCCTCGGCCAACTGGGATAATTCCCCTTACTGCTGAGGATGCTGGTATTGGGCGTTTGTTTAATCCTGGTCTCTAATTGCCTTGAATGCGATTCAAAAGACAGGAGCTTTGGCTCTGTGGTGCCTGCCTAAGAGCCACGGCTCTGAGCAAGGTTTTATATAGAGGTTGGGAGAAGCCCTCATTAGAGGGATTAACGCAGTGCAAATCCTCGTGTTCTGCACATGACATCAACAGCAGAAAAGATACCAGTGTGAAAGCAAGTTCTGAGAGCTCTGGCAGCTTGTCAAGAGGGTGAATGCCTTGGATTTATTTCTCCAGGTCATGTCTGTCTTTCATGTGCTTTGAGAAATTGATGTTCTCATTTTAGCTGAGGTGGCTAGAGAAACAGATTTATTCTTTTAATCTAAACCTTGTAAACAGATGATAAATAGAACAGGGAAATCCCTTCTTTTTTCCGTTCATTCGCTGCAAGAAACCACTTTTCACCAAAGCAGTAGCAGGAGAAATTAACTAGAAGTGCAGAGGATACAGATGCATCATTAACAAAAATTAATAAACCTGGCAGTAACAGCTTGGGACGGAGACTCCATCTGCTGACTGCAGAATTCCAGTGCTCATACTGTAATATTTAAGTGGCAAGTGGAGACGGATTCTTCTTTTAATAGTCTTTTTGCATACACAATGAATTATTTAATAGCTTTTAAAAGGTGAGTGGTATTTGTCTGCTCTCTAATCCTTTCCCCACCATTACACCTAAGATTGTTATGGGGATAGTCTGATTGCCAGACTTACAGAACTGTTACAGCTGAGCATTTATTACCCACCTGGCAGGAAAGAGTCTGCAAGATCAATACATGCACCAGACACGCAGACAAGCGGTTTTGTTCAGGACATCTACAAAATGACTTTAAAAAGCTGCTAGCGTGCAGCAATTCCTGCCCACAATGAAACTCTTATGTGCTAGAGGGATAAAAGGAATAAATCAAAATAAAGTAGTGATAAGTCATGAAAGGAGACTGAAGAAATACTATCAGTTCATCTCTACCACGCTGAATAAAAACGTACATCTCCCAGTACTTCACTGAAAGCTTTCTCTGTCTCCCACTCTCTCCTTCTCTCTCCAGTGTTTAAGCAGTCTTGTAAATAGGTATAATAGAGAACAGTTGTGGCTATAGCTGTGGTTGTGTCTATACTATTCAATATTTCCAGGGATGTTCAACCACATCATACTACCATCACACAGCTAGGGACTTCACTCATACTGCAGACACTATAATCAGCATTTTCAGGCTCTCAAATCGTTATATCAAAAATCTATTATTTGCCAGACACATTCAAATGTGTTTCTACTTCATCTATGAAAACACAAAGCCAACTGGCAAAACCATGTAATCTGAAGTATGCTTCAATTCACCTCCCTTAGGATCCGATTTACCTGGAACTGACTTTTGTCTTCTGCTCTCCTTTACGCAATACATGAAAAGACAGGAAGTAAGCCTAGTGCTTGGGAAAATATGTTGAAGAAGCTCAGAAATTATAAACGGAGGCACTCACTCAATACTATTATGAGCAATATACCTCCCCTATACCACTCAGCACCTGAAAGCACATCTCCAACGTAGATGTAGACAGCTTAGACATTATCTTGAACCAAAGTCATCAATATACCATCTTAGAGCAATTAAAATGAGCAATTTACACATGTTTCCTGGCATGTCCAAAAAAGAATCGGAAAATACTGATGCAGTACAGCTGGCTGACTGAACCCCTGAATTGAGGAGTCTACCTGTAAAATATCTGTCTGATTAGACTTTACAATCAGAGTAGGCTCAACTCAGAGATCCATATGAAGGTGGCTAGTGCCATTTGAGATTGCATATGGGGCAGAATGAGTGAGCACAGAGAAAGGCGAGGTACTGAGAAAAGCAATGCAAGGTAAGTCAAGGGAAAGCATTTCTACGTAGTGCAAGAGGAAGGAGAAATGATTAATTTTCATAGAAGCTAGACAAGAAAATGGGGAAAAGCAATAGCGGATAGACGTATGAAGATTACCTAGTTAACAGGGGAAAGGAAACGACAAGTAGAACAGTGTAAGACAAATACTTTTTCTAATTTTTACTCCCTTCCGTTACAACTACATAATTTTACTAAATGGGGAACATGCTATGGTATACAGTCCTGGTATAGATGTAGCATTAGTCTCTAGTCTTCAGTAGCGCATCAAAATTTCAGAAGCCCAAATCAGGAGGTGCTCCGTGGTCTGTATTTTCTCACATCTGCATGTGTCTAACACTGGAATAGCCTCATTTCTTTTGTCCTTGTTCAGAGACAATTCAAACTGTCCTGTACTAACCAATCTGTTCCTGCATAGGTAGGTGGGTAGGTGGGTATTTGCCTCCATCACTGTTCACTTCAAGTACTCTGTTAAATGTATTTAACCTTAAATGCCACATTTGCATACACTTTTTGTAGAAAAATATTTCTTTGTCATCTTGCAGTGATGTATCATTGTCAGTGGCAATCAGCTCAGTCATCCACGAATAGATACTTAGGGCCTTTTGAGATCTCCTAGGATTTCTGAGACATGCTTTCCTCCTTTTCCATTCCTCTTCCCAGTTGGGCTGAGCAAGATCATTAAACGTGTGTTTCACAGGTTTCAGTTCAGGCAAAGAAGTAACTCCACTGGGCATGCTTAAAGAAAAGAATTACATAACCAATTGGTTAAACCAAGACTTCAGTCCCTGCTTGCTCCTCCTCAAGACTTCAGTCCCTGCTTGCTCCTCCTCAGACTCCAGCATCTTTATTCTTATATCTTTTATATCTTCTCTTCCTTTTTCTACATTTTTCTTTCTATCTTAGGCATAAAATCTCCTATCTTCTTATTTTGTTTTGTTTTGTTTTCCAGCACTTCAGAATTTGAACAGTGTTAGAGCTGCAGGCATTTGGGCCACCTGGCCTGAGATTTAGCTTACTGAACAGGACATGGAAAACTGCTGGACATGACATGATAAATTACTGGATGGGACAGAAAACAGTGTAAGAAGGTGACACCGTTACAAGTAGTGCCATGAGAAGCGGCTGGATTTCACAGGTGGTAGAGGAGGAGTTACATGAGAATGGCCAAACTCTGCAAATAATTGGAGAGGAGCACTGGGGACATTTAGAGGAGCACAACCTTGCAAGGCCAGCAGCACCTCAGTGACCATAACAGCAATACCATACAAGGCTGAGATTGCCCAGTTAACGGTATCAGAAATACCAAATTTATGTGTGGATGCCACAAAATTGGGACCACTGGCAAAAAAGTGATTAGGGGTGGTTTGTTTCCTTAGGAGAAGGTAGGAGAGGAGAAAGGACAGAAAAAGGAGGGCAAAGAAATGGAAAATGGGACAAGAAAGTGTGCAATTTATGTAAGGGGGGCCAGCCAGCCCTGCATGTGGTTACCATGGCTGGAGCAGGACAACAAACCAAACCCCTTGTCCTCACCATACGGCAAGAGTTGGGTCTGCTTCCGGGGGTAGCAGGAGGGAGACAGGTGCAGGACAGGTACTCTCCCCAGCCAGCATGGTAGCACTGGACAGATGGATCAAGCATCCTGGTGTCCTCATGCTGGTGTCCACTCCAGGCTTGCTGGCATCAGCAGCTACCCTCTGCTGCCTAACTCACAGCATGGAAGACACCAAGTAAAACTACAGAAAGACAGCTGTCTTTTAACTAGGCATTGGGAAAACGGCAGGCATTGTCTATTACTTAGCCTTGCTGTCCAAATTTTACCGCAGCTTCTCCTCAGCTGCTGCAGTTGAATAAAGGAGCCATTACTGTAGCTGCACAATATCAGTATTGTCCTGATTTTTAAAATAGCATGCTGACTGTCTTTTTACTTAATACGTGGTTTTACCGTCTTTTCAAAATGAGTACTGCTGTGTGTTTCCACTGTTGCTAAGAACTGTTTGTCTAGAGTTGTCAAAGAACTTTTCAAACTAATCTGAGCATAAGAGTAGTGGCAAAAGCCCCATTGATCCAAACTTTGACCATACAGTTTTTTCAAAAGTTTTGAGCTACTGAGGTCAGGTTACCCTACCTGAAATCATATTTAGTTTGTTAGTTAAAATATTTAGGCTTTATACTGAAGAACAGGAACACAATATTTCAGCTACCTTGCAGCCTGGATTCATGCCCAAGGTTCACCCCTAATATCAAACTCTTCAGCCTGTTGTCAAAGGAAAGCCAATAAATATATCAATATGGATGTCTACCCATCTTTGGAGTTAATACATTTACAAAATATTTTTGGTAAGAGAAGGAATAAAGAAGAATACTCAAAGGTACAGGCAAAAAAAACCCACTAAACACAGCTCACCTGACTAATACAGAATTCCTGAGAAGTAAGTAGGCAGTAGGTTCACATTTTTTTCCCTAAAAGACAGTATTGTTTCTCAGGCTCCTTCTTTTGTACTCAAGGACAGATTAGCATCAAGCCACAGATTTGGCCTTTGGAATTTTTGAAAGAATTTTGGGCAAAATGAAACATTCTACACATAAACTTCTGTGGAAATCAACATATCGATAGAAAGAATAAACCACATGATGATTCATATCGACAGGTGACAATTCTGGAGATGACAAGAAGAAGATAATAGAAGAAGAAAGATAATTCCACATGGAAAACTGCAGAGAGGGAAAGGGTAAAAGTCAAAGTGGAAAGAAGAGAGACAGGAAAAGCAACAACCATTTATGTGCTTCATAGGCAAAAGAAAAAGAATTTTCAAACCCAAAGAGGAAATAAAAAAGAAAGTCATCATATGATAATAAAACTCATTCAGCCAAGTCAATCCATAGTATCCCAAGCTCAGCACTTAAAACCGATGAACACTTTTGGAAATCTTGGCCATTGTTAACATTTTTCTTTTCTTTTCTTGTAAAGCAAGAGAAGATTACACATCTGACTCTTTGCTCTGCCAAACCACCTTTACATTAGTTTAGGAGTATTTACACTGTCATAAATCTCATCCAACAAAGCAGGGATTCTGCTTCTGGGGAAGAAAATTTCAAGCCTGGACAAAAAGAACTTACCAGTTGGCAAGAAACTCAGTTTTATAACACTTTATTATATTTTTCATCACTCCAAAAATCAAGCCACATATCTTTTTCTTATGCACGGCATGAAACTTGCTATAACCACAATGTTTTGAATGGAAATGAACACATGCTAATCTTTATCCAAAACTGACACTGACTCTCCCTTTTTGCTAGTATTTTAAGTGTCAGATAAATATTTTGGCTGATTTTAACCGTTTTGAATTCATGTGCTTCGGATTTCATAGCGAAAGCAACTTGGTCTAAGGCATGCTTTTCCAATACTGCCACCAAGTATGTATTGTAGGGATATTTCTGAAACTTTCACTGAGAAATGTCTGAAAGAAGGTTACACAGGATGGGAGTCAATTCAAGACTACGATAGTTTAATTATGTGTCTACCATATACATGCATCTACCTAGGAACTAGGTGTCTAAGTTCCCAGTGCCAATGGACATCTAATCAGTACAGTCAATGGATCCTAAAGAGTGATTCACCTGGAGGAGAGAGATCTTCATAACGGGACATAAATTTCCTAGGAGTTTCAGGAAATCTAGAAGATGCTAGATGGGCATTTGGAAGAGAGAGAGCTGGTAAGTGCTCAGCTGAGGTAAAAATTGTAGTGTGAAGCTATGAACTGGGAACATTATTAGACACCAGAGAATCCACAAGCAAGTGAGCTATTTTAAGTGACCTGACTCCCTCCCTAAAAAGGAAACACTTACACCTCCTAAACACAAAGCCAGCCAATGAACACAAATCCACGGAAATACAGGTTTCCCTGCATCTGCTGATCTTGCTCTCATCTGACTGGTTTTATTTGACTTTATTGTAAGGTAACCAAGTGCAACCAGATCTACACAAAAACATAAAAGTAATTAAAGCTGGGGAAAAAAAACCTCAGCACTTACAGAAACAACTTTTCTTTTAGGTTTACACCTCAGAGCAGTACATCTCAGAAAAACAGCTTCTCTAATCTTTCAAATTTTTCAAGTATTTCAAAATTACAATATGAGATGACCTAGGAAGGAAAAACAGTAATTGCCCCCCTGTGCCCTCCTATGTTCTCCTAATAACAATGTAGGTTTCTTTACCCTTACAAGCTTATTTTTCCTTTCTAATGAGTCTTATGATACTTCTTCAGCCTTTTACATCCCTATACTTAGACCTGTTGATTTCTGTCTTTGTGTTGGAGGTATTTTCCTTCTTACTTTCCAATTTACTTAATTGCTCATCTCCATTCTCTCCTGTCCTTCTTAACTGTAGACATCCTTGACTCTTCCCTCCATATTTTTCTTTCCCCCTGTCACCCCATTCTGCTTTTTCCTTCTTATACACATACACATGCACAAGCCTTATGTCCCCTCTCTTCCTGCCTCCAGGGCAAATCACTGCCTTTCATAAGCTTACTTTTCATCGCATTGTCCTATCACTGGGAGAACAAGTCCAAAGTCTGGCCGTGCAGAGCAGCTCTAGAGATCTCATGAGCCTATCCTTGCACAAAGTGTCTCTTGAGATGGACAGTCTTATCAGCTCCTGCCCTCTCACACTTATATTATTTATCCAGGCCCTTTTTAATTTGCTGACTTCTTTTCCTTTAGAAGGCTCACTGAAAACCAACATACTTGCTATAATATATCCATACATTGTTACGACTGAAGAGTAGTTCAGAGAAGAGTAATGTAATTGGGCCTCACAAACAATATACAACAAGATTGCAGATAGGAACTCAATATGATATAAAGACAGTTTCACGGTCTTTGGTGAGTTTCCTTTTCTCGACACCACAAGGCTGCTGTGCTTGTATCCGGTCAGTCTGGACTCTGGTTTACTCAAACTGTCCTTGTTTTGTGAATCCCACTCATCAATCTTTCCTTGACCTTATCAGCAGAATTCCTAGTCACAGAGGGTGAAATTTTATCTCATCGAACATTAGATATCTATAGATTATAGATAATCTACATCTAACTTGTCACCCTAGGATTCCTTTATAGGCTCCTCTCTTAATGGAGAGAAATAGATGCTCATAGGATGCAATTTCCTTGACCTGTTTTCTATCCCTATATTAGGAGGGGATGAATTACATTGAACAAAGGCGTAACCTTCTCCATTTATTTACTGTAAGGGCAGCCTACGGTGCTTGTTCAGTGAGACTCAATACATCTTAGAGGACTACATTTAGACAGATGAATGCAGTCTGGATTCCTCGTGGAAATGGGCCTTGTGCCCCAAGTGAACTTATCTCCCACAAGTCTGGAGCTGACTGTAATAGGAAAGTCTCACTGCTTGAAAACATCCACTTTCAAAGTTCCAAATCTGATGACACTTTGCTTCTCTCCTCTCCAACGATACATGCCAGCTGAAGCATACAATATATACAATTTATTTAAAAAGGTCCTAAATTCCTACAGTGCTTTAGTACAGCAGATATCTGTGCCGACTCTGCTAGAACTTTTCACAGCCTTAAATAAAATTATTTAGAAACTGCTGACACAGTTTTATACTTTAAGTCAGGCATTGCCTTAGTGTAGTTCTATTCATTTTTTGTCCAAGATAACTTACGAACGTTTTCATTTCCCTTGCAAAATTTCTCTTCTGTCTTATCACCTTGTTTGACACCTCTGAGAAACCTCTTCAGAGATCATGAAGCAGGATCATCATTCTGCTAATGAGATTCAGTACCATGTCATTTTTCATCTGAATAGATACACTTTTTCCAATGTCTGCCATACATAGGAACATGGGTGGAAGCTTAAGCTACTTACAGTTTAGATAAGTACAGTGCTGACTGGCAGAGGAAACCATCCCGAGTAAACAGCATCACTTATCTCAGCATCTTCAGCTGACAATGTGCAAATATTGTCAGAGACCTACCACCTGAGAGCCTGATCACCCCTGTCTTCACACCAGAGTTATAATGACTACATGTCCAAAGGCTGTCCAAAGACTTTGTTGTCTATAGTTACTTCATCAACTTCAAAGCTGGATTAACCATAAAGGCATTCAAAGAATATAAGGCACCATAGGTACCTTATATATGTTAACTATAGGTATCTGGAAGGTAGAGAGCTAAATCTCAATTACCCTGTGGTTGCTAAATAGTCAATGAAGAGAAATAAGCACCCCCACAGGATGACGACTCATCCCATTCTTGGACAGGGATCGCAGAGAGGTCCTCTCAGATGACCTCTCTGTGTCCCAGTTTCCCCCCTTTGACCTTACAGGGAGGCCAGGGTGACTTGTTCAGCCTTAGCCAGACACTGTACTATTAAATGTCTAAAGTTAAGTGAGATGAATCCTACTCTAAATGACTATGGTAGATGACTATCTGTTTTCTATACAGCAGATTCACACTGGTTGAAAAAACATGAAGTGAAATGTAAGCTACCTTAATATTCTAGTTTTGGCACATGTGGACTTTTACAGGTGTTGTGCAAAAACTGTAAAAAGCCTGCCCTGTGGATAGCACACAGGCTCCCTTTGTGACCCATCATTCAGCGTATAGTCAGAAATGTGTAAGCCAAAGACCAGAGCGAAAGGGGTGTGACAGAGGTCCTCACCTCCACGATTCAGTACTGCAAGAAATTGCCCGAATCACAGCAAAAGAAATATGAAGCCTTAATCCCGATCTGGCTCTTTACCACATAAAAAATAATTTTAAAGGTAGCACAAACATAGTACTTGAAATAATATCAGAAATCTTTAATGCCCTAATCTTACATTAGTTCTTCTAGAGACAGTTCCAGAAGATACAATTCTCTCACATTTTTTATTCAAGATACTAAAACTACTATTTATCCCGACAAAAAATATAAAACGAAACAAAAGATATTCATCTCTCATGTCATGTAGGCTAAATCCAAGAACAGTAAGTAGATAAATGTACATCCAAACAAAAATATACCTTCCCCTGAGGGTCTCCAAGGAATAAAGATAATATTGATAAACACAGCAAGACTGAAGGTAAAGATTCATTTAACTACAGAAAATTTGCCTCCTTAACTATTCCAGATTACATGTACCATGAAGTTTACGTTACTGCAAAAGCACACAGCAGAAACCCCGTGATATATTGCTGGGGAAAAGAAAACAAAAACAAAAACAAAAACAACAAAACAAAACGAAACCAAAACTTCCCCAGGACCCAGATCAAAAAGAATTGCTTTACAAGGGGTTCCTGAGGTGAACTCCAATGGAATAAAGATCTCCCATCTTCCTCTCTCATGGAAAAAAAAATTAAAGACTTGAATGCCAGATCCTGGAAATGCATAATTAGCTGAAAACTTTGCTTTTCTTTTTAAAAGGGTTTCTTCTCCAGAAACCTGAAAAACATAATTCTGGCTCATCTGTGGGACCAGAAACCAGTGGCTAATAACTAAGAGTTGTTATTAAAAATTAAAAACAAACAAACAAACAACAAATCATGAGTCCTGTCTTATGATTTTGAAATCCCTTGTATTGATCATACTGCACATCTAACAGACTTTTAATGGATGTCTGAAAAAAGTACAGGGGTCAAAGTCAGAAAATTTTTAGCTTAGAGACAGAAGCAAATCTTTTCTAACAGACAAACCCAATTTTCAGTCCAAAAAGGAGGGATTTTTACTACATGTAAGAATAAGTAAAATTTATTCACAGCTGAGAGGCAGACAAGACAGTAACAAACATCAGATGCAGAAACTGTCTGGAGAAACAAAGAGGGAAATTTTTAAATTGGGTAGATATGGAAGTCTGGGGACGTGAAGAGGGAGAAGGAACATCTTGTCTGAGGAATACCTGAACTTGCTAAAACCCTCAAAAAGCCTCTGCAGTATGCCAGGCACAATAAGGTGGTTCAGCCACCTTCAGAAAAACCAAATAGAAGGTAATTCAAAGGAAAGCTTTAGGCTTCTTTGTCCTGTGTCATACCCTGCTGTTGCAACTGTTGTACTTACAACTGCAGCAGAGCTAACGCGTGTGATACACCCCTTCCTGGGCTGCTGCCACAGTCTTCCTTCACTTAAAACAGTGACTCAGTAGCCAAAGATGGTCATGGAAAAAAACACAGCAGCCAAATCTACCAGATTTTGAATATTTGACTAAGACTGAAACATCATGATAAATTGTGACTTTCCTCTGAGTGCCCTGTGAGGCATCAGCTTCAGTATTTGCCGCTCACTTTAAAAATATTTGCAACCATAACTGTAGTGGCAAAGAAGCTTCGCAGTTGCACAGAAGGAACCTTATGATTAAAAAATAAAGGCTTAGTGAGGTAGACATGAAAGTAGCCTGGATCTGCTTCCTAGCAGGGGGTTCATCCTGGAGAAACAAGCTAACAGAAAAATAAATGGAAACAGAGATGTTCACTGGCAAGAAGAAACCTGGAAAGCAGCAATGCTAACAAAAAGATGGAGCAAAGCAGATAAAGCTGAATGAAAAATATCTGAATGTGGTGTGACATAAAAGCAATAAAGCAATAACACTTGGGGTTATTTTCCCAGAGCCTGCCAAACCACATTTGAAACCTGCATCAAGCCCGCAAAATCAAACAGACAGAAGTTTAAAAATACCAGAATTAAGGTTATCTCTACAATACTTAATTTTATCCTCTTCTTCCACATAAGACCTGAGGCATCCAGTGCATGCTATCTGAATGCCATACTGCATAAAAATTAGATTTTCTTGTCAGTGTCCCCATGGCTATCGCCCTTAGTATTTCAGTGTTTCACAAAAATTTGTGTTTTACTTCACAAAACCTCTGAGGAGATAATTGGTATTACTATCCTTATTTTAAAAATAGAAATTTTATACCCAATTATAGCGCGTAACCGTCATTAAATGCCTTTTCTAGCATTTCAGGGAACTGTGTGGCAGAGAAGATCAAAATTTCCAATGTAGCACTTACAGGGTATGTCTATACTGGTACATATAAGCAGGCCTGGGACCAAATCCTGGCCGTTCCTGCCAACAGCCTTGTGACCACACTGCGCAGGGCTAGTCTCGCAGGAGCAAACGTAACTTGGAAAAAGTAACTTTCAGGGGTGCAAAATAGAGCTAGAGCACAAGCTAACAAGTAAGCAGAGTGGATAATCGGGGGTCTAATGCTCCTGCTTGCTCTCACTCTCGCTTACTTAGCAGTATAGAAATGGCCAAAAAGAAAACAATTTTTCTCTTTCTTACCTCCTTGTTTACACATCCGGTGCAAATGTATACCTGCCTAATTCATTCCTGGACCACCATTAAAATCCTTGCTGAATAAATAAGTTCTTCAGAAAAATGTATTTATTTCTTGCATTACACTCACAAGAGGACAACTAAGGCTGCACAAATAATCCTAACTTTAACATTTCCTTCTATGTTTGAGTGCTTGACTATGCAATCTTAATATGCTTTGGAAGGCTTTAAAAAATTTTTAGGAAAAAATGCTAATACTCTTATACAGTTACACTGTCCTTCACCTGTCTTATTAGTGCAGGGTCTAAGTAACAATTCTGCTGTTTGCACTGATCGCATACTCACGAGCGCTAAGCACTCCTCGGATAAGCAACTCAGGAGCAGTTCTTGATGTGATGCTGTGGTAAGAAAGCGAGGTCTTTTCAGGATTAGCTTAAAGGCTACTGGACAGAAGTAAGGAGATGATCTGCTTCTGCGTTTTGCACTGCTGACAGCAATACTGATAGATGTTTTTCTGTGTATTGCTCTGGTGTCAGTACATTGAAAAGGCTACAAAAATTGTCTGAAAGCAGGACAAAGTGCCTTAAAGTGAGAGTTTTAAAGATCTGGGTTTCTTTGGTGTATCAAAACAGAGGCATGGTGACAACTTGATTAAGAAGCCTTCGTGAGGAGCAAATGCCAGGTACTGAGCTCTTTAATCTAGAAGGCAAAATGGTTAACAGAAACTACAGCTAGAATTTAACAGACGACAGATTTAAATTAAAGTAAGGAACACACTTGGAATGGTTGCAACAAATTACCGTGAGAATTAGTGGATTTTCTGTCTCTTGATCTCTTCAGACCAAAACCAGATGCCCTCCTTTAAAGACATACTTCAGAAAAACCCAAGTTATTGGTCCCAGCATAAAAGCAAAGACAGGGCCGGGTGGATTAACTGAGTTGTAAAGACAACATTACTAGGGTTTTCTGGCCTTACAGCAGCAGGTAGGTTCAACAAGGTGCTGCCATCTGAGTAACGGTGAGATTGAGGCACTTTGATCCCAAATTCGAGATTTCGGGGCAGAGCGCTCGCTCGCTCTCCTGTCTCTGCCTCTTTCCTTTCCCTCCTGGGAGTCTCTCTCCGCCCTGCTCCTGTCCTTCGCGCCATCCAGCTTCTTCTCTGCTTATTTTTCTGCTCTTGCTCCTGGTGTCCTTGCCCTCCTTCGTCTATAGCGGGAGGCAGGAGGAGGCAAGGCAGCGGCGCCCCGGGGCGAGGCGGAAAAGGGTTGCCCGGCGCGACGGCAGCGAAACGAAAGAGAAAAAAAGGCTTCTGCCGAAACCCGGGATCGAACCAGGGACCTTTAGATCTTCAGTCTAACGCTCTCCCAACTGAGCTATTTCGGCTCGCGTTCGCTTTGCTCTGAGGTCTCGTCATAAAGGCATTTTCGTCCGTAGAGCGGTCGAAAGCCAAACTTGGTAGTTTCGCTGCCGGCGCTGCACTACCAGTTCCGCCATAAAGTAAATGAAAGCGCTGGCGGGTCATGCGGAGGCTGCTTCCCCTCTCCCACAGCACATCAGCATTAGCGCGCAGTGAGCAAGTTTTGACTACCAGCTCAGCATGCTCTCAGAAGGCCCAACAGAGTACTCTTGAGCACACGTTATTTTTAGAGTGATACCACATGCAAAAAAAAAAAAAAGGGGGGGGGGAATTTAAATAAGAGAGCTGCTGTTTTCCTCCATTACCTAGTACTAGGAATACCACAAACAAATTGATGTCAGGTCTTTGCAAATAAAATTTAGCCTTACTGCAAAGGCAAATATAGCGTTAACACGCAACTATATGTATCACATAAACTACGTACATTTAGTATCAGTATAAAGCCCTTTCTGTTACAGCTCCCTATACTGTTTCGGGGATAACAAGAACTAAAATATTCTCGGGGATTCAGGAGCATTACATTGGGGGTACTTTTGCTTCAGAGTTTTTGGTGACTCTGTTTTGAAGTTTGAAGACAAAATCTATACATCAGTTCTGACACCCTGAAACATGACCAGAAAAAGCTCCCCACCTCCATTCTCATTTTTCAAAGGGTTTGCTCAGAGACACGTGTTCCACATGGGAAGCTCTGCAAGCGTGTATAAATCACAAAGTCTAAACTAAGCATATTTCTAGGGAAATTGAGTTTATTCCCACATTGTCAATTAGGCATTTATTTCAACGGGCAGTCATTTCACCTCCGCAACTACAAGTCTGAAAATCCAGGACGCGCAAAAGAGCATGTGTTAGCGCATGTGATCCTGGTAACGGATACTCACTTGTATCTGTTGTTTGTAGGTGTTTATTTGCACTTCTTCGCACTCCGGAATGACCTGCTTGTGAGAGTTTTGAGAGTTTGCCCTATCTGTGTTCCCTGCGTGCTGCGGGGAGGAATGCTGCTTTGCAAGGTCGTCCGCTGCTTCTCCATCTTGTCAGTCTAATATAAAGTCAAACACACCTCCGTCTCTTCCTCAGTAGAGGCAGAGTTGAATATATTGCTCCTTCTTCTAATATGGAAGAAGCAGTCTTTTCCCAAGCTAGCCCTAGGAGTATATGGTGACCTACATCACCAAATCTCCTTTTACTCTTGGGCAAAAAGTGTCATTTTTCTCAAGTTGTCCAGCTTCTGGAAAGTCTTTTGTGACCAGCATTCTTCAGTAGCTGCACTTTGCAGATCTGGACATGAGACATGCTTTCAGAAGCAGAAAGACAGAGGACTGGGTCAGCAGTTCCTTCCCTAGTGACTGAAAACAAAATTTCAGTTAGGGAGAGGTTAAAAAAAAAAACAAAAAAAAATCATAATAGAAAAGATGTGGTAATAATAACATACTCATACAAAAATCTCATATTCTCATGATTTTCCATTGCCACTGGCAATGACTGTTCTGCTCAGAAATGATGAATGTAATCACTTAATGAGCGTGTCTCCTACTGATGCAGCTAATACAATCTTGTGATCTCTGGCCCAGAAAAACTCCAAATGTGTGATTACATGCACAAAAGTTAAAACACTATTGACATTAGAGTTTCCATACCCATTACCACAAAAACCAAAGCTACTATAGATGAACAGACTGTTTCTGATAGTTATTACTTTTAGAAGCATTTGTTTTTGCCAGGGGAGGCAACAGAAATAAAAACTAATAATGGGAATGCAAGAAAAATCAACAAGAAAAGGATGAGTCAGAGTTGGATACAGTATGTTTAATAAAAAAAAGATTTTCCCTAGCAAAATTTAATCTTTTGCACAAGAATCACCATAATTGAAAACTAGAAATATATTGGCATTTCATGGCTCCTTAAAGAGAGCATCAGAATAAAGTTTTAGCAAAACAGAACACTGAGTACAGCTGAAACTATTTACAGTTTTATTTTAATGGGAAAGTGAATTGCTGGTATTTTATACCCCTTAGAATAGAATCAATGGTAAAAAAAAGAGTTTTTCACCCATGATCTTCCTAGTACATCCTAGCAAAGAACAGGGTGGGCCAAGAAAAGCTATTTGCTAGTCTGTCATATTAAAACAACATAAAGCAATCTCAACCAAAACTGGGATCCCATTACGCTGACCAGCATACAAACAAAAATTCACAGATCCCAAGGTCAAAGACTAAAGTCAAACAACAGAAAGCAAGTAGTATCTCCCGTACATGGGCTGGAACCTGATGTACATAGAAAGGCTCAAAAGGCCACGATTCACAGGGAAGGTTGGCTGAAGAAGTTACTGCCTCAGCTTTCTCCTTCACCCTTCTTTCAAATTCTCTTTCACATGCTGCTTTTGCAAAAGATCTGCTGAAACGTAGCGTAGATAATGCAGTAGCATTTTCCCCCAATACACCAGGATTTCAGGAGTTGCTTACTGAGGACCTGATCCATCCCCCAACAGTAACCCCAAAAAGAGATGCAGAACACAGCTGGACCTAGGAATGGCTATAGCTGCCCCCAAATAACTTCCCAAGCGCAAGCCTCTCTTCTGTGAAAGAGCCTAGAGAGAAAGTCAAGGTCCTCAGGTCCCACTTCGTCAACCAAAGGCCAGCCACTTCTCTTAAGAAGCCTTCACTAAGTGGAGGCTTCAATGACATACATATTTATTCACTTCATTAATTTTCTTATTGGTCTAATTTCAATTTGTCCAGTGACCCAAACCTTGCGAAAAGTGGGCTAAAGATTACCTCGTTCACTGTATTTTATATTGCTATCTTTGTATTCTGCACAAATGTTACCTCATACCCTCCCTGAGCAAAAACAGTGAAATAAAGCAAAAAGCATTACATCTCTCCACATTCCCAGTTCACGAGTTCATCCTTTGCCCATCTCTTCCTTCAGCAGAAGCCAGAGGCTAACAGCAAAACAAGCTGTTTTATGTAACGGTAAGAAGACTTTTCCCTGAAAAAGCAGTTTCTCCCAGAGCATCCACATGCTAAGGCAAGCTGATCTACAGTATCTAAGTAGCTCAAAGCAAAAGCCTTCTGCATAAAAGAAATGGGAGGGAGGGGGGCACACAAGTAGGAACACCAAGCCAAGATTTCAAAAACTTGGAAGGACTAAATCTTCTAAAGTGTAAGTAAATTAGGAGAATACCTTCTATTACAAATTAAGAGATCCTTTTGAAAAAAATCACTTTTTCTAATAATATTGCTTGTTTAGAGCTATAGAAATGTCAGTAAAGATTGTATCTTCATTATCTAAAAATTCAGAATACTTTCTAAAGATCCATTCAATAAATCCACCATAGACTACACCTTCCCTCTGTACATTTCTGATTTGATGCTTTACCACAAGCTAACTGATTTTTTATTTTTCAAAAGACAATTGTATTCCAAAGATGAAAGATGTTTCATATTTCCAGTCTTTTAGCATGAACAGCTGTGAAAGATGAATACTTTTACAGCATCTCACTTACAGCAGCTGCTGTAGCAAGCATAAGAATAGCTAAAATACATCTTTGCAGCTATTTCTGGTATAGACTTGTAAAATGCAAAATGACAAAGCTAGATATTTTTCTATTTGAAGAAAATGCAGATATTAAGAACATACTTGAATATTACCAGCAGCTTTTAAAATCTGAGTTGTAAGCGATTCAGTGGTACAAGCTTAGCCTTACTATCCAGTATGCCAAATACAGAGTACAACCTATGAGTGACTTGTAACTTCTGCCCTTCTCAGGTTTTGAGATATAGGTAATCCATATAACCTGAAATAAAGGTTTTGGCTGCCAAATCAAGTGCAAGAACCCCCCAAAATATAGGTGCATTGCAATTCTAGTAGAGACTAGTATTATCATCCCATGATGTCACAGAAAACTCACCTTCAATAGTATATTCTTAGACTTTAGAGTATGTATTTGTTGCAGAGGCAATCTAGAAGCTTACTGCCTGAACTTCTTTTAAGATGAATCTTACTAACCAAGAGTGTCACTTTAACAGCAGTGCCAGAAGCACAATGAAATTGGAGGTATTACGGGTCCAAAGGCAGCAGTACCTGTAAGCTAGATGGATCAGGTTGTATTAAGTTTTAGCGTTCAGTTACTACTGTAATTCTAGCAGGGGCAAAGTTAAGGCACTGTTTCTGTATCTAAGGTGAGGGGGAAAACTACTGCAAATATTTGTGTTTTGAGAGTAAATTTTAATTTTTCCTGAGAGACTTGGGAATTTGCAGCAGCGTAAATATAATAATCAAGAGACGACCTTAAAAGCTAGTGAAGTTTGAGCATGCTACATACAGCTTTTTAGCCCTATGGAAACATAGGGTTAAAAATGCACACTGCAGAAGCAAATAATCAGGGATTGTGCAAAGTACAAAAGCTACAGCGATTATAGCAAGGAGTAGTCTTCCCTACTTATGCACGTCACCTGAAAGCCAAAGTAGTGAAGATGCTTTTCTTCAGGACACAGGAAGCGTTAACTAATACAAAACCACTATTACCTACTTTTTCAGCTCGTATGTGCAGACCTAGCTCAATTACTTCATTGAAAGAAGCGAGGCAGATTACATAGTAACTTTTATTAATAAGTCAACTTTGAAAAAAGAATCTCACTGACACATTTCCAGAATTGAAGTTTCCTCACAAAATTTCACATGAATATTCCAAAAGTTTCTCCATCATTAAAAACATTCAACAGAAGACTTGTGAAACAGGCATTGAATAAGGTGTACCAACCCACAAGTCACTGGAGAGTGGAAAAAAAATAAAAACAAAAAACACTGTTTAAGTTCTTCTCCATAAATGGTCCTCATATCATAGGAAGATATATCATTTGAATGCTAACTGTCTTACAGTATTTCAAGTTTGTTACAGTTAAAGAGTTAAGGAAGAAAGAAATTAATTGAGTCTATAATACAGTAAAAAGATGACATTTCAATCAGACACTGAAGTTTAAAAAACAAAAAAAAAAGAAGCAGCTTCCAGAAAATTCAGTGAAAAGCTCTGCTACTTTTTATGTATTTATTGGGGGGGGGGGGGGGCGGCAAGGGGGAAGCACAGAAGGAAGAGAAGGGAAGCAGAGGAAGAGACATTTAGAGTAGATAAGTCTTTAACAGTCATCTACAAAAAGTAATACTGCACCAACAGAGAAAAGGATTGTGAAGCATCTAGGCACCATATTTAGCTTTTATCAATTGAATTAATACACTCCAGAATATAGCTTCTTTTCCCCTTAATTAAAAATAAAACAGAACTCTTCACTGTGTTCACAACAGAACTCTTCACTGTGAACTCTTCACATAAATATATTACACCGCAAAAATAGACTAATACAGAGAAAAGATTTCAGAACTGAAAAAAATTTAATGGGAAGTTCCAATAGTCATAATCACAATATTCTTATTCTAAGTGCATAAGGCAAGTTTGACATCAGCTATATAAATTTACAGCATTATAAAAACTCTTCATCCTGGAAAATTTTTTAGAAAAAGAAAATCAATACTTAATGAGGATATAATATTGCACCAAGAGCTGAAATTAACAGGTTACACCTATAAAGTGCTGAAAACCCTTCCAAAGTCAGGCTGTATTGTAGTTCTGTACTCATAATGGTGCGTGAATCTTGAATACATACACAGTTCAGTGTGGTCACTTGATTGCAGACTTTTTTAAAGAAAAGACAATGAGGTAGAATAAATTCCTTCAGGTTCTCTTCCACCTTATGGAACATTAAGCTGTGCAAATGGGTCTGTCACAGGAAAGGGCTCCAAAGCTTTTTCTGCATTCTTCCAGTTATGAAAATTTTCTTTGTACCATTCAACTAGTATGAAGAGAATGTTGGTGAATCAAATTGAACAGAGATAATAGCAGGGAAATTCAAAGAGTTGATAGATATCGCAAGAGTAAGAGCAGAAAAATAATTCATTATACAAAATGTTATTCTGTAAGATCCCAAATAACTACTTTCTTCCTATTTACAGAGTCCTAATCCCAGACTTATTCTAGCATTAAAAAAATAAATTAGTTCCAGTACCTGGTGCCATTGTACTGTGATTAATTTTTTTAAACATATAGATAAATTCATTATTTGAAGGGGAACCCATTTTATGTAAAATTACAACCATAAGTTCATTCTCTGTAACTTCTCATTAAGTTACAGACCCATTTTTCCCCTCTCCCTTTTCATCCTCCCATCACATCCAAATCCATTAGTACCAAAGGCAGTCATACTTGTTTTCTTTATTCCTTCTTTCCATGGCACTTTAGGTCTCCATCCCAAGTTGTGCATTTTTTCTGAATTCATTGGGTATCTCAGGTCATTGGTCGGTCTGACAAAGTATGAAATGCACAGGCAAAACAATGTGGTTAGACTGTTTTATTAATTAGAAACACAGCACTTCACATTGTCTTCAAGCCGTCATACTACATATGCTTCAGCTTTGAAGATTCCCATAACAGATTACACTGCTTTCACAAAACGTGGCGATTGTGTGCAGCTACAACAATACAATTCAGTTTGAGCAGTCAACTACTTGAAAGTGACTAGAATAAATGTGAATTAATGTCTTCTTGGCAAAATGAATGCAAAACACGATCACTGCCAATGGAATTGTACAAACCAGTACACATGCAGTTCCTCAGGCAGTTATTATACAAGTCAGTGTTTTCTAATATCAGTGTTTCCATATTTCATCCTGGAAGCCCAAAGATATCCACACCCATCAGATTCGAAATTATATATAGACTTCCAAAGCATTGTCATTATAGCGCTTAATTAGCTGGATAAACTTAGTAACACTGAATACATTAAATCCAAAGCTACAAGATTCAACGCTGAAAAAGATTCAGTACATTTAAGCATTGCACACGTCTCTTCTGCCACAATCTAACAGTTAGGTAGTCTAATCTAATGTTCCTGCAGTACTGGCACTAACATAATGAATAGTTAAGTTATAAGTGCAGACAGAAGCAAACCATTTATCTGAGTTGTTTTTAAAAAGTTAAACTCAGAAGCAAAAACAAGACTATTTTTTCCACGGCAAGTAAACTCTATGCCCTTTAAGTGTCTCATTATAGAATTAAGTAACTGCTGACTGTGAACTAGAATGTTAAAAATCCTTTATAAAGCCTCAAAATTCTTTTAAAAAGATGCAGCCCATGCTGCTGCCCTAACTTTGGCACCTCAAAGTCTACATTTGAGAAAGTAATTTCAACTTAAGATAGGAATCTAAAATTAACTACCGTATTTAGGTGCCTATTTGTCTCTGTGGAGAGAGAGTCTTACCTATAAAGCACATCCAAATCTGAACCAGCCCCATTAACACGGAAATACTAAAGCTAGATGAGAAACAGTGGGATTTATCTCAACCAAGTGATGTAGAATACAACAAAGTACTGAAAAAAACATCATTAAGAAAAGGTTTAGCTGCTATGCAAAACCTATCCCTTTCCTAGAGCACACTTCCGTAATGAGCAGTCTGAAGAAAGTCTGAAGACAGTCAGTCTTTGGAGATCAGCACTACATATTCCCCTTAAATATAAAATTCTGATCTAAAGATCCAAATAAAAAAAAGAGTTCATAGTTTTCTATAAAGTGTTCTGTACAGTTCAGAGGTGTCAAATCCATAAAAAGTTAAGAAAGTAAAACAGCTCTTACTCCCTCAAGAGTTTTCTCCTTCTGCAGAGCAGAGACTTTCACAGAAAAGTTACATTGAGCAAGAGACCCAGAAACCTTCAGAATAAAACTATCCTGCATATGCTTTTTTTTTTTTTTTTTTTTTTTTTTTTTTACCTGTCCTTGACATAATCCATCCAGTGCTCCATTTCAGATTCTGAACTGGTCTTCTTTATCTGTTAGGGGATGGGGTGGGAGGAACAACCCACATATCTTAGACTGTCTTTTTATACACATTTAAAAATTACATATGTTATGATATGAATTAGATATGAATATTTAAGTTCGTCAAGGGAAGTGGTCTTTTGTCTAAACTGAGTTGTCAGACTACTGAAATTAATCACAGCTGTTTAGGACAATTCCAATAATTACTCTGCCTCATCCAAGCTCTCAAACATTCATAACTTTAAATTTAATAGTTACACACTCTCAAAACAAAACTGAAGCAGACAGTATGAAAAGTCATCAGCAAACAGCATTCACTCATTAGGCCCTTTACGCCCTGTTCCAGATAGCTGATGTAGTAATGCAACGCAATGCACGATAGCCTGTACCGCATTAACATAATGTGTATAGCACATTATTCTCAGACTGTCAAAAGTGACCTTTCCCACCTCGAGCACTTAACTACCTCACAATGCTACAAAAGTTTTACAGGACAACTCTTCATATGTATGCTGACTGCCAAGAAAAAGTATCATAACTGTTTACTCACTAAATGAATTAACTCCTTAGCAAGTTGGGCAATGGACATCTCAAAATTAGTTCCAATGTTATAAATTTCACCTGGCTTCCCCTCCTTCAGAACAGTAAGGAATGCTTCTACCACATCAGTGGCATAAAGGAAATTCCTTCTCTGAAGTCCAGAACCATGAATACAGCTAAAAAAACCCAAAAAACATAAAAAGGCAAAAGATTCTTGTTAATCTTTAAACAGAAGCACTCAATTTAATAGTCTGCATTTTAAGCAGTTCTGCTGCTAAAAGTTACAGGAAGGTATCTGAAATTAAAATAGCTTACTTCATACAATCCTTAAGCAATTTTGAAAAAAAAAAAAAAATTCCATTACTGAAGCAAATCATAACACAGTTAAGAAATGGCTGTTTTCCAAGCCATACTACCTAACTATGGCTATAATCACAGTTTCTGTAGCACAAACACCACACCAAAAAAAAAAAAAAGCAAGTTACATACCATTTTCTGTTCTGTTGCAACAAAGAGATAAACTTTGGAATAACCTAAACAGTTAAACAAGAAAACTATTACTCCAACTTATTTTGGAAGCTGTTATTCTACAAAGAATATAATGCTTCAACAGTAAGTATCATCGAGCATTTCAATAATTTTTTAGTATTTTAAGTTTTTAAAAATCTAGTCAAAGAATGCATCAAGCCTAGAAATTGCAAGTACTCTTTTTTTCCTGGTGTAAGCAGAGTATTTTGTACACGATAGGTGCTTCTTCCTCAGTTCAAGGCAGGAAGTAAATACAATTCCATAGAATATACACAAGCTTAATATTAGATGTGCAGCAGAAGAGCTAGTTTCTTAAGAGTACAGGCCCCTGCAAGATAACGTACGGATAAAAGCAAAAAACATGTCATTTTGCTGCCTTCTCCCCATATTTGTGACTGTTACAGGTTTATTTTACCTATTACCCTTACAGATTGGAACGCCTGCTTTTATACTCAAGATATCACTCTCTCTCAGTTTACCTTTTGAAATTTTGTTTATCTCAGTTATTTAAACATCCCCAAAGACAGCGCACAAACCGTGAATCAATATAATTGGGGGGGGGAGGGGAAAGCACTGCTTGACATAGAACAGTTAAATATGCTTGGAAAATTAGGAAAATTCCAGAACAGTTACTGTGGCAACATTCATATAGATATCTGAAAAGCTCTAACTTATAAACATGTGTTCTGGATGTCAATAAAGCATCAATCATGTGTTAGCATGAGACCAAAACATGCAGTCATGGTTAAGCATGACTAACACACTTGCAAGATAATACTTTTTCAGAAAATTAGTTCATTCTCATGAAGAAAAAAGTAACGTATCACTCTAAAACCCCAATTTATACTGTACTGAAGCTCAGAGTAAAACATACATTTAACTTACTTTTTCTGGATACTGGTGTGGTCCATAAACATTACTGCTCCGTGTGATAACAACTGGAAACTAAATAGAGTATTAAACATGCATGTGATTACATAGGAAATGAAGTATAATTTATGAGTAAAAATCTGTAGGCTTCCTGCAGGTTAATCAATAATAAACAACACACATGCAGTGCCCAGTCAAAAATCTGAAATCTGTTGTTATAAACATTGACAGAAGCTTGTATAGCTTAATTATTAAATACACAAGGGTCAGTAGTCTCAGCTTGTCACGTAACATGAGTGATGAGTGTTCCTAATTTCCCAGTCTTGTTACAGATCAACCACAGAACATTACATACATACATGTGTGTGTGTGTATATGGTTGACTAAAGATTTGCTTACTATTTCCTATTCCAGGTAAAGAGTTCAGTCATTAATACCATATTCAAGTCAACTTTGTGTCAAAAGCAACTTTGCAGAAGGACATGTAAAAACTAAAAAAAAAAAAAACTCTAAAGCATTCGAAATTAAATACTTCTGCTTAAACAAACCTGAATAATAAGCATCAGTTTAATTTTTCTTTCTTTACTTTTAGTTTCACTATAATTTAATCCTTGATACAACTTGAATTTTGCATATTTTACTTCTGTATAAACAGATTCCCTTCAAGTTTAACACTGGGTTTTAAATTGCTAATGTTCTTTTAATCATTTTATCAAAGAGGACATTTTAGGTATTACAGTTCAAATTTTAATAAATGTCTAAAAATACTTGACCTTTTCCCAGCCCCTTGCACTATCTCCACAGACAAGAGTGATGGACATCCTCTGATCCAACTGAACCACAAAAACCAGCAATCAGAAAAAAGGTGGCATTGTGTTATCTATTACCAATTTTTCTTTCATACCCTTAATGCAAATAGTATGGATGTTGTTAAGTATGGGCTTTAGAGTTTTTGGAGCTTGCATCAACTTACTTGGTACCTTTCCCAATAAGACTGAACAAAACATTCTGCAGCTGCTTTTGAGGAGGCATAGGGATTTGTTGGACGTTTTGGTGAGGATTCATCAAATTCCTAAAACCAAAAGAAAAACTTGCATTGCATAATTTATTTTGTCCAGATAAGCCTTAGAAAGTTATAAAACTTCAAATTAAAACTACAGCTGCAACTGAAATGGACATCCATAAACACCCAAGAACAGCAGTCTGAAAAAGTCACCGTTCCAGTTAAAAGCAGCAGATTAGCACAAGATGGTCTAGTTATCAAGCACTGAAGGTGGGCAGAATATCAGTGGTAGTATTTTTGTATTTTTATCAGATTACGTCACAGTAGCAGATCCTCAGCTTTAATCTTATAAAATAATCAGCATCACCGCAAAGAGGTGCAATCCTCTTCAGAATCATATCGCCACTGAGCACTACAGCTAGAAAACTGAGCTATCCCTTCTAAATAAAATGTATTCTTTCTCCTTTTTCTATAAACTTTGTTTCTCTAGAGAAAAGCAGAATTTAAATCTACAGCCCTCTAAAACAAAGCTTCAACAATTCCGTCCTGTCCCAAAACAGATAGCCCTGTGGCTATCCTGACACAGGGTACGGACACCTCAACCATTTCAGCCAGTTTCCACTTGAAAAAAGACACAATATTGGACCAAAGGAAGGAGGGACTTTATACCAGCTGAGATGCAACTCAATCACCAGAACATGAGAACAGAATACTCGCAGTTCTTGTCTGACATTTGTCTCTGAAATTAATTGACCCAGATTTACTTGTTGACTTTTTACTGAAAAGTCTCTTTAAGACCAGCTGATTTGCAAAGAGAATAAATCCAGACAAATGAGAATGTTCTTTTCAAGGCCCAGAGGCAGAAAAAGTTCACTTAAAATTATCTCAGTCAAGCCACTTGTCTATACACAAGAAAACAATATCCTAGATATCATAAAGGTTATAGATTTAAGTTGTGCTGAAGGAGGTGATAAAGACATTGAAACAATAAGAAAGTGCCTAACTTTTCTGAAATACATTGTTTTCACAGATTACGACATAAGGCACTTCCATTCCTATTTACACCTTTAAAAGTATAACCATGTGTAACGTTTTTACTGAGCTAGGCTTTCCTTTCCTGAATTAAGGTCAATCATAAATGGGCAAGAACGAAAAAGATTTCCACAGAAAAATAAAATATCTGCATGCCTCTTCCAGTAACACAGGAATCCTTTCCTGTTCAATTTGTAAGTATCTACAATTCTGTTAATATTTTAGCTCGAGTATAAAAATAGTGTCCTGCGTGTCAAGTTCACAGTCAAGAGCGAGCAAAAAAAGAACAAGCTATGCGCATTAGAGCATTTGTGTGACTTCAGTAAAGCAATATTTGTACAATAGGTTATTTTGATACTACCTCTTAGATGTAGTTACATGTCACTAACGACCCCAATCTCACAGTAACGTGCACTCAATTTAAAATATGCTACGAAAAGTCTTAAGGTCCATTTTGATACTTCTCTGCCTACAAACAACCTATAGTACTTTAGAAGTTCAAGCACTGCCCAAATTAGTTCAGAGGTCATACATTTACAGAGGAAAATTACTTGTTTTATGTATGATTTTCAATATTAAATCCAGTAAAGCTAGAAAAACCCTCATGCATTTTTAAACTCACCTCATCAATGCTACCTCCATATACTTCATCTGTACTGACATAGACAAACTTCTCCACATTAGCTTCATACGCAGCAGCAACCAACACATTAGTGCCATAAACATTCACATATGTGAATTCCAGGGCATGCCAAAATGAAAGATCTACAAAAAAACCCAAACAATTCTGATTAAATTAGACAACAGAATGAAGAAAAAAAGTTCAAGGAAGATGCAACCAACCATTAAAATAAAATATGGCTTCCTATTAAATCAAAGGAGGCAGCAATATAGACATGAGATCGTTGCTGGTGCTTTATCACTAATCATTTGATTGACAGATTGCAAGGTCTTCATTAAATGAGGAACTCTTCTAGCTTTCTACACCTACTTCGAGATAAAATATTTGGTCCCAAAAAGAGGCCATAACCAGGAGTAGAAGTTTGCTGTCCACAGACATTCGCATTTGAAATAGCATTAGCTAAATTTAATTCATTTTAAGCGGCAGCATAACTATCCTCCAGGAAGGGCCAACCTCAGTAAGAAAAGTATCATTCAAGCACAGGTGTATGATGCAGTAATATATATCTGTTACTGTTAATAAACTTGTAACTGTTTTAATTCTGACAATTATACCACTGATGTAATGACACTGCGCACATCAATTTTGTCAGTTTTGAGAAGTAAAGTATTTTCCTGGAAAATTCTTCAAGGACTTTTTTTCATGATGGAGGGACTATCATAGGGATATTTCTCATGAACAGTTTTACTGAATAGCGGTAATCTATAACAGGCATGTTTAGGTATAATTCATTTTATCTCTTCCTAGAACCTTGACACCTCCGTCTTAGCTGCTACAGAGTAGTTTTTGCTTTATGGTTGGACGCAGTCAAGTGAAAACTGAAAAGATTAGATATGAACTCTTTTTTCCATCATCTTCCCCTTTCCTCTATTACAGCCTCAGCTGCATGTGTGCCTAGATGATATCTAAAGTAAAATGTAAAAAATTAATTTTATCATTTATGTGCGGTCAAAAGGGATGATAGTCAGATGAAGTACTTCATATTAAACCTGTGAACCTCTTAAAAGTTAAAAATGCCATGAGACCTGAAATCACATAGTTCATACAACTGGTACAAGGATACATAGTCTGTACAAGGACACAGCTGGTTCTGTAGTCTTGTTTTACGTGAAGGGCAAAAGGATGAAAAGTATCGGTATAGCGTTTCAAACGAGTGTATCTCATGAACATAACAAAACATGCAACAATGCTCACCTACATGTGTTTGGGCTGCAAAATGAAAGACTATATCAATTTTCTCAGTTTCAAAAAGCTGTTTTATAAAATGAGGTTCACAAATGTCCCCCTAAACAGAAAAAAAAAATCATTAATAAAATTGTTACAAATTAAAGCTTACTATTTTGTTATCAACAAGCGTCACATAATACAAACTATCACAAAAGGAAGCACAGGAAAGAGTTCTGCAGTAACAGCATGTTTCCAAAGCCGAAGCATGTATTTTTATAGCCGAAGCACAGCATTATTCAGCTTTTTCTTTAATAGCAGTAACAGAAAATAAAACTGTCCAACCAAAAGAGAAAATTATGTCTTGGAAGATCAAATTAGATATTCATATCCAAATTTTTAAATAAAATAATATGCTTTCTTTTACTTATTTATAGATATAAGTAAGGCTCCCAACTAAATTTTGGGCAATACACTAATGTCACGTCTAAAACAAGACCAGATGTAAATTTCATGCTTTTTGAGCAATAGCCCCAATCATATTTAATTCATTACAGAATTTACATTGTTATTTAACATTAGAAACAAGATCATTCCCAAAACATACACAACAATTGTAGCATGTATCTTGAATGCTGAGGTTGTAATGACAATTTCCTACACCAAATAAAAAGTTACCGGAGTTTGGCTGGCAGACAGTGGCACCTAGTGGCATTATAGAAGGTGAAGTGGTTCTCTTTCATCAGAACAGAGAAGTGCCTTAATTTTTTTTTTAAATCAGAAAAACTGATATATTTAGAAAACAAGTTAAGTGCTTGACACACGAGTCATTCTTCACTATGTTACAGAAGCAGCAGCAGCTCTCAAAGCTAAATACAAGCCGAGAAGTTTTTGATATTTATCAATTGGCTCAGCTTAAAGAAAAGCTAGTCGGGACCTGAGAAGAAGGGATATTACAGAGAGCGGAAAGTTTACTTACGTATTTTCAAAAAAAAGGCAATTAACTAGAGATAGTTCCAATGCACCAATATCTTGAAAAGCTCTCAAGCAACAATACTAAACAACAGGCTCTAGAAAGTACTATATATTAAAAATGGGAGGAAGTTAAACTGATTTACCTATTTCTCATCCCTGAACAGAACTGAAACACTCCAGCAAATACTTCAGGCTCATAAATTGCTTTTAAACTGATATGGTTAGAGTTATTAATCATTATCATTATTAATGCTGCTACATTTCTAGTAAACTCTTGTAGGCTGAATCTCATTTATTTAACTCAAATTCAAACTTGATCTTACTTTTTTAGATATGTTCCTCTTTCTTTATAGGAATATCTTTTAATAAAATTGCATACATCAATTTTCTTCTAAAAATGCTCTTAGATGTAGACTTTGGCTTGGGCTACGTGAAAGCTGGCCTCCACATATGCAGTGTGTGAAATACGCAGAAATATTTTTTCAATAAAACGCATATGCAGATGAAGAAAATCCTGGTACGTCCATCTGAGCGTCACACACAATGATGATGAGTTACTAGAAGTAATCTCAACTGTACCATAAAGGCAAGTAGTGGCTTCCGTTTTGTGGCGCCCTGGCAACCCGTTACCTTTATACTAAGATATGAAAGTCTTTCCAAACTTAAGTTTCCTAGAGAGGAAGGCTTTACCTGGATAAATTTATAGTTTTCCTTCTTGGAGACAGTTTCAAGATTCTTCAAGCTTGCACAATAGTCGAGCTAAAGAGAAATACCCACAAAATATCATCAAATAGTCTTCACTGAAGTGAATAAGCAAGCTCAGATCCAACTTAATTAAGCTCCTATTTCAAATAAGCTTGATAATAATGTAAAACCTTCTTTCAACAGAAAAGCTACTTGGCAAACAAGTATGATGAAACTTTAAAAATGTAAGAGTCTGAAAGATATCAGCTTCAAAAATGCTTAATAGCTAAACAGAAGCTTAGAACTTCAAAAGCCTCCTCCTATTTTTTTCCAATAAGAGTACTACATGATTATCTCCTGAGCATGGCGTTATAAGCATGATCAGCAGCTAAGCTATTGCTTTTGCATAAGAAAACAAACACTCAGACTGTAATTAAACATAAATATATATATTTTTTTTTTTTTTCAGGGAAATTTCAAAATACCATAGTTTGAGTTAAAAATCATTAAAAAAAAGTTTTCCTTAGCAAGGAAGATAAAAACTCACTTACCTTATCTAGATTTACAATCAGATAATTTGGATAGTTTTTTACAAGAGACACAACTACATGTGAAGCACTGTAGGATAGAAAAACACACATTTTACAATTATAAGTTTTACAGTTACAGAGTAATGAGAAATTACTAATAACTTTATTAACATCAAATGAGCTGGCCTGAGGAGGGGAGGGAGAAGAGAAGTTTTCACTCAAAAAAGAAGAAATAGGAATTCACAGAGAAAGAATATGATTTATTTTAAGACTCATTAGCATTGATCATGCGCATAATCACGTACTGCTAAGGAACTAAAAACTGGAGGAAAAGTTAATGCAAGTAACACAAGAAAGCAGTAAGTTAATGCAAGTAACACAAGAAAGCAGTAAGTTAATGCAAGTAACACAAGAAAGCAGTAAGTTAATGCAAGTAACACAAGAAAGCAGTGCTCATAGCCACCTCAAAAAACAAACCTGTTATATGTTATGTCCAATTCTCATTCTTAGGCTCTTAAGCTTACATGTATAACAAAACAGTCAATTCTCCTTACTTGCAATACCAACTCTCAGTAACCTAGTCTCCACCACTACTGCCAGGTGTGAGAGAAGAGGATCGAGACACACGTCTGGTACACAGGCCTGTGTACAAGAAGCTCGCTCACACACCACATCTCTCCCAAATTGATATGCAGCGTCCTATACTGCTGTTACGCAAGCAGACTAAAACTGCTTCGTGGCCTGACTTCCCCTCATCTGCCAATTTATCTGTAAAGTAAATGAGAACAAGGAAGCTTCACTGATTTTTTTTTTTTTTTTTGCAAATAGTATGTGAGAGCTTATGCTTGGGCAGAGCTTATTCCCCTCCTCAGCGCCCCAAGTTAGGGGTCGCACGTTAAAACCTAGCCCTCTCAGGGGTTCAGCCTCTGCGCCTACCGACACGCTCAGCCTTAAGACTTGACCTGAACTTCCGTCTCCAGTAGAGCCCACAGCCCTGGGCAGCAGCCCCGCTCACCCCTCACCGTTTATCGCCCCAAACTCCACCACACGAGCAGATAAGGAACCGCCCCCCCCCCCCGGAGGTGAGCCAGCAGCCGGCCCCAGCCCGCTCCGAGGAGGCGGCGCGCCCGTTAACCGCGCGGCGCCGGCCTCGCTTCGCCCTTAGGGAGCGAGAAAGCGCAACCCCTCCGGGCCCGCCGCCACGTCCCACCCCGCGCCCCGAGGGAGGGCACCCGCGGTCCGGGGTCCCCGCCGGCCCGCGGCTCACATGAACCCCGCGCCGCCCGTCACCAGCAGCCGCTTCTCAAAGACCGGTGGCGGCGGCGGCGCCGCGGGCTCCAGGGTCTCCGACATCGTCCGCGCTGTACGGCAGCCCCCGCGGACCTGGCGGGCCGGCTCCCCCGGCGCGCATGCGCGGCGCCACGCTGAAGCCGCAGCTCTGCCCTAACGTTTCACGCGGAGGGTCATAGCGATTGCGAGAGCCCAAGTGGAAAGAGAAAAATTGAAAAAACAAACAAAAAAAGCCCTCTCCCTCCCCACAAGCGCCTACACAACCCAGCTCGCTTCCCCGAAGGCGAGCTCCGGCGCCTGCTGCCTGGCACAGCCCAGGGCGCACCGGGCGGAGATGCCGCCGCCGCCGCCGCCACCCCAGCTCCGCTCGGCTCCGCCCTGCCCTGCCCTGCTCAGGGCTGCCGTGGCGTTTTACGACGCTGGGCCAACTTACGGCCGAACCCAGCGACGGACACGTCGTAGCGGCGGCGAGACAGACCCCTTGTAGCAGAAGCAACGGGAGCGGGCCGGGGGGAGGTGCTAATTGCTTTGGCCCCGCCCCCTTGGGCGGCAACTGCTCGTGCGCGGCTCCCATTGGCTCTCTGTCCGCTCCCCCCCCTCCTCCTCCCCGCTCGCCTGCCCCGCGGCGGTGGTAACGGGTGTGTGTGGCGTGGCGGGGGGAGGAGGGGGGTGTCACGTGACGCGGCGGCGCGCGGCGCGCGGCGGGGGCAGCGGCCGGGGCCCGAGGATGAGGTGGCGGTTGGTGTGGCTGCTGTGCGCCGCCGGCTGGTGGGGCGCCGGGGGCAAGACGCTGCGGGGCGGCTTCGCCAGCGCCGCCGCCCGGCTGGAGCCGTGGCGGCCCGTGGCGCGGTTCCAGTTCCACGGTAGGTGCCCGGAGCGGGTGGGGGAGTCCCTATCCGCCGTCCTGAAACGGGCGCGGGGCGGGGGGAAGGGTGCGCCGTTAGGCCACGTTAAAGCCGTTAGGGCGGCGGGCGCGGCGCGCGCTGACGGCGGTGGGTGGGTGGGGGGGCGCCTCCCAGCCCGCCCTCGGCGACGACGTGCAACAGGCTCGGTCAGGAGGCGCAAGAGCTTTCGGCGGCGCCGGGAGGGTGCTGGGCGGCTCCGGCAGAAGCTGGCCCTCGCCCCGCCCGCTCGCCGGTTCACAGGCGGAGCTGGACCGAACCAGCGCAAGGAAAGGTTTATAGGCCCCCGTGGTACGAAGCGTCGCTCTTTATATTAATAAAGGCGGCAAAAAAGTACTGTTGTGGCTACTCAGCGCTGGGTTTTCCTTCGTGTCCCACAGGACATGGAGAAACTGCCTGGGAGAGTGGATCGCAACTTGTACGTATATCTCGTATTTACTAAGGGAATTATTCGGTTATTAACCAGTTGAAATAACAGAAATGACAATGGTGTTTAACACTAAAGATGTTTTGTTTATTTTTTTTTCCATGCTGTCGTGCATCAGGATGTAAATTCTCACCCGATTTCCCCAAAACTTTTCTTTCCCGTATTATTAACTGTTTATTGGTAATAATTCCTGATTATTAAGAAGCCGTGCAATGGGACAGAGCCCTATTAGAACAGTCGTTGCAGAAATACACATTGAAAAAGACTATCCTTGCTGTAAAAGGCTCATTTTGCAAAAAGAGACAGCATGCAAATATAGTGAGTACTACCTGCAGTGCTGCACTGATTAGCATGCTGTTCCTACATGGTTAGCACTTCAGTAGCTTTTAACTATTTTCTTTTTTGGTTAGCTTTATGGCAGAAAAGTTTTGCAGAAGGCTTTGAAAGACAGCTATGGCAGTAGTGCTTCACATGTGTACGGGGCTTCCTCCCAGCCTGGAGGAGTGGTGTGACAGGAAAACGAAAATGTTTGCATGAAAAAAATCTGTTTGGGTGAAGGAAAACCTAACGTAAATCAAGAAGAGGTGGAATGTGACTTTTCAGTGCTGAGTGAGATGACAGATAGGGTGGGAATAGCTTGGGGAGTGACTTGAAAGCAAAGCTAATTATTAGTGTCTAGCAGGTAATTGCAGAACCACTCTAAAGAGATCTGAGGAGAACCAAATGCATTACTTAAAGCTGAGAAAAGAACATTAAGATTCAAGATTGGTGTTTTGAGTGTTCAGATATACTTTATTATACCAATATGCTAATGTTGCATACTTCCTGAGAAATAGTTCTCCGTCTGCATGCATGCATACAACTGTACCTATTCTGGGTCTCAGTAAAAGTCTTACGAACTTTTTATAGAACCTGCTGGTAATTTTTCAGAATATTTTTTGCATATCAAGATGCAGCATGTAGGTAGTGAGACAGGTTAGAGAACGTTTTAAAGTTTAGTTTTCTTTGTAGATCTATTGGTAAAGACTTGTCTTCCATCATCTCTAAGCAAGTGTTTTAGTTCTAGTCAGACCATAACATGAAGATCTGTTTACTCAAGTTCTTCTGGTATTAGACTCAAGAGCTGCGCTATGATGCTCGTAATCATTCTATAAAAGTTACAAAATATAGACTTTGAATCATTTAGTGAGACTGATTGTCTTTACCTGAACAGGTAAATTGTGGGATGGGAGGAAGGAAAAGAAGATAATTGGGAAGTCTGTAAGAGGAAAATAAAGTGGGGTAGAGAAAGGCTGTTTGAAGTAGAGGAAGTTAATGACATTTGGGTCATGGTAAAAATTTAAATACCATCATAAAGAACTGTATATACACTATTGTGTTACTGAGGCATGCAGAAATTGTTCATGAAACATAGTACAGACTTTTATGGCAAGTAGTGGTAAAAGTTTTAGAAATAAAGTGAAGCTTTGGTTATGTTGTTTAAAAAATCTGTGCCATGTTAGCTTTTTGTTGTCCTTATAACTGGCGTCAAGGCAAGAGTAGTTAATTTTGTTTTTTAACTATCAAGGTGACCATGCTGTTCTGTGTGTCAGAATCAACAATGTAGCAGTAGCTGTGACAAAAGAATCTAGACTTCACCTGTTTAAAGCACAGGAATGGCAGAAGCTGCAAAACAGTATCCAAGAACACAGCTGTACAGAGAAATTCTCCAAAGCTCAGCTGACAAGTGAGTTACTCTTCCTTTCCCCTTATGAATTGTTATCTATGTATTTAGAACGCTGGTATTTCAGTGAATTCGGACTTTGCATCAACTTAAGTGAAAGCAGGACTTTAATCTTCTAGAACTGAAAAAAGATTACAAGGAATTGTAATTGCTCTGCTTGCATCACTTCAGAGGACTTTGTCTGCAAGTTATGATTTAGTATGCTGCTGGAAAATGGACAGTCTGTGACAAATGATGGAAGATTTTAATGCAAACAGCCAAACTTCGTGGCCAGTTCTAGCCTCACGTTCTCATTTGTACAGAACAAAATAAAAGATGCATGTTCGGCTGAACTTTTCATTCACTCGTTTGTTACAAAGACTTTCTATCTCCACTTGGAGTAAAATTTATTTTTTTCCCTAAGGTTTTTTGTAAAAAGATTATGTGAAAGAATTTATAAAGAATACCATCATAAGGGGAAAATAAAGTAAGTACAGTATATAAATGCTTGAGGTGGGCAGAGGTATACTTTGAATTGCTACTCTTATTTCAGTAGCAAAAAAAAAAAAGGCAAACTGATGGAGCCTGCTGCAGATACTGCTAAACTTCTGAAGTGAGTGCTTATAAGGTGGGAATGTTTAGTCCAAATGTGTAGTAAAAAGGAAACTTTGTTCCTGAAAATGTTTGGAAAATGTTTTTTTTCCCCTTCCTCACAACTTCATAATCATTAGCTCCCTTTTTCGTTTCTGTCTGTAGAGTTATTTTTGAAAGTTAGGCTGCCTTATTTCTCAGTTTGTCTTTATTATCATTTAATGTTCTTTCATCCTTTAACTTTGTAATTTGGTGTTCATCTTTGAATCTCGCATTCAAATGCTTTTAATACTTGAGCTGATAATTGCAGCAATATAGAATAGGTAGGCTGTCTTGCTGCTTTTGTTTATACAGAAACATCTCTCCTGTTCTCCAATTCTGTGTAAAATGTCATTTTTCAAAGACAAGGAAGCAAGAATAAAAGTATGCTTTCACTTTCAGAGTAGCACAAACCTGTCACTCTTTGATGTACAAAGCGTGTTAGAGCCTTTAAAAATTCAGTATGAAAGATGTGCTAGACAGGAAAATGCTTAATGTGAGTATGTATCTAAATGTAGGAGGTAGAACAGTGAAACACTGAAGCTTTCAGTTATGTAACCAAAAGATGGACATACTAAAATAACCTTTTTGCATCATTTATTCATCATAATATTGCAATTGTATTAAAGTGTACATTTTCCTTTAAGAAATTAATATTAGAAGCATCATTCAACACTATCTTAAGTGCATACAGCTTCTTTTTTGACTGTTTCCACTGTGCTGCCAGAATCCAAAGAGTAACTAATTGATCTCCTGGAATGTTGTCTTAATTGAGTCTTGTAAACATATCACTTCTAGGGATGTCGTTCCCTGTTACACTTGATCTGAGCTAAATATGATGTGCCGCTGAAATGGCTAGCAGTTGGCCTTCTCCTCCTGTTTATTCCAGCAATGTACTCACTGTTTTCCACTATGTTTAGGAATCCTACGATCACTGGGCAAGCCGGATCTGCTTGTTGATGTTTTGGAAAATCAATTGTATTTTTATTTCATCTTACTTCATTCCCTGTGAGTTAGCTTACAGATTTGATGGAAAACTTAACAAACTCACTGTGTGATCCCTGATGCTGATGGAAATAAGGCATTATCAGAGCTCAGGTGAGAGTGCAGGTGGAGATTAGAGCCACCCCTTTCAGTTGCAGTTTTCCTTTCTTTTGGATTAAGCATCATATGAAATCCATAATCTGTATTTTAAAAAGCTTCCCTTTTTGGAGCGATCTGTATCACTTTGTATTTTTGATTGATGAGATAACGTAGCTCCAAAGTGTAATGCATATTTATCAGTAGCTACAGAAGACAAATTGCCTTTATTAGAACTTTTTTTTTTGTTTACGTGTTGTCCTAATTTGCACTTTCGTGGCAAGTGCTGCAGAGAGACACATGATATATTTTTTCTTGGATCCAACTGTTGATCAGTACATGCCTTCAAAGAAGGGAAGACGACTCCTTAAAGGTTAAACAAGTTTATTGGAGTTACATAAGCTTTTTTCTCCGGTAGACTTGAAGTTAGAAATTAGTTCTAAATTTTGTCTACAAAATATTTAGGGGTAATGAGTTTGCTAAGGGTTGTTTTGTGTGCATGTTTACAACTTTTTCATGTGGCAGCCCTTTGCATGAAAAACAAATCGCTTGTTTTGTAGAAATTTTATGAACTTTTTCCTCATCTTTAGCCATTGTCAGCTTAACCTATTTTAGTGAGTTTATCTACAGTCTGTTAATTATTTTGTCCTTTCTTTTACAAAGGAGGGCTTTTGTTTGTGGTTGGGCTGATTAACACTAGAGTTCGGTAATCGGTGCAACAGCACTTGTAACTCTCACAGTTTAACATGCACGCACAAAGCCAGAGATTTCATTTGCAGCAGTGTTTATTTCAGACAGCTTATGCAGTGATGAAAGTTACCTTTATTAAGAATCATGGGAAGATCAGTGACCAGATGAAGCTTTACAGTCTCTTATGTAGTTGATCTTAAATGTAATCTGATTTGAAATATGTAATTTCATTAGACAGTGGTCTCAGCCCTTAGCTGTCAATTGAAAATCAATCTATGACTGTTTGGGGAAGATACTGTAAGATATGCTAAGTTGCATCTTTAAAGTATGCATGCTATTTTTTACTGTTTTCTCTTGTTGCTGTTCCTATGCTGTGCTCAAAGTATCTGTGAAAATTGAGTAGAATAAATTTCACAAAGGTGGTATTATATTTTATATTTATTTTTATATTGCGTAAGTATCTACTGGTTAATAGAGAGTACCTGTTCCCGTGGATACTGTACAAGAGGGTGGAAGTGTACTGGTAGACACTGTAGGAACTTACTGGATTCTGGCATAATGCAACCATCCCAAGCAAACTCAAAAGCTGAAAGACAGAATACTGTTCCTGTCCTTACCAGCCCTTGACTGTACCTACTTGAAACCAAAGATGAGGATGGAGAACTGAGTCTTTGGTGTGGCTGCTTTTCAGAGCAAAGACTGTTTTTCACTGTATGTAGTTTATAACGTATAAGCGATGATGTGGATTTAAATTTTTTCTTCATTCAAATATTAATTCTATGAAAAAAATTAATCAAGTACTTACTCCACTTCTTGTTTGTTTATTTGTTTTCTTCCAAAGTGACTGTGAACCACACAGAGCAAAATCTGACAGTGTCCCAGATTCCTTATCCGGAAACATGGTATGTGTTTTATGTAGACAAGTTTACCTGCGAGGAGAATTATTCTGAATCCGAGGATATTCAGTTTGAAATGGTCTTACTAAACCCAGATGCAGAAGGGAATCCATTAGATCACTTTAGCGCAGGGGAATCTGGTAAGATTTTTTTTCTTAAAATTAGATTTGTAAGTTAAGGATCTGGTCAGCCAAACAAATCAGTACTTACTGTGCTTGGAAAAGTGTGGAACTGGGGAATGGACAGCAGTTTCTTGCATTTCAGTTTCTACTTTTTCAAAGAAGAGTGAATTTTAATAATTTTTCTAATGTTGCACATAAATCCTCCCCTTTCTCTAGACTAGCTGTCCAAAACTTCTCTAATTAGCAAAAGAGATGCACAAGGAAGGATAGAGTTTACCACTTTGCTGATAAGTATTTTGCCCTTTGAAATTGTAACCTTTCACTCAAATGTGAATTTAATTCTTGAATTTAATGAATTTGTTTATTTAATTCTTGAAATTCCTTAACTATTTAAAGTTTGATTTAGTGCAGTATGAGTTCACACGCAACATAAACTTTTTGCCAGTATAATTCCAGTTCAGTGTTTAGATCTTTCCGAATAGCTAGCCTGCAGACTAGAGTAAGGCATTTGTCAATCCTGGTTATTATTTAAGAAATGCAAATTTGAGTCTTTAAACGTGCAAAGGAAAAATTCTAGAGGTGACTCAAGATCACAGCTGAGGAAGTACCTACAAAAAACTGTCTGGTTTGGACAATCCAAATCAACCAGCCTATGCATCATTGCAATATTTAGCCTCACTCATCGATATGCTGCTGACTTAGGACTGTTTTAAGGGAAGACCTCAGTAGGCTTAATCTGCCTACATGTACAGATCTAGCCTAATTGCTACGCTAAAAATCAATTGCTCTGCTGTCGTTCTTAGTCTCAAGAGGATGTAGAGGGAACAAAGACAGCTTCCTTTATAACGGGAAGAAAATTTTCACATTGAAATATTTAGTGGAATCTGTAAAAATAAATAAATAAATAATAAAAATAGCACTGTAAATCCAGTTTTTCAGGCTTATGCGACCTTTCTCTTTAACTTACTAATTGTGCTTGTTAATCTGTAAACATAGTTTACAGTTTTTATTTGGTGAATTTTACATCCAGAAGTGAATTCCAAGTTAATTCAGTTATTCCCAAAAAGCAGTAGTAGCATTTATCTGCTAAACACAAGTCAAATGCATTATAAGACAGCCTGTGGCGCTTAAAGTAAAATACTGACCTTCTAGTGAGACACCTCAGTTCTGTATAAGTTTTGTAGAAGACTTGAGCACTTTGAAGTAGAACTCAGAAAAGCTAGCGTGTGTAGTGAGGAAAAGTGTAAATGTATTGGATGCAGCTATTTAGAGCTAAGAAGTAGGAAATAGGATGAGCCTTTTATCTCATTTGTTCTGTGGTTACAGAGGAATGCATCTGTTTATTCAGAATGAAAACCTGCGACTCTGCCCTGAATCCTGAAGTTAAATGCCTGTGTCTACTTTCAAAGACCCGAGGAGGATTTCTTGCCTTTTTTGTTTTTTTTTGGACGGCATCTTTTAGAGATAATTTTTCTCCTTTTTTCATAAAGTGTACAGTTTAGAACATTAGAACGCCACAGAAAAGATCCAGCTTCATTTCTTGTTTTTGGGGTTTTTTTTTTGTCTTGGGTATAGCCCTGAAGAGCTGTAAAACTGCATAGTTACATATGATTTTAGTTAGGTCTCCCTTAACTTTAGTTGTTAAAGTTGTGCCCCTCACACAAGGAATCTCAAAATTCAATGGACTACAAGGAAAGTACAGTAAAGAGCTTGAGACTGTAACCTTGTGATTAAGATGTTTCTTTTGAGACAGGAGGGGGCCAGGGTTTCCATCCCTGGCCAGTAATCTTTTATCATTTTATAAGATAACTCTTCTATGAAAGACCAATGGAATCTAGGATTTCTAGGGGCAACTGACCATGTAGGCAGCCTTTTGATCTTTGAAGTTAGGTACGCTAAGGTATCTGTGTTTCATTTTTGCTGTCAAATCTGGGTTACTTAAAAGTCGGAAAACTATTAATCGGAAACTAATATTTGTGTTTTAGTACAGGTTTCTTTTAAATCGTTTTGATCGCAAACCCATCAGCTAAGATCTGTCTTAGGTTGCAGGGCACTTCCTAGCTAGAGTATTTTACTGTTTATTAAAGCTAGTTGATTTTCCAAGTGTTCCCACTCTTCATGATGAGGAATATCCCGCTCTTCAAAATCCTTGCCAACTTTTTATCTTTATGCTCCAAAAGAAGCAAGAGTGAAAGGAAAAATAAGAAACTTGATCTGAAATGCATATTTTTCTTTTGTCAGTCAGAAGTTATACTTTTTTATAGGTGTTCAGGAGCAACAGAGTGGCTCTGACATTTTTCTTTTTAAAGAGTCTTTAAATGCTTCATGCTCTTGTTCTCCCATTTAATTGTATATATGTTCAAGCTGACTAACTTTAGCTGTGGAAGTTATCTTACTAGGAAATATTCAGAATTCATCCAACTCCAATTTTTTCTTCAACTGAGATGTGAATATGAAGTGTGATCCCTAATTAGACCTGGTTGGAAATTTTTAACAAATTGTTTTGCTGGAGGAAAGATACTGGTGAGAATCTGATTTTGTGAAAAAACATTTGTTTCAAGGAAAGCTGGAGAAGAAACATAAAAGTTTTGTGTGAGAAACTTCAGTTTACCCATTTTTACTTCTAATGCCCAGGGTTTTTGACCCTCTAGGAGCTCATATGATGGGTTCCAAAGCTTGCAGGCACTAGAAAAGACTTCCAGGATTCAGATCCTTAGGGGAGCATTTTACCAGTCTGCTGCTAAACTGAAAGCCACAGTACTCTGTTTTGCAGATGATATCAAAATCTTTGGGCCTCTTTTCAGATTGGAGCAAAAAAGTCCCGCTCTATGGAATTATAATTGTTCTCTTGGCTACTTTTCTTTCAATTTCTTCTTATCTAAAAAGTTTTCTATCTACTTCTTAGACTAACCGTACTTTTATTATATATAGAGAAAGAGTGACACCCAGTGGTTATATAGATTCTATGGAAGTAGGTTCAAGGTTACTGTCATCTCGGATTGTGCCTTTAAAAATTGAAACAAAAAACAAACTCAAAATGAGTCATTTATTAAAGATGTTTCTGATTGATCAAATGGGCTACAATTATTTTCTGCTTGTTAAGAAACTATACCACTTCAAATTATTTCAGTAATTGCTCCAAAGCTATTCATAGTCTGAACAGAGTATCTCTTACACTCAGAAAATGTATTGTTGAGTAAAAAATACTTTGTCAGATCAATTTATAATTAGCTACCTGAAAATTTAACTGACTTGTTCTTGTTTTTGGATGAAATAGGCTAGGATTTAATCATTTTATATGTACTATCACTTTTGGGTGATTGTTGCTTAAGATTGCTTATAATATTTTAGTTATGCACTGCAGGTAACAATTTTTTTTATAAAACTAAGCTATGTTTCTTTTTTTTTTTCCTCCCCTCCACAGGATTACATGAATTCTTTTTCCTGCTTGTCCTAGCATACTTCTTAACTGCTTGCATATATGCGCAGTCCCTATGGCAAACAATTAAGAAACGTGGACCTATGCATACTGTATTAAAGGTGCTATCAATTGCACTACTGCTGCAGGCTGGTTCAGCTTTTGCCAACTACCTGCATTTCTCAAGGTATCTTTACTTATATTTACTTTCAACCTTAACATTTGAAGAAGGTGCTGTAAAGATCACTACCTGATCCTTCCTGTAGTGGTTGTGAGAAAACATGGGACTGACTTTTTAGAACTCCATCGTTGCTGAAGTGTACTTTTGAGAGAGAAGATAAATTTAAGACTAACTCACTTAAATATCATCTCCTATTCTTTTATCAGTTATTCTAAAGATGGAATAGGAGCACCTTTTATGGGAAGTCTGGCAGAATGTGAGTATGCTTGTCCATCATTTTTTATGTGTTCCTACGTGTTAATCTGTATAATGCATTATCTAATGCTGTTGTCAGACCAAATTACGATCTTGGACAATATCATTAGATTTTTAAAATGAAATAATGAAAAGTTTTTCTCCTGAAAGGCAGGTTTTATTCAGGATGTATGCGATAGATACTTTATATAAAGAGTTATGTGATTATGATTTAGTTTAGGACCTTTAAAAGACTTTATTGTCTTAAGACTCCATCCTACAAACACTTAAATACCTGCCACATAAATAAATATTTAAACTTGTTAAAGCATTTTACTGAGTTCTCATGATCTAGAGTACTGAAACTTTTTAGGAAACTTTATCACGTTTTATGCCTTCTCAATAGCAAACCTGAGAAAGGAAGTGGTTTACAGCACAAGTGCTATGATTAGAGCATGCAAAGAATACTTATGTCAAGAACTGATGTTTACAAAGCATTTTTCTCAACTCTATATAGATATTCTGAGCTTTTTTTGGAACTGAATTCCTACAGTATCCCATCTCAGAATGCACTAGTCTACTCTTGCTAGATTCTTTTTAAAGTCTAACGTTGTTTTGATCTCTCTGAAGCTCACATCTGAAGCATAGAGAGGTTCTTTCCGAAGTAGTATATTGCCTTTAGGTTGGCCTGAAGTACTCCAAGAAAGTAGTACTGTGATAGTGAGATAGTATTGGAGAGTAACAACCTATTTAAAAACATATTTTCTGTCACAGAGTCAATTTAAAAACTTGCAGTTGGAATTGACAGCCTCTTGATGGCACTGGGCACCACAGTAATTGAGACTCTTTCTTATTTTGATCATTTGAATTAGGAAATCCTTGCAGCCTCTCCAGCAACTGTGTTATTAAACTTTCCTTCTGGTCTTCTGAAATGAAATTAAATTAAATGGAGGATGTGGATGTACTTGTAACTCCTCCCCAGTGAGAAACCCACTGTCAACTGCTGTTACGCACCCCGATCTTAAGGGAAAGTAGCTATGTCTTAGATTTTATGTGTATGTATTATGGTGAAGACCACAATTCTATTTTCTTAAAGCCAAAGTTAATAGGAATAAAATAATATCTCTCAAATTAATAGCAACATTTAGGAGGCTCAACTAAGAGTTTTCCTTTCCTACTGTTTTAAAATTTAGAGTTCCTGAAAGAGTAAGAGAGCAGAAGAAATGGAAATGGGGAAAGTTCATGGGGAATAGAAATGGGGAAATTACAGTTCTGAAGAATGGATGATAGAAAGTATAGTTTGGAGATGGAAGGTGCTGCCATTTTTCCCATATTAGAAGTGAAATCCTAGTTAAAAGATGGTGGTAAAAATTCCCATTAACTTCACTGGGGCCAGAATTTATTTCTAGAAACCTGTTCAGATACTATCCCAAGCAATTATTTTTTTTTTTTCCCCCCAACATCATTTAGCTTTTACCATGTATAAAGATCTGACCCTAAAGGTAATTAATCACCTAAATTTGCATAATCAGCCAAGATTGCATAATCACGGGAATAATTCTGGCACTTGAAAGCAAAAACAAGTAGTTGACAATCCTTTAACTTTTGACAAAATCAACACCAAAAAAGTCAAAGAATATTATTATGGCTGATGAACATACAGAAAAAAATTGATTCTGATGAAACTGAACAAGTTTCTTACCAGTTCGGTTGTGCGTGGCTTTATGCTGACCCTGGATACGGTGGGATGGTGATTTTAGGAATTCCTCTCAATAGTAAAGCCCCCTCTTAGTTTCAGACAAGGTGTATGAGGCATCGAAGTTAAAAGCCTGTACTGAGTCTTCGTCTTGTACCGTTTTATCTGGGAATCCATTTGAACTGTTGCAACACTGAAGCAGTGCAATATCTGCATCCAAGATGTGATTGAGAGATGATATCTGGCTATAGCTTTTACACAGGGAAGAAGTTAGTTTCAGGAGTGACGGACTATAAGATGGGTGAATGCTCTCTAGAACATCTAGATTTGATTAGTCTTTTTATAACTTGAATTTGTGACACTGGTTTGACAAGCCATAAGCTCAGATAATTTTTTCTAGGGAGCATTATGCCTCCAAAGCTGGCATTTGTGAAATAAATCTAAGATCATTTTGTCCAAGACCAATGCCAGCTCATATTATTAACGAATGAGCAGGTCTGTGTTTATTAAAAGTTCCTGAGAGTTGCAAAAGTGCCTGAATAGTTCTTAGGCGCCTGTAAACATATAAACCAGGAGAGGGCCAAATATATCCTATGGATATGTTTTGAAATCTATTTTACATCCATATTTTGCTAATTTTGCTGAGCTTCAAGGAAATATTGTAGCTGATCTTCATTTGGCACATACTGCACATGTGCTTACCGATCTCTGAACGGTGGCAACATTGTCTATAAAGCTTTTTAGTAAATGTGGAAGTACCTTTATTTTTTTAATACAGTACAGTCTTCTTTTTCAATATAAAAATACATTTGTGATGCAGAAATTTTTTTTTTTTTTGTATCTGGTATGTAAGTGAAATGACAAATATGTAAAAAAAAAAATTTTATTTGAACTGAAATATTGAACAAGTGAATAAAAAAGCGTTGTTGTATGTAATGCTCATTTCTTATTTCTGAACTAAGTTTGCAATTTACGTGCTGTAAGAACAGATCTTTTAAACTGTTGATACATCTCTGCTGCACCAATACAGTGGGCCAGTTTTCTTTCTGGGTGATAGTTAGCTTTAGAGAAGGTAAGCTTGTGACTGAAACTTACAGAATAATTCCTAAAGTTGGTATTTGGACTTGAAAGTAACCTAGAGTTCTTTGTAATGTCAGTAGTACTTCAGCAAGGCTAATAAGTAAAGCCTTGAATATATTCCAACTTGATGATTTTTTACTTAATCAGATTCAGCTTCAAACACAGGTTTGAGACGCTGATTAAAAGTGTAACTTTAAAGTGTACGTATTATTTGTTTTCAAACAGAGCGAAAAATGGACCCAGCAAAATGAGGAAAAAGGTGTTTACATTTAATGAAATGAAGGACAGACAGATTGTTGCTCCAAATGAGGTTGTATTAGGATTAGTCATTAGCTTTTTCCCTTTATGTATCCGAGAGTGGAATTTGACTTAAATGTGCCTCCTGTTGCAAGCTGCTGTATCCTTAATACAAAATACAAATAATTTAAAGTAGGGTGCAACTATCTGATTTTGAGCAAGAAAGTTTAGTGAAACAATTTCATGATGTTCATATTAGCAGAATTAAGTACATAGTGTGGTTAATATGCATATTATGATTTTAGCCTGTTAGCATTTGTAAATCTGTTTGTGCAGGTGGACTCCTGAGCCCAGACTTCTTTGGCCCAAGAGTGGGACTGGAAGCATGCAATTCTCTGCCCATGTCATTGCAAAATTGCAGCATAAGTAGAGGGAAGCTGATAGTGATCTATTTGATCATTGAAAACAAATTGAAAGAGCCACATTTTACGACAAAGCAACCTCAGCTAGTCAAACTGTATTGTCAAAGCAAATGTCCCTCTTTCATTTTTTGGTATATAGAATATTCCTTTTTGCTGTAGAAAATTTTTTGAATTCCTTTTTCATTGTGACTCTATTTATTTTCCCTCTGTTTCCAATAGTGTGTGACATAATCTCTCAGATACAAATGCTGTATTTATTGTTGAGTCTGTGTATGGGTTGGACAATAGGCAGAATGAAGAAATCTTATAGCAGACCTCTTCAGTGGGATTCCACTCCAACATCTACTGGCATTGCTGTAGCAGTTGTTGTTACACAGGTTTGTATTTTATATTCATGTTTATGGTGAAATATACAGCTGCTATGAAGTATGACAGAACTGTGAACCAACTAATTTCAATATTTTATGAGGGAGGGAGTATCAAGACTGGAAAAAAAAAAATTCCCACAGCATAACATGCACCCCGCATGTCTAATAGGTAACAGCACCTCTTCTTTACTTTAACGATTTAAGGTGTAGCTCCACAGTATGTTTTTGTTGAGCAACAAAACCACTTAAGAAGTTCCCACAGTTTTCCAAACTCTTGGTTGTGCCAGTTGTTTGTAGCATTAAACTGTAAACCAGATCGGTGAAATGATCTAGATTCCAAAAAAAAAAAAAAAAAAGAGGAAGAGGAGATTTTACTACAATTATTTTACTGATCTGGTTTATAATGTCATGTTAATGATGTTGTAATCAGTGCAACCGAGGAGTTTTGTTGTGGAGGGTCAAACATATAGTTTAGGAGGAAAGCCAGTAATTTCTGACAGCAGCTTCCCAGTCACAAAAAAGGGGTTGAAACTATACCCTCAGTGTTCTCCTCTTAGAACCACTTCAGTAGGATAGCTAATAGTCTTTTCAGTCAATATAAGGGAATTCTTGAAAGGCTGATGTGCAGGATTGGTCTTGCAAGTATACAAATGGTCTGACACAGATTTTCATTGAAATATTTTCCATTAATCTAAATTAGAAAGCCAAGTAAACCAATAACTTAAAAGTAAATTGTAATGGAGATCCACTAACCCTGGTGGTGCCTTTTGTAAACAATTTTTTTAAAATCATGCATAAAGACAAGAGAATCTGAAAGCCATTGAGAATGAGGAGAACAGGGAGAAACTGGAAACAATAATGAGGAAGAGATTGCATATAAGATTTTGTGACATTTGAGTAGTATCTGTAATTAGTACAGCTTCCAAACGAAATAAGCGGACTACTAGTACATTAAAAATAGTTGGGAGCTGACAGCATTCTTGCTAATTAAGAACATAAACCAAAGGCTATTAAGGTCAATAGGACTGTTGAAATTTCAAGGTAGGTTCATTACACCCATTAATCTGACACCCATCTAGCAGCAGAAATTTTGCATGCTGGTAGTAAAGACGACTTCTAAAGCAAGTACTTAATTTTATTTGTGTCTCTCCATATGTACTTGCATATGGGTGTGTTAGTGCTCTCTCACTTGAGACTGGAAAGTTTTTGTTGTTGTTTCCTTTTCGATATAGGTGGAAGGACAATCAGTATCAGCTGGACCTTTCTCATTGTTACCCTTGTAGTAAAAATTAGGACAAATGGAAGTCTCTGGGATCATACAATTTCATAGCCAGGAGAACCGATAGCAAATTCCAAGTGTCCAAGGACATAGAGTGGTTTCATGGAAGCCTATACAGCTTTGAGCTCTCCTATTTGCTCATTACAGCTAAATCAAAAAGGAGAATCTGCCCGTTTCAACAAGAAGGAAGTCAAGCAACTGGATAGCCTGGGAAAATTTGTTATTTTTCAAGTTAACTGCAGTTTTAACTGGCAAACTAGCCCTGTTTGTCTGCTGCTAGTTTAAATTACTTAGCAACTCTCAGCTTTTATTCCCCTCCCTGATGCTGATGCTATGGATTCTATTCTTTCAGAAACACGAGCATTTTCCTCTGATGTGTTTACAGGTTGCCATCAATATAGGGTGGATGTAGCCTACTAGTCAGCAACTCTGTTGTGGTCACTGTGGCTACAAGAGCTTACATCTCAAAGAAGGGACAGGTCTTCCATTCAGCATCTCCCTTTGCCTTAACTTATTCTTCTCTTCAACCTCAGAAAAAAGGATTCGCAGGTTACTGTCTGTTCATTAAAGATGCTGCTCTCTGCTGCTAAGACACAAGACTTGTTCAAAACTTTTTATTGATGACCTAGGCCTCTCCCATCATGTAGACCTGAGTAATGCCATCTTTCCAGGCTGATTGGAGAGATGGCAGTGATTCCAGAATAGAAGTCGATTGCTTTGAGGCTGATGAGAATGCACCTTGTATCTTATTGTATTAAACTTGTGCATCAAAGAGGCTCTTAGATACACCCCAAAGATATGCACAGAGTGAGTGTATGCTTTTCTTTTTCTCTACCTCTGACCTCAGATCTAAAACATTTTTTACTGTCTTGGCATTGCATAGCATGAGATACCTAAGAACTAAACGTGGTTAGAATCGGCTAGTTAATCCACTTCACCTTTCTGCCATTTTCTTTCCCCCTTCCCCTTGCCTCTTTCAGTGATCTGTCCTATGGGAACCTGCTTTAATTGGAGGTTTGATATGTTATCTTGGAGTGCCAATGTTGTCATAGCAAGGGGAAGGAAGGAGTATACCATAATTGTTTCCTCATGAGAGAAGTGAAGTGTCTGGTACTTCATTTTGTAGTTGTGAAGGATAAACTCGTGTATCTAGAACATCAGGATGATGTCCATGGCAAACATTCTTCTAGCAGCCTAAGAGGGAGACCAGGACTGGTCAGTGGTTGTTGTCCACTGAGAACCAAGATGGGTAAGATGTGTGCACAGGTGATGTCAGACATTTTGAAGTGGATTATGTAGACAAGGAGATGGTCATTCTCTCAAGAAGAAATTGTGACTTTTATGTTGGGTATAACTAGTGCGAGTCAGCTTTTCAGTTGTGCACCTAACCGAGCTCCTGCAGTTTTTTGTAGACAGCCTGAGCAGAGTTGTTCTTCTGGGTAATAATTAGGGTATTCACCCTGATTTCTTCTCCAAGCTCTTTTCAGAGCAGCAGCATAGATCTGCTCCATGCTAACAAAAAATGTCTAATTTCTGCTTGAACGAGCTGTCTGGGTGTTTTTTAAGCTTGTTCCTGATATCACAGCCAACTGAGCTGATATATGCCTTTCTCTGGTCAAGGTAAGGGATGTTAGGGCTTATTTACCTTAATTTCTGTGGCACAGCCAAAGACATTTGGCTTCAAGATCATCTTTGTCTATGAAAGCTGTTCCTTCATTGAAATCGGACTGCGTAATCCATTGTCATCTAGAGAAGCTCTGTAGTACAAATGCTAGATACTTCTCTTTTTGAGAATATCACTTCTCTCCAAGGAGCGTGGTTCCAACTTCTATAGTAAGGCGAATGGCACATGTTCACCTGGGGCAGGTTTCCAGCTTAGGGCACTGATGGGTCTGTCTCTGCCATCTGCTTATTTTGGAATAACATAGTGAATTGGAAGGAAGCTAGACTTCTTTGATCTTGTATCGCTGTCACTACACACACTCTTTGATGAACTCTTTCTGTACTGTTGACACAGTTTATATTCTTTAAAGGACCAGTCCAGAGCATCCTCTGCTGTTAGACACTGTTTTCATGCTAGCATCTGGACTTTGTTCCAATGGTTCCTTTAGTCCAGCTCTTTGTCATCTTCTCATGAAAATGGTTTCCCTCGTTGCTGTCATTTTTGGTAGTAGGTTAAGAAAAATTCAAGCCCTCATGAGCACTGCCCTTTAAGGTTGAAGAATGCCTGGGATCCACCTAAACTTTCTTCTTAAAACAGTATCACAGTTCCATCTCCATCATTTTCCCATATTTTTTCCCCAGGTTACATGTTTACATCAGGAAGATTCTATGTTTTGGTTTTTTTCCCCTCTCTCCTGAGCGTATATGCAGTCTGAGGTAGTTAGAGTTTGGCTATCCCGACACATAAATGCCAAAAAGGATGATGCTCTATCAAACTGCAGTGATTCTGTAATGAGTGAAACCCTTGTTCGTTGCCTGGGCAAGTTCTTCCTGAGCCAAAATAACTTCTGCAATGGGAATTCATCGGTTTCACACCAAAACTAGTGCTTTATCCGTGCATTCACCAAATACACATCTCTTAGAGTTTCAGGAGTCATTTCGTTTTATTTCAGTCTTACTCCTTGATAGGATTCTCTGTCAAGTAACTTGATCATATAAAGAACATCAGTCAGATCATTTACTGGCAGTCAGTAGCGCTCAAGGTGTATGTGCTTAACGTTTGTCCCCTTCCCATCTTTCTATTTTCCATCCCAGTAGTTGAGAAGCAACTGAAATAGTAGCAGTCACACTTGCTGTGTAATGGCCTGAGTAGGGGAAGGGAAGAGTGAAAGCGTGCCCTTTAAGGATATTTTAAGGGAAAACTGGCCATTCCGGACTGATGAGACTCAAGGAGACCCACCATTGGAATGTGTAGGTGGATTATACATTTAAAAGAAAAAGGTAATGTCAGTATCCTTTCTGTCTGTATGTAGTTAATGTAGTTGGAGAGCCTTTGAATGTGTTCAGAAAGGAATCTGATTAACTTAGATCTCTAAACAACATCTCCTTCTGAAGGCCTTCAGAGCTACCTCAGTTATAAATCACACTTGACTACCTTCCTTCAAAAACTCTGCTTCATTAGATGCCTGAAACCTAAGTGCAAGTTAAGTATGTACAGTAGGTGGACTAAGATTCCACTGTCTGTTCAAGTCTTAAAATGCCATTCAGCTGCGACATGGTGTTGGAAAAGTCTAAACTTATGGACGTTCTAGTTTGTAATTTAAACATTCCCTAAGTTCCAAAAAGGTATTGTTCAGCAAGACCCAATTTTCAGGCAACGATACAGGTGGGCACCTGCCTTCTGCCCAAATGAGGTTCCGAAACTAGACATTCCTTTGTCTATTTTTCCTTAGAAACTGTGTTGATATCCTTTCTTACAGTACTCCCACAAAATTGGGTTCTGTAGCAAATGGATACAGTACTGGTTTTTATGAGAGCCGAGGAGGATTACTGCCTTTCGTGCAGTAATCTGTTGGCTGGAGCATTTATTTGTCCAGATGTTGGAATAGTATTTGGAACCTGTGACACTCCCTTTCCCAGCCCCTAGGAGGTTTCTGAGCTAGCTGCTTGCAGAGTCAGGCTCGCTCACACTTTCTGACCTAGCTGATTTTGAATTCTTTTCTCCACAATGGCACAGCTTCAATAGAAGAGGTGGAGAGTGGCCCACCCAGGAACAGCCTATAGCCTGGCAGTTAGGGCACTCTCCAAGGAGATGGGAGATGTGAGTTGGATATCCTTTAGGCAAAGGAGGGAATTGTGGGAGATCCAAGTTCAACTTGGGTAAATGCTTGAGCCTTTAGGCTATTGTATAAAAGGGGCAGCAGCACCACCCTCTTACTTCCCCATAGTTAAAAAAGAAAAGTGAATCCTGTTAGGATTTTGAAACAAAAGGCGTAGTCTCCTGCCTTTGAAACGAACTGTACGGGTTGTGGATCTCAAGTGGAGAGAGACATCTCCTTATAGCTCTGTAGGACTGTTTTTAGTGGGCTTCCTGCTGAGTAGGCTGACTGTTTAACAAGATGATTATTTTGAATTTTGTGCTACGATGCTACGTTCCTTCTATCCAAATCAGAGGAAACTTTAAATTGACAGACTTTGTAAAAGTTAAGGAAAGCAGGAGATGAACTCTGTTCCTGCCAGTTGCACTTGGGAGTAATAGGTAATGTCAAAAAGTGGTTCAGGCTATTTTTTTGTGTATTGTGATGGTCAACAAGCAGAGCAGAGCCTGGCCAATTGTGCTGATAATTTGATTTGTGAGGCAAAGATTAATTGAAGTTTAGTGTATAATCCTATTTACCCTAAATGTGCTTTCTGTTGTTGTTCTTTTCCAGAGCTTTTTATTAATTTGGGAGCAGTTTGAAGATACTAATCACCACAGCTACCATTCACACCATGGCTTAGCAAGTGGACTGCTTATTGGCCTCAGAGTTTGCCTAGCTTTGTCCCTGGCTGCTGGTCTTTACCAGATCATCACAGCAGAGAGAAGCACACTGAAAAGGGAGTTCTATATCACGTTTGCCAAAGTATGGGTTACGTCAGGGAGACTGATCCCTTTTGCTGTAAATATAATTGTGGCGTGCAGTTGACTGAAACAACTAAACTATTTTCCTACATAAGAAAGTTAATGTTTAAATGTCTGATTTGATTAAATTGCACCCTATCATCATACTCAGAATAGTCATTTTAATATGACAAGGAGTATAGAGTCTTCTTTAACAGAAATCTGACCTTTCATTGTGTGGTTTTTGTTCTGTTGATTGAAAAGTAAACAGTGGATTCATAAAGTAGACAGAAATGTAAATGCAATTCCTTTAACTGTCATCTCTCTCTTCTAAGCTGGCAAATAGTCATTTGATAACTTACGCTTTTCTCTTTCAGGCCTGCATTCTCTGGTTTTTGTGCCACCCATGTCTTGCAACCATTTCTGTAATATTCAGAGAATATCAAAGAGAAAAGGTATGTACAGGCAAGATGAAAGAGATGAAATTTGAATAGTAGTTGTTCTTCATGTTTAGTGTTTGTTAGCAAACTCATGCTCTTAGGCTGTTAATCTTATGACCCCAAATCAACTTGAAAAGTCTTAAACACATAACTCTTATTGATGCTAATGTGAGTCAGATTTTACAAAGGCATACAGGGCTTGAATCATATAAGCGTAATCATTTCTAGGTTAAAGGAGGGAGAGATTGCTAAGTTAAAGGAAAATGTGGGGGGCGGGGTTGTTTTATAATTTGCTTGTTTGTTTTTTAATTAAAAACACCTTGGGGATTCTTTTAACAAAGCTAGTAGAAAGATAAATCAGTGGATTCTTTTTTGTTAGCTTTTTAGTCTTCAGCATTTAAAAGCTTTATGTGGCTAAATAGGTCAGGGAACCTGTAGCTGAACTGTATTCTTTATATGAAGATATCTGTCCAAATATGTAGTTTGGTTTGTGAACTCCAAACAGTTAAAAACAAAGGTGGACTTAGGGTGGGTTTCTCAGTTGCTTAACATACTGGGAACTAGTATGTGGAGCCTGCTATGTTCAGATAAAGCACACTACTATTCTCAGGTGATTGACTACCTCATTCCAGGGTAGACCTTGTATCTTTTCTATGTGGTTAATAGCATTTGTGTGCAAATATTTTCTGAAATGGAGCATTTATTTATATGGAGGATATACAAGGAGAAAAAGCATTCCACTAAAATACATGAGAATGAAATACTATATTTGATTTTAAGAGGAGGAACCTAAAAAAGAATCCTCTAAATCCACACATCAAGATACTTTCTGTTGTTACTGGATGAAAACTTCATCCTTTATATTGGGGGGAGGGGGGAGTGTCCCCTCAATCTCTGGAGGTAGAATCAATGAAGGAAATAGTTTCTTTTTTGGAATAATTTGAGCTCAGTGTAAGAAAATTACAGTTGCCCTGCATTTTCATTTGGGGTGGGTTTAACAATTGTGTGCAGCTGTTGTTCCTAAATTATGAAAATTCAGCTGTGTTTCCTTTTTTAAATGGACTTCAAAATAGTTCAGAAATGTGTGATCAATAAATACCCTATTTGTTTAAGAAAAACATGTATTTTAAAAGACTGTACATCACTTGGACTTTCACTTCCTCGGAAACAGCAATAACCTTTATGGATCTGATAAATATTGCCTTACACATCTTTTCCAGATGAAGAAATTTGCACCGAAAAGAGAGCTAGCTAAGTGAGGCTGATAAATAATTATCATCATAACTCCATGACTGTTAATGCAAAGTGGGTTCAGGCATTTTTTCTGTTTGTTGTAAGAATAGAATGTCTAAATATCACCTCTCCTTGTGGAACTGCATGGGTGGCAAATTGCAAGTCTGAAATTCCCCAGAACAGAGACAGCCAGAGGGGTTATGTGACTTGCCCAGGGCTATCTACTGATTTAAAAACACCCAGGTGTGAGAGTCTGAATCCTGGACTTGAGACTCATGTTCAAATCTTTTATAACTGTAGTAGTACTAAAAGGTTTAAAGTTAAGCTTCAAGCACTTGCACAGTGATTAAAAACAAAAAAAACCAAAAAACAAAAAAACCCTTTCTCTTTGGGGATTTTTCACTTATTTTCTCCCTTTCTCCCTTTTTTGTCTTTAGATGATTACTATAGGTGTTATCCTGTGTCAGTGCATCTCCATGGTTATCCTCTACAGACTTTTTCTATCTCATAGTCTATATTGGGAAGTATCTTCACTGTCGTCAGTGACATTGCCACTAACAGTATCCTCTGGACATAAAAATCGACAGCACTTCTGAGATGTTTAGGAAGAATATTTTATGTAATAAATGTGCAATAATGACCTACCTACATATACAGATATTTTTGTCGCAGATGCGATACATTGGTTTCAATGGAAAACTGAATGATAATATCAGAGCTCTTCACTGACCTTCGCTCTGACAAGGTCCCTAGATTAATCTGTTAAAGTGCTATGGAGTGGAAAAATCCGAAATCTAAATACTTTTATGAAGATTGTTTATGTGTAGCATGTGGTGCTGTGCTATATGACAGAAAAACAGATTGTCTCTTTTCTCTCCCATTAACAGCCATGAAAAAATCCTACTTTTATATCAATATTAGGTTTGACGGTCTTACAAAACGAAATTCTTAAAGTGACTACAAGCTCAAACAAGTCGGAAGGAGGCCAATTGTGAAACTGGTGTGATGCATAATGATGAATACAGGTTCTTTTTATTTTTATGCTTTAGAGAAAATGCATTTTTATGTATAAGTATAAAAGAAGGGGAAACAAGGAGAAACAAAAGAGGGAGAGTCCTCTGGGAAACCTTTCTGAAATGTTTACAATGAACTGCAGGAAACTTTCTTGTATATTGGTGTAAAACAAAAGCTTTTTTTGCCACTACTGTTCATGTTGGTTAAAATTTTAAGGAGAATGGCAATAGGGCTTATATTTGTCTTTTTTTTGAAATAAAGGTGACTGAAAATCCTAGTAATGAAGGTCTAAACAATATCTGAGAGTTAGAAGACATAGCAACATAAAGGTAATTAAAACAGCCAGCTTGCAACTTCAAAAAAAAAAAAAAAAGGTGCGAGGGAGCAAAGAAAATGGAATGGGTGATATGGTACTAGAATTTTAATCCTGATATAATTCATTTCTCTTACATTGAGGATTCGATCATAATTAAGCCATATACACAGATTAAATTAACAGAAGCATTTCAAATAAATGTTGGTTTCAGTCATCAACTACCCATGAATTCCTGCCCAAGGATACTTAATCAGGATTAAATTTTCTATGAATAATTGAAAAACAAAATACTCACTGGATTTGTTATAATCCATGTTGGCACTGGGTTCTAAGTAGTTGCCATCTTCCATCCATTGTAATAAAGCCATAGTACTTTGTGATGCCCTAGCATTCAGAAACCAGTGTAAATATATACTTTATTGAAGTGCCTATTTATTGAGTATGATTAAATCATGCTGACATTTTTTTTCCTTTATAGTAAGAACGTTCTTATTACCTCTGTGATTGAAATTTTTTTTGTCTGGATTTAGTAATTTGTTAAATTTTAGACCTGTTGTCATACATGTGTGTTTCTTCGCAACATCATTTTTATTTGCTAGTAAGTGAATGTTCATTTCTTCGTAATAGTATGTATCTAATTGTGCTTCTTTGAAAGCATGAAGACGCAAATAGTCTTAGTATTTCTATTCATGTTTGTCTGAGTTGTGAACATAGTTGAAACATAAGTCTCTTCCATTTTCATTCAGAAGCAAAACTAGGCATTTACCTTTGACTAAGGCAAAATGGCAACATGACAAAGTTGCTCATTAAATCATCTCCTTTTTATTGTTTGTAATTCAGATCAAGAATGGCAGGTTGAGGCTGGAAAAGATGAGATATTATGTTTCACACAATCTTCAGAATGATTAAAAGATTAATTATTACATTCCTCTGATAACCACATAAAAATATTATTGGTTAAAACTTCAGTCTTTATTTTCCTGCTTATCTCTGTACTTTTCATCTTCTCGAGAAGAAAGCATCCTGTTTTTGATAAGTCTCCAATAATGCAGTAGGAGAGTTCTATCTGTCCTCATATATAAGACATGAAAGTCACACATCAAATATAGAATAATTTTCTGATAGAGACAATAACTATTTTATAGTTTATGATCTGTTATGATAAAAGTTTTAATTCTGTGCAGAAAAACTGCATTTGACCCTTCAGAATAGGCACTCAATTTTATTTCTCCAGAAATATTTTCTTACTTCCTGTAGTTCCTCTGACTCTAGTCTGTCAGTATTAAGGTAAATGGTATCTTAATTTCCTATTGTAAATGTATCCTACAACAACTCATAACATGAATTCAGCATTCATAGTTTATGTGAGTATAAATATAAAGTGTAAGATGTTGTCTCTTAATCTTTTCCAGATTGCTCTGTAAGTCAATAAGTAACATTATCCTCCTAGTTTGGCATCAACTCCAATGCTTTGAAAATTTGATTTTCATATTAGTGTAACCCTTAGCGATTAAGTATCATTTTTCTCATGGTAAGCCGTACCAAGGACATGCATCTCTGCTCAGGTCTATTAGCATTCTTTCATAGCCAATATTCACCAGTTTTATGTTGTTAAATCAGTAAAACATGCTGTGGCTAGTAGGTCAGTATGATAGCAATAATATTCAGGATGTCGGTTAATACACTACGTGATATCATTTAGGGGGGAGGTGAGGGAAGAATCTTCAAATCTGACTAATTTACAAAGCTTCATACTTGCCTGTGCTCTAGCTTGAAGCTTACTGTCTCTGGATCGTACCTGAAGAATGGTTTGAATACATGAAAGCCTCTGTCTTCTAGCTTGAATTTCCCATGAGAGCAACTGAAACTGCCTTGCTTTTTTCATGCTTGTTTGCACAGTCACCTATTTTCTCAATTTGGTTTCATAACCTCGTCTTGCAAGAATAACTTCCAGCCTTCTTTCATGAGTCTTTGATCAGTGCATTCGGACTGGAAAACTCTCTCTTGTTCTAAGATTTACTTTGTGGAAAAAAGAGGGAGGATGTCAAGAGTTAAATCTCCTTCTGTCACAAGCTGCAGCTCTTGTAAAAATCTGAGAAACTCATGATGAGCCTCCACACAGCTACGAACCAGGTGACAGCAGTGGACACAAACACTCCTTTAGTATGCCCAGGGTCCCAGTATCTAAATAGGACAGAAAAGTCAATGTGAATGGTTTTGTGCCAGCTTGTGAAAGCTGCCACATACCCAGCAGGAAATTCTCAGCAGGAGAGCTATAGGCAGAGTCCAGACTCCCTGCCATCTAACCACTGCAAAGAGTGAAATATGTTCCCTGTAAATGCAACGTGACCAGCTGCTAACTGTGCTGAAAGGAACTATTTAGGTAAGGTTAAATGGCGACATTTTATGTTAGTTGTTGTGCATTACCTGCTTCTATTTTAAATAAGATTGCAGTTACAGTGTGTACTAATTCTATTGTCTGTGAGTTTCAGTGTTTGGAGAAGATAACTATATATTGACAGAACTGCAAACTGAAGTTACTTATGCTCTGAAGGAATCTATTTGTGTGTGTGTGAGAGAGGACATTTCCTGGCCAATCGTCATCTTTTCTACTGGCACAGGTGCCAGTTAGCATCAATTGTGATGTGTTAGTGAGGGTAGGGAGGATCCCTGTTCAGGAGGAAAGAGAGTGAGATCACCAATTCAGTTTACAAGACCCCCCACAAGCTGTAAGGAGTAATAACTTTCCATTGCTACCAACCTGGACTTGATTAGACCCAGTGATGTAGAGGCTGGAACAGTTGTAGAGCTCATCACAAGTCCCCTAAGCTATTCGCTCCCATTCGTATGTTTGCTGTACTTTTAAATAAAAGTGCTCCGGGTAGGAAAATGAATATTTACAATTAAATATATGTAAATGGAAGTGGAAAGGCTTGATTGGAAAAATATCAAGTTTCTGATACATATTGCTATACTAAGACCTCCCACACAAGACAAATATTTATAGTCAAATCTAATGAATATTCCTTTCTAGGTTCTGTGCCAATGGAAAGCCATGGAAGTATCAAAATCTTTTTGTTTGCATGTCAGTCCTCTATAGAACTTGAAGAATATTTTGTTTGATTTGGTTCTAGTTTATTCTGCACAATATTGCAGCTAGTTGATGGTTTTTAGAGATTTTAATAAACGTTGTTTGGGCTGGCTAAAATTGACAATGTGTCGTATCTTTTAACTCTTCTTGTGCAACTACGCACTGTGCAAAGAACAGGTGATCCTTGCAAATGTAAAATATTAAAAGAGAAAGTATTAAGCTGTTTATTTTAGAAGAATCATTCTTTTCTAACCACACTAGTATAAATAGACAGTGTTTTTCTAGTGAACACTGTGTCCTGATTCTATTTTTTCTTAAACCATTTTTTCTTCTTCCTATTTTACAAATTCCATCTTTCCCACTATTCTCTCTTTCTCTCTCCTCCTCTCCTTCCCCTCCCCCTTTCTCACACATATGATCTTGAGTGTTAGGGGTGTCGTTTCTCTCTCTATCTCTCCATCTGTTCCCACGATCAACACTCACAGTCCAGCCCCTACTTTGCATCTAGTATGCGTTTTCTCTTTATCCTTGGTCTGTTTTGATTTCACGCTTTTCCTGTCTCTCCTTTGCCCTCTCTACCATGCCTTTAGTCTCCCTAGCCGTCAGAGACCTGAGGGTGTGGTTTGACATTGTAGCTAATTTGGTCTGACTGTTAGCTGCCAAAAAAGGGTCCCTGTGTCCCCTGGCTGCGTGCTGCTATAGCTTCCCATGTACTAACACTGACTGTCGGCTAGCAGTTACAGTGAGATGGAGTCAAGGAGTTAAACTGGTAGAAAACTCAGCCTTAAAAAACGGAAGAGGGAAAAATCACTTTTAGTTCTCAGTTACTGTAGCTCCCTGAACCAGGTCACCGGGATTTGATGAATACTAGTGGCATTGTTGGGGATGAGGCAGAAAAGCATGGCAAAGAGGGGCAAGATCCCCTTTAGAAAGGTAGCTGTAAGTCAGTCTTCTGCAAACAATAGTCTTGTAACTCCTATATCTCTTCTGTAAGTCCTCCACTAGAATTTGCATGCCAAGAATTGAACTGTCCCTTATCTTAAAAGTGAATTTTAATAAGTACCATCAGATTCTTTTTTTTTTTCAACAAAGAAAAATGTGCTGCTTTAAAGTATTTAAAACGAACACAGTCAGTTATGCCTCTGCAGCCTTCCAAAAGGGGTGAAGAGGTGTCATGAGCAGATTCCAGTTTGAAGGAAGGAATAACCGTGAGGGAACAAAAAACAAGCAACATGAAAGCAGCCATGACTTGAGTAGTTGCCGGTCTCTTCAACAGATGGCAGCATTGTGGTAGAAAGCAACCGAAAAGATCACACAGCTTTTTGCAAGGTCTTCCCAACTGTAGAGAGAGACTTAATCTGAACAGAGAGCAGTGGTTTCCAGCAGTGGGTACCCTTGAAGGCTACTTTTATCTACCATTTTGTTTATCTGCTGAGATATGTCTTCATGAGGATGCGATAGGACAGTAAGGGTCTTTCTCACCTTGTGATCAAATACTGAAGAGGTTCAATGAGCTGGCTAGTAAGTTTAGGCTTTTTAATGCTGCTGCAAAACAAGCTGACTGAGGAAGGCGGCAAGTAGGCAATCTGAGGAATCTGTCCTTTTTCTGAGATAGTAGTTAGATCTAAAAGAACGTATGTGTACATTGTAAGAATACATGCTTTTCGCCTAGTTTCTAACTGTGTGAGCCTTTTTTAAAAGTGGAATTATTTTCAAATCAAATTTTATAAAAATGAACATTAGAGTTGTTAAGAAGAAATCAAAATTTTCATAAGACTTCTATTTTACCTATTACCTATGAAAATTTACTTCAGGATGAAACTTGTTTTCCAGAGTTTACAGCATACAAAACAAATGGTTTTTAAATTTTCCTTACTTATGAGTACCTTAAATTGTGTTTTCTAAAAGGGAAAGAAAAATCTTGGAACCTTACCAGTTTAATTTGCATTTTGGCTCTGATGTAACTCAAAATAGATTAGATTAAAAAAGGAAATTTGGCAAGTGATTACTCAATTACATGATTTTACTGCTTTGGTATTTTGAAAATAAAAATGAACAGATCTGTTTTACTTTGAGAAGTGCCTGATGCACGTGTGCTGTAACCACTTTTCAGAAACCATATGGAAGGTTCTCTGCAATGCATATGGCAGTGCTACCCAGAGCTCAAATATGTATTCCTGCGATAGACTACACTAGCTACGCAGGATCCAGTAGAGTCAGTGACTGTAATTCATACATTCAGATAATACTGCATTAAAGTAATACAGAAGACTGGGTTTAGTTTATAAAACATAGGAAGTTCACAGTGACTAGGGTGCATTGCTCCTTTTTCATAGATGGGAGATAAAATTGCTTGGAACTAATTCTGGGCTAGAAAGTTAGAAGGAATTTGGGAGGGATGCAATTTCTATAGCATCTGTATTGTGCAGGATATAAAGATGAGCAGTACCAAGAAATAACTTAAAATATTTAACAGTCTAGAGCTGCGGATGGTTGTCTTGCTCTGTGCCTTTGTCCTTATTTCTTTATTCCCATGCAGTTATGTCTCCATTGCTTCCCTGCTGGATGCTCATGTCTGGTCTTTTTGCCAAGGGAAAGGAATCCTCTGTTGACTACTGGGAGACCAAGCAGGTGGTGAGAGAGTCTGTAGAGAAACTTAGTGATGAGGGGTGGGATAATACTATACCTGCAGCTGAAAATCGTCAAGTTCATCTATTGTCACCCCATTTTCATTAGTGAAGTGGTAGGGAGAAAGAGACCAGCGAGTCATCAGTCACTGATGCATCCCCTTGGAGTGCTTGGGGCTGTATTTGCTGCTTTTGGGTCTCAGGCAACTGCAGTGTTTTTGCAAATACCTGTTCAGTACCCTTATCTGGTCACTTACCTGTCCTTCTCTCTAGAGCAGTTTTGGTTCTTGAAGGTTTTTCTATAGGCATGCGTGCAGCTGCCCCTTCAGTGCAAGGTGTCACACTGTGTGTCTGTTCCTTCAGTGCAAAGCCAGCTTCTTTGGTTGTTAATTAGAATGAAATAACAGCAACTTCAAACTACAAATAACCTTACTTAGTTCTATTCCCGTCCTGATGAGCTGTAGCTTCTGCCATTGACTGTAATTGGGATTAAAACTCTCAGAATACTAACTTTGGTGTAGTAATAATGGTGTGGGCCCAAAGTACTGTCACATAAAAAGCAGAATATGATGGGTAGTCGTTCAAAATGAATAAATGTCTTTTGCGATAGTGGAGTAGAATGCAGATGATTGATTGTAGAGTTTCACTTGACTTTGATTGTGGAGTTTCACTTGACTACGGATTCTTCACTGTAGAAGTTGAGCCTCTGGAGTTTCAGCAAATTGGCACTTCCTGAGGAGTGCCCGCTACTTAGTTAAAGCAAAATTCTCATTGCAGCAGGGAAAGCATTCTGCTCACACAGCAGGGAACTCCCACTTCTATCCCCCTCAGACTATTTTAAGAGTGAACTTGGCATGTGGGGCTGTGAGGTGTCCTCTGCACAGTTCGGTTCCATTCTGCTATCTCTCACAGGGTAACTATTTTCAGCTACTACATACCTGATCGTTGGCAGACCAATTTCTGAGAAAAACATGAGATGTACCTCATTGCTCCAAAATAAATCTCTTCTCAAGAATGTCTTCATTTCCTTCATTTCTTCACTTTTCTCCTGCTTAAATGTCAAATGATAGCCTTTGAGAATCTCTATTACCATGACTTTGTGTCCAGCATTGTTAGTGCATGGGGATCATGCTGCTTCTCCCCAAGAAATTAATGTGTTTGATTTTTCCCTCCTTCCTACTTGTGTGAGAAAGCAAGGGACAAGCTCAGGCTCTGATCTCTAACCCACCAAGGCATTAATCTGTGTCAGTCCCCTGTCACTAGCCCAAGTCCTTCTGGGACTTACGAGTAAACAAAATACAAAGCCTTGATCCAACAGCAGGAGAGGAGCTAAAATTATGATCAATCTGATGTATTTATACAAGTGGGGAATTTCAGTGCAATTACTAGATAAGTTCCACCTGCAAAGGAAACGAAGGATTTTTCTACCGTTGAGTTAATATTACATATAGACAATTAGTTTCAATTTCTTATCTCAGAGGTCTGTTAGAAGACCAAAATGTGCAGCGGTATGTATATATGGATCACCGTGTTGTAGGCAACGTTGTCACGTCATGCAACAACATGTTTCTTTGCTAGGGATAGGAGAAAGCAGAAAATCTCTCTTGTGTTCTGGAGATGAAAATAGGATGATAGGGTGGTGAGGGGGATTGCTTCCTGGGCACTATGTCCCCATGGACTTGTTGTGATTTATGTCTTATTCGAAGTCTAGATTTTGCAGCTAAAACTTAAATTAACCTTGAAGTTATCTAAAACCATATTTTCTTCCCTATTCAGTATATGGCTGTCCCAAGCATATCCCAAGCTTATTCCTTACTGCTTATGCATCTCACCTCTTGATCATTGCTACAGCATGTGCTACACGTTACAGAAAGGAAATTCTAGCAGTGCCTGTAAGAAGTGTTTTGGAAGTTTATTTAGGTTAATTTCTCTTTCCCTATTTCATTATATATGGCTGTAGCTGCACAGGGCTCGTGAGGAGGCAGGTCTGCACAGCTCCTCAGCACTTGGGGTGATAACTTCAGCTTCACTTCACGAGCCCCTGAACAGAGATGGGTTGCATGTCCATGTGCGCTGCTCCGGAAATGTGTCCTATTGGTGCGGACCTCAGCGTCGTGCGCAGCAGGACTGTACGGAGTCTCCCGATTTCCCGGGGTGCGGGACTTGCTTTCCAGGGGGGTGGAAATTTCAACGGGGAAGGCAAGTTGCAAAGGAGGAGGAAACCTCCTGGAGGGCTGCCTGGTTTGCTTCCCCTCCTCAAACGATGCCTGTTTGAGGGCGCGCTGGCTCTGAAGCGTTGGCCAGGGGCAGAGGACTGTGCGAGCAGAGCCAAGGCGAGCTCGCCGGAGCCGAGGGCCGTTCGGGCACCTGCGCGTCGCGGAGGCGCCGCGGGGCCCCGGCAGCAGCCGCCGCGGGCGCTGCTGAAGAGCGGAGGAAGCGCCACTAGGGGGGCTCGTTAAGCCGTTTTGCGCCTCCGAGGCCGTGATTTCCAACACTTGAAAACGCGTGTAAGTTGTAGCGTTTAAAGCGGTTATTAAGCAAGGAGGCTCATCGCGCTCCAGCCCGCATCCCGTCGCTGCGAGCCCTAGAGCCATCCACCGCCCCCTACACTGCCCTTTCCCGTTTTAACTGCAAAATCATTAAAGTCGCCTCGGAGGTAACGGCCTTTCCGCGGGACCTGCTTCCCGAAACGGTTGTTCCTAGCGTGGGAGCGCGGGGACAGGCTGAGAGCAAGTGCAGCCTCTCGGCAGCGTCCGCGCTCGACTCCTGGTTAACTCCGAGATTTTCGAGCCACCTGAAACCACCTGGGGCAGGGGGAGAGGGCAGAGGGCATTTGGCTTCGCATCGCTTGGTGTGGTGAAAAGGAGAGGTAAGAAGAAGCCAAAGTTGGGACGTGCCTCTCTTCCGAGAGCGGTGATTAGAAAGGGGATGGGTTTCCAAAATCAGAGGCGAGAAGCTACTTTTACGACTCCGTTTAGCTGAACCGCTCCTGGGACCAGGAAGAAGGGTGCGGATGGCTCCCTCCACCTGTGCCGACTCAGCCTCGCATGGCCACTTAAAGCAGGCTATACCCATTCCGGGTGAACGTCCTTTTTTTTTTTTTTTAATTTTTTTTCCCCGCTCTACCGTTGCTTTAATATGCCTACCCCGCTATTTTACATGCTTGGGAAAATCCAGAGCACAGTTTGCATCGGGTCCCAGCAAGCGAAATGAGAGGGATGGAGCTGGAGAACTTTAGGAAGAAAAGTGTGAAATAAAACGAGTCTTTAGAAAAAAATCCTGAATGTCTGAACGTGTGTATGTGTGCGTGTGTGTGTTTTCCTGCCAAAGCAGGATGTCAAATACTGTCCTTTTCCCCTCTTTTTTAAAGCACGCTAAAAGGAAAATTCTTCACAGAATCTTAAAGAACTTTTTGACACAGCAGCTGCAAAATCTATTTTCTAAACAAAGATTTATACATATTTATATGAGCTTAATCCAGATTTTTTTTTAATAAATCATTCTCAGAACTGCAGAGGTAAACTATATGTAAATACCTCAAGTAATAGGCTTGTAGTGCAAATCACATCATTTTATCTTCAATTTTGCATTCGTTTTTCTGGCTTAAAGGTGCATCAGAGATATGCATTTTAGCATATTCAGAACACGGGGCGTGAAATTAAATGTTTGACAGAGTGAGAAAAATATACAGACTTTGGAGATGCCTTAAAAATAGTAATTTATGCAGATCTAGAGGAGTGAAATCATTTGCAATGGAGTGACCCTCTCTCCAGGAATTTTTTGCTCAGTGTTCTTCTCTAATCTCCTGCTGTATCTTCATTTTTCATTGAACTAGCCAGTTTTCTGCGAAGCAGTCTTGTAGATAAGGGAAGTGCTAAAAGAAGAAGAAAGAAGAAGCTCAGTGGGTCCGTTTCCATTGCACTTTTACCCAAGGCAATGGGCAGAATTTAACGGATTCCTTCCAACATATGTTTTTGCCAGATAAGTAAACAGTGTGTGTCGGAAATGAAAAAGCATTTGCAATTTAATGACATTACAGCTCTCAGCTTAGGCTGGCGTGCTGCGAGGCGAAAAGCAGAAAGAGAGAGGAGAGTAGAAAGAGAAAAAGAACAAAGTTCATCTTCCCTTTTGTGCATTTTTATCAAGGAAAATATTACTTCTTTCCCTCTCTTGTTCTCTTTTCTTTTTTTCTTTGCTTTTTTGTCTCACTCATTTACATTTTTTCTTTTCTCTCCTTTTCTCTCCTCTGTTCACTTTTACCTTTTTCTTCCACTGCCACTGACTCAGTTCCTTTTACCATCCCCCCCCCCACATTGTGTCGCCTTATTCATCTATTTGGGCCATTCAGTTTTTACCTATAAGAAGCTGTTTATCCAACAATGTATCTTTTTTTTTTTTAGCTCGCGGTGTTGTACTCCTAGTGTTATAGCTCACAGTCAACAGGATTGTTGGAGGGATTATAACGTTTCATTTCAAAGCGCTACAAATCTGCTCTCCTTCCCTCGGTGCCGGCTCCGCCCGGTGCTCGCCGTTTCCTCCCCACTCCGAGCCGGGCTCTCTCGCCGGGCCGCGCTCCGGGCCCGCCGGCGGCGGCGGCTCCCCCTGCACCGCGGGGTGGCTCGGCTTCCCCGGGCGCGGGCGCTCCGCGGGCAGCGGCTCCCCCCCGCGGCGGGCCGGGGCCGCTGCGCCCGCGGCGGCCGGACGGGGCGGACGCGCCGCCCGCCCGCTCCCGCGCCCGCTCCGCCGTCGGACGCGGCGCTGCTCGGGAAAGGCGTCTTGAGCTAATGCCCCAGATTTCCCCGCTAATTAGATTTCGAGAACAGTACACCCAAGTCGCTTGCTCCCACCCTAAGGTTACCCTGGAGGTTGGGTGTAATTGAAAATACCTCCAGTCAGTGGCAAGTCCTATCATATAGGCACATATCTGAAAAGATGTTTAAAGCAAAATGTACTTGTCTAAAGACTTGTGCATGTTTTTTACCATGAAATTACATCTTTCACATCTTCCAGATCCAGTACTTGGTAAGTAAAAAGGGAAATCTGTTTGGACATAAGGAGGTAAAGTAGCTAGAGGTGGTAATTTAATCAACCGAGGATACATTTCAATGTTTTTTCTGGTCTTCTAGGCATTAGCACTTTAAATTCATTATGTCTGTTTGACAGATATATGCAGCCTTAAGGATCTAAAAATGAAATCCAAGAAGTATAGCCTGCTAGAGGACATATATTGAAGTTAAGAGATTAAAACGGTCTAACCATTGCAAACAGAATGGAACATCTCGCATTTCTCATTCCTTATAAGCATGACTATTTTGCAGATGTTAAATACGGTCTGCTCTAATTATTAACGAGGGGAGGGGGGACCCGCTCAAGAGCCGAGGCTTTCTAACTTTTATACTGATGAAGTGGATATTAGAAAGACAATATTTGCTCCTGTGCCATTTCAGGCTGGGGAAGTTTTACATGGAGTATTTTCTCTATCAATAATTTAATAAGAAGGGTGCAGCAGCAGCAGCAGCAGCCTCTCTTACATGCTTTAAAGACTCAAGGATCGTGCATGAATTTCCTATAAGGCAAATAACAAAAGAGCCAAATGAGAAAAGCGAGTCTTTTTTTCCGTCTAACTGGGACACTGAGGACTCTGTGTCATTACAGTAATTTAGCAATGTTAATGATCTGTAATATTAATACATCATACTTGAAAATGGGGAAGAGTTGTCATAATTAAATGCATTAAGCCACAATTAAAAAGCCATCTAAGCAGTTGTAAAGATACCAGCGACGATAAGGCTATTCATTACACTGCAAACCTCTGCCCGTGGATGTTCCTCCCTCGTAGGTCTGGTTGCAGCAGCCCTTGCTCCGGCGCAGACGTGTCAAAACAGCAGCCACACATGAAGGCAGCGGCAGACGCACACGGCACGGCCTTATCGCCCTCCCCATCACCAGCTGCGCTGCAATGCATGCTAAGAGAAGGGGGAGCTGTATTAGGGAGCCCTTTTTAAGAATATCTGTCTTAATTCTGCAGAAGGAAAAAAGTGACCATCCAGTTGAGGACACGTGTTCGGATAGACTCTCATAAGCTGAGGTTCATCTTTTCAAACCACAATTGCAGCCGTGTTGAAATGTACTTTGGAGTATTTTGCTCAAAAACGGAGCTGGAGTCCTGTTTAAGCATAAGCCCAGGTTGCCTGTCACCCGCTGGCTGATAAAATCTTGTTTTCCCTCTCTGCCTGCTTGGCTTCTGAGCCACAGATGCTCCGGGCTGGGGTCAGAGCCAGCATCGGGCCGGGTGCAGGCCGGACGGCACACTCTGCTGGCCTGGCTCATCCCACGCTCGTCCCTGACCTCCTGCAGAAAAGCTGACGCCAAAGCCAAAAAGCCCGCCTGGGCTCCTGGGGGTGGCAGTCTGAGTCACTGGGGAGGGGCGGCCCCAGGCCCCAAGCTGTGGGGCTGAACCTCTAAGCCAGGGGCCTAAGTCCCCGAGCCATGGGACTGAATCCCCAAGCAGTGGAGCTAGTCTCTGACTTGGGCTGAGTCCCTGAGCCATGGGACTAAATCCCTGAGCAATAGGATTGAGTCCCCAGCCTCCGGACCTGAGCGCCCAACCTGTGGGACTGTGTCCTCGACCTGTGGGGCTGACCCTGCCCGTGCTCTGCCGTGCAGTTTGCTTCCCAGCAAACCAACACCTCCCCTGCAGCATTTTTTGCAAAGCTCACAGCTATCTGTGACTAAAAGAAAGGTTTGGGGCACAGTCAGATGCACTCCAGTGGTGTGGGCTGTAAGGCCCAACCCTTACACTGCCCAGGCCTACCACCCTGCTGAGGGGACAGCCCCACAGATTTCCTGGTGTTACTTCTCCACTGCCTGGTTCTGTCAATCTGATTTAGCTTTAAAATAATCCACAAAAATGTTGAAGCTCTACCGGATGACCATGTCCTTTCTTACGGACTGATATGCAGGGAGTTTATTTTTCCATCCCTGGCAGATTTTTCCATCCCATGAGCATGAACAGTGAGTGATTTTTAGGCTGGTTTCCTAGTGGAGTAAGGGTAGTGCTACGACACAGTGTGTTTGTGTAGGGCTCTCAAGTGGTCCCCTTCTGAAAACCGCTTTTTTCTTTGGCCAAGTTCACTCAAATCTGGCTGAGGTAAAATGCAGCCTTTTATCATTAAAATGGGCAGCTGGGCATAAGAGAAAGACCCAATCTGCTGCATCTGGTGGCAGTGACTTCAGCACAAGATTGACCCTATAAACTGGACACAGAGATTGTGTGTCCTAACCCAAGGAAAATTTTTAGGCAGATCTTGAACTTTATTCCTCCAGATAAGCCCTACTCCCAACTATAAACTACAGCTCCATACAAGGGCACACTGCTTACAGCTCCATACAAGGGCACGCTGCTTACCATGGAGCTGTTTGGAGTTACAGCATGTGGACATTGCCACCTATCAAGCAGAGGGTCCAGAGAAGACCATTGTTTTTCTGAGTTTCATCTCATCTGCCTATACCTTTCCCACTCGTGTTGATGGCAATGATGATTGTGATTGCTAGCAACAATAACAGTGCAAATGAATAGGATAGAAGCAACGGCAAATAAATGGATAGGAGCAAAAAATACAAAGTAAAAGAGTAAAAAATAGCACCATATTGGTTAGTCTTCAGATATGATATTTAGGTAATGCACATGATCTTGTATTTTATTTTGTACTGCTGTTATATTCAAAGGTATCCAGAAAAGTATCTAGATCAAATGCATCTATCAATGTATCTAGAAATACTGTCTAGATGAAGAGTTTCTAGCTAGATAATAGTATTTATACCAAAAAAATTGGGTTGCATTAGGAAGAACATCGCCAGCGAGTGGAGGGAGGTGATCCTCCCCCTCTACTCAGCCCTGGTGAGGCCTCACCTGGAGTACTGTGTCCAATTCTGGGCTCCCCAGTGCAAAAGAGACGTGGAGCTATTGGAGCGAGTCCGTCGGAAGACTGCTAAGATGATGAAGGGACTGGAGCATCTCTTCCATGAGGAGAGGCTGAGAGAGCTGGGACTGTTCAGCCTGGAGAAGAGAAGACTGAGGGGGGATCCAATCAGTGTGTATAAGTAGCTGAAGGAAGGGTGTCAAGAGGGTGGGGCCAGACTGTTTTCAGTGGTGCCCAACGATAGGACGAGAGGCAACGGGCACAAACTGAAACACAAGAAGTTCCATCTGAGCAGGAGGAAAAACAACTTCTTTCCTGTGAGGGCGACTGAGCACTTGAACAGGTTGCGCAGAAAGGTTGTGGAGTCTCCTTCCCTGGAGTTATTCAAAATCTGCCTGAATGCCATCTGTGCAATGTGCTCTAGACGACCCTGCTTGAGCAGCGGGGTTAGAAGGCCAGAGGTCCCTTCCAACTTCAACCATTCTGTGATTGCATGAAAATAATGAAAATCATATATGCATGTACCTATGCACATATAAAAAGTCCTACATACATACATACATAGTGCATATGTTTTTCTTTGGAGGTTCCTGTCGTCCATGGAGATGTTGCTTCTCGGAGTAACAGCATGAGAACAAGAGCGTGCTACTGTAAGTTTCAGCCTTGAGACAGTCTTACTTTGTATTTGTTAAAAGTACACAGGTATGAAACGGACATATCCTGCAGAACCACCAAGGTGTAAGTTGTGATAAACCATGGGGAGCAAGTAAAATTAAAATTCAAAATGATGGAATATTTGTTTATGCGGATGTGGATTTCTTAAAGGGGCGAAGGGAGCTTTCTCCTCTTCCCCTCTAGCTTCCAGCCGTGCTATACATATTCCCGAAGTATGTGATATGATCATAGCTGTGTGACTACATAGCTTCCCATTCAGATCAGAGCTGAATCTATTCCACCTATGCATTTGTCCACCTAAAGAATCTCACACATTCTTAGCTTTCTGTCTCATTGTTTTCAAGAATTTGCCTAAAGCTCATGCTTGATTCCAGGGTTTATATTCAAACAGCTTGATGCCGAACAACCTTGGATTTGAGACTGCGCTTCAGTCCATGGTCAGAATACCTTGAAACCATGCAAACTGAATCTGACTTAGATTGTGAAGGAGCTGTGTTACCTGCTATCCTCAGTAATCAGACTGGACCTTTCACATCTCTGGACCATGAGATGCAATACTGCATCTCAAAACCTCCTTTACCATCCACTTGTGCCAAACATGCTACAAGCACAGAAGAGGAAAATTTGCCCCACAGAGCTAATGTAGGTTTCTGGAGAAAACCTATCCCAGGCACGAAATCTTAGAAGATATCTTTCATGGATCTTCCCTGGAGTTAAACCCTGAAAGCACTGAGCCTTGGGCCTGAGGCAAATCACTTAGTAGATCTCCTCTGGGGTAGAGTACCTGAAATTTTAGGGTCCATTGACTGAGATATCCTATAGATGACTCTATGTTGGAATCAGGAACATTAACCTTACTCCAGCTGCAGGTCTGGAGGCCTACAGCCTCTAAGCAAAAGTTAAGATGAACCACTCAAGGGCCAAGCTATTAGATTTAATGATTACTGGTTCCAGGCAATCAGCCACATAAGAGCTTCCAGACCCTCAGCTATGGCGTTAGGATACCTAAGTCCTCAGTGTCCCAGTTCTAACTGAGGTTACAACAGGTCTAACTCAAGTATGGCGTGACTGTGCAGCAGGGAGCCCAGAAAACCTATGAAGCCTGGGTGAAAGCAGGCTTTTTATAAACTTCCCACTGCCTTCCCACTAACTTCAGCGCCCAGGGCTCTGGGGTGATGTCTTGGTCTCCACAGTCTTAGTTTGGATGCCACAAATGTCTCATAGAGCCATATTGGGAGCTTCCAGAGATGCCTGGTGACACTGCATTGCAGAGCATCCGTGAAAGAACAGCTGTTACCTCATCAACTGCAAGATCCAAGGTACTTATTTTATTTGGAAACATTACATGTTGATGTCTTACAAGCAATTTCGCTTTCTAAAAATGTCCAGACTGTGGGAAAATATATTTGACTGAAATGGAATGTATATGCAGATATATGTAAAATAAATTGTGTATGCATGTATAAGTATGTGTATGGAAGTTCTGAGAAATTAAAACTGTGCTCTTCAGCTAACGCTACTGTGCATGCAGACTGAGAAACGTTCCTGGAATGGGAGAATGAACGACCCATGTGTGTGATTCATGACAACAGATAATCCAAAACACAGACAGGATGAGGAAAGGGTAAAATCATCATGCATATCAGAACAAGTAGCCATCTAGACCACCAGCTGCCTTGCTTTTGTTGAGTATTCTGTGGGCACAATTGGAGAGGTCAACTTTAAGGAGAGATTACAAGGAGGACACTATACAACTGACCTCATAGGAAGCTCCTCCCATGCAGAATTGGTAACCTGAGAAAAGCTTTAGATGTTTAAAGGGGAAACTGAATCAATGAGCCATGAAGATGATATAAAAAAAATGGCCTCACAAAAGCCAAAAAAGAAATGAACACTGAAGAGTGTAGCTGGCGGTGTCAAAGGAAGCTGAGAATTTGAGAAAGATGAGAACAATCCAGAGACCTTAATGATCACCCAGAAAATGAAAGAATTAGAAGGAAAACACTCTAGAGAGCAACTATAGGTGGCATGGTCAAGGAAGGAGCTTGAGTGGAATATTTCTGGAATGAGGAGGAAGTGTTTAATGGGGTGGGATATTAACTCCTCTACAAATGCAGCCAGTATTAGTTTGCCACTGGAGGTTCAGCTGTATCAGAGCTTTGTGGGGTGTTCCCAAGTGACATTTGTCACAAGTATAGTAATACCTTGCTAAGGCAGACTTGCTCTGAGGTTGCCATTACTTCTCAGCTGATCATAAATAAATATTTTAGTAGATGATTAACTCCCCTCCTTTCATTTTTTAGAAAGATAGCACAGGAGAGAAATAATGTTTTCTTTTAAGTGTGGATCTGGAGGCTAACGAAAACTTAATCTCTCCTACGAAAGCAACGCCTACCCAACCAGTGCCTCCTGAAGAGCACTCTTTTCCTAAAGGCTTGCAATCTTGTACCTGAATCCTTCAAAGGTAAGAGATCTTTTCATGGTCACAAGTTAGAGATGAAATATTCTGCTTATTTGGAGGGAGCAAGCCCTGGGCTGTTTTTTCTTTTTAATAAAAACTGCTATTAAAAATTTCAGAGCAAGTAAACAGGAGAAACTGTAAGTGTGTCTTCAGCAACTGTTTTGATGAGCAGTCTTTAAGTTATATGCCTTAGTCAGTCATCCAGAAGCTAAGTTTGTCATTAGCTCCTATCAGAAAAAGACCATTCTCAAGCATATTTATAGGACGTAAATTAAATATTAAATCCTGCTGTAACCACTATCCTCTTCAACTTTTCACTTTGTTAAACAGAAGGGAACTTTTACACGAGTTTAAGATATGTTCATATAAGTGATCCAGGTGCAATCAAGAGGGAGCATATTTTCATAAGGATTTATGACCCTCTGAGGAGTATTTGCAGCCCAGAAACTAATTAATTTATTGCAAAGCAACAGCGAAAATAAAATGTTGAGTAAAAGCCTGATCCCAGTGAAATCCATGGTAGCTATGTTACTCTGTTTAGTGTGATCTGGATTCTCCTAGGTATCTTTTATCTGTGAGCAGTGATGCAATTACTGATGCAATTACTTTCTCACTACTTGTAATTTTGGGACTTTTTCTATTTAAATTGCTGAGATCATTTTCAGTAAAATACTAGTGTTAAAATTACATTGTTAATAAAAGAATAGGAATGTAAGAATATCCTTTCATTTGTGCAGACATATATAAGAATGGATGCTGTTTATTCAAAATATTTCAGTAAATGTTGGCTAGCAATACTAGTTCCTGGAGTATTTGAATGTTGGATCGTTAATTGTTAAAATTAGCTGATGAGAAGCAAGAGCAAATGTTATTCATACTGTGTGCGGAATATTCAGGACATAAAAACAAATTGCAAGCATACCTTTATTCTTCACTCATTACAGCAACAAGGTCAAGAAAGGCTGGTCAAGAAATGACCAGAGCCCAATCACCAGTTGGACTCAGGCAATTACAGGAGGTTTTAATGAAATGCCATTGCCCAACTTCCAAGGACATGCGTTCAAGAAAGGTCTCAGCATTACGTAAAAGTCAGGGGGCAAATCCGGACATGGAGTCCACAAGGCTGACTTTGGTATTTGCATACTCCAAGCGCTGTACAGCACCAGAGCACGCTGGATGCCTTGACAGGGTTTGCAAAGGAAGCACGGAAGGAACAGGTATGTCTAAAGTCCCTCTCCTGTAGCTGTCCCTGGGCTGTAGTTAGGCACCTCTTTGAAGCTGAGCTTCAGAGCCTGAAATCAGCTACTTCACCCAGACCTTAGGTTTCCACTGGAGTTCTGCATACTGAATAGTGTCTGTATTTTATCCTCTAAGTATCTCATGTAGTATGTGTAAGTAAACCATCATGAGGCAGAACCTGAGGACCCCCCCCTTCCGGCCACAGGCATTAATACCTTTAAACTCTTGGTTTTTCCATCTTCTGCCTCTACAAATCTCAACCTGCTGCCCAAATATTCCTCTGCCTTCCGTGGGAAGCAGAAGAAGAGTACTCGCCTAGACTCCCCCACGGCCGAGTGAAAATCTTTCCTTAGCAGGTGTGAAAGGGACAGGTGAGAAATTCTCACTTGAGGCTTTCCTGGACTTTGCCTAACATGAGCTAGCTGACCAGCATCTGTACTTTGTAATCCTTAAATGTTTGCACATGCAAAGAAACAGGATCGGCCCTCACGGCTAGCTACCGAAATATGTGGAAAATGCAGTGTCACTTGTCTTTAGAAGGGCTTGGTTTTGTCTGCGGGTGCTAATTGACTTCTGTTCAGGCTGATTCCCCGTAAAATATGAACAGATTTAATGGTTCTTACTCCCGAGCTGTATACTATAGAGACAATTCGTGCTATTAAGACGCATTAACAAACAGTTAGTGGCACCCTTCTTTCCGGATAGGTAAGTTCCTCTCCAGTCGTAAAGAGATCAACAGCCTCTACTGAAATGAACGTCTCCTCTGCTTGGGATCAGCATTTACTGACCACGTTTGCCAAAAGAAAAAAAAAAAAAAGCAGGAAGATTGTCCTATACAGCCCAAGTAAGTCCTCCTCCAGCGTCATATGGGAGAAACACGGAGTGTAGCATTTAAATAAAGATTTGTTCTCTGACTCTGCTGATGAAAAAATAATTCCTAACAAACGCACCGAGCCCTGCTTCAGCCCCAGAGCAAAAGAGGGCGAGTCAAATTCCTCGAGTCAAAGTCTGGGATGTGCTAGAAAGCCACCTCGCTTTTAAGGCCAGGAGTATGAATTCATATTGCAAAGCACCTGAAGGAGAGCTGGATTAGATAAACTTGTCATTTCCTTGGCTCTGTCCTATGCTCCCGCCTCTCTCCCCTCCACCCCCCCCCCCAAAAGAAAAGGCTTATAAGAATTTGCTCCGACCTTCCTTTACTTTCTATCTAGTACGTCTCATATTTCATTTCTGGCAGCCAAAGAAATCTTAATAAAAAAAGAACGTGTAGAAGCATTTCTAGGGGAATAATTTGATCAGGAATCGTTGCCGACTTTGGAATTATTAAAAGTTATTAAAAGTTGAACAATCCCAACACACCGTCTCCTATTCTAGGGATCCTTTTTTCTGCATTTTAATGGTCTTTTTCTCCCCCTTTCCCCCGGCTGCTGTGCGTGGATACCATTGATAGGAGTGCGTACGTGGGGGTGTTGTTTCACTTTCCCCGAGCTGTTTGATGGTGTTTAAGCGGGCTGCTGCCATGTTGCCCGATCAGCAGCAGCCACCGGCTCCGTCCCTTTTATCTCGTTATCGCGGGCGCCCACCGCTCCTGCGAGCAGGTGGGAACCTCCGCTGCCGGCGGGAAACAGCGGCCCCGCGGGGCGGGCTGCGCCTGCCTGGGTGCCCCCCTGCACACACACGCACGCAATACCCGGGGAAAAAAGGGCAAATAGACGGGGTGGGGGAGCTGCCTGCAGACGGGCCTGCCCCCCCACCCCACCCCGTGCCCGTGGGACAGCAAACGTGGGGGCCGCCCGCTCCTTCCGACGGGCGCCGCAGCCGGGTCTGGGCGCTGGGGGCTGCCCCAAGGCCAGGCAGACTCGGCTCCCCCCAGCCTGTCACTGCTTGGGTCTTGGGGAGGGGGAAGTCTTCCCAGGCCCGAGCCTGTGCGCAAGGCCCTTGCCTTTTGCCGGCTTTTTTTTTTTTTTTTCTTTTCCAGGATTTCCAACCTTCAGCCGTCGATGGCTAATTACTTCTCGTTGTAGTCGGGGCTGGGGGGGGGGGCGGGAAGGGAAATGCTGGATTGAAATTGTCATTCCAATAATATATTTCCGTGAGAAGAGTTTTAAGATGTCCTCTGTAATTTCCCATAAGAAATCTGGTTATACTGGTTGATTTCAATAGGAGAATTCTCTGCCTGCAGGCACAGGATGACTAATACGCCGTATGTTTCATACTCCTCTGCTAATATGATAATAAATGCATTCAAAAAAAGCAGCGAGGTGTTTACAATTAGTACCTTCGCCTTTCTGGCTTGCCTAAATTTCCCAGTATCAAGAATCGAAGTGGGTATCTTCGAGGGATGAATCAGCTACACAGACAGGAGTAGCCAGCCGGCGGCCCCGGCCCCCTCTTTCCGAGGGGAAGGTATGACTGACAGCCGAGGCAAGCTGCCTCTCAAATTCTTGAAGTCAGCAGGCAGCACAGCCAAAAAGGGAAAGGAGCAGAGTGGGGAAGGAGAAATTAGAAAATTGCAATCGATCGCTCTCTTCTAAGCAGCGCAATCGCCTGCTTTCCTCTCAAAAGTGTCACCTCCTCTCCAAGTCGGAAAGAGTTTTGCAGGAGCCCTGATAACAGCCTCCAGGGAGCGGGTAAAGCGCCAAGAGGTCGCGCGTTCGGCCGGGGCGAGCCTCGTCGCTAATTGCTCTGCTTTTCATTGCTCCTTCGCGCCACAGCGGTCGCCCCTGCGCACCTCCCTGCGGAGCCAGCTCCCAGGTGGAGGGCGCGACGCGCACAGGTAACGAGAAACAATAACACAGGGAGGAAAAACACGGTCGTGGGCTGCCAGCCGCCCCTGGCTGCCGTCCCTGCGCACCGCTCCCTTCACGGCGGGGCCAGGCGCACCAGGCCAATGCCGCCACCTTCCCCACTCCGCAGCCGCGCAAGCCCTCCCCACCCGGTGCGGGGGGGACACGGGCAACGCTGGGCCAGGGCAGGGGGGAGGAGAAGTTTCCTTGCCAGGGAGCGTAGCCGGGGGCGGGGGGGGGGGGGGAGTCGGAGCTGCCTTATCTGCGCCGAGGAAGGTGTCGCGCTGCCTCCCGCGGATCGGCAGCGCCGGCGCGGGGAGGCGGCCCCGGCCCCCTGCACCTGCAGGGTGTTTTGGGCGCAGGCGGGCGGCTCGGCCACCCCTCGCCCAAACCTCCACCGGGAAGCCCCAGCGGGCGCACGAAAGCCCCGC